>NW_028322254.1:2162500-3362500 GCF_059928025.1 Delphinapterus leucas | reverse complement strand
CGGAGACATATAAATCCATGGGTTTGAAGATTCTTACTAGTCAGGTGTATTCCTAGGCGTTGAATATGGGGTGTTTAGTCCATTTCATTGAGCAAGGGGTAGGTCTTGACTATTACATATTTGGCTTATGGAAAGGTATCTGTGCTAATTTCTATCTCTGGTTTTATGCAGCACCCCAACTCACCTTTCCCCTTAAGCAAGCATAAGTTGGTTTTCTAAATTTGAGACCCTGTTCTGTTTTGTAATTCAGTTCATGTGTAGCCAAGTTTACATTCCGTGTATTAGTGATATCTTATGATGTTTCATTTTCTGTGTGACTTATTTCACTTAGAATCATCGTACCTGAATCCACTCATTATGCCGCGACGGGCCTGATGACATAGATTTCATTGCTGAGTGATATTCCACTGTACGTACGTACCACAACTTCTTTATCCATTTTTCACATTCTGGGATATTTAACTTGTACCGTAGAGGAGGTTCTTGTAAACAGAGCCGTCCGACAATTTGGGGTGGGTGTGTGTTTTTGATTTTAATTTCCCTAAGCTATAGGACCATAAGTGGAAGTGCCGTAGGCTCCGTAGCTTTGTTTTTTCGGTGTTCCGGGAAACACCATACACTTCTCCAGAGTGGCTGTTGGCAATTCACATCCCACGCATCAGCATAACAAGGCTCCCTGTTCTCCATGGCCTGTGCTGCCTTTCTGGATTTTACACTTTTTTCAGATGGCCCTTTTGACCGGGGGGCAGTGAGACTTCATTGTAGTGCAGATTTCTTTAACATGCTTGCTTGGTTGGCCAAAAAGGGCGTATGCGTTTTTTCCTGAATATATTCAGGAAAAAACGCATACGCCCTTTTTGGCCAAGAGCATCATTGTTGACGTTCTGCCTCTTTTCCTATGCTTTAAATGCAATTCCCGTCTACCCCCTGAAATCGTTTTCCTGCAATTCTGCCCCACTTACAAGTCGTCTTCGCAGCCTTCCTTCAATATATTTTTGGACGATAGCTGTCATTTATAACTCTGCAGGTTTGTGAGTTACAGTGCCCCTGAGCTCATTTCTTCACCTCGCTATCTTGTGAGCTGGCCGCAAACCCACAGGATTGCCTCAGGCCCTAATCTGGTTCCGGCACGGCATGCTGAGCCTTTGGTTAATTCCTCTTCCTGGTGGGAAATGAGCGTTATATTTGCCCGTGCAGACACCTACAGCTAGTCTCTCATTGGTTCTCCCTATTCCTTTTCATCTTGCGCAGAAATTGCAAACTGTGCCCAAAAGGAGGTTAAAGGCACTGACTCTCCAAGTGGGGAGAGTGTTCGTAAAGGGTCTGGAATGGTGAACCCGAGTAAAAGGGGACGAAAACTGAGATGCATTTGAAAACGTTTGCCGGTCACACGGTGCACCATACTGTGGGTTTCCCATGCATGTTCTAGCTGAAGGAAGAATCCCTTAAACTTGGAGAGTTGGAACCCATGGAATGGGTACCATGCTGTATGACTTCAAAGGGTCTGCATTTGCTCATCGAACCTCACCAATGCTATCAGCCCGAAGTGCCCAACCTTATGTCTCACTCAGCTCTGGGTGTAGATGTGGTAAATCCAGGTTGCATCACAAGCCCTGAATGAATTATTTAAGAATTGCTCTCTATTTCACTGTCCTTGGGTTTTCTTTGTGTAATTCATTTTGATAATGGGATTTATCGGATTTTCTCTGCTGCATTCATGCCGCTGTACACACGCTTCATTCTCTTACGGAGACATATAAATCCATGGGTTTGAAGATTCTTACTAGTCAGGTGTATTCCTAGGCGTTGAATATGGGGTGTTTAGTCCATTTCGTTGAGCAAGGGGTAGGTCTTGACTATTACATATTTGGCTTATGGAAAGGTATCTTTGCTAATTTCTATCTCTGGTTTTATGCAGCACCCCAACTCACCTTTCCCCTTAAGCAAGCATAAGTTGGTTTTCTAAATTTGAGACCCTGTTCTGTTTTGTAATTCAGTTCATGTGTAGCCAAGTTTACATTCCGTGTATTAGTGATATCTTATGATGTTTCATTTTCTGTGTGACTTATTTCACTTAGAATCATCGTACCTGAATCCACTCATTATGCCGCGACGGGTCTGATGACATAGATTTCATTGCTGTGTGATATTCCACTGTACGTACGTACCACAACTTCTTTATCCATTTTTCACATTCTGGGATATTTAACTTGTACCGTAGACGAGGTTCTTGTGAACAGAGCCGCCCGAGACTTTTGGGTGGCTGTGTGTTTTTGATTTTAATTTTCCTAAGCTATAGGACCATAAGGGGAAGTGCCGTAGGCTCCGTTGCTTTGTTTTTTAGATGTTCCGGGAAACACCATACACTTCTCCAGAGTGGCTGTTGGCAATTTACATCCCGCCCATCAGCATAACAAGGCTCGCTGTTCTCCATGGCCTGTGCTGCCTTTCTGGATTTTACACTTTTTTCAGATGGCCCTTTTGACCGGGGGGCAGTGAGACTTCATTGTAGTGCAGATTTCTTTAACATGCTTGCTTGGTTGGCCAAAAAGGGCGTATGCGTTTTTTCCTGAATATATTCAGGAAAAAACGCATACGCCCTTTTTGGCCAAGAGCATCATTGTCGACGTTCTGCCTCTTTTCCTATGCTTTAAATGCAATTCCCGTCTACCCCCTGAAATCGTTTTCCTGCAATTCTGCCCCACTTTCAAGTCGTCTTCGCAGCCTTCCTTCAATATATTTTTGGACGATAGCTGTCATTTATAACTCTGCAGGTTTGTGAGTTACAGTGCCCCTGAGCTCATTTCTTCAACTCGCTATCTTGTGAGCTGGCCGCAAACCCACAGGATTGCCTCAGGCCCTAGTCTGGTTCCGGCACGGCATGCTGAGCCTTTGGTTAATTCCTCTTCCTGGTGCGAAATGAGCATTAAATTTGCCCGTGCAGACACCTACAGCTAGTCTCTCATTGGTTCTCCCTATTCCTGTTCATCTTGCGCAGAAATTGCAAACTGTGCCAAACAAGAGGTTAAAAGTACAGACTCTCCAAGGTGGAGAGTGTTATTAAAGGGTCTGGAATGGTGTACCCAAGTAAAACGAGACGAAAACTGAGATGCATTTGAAAACGTTTCCCCGTCACATGGTGCACCATAATGTGGGTTTCCCATGCATATTTTAGCTGAAGGAAGAATCCCTTAAACCTGGCAGTTGGGACCCATGGAATGGCTACCATGCAGTATGACTTCAAAGGGTCTGCATTTGCTTATCGAACCTCACCAATGCTATCAGCCCAAAGTGTCCAACCTTATGTCTCACTCAGCTCTGGGTGTATATGTGGTAAATCCAGGTTGCATCACAAGCCCTGAATGAATTATTTAAGAATTGCTCTCTATTTCACTGTCCTTGGGTTTTGTTTGTGTAATTCATTTTGACAATGGGATTTATCGGATTTTCTCTGCTGCATTCATGCCGCTGTACACACGCTTCATTCTCTTACGGAGGCATATGAATCCATGGGTTTGAAGATTCTTACTAGTCAGGTGTATTCCTAGGTGTTGAATATGTGGTGTTTAGTCCATTTCGTTGAGCAAGTGGTGGGTCTTGACTATGACATATTTGGCTTATGGAAAGTTATCTGTGCTAATTTCTATCTCTGGTTTTATGCAGCACGCCAACTCACCTTTCCCCTTAAGCAAGCATAAGTTGGTTTTCTAAATTTGAGACCCTGTTCTGTTTTGTAATTCAGTTCATGTGTAGCCAAGTTTACATTCCGTGTATTAGTGATATCTTATGATGTTTCATTTTCTGTGTGACTTATTTCACTTAGAATCATCGTACCTGAATCCACTCATTATGCCGCGACGGGCCTGATGATATAGATTTCATTGCTGAGTGATATTCCATTGTACGTATGTACCACAATTTCTTTATCCATTTTTCACTTTCTGGGATATTTAACTTGTACCGTAGACGAGGTTCTTGTAAACAGAGCCGTCTGAAACTTTTGGGTGGCTGTGTGTTTTTGATTTTAATTTCCCTAAGCTATAGGACCATAAGTGGAAGTGCCGTAGGCTCCGTAGCTTTGTTTTTTCGGTGTTCCGGGAAACACCATACACTTCTCCAGAGTGGCTGTTGGCAATTTACATCCCGCCCATCAGCATAACAAGGCTCCCTGTTCTCCATGGCCTGTGCTGCCTTTCTGGATTTTACACTTTTTTCAGATGGCCCTTTTGACCGGGGGGCAGTGAGACTTCATTGTAGTGCAGATTTCTTTAACATGCTTGCTTGGTTGGCCAAAAAGGGCGTATGCGTTTTTTCCTGAATATATTCAGGAAAAAACGCATACGCCCTTTTTGGCCAAGAGCATCATTGTTGACGTTCTGCCTCTTTTCCTATGCTTTAAATGCAATTCCCGTCTACCCCCTGAAATCGTTTTCCTGCAATTCTGCCCCACTTTCAAGTCGTCTTCGCAGCCTTCCTTCAATATATTTTTGGACGATAGCTGTCATTTATAACTCTGCAGGTTTGTGAGTTACAGTGCCCCTGAGCTCATTTCTTCAACTCGCTATCTTGTGAGCTGGCCGCAAACCCACAGGATTGCCTCAGGCCCTAATCTGGTTCCGGCACGGCATGCTGAGCCTTTGGTTAATTCCTCTTCCTGGTGCGAAATGAGCATTAAATTTGCCCGTGCAGACACCTACAGCTAGTCTCTCATTGGTTCTCCCTATTCCTGTTCATCTTGCGCAGAAATTGCAAACTGTGCCAAACAGGAGGTTAAAAGTACAGACTCTCCAAGGTGGAGAGTGTTATTAAAGGGTCTGGAATGGTGTACCCAAGTAAAACGAGACGAAAACTGAGATGCATTTGAAAACGTTTCCCCGTCACATGGTGCACCATAATGTGGGTTTCCCATGTATATTTTAGCTGAAGGAAGAATCCCTTAAACCTGGCAGTTGGGACCCATGGAATGGCTACCATGCAGTATGACTTCAAAGGGTCTGCATTTGCTTATCGAACCTCACCAATGCTATCAGCCCAAAGTGTCCAACCTTATGTCTCACTCAGCTCTGGGTGTATATGTGGTAAATCCAGGTTGCATCACAAGCCCTGAATGAATTATTTAAGAATTGCTCTCTATTTCACTGTCCTTGGGTTTTGTTTGTGTAATTCATTTTGATAATGGGATTTATCGGATTTCCTCTGCTGCATTCATGCCGCTGTACACACGCTTCATTCTCTTACGGAGACATATAAATCCATGGGTTTGAAGATTCTTACTAGTCAGGTGTATTCCTAGGCGTTGAATATGGGGTGTTTAGTCCATTTCGTTGAGCAAGGGGTAGGTCTTGACTATTACATATTTGGCTTATGAAAAGGTATCTGTGCTAATTTCTATCTCTGGTTTTATGCAGCACCCCAACTCACCTTTCCCCTTAAGCAAGCATAAGTTGGTTTTCTAAATTTGAGACCCTGTTCTGTTTTGTAATTCAGTTCATGTGTAGCCAAGTTTACATTCCGTGTATTAGTGATATCTTATGATGTTTCATTTTCTGTGTGACTTATTTCACTTAGAATCATCGTACCTGAATCCACTCATTATGCCGCGACGGGCCTGATGACATAGATTTCATTGCTGAGTGATATTCCATTGTACGTACGTACCACAACTTCTTTATCCATTTTTCGCTTTCTGGGATATTTAACTTATACCGTAGACGAGGTTCTTGTAAACAGAGCCGTCTGAAACTTTTGGGTGGCTGTGTGTTTTTGATTTTAATTTCCCTAAGCTATAGGACCATAAGTGGAAGTGCCGTAGGCTCCGTAGCTTTGTTTTTTCGGTGTTCCGGGAAACACCATACACTTCTCCAGAGTGGCTGTTGGCAATTTACATTCCGCCCATCAGCATAACAAGGCTCCCTGTTCTCCATGGCCTGTGCTGCCTTTCTGGATTTTACACTTTTTTCAGATGGCCCTTTTGACCGGGGGGCAGTGAGACTTCATTGTAGTGCAGATTTCTTTAACATGCTTGCTTGGTTGGCCAAAAAGGGCGTATGCGTTTTTTCCTGAATATATTCAGGAAAAAACGCATACGCCCTTTTGGCCAAGAGCATCATTGTCGACGTTCTGCCTCTTTTCCTATGCTTTAAATGCAATTCCCGTCTACCCCCTGAAATCGTTTTCCTGCAAATCTGTCCCGATTACAAGTCGTCTTCGCAGCCTTCCTTCAATATATTTTTGGACGATAGCTGTCATTTATAACTCTGCAGGTTTGTGAGTTACAGTGCCCCTGAGCTCCTTTCTTCAACTCGCTATGTTGTGAGCTGGCCGCAAACCCACAGGATTGCTTCAGGCCCTAATCTGGTTCCGGCACGGCATGCTGAGCCTTTGGTTAATTCCTCTTCCTGGTGGGAAATGAGCGTTAAATTTGCCCGTACAGACACCTAGAGCTAGTCTCTCATTCGTTCTCCCTATTCCTTTTCATCTTGCGCAGAAATTGCAAACTGTGCCCAACAGGAGGTTAAAGGCACTGACTCTCCAAGTGGGTAGAGTGTTCGTAAAGGGTCTGGAATGGTGAACCCGAGTAAAAGGGGACGAAATCTGAGATGCATTTGAAAACGTTTGCCAGTCACACGGTGCACCATACTGTGGGTTTCCCATGCATGTTTTAGCTGAAGGAAGAATCCCTTAAACTTGGAGAGTTGGGACCCATGGAATGGGTACCATGCTGTATGACTTCAAAGGGTCTGCATTTGCTCATCGAACCTCACCAATGCTATCAGCCCGAAGTGCCCAACCTTATGTCTCACTCAGCTCTGGGTGTAGATGTGGTAAATCCAGGTTGCATCACAAGCCCTGAATGAATTATTTAAGAATTGCTCTCTATTTCACTGTCCTTGGGTTTTGTTTGTGTAATTCATTTTGATAATGGGATTTATCGGATTTTCTCTGCTGCATTCATGCCGCTGTACACACGCTTCATTCTCTTACGGAGTCATATAAATCCATGGGTTTGAAGATTCTTACTAGTCAGGTGTATTCCTAGGTGTTGAATATGGGGTGTTTAGTCCATTTCGTTGAGCAAGGGGTAGGTCTTGACTATTACATATTTGGCTTATGGAAAGGTATCTGTGCTAATTTCTATCTCTGGTTTTATGCAGCACCCCAACTCACCTTTCCCCTTAAGCAAGCATAAGTTTGTTTTCTAAATTTGAGACCCTGTTCTGTTTTATAATTCAGTTCATGTGTAGCAAAGTTTACATTCCGTGTATTAGTGATATCTTATGATGTTTCATTTTCTGTGTGACTTATTTCCCTTAGAATCATCGTACCTGAATCCACTCATTATGCCGCGACGGGCCTGATGACATAGCTTTCATTGCTGAGTGATATTCCATTGTACGTACGTACCACAACTTCTTTATCCATTTTTCACATTCTGGGATATTTAACTTGTACCGTAGAAGAGGTTCTTGTAAACAGAACCGTCCGACATTTTGGGGTGGCTGTGTGTTTTTGATTTTAATTTCCCTAAGCTATAGGACCATAAGTGGAAGTGCCGTAGGCTCCGTTGCTTTGTTTTTCAGGGGTTTTAGGAAACACCATACACTTCTCCAGAGTGGCTGTTGGCAATTTACATCCCGACCATCAGCATAACAAGGCTCCCTGTTCTCCTTGGCCTGTCCTGTCTTTGTGGAATTTACACTTGTTTCACATGTCCCTTTTGACCGGGGGGCAGTGAGACTTCATTGTAGTGCAGATTTCTTTAACATGCTTGCTTGGTTGGCCAAAAAGCGCATATGCATTTTTTCCTCAATAAATTCAGGAAAAAACGCATACACCCTTTTTGGCCAAGAGCATCATTGTCGACGTTCTGCCTCTTTTCCTATGCTTTAAATGCAATTCCCGTCTACCCCCTGAAATCGATTTCCTGCAATTCTGCCCCGCTTACAAGTCGTCTTCGCAGCCTTCCTTCAATATATTTTTGGACGATAGCTGTCATTTATAACTCTGCATGTTTGTGAGTTACAGTGCCCCTGAGCTCCTTTCTTCAACTCGCAACTTGTGAGCTGGGCGCAAACCCGCAGGATTGATTCAGGCCGTAATCTGGTTCCGGCACGGCATGCTGATCCTTTGGTTACTTCCTCTTCCTGGTGGGAAATGAGCATTAAATTTGCCCGTGCAGACACTTACTGCTAGTCTCTCATTGGTTCTCCCTATTCCTGTTCATCTTGCGCAGAAATTGCAAACTGTGCCAAACAGGAGGTTAAAGGCACTGGCTCTCCAAGTGGGGAGAGTGTTAGTAAACGTTCTGGAATGGTGAACCCGAGTAAAAGGGGACGAAAACTGAGATGCATTTGAAAACCTTTCCTGGTCACACGGTGCACCATACTGTGGGTTTCCCATGCATGTTTTAGCTGAAGAAAGAATCCCTTAATCCTGGAGAGTTGGGACCCATGGAATGGGTACCATGCAGTATGACTTCAAAGGGTCTGCATTTGCTCATCGAACCTCAACAATGCTATCAGCCCGAAGTGCCCAACCTTATGTCTCACTCAGCTCTGGGTGTAGATGTGGTAAATCCAGGTTGCATCACAAGCCCTGAATGAATTATTTAAGAATTGCTCTCTATTTCACTCTCATTGTGTTTTGTTTTTGTAATTTATTTTCATAATGGGATTTATCGCATTTTCACTGCTGTGTTCATGCCGCTGTACTCACGCTTGATTCTCTTACGGAGACATATAAATCCATGAGTTTGAAGATTCTTACTAGTCAGGTGTATTCGTAGGTGTTGAATATGGCGTGTTCAGTCCATTTCGTTGACCAGGGAGTAGGTTTTTTCTATTACATATTTGGCTTATCGAACGGTATCTGTGCTAATTTCAATCTCTGGTTTTATGCAGCTCCCCAACTCTCCTTTTTCCTTAAGCAAACATAAGTTGGTCTTCTAAATTTGAGACCCCATTCTGTTTTGTAATTCAGGTTCTTTGTAGCCACGTTTACATTCCATGTATTAGTAATATCGTATGTCTTTTTCTTTTTGAATTATGTGACTTTGAATGATCATACGTAACTACTCTGGGGTTGTTACAACTGGCCATATTTCACTGATTTTCAGGCTGAGTAATATTCCACTCTACATAAGTGCCACACCTCTATCCATTTTTTCCCTCCAGAGACATATAAATTATATCCTAGTCGAGGATCTTTGAAACAGAGAGGGGGTAAACATTGGGGTGCCTGTGTCCTCTCCATTTTTGTCTTTCCCAAGATATACGTCCATGAGTGCAAGTGCCCTGTGCTCTGTAGCTCATTTTTTAGATGCTTTAGTAAACACAATACACTTCTCAAGAGTGACCATTGGCAATATACATTTCCACTATAAGCCTCACAGGGCTCCCTTTTCTCCTTGCCCTGTCCTGCATTTCTGGTGTTTACACTTTATGAGGAAGGCTCTTCTGACTGACGCGAAGTGATATGTTTTGTAGTACTGATTTCCAGTGCCCACCTGTTTGGTTGGCTAAAAAAGTGTATGCCGTTTTCTTGAATATATACAGAAAAAGACGCATACACCCTTTTTGGCCAACTGCAATGTTGGCAATGTTCAGCCCCTTTTCTTGTGCTTAATGGCGAGTCCTTTCTACCTCATCCAATCCCTTTCCTGCCATTCTCCGTTGCTTACAAGTCCTTTTCTCTGACTTTCCTCAAGACATTTTTCAGTGAGAGATATTTTCAACTCTGCAGTTTCGTGAATTTTAGCGGCCCTGAGTTCCATTTTTCAACTTGTGTTTATGGGAACTGGCCACAAAGCAGCGGGATTTCCTCAAGCCCTATTCTGTTTCCATGGGCAACCCTAGCTTTTAGTCAATTCGTCTTCCTGATTGGAAATTAGAGTGACATGTGCCTGTCCGAACACCTAGGACTTGTCTCTCATTATTCCTCCTCCTTCTGCTTCATTCTCTGGACAAATTCCAAACTGTATGCAACAGGATGTTGACAGTGCTGACATCTCCAAGTGGGAAGACTGTTCGTAAAGACGCTGGAGGGGTGAACCCGAGCACCAGGAGATGAGGAGATGAGATGCCTTTTCCAAACTCTTCCCGATCAGACGGTATACCATCTTCTGGGTGTGACAGGCATGTTTTAGCTGTAGGAAGTGTCCCATTCATGTGAGGAGAACACCAGGGCTTTTTCAAAATCACTGTCTCTCCACAACCCAAACTGGGGAATTTTTTAAGCTACGGCTACACATATGTTCATTAAGGGCCTTGGGAAGTAGGCAGAGTCCAAACTTTAGATGATTGAAGTCTTCAGGGTCAGAAGCACTCACCACCGGCTTCCGTTAGGTTCCATTGTAACTGTCATTAATAGATGATGTCAATAAAAATATCTATTCTTTTTTCAGATTATTTCCCCTTATAGGTTATTGCAAAATATTGAGTGTAGTTCCCTGTGCTGTACAGTAGTTCCTTGTTGATGATCGATTTTATACATAGCAGTGTGTATGTGTTAATCCCAAACTGTTAATTTATCCCTCCTCCCACCTTTCCCCTTTGGTAATAATAAATTATAAGATTTTATACTTCTCAGAAATGGGGGAGCTGAAAGAGAGGTATCATTTTCAATGGAAAAGCATTTAAAACAAGATTGAAGCTTTAACCAAGATTATTAGATGTACATCCTTGGAAAGAAATCACTTCGTTTCTCTAGTATTGACCTGACAAATAAGACAAACCTTTCACTGAACTTGCTTATAATAAAGTGATGGAAATATCAAATGGAAGTGTTAGAAACATCTTATTTTACCCGAGCCTTATACACTGTTCTATGTTAATTACAGTTTGGCTCACACATCTGTTCATTGAAGTTACAATGTTCTCAATTTCTGTTACTGATCCTCCAGAGTGGACCCCAACAAGTGTCCCCCTGCCCAGTGTCATTGGAGCCAACAGATCGAGACTGAGTTTGGTTCAGAAGCAAAGGAAACTTTATATTTTGATCAGAGAATGCAGAGGTGAGAGCATGTGCTACCCCGTGGGCTGTGGGCTGGGCTGCTGTGTAGAGATCCTGTCAGAGTCAGTGGGAGGGAGGGGGCGGAGCTCTCGAGGGCCCGGTTGGCTGCAGCTCAGGCTCTATATCGCGGAGTCTGCACTGTGCTCCAGGAGCTGAAGTGTCGACCCAGCCATTCTGCACTAGGAAATCTGGTCTGAAGTGCCGGCTGTTGAACCTCTGTATGCGGGACCCTAGGAGCACGTGAAATTAGACAAAGCACAAAGGATAAAAAAGGTTAGACTTTATTTTATTGCCCAGATTCTATTTTTATCTCCCAGGGATTTTTAAGGGGCTTTGCCTGGGACAAACCCCTCTTCTGCATTTTGTCCCCTTCCTCATTCTTAGAGTGCTGAGGGTGCAGACCCTTCATCTGTAACTGCTGAGTGCTGAGTTAGGAGCCCTCATACGTGTGGAGGAGGGTCTGAACTTCTCCCCAGCAGCCTCCAGGTGACGTTGTTTGTCCGCAGGCCTCCTGCCTCCCTGCTCCTCCGCCTGAGCACAAGTATTGGTAGTGTTATAGATTCTAATGACATTTAAGGGTCCAGGAAGGAGATGTGCAATGACGCTGTGAGGTCCAGTTTCACCCCGCCCCACATTTGTTCGGCCACCTTAGGCTGACCGTTTCTGCCAGCCTAGATGCTCTGACCAGTAGTCTGTGCTTTCTTCAGTTAGGCCCCTGAATTAACGTAAAAACAGCACCAGGTGTCAGCACCCTGACTGCTCAACTCCCAGACAGTCCAGGGTCAGTGGTGATGAAGGACCATGATGGCCACTGAGTCAACAGCCTTTTGAAGTAAACAGGAGTCCAGCCGGTCTTATTGGCCACCATCATCACAGTGTCTGTAGGCTTTTCTATGGTGACAGCGTGATATACTGTTCCCCTGCCAAGATTATTACCTCCCCTCTGGGTGCAGTAAGTCCTGCAAGCAGTAGTCTACTCTTTTGGGACACACTCTTGTTGTTTTATGAGAGAAACTCCAGGTCAAGTGATGGTCACACGAGTCGTCATGGTGCCCCTTTGCCCCAGTTATCTCTCTGGAGGTTGGAGTTGGAGGACCTCCTCACTCAAGGTCAGTGTGCCCACGGAGCAAACCCTGCAACTTCAGGGCATGGTTGGGGGTTAGGATCACCACGTGGGGTCCTTTTCCCTTAGGAGGGAGGTGGCCTTTTGGGCTGCTGATTTCCAGGTTTTCAGATACTGCCAGTATCTTGGCCAGATGTGGCGGTGGGCCAAGCCCCTTGGTGACCGTAGTTTATCCTACCTGGATGGCATTCTTGCATTGTTCCATTTCAAGTGGTCCCAGGTTTTGCACTAATACTCCAATGGCCATTCAAATTTCACTAGGAATGTAAAGGTCAAAGGGTTTAGCTAAATTAGGGAGTTCCAGGGCAAGGGTCTGAATTGACTGCTCTTTCCATTCTTGAAAGGCCACTTCTGGATTCTATTCAAAAGGATCATCATCTTTTTCTTTCAGTGTTTCATATAGAGGCCCAGCTAGTAGACTGTAGTTAGGGATCCAGAAGCAGCAAACCCTGGCCTCCCCAGGAACCCCTAAGCTGTCTTCTAGTTTTAGAAATGGGTAAGGCTGTAAATTGTTTCTTCCCTTTCCTGGGATGGGCTTCTCCGACCTTCTGTGAGAATGCAGCCCACGCAGGTCACCATAGTCTGTGATATTTGAGCTTTTTCTTGGACAACTTGTATCCTTTATTGGCTTGGTAGTTCAGAGGTCTCCTTAGTAGGGCTGGCGATCAGAATGTCGTCTGCATATTGAAGGAGTGTTTCCTTTTCCAGAGTAGAACTTTTAGGTCTTTAGCTGAGCTTTCCCCAAAGATGGTGTGGGAATTTTTGAACCCTTGGGGCAAGACGGCCCGGAAGTATTGATTTAGTTGTATGTTGAGTCCTGCCACTCACAAGCCAAAATTTCTTGTGACTCTGGGACTAATAGAATACAAAAGAAGGCTTCATTGAAGACTAATACAGAATACCATGTCCTGGTGGTTAGTAGAATGACCAGCAGGGTGTAGGGTTTAGGAACTACTGGAGGTATATCCTCGGTGGCTTCACTGACTGTCCTGACATCTTTTACCAGGACTCCAGCAGCCCATGGGGCTCTCGAGGTCAGGCCAATCCCAGGATATGGAGCTCACCTGGGCAGGTACCCCAACCCACCCCAGCTCACGGGGCTCTCGTGGTCAGGCCCCTCCCAGGATACAGAGCAATCCTTTCAGGTACCGTGGCAGGGCTGGGCACACAGGAGCCATGCACATCGCCCTCATTGCAGAGCACTCCCAGCTCACCTGTCACTCAGATCTGACACAGAGCACCTCAGAGCAGGACTTGAACTAACAAACAGCAGCTCCGACAGGTCTGTGACCCTGGGCATCACTCTGTGTGGCCTCCCTCCACCTGGTCTTCCAGAGACTTCCACTGCACCCGGGGCACCAGGCCTCTGTCTCCACCCACCACCCACCCCTCCTCTCCCTGACTCCTGGGTTCCTCTCATTAGGAGAGGGTTTTCCTGAAGTTGTCTCCCACTCATGGGCCAGATAATATAATTAGAAAACAAGCCAGAGCTGCAGCCCCTTGTCTATCCTGACTCTCAGGAGCCCACACCTGTTCCTTGGACCTGGCCGATTCAGCAAGTTCCAGTTTCTGCAACTGTGAGCCCCTGAGGGGTGATTATTGGCTGGCCTGGGAAGCCCGACCGTGCCGGCCAGACCTCCCCAGGTGTGCCTGGGTTGAGATCAATATAAACACCGCTCCAGGCAGCAAGAGCACCTGCAGCTGTGCCTGACGCCATTTTCCGCCCTGTCAGCAGTCTCGGGGCTGGACTGGTGGGAGGGAGTGAGAGGCCACGGCTTTGTGGGTTGCCCAGTGTGAGTGGGGCTCTGCTGGACTTTCTGCAGCAGTTGCCAAGATGCCACCTGCTAAAGAAGAGGATGTGCCACCCATACCTGCCGCTGGAATTTCTCCCTGGGCAGAGGTGAGTAAGGAAGAAAGCAGTGGGGGCCGGGACAGGAGGGGTATCTCAGGCAGGGAAATGGAAAGCTTCCAGAAGAGCACCCAGGGCCAGGACCATCCTGTCTGGCCTGCAGGCACCAAGTCGGCTGGCATGCTGTCGCTCATGTGGCTCCATGGCCCTTCCTCTAGGCTTTCAAGTCCTTGTACATATTCAGGTGTTTTACCTGGGAAGGGTGGGAACATTTCTGCAGCAGCTGGCCTGGGGCTCGGCCCACGTTTACTCACAGATGCCTCGGCACGGGCCCCCAGCTTTGCAATGAGGACGCTTGTTGCGTGGGGCATGCTGGCTGAATGGGAGATGATTCCCCACCACTGACCAACTTCAGAATTGTTTACAACTGGAGCAAGGGCCCTGATACGGTTTTCCTCTGTGTAACTGGTGGGTTCTGTTTTTTTTTCTTTTTTTCGTTTTTGGTTCAAGGTAGATTTTATTCCTCTTTTTTGTATTTACAGATATAAGCATGGAAATAATTTATTCATATAAATACATGTATGTGAAGGGAAGAATATTTTTTCTGTTTTACTTTTTGTAATTTTGAATTTTATTTTATTTTTTTATACAGCAGGTTCTTTTTGGTTACCTATTTTATACATAGAAATGTATACATGCCAATCCCAATCTCTCAACTCCTCCCACCACCACCCCCCTAACAGCTTTCCCCCCTTGGTGTCCATACGTTTGTTGTCTACATCTGTTGCTCTATTTCTGCCTTGCAAAACGCTTCATCTGTACAACTTTTCTAGGTTCCACATATATGCATTTATATACAGGATTTGTTTTTCTCTTTCTGACTTACTTCACTCTGTATGACAGTCTCTAGATCCATCAACGTCTCTACAAATGACCCAATTTCATTCCTTTTTATGGCTTAGTAATATTCCATTTTATATATGTACCTCATCTTTATGCATTCGTCTGTCTGTGGGCATTTAGGTTGCTTCCATTACCTGGATATTGTAAATAGTGATGCAATGAACATTGCGGTGAATGTCTCTTTTCGTTTTATGGTTTTGTCTGGGTATATGCCCAGTAGTGGGATTGCTGTATTATATGGTAATTCTATTCTTAGTTTTATAAGAAACTCCATAATGTTCTCCACAGTGACTGCATCAATTTACATTCCCAACAATAGTGGAAGAGGTTTCCTTATCTCCGCACCCTTTCCAGCATTTGTTGTTTGTAGATTTTCTGATGATGCCCATTCTAACAGGTGTGAGGTGATACACCATGGATTAGTCTATTTCGTTGAGCAAAGAGTAGGTCTTGTCTATTACATATTTGGCTTATGGAACGGTATGTGTGCTCATTTCAATCTCTGGTTTTATACAGCACCCCAACTCAACTTTCCCGTTAAGCAAGCATAAGTTTTTATCTAAATGTGAGACTCTGCTCGGTTTTGTAATTCAGTTTATGTGTAGCCAAGTTTACACTCCCTCTATTTGTGATATCTTATGATAATTATGTTTCTCTGTGTGACATATTTCTCTTAGAATCATCATACTTAAATCCACTCAATTTGCTGCTACAGGCCTGATGACATTGATTTCATTGCTGAGTGATATTCCGTTGTACGTAAGTAGGACAACTCCTTTATCCATTTTTTTCTTTCTGGGATATTTAATTTGTACTGGACTCAAGGTTCTTGTAAACACAGCAGCCCTGGATATTGTGTTGGCTGTGTCTTGTTGATTTTAATTTTCCTAAGCTATAGGGCCAAAAGTGGAAGTGCCCTAGGCTCTGTAGCTTTGTTTTTTAGATGTTTCAGCATACACTATAAACATCACCAGAGTGTCTGTTGGCAATTTACAATCCGTCCATCAGCATAACAAGGCTCCCTGTTCTCCATGGCCTGTCCTGTGTTTCTGGGTTTTACACTTTTT
Organism: Delphinapterus leucas; assembly: GCF_059928025.1. Taxonomy (NCBI): domain Eukaryota; kingdom Metazoa; phylum Chordata; class Mammalia; order Artiodactyla; family Monodontidae; genus Delphinapterus; species Delphinapterus leucas. The sequence continues at coordinate 3,346,548 of NW_028322254.1, read as the reverse complement.
TCAGATGGCTCTTTTGACGAATGGGAAATGAGAGTTCATTGTAGTGCGGATTTCCATTGCTCGAATTCTTGGTTGGCCACAAAGGGCATATGCGTTTTTTCCTGAATATATTCAGGAAAAAATGTATACGCACTTTTTGTCCAAGTGCATCACTGTCAAAGATCTGCCGCTTTTCACATGCTTTAAATGCAATTCCAATCTACCTCCTGAAATATGATTCCTGCAATTCTGCCTCGTTTTCAAGTCCTCTGTGCAGACTTACTTCAATATATTTTTGCCAATAGCTGTCATTTATAACTCTGCAGGTTTGTGAATTACAGTGCCTGTGATTTCCTTTCTTAACTCGTTTCCTTGAAAGCTGGCCACAGAACCGCAGGTTTGCTTCAGGCCATAATCAGGGTCCCGCACAGCACTCTGAGCCTTTGGTTAATTCCTCTTCCTGGTGGGAAATTAGAGTTAAATGTGCCCCTCCAGACACCTGCCTCACTCCCAGCCCCTTGGTGATGTGTGTCCTCTGGTTTGAGGCCACATGTGCTGGGTTCCTCACCTTTCGCAGATGTGGCCCCACTGGTGTGCGGACACTCCTGCCTGGTTCCCATCCCCTTGGTGATGTGAGCCCTCCAGTGAGAGTCTGATCCTGGTTGGGCTCCTCACACTTCTGTGAGGTGGGCCCTCTTCTCTGAGGTCACTCCTGCCTGGCTGACACACCCCGCCTTGGCGACGTCGGCCCTCTGGTGGCAGTTGGAGCCCGCTGGGAGCCTCCTCCCCTCAGTGATGAGGCCCTCTGGCATCAGGCCCTAACTGCTGGTTACCCACATTTTCTGATACGTGCTAAGTGGTGTGAGGGCACTCCTGCCAGGTTCCCATCCCCATGTGCCTTCTGCTCTATGGTCCCAACACCTGTGTTGTTCACAGTTTCAGGATGTTGGCTCTCTGGTGTTAGTTCACTCAGGCCTAGATCCCATAGACTCTGTGCTCTGAGCCGCCTGCTGGGAGGTTCCTACTGCTGGATTCCTTACCATTTTTATTCTTTGGGTCCTGTGTTTTCATGCTCCTCCTTCCTGACTCACTCCCAGCCCCTTTGTGATGTGGGTCCTCTGGTTTGAGGCCACATGTGCCGGTTTCCTCACCTTTATTGATGTGGCCCCACTGGTGTGAGGACACTCCTGCCTGGTTCCCATCCCCTTGGTGATGGGGGCCCTCTGGTGAGAGTCTGATCCTGGCTGGATTCCTCACCCTTCTGGGAGGTGGGCCCTCTGCTGTGAGGTCACTCCTGCCTGGCTGGCACACATCACCTTGGCGATGTGGGTCCTCAGTTGGGAGTTGGTGCCTGCTGGGAGTCTCCTCCCCTCGGTAATGAGGGCCCTCTGGCGTCAGGCCCTAACTCATGGGCTCCCAAAATTTTCTGATATGTGCCCTGTCGTGCGAGTACACTCCTGCCACGTTCCCATCCCCATGGGGATGTGGGCCTTCTGCTCTGAGGTCCCACCAGCTGGATTGCTCACAGTGTCATGATGTGAGCCCTCTGCTGTGAGTTCACTGTGGCCTGGATCACATAGGCTCCGTACTCTGGGCCACCTGCTGGGGGGTTCCAACTGCTGGATTCCTCACATTTTTTATTCTGTGGGCCCTGTGTTGTTAGGCTACTCCTGCCTGCCTCACTCGGAGCACCTTGGAAATGTGGGTCCTCTGGTTTAGGCCACATGTGCTGGGTTCGTCACCTTTCTATAATGTGGCCACACTGGTGTGAGGACACTCCTGCTTTGTTCCGGTCCCCTTGGTGATGTGGGCTCTCTGGTGAGAGTCTTATCCTGGCTGGTTTCCTCACCCTTCTGTGAGGTAGGCCCTCTGCTGTGAGGTCACTCCTGCCTGACTGGCACACGTCACCTTGGCGACGTGGGCCCTCAGTTGGGAGTTGGTGCCTGCTGGGAGTCTCCTCCCCTCGGTAATGAGGGCCCTCTGGCGTCAGGCTCTAACTCCTGGGCTCCCAAAATTTTCTGATGTGCGCCCTGTGGTGTGAGTACACTCCTGCCAGGTTTCCAACCCCATGGGAATATGGGCCTTCTGCTCTGAGGTCCCAACGGTGGGTGGCTCAGTTTCATGATGAGGGCCCTCTGGTGTGAGTTCACTCCGGCCTGGATCCCATAGCCTCGCTGCTCCTGGCCACCTGCGGGGAGGTTCCAACTGCGGGATTCCTCACCTTTTCTCTTCTATGGGCCCTCTGTTTGGAGACTCCTCCTGCCTGACTCACTCCCAGCCCCTTGGTGATGTGTGTCCTCTGATTTGAGGCCACGTGTGCTGGGTCCCTCACCTTTCGATGATGTGGCCCCGCTGGTGTGAGGACACTCCTGCCTGGTTTCTATCCCCTTGGTGATGTGGGCCCTCTGGTGAGAGTCTGATCCTGGCTGGGTTCCTCACCCTTCTGTGAGGTGGGCCCTCTGCTGTGAGGTCACTACTGACTGGCTGGCACACCCCGCCTTGGCGACATCGGCCCTCTTGTGGCAGTTGGAGCCTGCTGGGAGCCACCTCCCCTCGGTGATGAGGGCTCTCTAGCGTCAGGCCGTAACTGCTGGGTACCCACTTTTTCTGATACGTGCTAAGTGGTGCGAGGACACTCTTGCCATGTTCCCAAACCCATGGGGATGTGGGCCTTCTGCTGTGAGGTCCCAATGGCTGGGTTGCTCACAGTTTCATGATATGGGCCCTCTGCTGTGAGTTCACTGCAGCCTGGATCACATAGACTCGGTGCTCTGGGCCGCCTGCTGGGAGGTTCCCACTGCAGGATTCCTCAGCTTTTTTATTCTATGGGCCCTGTGTTGTGAGGCTACTCCTGCATGCCTCACTCCGAGCCCCTTGGAGATGTGGGTCTTCTGGTTTAGGCCACATGTGCTGGGTTCCTCACCTTTCTATGATGTGGTCACCCTGGTGTGAAGACAGTCCTGCCTGGTTCTGATCCTCTTGGTGATGTGGGCCCTCTGGTGAGAGTCTAATCCTCTTTGGGTTCCTCACACTTTTTTGAGGTTGGCCCTCTGCTCTGAGGTCACTCCTGCCTGGCTGGCACACCCCGCATTGGCGACGTTGGCCCTCTTGTAGCAGTTGGAGCCTGCTGGGAGCCTCCTCTCCTCGGTGATGAGGGCCCTCTGGCATCAGGCCCTAACTGCTGGGCTCCCCACATTTTCTGATGTGTGCCCACTGGTGCGATGACACTCCTGCTTGGTTCGCTTCCCCATGGGGATGTGGGCCTTGTGCTCTGAGGTCACAATGGCTAGGTTGCTCACAGTTTCATGATGAGGGCCCTCTGTTGTGAGTTCATCATTGCCTGGATCCCATAGCCTCGGTGCTCTGGGCCGCCTGCTGGGATGTTCCAACTGCTGGATTCCTCACCTTTTTTATACAATGGGCCACGTGTTTTGAGGTTCATCCTGCCTGCCTCGCTCCGAGACCCATGGAGATGTGGGTTCTCTGGTTTGAGGCCACATGTGCTGGGTACCTCAACTTGCGATGATGTGGCCCCACGGGTGTGAAGACACTCCTGCCTGGTTCCCAGCCCCTTGCTGATGTGGGCCCTCTGGTGAGAGTCTGATAATGGCTGGGTCCCTTACCCTTCTGTGAGGTGGGCCCTCTGATGTGAGGTCACTCCTGCCTGGCTGGCTCACGTCACCTTGGCGATGTGGGCCCTCTGTTGGCCACTGAAGCATGCTGGGAGCCCCCTACCCTCTTTAAGGAGGGCCTTGGAAAAAACGCATATGCACTTTTTGAACAAGTGCATCATTGTCGAGGTTCTGCCTCTTCTCCTATGCTTTCAGTGCATTTCCCGTCTACCTCCTGAAATCGTTTTCCTGGAATTCTGCCCCGCTTTCAAGTCCTCTTCGCAGCCTTCCTTCAATATATTTTTGGACGATAGCTGTCATTTATAACTCTGCAGGTTTGTGAATTACAGTGCCCCTGAGCTCCTTTGTTCAACTCGCTATCTTGTGAGCTGCCTGCACACCCGCAGTATTGCTTCAGGCCCTAATCTGGTTCCGGCACGGCATTCTGAGCCTTTGGTTAATTCCACTTCCTGGTGAGAAATGAGCATTAAATTGCCCGTGCAGACACCTACAGCTAGTCTCTCATTGGTTCTCCCTATTCCTGTTCATCTTGCGCAGAAATTGCAAACTGTGACAAACAGCAGGTTAAAGGCACTGACTCTCCAAGTGGGGAGAGTGTTAGTTAAGCATCTGGAATGGTGAACCCGAGTATAAAGGGACGAAAACTGAGATGCATTTGAAAACGTTTCCCAATCACATGGTGGACCATACTCTGGGTTTCCCATACATGATGTAGCGGAAGGAAGAATCCCTTAAACCTGGAGAGTTGGGACCCTTGGAATGGGTACCATGCAGTATGACTTCAAAGGGTCTGCAATTGCTCACCGAACCTCAACAATACTATCAGGGCGAAGTGTCCGGCCTTATGTCTCCCCAGCACTGGGTGTACATGTGGTAAATCCAGGTTGCATCAGAAGCCCTGAGTGAATTATTTAAGAATTGCTCTCTATTTCACTGTCATTGTGTTTTGTTTTTGAAATTTATTTTGATAATGTGATTTATCGGATTTTCACTGTTGCCTTTAGGCCACTGAACACACGCTGGATTCTCTTATGGACACATATAAATCCATGGGTTTTAAGATTCTTGCTAGGCAGGTATATTCCTAGGCGTTGAATATGGGGTGTTGAGCCCATTTCGTTGAGCAAGCAGTAGGTCTTGTCTATTACATATTTGGCTTATGGAACGGTATCAGTGCGAATTTCAATCTCTGTTTTTATGCAGCACCCGAACTCACCTTTCCCAAAAAGCAAGCATAAGTTGGTTTTCTAAATTTGAGACACTGTTCTGTTTTGTAATTCATTTCATGTGTAGCCAAGTTTACATTCCGTGTATTAGTGATATCTTATGATGTTTCTTTTTCTGTGTGACCTATTGCACGTAGAATCATCGTACCTGAATCCACTCATTATGCCGCTACGGGCCTGATGACATAGATTTCATTGCTGAGTGATATTCCATTGTACGTAAGAACCACAACTTCTTTATCCATTTTTCGCCCTCTGGGATATTTAACTTGTACCGTACAAGAGGTTCTTGTAAACAGAGCCGTTCCAAACTTTGGGGTGCCTGTGTGGTTTTGATTTTAATTTCCCTAAGCTATAGGACCATAAGTGGAAGTGCCATAGGCTGTGTTGCTTTGTTTCTTATGTGTTTCAGGAAATACCATACACTTCTCCAGAGTGGCTTTTGGCAATTCACATGCCGACCATCAGGATAACAATGCTCCCTCTTCTCCATGGCCTGTCCTGCCTTTCTGGATTTTACACTTTTTTCAGATGGCCCTTTTGACCGGGGGGCAGAGAGGCTTCATTTTAGTGCAGATTTCTTTACACGCTTGCTTGGTTGGCCAAAAAGGGCGTATGCGTTTTTTCCTGATTATATTCAGGAAAAAACGCATACGCCCTTTTTGGCCAAGTGCATCATTGTCGCTGTTCTCCGTCTTTTCCTAGGCTTTAAGTGCAATTCCAGTCTACCCCCTGAAATAGTTTTCCTGAATTTCTGCCCAAATTCTAAGTCCTCTTCGCAGATATACTTCAATATATTTTTGGACGATAGCTGTCATTTATAACTCTGCAGGTTTGTGAGTTACAGTGCCCCTGAGCTCCTTTCTTCATCTCGCTAACTTGTGAGCTGGCCGCAAACCCGCAGGATTGCTTCAGGCCCTTATCTGGTTCCAGCAGGGCATGCTGAGCCTTTGGTTAATTCCTCTTCCTGGTGGGAAATGAGCGTTAAATTTGCCCGTACAGAAACCTACAGCTAGTCTCTCATTGGTTCTCCCTATTCCTGTTCATCTTGCGCAGAAATTGCAAACTGTGCCCAACAGGAGGTTAAAGGCACTGACTCTCCAAGTGGGGAGAGTGTGAGTAAAGGGTCTGGAATGGTGAACCCGTGTAAAAGGGGAGGAAAACTGAGATGCATTTGAAAACGTTTGCCGGTCACACGGTCCACCATACTGTGGGTTTCCCATGCATGTTTTGAGCTGAAGGAAGAATCCCTTATAACTGGAGATTTGGGACCCATGGAATGGGTACCATGCAGTATGTCTTCAAAGGGTCTGCATTTGCTCATCGAACCTCACCAGTGCTATCAGCCCGAAGTGCCCAACCTTATGTCACACTCAGCTCTGGGTGTAGATGTGGTAAATCCAGGTTGCATCACAAGCCTGAATGAATTATTTAAGAATTGCTCTCTATTTCACTGTCCTTGTGTTTGGTTTTTGTAATTCATTTTGATAATGGGATTTATCGGATTTTCTCTGCTGCATTCATGTTGCTGTACACACGCTTCATTCCCTAACGGAGACATATAAATCCATGGGTTTGAAGATTCTTACCACTCAGGTGTATTCCTAGGCGTTGAATATGGGGTATTTAGTCCATTTCATTGCGCAAAGGGTAGGCCTTGACTATTACATATTTGGCTTATGTGAAGGTATCTGTGCTAATTTCTATCTCTGGTTTTATGCAGCACCCCAACTCACCTTTCCCCTTAAGCAAGCATAAGTTGGTTTTCTAAATTTGAGACCCTGTTCTGTTTTGTAATTCAGTTCATGTGTAGCCAAGTTTACATTCCGTGTAGTAGTGATATCTTATGATGTTTCATTTTCTGTGTGACTTATTTCACTTAGAATCATCGTACCTGAATCCACTCATTATGCCGCGACGGGCCTGATGACATAGATTTCATTGCTGAGTGATATTCCATTGTACGTACGTACCACAACTTCTTTATCCATTTTTCACATTCTGGGATATTTAACTTGTACCGTAGACGAGGTTCTTGTAAACAGAGCCGTCCGACACTTTGGGGTGGCTGTGTGTTTTTGATTTTAACTTTCCTAAGCTATAGGACCATAAGGGGAAGTGCCATAGGCTCCGTTGCTCTGTTTTTTAGATGTTCTGGGAAACACCATACATTTTTCCAGACTGGCTGTTGGCAATTTACATCCCGCCCATCAGCATAACAAGGCTCGCTGTTCTCCATGGCCTGTGCTGCCTTTCTGGATTTTACACTTTTTTCAGATGGCCCTTTTGACCGGGGGGCAGTGAGACTTCATTGCAGTGCAGATTTCTTTAACATGCTTGCTTGGTTGGCCAAAAAGCGCATATGCTTTATTTCCTGAATAAATTCAGGAAAAAACGCATACACCCTTTTTGGCCAAGAGCATCATTGTCGCCGTTCTGCCTCTTTTCCTATGCTTTAAATGCAATTCCCGTCTACCCCCTGAAATCGTTTTCCTGCAATTCTGCCCCGCTTACAAGTCGTCTTCGCAGCCTTCCTTCAATATATTTTTGGACGATAGCTGTCATTTATAACTCTGCATGTTTGTGAGTTACAGTGTCCCTGAGCTCCTTTCTTCAACTCGCAACTTGTGAGCTGGCCGCAAACCCGCAGGATTGCTTCAGGCCCTAATCTGTTTCCGGCACGGCATGCTGATCCTTTGGTTAATTCCTCTTCCTGGTGGGAAATTAGCATTAAATTTGCCCGTGCAGACACTTACTGCTAGTCTCTCATTGGTTCTCCCTATTCCTGTTCATCTTGCGCAGAAATTGCAAACTGTGCCAAACAGGAGGTTAAAGGCACTGACTCTCCAAGTGGGGAGAGTGTTAGTAAACGTTCTGGAATGGTGAACCCGAGTAAAAGGGGACGAAAACTGAGATGCATTTGAAAACGTTTGCCAGTCACACGGTGCACCATACTGTGGGTTTCCCATGCATGTTTTAGCTGAAGGAAGAATCGCTTAAACCTGGAGAGTTGGGACCCATGGAATGGGTACCATGCAGTATGACTTCAAAGGGTCTTCATTTGCTCATCGAACCTCACCAATGCTATCAGCCCGAAGTGTCCAACCTTATGTCTCACTCAGCTCTGGGTGTAGATGAGGTAAATCCAGGTTGCATCACAAGCCCTGAATGAATTATTTAAGAATTGCTCTCTATTTCACTGTCATTGTGTTTTGTTTTTCAATTTATTTTGATAATGGGATTTATCGGATTTTCTCTGCTGCCTTCATGCAGCTGTACACACGCTTGATTCTCTTATGGAGACATATAAATCCATGGGTTTGAATATTCTTACTAGTCAGGTGTATTCCTAGGCGTTTAATATGTGTTGTTTGGTCCATTTCGTTGAGCAAGGGTTAGGTCTTGACTATTACATATTTGGCTTATGGAAAGGTATCTGTGCTAATTTCTATCTCTGGTTTTATGCAGCACCCCAACTCACCTTTCCCCTTAAGCAAGCATAAGTTGTTTTTCTAAATTTGAGACCCTCTTCTGTTTTGTAATTCAGTTCATGTGCAGCCAAGTTTACATTCCGTGTATTGGTGATATCTTATGATGTTTCATTTTCTGTGTGACTTATTTCCCTTAGAATCTTTGTACATGAATCCACTCATTATGCCGCGACGGGCCTGATGACATAGATTTCATTGCTGCGTGATATTCCATTGTATGTAGGTACCACTACTACTTTATCCATTTTTCACATTCTGGGATATTTAACTTGAACCGAAGACGAGGTTCTTGTAAACAGAGCCGTCCGAAACTTTGGGGTGTTTGTGTGTTTTTGATTTTAATTTCCTTAAGCTATAGGACCATAAGTGGAAGTGCCATAGGCTTCGTTGCTTTGTTTTTTAGGTGTTCCAGGAAACACCATACACTTCTCCAGAGTGGCTGTTGGCAATTTACATCCCGCCCATCAACATAACAAGGCTCCCTGTTCTCCATGGCCTGTGCTGCAGTTCTGGATTTTACACTTTTTTCAGATGGCCCTTTTGACCGGGGGGCAGTGAGACTTCATTGTAGTGCAGATTTCTTTAACATGCTTGCTTGGTTGGCCAAAAAGGGCGTATGCGTTTTTTCCTGAATATATTCAGGAAAAAACGCATACGCCCTTTTTGGCCAAGAGCATCATTGTTGACTTTCTGCCTCTTTTCCCATGCTTTAAATGCAATTCCCGTCTACCCCCTGAAATCGTTTTCCTGCAAATCTGTCCCGCTTACAAGTCGTCTTTGCAGACCTCCTTCAATATATGTTTGGACGATAGCTGTCATTTATTACTCTGCAGGTTTGTGAGTTACAGTGCCCCTGAGCTCCTTTCTTCAACTCGCTATCTTGTGAGCTGGCTGCAAACCGGCACGATTGTCAGGCCCTAATCTGGTTCAGGCACGGCATGCTGAGCCTTTGGTTAATTCCTCCTCCTGGTGGGAAATGAGCACTAAATTTGCCCGTGCAGACACCTACAGCTAGTCTCTCATTGGTTCTCCCTATTCCTGTTCATCTTGCGCAGAAATTGCAAACTGTGCCAAACAGGAAGTTAAAAGCACTGACTCTCCAAGTGGGGAGAGTGTTCGTAAAGGGTCTGGAATGGTGAACCCGAGTAAAAGGGGACGAAAACTGAGATGCATTTGAAAACGTTTGCCGGTCACACGGTGCACCATACTGTGGGTTTCCCATGCATGTTTTAGCTGAAGGAAGAATCCCTTAAACCTGGAGAGTTGGGACCCATGGAATGGGTACCATGCAGTATGACTTCAAAGGGTCTGCATTTGCTCATCGAACTTCACCAATGCTATCAGCACGAAGTGCCCAAACTTATGTCTCACTCAGCTCTGGGTTTAGATGTGGTAAATCCAGGTTGCATCACAAGCCCTGAATGAATTATTTAAGAATTGCTCTCTATTTCACTGTCCTTGGGTTTTGTTTGTGTAATTCATTTTGATAATGGGATTTATCGGATTTTCTCTGCTGCATTCATGCCGCTGTACACACGCTTCATTCTCTTACAGAGACATATAAATCCAAGTGTTTGAAGATTCTTACTACACAGGTGTATTCCTAGGGGTTGAATATGGTGTGTTTAGTCCATTTAGTTGAGCAAGGGGTAGGTCTTGACTATTACATATTTGGCTTATGGAAAGGTATCTGTGCTAATTTCTATCTCTGGTTTTATGCAGCACCCAAACTCACCTTTCCCCTTAAGCAAGCATAAGTTGGTTTTCTAAATTTGAGACCCTGTTCTGTTTTGTAATTCAGTTCATGTGTAGCCAAGTTTACATTCCGTGTATTAGTGATATCTTATGATGTTTCATTTTCTGTGTGACTTATTTCACTTAGAATCATCGTACCTGAATCCACTCATTATGCCGCGATGGGCCTGATGACATAGATTTCATTGCTGAGTGATATTCCATTGTACGTACGTACCACAGCTTCTTTATCCATTTTTCACATTCTGGGATATTTAACTTGTACCGTAGATGAGGTTCTTGTAAACAGAGCCGTCCGACACATTGGGGTGGCTGTGTGTTTTTGATTTTAATTTCCCTAAGCTATAGGACCATAAGTGGAAGTGCCGTAGGCTCCGTAGCTTTGTTTTTTCGGTGTTCCGGGAAACACCATACACTTCTCCAGAGTGGCTGTTGGCAATTTACATCCCGCCCATCAGCATAACAAGGCTCCCTGTTCTCCATGGCCTGTGCTGCCTTTCTGGATTTTACACTTTTTTCAGATGGCCCTTTTGACCGGGGGGCAGTGAGACTTCATTGTAGTGCAGATTTCTTTAACATGCTTGCTTGGTTGGCCAAAAAGGGCGTATGCGTTTTTTCCTGAATATATTCAGGAAAAAACGCATACGCCCTTTTTGGCCAAGTGCATCATTGTCGACGTTCTGCCTCTTTTCCTATGCTTTAAATGCAATTCCCGTCTACCCCCTGAAATCGTTTTCCTGCAATTCTGCCCCACTTACAAGTCGTCTTCGCAGCCTTCCTTCAATATATTTTTGGACGATAGCTCTCATTTATAACTCTGCAGGTTTGTGAGTTACAGTGCCCCTGAGCTCCTTTCTTCAACTCGCTATCTTGTGAGCTGGCCGCAAACCCGCAGGATTGCCTCAGGCCCTAATCTGGTTCTGGCACGGCATGCTGAGCCTTTGGTTAATTCCTCTTCCTGGTGGGAAATGAGCGTTAAATTTGCCCGTGCAGACACCTACAGCTAGTCTCTCATTCGTTCTCCCTATTCCTTTTCATCTTGCGCAGAAATTGCAAACTGTGCCCAACAGGAGGTTAAAGGCACTGACTCTCCAAGTGGGGAGAGTGCTTGTAAACGGTCTAGAATGGTGAACCCGAGTAAAAGGGGACGAAAACTGAGATGCATTTGAAAACGTTTGCCAGTCACACGGTGCACCATACTGTGGGTTTCCCATGCATGTTTTAGCTGAAGGAAGAATCCCTTAAACTTGGAGAGTTGGGACCCATGGAATGGGTACCATGCTGTATGACTTCAAAGGGTGTGCATTTGCTCATCGAACCTCACCAATGCTATCAGCCCGAAGTGCCCAACCTTATGTCTCACTCAGCTCTGGGTTTAGATGAGGTAAATCCAGGTTGCACCACAAGCCCTGAATGAATTATTTAAGAATTGCTCTCTATTTCACTGTCATTGTGTTTTGTGTTTGTAATTCATTTTGATAATGGGATTTATCGGATTTTCTCTGCTGCCTTCATGCAGCTGTACACATGTTTGATTCTCTTATGGAGACATATAAATCCATGGGTTTGAAAATTCTTTCTAGTCAGGTGTATTCCTAGGCGTTGAATATAGGGTGTTTAGCCCATTTCGTTGAGCAAGGGGTAGGTGTTGACTATTACATATTTGGCTTAAGGAAAGGTATCTGTGCTAATTTCTATCTCTGGTTTTATGCAGCACCCCAACTCACCTTTCCCCTTAAGCAAACATTAGTTGGTTTTCTAAATTTGAGACCCTGTTCTGTTTTGTAATTCAGTTCATGTGTAGCCAAGATTACATTCGGTGTATTAGAGATAACTTATGATGTTTCATTTTCTGTGTGACTTATTTCTCTTAGAATCATCGTACCTGAATCCACTCATTATGCCACGACGGGCCAGATGACATAGATTTCATTGGTGAGTGATATTCCATTGTACGTACGTACCACAACTTCTTTATCCATTTTTCGCTTTCTGGGATATTTAACTTGTACCATAGAGGGGGTTCTTGTAAACAGCGCCGTCTGAAACTTTGGGGTGGCTGTGTGTTTTTGATTTTAATTTCCCTAAGCTATAGGACCATAAGTGGAAGTGCCGTAGGCTCCGTTGCTTTGTTTTTTAGGTGTTTCAGGAAACACAATACACTTCTCCAGAGTGGCTCTTTGCAATTTACATCCCACCCATGAGCATAACAAGGCTCACTGTTCTCCATGGCCTGTGCTGCCTTTCTGGATTTTACACTTTTTTCAGATGGCCCTTTTGACAGGGGGGCAGTGAGACTTCATTGTAGTGCAGATTTCTTTAACATGCTTGCTTGGTTGGCCAAAAAGTGCGTATGCGTTTTTTCCTGAATATATTCAGGAAAAAACGCATACGCCCTTTTTGGCCAAGTGCATCATTGTCGACGTTCTGCCTCTTTTCCTATGCTTTAAATGCAATTCCAGTCTACCCCCTGAAATCGTTTTCCTGCAATTTTGCCCCGCTTTCAAGTCCTCTTCCCAGCCTTCTTTCAATAAATTTTTGGACGATAGCTGTCATTTATAACTCTGCAGGTTTGTGAATTACAGTGCCCCTGAGTTCCTTTGTTCAAATCGCTTTCTTTTGAGCTGGCCGCAAACCCGCAGGATTGCTTCAGGCCCTAATCTGGTTCCGGCACGGCATGCTGAGTGTTTGGTTAATTCCTCTTCCTGGATGGAAATGAGCATTAAATTTGCCTGTGCAGACACCTACAGCTAGTCTCTCATTGGTTCTCCCTATTCCTGTTCATCTTGCGCAGAAATTGCAAACTGTGCCAAACAGGAGGTTAAAGGCACTGACTCTCCAAGTGGGGAGAGTGTTAGTAAAGGGTCTGGAATTGTGAACCCGAGTAAAAGGGGATAAAAACTGAGATGCATTTGAAAATGTTTCCCAGTCACACGGTGCAGCATACTGTGGGCTTCCCATGCATGCTTTAGCTGAAGGAAGAATCGCTTAAACCTGGAGAGTTGGGACCCATGGAATGGGTACCATGCAGTATGACTTCAAATGGTCTGCATTTGCTCATCGAACCTCACCAATGCTATCAGCCCGAAGTGTCCAACTTTATGTCTCACTCAGCTCTGGGTGTAGATGAGGTAAATCCAGGTTGCATCACAAGCCCTGAATGAATTATTTAAGAATTGCTCTCTATTTCACTGTCATTGTGTTTTGTTTTTGTAATTCATTTTGATAATAGGATTTATCGGATTTTCTCTGCTGCATTCATGCAGCTGTACACACGCTTGATTCTCTTATGGAGACATATAAATCCATGGGTTTGAAGATTCTTACTAGTCAGGTGTATTCCTAGGCGTTGAATATAGGGTGTTTAGCCCATTTCGTTGAGCAAGGGGTAGGTCTTGACTATTACATATTTTTTTTTTTTTTTCCTGTACGCGGGCCTCTCAGTGTTGTGGCCTCTCCCGTTGCGGAGCACAGGCTCCGGACGCGCAGGCTCAACGGCCATGACTCACGGGGCCAGTAGCTCCGCGGCATGTGGGATCCTCTCGGACCGGGGCACGAACCCGCGTCCCCTGCATCGGCAGGCGAACTCTCAACCAGTGCGCCACCAGGGAAGCCCCCTTGACTATTACATATATGACGTATGGAATGGTATCTGTGCTAATTTCTATCTCTCGTTTTATGCAGCACCCCAACTCACCTTTCCCCTTAAGCAAACATAAGTTGGTTTTCTAAATTTGAGACCCTGTTCTGTTTTGTAATTCAGTTCATGTGTAGCCAAGATTACATTCGGTGTATTAGTGATATCTTATGATGTTTCATTTTCTGTGTGACTTATTTCTCTTAGAATCATCGTACCTGAATCCACTCATTATGCCACGACGGGCCAGATGACATAGATTTCATTGGTGAGTGATATTCCATTGTACGTACGTACCACAACTTCTTTATCCATTTTTCGCTTTCTGGGATATTTAACTTGTACCGTAGACGAGGTTCTTGTAAAGAGAGCCGCCCGAGATTTTTGGGTGGCTGTGTGTTTTTGATTTTAATTTCCCTAAGCTATAGGACCATAAGTGGAAGTGACATAGGCTCCGTAGCTTTGTTTTTTCGGTGTTCCGGGAAACACCATACACTTCTCCAGAGTGGCTGTTGGCAATTTACTTCCCGCCCATCAGCATAACAAGGCTCCCTGTTCTCCATGGCCTGTGCTGCCTTTCTGGATTTTACAATTTTTTCAGATGGCCCTTTTGACCGGGGGGCAGTGAGACTTCATTGTAGTGCAGATTTCTTTAACACGCTTGCTTGGTTGGCCAAAAAGGGCGTATGCGTTTTTTCCTGAATATATTCAGGAAAAAACGCATACGCCCTTTTTGGCCAAGAGCATCATTGTCGACGTTCTGCCTCTTTTCCTATGCTTTAAATGCAATTCCCGTCTACCCCTTGAAATCATTTTCCTGCATTTCTGCCCCACTTACAAGTCGTCTTCGCAGCCTTCCTTCAATATATTTTTGGACGATAGCTGTCATTTATAACTCTGCAGGTTTGTGAGTTACAGTGCCCCTGAGCTCATTTCTTCAACTCGCTATCTTGTGAGCTGGCCGCAAACCCACAGGATTGCCTCAGGCCCTAATCTGGTTCCGGCACGGCATGCTGAGCCTTTGGTTAATTCCTCTTCCTGGTGCGAAATGAGCATTAAATTTGCCCGTGCAGACACCTACAGCTAGTCTCTCATTTGTTCTCCCTATTCCTGTTAATCTTGCGCAGAAATTGCAAACTGTGCCCAACAGGAGGTTAAAGGCACCTACTCTCCAAGTGGTGAGAGTGTTAGTAAAGTGTCTGGAATTGTGAACCCAAGTAAAAGGGGACGAAAACTGAGATGCATTTGAAAACGTTTGTCGGTCACACGGTGCACCATACTGTGGGTTTCCCATGCATGTTTTAGCTGAAGGAAGAATCCCTTAAATTTGGAGAGTTGGGACCCATGGAATGGGTACCATGCTGTATGACTTCAAAGGGTCTGCATTTGCTCATCGAACCTCACCAATGCTATCAGCCCGAAGTGCCCAACCTTATGTCTCACTCAGCTCTGGGTGTAGATGTGGTAAATCCAGGTTGCATCATAAGCCCTGAATGAATTATTTAAGAGTTGCTCTCTATTTCACTGTCCTTGGGTTTTGTTTGTGTAATTCATTTTGATAATGGGATTTATCGGATTTTCTCTGCTGCATTCATGCCGCTGTACACACGCTTCATTCTCTTACGGAGACATATAAATCCATGGGTTTGAAGATTCTTACTAGTCAGGTGTATTCCTAGGCGTTGAATATGGGGTGTTTAGTCCATTTCATTGAGCAAGGGGTAGGTCTTGACTATTACATATTTGGCTTATGGAAAGGTATCTGTGCTAATTTCTATCTCTGGTTTTATGCAGCACCCCAACTCACCTTTCCCCTTAAGCAAGCATAAGTTGGTTTTCTAAATTTGAGACCCTGTTCTGTTTTGTAATTCAGTTCATGTGTAGCCAAGTTTACATTCCGTGTATTAGTGATATCTTATGATGTTTCATTTTCTGTGTGACTTATTTCACTTAGAATCATCGTACCTGAATCCACTCATTATGCTGCGACGGGCCTGATGACATAGATTTCATTGCTGAGTGATATTCCACTGTACGTACGTACCACAACTTCTTTATCCATTTTTCACATTCTGGGATATTTAACTTGTACCGTAGAGGAGGTTCTTGTAAACAGAGCCGTCCGACAATTTGGGGTGGGTGTGTGTTTTTGATTTTAATTTCCCTAAGCTATAGGACCATAAGTGGAAGTGCCGTAGGCTCCGTAGCTTTGTTTTTTCGGTGTTCCGGGAAACACCATACACTTCTCCAGAGTGGCTGTTGGCAATTCACATCCCACGCATCAGCATAACAAGGCTCCCTGTTCTCCATGGCCTGTGCTGCCTTTCTGGATTTTACACTTTTTTCAGATGGCCCTTTTGACCGGGGGGCAGTGAGACTTCATTGTAGTGCAGATTTCTTTAACATGCTTGCTTGGTTGGCCAAAAAGGGCGTATGCGTTTTTTCCTGAATATATTCAGGAAAAAACGCATACGCCCTTTTTGGCCAAGAGCATCATTGTTGACGTTCTGCCTCTTTTCCTATGCTTTAAATGCAATTCCCGTCTACCCCCTGAAATCGTTTTCCTGCAATTCTGCCCCACTTACAAGTCGTCTTCGCAGCCTTCCTTCAATATATTTTTGGACGATAGCTGTCATTTATAACTCTGCAGGTTTGTGAGTTACAGTGCCCCTGAGCTCATTTCTTCACCTCGCTATCTTGTGAGCTGGCCGCAAACCCACAGGATTGCCTCAGGCCCTAATCTGGTTCCGGCACGGCATGCTGAGCCTTTGGTTAATTCCTCTTCCTGGTGGGAAATGAGCGTTAAATTTGCCCGTGCAGACACCTACAGCTAGTCTCTCATTCGTTCTCCCTATTCCTTTTCATCTTGCGCAGAAATTGCAAACTGTGCCCAACAGGAGGTTAAAGGCACTGACTCTCCAAGTGGGGAGAGTGTTCGTAAAGGGTCTGGAATGGTGAACCCGAGTAAAAGGGGACGAAAACTGAGATGCATTTGAAAACGTTTGCCGGTCACACGGTGCACCATACTGTGGGTTTCCCATGCATGTTCTAGCTGAAGGAAGAATCCCTTAAACTTGGAGAGTTGGGACCCATGGAATGGGTACCATGCTGTATGACTTCAAAGGGTCTGCATTTGCTCATCGAACCTCACCAATGCTATCAGCCCGAAGTGCCCAACCTTATGTCTCACTCAGCTCTGGGTGTAGATGTGGTAAATCCAGGTTGCATCACAAGCCCTGAATGAATTATTTAAGAATTGCTCTCTATTTCACTGTCCTTGGGTTTTCTTTGTGTAATTCATTTTGATAATGGGATTTATCGGATTTTCTCTGCTGCATTCATGCCGCTGTACACACGCTTCATTCTCTTACGGAGACATATAAATCCATGGGTTTGAAGATTCTTACTAGTCAGGTGTATTCCTAGGCGTTGAATATGGGGTGTTTAGTCCATTTCGTTGAGCAAGGGGTAGGTCTTGACTATTACATATTTGGCTTATGGAAAGGTATCTTTGCTAATTTCTATCTCTGGTTTTATGCAGCACCCCAACTCACCTTTCCCCTTAAGCAAGCATAAGTTGGTTTTCTAAATTTGAGACCCTGTTCTGTTTTGTAATTCAGTTCATGTGTAGCCAAGTTTACATTCCGTGTATTAGTGATATCTTATGATGTTTCATTTTCTGTGTGACTTATTTCACTTAGAATCATCGTACCTGAATCCACTCATTATGCCGCGACGGGCCTGATGACATAGATTTCATTGCTGTGTGATATTCCACTGTACGTACGTACCACAACTTCTTTATCCATTTTTCACATTCTGGGATATTTAACTTGTACCGTAGACGAGGTTCTTGTGAACAGAGCCGCCCGACACTTTGGGGTGGCTGTGTGTTTTTGATTTTAATTTTCCTAAGCTATAGGACCATAAGGGGAAGTGCCGTAGGCTCCGTTGCTTTGTTTTTTAGATGTTCCGGGAAACACCATACACTTCTCCAGAGTGGCTGTTGGCAATTTACATCCCGCCCATCAGCATAACAAGGCTCGCTGTTCTCCATGGCCTGTGCTGCCTTTCTGGATTTTACACTTTTTTCAGATGGCCCTTTTGACCGGGGGGCAGTGAGACTTCATTGTAGTGCAGATTTCTTTAACATGCTTGCTTGGTTGGCCAAAAAGGGCGTATGCGTTTTTTCCTGAATATATTCAGGAAAAAACGCATACGCCCTTTTTGGCCAAGAGCATCATTGTCGACGTTCTGCCTCTTTTCCTATGCTTTAAATGCAATTCCCGTCTACCCCCTGAAATCGTTTTCCTGCAATTCTGCCCCACTTTCAAGTCGTCTTCGCAGCCTTCCTTCAATATATTTTTGGACGATAGCTGTCATTTATAACTCTGCAGGTTTGTGAGTTACAGTGCCCCTGTGCTCATTTCTTCAACTCGCTATCTTGTGAGCTGGCCGCAAACCCACAGGATTGCCTCAGGCCCTAGTCTGGTTCCGGCACGGCATGCTGAACCTTTGGTTAATTCCTCTTCCTGGTGCGAAATGAGCATTAAATTTGCCCGTGCAGACACCTACAGCTAGTCTCTCATTGGTTCTCCCTATTCCTGTTCATCTTGCGCAGAAATTGCAAACTGTGCCAAACAAGAGGTTAAAAGTACAGACTCTCCAAGGTGGAGAGTGTTATTAAAGGGTCTGGAATGGTGTACCCAAGTAAAACGAGACGAAAACTGAGATGCATTTGAAAACGTTTCCCCGTCACATGGTGCACCATAATGTGGGTTTCCCATGCATATTTTAGCTGAAGGAAGAATCCCTTAAACCTGGCAGTTGGGACCCATGGAATGGCTACCATGCAGTATGACTTCAAAGGGTCTGCATTTGCTTATCGAACCTCACCAATGCTATCAGCCCAAAGTGTCCAACCTTATGTCTCACTCAGCTCTGGGTGTATATGTGGTAAATCCAGGTTGCATCACAAGCCCTGAATGAATTATTTAAGAATTGCTCTCTATTTCACTGTCCTTGGGTTTTGTTTGTGTAATTCATTTTGACAATGGGATTTATCGGATTTTCTCTGCTGCATTCATGCCGCTGTACACACGCTTCATTCTCTTACGGAGGCATATGAATCCATGGGTTTGAAGATTCTTACTAGTCAGGTGTATTCCTAGGTGTTGAATATGTGGTGTTTAGTCCATTTCGTTGAGCAAGTGGTGGGTCTTGACTATGACATATTTGGCTTATGGAAAGTTATCTGTGCTAATTTCTATCTCTGGTTTTATGCAGCACGCCAACTCACCTTTCCCCTTAAGCAAGCATAAGTTGGTTTTCTAAATTTGAGACCCTGTTCTGTTTTGTAATTCAGTTCATGTGTAGCCAAGTTTACATTCCGTGTATTAGTGATATCTTATGATGTTTCATTTTCTGTGTGACTTATTTCACTTAGAATCATCGTACCTGAATCCACTCATTATGCCGCGACGGGCCTGATGATATAGATTTCATTGCTGAGTGATATTCCATTGTACGTATGTACCACAATTTCTTTATCCATTTTTCACTTTCTGGGATATTTAACTTGTACCGTAGACGAGGTTCTTGTAAACAGAGCCGTCTGAAACTTTTGGGTGGCTGTGTGTTTTTGATTTTAATTTCCCTAAGCTATAGGACCATAAGTGGAAGTGCCGTAGGCTCCGTAGCTTTGTTTTTTCGGTGTTCCGGGAAACACCATACACTTCTCCAGAGTGGCTGTTGGCAATTTACATCCCGCCCATCAGCATAACAAGGCTCCCTGTTCTCCATGGCCTGTGCTGCCTTTCTGGATTTTACACTTTTATCAGATGGCCCTTTTGACCGGGGGGCAGTGAGACTTCATTGTAGTGCAGATTTCTTTAACATGCTTGCTTGGTTGGCCAAAAAGGGCGTATGCGTTTTTTCCTGAATATATTCAGGAAAAAACGCATACGCCCTTTTTGGCCAAGAGCATCATTGTTGACGTTCTGCCTCTTTTCCTATGCTTTAAATGCAATTCCCGTCTACCCCCTGAAATCGTTTTCCTGCAATTCTGCCCCACTTTCAAGTCGTCTTCGCAGCCTTCCTTCAATATATTTTTGGACGATAGCTGTCATTTATAACTCTGCAGGTTTGTGAGTTACAGTGCCCCTGAGCTCATTTCTTCAACTCGCTATCTTGTGAGCTGGCCGCAAACCCACAGGATTGCCTCAGGCCCTAATCTGGTTCCGGCACGGCATGCTGAGCCTTTGGTTAATTCCTCTTCCTGGTGCGAAATGAGCATTAAATTTGCCCGTGCAGACACCTACAGCTAGTCTCTCATTTGTTCTCCCTATTCCTGTTCATCTTGCGCAGAAATTGCAAACTGTGCCCAACAGGAGGTTAAAGGCACCTACTCTCCAAGTGGTGAGAGTGTTAGTAAAGTGTCTGGAATTGTGAACCCAAGTAAAAGGGGACGAAAACTGAGATGCATTTGAAAACGTTTGTCGGTCACACGGTGCACCATACTGTGGGTTTCCCATGCATGTTTTAGCTGAAGGAAGAATCCCTTAAACTTGGAGAGTTGGGACCCATGGAATGGGTACCATGCTGTATGACTTCAAAGGGTCTGCATTTGCTCATCGAACCTCACCAATGCTATCAGCCCGAAGTGCCCAACCTTATGTCTCACTCAGCTCTGGGTGTAGATGTGGTAAATCCAGGTTGCATCACAAGCCCTGAATGAATTATTTAAGAATTGCTCTCTATTTCACTGTCCTTGGGTTTTGTTTGTGTAATTCATTTTGATAATGGGATTTATCGGATTTCCTCTGCTGCATTCATGCCGCTGTACACACGCTTCATTCTCTTACGGAGACATATAAATCCATGGGTTTGAAGATTCTTACTAGTCAGGTGTATTCCTAGGCGTTGAATATGGGGTGTTTAGTCCATTTCGTTGAGCAAGGGGTAGGTCTTGACTATTACATATTTGGCTTATGAAAAGGTATCTGTGCTAATTTCTATCTCTGGTTTTATGCAGCACCCCAACTCACCTTTCCCCTTAAGCAAGCATAAGTTGGTTTTCTAAATTTGAGGCCCTGTTCTGTTTTGTAATTCAGTTCATGTGTAGCCAAGTTTACATTCCGTGTAGTAGTGATATCTTATGATGTTTCATTTTCTGTGTGACTTATTTCACTTAGAATCATCGTACCTGAATCCACTCATTATGCCGCGACGGGCCTGATGACATAGATTTCATTGCTGAGTGATATTCCATTGTACGTACGTACCACAACTTCTTTATCCATTTTTCACATTCTGGGATATTTAACTTGTACCGTAGACGAGGTTCTTGTAAACAGAGCCGTCCGACACTTTGGGGTGGCTGTGTGTTTTTGATTTTAATTTCCCTAAGCTATAGGACCATAAGTGGAAGTGCCGTAGGCTCCGTAGCTTTGTTTTTTCGGTGGTCCGGGAAACACCATACACTTCTCCAGAGTGGCTGTTGGCAATTTACATCCCGCCCATCAGCATAACAAGGCTCCCTGTTCTCCATGGCCTGTGCTGCCTTTCTGGATTTTACACTTTTTTCAGATGGCCCTTTTGACCGGGGGGCAGTGAGACTTCATTGTAGTGCAGATTTCTTTAACGTGCTTGCTTGGTTGGCCAAAAAGGGCGTATGCGTTTTTTCCTGAATATATTCAGGAAAAAACGCATACGCCCTTTTTGGCCAAGAGCATCATTGTCGATGTTCTGCCTCTTTTCCTATGCTTTAAATGCAATTCCCGTCTACCCCCTGAAATCGTTTTCCTGCAAATCTGTCCCGCTTACAAGCCGTCTTCGCAGCCTTCCTTCAATATATTTTTGGACGATAGCTGTCATTTATAACTCTGCAGGTTTGTGAGTTACAGTGCCCCTGAGCTCCTTTCTTCAACTCGCTATCTTGTGAGCTGGCCGCAAACCCACAGGATTGCCTCAGGCCCTAATCTGGTTCCGGCACGGCATGCTGAGCCTTTGGTTAATTCCTCTTCCTGGTGGGAAATGAGCGTTAAATTTGCCCGTGCAGACACCTAGAGCTAGTCTCTCATTCGTTCTCCCTATTCCTTTTCATCTTGCGCAGAAATTGCAAACTGTGCCCAACAGGAGGTTAAAGGCACTGACTCTCCAAGTGGGGAGAGTGTTCGTAAAGGGTCTGGAATGGTGAACCCGAGTAAAAGGGGACGAAAACTGAGATGCATTTGAAAACGTTTGCCAGCCACACGGTGCACCATACTGTGGGTTTCCCATGCATGTTTTAGCTGAAGAAAGAATCCCTTAAACTTGGAGAGTTGGGACCCATGGAATGGGTACCATGCTGTATGACTTCAAAGGGTCTGCATTTGCTCATCGAACCTCACCAATGCTATCAGCCCGAAGTGCCCAACCTTATGTCTCACTCAGCTCTGGGTGTAGATGTGGTAAATCCAGGTTGCATCACAAGCCCTGAATGAATTATTTAAGAATTGCTCTCTATTTCACTGTCCTTGGGTTTTGTTTGTGTAATTCATTTTGATAATGGGATTTATCGGATTTTCTCTGCTGCATTCATGCCGCTGTACACACGCTTCATTCTCTTACGGAGACATATAAATCCATGGGTTTGAAGATTCTTACTAGTCAGGTGTATTCCTAGGCGTTGAATATGGGGTGTTTAGTCCATTTCGTTGAGCAAGGGGTAGGTCTTGACTATTACATATTTGGCTTATGGAAAGGTATCTGTGCTAATTTCTATCTCTGGTTTTATGCAGCACCCCAACTCACCTTTCCCCTTAAGCAAGCATAAGTTGGTTTTCTAAATTTCAGACCCTGTTCTGTTTTGTAATTCAGTTCATGTGTAGCCAAGTTTACATTCCGTGTATTAGTGATATCTTATGATGTTTCATTTTCTGTGTGACTTATTTCCCTTAGAATCATCGTACCTGAATCCACTCATTATGCCGCGACGGGCCTGATGACATAGATTTCATTGCTGAGTGATATTCCAGTGTACGTACGTACCACAACTTCTTTATCCATTTTTCACATTCTGGGATATTTAACTTGTACCGTAGACGAGGTTCTTGTAAACAGAGCCGTCCGACACTTTGGGGTGGCTGTGAGTTTTTGATTTTAATTTCCCTAAGCTATAGGACCATAAGTGGAAGTGCCGTAGGCTCCGTAGCTTTGTTTTTTCGGTGTTCCGGGAAACACCATACAGTTCTCCAGAGTGGCTGTTGGCAATTTACATCCCGCCCATCAGCATAACAAGGCTCCCTGTTCTCCATGGCCTGTGCTGCCTTTCTGGATTTTACACTTTTTTCAGATGGCCCTTTTGACCGGGGGGCAGTGAGTCTTCATTGTAGTGCAGATTTCTTTAACGTGCTTGCTTGGTTGGCCAAAAAGGGCGTATGCGTTTTTTCCTGAATATATTCAGGAAAAAACGCATACGCCCTTTTTGGCCAAGAGCATCATTGTCGACGTTCTGCCTCTTTTCCTATGCTTTAAATGCAATTCCCGTCTACCCCCTGAAATCGTTTTCCTGCAAATCTGTCCCGCTTACAAGTCGTCTTCGCAGCCTTCCTTCAATATATTTTTGGACGATAGCTGTCATTTATAACTCTGCAGGTTTGTGAGTTACAGTGCCCCTGAGCTCCTTTCTTCAACTCGCTATCTTGTGAGCTGGCCGCAAACCCACAGGATTGCATCAGGCCCTAATCTGGTTCCAGCACGGCATGCTGAGCCTTTGGTTAATTCCTCTTCCTGGTGGGAAATGAGCGTTAAATTTGCCCGTGCAGACACCTAGAGCTAGTCTCTCATTCGTTCTCCCTATTCCTTTTCATCTTGCGCAGAAATTGCAAACTGTGCCCAACAGGAGGTTAAAGGCACTGACTCTCCAAGTGGGGAGAGTGTTCGTAAAGGGTCTGGAATGGTGAACCCGAGTAAAAGGGGACGAAAACTGAGATGCATTTGAAAACGTTTGCCAGTCACACGGTGCACCATACTGTGGGTTTCCCATGCATGTTTTAGCTGAAGGAAGAATCCCTTAAACTTGGAGAGTTGGGACCCATGGAATGGGTACCATGCTGTATGACTTCAAAGGGTCTGCATTTGCTCATCGAACCTCACCAATGCTATCAGCCCGAAGTGCCCAACCTTATGTCTCACTCAGCTCTGGGTGTAGATGTGGTAAATCCAGGTTGCATCACAAGCCCTGAATGAATTATTTAAGAATTGCTCTCTATCTCACTGTCCTTGGGTTTTGTTTGTGTAATTCATTTTGATAATGGGATTTATCGGATTTTCTCTGCTGCATTCATGCCGCTGTACACACGCTTCATTCTCTTACGGAGACATATAAATCCATGGGTTTGAAGATTCTTACTAGTCAGGTGTATTCCTAGGCGTTGAATATGGGGTGTTTAGTCCATTTCGTTGAGCAAGGGGTAGGTCTTGACTATTACATATTTGGCTTATGGAAAGGTATCTGTGCTAATTTCTATCTCTGGTTTTATGCAGCACCCCAACTCACCTTTCCCCTTAAGCAAGCATAAGTTGGTTTTCTAAATTTGAGACCCTGTTCTGTTTTGTAATTCAGTTCATGTGTAGCCAAGTTTACATTCCGTGTAGTAGTGATATCTTATGATGTTTCATTTTCTGTGTGACTTATTTCACTTAGAATCATCGTACCTGAATCCACTCATTATGCCGCGACGGGCCTGATGACATAGATTTCATTGCTGAGTGATATTCCATTGTACGTACGTACCACAACTTCTTTATCCATTTTTCACATTCTGGGATATTTAACTTGTACCGTAGACGAGGTTCTTGTAAACAGAGCCGTCCGACACTTTGGGGTGGCTGTGTGTTTTTGATTTTAATTTCCCTAAGCTATAGGACCATAAGTGGAAGTGCCGTAGGCTCCGTAGCTTTGTTTTTTCGGTGTTCCGGGAAACACCATACACTTCTCCAGAGTGGCTGTTGGCAATTTACATCCCGCCCATCAGCATAACAAGGCTCCCTGTTCTCCATGGCCTGTGCTGCCTTTCTGGATTTTACACTTTTTTCAGATGGCCCTTTTGACCGGGGGGCAGTGAGACTTCATTGTAGTGCAGATTTCTTTAACGTGCTTGCTTGGTTGGCCAAAAAGGGCGTATGCGTTTTTTCCTGAATATATTCAGGAAAAAACGCATACGCCCTTTTTGGCCAAGAGCATCATTGTCGACGTTCTGCCTCTTTTCCTATGCTTTAAATGCAATTCCCGTCTACCCCCTGAAATCGTTTTCCTGCAAATCTGTCCCGCTTACAAGTCGTCTTCGCAGCCTTCCTTCAATATATTTTTGGACGATAGCTGTCATTTATAACTCTGCAGGTTTGTGAGTTACAGTGCCCCTGAGCTCCTTTCTTCAACTCGCTATCTTGTGAGCTGGCCGCAAACCCACAGGATTGCCTCAGGCCCTAATCTGGTTCCGGCACGGCATGCTGAGCCTTTGGTTAATTCCTCTTCCTGGTGGGAAATGAGCGTTAAATTTGCCCGTGCAGACACCTAGAGCTAGTCTCTCATTCGTTCTCCCTATTCCTTTTCATCTTGCGCAGAAATTGCAAACTGTGCCCAACAGGAGGTTAAAGGCACTGACTCTCCAAGTGGGGAGAGTGTTCGTAAAGGGTCTGGAATGGTGAACCCGAGTAAAAGGGGACGAAAACTGAGATGCATTTGAAAACGTTTGCCAGTCACACGGTGCACCATACTGTGGGTTTCCCATGCATGTTTTAGCTGAAGGAAGAATCCCTTAAACTTGGAGAGTTGGGACCCATGGAATGGGTACCATGCTGTATGACTTCAAAGGGTCTGCATTTGCTCATCGAACCTCACCAATGCTATCAGCCCGAAGTGCCCAACCTTATGTCTCACTCAGCTCTGGGTGTAGATGTGGTAAATCCAGGTTGCATCACAAGCCCTGAATGAATTATTTAAGAATTGCTCTCTATCTCACTGTCCTTGGGTTTTGTTTGTGTAATTCATTTTGATAATGGGATTTATCGGATTTTCTCTGCTGCATTCATGCCGCTGTACACACGCTTCATTCTCTTACGGAGACATATAAATCCATGGGTTTGAAGATTCTTACTAGTCACGTGTATTCCTAGGCGTTGAATATGGGGTGTTTAGTCCATTTCGTTGAGCAAGGGGTAGGTCTTGACTATTACATATTTGGCTTATGGAAAGGTATCTGTGCTAATTTCTATCTCTGGTTTTATGCAGCACCCCAACTCACCTTTCCCCTTAAGCAAGCATAAGTTGGTTTTCTAAATTTGAGACCCTGTTCTGTTTTGTAATTCAGTTCATGTGTAGCCAAGTTTACATTCCGTGTAGTAGTGATATCTTATGATGTTTCATTTTCTGTGTGACTTATTTCACTTAGAATCATCGTACCTGAATCCACTCATTATGCCGCGACGGGCCTGATGACATAGATTTCATTGCTGAGTGATATTCCATTGTACGTACGTACCACAACTTCTTTATCCATTTTTCACATTCTGGGATATTTAACTTGTACCGTAGACGAGGTTCTTGTAAACAGAGCCGTCCGACACTTTGGGGTGGCTGTGTGATTTTGATTTTAATTTCCCTAAGCTATAGGACCATAAGTGGAAGTGCCCTAGGCTCCGCAGCTTTGTTTTTTCGGTGTTCCGGGAAACACCATACACTTCTCCAGAGTGGCTGTTGGCAATTTACATCCCGCCCATCAGCATAACAAGGCTCCCTGTTCTCCATGGCCTGTGCTGCCTTTCTGGATTTTACACTTTTTTCAGATGGCCCTTTTGACCGGGGGGCAGTGAGACTTCATTGTAGTGCAGATTTCTTTAACGTGCTTGCTTGGTTGGCCAAAAAGGGCGTATGCGTTTTTTCCTGAATATATTCAGGAAAAAACGCATACGCCCTTTTTGGCCAAGAGCATCATTGTCGATGTTCTGCCTCTTTTCCTATGCTTTAAATGCAATTCCCGTCTACCCCCTGAAATCGTTTTCCTGCAAATCTGTCCCGCTTACAAGTCGTCTTCGCAGCCTTCCTTCAATATATTTTTGGACGATAGCTGTCATTTATAACTCTGCAGGTTTGTGAGTTACAGTGCCCCTGAGCTCCTTTCTTCAACTCGCTATCTTGTGAGCTGGCCGCAAACCCACAGGATTGCCTCAGGCCCTAATCTGGTTCCGGCACGGCATGCTGAGCCTTTGGTTAATTCCTCTTCCTGGTGGGAAATGAGCGTTAAATTTGCCCGTGCAGACACCTAGAGCTAGTCTCTCATTCTTTCTCCCTATTCCTTTTCATCTTGCGCAGAAATTGCAAACTGTGCCCAACAGGAGGTTAAAGGCACTGACTCTCCAAGTGGGGAGAGTGTTCGTAAAGGGTCTGGAATGGTGAACCCGAGTAAAAGGGGACGAAAACTGAGATGCATTTGAAAACGTTTGCCAGTCACACGGTGCACCATACTGTGGGTTTCCCATGCATGTTTTAGCTGAAGGAAGAATCCCTTAAACTTGGAGAGTTGGGACCCATGGAATGGGTACCATGCTGTATGACTTCAAAGGGTCTGCATTTGCTCATCGAACCTCACCAATGCTATCAGCCCGAAGTGCCCAACCTTATGTCTCACTCAGCTCTGGGTGTAGATGTGGTAAATCCAGGTTGCATCACAAGCCCTGAATGAATTATTTAAGAATTGCTCTCTATCTCACTGTCCTTGGGTTTTGTTTGTGTAATTCATTTTGATAATGGGATTTATCGGATTTTCTCTGCTGCATTCATGCCGCTGTACACACGCTTCATTCTCTTACGGAGACATATAAATCCATGGGTTTGAAGATTCTTACTAGTCAGGTGTATTCCTAGGCGTTGAATATGGGGTGTTTAGTCCATTTCGTTGAGCAAGGGGTAGGTCTTGACTATTACATATTTGGCTTATGGAAAGGTATCTGTGCTAATTTCTATCTCTGGTTTTATGCAGCACCCCAACTCACCTTTCCCCTTAAGCAAGCATAAGTTGGTTTTCTAAATTTGAGACCCTGTTCTGTTTTGTAATTCAGTTCATGTGTAGCCAAGTTTACATTCCGTGTAGTAGTGATATCTTATGATGTTTCATTTTCTGTGTGACTTATTTCACTTAGAATCATCGTACCTGAATCCACTCATTATGCCGCGACGGGCCTGATGACATAGATTTCATTGCTGAGTGATATTCCATTGTACGTACGTACCACAACTTCTTTATCCATTTTTCACATTCTGGGATATTTAACTTGTACCGTAGACGAGGTTCTTGTAAACAGAGCCGTCCGACACTTTGGGGTGGCTGTGTGATTTTGATTTTAATTTCCCTAAGCTATAGGACCATAAGTGGAAGTGCCCTAGGCTCCGCAGCTTTGTTTTTTCGGTGTTCCGGGAAACACCATACACTTCTCCAGAGTGGCTGTTGGCAATTTACATCCCGCCCATCAGCATAACAAGGCTCCCTGTTCTCCATGGCCTGTGCTGCCTTTCTGGATTTTACACTTTTTTCAGATGGCCCTTTTGACCGGGGGGCAGTGAGACTTCATTGTAGTGCAGATTTCTTTAACGTGCTTGCTTGGTTGGCCAAAAAGGGCGTATGCGTTTTTTCCTGAATATATTCAGGAAAAAACGCATACGCCCTTTTTGGCCAAGAGCATCATTGTCGACGTTCTGCCTCTTTTCCTATGCTTTAAATGCAATTCCCGTCTACCCCCTGAAATCGTTTTCCTGCAAATCTGTCCCGCTTACAAGTCGTCTTCGCAGCCTTCCTTCAATATATTTTTGGACGATAGCTGTCATTTATAACTCTGCAGGTTTGTGAGTTACAGTGCCCCTGAGCTCCTTTCTTCAACTCGCTATCTTGTGAGCTGGCCGCAAACCCACAGGATTGCCTCAGGCCCTAATCTGGTTCCGGCACGGCATGCTGAGCCTTTGGTTAATTCCTCTTCCTGGTGGGAAATGAGCGTTAAATTTGCCCGTGCAGACACCTAGAGCTAGTCTCTCATTCTTTCTCCCTATTCCTTTTCATCTTGCGCAGAAATTGCAAACTGTGCCCAACAGGAGGTTAAAGGCACTGACTCTCCAAGTGGGGAGAGTGTTCGTAAAGGGTCTGGAATGGTGAACCCGAGTAAAAGGGGACGAAAACTGAGATGCATTTGAAAACGTTTGCCAGTCACACGGTGCACCATACTGTGGGTTTCCCATGCATGTTTTAGCTGAAGGAAGAATCCCTTAAACTTGGAGAGTTGGGACCCATGGAATGGGTACCATGCTGTATGACTTCAAAGGGTCTGCATTTGCTCATCGAACCTCACCAATGCTATCAGCCCGAAGTGCCCAACCTTATGTCTCACTCAGCTCTGGGTGTAGATGTGGTAAATCCAGGTTGCATCACAAGCCCTGAATGAATTATTTAAGAATTGCTCTCTATCTCACTGTCCTTGGGTTTTGTTTGTGTAATTCATTTTGATAATGGGATTTATCGGATTTTCTCTGCTGCATTCATGCCGCTGTACACACGCTTCATTCTCTTACGGAGACATATAAATCCATGGGTTTGAAGATTCTTACTAGTCACGTGTATTCCTAGGCGTTGAATATGGGGTGTTTAGTCCATTTCGTTGAGCAAGGGGTAGGTCTTGACTATTACATATTTGGCTTATGGAAAGGTATCTGTGCTAATTTCTATCTCTGGTTTTATGCAGCACCCCAACTCACCTTTCCCCTTAAGCAAGCATAAGTTGGTTTTCTAAATTTGAGACCCTGTTCTGTTTTGTAATTCAGTTCATGTGTAGCCAAGTTTACATTCCGTGTAGTAGTGATATCTTATGATGTTTCATTTTCTGTGTGACTTATTTCACTTAGAATCATCGTACCTGAATCCACTCATTATGCCGCGACGGGCCTGATGACATAGATTTCATTGCTGAGTGATATTCCATTGTACGTACGTACCACAACTTCTTTATCCATTTTTCACATTCTGGGATATTTAACTTGTACCGTAGACGAGGTTCTTGTAAACAGAGCCGTCCGACACTTTGGGGTGGCTGTGTGTTTTTGATTTTAATTTCCCTAAGCTATAGGACCATAAGTGGAAGTGCCGTAGGCTCCGTAGCTTTGTTTTTTCGGTGTTCCGGGAAACACCATACACTTCTCCAGAGTGGCTGTTGGCAATTTACATCCCGCCCATCAGCATAACAAGGCTCCCTGTTCTCCATGGCCTGTGCTGCCTTTCTGGATTTTACACTTTTTTCAGATGGCCCTTTTGACCGGGGGGCAGTGAGACTTCATTGTAGTGCAGATTTCTTTAACGTGCTTGCTTGGTTGGCCAAAAAGGGCGTATGCGTTTTTTCCTGAATATATTCAGGAAAAAACGCATACGCCCTTTTTGGCCAAGAGCATCATTGTCGATGTTCTGCCTCTTTTCCTATGCTTTAAATGCAATTCCCGTCTACCCCCTGAAATCGTTTTCCTGCAAATCTGTCCCGCTTACAAGTCGTCTTCGCAGCCTTCCTTCAATATATTTTTGGACGATAGCTGTCATTTATAACTCTGCAGGTTTGTGAGTTACAGTGCCCCTGAGCTCCTTTCTTCAACTCGCTATCTTGTGAGCTGGCCGCAAACCCACAGGATTGCCTCAGGCCCTAATCTGGTTCCGGCACGGCATGCTGAGCCTTTGGTTAATTCCTCTTCCTGGTGGGAAATGAGCGTTAAATTTGCCCGTGCAGACACCTAGAGCTAGTCTCTCATTCGTTCTCCCTATTCCTTTTCATCTTGCGCAGAAATTGCAAACTGTGCCCAACAGGAGGTTAAAGGCACTGACTCTCCAAGTGGGGAGAGTGTTCGTAAAGGGTCTGGAATGGTGAACCCGAGTAAAAGGGGACGAAAACTGAGATGCATTTGAAAACGTTTGCCAGTCACACGGTGCACCATACTGTGGGTTTCCCATGCATGTTTTAGCTGAAGGAAGAATCCCTTAAACTTGGAGAGTTGGGACCCATGGAATGGGTACCATGCTGTATGACTTCAAAGGGTCTGCATTTGCTCATCGAACCTCACCAATGCTATCAGTCCGAAGTGCCCAACCTTATGTCTCACTCAGCTCTGGGTGTAGATGTGGTAAATCCAGGTTGCATCACAAGCCCTGAATGAATTATTTAAGAATTGCTCTCTATTTCACTGTCCTTGGGTTTTGTTTGTGTAATTCATTTTGATAATGGGATTTATCGGATTTTCTCTGCTGCATTCATGCCGCTGTACACACGCTTCATTCTCTTACGGAGACATATAAATCCATGGGTTTGAAGATTCTTACTAGTCAGGTGTATTCCTAGGCGTTGAATATGGGGTGTTTAGTCCATTTCGTTGAGCAAGGGGTAGGTCTTGACTATTACATATTTGGCTTATGGAAAGGTATCTGTGCTAATTTCTATCTCTGGTTTTATGCAGCACCCCAACTCACCTTTCCCCTTAAGCAAGCATAAGTTGGTTTTCTAAATTTGAGACCCTGTTCTGTTTTGTAATTCAGTTCATGTGTAGCCAAGTTTACATTCCGTGTAGTAGTGATATCTTATGATGTTTCATTTTCTGTGTGACTTATTTCACTTAGAATCATCGTACCTGAATCCACTCATTATGCCGCGACGGGCCTGATGACATAGATTTCATTGCTGAGTGATATTCCATTGTACGTATGTACCACAACTTCTTTATCCATTTTTCACTTTCTGGGATATTTAACTTGTACCGTAGACGAGGTTCTTGTAAACAGAGCCGTCTGACACTTTTGGGTGGCTGTGTGTTTTTGATTTTAATTTCCCTAAGCTATAGGACCATAAGTGGAAGTGCCGTAGGCTCCGTAGCTTTGTTTTTTCGGTGTTCCGGGAAACACCATACACTTCTCCAGAGTGGCTGTTGGCAATTTACATCCCGCCCATCAGCATAACAAGGCTCCCTGTTCTCCATGGCCTGTGCTGCCTTTCTGGATTTTACACTTTTATCAGATGGCCCTTTTGACCGGGGGGCAGTGAGACTTCATTGTAGTGCAGATTTCTTTAACATGCTTGCTTGGTTGGCCAAAAAGGGCGTATGCGTTTTTTCCTGAATATATTCAGGAAAAAACGCATACGCCCTTCTTGGCCAAGAGCATCATTGTTGACGTTCTGCCTCTTTTCCTATGCTTTAAATGCAATTCCCGTCTACCCCCTGAAATCGTTTTCCTGCAAATCTGTCCCGCTTACAAGTCGTCTTCGCAGCCTTCCTTCAATATATTTTTGGACGATAGCTGTCATTTATAACTCTGCAGGTTTGTGAGTTACAGTGCCCCTGAGCTCCTTTCTTCAACTCGCTATCTTGTGAGCTGGCCGCAAACCCACAGGATTGCCTCAGGCCCTAATCTGGTTCCGGCACGGCATGCTGAGCCTTTGGTTAATTCCTCTTCCTGGTGGGAAATGAGCGTTAAATTTGCCCGTGCAGACACCTAGAGCTAGTCTCTCATTCGTTCTCCCTATTCCTTTTCATCTTGCGCAGAAATTGCAAACTGTGCCCAACAGGAGGTTAAAGGCACTGACTCTCCAAGTGGGGAGAGTGTTCTTAAAGGGTCTGGAATGGTGAACCCGAGTAAAAGGGGACGAAAACTGAGATGCATTTGAAAACGTTTGCCAGTCACACGGTGCACCATACTGTGGGTTTCCCATGCATGTTTTAGCTGAAGGAAGAATCCCTTAAACTTGGAGAGTTGGGACCCATGGAATGGGTACCATGCTGTATGACTTCAAAGGGTCTGCATTTGCTCATCGAACCTCACCAATGCTATCAGCCCGAAGTGCCCAACCTTATGTCTCACTCAGCTCTGGGTGTAGATGTGGTAAATCCAGGTTGCATCACAAGCCCTGAATGAATTATTTAAGAATTGCTCTCTATCTCACTGTCCTTGGGTTTTGTTTGTGTAATTCATTTTGATAATGGGATTTATCGGATTTTCTCTGCTGCATTCATGCCGCTGTACACACGCTTCATTCTCTTACGGAGACATATAAATCCATGGGTTTGAAGATTCTTACTAGTCACGTGTATTCCTAGGCGTTGAATATGGGGTGTTTAGTCCATTTCGTTGAGCAAGGGGTAGGTCTTGACTATTACATATTTGGCTTATGGAAAGGTATCTGTGCTAATTTCTATCTCTGGTTTTATGCAGCACCCCAACTCACCTTTCCCCTTAAGCAAGCATAAGTTGGTTTTCTAAATTTGAGACCCTGTTCTGTTTTGTAATTCAGTTCATGTGTAGCCAAGTTTACATTCCGTGTAGTAGTGATATCTTATGATGTTTCATTTTCTGTGTGACTTATTTCACTTAGAATCATCGTACCTGAATCCACTCATTATGCCGCGACGGGCCTGATGACATAGATTTCATTGCTGAGTGATATTCCATTGTACGTACGTACCACAACTTCTTTATCCATTTTTCACATTCTGGGATATTTAACTTGTACCGTAGACGAGGTTCTTGTAAACAGAGCCGTCCGACACTTTGGGGTGGCTGTGTGATTTTGATTTTAATTTCCCTAAGCTATAGGACCATAAGTGGAAGTGCCCTAGGCTCCGTAGCTTTGTTTTTTCGGTGTTCCGGGAAACACCATACACTTCTCCAGAGTGGCTGTTGGCAATTTACATCCCGCCCATCAGCATAACAAGGCTCCCTGTTCTCCATGGCCTGTGCTGCCTTTCTGGATTTTACACTTTTTTCAGATGGCCCTTTTGACCGGGGGGCAGTGAGACTTCATTGTAGTGCAGATTTCTTTAACGTGCTTGCTTGGTTGGCCAAAAAGGGCGTATGCGTTTTTTCCTGAATATATTCAGGAAAAAACGCATACGCCCTTTTTGGCCAAGAGCATCATTGTCGACGTTCTGCCTCTTTTCCTATGCTTTAAATGCAATTCCCGTCTACCCCCTGAAATCGTTTTCCTGCAAATCTGTCCCGCTTACAAGTCGTCTTCGCAGCCTTCCTTCAATATATTTTTGGACGATAGCTGTCATTTATAACTCTGCAGGTTTGTGAGTTACAGTGCCCCTGAGCTCCTTTCTTCAACTCGCTATCTTGTGAGCTGGCCGCAAACCCACAGGATTGCCTCAGGCCCTAATCTGGTTCCGGCACGGCATGCTGAGCCTTTGGTTAATTCCTCTTCCTGGTGGGAAATGAGCGTTAAATTTGCCCGTGCAGACACCTAGAGCTAGTCTCTCATTCTTTCTCCCTATTCCTTTTCATCTTGCGCAGAAATTGCAAACTGTGCCCAACAGGAGGTTAAAGGCACTGACTCTCCAAGTGGGGAGAGTGTTCGTAAAGGGTCTGGAATGGTGAACCCGAGTAAAAGGGGACGAAAACTGAGATGCATTTGAAAACGTTTGCCAGTCACACGGTGCACCATACTGTGGGTTTCCCATGCATGTTTTAGCTGAAGGAAGAATCCCTTAAACTTGGAGAGTTGGGACCCATGGAATGGGTACCATGCTGTATGACTTCAAAGGGTCTGCATTTGCTCATCGAACCTCACCAATGCTATCAGCCCGAAGTGCCCAACCTTATGTCTCACTCAGCTCTGGGTGTAGATGTGGTAAATCCAGGTTGCATCACAAGCCCTGAATGAATTATTTAAGAATTGCTCTCTATCTCACTGTCCTTGGGTTTTGTTTGTGTAATTCATTTTGATAATGGGATTTATCGGATTTTCTCTGCTGCATTCATGCCGCTGTACACACGCTTCATTCTCTTACGGAGACATATAAATCCATGGGTTTGAAGATTCTTACTAGTCACGTGTATTCCTAGGCGTTGAATATGGGGTGTTTAGTCCATTTCGTTGAGCAAGGGGTAGGTCTTGACTATTACATATTTGGCTTATGGAAAGGTATCTGTGCTAATTTCTATCTCTGGTTTTATGCAGCACCCCAACTCACCTTTCCCCTTAAGCAAGCATAAGTTGGTTTTCTAAATTTGAGACCCTGTTCTGTTTTGTAATTCAGTTCATGTGTAGCCAAGTTTACATTCCGTGTAGTAGTGATATCTTATGATGTTTCATTTTCTGTGTGACTTATTTCACTTAGAATCATCGTACCTGAATCCACTCATTATGCCGCGACGGGCCTGATGACATAGATTTCATTGCTGAGTGATATTCCATTGTACGTACGTACCACAACTTCTTTATCCATTTTTCACATTCTGGGATATTTAACTTGTACCGTAGACGAGGTTCTTGTAAACAGAGCCGTCCGACACTTTGGGGTGGCTGTGTGTTTTTGATTTTAATTTCCCTAAGCTATAGGACCATAAGTGGAAGTGCCCTAGGCTCCGCAGCTTTGTTTTTTCGGTGTTCCGGGAAACACCATACACTTCTCCAGAGTGGCTGTTGGCAATTTACATCCCGCCCATCAGCATAACAAGGCTCCCTGTTCTCCATGGCCTGTGCTGCCTTTCTGGATTTTACACTTTTTTCAGATGGCCCTTTTGACCGGGGGGCAGTGAGACTTCATTGTAGTGCAGATTTCTTTAACGTGCTTGCTTGGTTGGCGAAAAAGGGCGTATGCGTTTTTTCCTGAATATATTCAGGAAAAAACGCATACGCCCTTTTTGGCCAAGAGCATCATTGTCGACGTTCTGCCTCTTTTCCTATGCTTTAAATGCAATTCCCGTCTACCCCCTGAAATCGTTTTCCTGCAAATCTGTCCCGCTTACAAGTCGTCTTCGCAGCCTTCCTTCAATATATTTTTGGACGATAGCTGTCATTTATAACTCTGCAGGTTTGTGAGTTACAGTGCCCCTGAGCTCCTTTCTTCAACTCGCTATCTTGTGAGCTGGCCGCAAACCCACAGGATTGCCTCAGGCCCTAATCTGGTTCCGGCACGGCATGCTGAGCCTTTGGTTAATTCCTCTTCCTGGTGGGAAATGAGCGTTAAATTTGCCCGTGCAGACACCTAGAGCTAGTCTCTCATTCTTTCTCCCTATTCCTTTTCATCTTGCGCAGAAATTGCAAACTGTGCCCAACAGGAGGTTAAAGGCACTGACTCTCCAAGTGGGGAGAGTGTTCGTAAAGGGTCTGGAATGGTGAACCCGAGTAAAAGGGGACGAAAACTGAGATGCATTTGAAAACGTTTGCCAGTCACACGGTGCACCATACTGTGGGTTTCCCATGCATGTTTTAGCTGAAGGAAGAATCCCTTAAACTTGGAGAGTTGGGACCCATGGAATGGGTACCATGCTGTATGACTTCAAAGGGTCTGCATTTGCTCATCGAACCTCACCAATGCTATCAGCCCGAAGTGCCCAACCTTATGTCTCACTCAGCTCTGGGTGTAGATGTGGTAAATCCAGGTTGCATCACAAGCCCTGAATGAATTATTTAAGAATTGCTCTCTATCTCACTGTCCTTGGGTTTTGTTTGTGTAATTCATTTTGATAATGGGATTTATCGGATTTTCTCTGCTGCATTCATGCCGCTGTACACACGCTTCATTCTCTTACGGAGACATATAAATCCATGGGTTTGAAGATTCTTACTAGTCACGTGTATTCCTAGGCGTTGAATATGGGGTGTTTAGTCCATTTCGTTGAGCAAGGGGTAGGTCTTGACTATTACATATTTGGCTTATGGAAAGGTATCTGTGCTAATTTCTATCTCTGGTTTTATGCAGCACCCCAACTCACCTTTCCCCTTAAGCAAGCATAAGTTGGTTTTCTAAATTTGAGACCCTGTTCTGTTTTGTAATTCAGTTCATGTGTAGCCAAGTTTACATTCCGTGTAGTAGTGATATCTTATGATGTTTCATTTTCTGTGTGACTTATTTCACTTAGAATCATCGTACCTGAATCCACTCATTATGCCGCGACGGGCCTGATGACATAGATTTCATTGCTGAGTGATATTCCATTGTACGTACGTACCACAACTTCTTTATCCATTTTTCACATTCTGGGATATTTAACTTGTACCGTAGACGAGGTTCTTGTAAACAGAGCCGTCCGACACTTTGGGGTGGCTGTGTGATTTTGATTTTAATTTCCCTAAGCTATAGGACCATAAGTGGAAGTGCCGTAGGCTCCGTAGCTTTGTTTTTTCGGTGTTCCGGGAAACACCATACACTTCTCCAGAGTGGCTGTTGGCAATTTACATCCCGCCCATCAGCATAACAAGGCTCCCTGTTCTCCATGGCCTGTGCTGCCTTTCTGGATTTTACACTTTTTTCAGATGGCCCTTTTGACCGTGGGGCAGTGAGACTTCATTGTAGTGCAGATTTCTTTAACGTGCTTGCTTGGTTGGCCAAAAAGGGCGTATGCGTTTTTTCCTGAATATATTCAGGAAAAAACGCATACGCCCTTTTTGGCCAAGAGCATCATTGTCGATGTTCTGCCTCTTTTCCTATGCTTTAAATGCAATTCCCGTCTACCCCCTGAAATCGTTTTCCTGCAAATCTGTCCCGCTTACAAGCCGTCTTCGCAGCCTTCCTTCAATATATTTTTGGACGATAGCTGTCATTTATAACTCTGCAGGTTTGTGAGTTACAGTGCCCCTGAGCTCCTTTCTTCAACTCGCTATCTTGTGAGCTGGCCGCAAACCCACAGGATTGCCTCAGGCCCTAATCTGGTTCCGGCACGGCATGCTGAGCCTTTGGTTAATTCCTCTTCCTGGTGGGAAATGAGCGTTAAATTTGCCCGTGCAGACACCTAGAGCTAGTCTCTCATTCGTTCTCCCTATTCCTTTTCATCTTGCGCAGAAATTGCAAACTGTGCCCAACAGGAGGTTAAAGGCACTGACTCTCCAAGTGGGGAGAGTGTTCGTAAAGGGTCTGGAATGGTGAACCCGAGTAAAAGGGGATGAAAACTGAGATGCATTTGAAAACGTTTGCCGGTCACACGGTGCACCATACTGTGGGTTTCCCATGCATGTTTTAGCTGAAGGAAGAATCCCTTAAACTTGGAGAGTTGGGACCCATGGAATGGGTACCATGCTGTATGACTTCAAAGGGTCTGCATTTGCTCATCGAACCTCACCAATGCTATCAGTCCGAAGTGCCCAACCTTATGTCTCACTCAGCTCTGGGTGTAGATGTGGTAAATCCAGGTTGCATCACAAGCCCTGAATGAATTATTTAAGAATTGCTCTCTATTTCACTGTCCTTGGGTTTTGTTTGTGTAATTCATTTTGATAATGGGATTTATCGGATTTTCTCTGCTGCATTCATGCCGCTGTACACACGCTTCATTCTCTTACGGAGACATATAAATCCATGGGTTTGAAGATTCTTACTAGTCACGTGTATTCCTAGGCTTTGAATATGGGGTGTTTAGTCCATTTCGTTGAGCAAGGGGTAGGTCTTGACTATTACATATTTGGCTTATGGAAAGGTATCTGTGCTAATTTCTATCTCTGGTTTTATGCAGCACCCCAACTCACC
This sequence comes from Delphinapterus leucas, assembly GCF_059928025.1. Classification (NCBI taxonomy): domain Eukaryota; kingdom Metazoa; phylum Chordata; class Mammalia; order Artiodactyla; family Monodontidae; genus Delphinapterus; species Delphinapterus leucas. Next base: position 3,308,311 of record NW_028322254.1, on the reverse strand, counting down.
TTTCCCCTTAAGCAAGCAAAAGTTGGTTTTCTAAATTTGAGACCCTGTTCTATTTTGTAATTCAGTTCATGTGTAGCCAAGTTTACACTCCGTGTAGTAGTGATATCTTATGATGTTTCATTTTCTGTGTGACTTATTTCACTTAGAATCATCGTACCTGAATCCACTCATTATGCCGCGACGAGCCTGATGACATAGATTTCATTGCTGAGTGATATTCCATTGTACGTACGTACCACAACTTCTTTATCCATTTTTCACATTCTGGGATATTTAACTTGTACCGTAGACGAGGTTCTTGTAAACAGAGCCGTCCGACACTTTGGGGTGGCTGTGTGTTTTTGATTTTAATTTCCCTAAGCTATAGGACCATAAGTGGAAGTGCCGTAGGCTCCGTAGCTTTGTTTTTTCGGTGTTCCGGTAAATACCATACACTTCTCCAGAGTGGCTGTTGGCAATTTACATCCCGCCCATCAGCATAACAAGGCTCCCTGTTCTCCATGGCCTGTGCTGCCTTTCTGGATTTTACACTTTTTTCAGATGGCCCTTTTGACCGGGGGGCAGTGAGTCTTCATTGTAGTGCAGATTTCTTTAACGTGCTTGCTTGGTTGGCCAAAAAGCGCGTATGCGTTTTTTCCTGAATATATTCAGGAAAAAACGCATACGCGCTTTTTGGCCAAGAGCATCATTGTCGACGTTCTGCCTCTTTTCCTATGCTTTAAATGCAATTCCCGTCTACCCCCTGAAATCGTTTTCCTGCAAATCTGTCCCGCTTACAAGTCGTCTTCGCAGCCTTCCTTCAATATATTTTTGGACGATAGCTCTCATTTATAACTCTGCAGGTTTGTGAGTTACAGTGCCCCTGAGCTCCTTTCTTCAACTCGCTATCTTGTGAGCTGGCCGCAAACCCGCAGGATTGCCTCAGGCCCTAATCTGGTTCTGGCACGGCATGCTGAGCCTTTGGTTAATTCCTCTTCCTGGTGGGAAATGAGCGTTAAATTTGCCCGTGCAGACACCTAGAGCTAGTCTCTCATTCGTTCTCCCTATTCCTTTTCATCTTGCGCAGAAATTGCAAACTGTGCCCAACAGGAGGTTAAAGGCACTGACTCTCCAAGTGGGGAGAGTGTTTGTAAAGGGTCTAGAATGGTGAACCCGAGTAAAAGGGGACGAAAACTGAGATGCATTTGAAAACGTTTGCCAGTCACACGGTGCACCATACTGTGGGTTTCCCATGCATGTTTTAGCTGAAGGAAGAATCCCTTAAACTTGGAGAGTTGGGACCCATGGAATGGGTACCATGCTGTATGACTTCAAAGGGTCTGCATTTGCTCATCGAACCTCACCAATGCTATCAGCCCGAAGTGCCCAACCTTATGTCTCACTCAGCTCTGGGTTTAGATGAGGTAAATCCAGGTTGCACCACAAGCCCTGAATGAATTATTTAAGAATTGCTCTCTATTTCACTGTCATTGTGTTTTGTTTTTGTAATTCATTTTGATAATGGGATTTATCGGATTTTCTCTGCTGCCTTCATCCAGCTGTACACATATTTGATTCTCTTATGGAGACATATAAATCCATGGGTTTGAAAATTCTTTCTAGCCAGGTGTATTCCTAGGCGTTGAATATAGGGTGTTTAGCCCATTTCGTTGAGCAAGGGGTAGGTCTTGACTATTACATATTTGACGTATGGAATGGTATCTGTGCTAATTTCTATCTCTGGTTTTATGCAGCAACCCAACTCACCTTTCCCCTTAAGCAAACATTAGTTGGTTTTCTAAATTTGAGACCCTGTTCTGTTTTGTAATTCAGTTCATGTGTAGCCAAGATTACATTCCGTGTATTAGTGATATCTTATGATGTTTCATTTTCTGTGTGACTTATTTCTCTTAGAATCATCGTACCTGAATCCACTCATTATGCCACGACGGTCCAGATGACATAGATTTCATTCGTGAGTGATATTCAATTGTACGTACGTACCACAACTTCTTTATCCATTTTTTGCTTTCTGGGATATTTAACTTGTACCGTAGACGAGGTTCTTGTAAACAGAGCTGTCTAAAGCTTTGGGGTGGCTGTGTGTTTTTGATTTTAATTTCCCTAAGCTATAGGACCATAAGTGGAAGTGCCATAGGCTGCGTTGCTTTGTTTTTTAGGTGTTTCAGGAAACACCATACACTTCTCCAGAGTGGCTGTTGGCAATTTACATCCCACCCATCAGCATAACAAGGCTCCCTGTTCTCCATGGCCTGTGCTGCCTTTCTGGATTTTACACTTTTTTCAGATGGCCCTTTTGACCGGGGGGCAGTGAGACTTCATTGTAGTGCAGATTTCTTTAACATGCTTGCTTGGTTGGCCAAAAAGGGCGTATGCGTTTTTTCCTGAATATATTCAGGAAAATTCGCATACGCCCTTTTTGGCCAAGTGCATCATTGTCGACGTTCTGCCTCTTTTCCTATGCTTTAAATGCAATTCCAGTCTACCCCCTCAAATCGTTTTCCTGCAATTCTGCCCCGCTTTCAAGTCGTCTTCGCAGCCTTCCTTTAATATATTTTTGGATGATAGCAGTCATTTATAACTCTGCAGGTTTGTGAATTACAGTGCCCCTGAGCTCCTTTCTTCAAATCGCTTTCTTGTGAGCTGGCCGCAAACCGGCAGGATTGCTTCAGGACCTAATCTAGTTCCGGCACGGCATGCTGAGCGTTTGGTTAATTCCTCTTCCTGGTGGGAAATGAGCGTTAAATTTGCCCGTGCATACACCTACAACTAGTCTCTCATTGGTTCTCCCTATTCCTGTTCATCTTGCGCAGAAATTGCAAACTGTGCCAAACAGGAGGTTAAAGGCACTGACTCTCCAAGTGGGGAGAGTGTTAGTAAAGGGTCTGGAATTGTGCACCCGAGTAAAAGGGGACGAAAACTGAGATGCATTTGAAAATGTTTCCCGGTCACACGGTGCACCATATTGTGGGTTTCCTATGCATGTTTTAGCTGAAGGAAGAATCGCTTAAACGTGGAGAGTTGGGACCCATGGAAAGGGTACCATACAGTATGACTTCAAATGGTCTGCATTTGCTCATTGAACCTCACCAATGTTATCAGCCCGATGTCTCCAAACTTATGTCTCACGCAGCTCTGGGTGTAGATGAGGTAAATCCAGGTTGCATCACAAGCCCTGAATGAATTATTTAAGAATTGCTCTCTATTTCACTGTCATTGTGTTTTGTTTTTGAAATTTATTTTGATAATGGGATTTAGCTGATTTTCACTGCTGCGTTTTTGTCACTGTACACACGCTTGATTCTCTTATGGAGACATATAAATCCATAGGTATTAAGACTCTTACTCATCCTGTATATTCCTAGGCACTGAATATGGGGTGTTGAGTCCATTTCGTTGACCAGGAAGTAGGTTTTTTCTATTACATATTTGGCTTATGGAACGGTATCTGTGCTAATTTCAATCTCTGGTTTTATGCAGCACCCCAACTCTCCTTGATCCTTAAGCAAGCATAAGTTGGTTTTCTAAATTTGAGACCCCGTTCTCTTTTGTAATTCAGTTCATTTGTAGCCACGTTTACATTCCATGTATTAGTAATATCGTATGTCTTTGTCTTTTTGAATTATGTGACTTCAAATGATCATACGTAACTCCTCTGGGGTTGTTACAACTGGCCATGTTTCATTGATTTTCAGGCTGAGTAATATTCCACTCTACATAAGTGCCACACCTCTGTCCATTTTTTCCCTCCAGAGACATATAAATTATAACCTAATCGAGGATATATTAAACAGAGAGGCGGTAAACATTGGGGTGCCTGTGTCCTCTCGATTTTTCTTTTTCCCAAGATATACGTCCATGAGTGCAAGTGCCCTGTGCTCTGTAGCTCATTTTTTAGATGCTTTAGTAATCACAATACACTTTTCCAGAGTGACCGTTGGCAATATACATTTCCACTATAAGCCTCACAGGGCTCCCTTTTCTCCTTGCCCTGTCCTGCATTTCTGGTGTTTACACTTTATGAGGAAGGCTCTTCTGACTGATGCGAAGTGATATGTTTTGTAGTATTGATTTCCAGTGCCCACCTGTTTGGTTGGCTAAAAAAGTGTATGCCCTTTTCTTGAATATATACAGAAAAAGATGCATACACCCTTTTTGGCCAACTGCAATGTTGGCAATGTTCAGCCCCTTTTCTTGTGCTTAATGGCGAGTCCTTTCTACCTCATCCAATCCCTTTCCTGCCATTCTCCGTTGCTTACAAGTCCTTTTCTCTGACTTTCCTCAAGACATTTTTCAGTGATAGATATTTTCAACTCTGCAGTTTCGTGAATTTTAGTGTCCCTGAGTTCCATTTTTCAACTTGTGTTTATGGGAACTGGCCACAAAGCAGCGGGATTTCCTCAAGCCCTATTCTGTTTCCATGGGCAACCCTAGCCTTTGGTCAATTCGTCTTCCTGATTGGAAATTAGAGTGACATATGTCTGTCCGAAAACCTAGGACTTGTCTCTCATTGTTCCTCCTCCTTCTGCTTCATCCTTGGACAAATTCCAAACTGTGTGCAACAGGATGTTGACAGTGCTGACATCTCCAAGTGGGGAGACTGTTAGTAAAGACGCCGGAGTGGTGAACCCGAGCACCAGGAGATGAGGAGATGAGATGCCTTTTCCAAACTCTTCCCGATCAGACGATATACCATCCTCTGGGTGTGACAGGCATGTTTTAGCTGTAGGAAGTGTCCCGTTCATGTGAGGAGAACACCAGGGCTTTTTCAAAATCAGTGTCTCTCCGCTACCCAAACTGGGGAATTTTTTAAGCTACGGCTACACATATGTTCATTAAGGGCCTTGGGAAGTAGGCAGAGTCCAAACTTTAGATGATTGAAGTCTTCAGGGTCAGAAGCACTGACCACCGGCTTCCCTTAGGTTCCATTTTAACTGTCATTGATAGATGATGTCAATAAAAATATCTATTCTTTTTCAGATTATTTCCCCTTATAGGTTATTGCAAAATATTGAGTGTAGTTCCCTGTGCTATAGAGTAGTTCCTTGTTGACGATCTATTTTATACATAGCAGTGTGTATGTGTTAATCCCAAACTGTTAATTTATCCCTCCTCCCACCTTTCCACTTTGGTAATAATAAATTATAAGATTTTATACTTCTCAGAAATGGGGGAGCTGAATGAGAGGTATCATTTTCAATGGAAAAGCATTTAAAACAAGGTTGAAGCTTTAACCAAGATTATTAGATGTACATCCTTGGAAAGAAATCACTTCGCTTCTCTAATATTGACCTGACAAATAAGACAAACCTTTTCACTGAACTTGCTTATAATAAAGTGATGGAAATATCAAATGGAAGTGTTAGAAACATCTTATTTTACCCGAGCCTTATACACTGTTCTATGTTAATTATAGTTTGGCTCACACATCTGTTCATTGAAGTTACAACGTTCTCAATTTCTGTTACTGATCCTCCAGAGTGGACCCCAACAAGTGTCCCCACGCCCAGTGTCATTGGAGCCAAAAGATCGAGACTGAGTTTGGTTCAGAAGCAAAGGAAACTTTATATTTTGATCAGAGAATGGAGAGGTGAGAGCATGTGCTACCCCGTGGGCTGTGGGCTGGGCTGCTGTGTAGAGATCCTGTCAGATTCAGTGGGAGGGAGGGGGCAGAGCTCTCGAGGGCCCTGTTGGCTGCAGCTCAGGCTCTATATCGCGGAGTCTGCACTGGGCCCCAGGACCTGATGTGTCGACCCAGCCATTCTGTACTAGGAAATCTGGTCTGAAGTGCCGGGTGTGGAACCTCTGTATGCGGGACCCTAGGAGCACATGAAATTAGACAAAGCACAAAGGATAAAAAAGGTTAGACTTTATTTTATTGCCCAGATTCTATTTTTATCTCCCAGGGATTTTTAATGGGCTTTGCCTGGGACAAACCCCTCTTCTGCCTTTTGTCCTCTTCCTCATTCTTGGAGTGCTGAGGGTGCAGACCCTTCTTCTGTAACTGCTGAGTGCTGAGTTAGGAGCCCTTATACCCGTGGGCGAGGGTCAGAACTTCTCCCCAGCAGCCTCTAGGTGACGTTGATTGTCCCCAGGCCTCCAGCCTCCCTGTTCATCTGCCTGAGCACGAGCATTGGAAGTGTTATAGATTCTAATGACCTTTAAGGGTCCGGGAAGGAAATGTGCAGTGACGCTGTGAGGTCCACTTTCACCCCGCCACACATTTGTTCAGACACTTTAGGCTGACCGTTTCTGCCAGCCTAGATGCTCTGACTAGTAGTCTGCACTTTCTTCAATTAGGCCTCTGAATTAACGTAAAAACAGCACCAGGTGTCAGGACCCTGCCTGCTCAACTCCCGGACAGTCCAGGGTCAGTGGTGATGAAGGACCATGATGGCCACTGAGTCAACAGCCTTTTGAAGTAAACAGGAGTCCAGCCGGTCTTACTGGTCACCATCATCACGGTGTCTGTAGGCTTTTCTATGGTGACAGCGTGATATACGGTTCCCCTGCCAAGATTATTACCTCCCCTCTGGGTGCAGTAAGTCCTGCAAGCAGTAGTCTACTCTTTTGTGACACACTCTTGTTGTTTTATGAGAGAAACTCCAGGTCAAGTGATGGTCACATGTGTCGTCATGGTGCCCCGTTGCCCCCGGATATCTCTCTGGATGTTGGAGTAGGAGGGCTTCCTCACTGGAGGTCAGTGTGCCCACGGAGCAAACCCTGCAACTTCAGGGCATGGTTGGGGGTTAGGAACACCACGTGGGGTCCTTTTCCCTTAGGAGGGAGGTGGCCTTTTGGGCTGCTGATTTCCAGGTTTTTAGATACCGCCAGTATGTTGGCCAGATGTTGCAGTGGGCCAAGCCCCTTGGTGACTATAGTTTATCCTACCTGGATGGCATTCTTGCATTGTTCCATTTCAAGTGGTCCCAGGTTTTGCACTAATACTCCAATGGCAATTCACCTTTCACCAGGAATGTAAAGGTCAAAGGGTTTAGCTAAATTAGGGAGTTCCAGGGCAAGGGTCTGAATTGACTGCTCTTTCCATTCTTGAAAGGCCACTTCTGGATTCTATTCAAAAGGATCATCATCTTTTCCTTTCAGTGTTTCATATAGAGGCCCAGCTAGTAGACTGTAGTTAGGGATCCAGAAGCAGCAAACTCTGGCCTCCCCAGGAACCCCTAAGCTGTCTTCTAGTTTTAGAAAGGGGTAAGGCTGTAAATTGTTTCTTCCCTTTCCTGGGATGAGCTTCTCCGACCTTCTGTGAGAATGAAGCCCAGGCAGGTCACCGTAGTCTGTGATATTTGAGCTTTTTCTTGGACAACTTCTATCCTTTATTGGCTTGGTAGTTCAGAGGCCTCCTTAGTAGGGCTGGTGATCAGAATGTCGTCAGCATATTGAAGGAGTGTTTCCTTTTCCAGAGGTAGAACTTTTACGTCTTTAGCTAAGCTTTCCCCAAAGATGGTGTGGGAATTTTTGAACACTTGGGGCAAGACGGCCTGGATGTATTGTTTTAGTTGTATGTTGAGTCCTGCCACTTACAAGCCAAAATTTCTTGTGACTCTGGGACTAATGGCATACAAAAGAAGGCATCATTGAAGACTAATACAGAATACCGTCTCCTGGTGGTTGGTAGAATGACCAGCAGGGTGTAGGAATTAGGAACTACTGGAGGTATATACTCGGTGGCTTCACTGACGATCCTGACATCTTTACCAGGCCCCTGGCAGCCCATGGGGCTCTCGTGGTCAGGCCAATCTCAGGATATGGAGCTCACCTGGGCAGGTACCCCACCTCCACACCAGCCCATGGGGCTCTCATGGTCAGGCCCATCCCAGGATATGGGGTTCCCTGGGCAGGTCCCCTGCAGCCCATGGGGCTCTCGTGGTCAGCTCCCTCCCAGGATACAGAGCTACACTTGCAGGTACTGTGGCAGGGCAGGGCACACAGGAACCGTGCACATTGCCCTCATTGCAGAGCACTCTCAGCTCACCTGTCACTCAGATCTGACACAGAGCACCTCAGAGCAGGACTTGAACTAACAAATAGCAACTCCGACAGGTCTGTGACCCTGGGCATCACTCTGTACGGCCTGCCACCACCTGGTCTTCCAGAGACTTCCACTGCACCCGGGGCACCAGGCCTCTGTCTCCACCCACCACCCACCCCTCCTCTCCCTGACTCCTGGGGTCCTCTTATTAGGCCAGGGTTTTCTTGAAGCTGTCTCCCACTCATGGGCCAGATAAAATGATTAGAATACAAGCCAGAGCTGCAGCCCATTGTCTATCCTGACTCTCAAGAGCCCACACCTGTTCCTTGGACCTGGCCGATTCAGCAAGTTCCATTTTCTGCAACTGTGAGACCCTGAGGGGTGATGATTGGCTGACCTGGGCAGCCTGACCATGCCGGCCAGCCCTCCCCAGGTGTGCCTGTTTTGAGATCAATATAAACACCGCTCCAGGCAGCAAGAACCCCTGCAGCTGTGCCTGACGCCATTTTCTCTGCCCTGTCAGCAGTCTCGGGGCTGGGCTGGTGGGAGGGAGTGACAGGTCACGGCGTTGTGGGTGGCCCAGTGTGAGTGGGGCTCTGCTGGACTTTCTGCAGCAGTTGTCAAGATGCCACCTGCTAAAGAAGAGGATGTGTCACCCATACCTGGCGCTGGAATTTCTCCCTGGGCAGACGTGAGGAAGGAAGAAATCAGTGGGGGCCGGGACAGGAGGGGTATCTCAGGCAGGGAAATGGAAAGCTTCCAGAAGAGCACCCAGGGCCAGGACCATCCTGGCTGGCCTGCAGGCACCAAGTTGGCTGGCATGCAATCACTCGTGTGGCTCCATTGCCCTTCCTCTAGGCTTTCAAGTCCTTGAACATATTCAGGTGTTTTATCTGGGAAGGGTGGGAACATTTCAGCAGCAGCTGGCCTGGGGCTCGGACCACGTTTACTCACAGATGCCTCAGCACGGTCCCCCAGCTTTGCAATGAGGACGCTTGTTGCGTGGGGCCTGCTGGCTGTATGGGAGATGATTCCCCACCACTGACCAACTTCAGAATTGTTTACAACTGGAGCAAGTGTCCTGATACGGTTTTCCTCTGTGTAACTTGTGGATTCTGTTTGTTTTTTCTATTTTTCGTTTTTGGTTCAAGGTAGATTTCATTCCTCTTTTTTGCATTTACAAATATAAGCATAGAAATAATTTATTCATATAAATACATGTATGTGGAGGGAAGAATATTTTTTCTGTTTTACTTTTTAATTTTATTTTTTTTAATTTTTAATCTTATTTTTTATACAGCAGGTTCTTATTGGTTATCTATTTTATACATATAAATGTATACATGTCAATCCCAATCTCTCAACTCTTCACACCACCATCCCCCCAACAGCTTTCTGCCCTTGGTGCAGATTTCCTTTACAGGCTTGCTTGGTTGGCCATCAAGGGTGTATGCGTTTTTTCCTGAATATATTCAGGAAAAAATGCATACGCCCTTTTTGGCAAAGTGCATCATTGTCGACATTCTGCCTCATTTCCTATGCTTTAAGTGCAATTCCAGTCTACCCCCTGAAATAGTTTTCCTCAAATGCTGCCCCCCTTTCCAGTCCTCTTCGCAGACTTACTTCAATATATTTTTGGACGATAGCTGTCATTCATAACTCTGCAGGTTTGTGAATTAGAGTGCCCCTGAGCTCCTTTCTTCAACTCGCTTTCTTGTGAGCTGGCCGAAAACCGCAGGAATGCTTCAGGCGCTAATCTGTTTCTGGCAGGGCACGCTGACCCTTTGGTTAATTCCTCTTCCTGGTGGGAAATGGTCGTTACACTTGCCCGTGCAGGCACCTACAGCTAGTCTCTCATTGGTTCTCCCTATTCCTGTTCATCTTGCTCAGAAATTGCAAACTGTGCTGAACAGGATGTTAAAGGCATTGACTCTCCAAGTGGGGAGAGTGTTAGTAAAGCGTCTGGAATGGTGAACCCGAGTACCAGGGCACAAAAACTGAGATGCATTTGAAAACGTTTCGCAATCACATGGTGGAATATACTCTGCGTTTCTCATGCATGTTTTAGCTGAAGGAAGAATCCCTTAAACCTGGAGAGTTGGGACCCACGGAATGGGTACCATGCAGTATGCCTTCAAACGGTCTGCATTTGCTCACCGAGCCTCACCAATGGTATCAGCGCGAAGGGTCCAGCCTTATGTCTCACCCAGCTCTGGGTGTAGATGTGGTAAATCCAGGTTGCATCACAAGCCCTGAATGAATTATTTAAGAATTGCTCTCTATTTCACTGTCATTGTGTTTTGTTTTTGAAATTTTTTTTGATAAAGGAAGTTATCCGATTTTCACTGCTGCGTTTAGGCCACTGTACACACGCTTGATTCTCTTACGGAGACATATAAATCCATGGGTTTTAAGATTCTTACTAGTCAGGTATATTCCGAGGCGTTGAATATGGGGTGTTGAGTTCATTTCGTTGAGCAAGGAGTAGGTCTTGTCTATTATATATTTGGCTTATGGAAAGATATCTGTGCTAATTTCAATCTCTGGTTTTATGCAGCACGCCAACTCACCTTTCCCCATAAGCAAGCGTAAGTTCGTTTTCTAAATTTGAGACCGTGTTCTGTTTTGTAGATCAGTTCATGTGTAGCCAAGTTTACATTCCATGTATTAGTGATAACTTATGATGTTTCTTTTTCTGTGTGACTTATTTCACGTAAAATCATCATACCTGAATCCATTCATTATGCAATTACTGGCCTGATGACATAGATATCATTGCTGAGTGATATTCCATTGTACATACGTACCACATCTTCTTTATCCATATTTCGATTTCTGGGATATTTAATTTGTATCGTAGACGAGGTTCTTGTAAACAGAGCCGTCCCAAACTTTGGGGTGGCTCTGTGTTTTTCATTTTAATGTCCCTAAGCTATAGGACCATAAGTGGAAGTGCCATAGGCTGTGTTGCTTTGTTTCCTACGTGTTTCTGGAAACACCATACAGTTCTCCAGAGTGGCTGTTGGTGGTTCACATCCCGCCCATCAGCATAACAAGGCTACATGTTCCCCATGGCCTGTCCTGCCTTTCTGGATTTTACACTTTTTTCAGATGGCCCTTTTGACCGGGGGGCAGTGAGGCTTCATTGTAGTGCAGATTTCCTTTACACGCTTGCTTGGTTGGCCAAAAAGGGCGTATGCGTTTTTTCCTGAATATATATATGGGGAGAGTGTTATTGACGGGTCTGGAATATTGAACCCTAGTACCAGGGGAAAAAAACTGAGATGCATTTGAAAACGAATCCAAATCACAAGGTGGACCATACTCTGGGTTTCCCATGCATGTTTTAGCTGAAGGAAGAATCCCTTAAACCTGGAGAGTTGGGACCCATGGAATGGGTACCATGCAGTATGACTTCAAATGTTCTGCATTTGCTCACCGAACCTCACCAATGCTATCAGCCCGAAGTGTCCAGCCTTATGTCTCACCCAGCTCTGGTTGAAGATGTGCTAAATCCAGGTTGTATCACAAGCCCTGAATGAATTATTTAAGAATTGCCCTCTATTTCAGTGTCATTGTGTTTTGTTTTTGAAATTTATTTTGATAATGGGATTTATCGGATTTTCACTGATGCGTTTAGGCCGCTGTACACACGCTTGATTCTCTTACGGAGACATATAAATCCATGGGTTTTAAGATCCTTACTAGTCAGGTATATTCCTAGGCGTTGAATATGGGGTGTTGACTCCATTTCGTTGAGCAAGGAGTAGGTCTTTTCTATTACATATTTGGTTTATGGAACAGTTTCTGTGCTAATATCAATCTCTGGTTTTATGCAGCACCCCAACTCACCTTTCCCCATAAGCAACCATCAGTTGGTTTTCTAACTTGGAGACCCTCTTCTGTTTTGTAATTCAGTTCATGTGTAGCCAAGTTTCATTCCATGTATTAGTGATATCTTATGATGTTCCTTTTTCTGTGTGACTTATTTCACGTAGAATCATTGTACCTGAAACCACTCATTATGCCGCTAAGGGCCAGATGACATAGATTTCATTGCTGAGTGATTTTCCATTGTACGTATGTACCACAACTTCTTTATCCATTTTCGCTTTCTGGGATATTTAACTTGTACCGTAAACGAGGTTCTTGTAAACAGAGCCGACCCAAACTTTGGGGTGGCTGTGTGTTTTTGATTTTAATTTCCCTAAGCTATAGGACCATAAGTGGAAGTGCCGTAGGTTGTGTTGCTTTGTTTCCTACGTGTTTCAGGAAACACCATACACTTCTCCAGAGTGGCTGTTGGCAGTTCACATCCCGCCCATCAGCATAACAAGGCTCCCTGTTCTCCATGGCCTGTGCTGCCTTTCTGGATTTTACACTTTTTTCAGGTGGCCCTTTTGACCGGGGGGCAGTGAGACTACATTGTAGTGCAGATTTCTTTAACATGCTTGCTTGGTTGGCCAAAAAGGGCGTATGCGATTTCTCCTCAGGAAAAAACGCATACGCCCTTTTTGGCCAAGTGCATCATTGTCGACGTTCTGCCTCTTTTCCTATGCTTTAAATGCAATTCCAGTCTACCCCCTGAAATCGTTTTCCTGCAATTCTGCCCCGCTTTCAAGTCCTCTTCGCAGCCTTCCTTCAATATATTTTTGGACGATAGCTGTCATTTATAACTCTGCAGGTTTGTGAATTACAGTGCCCCTGAGCTCCTTTCTTAAAATCGCTTTCTTGTGAGCTGGCCGCAAACCCACAGGATTGCTTCAGGCCCTAATCTGGTTCCGGCACGGCATGCTGAGCCTTTGTTTAATTCCTCTTCCTGGTGGGAAATGAGCGTTAAATTTGCCCGTGCAGACACCTACAGCTAGTCTCTCATTGGTTCTCCCTATTCCTGTTCATCTTGCGCAGAAATTGCAAACTGTGCCAAACAGCAGGTTAAAGGCACTGACTCTCCAAGTGGGGAGAGTGTTAGTAAAGGGTCTGGGATTGTGAACCCGAGTAAAAGGGGACGAAAACTGAGATGACTTTGAAAACGTTTCCTCGTCACATGGTGCACCATACTGTGGGTTTCCCATGCATGCTTTAGCTGAAGGAAGAATCGCTTAAACCTGGAGAGTTGGGACCCATGGAATGGGTACCATGCAGTATGACTTCAAATGGTGTGCATTGGCTCATCGAACCTCACCAATGCTATCAGCCCGAAGTGTCCAACTTTATGTCTCACTCGGCTCTGGATTTAGATGAGGTAAATCCAGGTTGCATCACAAGTCCTGAATGAATTATTTAAGAATTGCTCTCTATTTCACTGTCATTGTGTTTTGTTTTTGTAATTGATTTTGATAATGGGATTTATCGGATTTTCTCTGCTGCCTTCATGCAGCTGTACACACGTTTGATTCTCTTATGGAGACATATAAATCCATGGGTTTGAAGATTCTTACTAGTCAGGTGTATTCCTAGGCGTTGAATATAGGGTGTTTAGCCCATTTCGTTGAGCAAGGTGTAGGTCTTGACTATTACATATTTGACGTATGGAATGGTATCTGTGCTAATTTCTATCTCTGGTTTTATGCAGCACCCCAACTCCCCTTTCCCCTTAAGCAAACATAAGTTGGTTTTCTAAATTTGAGACCCTGTTCTGTTTTGTAATTCAGTTATTGTGTAGCCAAGATTACATTCGGTGTATTAGAGATATCTTATGATGTTTCATTTTCTGTGTGACTTATTTCTCTTAGAATCATCGTACCTGAATCCACTCATTATGCCACGACGGGCCAGGTGACATAGATTTCATTGGTGAGTGATATTCCTTTGTACATACGTACCACAACTTCTTTATCGATTTTTCACTTTCTGGGATATTTAACTTGTACCGTAGACGGGGTTTTGTAAACAGAGCCGTCTGAAACTTTGAGGTGGCTGTGTGTTTTTGATTTTAATTTCCCTAAGCTATAGGACCATAAGTGGAAGTGCCGTAGGCTCCGTTGCTTTGTTTTTTAGGTGTTTCAGGAAACACCATACACTTCTCCAGAGTGGCTGTTGGCAATTTACATCCCACCCATCAGCATAACAAGGCTCCCTGTTCTCCATGGCCTGTGCTACATTTCTGGATTTTACACTTTTTTCAGATGGCCCTTTTGACCGGGGGGCAGTGAGACTTCATTGTAGTGCAGATTTCTTTAACATGCTTGCTTGGTTGGCCAAAAAGGGCGTATGCGTTTTTTCCTGAAAAATTCAGGAAAAATTCAGGAAAAAACGCATACGCCCTTTTTGGCCAAGAGCATCATTGTCGACGTTCTGCCTCTTTTCCTATGCTTTAAATGCAATTCCCGTCTACCCCCTGAAATCGTTTTCCTGCAAATCTGTCCCGCTTACAAGTCGTCTTCGCAGCCTTCCTTCAATATATTTTTGGACGATAGCTGTCATTTATAACTCTGCAGGTTTGTGAGTTACAGTGCCCCTGAGCTCCTTTCTTCAACTCGCTATCTTGTGAGCTGGCCGCAAACCCACAGGATTGCCTCAGGCCCTAATCTGGTTCCGGCACGGCATGCTGAGCCTTTGGTTAATTCCTCTTCCTGGTGGGAAATGAGCGTTAAATTTGCCCGTGCAGACACCTACAGCTAGTCTCTCATTCGTTCTCCCTATTCCTTTTCATCTTGCGCAGAAATTGCAAACTGTGCCCAACAGGAGGTTAAAGGCACTGACTCTCCAAGTGGGGAGAGTGTTCGTAAAGGGTCTGGAATGGTGAACCCGAGTAAAAGGGGACGAAAACTGAGATGCATTTGAAAACGTTTGCCAGTCACACGGTGCACCATACTGTGGGTTTCCCATGCATGTTTTAGCTGAAGGAAGAATCCCTTAAACTTGGAGAGTTGGGACCCATGGAATGGGTACCATGCTGTATGACTTCAAAGGGTCTGCATTTGCTCATCGAACCTCACCAATGCTATCAGCCCGAAGTGCCCAACCTTATGTCTCACTCAGCTCTGGGTGTAGATGTGGTAAATCCAGGTTGCATCACAAGCCCTGAATGAATTATTTAAGAATTGCTCTCTATCTCACTGTCCTTGGGTTTTGTTTGTGTAATTCATTTTGATAATGGGATTTATCGGATTTTCTCTGCTGCATTCATGCCGCTGTACACACGCTTCATTCTCTTACGCAGACATATAAATCCATGGGTTTGAAGATTCTTACTAGTCAGGTGTATTCCTAGGCGTTGAATATGGGGTGTTTAGTCCATTTTGTTGAGCAAGGGGTAGGTCTTGACTATTACATATTTGGCTTATGGAAAGGTATCTGTGCTAATTTCTATCTCTGGTTTTATGCAGCACCCCAACTCACCTTTCCCCTTAAGCAAGCATAAGTTGGTTTTCTAAATTTGAGACCCTGTTCTGTTTTGTAATTCAGTTCATGTGTAGCCAAGTTTACATTCCGTGTAGTAGTGATATCTTATGATGTTTCATTTTCTGTGTGACTTATTTCACTTAGAATCATCGTACCTGAATCCACTCATTATGCCGCGACGGGCCTGATGACATAGATTACATTGCTGAGTGATATTCCATTGTACGTACGTACCACAACTTCTTTATCCATTTTTCACATTCTGGGATATTTAACTTGTACCGTAGACGAGGTTCTTGTAAACAGAGCCGTCCGACACTTTGGGGTGGCTGTGTGTTTTTGATTTTAATTTCCCTAAGCTATAGGACCATAAGTGGAAGTGCCGTAGGCTCCGTAGCTTTGTTTTTTCGGTGTTCCGGGAAACACCATACACTTCTCCAGAGTGGCTGTTGGCAATTTACATCCCGCCCATCAGCATAACAAGGCTCCCTGTTCTCCATGGCGTGTGCTGCCTTTCTGGATTTTACACTTTTTTCAGATGGCCCTTTTGACCGGGGGGCAGTGAGACTTCATTGTAGTGCAGATTTCTTTAACATGCTTGCTTGGTTGGCCAAAAAGGGCGTATGCGTTTTTTCCTGAATATATTCAGGAAAAAACGCATACGCCCTTTTTGGCCAAGAGCATCATTGTCGACGTTCTGCCTCTTTTCCTATGCTTTAAATGCAATTCCCGTCTACCCCCTGAAATCGTTTTCCTGCAAATCTGTCCCGCTTACAAGTCGTCTTCGCAGCCTTCCTTCAATATATTTTTGGACGATAGCTGTCATTTATAACTCTGCAGGTTTGTGAGTTACAGTGCCCCTGAGCTCCTTTCTTCAACTCGCTATCTTGTGAGCTGGCCGCAAACCCGCAGGATTGCCTCAGGCCCTAATCTGGTTCTGGCACGGCATGCTGAGCCTTTGGTTAATTCCTCTTCCTGGTGGGAAATGAGCGTTAAATTTGCCCGTGCAGACACCTACAGCTAGTCTCTCATTCGTTCTCCCTATTCCTTTTCATCTTGCGCAGAAATTGCAAACTGTGCCCAACAGGAGGTTAAAGGCACTGACTCTCCAAGTGGGGAGAGTGCTTGTAAACGGTCTAGAATGGTGAACCCGAGTAAAAGGGGACGAAAACTGAGATGCATTTGAAAACGTTTGCCAGTCACACGGTGCACCATACTGTGGGTTTCCCATGCATGTTTTAGCTGAAGGAAGAATCCCTTAAACTTGGAGAGTTGGGACCCATGGAATGGGTACCATGCTGTATGACTTCAAAGGGTCTGCATTTGCTCATCGAACCTCACCAATGCTATCAGCCCGAAGTGCCCAACCTTATGTCTCACTCAGCTCTGGGTTTAGATGAGGTAAATCCAGGTTGCACCACAAGCCCTGAATGAATTATTTAAGAATTGCTCTCTATTTCACTGTCATTGTGTTTTGTGTTTGTAATTCATTTTGATAATGGGATTTATCGGATTTTCTCTGCTGCCTTCATGCAGCTGTACACATGTTTGATTCTCTTATGGAGACATATAAATCCATGGGTTTGAAAATTCTTTCTAGTCAGGTGTATTCCTAGGCGTTGAATATAGGGTGTTTAGCCCATTTCGTTGAGCAAGGGGTAGGTCTTGACTATTACATATTTGACGTATGGAATGGTATCTGTGCTAATTTCTATCTCTGGTTTTATGCAGCAACCCAACTCACCTTTCCCCTTAAGCAAACATTAGTTGGTTTTCTCAATTTGAGACCCTGTTCTGTTTTGTAATTCAGTTCATGTGTAGCCAAGATTACATTACGTGTATTAGTGATATCTTATGATGTTTCATTTTCTGTGTGACTTATTTCTCTTAGAATCATCGTACCTGAATCCACTCATTATGCCACGACGGTCCAGATGACATAGATTTCATTCGTGAGTGATATTCAATTGTACGTACGTACCACAACTTCTTTATCCATTTTTTGCTTTCTGGGATATTTAACTTGTACCGTAGACGAGGTTCTTGTAAACAGAGCTGTCTAAAGCTTTGGGGTGGCTGTGTGTTTTTGATTTTAATTTCCCTAAGCTATAGGACCATAAGTGGAAGTGCCATAGGCTCCGTTGCTTTGTTTTTTAGGTGTTTCAGGAAACACCATACACTTCTCCAGAGTGGCTGTTGGCAATTTACATCCCACCCATCAGCATAACAAGGCTCCCTGTTCTCCATGGCCTGTGCTGCATTTCTGCATTTTACACTTTTTTCAGATGTCCCTTTTGACCGGGGGGCAGTGAGACTTCATTGTAGTGCAGATTTCTTTAACATGCTTGCTTGGTTGGCCAAAAAGGGCGTATGCGTTTTTTCCTGAATATATTCAGGAAAATTTGCATACGCCCTTTTTGGCCAAGTGCATCATTGTCGACGTTCTGCCTCTTTTCCTATGCTTTAAATGCAATTCCAGTCTACCCCCTGAAATCGTTTTCCTGCAATTCTGCCCCGCTTTCAAGTCGTCTTCGCAGCCTTCCTTCAATATATTTTTGGTTGATAGCAGTCATTTATAACTCTGCAGGTTTGTGAATTACAGGGCCCCTGAGCTCCTTTCTTCAAATCGCTTTCTTGTGAGCTGTCCGCAAACCGGCAGGATTGCTTCAGGACCTAATCTAGTTCCGGCACGGCATGCTGAGCGTTTGGTTAATTCCTCTTCCTGGTGGGAAATGAGCGTTAAATTTGCCCGTGCATACACCTACAACTAGTCTCTCATTGGTTCTCCCTATTCCTGTTCATCTTGCGCAGAAATTGCAAACTGTGCCAAACAGGAGGTTAAAGGCACTGACTCTCCAAGTGGGGAGAGTGTTAGTAAAGGGTCTGGAATTGTGCACCCGAGTAAAAGGGGACGAAAACTGAGATGCATTTGAAAATGTTTCCCGGTCACACGGTGCACCATATTGTGGGTTTCCTATGCATGTTTTAGCTGAAGGAAGAATCGCTTAAACGTGGAGAGTTGGGACCCATGGAAAGGGTACCATACAGTATGACTTCAAATGGTCTGCATTTGCTCATTGAACCTCACCAATGTTATCAGCCCGATGTCTCCAAACTTATGTCTCACGCAGCTCTGGGTGTAGATGAGGTAAATCCAAGTTGCATCACAAGCCCTGAATGAATTATTTAAGAATTGCTCTCTATTTCACTGTCATTGTGTTTTGTTTTTGAAATTTATTTTGATAATGGGATTTAGCTGATTTTCACTGCTGCGTTTTTGTCACTGTACACACGCTTGATTCTCTTATGGAGACATATAAATCCATAGGTATTAAGACTCTTACTCATCCTGTATATTCCTAGGCACTGAATATGGGGTGTTGAGTCCATTTCGTTGACCAGGAAGTAGGTTTTTTCTATTACATATTTGGCTTATGGAACGGTATCTGTGCTAATTTCAATCTCTGGTTTTATGCAGCACCCCAACTCTCCTTGATCCTTAAGCAAGCATAAGTTGGTTTTCTAAATTTGAGACCCCGTTCTCTTTTGTAATTCAGTTCATTTGTAGCCACGTTTACATTCCATGTATTAGTAATATCGTATGTCTTTGTCTTTTTGAATTATGTGACTTCAAATGATCATACGTAACTCCTCTGGGGTTGTTACAACTGGCCATGTTTCATTGATTTTCAGGCTGAGTAATATTCCACTCTACATAAGTGCCACACCTCTGTCCATTTTTTCCCTCCAGAGACATATAAATTATAACCTAATCGAGGATATATTAAACAGAGAGGCGGTAAATATTGGGGTGCCTGTGTCCTCTCGATTTTTCTTTTTCCCAAGATATACGTCCATGAGTGCAAGTGCCCTGTGCTCTGTAGCTCATTTTTTAGATGCTTTAGTAATCACAATACACTTTTCCAGAGTGACCGTTGGCAATATACATTTCCACTATAAGCCTCACAGGGCTCCCTTTTCTCCTTGCCCTGTCCTGCATTTCTGGTGTTTACACTTTATGAGGAAGGCTCTTCTGACTGATGCGAAGTGATATGTTTTGTAGTATTGATTTCCAGTGCCCACCTGTTTGGTTGGCTAAAAAAGTGTATGCCCTTTTCTTGAATATATACAGAAAAAGATGCATACACCCTTTTTGGCCAACTGCAATGTTGGCAATGTTCAGCCCCTTTTCTTGTGCTTAATGGCGAGTCCTTTCTACCTCATCCAATCCCTTTCCTGCCATTCTCCGTTGCTTACAAGTCCTTTTCTCTGACTTTCCTCAAGACATTTTTCAGTGATAGATATTTTCAACTCTGCAGTTTCGTGAATTTTAGTGTCCCTGAGTTCCATTTTTCAACTTGTGTTTATGGGAACTGGCCACAAAGCAGCGGGATTTCCTCAAGCCCTATTCTGTTTCCATGGGCAACCCTAGCCTTTGGTCAATTCGTCTTCCTGATTGGAAATTAGAGTGACATATGTCTGTCCGAAAACCTAGGACTTGTCTCTCATTGTTCCTCCTCCTTCTGCTTCATCCTTGGACAAATTCCAAACTGTGTGCAACAGGATGTTGACAGTGCTGACATCTCCAAGTGGGGAGACTGTTAGTAAAGACGCCGGAGTGGTGAACCCGAGCACCAGGAGATGAGGAGATGAGATGCCTTTTCCAAACTCTTCCCGATCAGACGATATACCATCCTCTGGGTGTGACAGGCATGTTTTAGCTGTAGGAAGTGTCCCGTTCATGTGAGGAGAACACCAGGGCTTTTTCAAAATCAGTGTCTCTCCGCTACCCAAACTGGGGAATTTTTTAAGCTACGGCTGCACATATGTTCATTAAGGGCCTTGGGAAGTAGGCAGAGTCCAAACTTTAGATGATTGAAGTCTTCAGGGTCAGAAGCACTGACCACCGGCTTCCCTTAGGTTCCATTTTAACTGTCATTGATAGATGATGTCAATAAAAATATCTATTCTTTTTCAGATTATTTCCCCTTATAGGTTATTGCAAAATATTGAGTGTAGTTCCCTGTGCTATAGAGTAGTTCCTTGTTGACGATCTATTTTATACATAGCAGTGTGTATGTGTTAATCCCAAACTGTTAATTTATCCCTCCTCCCACCTTTCCACTTTGGTAATAATAAATTATAAGATTTTATACTTCTCAGAAATGGGGGAGCTGAATGAGAGGTATCATTTTCAATGGAAAAGCATTTAAAACAAGATTGAAGCTTTAACCAAGATTATTAGATGTACATCCTTGGAAAGAAATCACTTCGCTTCTCTAATATTGACCTGACAAATAAGACAAACCTTTTCACTGAACTTGCTTATAATAAAGTGATGGAAATATCAAATGGAAGTGTTAGAAACATCTTATTTTACCCGAGCCTTATACACTGTTCTATGTTAATTATAGTTTGGCTCACACATCTGTTCATTGAAGTTACAACGTTCTCAATTTCTGTTACTGATCCTCCAGAGTGGACCCCAACAAGTGTCCCCACGCCCAGTGTCATTGGAGCCAAAAGATCGAGACTGAGTTTGGTTCAGAAGCAAAGGAAACTTTATATTTTGATCAGAGAATGGAGAGGTGAGAGCATGTGCTACCCCGTGGGCTGTGGGCTGGGCTGCTGTGTAGAGATCCTGTCAGATTCAGTGGGAGGGAGGGGGCAGAGCTCTCGAGGGCCCTGTTGGCTGCAGCTCAGGCTCTATATCGCGGAGTCTGCACTGGGCCCCAGGACCTGATGTGTCGACCCAGCCATTCTGTACTAGGAAATCTGGTCTGAAGTGCCGGGTGTGGAACCTCTGTATGCGGGACCCTAGGAGCACATGAAATTAGACAAAGCACAAAGGATAAAAAAGGTTAGACTTTATTTTATTGCCCAGATTCTATTTTTATCTCCCAGGGATTTTTAATGGGCTTTGCCTGGGACAAACCCCTCTTCTGCCTTTTGTCCTCTTCCTCATTCTTGGAGTGCTGAGGGTGCAGACCCTTCTTCTGTAACTGCTGAGTGCTGAGTTAGGAGCCCTTATACCCGTGGGCGAGGGTCAGAACTTCTCCCCAGCAGCCTCTAGGTGACGTTGATTGTCCCCAGGCCTCCAGCCTCCCTGTTCATCTGCCTGAGCACGAGCATTGGAAGTGTTATAGATTCTAATGACCTTTAAGGGTCCGGGAAGGAAATGTGCAGTGACGCTGTGAGGTCCACTTTCACCCCGCCACACATTTGTTCAGACACTTTAGGCTGACCGTTTCTGCCAGCCTAGATGCTCTGACTAGTAGTCTGCACTTTCTTCAATTAGGCCTCTGAATTAACGTAAAAACAGCACCAGGTGTCAGGACCCTGCCTGCTCAACTCCCGGACAGTCCAGGGTCAGTGGTGATGAAGGACCATGATGGCCACTGAGTCAACAGCCTTTTGAAGTAAACAGGAGTCCAGCCGGTCTTACTGGTCACCATCATCACGGTGTCTGTAGGCTTTTCTATGGTGACAGCGTGATATACGGTTCCCCTGCCAAGATTATTACCTCCCCTCTGGGTGCAGTAAGTCCTGCAAGCAGTAGTCTACTCTTTTGTGACACACTCTTGTTGTTTTATGAGAGAAACTCCAGGTCAAGTGATGGTCACATGTGTCGTCATGGTGCCCCGTTGCCCCCGGATATCTCTCTGGATGTTGGAGTAGGAGGGCTTCCTCACTGGAGGTCAGTGTGCCCACGGAGCAAACCCTGCAACTTCAGGGCATGGTTGGGGGTTAGGAACACCACGTGGGGTCCTTTTCCCTTAGGAGGGAGGTGGCCTTTTGGGCTGCTGATTTCCAGGTTTTTAGATACCGCCAGTATGTTGGCCAGATGTTGCAGTGGGCCAAGCCCCTTGGTGACTATAGTTTATCCTACCTGGATGGCATTCTTGCATTGTTCCATTTCAAGTGGTCCCAGGTTTTGCACTAATACTCCAATGGCAATTCACCTTTCACCAGGAATGTAAAGGTCAAAGGGTTTAGCTAAATTAGGGAGTTCCAGGGCAAGGGTCTGAATTGACTGCTCTTTCCATTCTTGAAAGGCCACTTCTGGATTCTATTCAAAAGGATCATCATCTTTTCCTTTCAGTGTTTCATATAGAGGCCCAGCTAGTAGACTGTAGTTAGGGATCCAGAAGCAGCAAACTCTGGCCTCCCCAGGAACCCCTAAGCTGTCTTCTAGTTTTAGAAAGGGGTAAGGCTGTAAATTGTTTCTTCCCTTTCCTGGGATGAGCTTCTCCGACCTTCTGTGAGAATGAAGCCCAGGCAGGTCACCGTAGTCTGTGATATTTGAGCTTTTTCTTGGACAACTTCTATCCTTTATTGGCTTGGTAGTTCAGAGGCCTCCTTAGTAGGGCTGGTGATCAGAATGTCGTCAGCATATTGAAGGAGTGTTTCCTTTTCCAGAGGTAGAACTTTTACGTCTTTAGCTAAGCTTTCCCCAAAGATGGTGTGGGAATTTTTGAACACTTGGGGCAAGACGGCCTGGATGTATTGTTTTAGTTGTATGTTGAGTCCTGCCACTTACAAGCCAAAATTTCTTGTGACTCTGGGACTAATGGCATACAAAAGAAGGCATCATTGAAGACTAATACAGAATACCGTCTCCTGGTGGTTGGTAGAATGACCAGCAGGGTGTAGGAATTAGGAACTACTGGAGGTATATACTCGGTGGCTTCACTGACGATCCTGACATCTTTACCAGGCCCCTGGCAGCCCATGGGGCTCTCGTGGTCAGGCCAATCTCAGGATATGGAGCTCACCTGGGCAGGTACCCCACCTCCACACCAGCCCATGGGGCTCTCATGGTCAGGCCCATCCCAGGATATGGGGTTCCCTGGGCAGGTCCCCTGCAGCCCATGGGGCTCTCGTGGTCAGCTCCCTCCCAGGATACAGAGCTACACTTGCAGGTACTGTGGCAGGGCAGGGCACACAGGAACCGTGCACATTGCCCTCATTGCAGAGCACTCTCAGCTCACCTGTCACTCAGATCTGACACAGAGCACCTCAGAGCAGGACTTGAACTAACAAATAGCAACTCTGACAGGTCTGTGACCCTGGGCATCACTCTGTACGGCCTGCCACCACCTGGTCTTCCAGAGACTTCCACTGCACCCGGGGCACCAGGCCTCTGTCTCCACCCACCACCCACCCCTCCTCTCCCTGACTCTTGGGGTCCTCTTATTAGGCCAGGGTTTTCTTGAAGCTGTCTCCCACTCATGGGCCAGATAAAATGATTAGAATACAAGCCAGAGCTGCAGCCCATTGTCTATCCTGACTCTCAAGAGCCCACACCTGTTCCTTGGACCTGGCCGATTCAGCAAGTTCCATTTTCTGCAACTGTGAGACCCTGAGGGGTGATGATTGGCTGACCTGGGCAGCCTGACCATGCCGGCCAGCCCTCCCCAGGTGTGCCTGTTTTGAGATCAATATAAACACCGCTCCAGGCAGCAAGAACCCCTGCAGCTGTGCCTGACGCCATTTTCTCTGCCCTGTCAGCAGTCTCGGGGCTGGGCTGGTGGGAGGGAGTGACAGGTCACGGCGTTGTGGGTGGCCCAGTGTGAGTGGGGCTCTGCTGGACTTTCTGCAGCAGTTGTCAAGATGCCACCTGCTAAAGAAGAGGATGTGTCACCCATACCTGGCGCTGGAATTTCTCCCTGGGCAGACGTGAGGAAGGAAGAAATCAGTGGGGGCCGGGACAGGAGGGGTATCTCAGGCAGGGAAATGGAAAGCTTCCAGAAGAGCACCCAGGGCCAGGACCATCCTGGCTGGCCTGCAGGCACCAAGTTGGCTGGCATGCAATCACTCGTGTGGCTCCATTGCCCTTCCTCTAGGCTTTCAAGTCCTTGAACATATTCAGGTGTTTTATCTGGGAAGGGTGGGAACATTTCAGCAGCAGCTGGCCTGGGGCTCGGACCACGTTTACTCACAGATGCCTCAGCACGGTCCCCCAGCTTTGCAATGAGGACGCTTGTTGCGTGGGGCCTGCTGGCTGTATGGGAGATGATTCCCCACCACTGACCAACTTCAGAATTGTTTACAACTGGAGCAAGTGTCCTGATACGGTTTTCCTCTGTGTAACTTGTGGATTCTGTTTGTTTTTTCTATTTTTCGTTTTTGGTTCAAGGTAGATTTCATTCCTCTTTTTTGCATTTACAAATATAAGCATAGAAATAATTTATTCATATAAATACATGTATGTGGAGGGAAGAATATTTTTTCTGTTTTACTTTTTAATTTTATTTTTTTTAATTTTTAATCTTATTTTTTATACAGCAGGTTCTTATTGGTTATCTATTTTATACATATAAATGTATACATGTCAATCCCAATCTCTCAACTCTTCACACCACCATCCCCCCAACAGCTTTCTGCCCTTGGTGCAGATTTCCTTTACAGGCTTGCTTGGTTGGCCATCAAGGGTGTATGCGTTTTTTCCTGAATATATTCAGGAAAAAATGCATACGCCCTTTTTGGCAAAGTGCATCATTGTCGACATTCTGCCTCATTTCCTATGCTTTAAGTGCAATTCCAGTCTACCCCCTGAAATAGTTTTCCTCAAATGCTGCCCCCCTTTCCAGTCCTCTTCGCAGACTTACTTCAATATATTTTTGGACGATAGCTGTCATTCATAACTCTGCAGGTTTGTGAATTAGAGTGCCCCTGAGCTCCTTTCTTCAACTCGCTTTCTTGTGAGCTGGCCGAAAACCGCAGGAATGCTTCAGGCGCTAATCTGTTTCTGGCAGGGCACGCTGACCCTTTGGTTAATTCCTCTTCCTGGTGGGAAATGGTCGTTACACTTGCCCGTGCAGGCACCTACAGCTAGTCTCTCATTGGTTCTCCCTATTCCTGTTCATCTTGCTCAGAAATTGCAAACTGTGCTGAACAGGATGTTAAAGGCATTGACTCTCCAAGTGGGGAGAGTGTTAGTAAAGCGTCTGGAATGGTGAACCCGAGTACCAGGGCACAAAAACTGAGATGCATTTGAAAACGTTTCGCAATCACATGGTGGAATATACTCTGCGTTTCTCATGCATGTTTTAGCTGAAGGAAGAATCCCTTAAACCTGGAGAGTTGGGACCCACGGAATGGGTACCATGCAGTATGCCTTCAAACGGTCTGCATTTGCTCACCGAGCCTCACCAATGGTATCAGCGCGAAGGGTCCAGCCTTATGTCTCACCCAGCTCTGGGTGTAGATGTGGTAAATCCAGGTTGCATCACAAGCCCTGAATGAATTATTTAAGAATTGCTCTCTATTTCACTGTCATTGTGTTTTGTTTTTGAAATTTTTTTTGATAAAGGAAGTTATCCGATTTTCACTGCTGCGTTTAGGCCACTGTACACACGCTTGATTCTCTTACGGAGACATATAAATCCATGGGTTTTAAGATTCTTATTGTCAGGTATATTCCGAGGCGTTGAATATGGGGTGTTGAGTTCATTTCGTTGAGCAAGGAGTAGGTCTTGTCTATTATATATTTGGCTTATGGAAAGATATCTGTGCTAATTTCAATCTCTGGTTTTATGCAGCACGTCAACTCACCTTTCCCCATAAGCAAGCGTAAGTTCGTTTTCTAAATTTGAGACCGTGTTCTGTTTTGTAGATCAGTTCATGTGTAGCCAAGTTTACATTCCATGTATTAGTGATAACTTATGATGTTTCTTTTTCTGTGTGACTTATTTCACGTAAAATCATCATACCTGAATCCATTCATTATGCCACTACTGGCCTGATGACATAGATATCATTGCTGAGTGATATTCCATTGTACATACGTACCACATCTTCTTTATCCATATTTCGATTTCTGGGATATTTAACTTGTATCGTAGACGAGGTTCTTGTAAACAGAGCCGTCCCAAACTTTGGGGTGGCTCTGTGTTTTTCATTTTAATGTCCCTAAGCTATAGGACCATAAGTGGAAGTGCCATAGGCTGTGTTGCTTTGTTTCCTACGTGTTTCTGGAAACACCATACAGTTCTCCAGAGTGGCTGTTGGTGGTTCACATCCCGCCCATCAGCATAACAAGGCTACATGTTCCCCATGGCCTGTCCTGCCTTTCTGGATTTTACACTTTTTTCAGATGGCCCTTTTGACCGGGGGGCAGTGAGGCTTCATTGTAGTGCAGATTTCCTTTACACGCTTGCTTGGTTGGCCAAAAAGGGCGTATGCGTTTTTTCCTGAATATATATATGGGGAGAGTGTTATTGACGGGTCTGGAATATTGAACCCTAGTACCAGGGGAAAAAAACTGAGATGCATTTGAAAACGAATCCAAATCACAAGGTGGACCATACTCTGGGTTTCCCATGCATGTTTTAGCTGAAGGAAGAATCCCTTAAACCTGGAGAGTTGGGACCCATGGAATGGGTACCATGCAGTATGACTTCAAATGTTCTGCATTTGCTCACCGAACCTCACCAATGCTATCAGCCCGAAGTGTCCAGCCTTATGTCTCACCCAGCTCTGGTTGAAGATGTGCTAAATCCAGGTTGTATCACAAGCCCTGAATGAATTATTTAAGAATTGCCCTCTATTTCAGTGTCATTGTGTTTTGTTTTTGAAATTTATTTTGATAATGGGATTTATCGGATTTTCACTGATGCGTTTAGGCCGCTGTACACACGCTTGATTCTCTTACGGAGACATATAAATCCATGGGTTTTAAGATCCTTACTAGTCAGGTATATTCCTAGGCGTTGAATATGGGGTGTTGACTCCATTTCGTTGAGCAAGGAGTAGGTCTTTTCTATTACATATTTGGTTTATGGAACAGTTTCTGTGCTAATATCAATCTCTGGTTTTATGCAGCACCCCAACTCACCTTTCCCCATAAGCAACCATCAGTTGGTTTTCTAACTTGGAGACCCTCTTCTGTTTTGTAATTCAGTTCATGTGTAGCCAAGTTTCATTCCATGTATTAGTGATATCTTATGATGTTCCTTTTTCTGTGTGACTTATTTCACGTAGAATCATTGTACCTGAAACCACTCATTATGCCGCTAAGGGCCAGATGACATAGATTTCATTGCTGAGTGATTTTCCATTGTACGTATGTACCACAACTTCTTTATCCATTTTCGCTTTCTGGGATATTTAAATTGTACCGTAGACGAGGTTCTTGTAAACAGAGCCGACCCAAACTTTGGGGTGGCTGTGTGTTTTTGATTTTAATTTCCCTAAGCTATAGGACCATAAGTGGAAGTGCCGTAGGTTGTGTTGCTTTGTTTCCTACGTGTTTCAGGAAACACCATACACTTCTCCAGAGTGGCTGTTGGCAATTTACATCCCACCCATCAGCATAACAAGGCTCCCTGTTCTCCATGGCCTGTGCTGCCTTTCTGGATTTTACACTTTTTTCAGATGGCCCTTTTGACCGGGGGGCAGTGAGACTACATTGTAGTGCAGATTTCTTTAACATGCTTGCTTGGTTGGCCAAAAAGGGCGTATGCGTTTTCTCCTCAGGAAAAAACGCATACGCCCTTTTTGGCCAAGTGCATCATTGTCGACGTTCTGCCTCTTTTCCTATGCTTTAAATGCAATTCCAGTCTACAACCTGAAATCGTTTTCCTGCAATTCTGCCCCGCTTTCAAGTCCTCTTCGCAGCCTTCCTTCAATATATTTTTGGACGATAGCTGTCATTTATAACTCTGCAGGTTTGTGAATTACAGAGCCCCTGAGCTCCTTTCTTAAAATCGCTTTCTTGTGAGCTGGCCGCAAACCCGCAGGATTGCTTCAGGCCCTAATCTGGTTCCGGCACGGCATGCTGAGCCTTTGGTTAATTCCTCTTTCTGGTGGGAAATGAGCGTTAAATTTGCCCATGCAGACACCTACAGCTAGTCTCTCATTGGTTCTCCCTATTCCTGTTCATCTTGCGCAGAAATTGCAAACTGTGCCAAACAGCAGGTTAAAGGCACTGACTCTCCAAGTGGGGAGAGTGTTAGTAAAGGGTCTGGGATTGTGAACCCGAGTAAAAGGGGACGAAAACTGAGATGCCTTTGAAAACGTTTCCTGGTCACATGGTGCACCATACTGTGGGTTTCCCATGCATGCTTTAGCTGAAGGAAGAATCGCTTAAACCTGGAGAGTTGGGACCCATGGAATGGGTACCATGCAGTATGACTTCAAAGGGTCTGCATTTGCTCATCGAACCTCACCAATGCTATCAGCCCGAAGTGCCCAACCTTATGTCTCACTCAGCTCTGGGTGTAGATGTGGTAAATCCAGGTTGCATCACAAGCCCTGAATGAATTATTTAAGAATTGCTCTCTATTTCACTGTCCTTGGGTTTTGTTTGTGTAATTCATTTTGATAATGGGATTTATCGGATTTTCTCTGCTGCATTCATGCCGCTGTACACACACTTCATTCTCTTACGGAGACATATAAATCCATGGGTTTGAAGATTCTTACTAGTCAGGTGTATTCCTAGGCGTTGAATATGGGGTGTTTAGTCCATTTCGTTGAGCAAGGGGTAGGTGTTGACTATTACATATTTGGCTTAAGGAAAGGTATCTGTGCTAATTTCTATCTCTGGTTTTATGCAGCACCCCAACTCACCTTTCCCCTTAAGCAAGCATAAGTTGGTTTTCTAAATTTGAGACCCTGTTCTGTTTTGTAATTCAGTTCATGTGTAGCCAAGTTTACATTCCGTGTAGTAGTGATATCTTATGATGTTTCATTTTCTGTGTGACTTATTTCACTTAGAATCATCGTACCTGAATCCACTCATTATGCCGCGACGGGCCTGATGACATAGATTTCATTGCTGAGTGATATTCCATTGTACGTACGTACCACAACTTCTTTATCCATTTTTCACATTCTGGGATATTTAACTTGTACCGTAGACGAGGTTCTTGTAAACAGAGCCGTCCGACACTTTGGGGTGGCTGTGAGTTTTTGATTTTAATTTCCCTAAGCTATAGGACCATAAGTGGAAGTGCCGTAGGCTCCGTAGCTTTGTTTTTTCGGTGTTCCGGGAAACACCATACACTTCTCCAGAGTGGCTGTTGGCAATTTACATCCCGCCCATCAGCATAACAAGGCTCCCTGTTCTCCATGGCCTGTGCTGCCTTTCTGGATTTTACACATTTTTCAGATGGCCCTTTTGACCGGGGGGCAGTGAGACTTCATTGTAGTGCAGATTTCTTTAACATGCTTGCTTGGTTGGCCAAAAAGGGCGTATGCGTTTTTTCCTGAAAAATTCAGGAAAAATTCAGGAAAAAACGCATACGCCCTTTTTGGCCAAGAGCATCATTGTCGACGTTCTGCCTCTTTTCCTATGCTTTAAATGCAATTCCCGTCTACCCCCTGAAATCGTTTTCCTGCAAATCTGTCCCGCTTACAAGTCGTCTTCGCAGCCTTCCTTCAATATATTTTTGGACGATAGCTGTCATTTATAACTCTGCAGGTTTGTGAGTTACAGTGCCCCTGAGCTCCTTTCTTCAACTCGCTATCTTGTGAGCTGGCCGCAAACCCGCAGGATTGCCTCAGGCCCTAATCTGGTTCTGGCACGGCATGCTGAGCCTTTGGTTAATTCCTCTTCTTGCTGGGAAATGAGCGTTAAATTTGCCCGTGCAGACACCTACAGCTAGTCTCTCATTCGTTCTCCCTCTTCCTTTTCATCTTGCGCAGAAATTGCAAACTGTGCCCAACAGGAGGTTAAAGGCACTGACTCTCCAAGTGGGGAGAGTGTTCGTAAAGGGTCTGGAATGGTGAACCCGAGTAAAAGGGGACGAAAACTGAGATGCATTTGAAAACGTTTGCCAGTCACACGGTGCACCATACTGTGGGTTTCCCATGCATGTTTTAGCTGAAGGAAGAATCCCTTAAACTTGGAGAGTTGGGACCCATGGAATGGGTACCATGCTGTATGACTTCAAAGGGTCTGCATTTGCTCATCGAACCTCACCAATGCTATCAGCCCGAAGTGCCCAACCTTATGTCTCACTCAGCTCTGGGTGTAGATGTGGTAAATCCAGGTTGCATCACAAGCCCTGAATGAATTATTTAAGAATTGCTCTCTATTTCACTGTCCTTGGGTTTTGTTTGTGTAATTCATTTTGATAATGGGATTTATCGGATTTTCTCTGCTGCATTCATGCCGCTGTACACACGCTTCATTCTCTTACGCAGACATATAAATCCATGGGTTTGAAGATTCTTACTAGTCAGGTGTATTCCTAGGCGTTGAATATGGGGTGTTTAGTCCATTTTGTTGAGCAAGGGGTAGGTCTTGACTATTACATATTTGGCTTATGGAAAGGTATCTGTGCTAATTTCTATCTCTGGTTTTATGCAGCACCCCAACTCACCTTTCCCCTTAAGCAAGCATAAGTTGGTTTTCTAAATTTGAGACCCTGTTCTGTTTTGTAATTCAGTTCATGTGTAGCCAAGATTACATTCCGTGTAGTAGTGATATCTTATGATGTTTCATTTTCTGTGTGACTTATTTCACTTAGAATCATCGTACCTGAATCCACTCATTATGCCGCGACGGGCCTGATGACATAGATTACATTGCTGAGTGATATTCCATTGTACGTACGTACCACAACTTCTTTATCCATTTTTCACATTCTGGGATATTTAACTTGTACCGTAGACGAGGTTCTTGTAAACAGAGCCGTCCGACACTTTGGGGTGGCTGTGTGTTTTTGATTTTAATTTCCCTAAGCTATAGGACCATAAGTGGAAGTGCCGTAGGCTCCGTAGCTTTGTTTTTTCGGTGTTCCGGGAAACACCATACACTTCTCCAGAGTGGCTGTTGGCAATTTACATCCCGCCCATCAGCATAACAAGGCTCCCTGTTCTCCATGGCGTGTGCTGCCTTTCTGGATTTTAGAATTTTTTCAGATGGCCCTTTTGACCGGGGGGCAGTGAGACTTCATTGTAGTGCAGATTTCTTTAACATGCTTGCTTGGTTGGCCAAAAAGGGCGTATGCGTTTTTTCCTGAATATATTCAGGAAAAAACGCATACGCCCTTTTTGGCCAAGAGCATCATTGTCGACGTTCTGCCTCTTTTCCTATGCTTTAAATGCAATTCCCGTCTACCCCCTGAAATCGTTTTCCTGCAAATCTGTCCCGCTTACAAGTCGTCTTCGCAGCCTTCCTTCAATATATTTTTGGACGATAGCTGTCATTTATAACTCTGCAGGTTTGTGAGTTACAGTGCCCCTGAGCTCCTTTCTTCAACTCGCTATCTTGTGAGCTGGCCGCAAACCCGCAGGATTGCCTCAGGCCCTAATCTGGTTCTGGCACGGCATGCTGAGCCTTTGGTTAATTCCTCTTCCTGGTGGGAAATGAGCGTTAAATTTGCCCGTGCAGACACCTACAGCTAGTCTCTCATTCGTTCTCCCTATTCCTTTTCATCTTGCGCAGAAATTGCAAACTGTGCCCAACAGGAGGTTAAAGGCACTGACTCTCCAAGTGGGGAGAGTGCTTGTAAAGGGTCTAGAATGGTGAACCCGAGTAAAAGGGGACGAAAACTGAGATGCATTTGAAAACGTTTGCCAGTCACACGGTGCACCATACTGTGGGTTTCCCATGCATGTTTTAGCTGAAGGAAGAATCCCTTAAACTTGGAGAGTTGGGACCCATGGAATGGGTACCATGCTGTATGACTTCAAAGGGTCTGCATTTGCTCATCGAACCTCACCAATGCTATCAGCCCGAAGTGCCCAACCTTATGTCTCACTCAGCTCTGGGTTTAGATGAGGTAAATCCAGGTTGCACCACAAGCCCTGAATGAATTATTTAAGAATTGCTCTCTATTTCACTGTCATTGTGTTTTGTGTTTGTAATTCATTTTGATAATGGGATTTATCGGATTTTCTCTGCTGCCTTCATGCAGCTGTACACATGTTTGATTCTCTTATGGAGACATATAAATCCATGTGTTTGAAAATTCTTTCTAGTCAGGTGTATTCCTTGGCGTTGAATATAGGGTGTTTAGCCCATTTCGTTGAGCAAGGGGTAGGTCTTGACTATTACATATTTGACGTATGGAATGGTATCTGTGCTAATTTCTATCTCTGGTTTTATGCAGCAACCCAACTCACCTTTCCCCTTAAGCAAACATTAGTTGGTTTTCTCAATTTGAGACCCTGTTCTGTTTTGTAATTCAGTTCATGTGTAGCCAAGATTACATTACGTGTATTAGTGATATCTTATGATGTTTCATTTTCTGTGTGACTTATTTCTCTTAGAATCATCGTACCTGAATCCACTCATTATGCCACGACGGTCCAGATGACATAGATTTCATTCGTGAGTGATATTCAATTGTACGTACGTACCACAACTTCTTTATCCATTTTTTGCTTTCTGGGATATTTAACTTGTACCGTAGACGAGGTTCTTGTAAACAGAGCTGTCTAAAGCTTTGGGGTGGCTGTGTGTTTTTGATTTTAATTTCCCTAAGCTATAGGACCATAAGTGGAAGTGCCATAGGCTCCGTTGCTTTGTTTTTTAGGTGTTTCAGGAAACACCATACACTTCTCCAGAGTGGCTGTTGGCAATTTACATCCCACCCATCAGCATAACAAGGCTCCCTGTTCTCCATGGCCTGTGCTGCATTTCTGCATTTTACACTTTTTTCAGATGTCCCTTTTGACCGGGGGGCAGTGAGACTTCATTGTAGTGCAGATTTCTTTAACATGCTTGCTTGGTTGGCCAAAAAGGGCGTATGCGTTTTTTCCTGAATATATTCAGGAAAATTTGCATACGCCCTTTTTGGCCAAGTGCATCATTGTCGACGTTCTGCCTCTTTTCCTATGCTTTAAATGCAATTCCAGTCTACCCCCTGAAATCGTTTTCCTGCAATTCTGCCCCGCTTTCAAGTCGTCTTCGCAGCCTTCCTTCAATATATTTTTGGTTGATAGCAGTCATTTAAAACTCTGCAGGTTTGTGAATTACAGGGCCCCTGAGCTCCTTTCTTCAAATCGCTTTCTTGTGAGCTGTCCGCAAACCGGCAGGATTGCTTCAGGACCTAATCTAGTTCCGGCACGGCATGCTGAGCGTTTGGTTAATTCCTCTTCCTGGTGGGAAATGAGCGTTAAATTTGCCCGTGCATACACCTACAACTAGTCTCTCATTGGTTCTCCCTATTCCTGTTCATCTTGCGCAGAAATTGCAAACTGTGCCAAACAGGAGGTTAAAGGCACTGACTCTCCAAGTGGGGAGAGTGTTAGTAAAGGGTCTGGAATTGTGCACCCGAGTAAAAGGGGACGAAAACTGAGATGCATTTGAAAATGTTTCCCGGTCACATGGTGCACCATATTGTGGGTTTCCTATGCATGTTTTAGCTGAAGGAAGAATCGCTTAAACGTGGAGAGTTGGGACCCATGGAAAGGGTACCATACAGTATGACTTCAAATGGTCTGCATTTGCTCATTGAACCTCACCAATGTTATCAGCCCGATGTCTCCAAACTTATGTCTCACGCAGCTCTGGGTGTAGATGAGGTAAATCCAGGTGGCATCACAAGCCCTGAATGAATTATTTAAGAATTGCTCTCTATTTCACTGTCATTTTTTTTGTTTTTGAAATTTATTTTGATAATGGGATTTAGCTGATTTTCACTGCTGCGTTTTTGTCACTGTACACACGCTTGATTCTCTTATGGAGACATATAAATCCATAGGTATTAAGACTCTTACTCATCCTGTATATTCCTAGGCACTGAATATGGGGTGTTGAGTCCATTTCGTTGACCAGGAAGTAGGTTTTTTCTATTACATATTTGGCTTATGGAACGGTATCTGTGCTAATTTCAATCTCTGGTTTTATGCAGCACCCCAACTCTCCTTGATCCTTAAGCAAGCATAAGTTGGTTTTCTAAATTTGAGACCCCGTTCTCTTTTGTAATTCAGTTCATTTGTAGCCACGTTTACATTCCATGTATTAGTAATATCGTATGTCTTTGTCTTTTTGAATTATGTGACTTCAAATGATCATACGTAACTCCTCTGGGGTTGTTACAACTGGCCATGTTTCATTGATTTTCAGGCTGAGTAATATTCCACTCTACATAAGTGCCACACCTCTGTCCATTTTTTCCCTCCAGAGACATATAAATTATAACCTAATCGAGGATATATTAAACAGAGAGGCGGTAAATATTGGGGTGCCTGTGTCCTCTCGATTTTTCTTTTTCCCAAGATATACGTCCATGAGTGCAAGTGCCCTGTGCTCTGTAGCTCATTTTTTAGATGCTTTAGTAATCACAATACACTTTTCCAGAGTGACCGTTGGCAATATACATTTCCACTATAAGCCTCACAGGGCTCCCTTTTCTCCTTGCCCTGTCCTGCATTTCTGGTGTTTACACTTTATGAGGAAGGCTCTTCTGACTGATGCGAAGTGATATGTTTTGTAGTATTGATTTCCAGTGCCCACCTGTTTGGTTGGCTAAAAAAGTGTATGCCCTTTTCTTGAATATATACAGAAAAAGATGCATACACCCTTTTTGGCCAACTGCAATGTTGGCAATGTTCAGCCCCTTTTCTTGTGCTTAATGGCGAGTCCTTTCTACCTCATCCAATCCCTTTCCTGCCATTCTCCGTTGCTTACAAGTCCTTTTCTCTGACTTTCCTCAAGACATTTTTCAGTGATAGATATTTTCAACTCTGCAGTTTCGTGAATTTTAGTGTCCCTGAGTTCCATTTTTCAACTTGTGTTTATGGGAACTGGCCACAAAGCAGCGGGATTTCCTCAAGCCCTATTCTGTTTCCATGGGCAACCCTAGCCTTTGGTCAATTCGTCTTCCTGATTGGAAATTAGAGTGACATATGTCTGTCCGAAAACCTAGGACTTGTCTCTCATTGTTCCTCCTCCTTCTGCTTCATCCTTGGACAAATTCCAAACTGTGTGCAACAGGATGTTGACAGTGCTGACATCTCCAAGTGGGGAGACTGTTAGTAAAGACGCCGGAGTGGTGAACCCGAGCACCAGGAGATGAGGAGATGAGATGCCTTTTCCAAACTCTTCCCGATCAGACGATATACCATCCTCTGGGTGTGACAGGCATGTTTTAGCTGTAGGAAGTGTCCCGTTCATGTGAGGAGAACACCAGGGCTTTTTCAAAATCAGTGTCTCTCCGCTACCCAAACTGGGGAATTTTTTAAGCTACGGCTGCACATATGTTCATTAAGGGCCTTGGGAAGTAGGCAGAGTCCAAACTTTAGATGATTGAAGTCTTCAGGGTCAGAAGCACTGACCACCGGCTTCCCTTAGGTTCCATTTTAACTGTCATTGATAGATGATGTCAATAAAAATATCTATTCTTTTTCAGATTATTTCCCCTTATAGGTTATTGCAAAATATTGAGTGTAGTTCCCTGTGCTATAGAGTAGTTCCTTGTTGACGATCTATTTTATACATAGCAGTGTGTATGTGTTAATCCCAAACTGTTAATTTATCCCTCCTCCCACCTTTCCACTTTGGTAATAATAAATTATAAGATTTTATACTTCTCAGAAATGGGGGAGCTGAATGAGAGGTATCATTTTCAATGGAAAAGCATTTAAAACAAGATTGAAGCTTTAACCAAGATTATTAGATGTACATCCTTGGAAAGAAATCACTTCGCTTCTCTAATATTGACCTGACAAATAAGACAAACCTTTTCACTGAACTTGCTTATAATAAAGTGATGGAAATATCAAATGGAAGTGTTAGAAACATCTTATTTTACCCGAGCCTTATACACTGTTCTATGTTAATTATAGTTTGGCTCACACATCTGTTCATTGAAGTTACAACGTTCTCAATTTCTGTTACTGATCCTCCAGAGTGGACCCCAACAAGTGTCCCCACGCCCAGTGTCATTGGAGCCAAAAGATCGAGACTGAGTTTGGTTCAGAAGCAAAGGAAACTTTATATTTTGATCAGAGAATGGAGAGGTGAGAGCATGTGCTACCCCGTGGGCTGTGGGCTGGGCTGCTGTGTAGAGATCCTGTCAGATTCAGTGGGAGGGAGGGGGCAGAGCTCTCGAGGGCCCTGTTGGCTGCAGCTCAGGCTCTATATCGCGGAGTCTGCACTGGGCCCCAGGACCTGATGTGTCGACCCAGCCATTCTGTACTAGGAAATCTGGTCTGAAGTGCCGGGTGTGGAACCTCTGTATGCGGGACCCTAGGAGCACATGAAATTAGACAAAGCACAAAGGATAAAAAAGGTTAGACTTTATTTTATTGCCCAGATTCTATTTTTATCTCCCAGGGATTTTTAATGGGCTTTGCCTGGGACAAACCCCTCTTCTGCCTTTTGTCCTCTTCCTCATTCTTGGAGTGCTGAGGGTGCAGACCCTTCTTCTGTAACTGCTGAGTGCTGAGTTAGGAGCCCTTATACCCGTGGGCGAGGGTCAGAACTTCTCCCCAGCAGCCTCTAGGTGACGTTGATTGTCCCCAGGCCTCCAGCCTCCCTGTTCATCTGCCTGAGCACGAGCATTGGAAGTGTTATAGATTCTAATGACCTTTAAGGGTCCGGGAAGGAAATGTGCAGTGACGCTGTGAGGTCCACTTTCACCCCGCCACACATTTGTTCAGACACTTTAGGCTGACCGTTTCTGCCAGCCTAGATGCTCTGACTAGTAGTCTGCACTTTCTTCAATTAGGCCTCTGAATTAACGTAAAAACAGCACCAGGTGTCAGGACCCTGCCTGCTCAACTCCCGGACAGTCCAGGGTCAGTGGTGATGAAGGACCATGATGGCCACTGAGTCAACAGCCTTTTGAAGTAAACAGGAGTCCAGCCGGTCTTACTGGTCACCATCATCACGGTGTCTGTAGGCTTTTCTATGGTGACAGCGTGATATACGGTTCCCCTGCCAAGATTATTACCTCCCCTCTGGGTGCAGTAAGTCCTGCAAGCAGTAGTCTACTCTTTTGTGACACACTCTTGTTGTTTTATGAGAGAAACTCCAGGTCAAGTGATGGTCACATGTGTCGTCATGGTGCCCCGTTGCCCCCGGATATCTCTCTGGATGTTGGAGTAGGAGGGCTTCCTCACTGGAGGTCAGTGTGCCCACGGAGCAAACCCTGCAACTTCAGGGCATGGTTGGGGGTTAGGAACACCACGTGGGGTCCTTTTCCCTTAGGAGGGAGGTGGCCTTTTGGGCTGCTGATTTCCAGGTTTTTAGATACCGCCAGTATGTTGGCCAGATGTTGCAGTGGGCCAAGCCCCTTGGTGACTATAGTTTATCCTACCTGGATGGCATTCTTGCATTGTTCCATTTCAAGTGGTCCCAGGTTTTGCACTAATACTCCAATGGCAATTCACCTTTCACCAGGAATGTAAAGGTCAAAGGGTTTAGCTAAATTAGGGAGTTCCAGGGCAAGGGTCTGAATTGACTGCTCTTTCCATTCTTGAAAGGCCACTTCTGGATTCTATTCAAAAGGATCATCATCTTTTCCTTTCAGTGTTTCATATAGAGGCCCAGCTAGTAGACTGTAGTTAGGGATCCAGAAGCAGCAAACTCTGGCCTCCCCAGGAACCCCTAAGCTGTCTTCTAGTTTTAGAAAGGGGTAAGGCTGTAAATTGTTTCTTCCCTTTCCTGGGATGAGCTTCTCCGACCTTCTGTGAGAATGAAGCCCAGGCAGGTCACCGTAGTCTGTGATATTTGAGCTTTTTCTTGGACAACTTCTATCCTTTATTGGCTTGGTAGTTCAGAGGCCTCCTTAGTAGGGCTGGTGATCAGAATGTCGTCAGCATATTGAAGGAGTGTTTCCTTTTCCAGAGGTAGAACTTTTACGTCTTTAGCTAAGCTTTCCCCAAAGATGGTGTGGGAATTTTTGAACACTTGGGGCAAGACGGCCTGGATGTATTGTTTTAGTTGTATGTTGAGTCCTGCCACTTACAAGCCAAAATTTCTTGTGACTCTGGGACTAATGGCATACAAAAGAAGGCATCATTGAAGACTAATACAGAATACCGTCTCCTGGTGGTTGGTAGAATGACCAGCAGGGTGTAGGAATTAGGAACTACTGGAGGTATATACTCGGTGGCTTCACTGACGATCCTGACATCTTTACCAGGCCCCTGGCAGCCCATGGGGCTCTCGTGGTCAGGCCAATCTCAGGATATGGAGCTCACCTGGGCAGGTACCCCACCTCCACACCAGCCCATGGGGCTCTCATGGTCAGGCCCATCCCAGGATATGGGGTTCCCTGGGCAGGTCCCCTGCAGCCCATGGGGCTCTCGTGGTCAGCTCCCTCCCAGGATACAGAGCTACACTTGCAGGTACTGTGGCAGGGCAGGGCACACAGGAACCGTGCACATTGCCCTCATTGCAGAGCACTCTCAGCTCACCTGTCACTCAGATCTGACACAGAGCACCTCAGAGCAGGACTTGAACTAACAAATAGCAACTCTGACAGGTCTGTGACCCTGGGCATCACTCTGTACGGCCTGCCACCACCTGGTCTTCCAGAGACTTCCACTGCACCCGGGGCACCAGGCCTCTGTCTCCACCCACCACCCACCCCTCCTCTCCCTGACTCTTGGGGTCCTCTTATTAGGCCAGGGTTTTCTTGAAGCTGTCTCCCACTCATGGGCCAGATAAAATGATTAGAATACAAGCCAGAGCTGCAGCCCATTGTCTATCCTGACTCTCAAGAGCCCACACCTGTTCCTTGGACCTGGCCGATTCAGCAAGTTCCATTTTCTGCAACTGTGAGACCCTGAGGGGTGATGATTGGCTGACCTGGGCAGCCTGACCATGCCGGCCAGCCCTCCCCAGGTGTGCCTGTTTTGAGATCAATATAAACACCGCTCCAGGCAGCAAGAACCCCTGCAGCTGTGCCTGACGCCATTTTCTCTGCCCTGTCAGCAGTCTCGGGGCTGGGCTGGTGGGAGGGAGTGACAGGTCACGGCGTTGTGGGTGGCCCAGTGTGAGTGGGGCTCTGCTGGACTTTCTGCAGCAGTTGTCAAGATGCCACCTGCTAAAGAAGAGGATGTGTCACCCATACCTGGCGCTGGAATTTCTCCCTGGGCAGACGTGAGGAAGGAAGAAATCAGTGGGGGCCGGGACAGGAGGGGTATCTCAGGCAGGGAAATGGAAAGCTTCCAGAAGAGCACCCAGGGCCAGGACCATCCTGGCTGGCCTGCAGGCACCAAGTTGGCTGGCATGCAATCACTCGTGTGGCTCCATTGCCCTTCCTCTAGGCTTTCAAGTCCTTGAACATATTCAGGTGTTTTATCTGGGAAGGGTGGGAACATTTCAGCAGCAGCTGGCCTGGGGCTCGGACCACGTTTACTCACAGATGCCTCAGCACGGTCCCCCAGCTTTGCAATGAGGACGCTTGTTGCGTGGGGCCTGCTGGCTGTATGGGAGATGATTCCCCACCACTGACCAACTTCAGAATTGTTTACAACTGGAGCAAGTGTCCTGATACGGTTTTCCTCTGTGTAACTTGTGGATTCTGTTTGTTTTTTCTATTTTTCGTTTTTGGTTCAAGGTAGATTTCATTCCTCTTTTTTGCATTTACAAATATAAGCATAGAAATAATTTATTCATATAAATACATGTATGTGGAGGGAAGAATATTTTTTCTGTTTTACTTTTTAATTTTATTTTTTTTAATTTTTAATCTTATTTTTTATACAGCAGGTTCTTATTGGTTATCTATTTTATACATATAAATGTATACATGTCAATCCCAATCTCTCAACTCTTCACACCACCATCCCCCCAACAGCTTTCTGCCCTTGGTGCAGATTTCCTTTACAGGCTTGCTTGGTTGGCCATCAAGGGTGTATGCGTTTTTTCCTGAATATATTCAGGAAAAAATGCATACGCCCTTTTTGGCAAAGTGCATCATTGTCGACATTCTGCCTCATTTCCTATGCTTTAAGTGCAATTCCAGTCTACCCCCTGAAATAGTTTTCCTCAAATGCTGCCCCCCTTTCCAGTCCTCTTCGCAGACTTACTTCAATATATTTTTGGACGATAGCTGTCATTCATAACTCTGCAGGTTTGTGAATTAGAGTGCCCCTGAGCTCCTTTCTTCAACTCGCTTTCTTGTGAGCTGGCCGAAAACCGCAGGAATGCTTCAGGCGCTAATCTGTTTCTGGCAGGGCACGCTGACCCTTTGGTTAATTCCTCTTCCTGGTGGGAAATGGTCGTTACACTTGCCCGTGCAGGCACCTACAGCTAGTCTCTCATTGGTTCTCCCTATTCCTGTTCATCTTGCTCAGAAATTGCAAACTGTGCTGAACAGGATGTTAAAGGCATTGACTCTCCAAGTGGGGAGAGTGTTAGTAAAGCGTCTGGAATGGTGAACCCGAGTACCAGGGCACAAAAACTGAGATGCATTTGAAAACGTTTCGCAATCACATGGTGGAATATACTCTGCGTTTCTCATGCATGTTTTAGCTGAAGGAAGAATCCCTTAAACCTGGAGAGTTGGGACCCACGGAATGGGTACCATGCAGTATG
Organism: Delphinapterus leucas; assembly: GCF_059928025.1. NCBI lineage: Eukaryota > Metazoa > Chordata > Mammalia > Artiodactyla > Monodontidae > Delphinapterus > Delphinapterus leucas. The sequence continues at coordinate 3,267,521 of NW_028322254.1, read as the reverse complement.
CCTTCAAACGGTCTGCATTTGCTCACCGAGCCTCACCAATGGTATCAGCGCGAAGGGTCCAGCCTTATGTCTCACCCAGCTCTGGGTGTAGATGTGGTAAATCCAGGTTGCATCACAAGCCCTGAATGAATTATTTAAGAATTGCTCTCTATTTCACTGTCATTGTGTTTTGTTTTTGAAATTTTTTTTGATAAAGGAAGTTATCCGATTTTCACTGCTGCGTTTAGGCCACTGTACACACGCTTGATTCTCTTACGGAGACATATAAATCCATGGGTTTTAAGATTCTTATTGTCAGGTATATTCCGAGGCGTTGAATATGGGGTGTTGAGTTCATTTCGTTGAGCAAGGAGTAGGTCTTGTCTATTATATATTTGGCTTATGGAAAGATATCTGTGCTAATTTCAATCTCTGGTTTTATGCAGCACGTCAACTCACCTTTCCCCATAAGCAAGCGTAAGTTCGTTTTCTAAATTTGAGACCGTGTTCTGTTTTGTAGATCAGTTCATGTGTAGCCAAGTTTACATTCCATGTATTAGTGATAACTTATGATGTTTCTTTTTCTGTGTGACTTATTTCACGTAAAATCATCATACCTGAATCCATTCATTATGCCACTACTGGCCTGATGACATAGATATCATTGCTGAGTGATATTCCATTGTACATACGTACCACATCTTCTTTATCCATATTTCGATTTCTGGGATATTTAACTTGTATCGTAGACGAGGTTCTTGTAAACAGAGCCGTCCCAAACTTTGGGGTGGCTCTGTGTTTTTCATTTTAATGTCCCTAAGCTATAGGACCATAAGTGGAAGTGCCATAGGCTGTGTTGCTTTGTTTCCTACGTGTTTCTGGAAACACCATACAGTTCTCCAGAGTGGCTGTTGGTGGTTCACATCCCGCCCATCAGCATAACAAGGCTACATGTTCCCCATGGCCTGTCCTGCCTTTCTGGATTTTACACTTTTTTCAGATGGCCCTTTTGACCGGGGGGCAGTGAGGCTTCATTGTAGTGCAGATTTCCTTTACACGCTTGCTTGGTTGGCCAAAAAGGGCGTATGCGTTTTTTCCTGAATATATATATGGGGAGAGTGTTATTGACGGGTCTGGAATATTGAACCCTAGTACCAGGGGAAAAAAACTGAGATGCATTTGAAAACGAATCCAAATCACAAGGTGGACCATACTCTGGGTTTCCCATGCATGTTTTAGCTGAAGGAAGAATCCCTTAAACCTGGAGAGTTGGGACCCATGGAATGGGTACCATGCAGTATGACTTCAAATGTTCTGCATTTGCTCACCGAACCTCACCAATGCTATCAGCCCGAAGTGTCCAGCCTTATGTCTCACCCAGCTCTGGTTGAAGATGTGCTAAATCCAGGTTGTATCACAAGCCCTGAATGAATTATTTAAGAATTGCCCTCTATTTCAGTGTCATTGTGTTTTGTTTTTGAAATTTATTTTGATAATGGGATTTATCGGATTTTCACTGATGCGTTTAGGCCGCTGTACACACGCTTGATTCTCTTACGGAGACATATAAATCCATGGGTTTTAAGATCCTTACTAGTCAGGTATATTCCTAGGCGTTGAATATGGGGTGTTGACTCCATTTCGTTGAGCAAGGAGTAGGTCTTTTCTATTACATATTTGGTTTATGGAACAGTTTCTGTGCTAATATCAATCTCTGGTTTTATGCAGCACCCCAACTCACCTTTCCCCATAAGCAACCATCAGTTGGTTTTCTAACTTGGAGACCCTCTTCTGTTTTGTAATTCAGTTCATGTGTAGCCAAGTTTCATTCCATGTATTAGTGATATCTTATGATGTTCCTTTTTCTGTGTGACTTATTTCACGTAGAATCATTGTACCTGAAACCACTCATTATGCCGCTAAGGGCCAGATGACATAGATTTCATTGCTGAGTGATTTTCCATTGTACGTATGTACCACAACTTCTTTATCCATTTTCGCTTTCTGGGATATTTAAATTGTACCGTAGACGAGGTTCTTGTAAACAGAGCCGACCCAAACTTTGGGGTGGCTGTGTGTTTTTGATTTTAATTTCCCTAAGCTATAGGACCATAAGTGGAAGTGCCGTAGGTTGTGTTGCTTTGTTTCCTACGTGTTTCAGGAAACACCATACACTTCTCCAGAGTGGCTGTTGGCAATTTACATCCCACCCATCAGCATAACAAGGCTCCCTGTTCTCCATGGCCTGTGCTGCCTTTCTGGATTTTACACTTTTTTCAGATGGCCCTTTTGACCGGGGGGCAGTGAGACTACATTGTAGTGCAGATTTCTTTAACATGCTTGCTTGGTTGGCCAAAAAGGGCGTATGCGTTTTCTCCTCAGGAAAAAACGCATACGCCCTTTTTGGCCAAGTGCATCATTGTCGACGTTCTGCCTCTTTTCCTATGCTTTAAATGCAATTCCAGTCTACAACCTGAAATCGTTTTCCTGCAATTCTGCCCCGCTTTCAAGTCCTCTTCGCAGCCTTCCTTCAATATATTTTTGGACGATAGCTGTCATTTATAACTCTGCAGGTTTGTGAATTACAGAGCCCCTGAGCTCCTTTCTTAAAATCGCTTTCTTGTGAGCTGGCCGCAAACCCGCAGGATTGCTTCAGGCCCTAATCTGGTTCCGGCACGGCATGCTGAGCCTTTGGTTAATTCCTCTTTCTGGTGGGAAATGAGCGTTAAATTTGCCCATGCAGACACCTACAGCTAGTCTCTCATTGGTTCTCCCTATTCCTGTTCATCTTGCGCAGAAATTGCAAACTGTGCCAAACAGCAGGTTAAAGGCACTGACTCTCCAAGTGGGGAGAGTGTTAGTAAAGGGTCTGGGATTGTGAACCCGAGTAAAAGGGGACGAAAACTGAGATGCCTTTGAAAACGTTTCCTGGTCACATGGTGCACCATACTGTGGGTTTCCCATGCATGCTTTAGCTGAAGGAAGAATCGCTTAAACCTGGAGAGTTGGGACCCATGGAATGGGTACCATGCAGTATGACTTCAAAGGGTCTGCATTTGCTCATCGAACCTCACCAATGCTATCAGCCCGAAGTGCCCAACCTTATGTCTCACTCAGCTCTGGGTGTAGATGTGGTAAATCCAGGTTGCATCACAAGCCCTGAATGAATTATTTAAGAATTGCTCTCTATTTCACTGTCCTTGGGTTTTGTTTGTGTAATTCATTTTGATAATGGGATTTATCGGATTTTCTCTGCTGCATTCATGCCGCTGTACACACACTTCATTCTCTTACGGAGACATATAAATCCATGGGTTTGAAGATTCTTACTAGTCAGGTGTATTCCTAGGCGTTGAATATGGGGTGTTTAGTCCATTTCGTTGAGCAAGGGGTAGGTGTTGACTATTACATATTTGGCTTAAGGAAAGGTATCTGTGCTAATTTCTATCTCTGGTTTTATGCAGCACCCCAACTCACCTTTCCCCTTAAGCAAGCATAAGTTGGTTTTCTAAATTTGAGACCCTGTTCTGTTTTGTAATTCAGTTCATGTGTAGCCAAGTTTACATTCCGTGTAGTAGTGATATCTTATGATGTTTCATTTTCTGTGTGACTTATTTCACTTAGAATCATCGTACCTGAATCCACTCATTATGCCGCGACGGGCCTGATGACATAGATTTCATTGCTGAGTGATATTCCATTGTACGTACGTACCACAACTTCTTTATCCATTTTTCACATTCTGGGATATTTAACTTGTACCGTAGACGAGGTTCTTGTAAACAGAGCCGTCCGACACTTTGGGGTGGCTGTGAGTTTTTGATTTTAATTTCCCTAAGCTATAGGACCATAAGTGGAAGTGCCGTAGGCTCCGTAGCTTTGTTTTTTCGGTGTTCCGGGAAACACCATACACTTCTCCAGAGTGGCTGTTGGCAATTTACATCCCGCCCATCAGCATAACAAGGCTCCCTGTTCTCCATGGCCTGTGCTGCCTTTCTGGATTTTACACATTTTTCAGATGGCCCTTTTGACCGGGGGGCAGTGAGACTTCATTGTAGTGCAGATTTCTTTAACATGCTTGCTTGGTTGGCCAAAAAGGGCGTATGCGTTTTTTCCTGAAAAATTCAGGAAAAATTCAGGAAAAAACGCATACGCCCTTTTTGGCCAAGAGCATCATTGTCGACGTTCTGCCTCTTTTCCTATGCTTTAAATGCAATTCCCGTCTACCCCCTGAAATCGTTTTCCTGCAAATCTGTCCCGCTTACAAGTCGTCTTCGCAGCCTTCCTTCAATATATTTTTGGACGATAGCTGTCATTTATAACTCTGCAGGTTTGTGAGTTACAGTGCCCCTGAGCTCCTTTCTTCAACTCGCTATCTTGTGAGCTGGCCGCAAACCCGCAGGATTGCCTCAGGCCCTAATCTGGTTCTGGCACGGCATGCTGAGCCTTTGGTTAATTCCTCTTCTTGCTGGGAAATGAGCGTTAAATTTGCCCGTGCAGACACCTACAGCTAGTCTCTCATTCGTTCTCCCTCTTCCTTTTCATCTTGCGCAGAAATTGCAAACTGTGCCCAACAGGAGGTTAAAGGCACTGACTCTCCAAGTGGGGAGAGTGTTCGTAAAGGGTCTGGAATGGTGAACCCGAGTAAAAGGGGACGAAAACTGAGATGCATTTGAAAACGTTTGCCAGTCACACGGTGCACCATACTGTGGGTTTCCCATGCATGTTTTAGCTGAAGGAAGAATCCCTTAAACTTGGAGAGTTGGGACCCATGGAATGGGTACCATGCTGTATGACTTCAAAGGGTCTGCATTTGCTCATCGAACCTCACCAATGCTATCAGCCCGAAGTGCCCAACCTTATGTCTCACTCAGCTCTGGGTGTAGATGTGGTAAATCCAGGTTGCATCACAAGCCCTGAATGAATTATTTAAGAATTGCTCTCTATTTCACTGTCCTTGGGTTTTGTTTGTGTAATTCATTTTGATAATGGGATTTATCGGATTTTCTCTGCTGCATTCATGCCGCTGTACACACGCTTCATTCTCTTACGCAGACATATAAATCCATGGGTTTGAAGATTCTTACTAGTCAGGTGTATTCCTAGGCGTTGAATATGGGGTGTTTAGTCCATTTTGTTGAGCAAGGGGTAGGTCTTGACTATTACATATTTGGCTTATGGAAAGGTATCTGTGCTAATTTCTATCTCTGGTTTTATGCAGCACCCCAACTCACCTTTCCCCTTAAGCAAGCATAAGTTGGTTTTCTAAATTTGAGACCCTGTTCTGTTTTGTAATTCAGTTCATGTGTAGCCAAGATTACATTCCGTGTAGTAGTGATATCTTATGATGTTTCATTTTCTGTGTGACTTATTTCACTTAGAATCATCGTACCTGAATCCACTCATTATGCCGCGACGGGCCTGATGACATAGATTACATTGCTGAGTGATATTCCATTGTACGTACGTACCACAACTTCTTTATCCATTTTTCACATTCTGGGATATTTAACTTGTACCGTAGACGAGGTTCTTGTAAACAGAGCCGTCCGACACTTTGGGGTGGCTGTGTGTTTTTGATTTTAATTTCCCTAAGCTATAGGACCATAAGTGGAAGTGCCGTAGGCTCCGTAGCTTTGTTTTTTCGGTGTTCCGGGAAACACCATACACTTCTCCAGAGTGGCTGTTGGCAATTTACATCCCGCCCATCAGCATAACAAGGCTCCCTGTTCTCCATGGCGTGTGCTGCCTTTCTGGATTTTACACTTTTTTCAGATGGCCCTTTTGACCGGGGGGCAGTGAGACTTCATTGTAGTGCAGATTTCTTTAACATGCTTGCTTGGTTGGCCAAAAAGGGCGTATGCGTTTTTTCCTGAATATATTCAGGAAAAAACGCATACGCCCTTTTTGGCCAAGAGCATCATTGTCGACGTTCTGCCTCTTTTCCTATGCTTTAAATGCAATTCCCGTCTACCCCCTGAAATCGTTTTCCTGCAAATCTGTCCCGCTTACAAGTCGTCTTCGCAGCCTTCCTTCAATATATTTTTGGACGATAGCTGTCATTTATAACTCTGCAGGTTTGTGAGTTACAGTGCCCCTGAGCTCCTTTCTTCAACTCGCTATCTTGTGAGCTGGCCGCAAACCCGCAGGATTGCCTCAGGCCCTAATCTGGTTCTGGCACGGCATGCTGAGCCTTTGGTTAATTCCTCTTCCTGGTGGGAAATGAGCGTTAAATTTGCCCGTGCAGACACCTACAGCTAGTCTCTCATTCGTTCTCCCTATTCCTTTTCATCTTGCGCAGAAATTGCAAACTGTGCCCAACAGGAGGTTAAAGGCACTGACTCTCCAAGTGGGGAGAGTGCTTGTAAAGGGTCTAGAATGGTGAACCCGAGTAAAAGGGGACGAAAACTGAGATGCATTTGAAAACGTTTGCCAGTCACACGGTGCACCATACTGTGGGTTTCCCATGCATGTTTTAGCTGAAGGAAGAATCCCTTAAACTTGGAGAGTTGGGACCCATGGAATGGGTACCATGCTGTATGACTTCAAAGGGTCTGCATTTGCTCATCGAACCTCACCAATGCTATCAGCCCGAAGTGCCCAACCTTATGTCTCACTCAGCTCTGGGTTTAGATGAGGTAAATCCAGGTTGCACCACAAGCCCTGAATGAATTATTTAAGAATTGCTCTCTATTTCACTGTCATTGTGTTTTGTGTTTGTAATTCATTTTGATAATGGGATTTATCGGATTTTCTCTGCTGCCTTCATGCAGCTGTACACATGTTTGATTCTCTTATGGAGACATATAAATCCATGTGTTTGAAAATTCTTTCTAGTCAGGTGTATTCCTTGGCGTTGAATATAGGGTGTTTAGCCCATTTCGTTGAGCAAGGGGTAGGTCTTGACTATTACATATTTGACGTATGGAATGGTATCTGTGCTAATTTCTATCTCTGGTTTTATGCAGCAACCCAACTCACCTTTCCCCTTAAGCAAACATTAGTTGGTTTTCTCAATTTGAGACCCTGTTCTGTTTTGTAATTCAGTTCATGTGTAGCCAAGATTACATTACGTGTATTAGTGATATCTTATGATGTTTCATTTTCTGTGTGACTTATTTCTCTTAGAATCATCGTACCTGAATCCACTCATTATGCCACGACGGTCCAGATGACATAGATTTCATTCGTGAGTGATATTCAATTGTACGTACGTACCACAACTTCTTTATCCATTTTTTGCTTTCTGGGATATTTAACTTGTACCGTAGACGAGGTTCTTGTAAACAGAGCTGTCTAAAGCTTTGGGGTGGCTGTGTGTTTTTGATTTTAATTTCCCTAAGCTATAGGACCATAAGTGGAAGTGCCATAGGCTCCGTTGCTTTGTTTTTTAGGTGTTTCAGGAAACACCATACACTTCTCCAGAGTGGCTGTTGGCAATTTACATCCCACCCATCAGCATAACAAGGCTCCCTGTTCTCCATGGCCTGTGCTGCATTTCTGCATTTTACACTTTTTTCAGATGTCCCTTTTGACCGGGGGGCAGTGAGACTTCATTGTAGTGCAGATTTCTTTAACATGCTTGCTTGGTTGGCCAAAAAGGGCGTATGCGTTTTTTCCTGAATATATTCAGGAAAATTTGCATACGCCCTTTTTGGCCAAGTGCATCATTGTCGACGTTCTGCCTCTTTTCCTATGCTTTAAATGCAATTCCAGTCTACCCCCTGAAATCGTTTTCCTGCAATTCTGCCCCGCTTTCAAGTCGTCTTCGCAGCCTTCCTTCAATATATTTTTGGTTGATAGCAGTCATTTATAACTCTGCAGGTTTGTGAATTACAGGGCCCCTGAGCTCCTTTCTTCAAATCGCTTTCTTGTGAGCTGGCCGCAAACCGGCAGGATTGCTTCAGGACCTAATCTAGTTCCGGCACGGCATGCTGAGCGTTTGGTTAATTCCTCTTCCTGGTGGGAAATGAGCGTTAAATTTGCCCGTGCATACACCTACAACTAGTCTCTCATTGGTTCTCCCTATTCCTGTTCATCTTGCGCAGAAATTGCAAACTGTGCCAAACAGGAGGTTAAAGGCACTGACTCTCCAAGTGGGGAGAGTGTTAGTAAAGGGTCTGGAATTGTGCACCCGAGTAAAAGGGGACGAAAACTGAGATGCATTTGAAAATGTTTCCCGGTCACATGGTGCACCATATTGTGGGTTTCCTATGCATGTTTTAGCTGAAGGAAGAATCGCTTAAACGTGGAGAGTTGGGACCCATGGAAAGGGTACCATACAGTATGACTTCAAATGGTCTGCATTTGCTCATTGAACCTCACCAATGTTATCAGCCCGATGTCTCCAAACTTATGTCTCACGCAGCTCTGGGTGTAGATGAGGTAAATCCAGGTGGCATCACAAGCCCTGAATGAATTATTTAAGAATTGCTCTCTATTTCACTGTCATTTTTTTTGTTTTTGAAATTTATTTTGATAATGGGATTTAGCTGATTTTCACTGCTGCGTTTTTGTCACTGTACACACGCTTGATTCTCTTATGGAGACATATAAATCCATAGGTATTAAGACTCTTACTCATCCTGTATATTCCTAGGCACTGAATATGGGGTGTTGAGTCCATTTCGTTGACCAGGAAGTAGGTTTTTTCTATTACATATTTGGCTTATGGAACGGTATCTGTGCTAATTTCAATCTCTGGTTTTATGCAGCACCCCAACTCTCCTTGATCCTTAAGCAAGCATAAGTTGGTTTTCTAAATTTGAGACCCCGTTCTCTTTTGTAATTCAGTTCATTTGTAGCCACGTTTACATTCCATGTATTAGTAATATCGTATGTCTTTGTCTTTTTGAATTATGTGACTTCAAATGATCATACGTAACTCCTCTGGGGTTGTTACAACTGGCCATGTTTCATTGATTTTCAGGCTGAGTAATATTCCACTCTACATAAGTGCCACACCTCTGTCCATTTTTTCCCTCCAGAGACATATAAATTATAACCTAATCGAGGATATATTAAACAGAGAGGCGGTAAATATTGGGGTGCCTGTGTCCTCTCGATTTTTCTTTTTCCCAAGATATACGTCCATGAGTGCAAGTGCCCTGTGCTCTGTAGCTCATTTTTTAGATGCTTTAGTAATCACAATACACTTTTCCAGAGTGACCGTTGGCAATATACATTTCCACTATAAGCCTCACAGGGCTCCCTTTTCTCCTTGCCCTGTCCTGCATTTCTGGTGTTTACACTTTATGAGGAAGGCTCTTCTGACTGATGCAAAGTGATATGTTTTGTAGTATTGATTTCCAGTGCCCACCTGTTTGGTTGGCTAAAAAAGTGTATGCCCTTTTCTTGAATATATACAGAAAAAGATGCATACACCCTTTTTGGCCAACTGCAATGTTGGCAATGTTCAGCCCCTTTTCTTGTGCTTAATGGCGAGTCCTTTCTACCTCATCCAATCCCTTTCCTGCCATTCTCCGTTGCTTACAAGTCCTTTTCTCTGACTTTCCTCAAGACATTTTTCAGTGATAGATATTTTCAACTCTGCAGTTTCGTGAATTTTAGTGTCCCTGAGTTCCATTTTTCAACTTGTGTTTATGGGAACTGGCCACAAAGCAGCGGGATTTCCTCAAGCCCTATTCTGTTTCCATGGGCAACCCTAGCCTTTGGTCAATTCGTCTTCCTGATTGGAAATTAGAGTGACATATGTCTGTCCGAAAACCTAGGACTTGTCTCTCATTGTTCCTCCTCCTTCTGCTTCATCCTTGGACAAATTCCAAACTGTGTGCAACAGGATGTTGACAGTGCTGACATCTCCAAGTGGGGAGACTGTTAGTAAAGACGCCGGAGTGGTGAACCCGAGCACCAGGAGATGAGGAGATGAGATGCCTTTTCCAAACTCTTCCCGATCAGACGATATACCATCCTCTGGGTGTGACAGGCATGTTTTAGCTGTAGGAAGTGTCCCGTTCATGTGAGGAGAACACCAGGGCTTTTTCAAAATCAGTGTCTCTCCGCTACCCAAACTGGGGAATTTTTTAAGCTACGGCTGCACATATGTTCATTAAGGGCCTTGGGAAGTAGGCAGAGTCCAAACTTTAGATGATTGAAGTCTTCAGGGTCAGAAGCACTGACCACCGGCTTCCCTTAGGTTCCATTTTAACTGTCATTGATAGATGATGTCAATAAAAATATCTATTCTTTTTCAGATTATTTCCCCTTATAGGTTATTGCAAAATATTGAGTGTAGTTCCCTGTGCTATAGAGTAGTTCCTTGTTGACGATCTATTTTATACATAGCAGTGTGTATGTGTTAATCCCAAACTGTTAATTTATCCCTCCTCCCACCTTTCCACTTTGGTAATAATAAATTATAAGATTTTATACTTCTCAGAAATGGGGGAGCTGAATGAGAGGTATCATTTTCAATGGAAAAGCATTTAAAACAAGATTGAAGCTTTAACCAAGATTATTAGATGTACATCCTTGGAAAGAAATCACTTCGCTTCTCTAATATTGACCTGACAAATAAGACAAACCTTTTCACTGAACTTGCTTATAATAAAGTGATGGAAATATCAAATGGAAGTGTTAGAAACATCTTATTTTACCCGAGCCTTATACACTGTTCTATGTTAATTATAGTTTGGCTCACACATCTGTTCATTGAAGTTACAACGTTCTCAATTTCTGTTACTGATCCTCCAGAGTGGACCCCAACAAGTGTCCCCACGCCCAGTGTCATTGGAGCCAAAAGATCGAGACTGAGTTTGGTTCAGAAGCAAAGGAAACTTTATATTTTGATCAGAGAATGGAGAGGTGAGAGCATGTGCTACCCCGTGGGCTGTGGGCTGGGCTGCTGTGTAGAGATCCTGTCAGATTCAGTGGGAGGGAGGGGGCAGAGCTCTCGAGGGCCCTGTTGGCTGCAGCTCAGGCTCTATATCGCGGAGTCTGCACTGGGCCCCAGGACCTGATGTGTCGACCCAGCCATTCTGTACTAGGAAATCTGGTCTGAAGTGCCGGGTGTGGAACCTCTGTATGCGGGACCCTAGGAGCACATGAAATTAGACAAAGCACAAAGGATAAAAAAGGTTAGACTTTATTTTATTGCCCAGATTCTATTTTTATCTCCCAGGGATTTTTAATGGGCTTTGCCTGGGACAAACCCCTCTTCTGCCTTTTGTCCTCTTCCTCATTCTTGGAGTGCTGAGGGTGCAGACCCTTCTTCTGTAACTGCTGAGTGCTGAGTTAGGAGCCCTTATACCCGTGGGCGAGGGTCAGAACTTCTCCCCAGCAGCCTCTAGGTGACGTTGATTGTCCCCAGGCCTCCAGCCTCCCTGTTCATCTGCCTGAGCACGAGCATTAGAAGTGTTATAGATTCTAATGACCTTTAAGGGTCTGGGAAGGAAATGTGCAGTGACGCTGTGAGGTCCACTTTCACCCCGCCACACATTTGTTCAGACACTTTAGGCTGACCGTTTCTGCCAGCCTAGATGCTCTGACTAGTAGTCTGCACTTTCTTCAATTAGGCCTCTGAATTAACGTAAAAACAGCACCAGGTGTCAGGACCCTGCCTGCTCAACTCCCGGACAGTCCAGGGTCAGTGGTGATGAAGGACCATGATGGCCACTGAGTCAACAGCCTTTTGAAGTAAACAGGAGTCCAGCCGGTCTTACTGGTCACCATCATCACGGTGTCTGTAGGCTTTTCTATGGTGACAGCGTGATATACGGTTCCCCTGCCAAGATTATTACCTCCCCTCTGGGTGCAGTAAGTCCTGCAAGCAGTAGTCTACTCTTTTGTGACACACTCTTGTTGTTTTATGAGAGAAACTCCAGGTCAAGTGATGGTCACATGTGTCGTCATGGTGCCCCGTTGCCCCCGGATATCTCTCTGGATGTTGGAGTAGGAGGGCTTCCTCACTGGAGGTCAGTGTGCCCACGGAGCAAACCCTGCAACTTCAGGGCATGGTTGGGTGTTAGGAACACCACGTGGGGTCCTTTTCCCTTAGGAGGGAGGTGGCCTTTTGGGCTGCTGATTTCCAGGTTTTTAGATACCGCCAGTATGTTGGCCAGATGTTGCAGTGGGCCAAGCCCCTTGGTGACTATAGTTTATCCTACCTGGATGGCATTCTTGCATTGTTCCATTTCAAGTGGTCCCAGGTTTTGCACTAATACTCCAATGGCAATTCACCTTTCACCAGGAATGTAAAGGTCAAAGGGTTTAGCTAAATTAGGGAGTTCCAGGGCAAGGGTCTGAATTGACTGCTCTTTCCATTCTTGAAAGGCCACTTCTGGATTCTATTCAAAAGGATCATCATCTTTTCCTTTCAGTGTTTCATATAGAGGCCCAGCTAGTAGACTGTAGTTAGGGATCCAGAAGCAGCAAACTCTGGCCTCCCCAGGAACCCCTAAGCTGTCTTCTAGTTTTAGAAAGGGGTAAGGCTGTAAATTGTTTCTTCCCTTTCCTGGGATGAGCTTCTCCGACCTTCTGTGAGAATGAAGCCCAGGCAGGTCACCGTAGTCTGTGATATTTGAGCTTTTTCTTGGACAACTTCTATCCTTTATTGGCTTGGTAGTTCAGAGGCCTCCTTAGTAGGGCTGGTGATCAGAATGTCGTCAGCATATTGAAGGAGTGTTTCCTTTTCCAGAGGTAGAACTTTTACGTCTTTAGCTAAGCTTTCCCCAAAGATGGTGTGGGAATTTTTGAACACTTGGGGCAAGACGGCCTGGATGTATTGTTTTAGTTGTATGTTGAGTCCTGCCACTTACAAGCCAAAATTTCTTGTGACTCTGGGACTAATGGCATACAAAAGAAGGCATCATTGAAGACTAATACAGAATACCGTCTCCTGGTGGTTGGTAGAATGACCAGCAGGGTGTAGGAATTAGGAACTACTGGAGGTATATACTCGGTGGCTTCACTGACGATCCTGACATCTTTACCAGGCCCCTGGCAGCCCATGGGGCTCTCGTGGTCAGGCCAATCTCAGGATATGGAGCTCACCTGGGCAGGTACCCCACCTCCACACCAGCCCATGGGGCTCTCATGGTCAGGCCCATCCCAGGATATGGGGTTCCCTGGGCAGGTCCCCTGCAGCCCATGGGGCTCTCGTGGTCAGCTCCCTCCCAGGATACAGAGCTACACTTGCAGGTACTGTGGCAGGGCAGGGCACACAGGAACCGTGCACATTGCCCTCATTGCAGAGCACTCTCAGCTCACCTGTCACTCAGATCTGACACAGAGCACCTCAGAGCAGGACTTGAACTAACAAATAGCAACTCCGACAGGTCTGTGACCCTGGGCATCACTCTGTACGGCCTGCCACCACCTGGTCTTCCAGAGACTTCCACTGCACCCGGGGCACCAGGCCTCTGTCTCCACCCACCACCCACCCCTCCTCTCCCTGACTCTTGGGGTCCTCTTATTAGGCCAGGGTTTTCTTGAAGCTGTCTCCCACTCATGGGCCAGATAAAATGATTAGAATACAAGCCAGAGCTGCAGCCCATTGTCTATCCTGACTCTCAAGAGCCCACACCTGTTCCTTGGACCTGGCCGATTCAGCAAGTTCCATTTTCTGCAACTGTGAGACCCTGAGGGGTGATGATTGGCTGACCTGGGCAGCCTGACCATGCCGGCCAGCCCTCCCCAGGTGTGCCTGTTTTGAGATCAATATAAACACCGCTCCAGGCAGCAAGAACCCCTGCAGCTGTGCCTGACGCCATTTTCTCTGCCCTGTCAGCAGTCTCGGGGCTGGGCTGGTGGGAGGGAGTGACAGGTCACGGCGTTGTGGGTGGCCCAGTGTGAGTGGGGCTCTGCTGGACTTTCTGCAGCAGTTGTCAAGATGCCACCTGCTAAAGAAGAGGATGTGTCACCCATACCTGGCGCTGGAATTTCTCCCTGGGCAGACGTGAGGAAGGAAGAAATCAGTGGGGGCCGGGACAGGAGGGGTATCTCAGGCAGGGAAATGGAAAGCTTCCAGAAGAGCACCCAGGGCCAGGACCATCCTGGCTGGCCTGCAGGCACCAAGTTGGCTGGCATGCAATCACTCGTGTGGCTCCATTGCCCTTCCTCTAGGCTTTCAAGTCCTTGAACATATTCAGGTGTTTTATCTGGGAAGGGTGGGAACATTTCAGCAGCAGCTGGCCTGGGGCTCGGACCACGTTTACTCACAGATGCCTCAGCACGGTCCCCCAGCTTTGCAATGAGGACGCTTGTTGCGTGGGGCCTGCTGGCTGTATGGGAGATGATTCCCCACCACTGACCAACTTCAGAATTGTTTACAACTGGAGCAAGTGTCCTGATACGGTTTTCCTCTGTGTAACTTGTGGATTCTGTTTGTTTTTTCTATTTTTCGTTTTTGGTTCAAGGTAGATTTCATTCCTCTTTTTTGCATTTACAAATATAAGCATAGAAATAATTTATTCATATAAATACATGTATGTGGAGGGAAGAATATTTTTTCTGTTTTACTTTTTAATTTTATTTTTTTTAATTTTTAATCTTATTTTTTATACAGCAGGTTCTTATTGGTTATCTATTTTATACATATAAATGTATACATGTCAATCCCAATCTCTCAACTCTTCACACCACCATCCCCCCAACAGCTTTCTGCCCTTGGTGCAGATTTCCTTTACAGGCTTGCTTGGTTGGCCATCAAGGGTGTATGCGTTTTTTCCTGAATATATTCAGGAAAAAATGCATACGCCCTTTTTGGCAAAGTGCATCATTGTCGACATTCTGCCTCATTTCCTATGCTTTAAGTGCAATTCCAGTCTACCCCCTGAAATAGTTTTCCTCAAATGCTGCCCCCCTTTCCAGTCCTCTTCGCAGACTTACTTCAATATATTTTTGGACGATAGCTGTCATTCATAACTCTGCAGGTTTGTGAATTAGAGTGCCCCTGAGCTCCTTTCTTCAACTCGCTTTCTTGTGAGCTGGCCGAAAACCGCAGGAATGCTTCAGGCGCTAATCTGTTTCTGGCAGGGCACGCTGACCCTTTGGTTAATTCCTCTTCCTGGTGGGAAATGGTCGTTACACTTGCCCGTGCAGGCACCTACAGCTAGTCTCTCATTGGTTCTCCCTATTCCTGTTCATCTTGCTCAGAAATTGCAAACTGTGCTGAACAGGATGTTAAAGGCATTGACTCTCCAAGTGGGGAGAGTGTTAGTAAAGCGTCTGGAATGGTGAACCCGAGTACCAGGGCACAAAAACTGAGATGCATTTGAAAACGTTTCGCAATCACATGGTGGAATATACTCTGCGTTTCTCATGCATGTTTTAGCTGAAGGAAGAATCCCTTAAACCTGGAGAGTTGGGACCCACGGAATGGGTACCATGCAGTATGCCTTCAAACGGTCTGCATTTGCTCACCGAGCCTCACCAATGGTATCAGCGCGAAGGGTCCAGCCTTATGTCTCACCCAGCTCTGGGTGTAGATGTGGTAAATCCAGGTTGCATCACAAGCCCTGAATGAATTATTTAAGAATTGCTCTCTATTTCACTGTCATTGTGTTTTGTTTTTGAAATTTTTTTTGATAAAGGAAGTTATCCGATTTTCACTGCTGCGTTTAGGCCACTGTACACACGCTTGATTCTCTTACGGAGACATATAAATCCATGGGTTTTAAGATTCTTATTGTCAGGTATATTCCGAGGCGTTGAATATGGGGTGTTGAGTTCATTTCGTTGAGCAAGGAGTAGGTCTTGTCTATTATATATTTGGCTTATGGAAAGATATCTGTGCTAATTTCAATCTCTGGTTTTATGCAGCACGTCAACTCACCTTTCCCCATAAGCAAGCGTAAGTTCGTTTTCTAAATTTGAGACCGTGTTCTGTTTTGTAGATCAGTTCATGTGTAGCCAAGTTTACATTCCATGTATTAGTGATAACTTATGATGTTTCTTTTTCTGTGTGACTTATTTCACGTAAAATCATCATACCTGAATCCATTCATTATGCCACTACTGGCCTGATGACATAGATATCATTGCTGAGTGATATTCCATTGTACATACGTACCACATCTTCTTTATCCATATTTCGATTTCTGGGATATTTAACTTGTATCGTAGACGAGGTTCTTGTAAACAGAGCCGTCCCAAACTTTGGGGTGGCTCTGTGTTTTTCATTTTAATGTCCCTAAGCTATAGGACCATAAGTGGAAGTGCCATAGGCTGTGTTGCTTTGTTTCCTACGTGTTTCTGGAAACACCATACAGTTCTCCAGAGTGGCTGTTGGTGGTTCACATCCCGCCCATCAGCATAACAAGGCTACATGTTCCCCATGGCCTGTCCTGCCTTTCTGGATTTTACACTTTTTTCAGATGGCCCTTTTGACCGGGGGGCAGTGAGGCTTCATTGTAGTGCAGATTTCCTTTACACGCTTGCTTGGTTGGCCAAAAAGGGCGTATGCGTTTTTTCCTGAATATATATATGGGGAGAGTGTTATTGACGGGTCTGGAATATTGAACCCTAGTACCAGGGGAAAAAAACTGAGATGCATTTGAAAACGAATCCAAATCACAAGGTGGACCATACTCTGGGTTTCCCATGCATGTTTTAGCTGAAGGAAGAATCCCTTAAACCTGGAGAGTTGGGACCCATGGAATGGGTACCATGCAGTATGACTTCAAATGTTCTGCATTTGCTCACCGAACCTCACCAATGCTATCAGCCCGAAGTGTCCAGCCTTATGTCTCACCCAGCTCTGGTTGAAGATGTGCTAAATCCAGGTTGTATCACAAGCCCTGAATGAATTATTTAAGAATTGCCCTCTATTTCAGTGTCATTGTGTTTTGTTTTTGAAATTTATTTTGATAATGGGATTTATCGGATTTTCACTGATGCGTTTAGGCCGCTGTACACACGCTTGATTCTCTTACGGAGACATATAAATCCATGGGTTTTAAGATCCTTACTAGTCAGGTATATTCCTAGGCGTTGAATATGGGGTGTTGACTCCATTTCGTTGAGCAAGGAGTAGGTCTTTTCTATTACATATTTGGTTTATGGAACAGTTTCTGTGCTAATATAAATCTCTGGTTTTATGCAGCACCCCAACTCACCTTTCCCCATAAGCAACCATCAGTTGGTTTTCTAACTTGGAGACCCTCTTCTGTTTTGTAATTCAGTTCATGTGTAGCCAAGTTTCATTCCATGTATTAGTGATATCTTATGATGTTCCTTTTTCTGTGTGACTTATTTCACGTAGAATCATTGTACCTGAAACCACTCATTATGCCGCTAAGGGCCAGATGACATAGATTTCATTGCTGAGTGATTTTCCATTGTACGTATGTACCACAACTTCTTTATCCATTTTCGCTTTCTGGGATATTTAAATTGTACCGTAGACGAGGTTCTTGTAAACAGAGCCGACCCAAACTTTGGGGTGGCTGTGTGTTTTTGATTTTAATTTCCCTAAGCTATAGGACCATAAGTGGAAGTGCCGTAGGTTGTGTTGCTTTGTTTCCTACGTGTTTCAGGAAACACCATACACTTCTCCAGAGTGGCTGTTGGCAATTTACATCCCACCCATCAGCATAACAAGGCTCCCTGTTCTCCATGGCCTGTGCTGCCTTTCTGGATTTTACACTTTTTTCAGATGGCCCTTTTGACCGGGGGGCAGTGAGACTACATTGTAGTGCAGATTTCTTTAACATGCTTGTTTGGTTGGCCAAAAAGGGCGTATGCGTTTTCTCCTCAGGAAAAAACGCATACGCCCTTTTTGGCCAAGTGCATCATTGTCGACGTTCTGCCTCTTTTCCTATGCTTTAAATGCAATTCCAGTCTACCCCCTGAAATCGTTTTCCTGCAATTCTGCCCCGCTTTCAAGTCCTCTTCGCAGCCTTCCTTCAATATATTTTTGGACGATAGCTGTCATTTATAACTCTGCAGGTTTTTGAATTACAGAGCCCCTGAGCTCCTTTCTTAAAATCGCTTTCTTGTGAGCTGGCCGCAAACCCGCAGGATTGCTTCAGGCCCTAATCTGGTTCCGGCACGGCATGCTGAGCCTTTGGTTAATTCCTCTTTCTGGTGGGAAATGAGCGTTAAATTTGCCCATGCAGACACCTACAGCTAGTCTCTCATTGGTTCTCCCTATTCCTGTTCATCTTGCGCAGAAATTGCAAACTGTGCCAAACAGCAGGTTAAAGGCACTGACTCTCCAAGTGGGGAGAGTGTTAGTAAAGGGTCTGGGATTGTGAACCCGAGTAAAAGGGGACGAAAACTGAGATGCCTTTGAAAACGTTTCCTGGTCACATGGTGCACCATACTGTGGGTTTCCCATGCATGCTTTAGCTGAAGGAAGAATCGCTTAAACCTGGAGAGTTGGGACCCATGGAATGGGTACCATGCAGTATGACTTCAAAGGGTCTGCATTTGCTCATCGAACCTCACCAATGCTATCAGCCCGAAGTGCCCAACCTTATGTCTCACTCAGCTCTGGGTGTAGATGTGGTAAATCCAGGTTGCATCACAAGCCCTGAATGAATTATTTAAGAATTGCTCTCTATTTCACTGTCCTTGGGTTTTGTTTGTGTAATTCATTTTGATAATGGGATTTATCGGATTTTCTCTGCTGCATTCATGCCGCTGTACACACACTTCATTCTCTTACGGAGACATATAAATCCATGGGTTTGAAGATTCTTACTAGTCAGGTGTATTCCTAGGCGTTGAATATGGGGTGTTTAGTCCATTTCGTTGAGCAAGGGGTAGGTGTTGACTATTACATATTTGGCTTAAGGAAAGGTATCTGTGCTAATTTCTATCTCTGGTTTTATGCAGCACCGCAACTCACCTTTCCCCTTAAGCAAGCATAAGTTGGTTTTCTAAATTTGAGACCCTGTTCTGTTTTGTAATTCAGTTCATGTGTAGCCAAGTTTACATTCCGTGTAGTAGTGATATCTTATGATGTTTCATTTTCTGTGTGACTTATTTCACTTAGAATCATCGTACCTGAATCCACTCATTATGCCGCGACGGGCCTGATGACATAGATTTCATTGCTGAGTGATATTCCATTGTACGTACGTACCACAACTTCTTTATCCATTTTTCACATTCTGGGATATTTAACTTGTACCGTAGACGAGGTTCTTGTAAACAGAGCCGTCCGACACTTTGGGGTGGCTGTGAGTTTTTGATTTTAATTTCCCTAAGCTATAGGACCATAAGTGGAAGTGCCGTAGGCTCCGTAGCTTTGTTTTTTCGGTGTTCCGGGAAACACCATACACTTCTCCAGAGTGGCTGTTGGCAATTTACATCCCGCCCATCAGCATAACAAGGCTCCCTGTTCTCCATGGCCTGTGCTGCCTTTCTGGATTTTACACATTTTTCAGATGGCCCTTTTGACCGGGGGGCAGTGAGACTTCATTGTAGTGCAGATTTCTTTAACATGCTTGCTTGGTTGGCCAAAAAGGGCGTATGCGTTTTTTCCTGAAAAATTCAGGAAAAATTCAGGAAAAAACGCATACGCCCTTTTTGGCCAAGAGCATCATTGTCGACGTTCTGCCTCTTTTCCTATGCTTTAAATGCAATTCCCGTCTACCCCCTGAAATCGTTTTCCTGCAAATCTGTCCCGCTTACAAGTCGTCTTCGCAGCCTTCCTTCAATATATTTTTGGACGATAGCTGTCATTTATAACTCTGCAGGTTTGTGAGTTACAGTGCCCCTGAGCTCCTTTCTTCAACTCGCTATCTTGTGAGCTGGCCGCAAACCCGCAGGATTGCCTCAGGCCCTAATCTGGTTCTGGCACGGCATGCTGAGCCTTTGGTTAATTCCTCTTCTTGCTGGGAAATGAGCGTTAAATTTGCCCGTGCAGACACCTACAGCTAGTCTCTCATTCGTTCTCCCTCTTCCTTTTCATCTTGCGCAGAAATTGCAAACTGTGCCCAACAGGAGGTTAAAGGCACTGACTCTCCAAGTGGGGAGAGTGTTCGTAAAGGGTCTGGAATGGTGAACCCGAGTAAAAGGGGACGAAAACTGAGATGCATTTGAAAACGTTTGCCAGTCACACGGTGCACCATACTGTGGGTTTCCCATGCATGTTTTAGCTGAAGGAAGAATCCCTTAAACTTGGAGAGTTGGGACCCATGGAATGGGTACCATGCTGTATGACTTCAAAGGGTCTGCATTTGCTCATCGAACCTCACCAATGCTATCAGCCCGAAGTGCCCAACCTTATGTCTCACTCAGCTCTGGGTGTAGATGTGGTAAATCCAGGTTGCATCACAAGCCCTGAATGAATTATTTAAGAATTGCTCTCTATTTCACTGTCCTTGGGTTTTGTTTGTGTAATTCATTTTGATAATGGGATTTATCGGATTTTCTCTGCTGCATTCATGCCGCTGTACACACGCTTCATTCTCTTACGCAGACATATAAATCCATGGGTTTGAAGATTCTTACTAGTCAGGTGTATTCCTAGGCGTTGAATATGGGGTGTTTAGTCCATTTTGTTGAGCAAGGGGTAGGTCTTGACTATTACATATTTGGCTTATGGAAAGGTATCTGTGCTAATTTCTATCTCTGGTTTTATGCAGCACCCCAACTCACCTTTCCCCTTAAGCAAGCATAAGTTGGTTTTCTAAATTTGAGACCCTGTTCTGTTTTGTAATTCAGTTCATGTGTAGCCAAGATTACATTCCGTGTAGTAGTGATATCTTATGATGTTTCATTTTCTGTGTGACTTATTTCACTTAGAATCATCGTACCTGAATCCACTCATTATGCCGCGACGGGCCTGATGACATAGATTACATTGCTGAGTGATATTCCATTGTACGTACGTACCACAACTTCTTTATCCATTTTTCACATTCTGGGATATTTAACTTGTACCGTAGACGAGGTTCTTGTAAACAGAGCCGTCCGACACTTTGGGGTGGCTGTGTGTTTTTGATTTTAATTTCCCTAAGCTATAGGACCATAAGTGGAAGTGCCGTAGGCTCCGTAGCTTTGTTTTTTCGGTGTTCCGGGAAACACCATACACTTCTCCAGAGTGGCTGTTGGCAATTTACATCCCGCCCATCAGCATAACAAGGCTCCCTGTTCTCCATGGCGTGTGCTGCCTTTCTGGATTTTACACTTTTTTCAGATGGCCCTTTTGACCGGGGGGCAGTGAGACTTCATTGTAGTGCAGATTTCTTTAACATGCTTGCTTGGTTGGCCAAAAAGGGCGTATGCGTTTTTTCCTGAATATATTCAGGAAAAAACGCATACGCCCTTTTTGGCCAAGAGCATCATTGTCGACGTTCTGCCTCTTTTCCTATGCTTTAAATGCAATTCCCGTCTACCCCCTGAAATCGTTTTCCTGCAAATCTGTCCCGCTTACAAGTCGTCTTCGCAGCCTTCCTTCAATATATTTTTGGACGATAGCTGTCATTTATAACTCTGCAGGTTTGTGAGTTACAGTGCCCCTGAGCTCCTTTCTTCAACTCGCTATCTTGTGAGCTGGCCGCAAACCCGCAGGATTGCCTCAGGCCCTAATCTGGTTCTGGCACGGCATGCTGAGCCTTTGGTTAATTCCTCTTCCTGGTGGGAAATGAGCGTTAAATTTGCCCGTGCAGACACCTACAGCTAGTCTCTCATTCGTTCTCCCTATTCCTTTTCATCTTGCGCAGAAATTGCAAACTGTGCCCAACAGGAGGTTAAAGGCACTGACTCTCCAAGTGGGGAGAGTGCTTGTAAAGGGTCTAGAATGGTGAACCCGAGTAAAAGGGGACGAAAACTGAGATGCATTTGAAAACGTTTGCCAGTCACACGGTGCACCATACTGTGGGTTTCCCATGCATGTTTTAGCTGAAGGAAGAATCCCTTAAACTTGGAGAGTTGGGACCCATGGAATGGGTACCATGCTGTATGACTTCAAAGGGTCTGCATTTGCTCATCGAACCTCACCAATGCTATCAGCCCGAAGTGCCCAACCTTATGTCTCACTCAGCTCTGGGTTTAGATGAGGTAAATCCAGGTTGCACCACAAGCCCTGAATGAATTATTTAAGAATTGCTCTCTATTTCACTGTCATTGTGTTTTGTGTTTGTAATTCATTTTGATAATGGGATTTATCGGATTTTCTCTGCTGCCTTCATGCAGCTGTACACATGTTTGATTCTCTTATGGAGACATATAAATCCATGGGTTTGAAAATTCTTTCTAGTCAGGTGTATTCCTAGGCGTTGAATATAGGGTGTTTAGCCCATTTCGTTGAGCAAGGGGTAGGTCTTGACTATTACATATTTGACGTATGGAATGGTATCTGTGCTAATTTCTATCTCTGGTTTTATGCAGCAACCCAACTCACCTTTCCCCTTAAGCAAACATTAGTTGGTTTTCTCAATTTGAGACCCTGTTCTGTTTTGTAATTCAGTTCATGTGTAGCCAAGATTACATTACGTGTATTAGTGATATCTTATGATGTTTCATTTTCTGTGTGACTTATTTCTCTTAGAATCATCGTACCTGAATCCACTCATTATGCCACGACGGTCCAGATGACATAGATTTCATTCGTGAGTGATATTCAATTGTACGTACGTACCACAACTTCTTTATCCATTTTTTGCTTTCTGGGATATTTAACTTGTACCGTAGACGAGGTTCTTGTAAACAGAGCTGTCTAAAGCTTTGGGGTGGCTGTGTGTTTTTGATTTTAATTTCCCTAAGCTATAGGACCATAAGTGGAAGTGCCATAGGCTCCGTTGCTTTGTTTTTTAGGTGTTTCAGGAAACACCATACACTTCTCCAGAGTGGCTGTTGGCAATTTACATCCCACCCATCAGCATAACAAGGCTCCCTGTTCTCCATGGCCTGTGCTGCATTTCTGCATTTTACACTTTTTTCAGATGTCCCTTTTGACCGGGGGGCAGTGAGACTTCATTGTAGTGCAGATTTCTTTAACATGCTTGCTTGGTTGGCCAAAAAGGGCGTATGCGTTTTTTCCTGAATATATTCAGGAAAATTTGCATACGCCCTTTTTGGCCAAGTGCATCATTGTCGACGTTCTGCCTCTTTTCCTATGCTTTAAATGCAATTCCAGTCTACCCCCTGAAATCGTTTTCCTGCAATTCTGCCCCGCTTTCAAGTCGTCTTCGCAGCCTTCCTTCAATATATTTTTGGTTGATAGCAGTCATTTATAACTCTGCAGGTTTGTGAATTACAGGGCCCCTGAGCTCCTTTCTTCAAATCGCTTTCTTGTGAGCTGGCCGCAAACCGGCAGGATTGCTTCAGGACCTAATCTAGTTCCGGCACGGCATGCTGAGCGTTTGGTTAATTCCTCTTCCTGGTGGGAAATGAGCGTTAAATTTGCCCGTGCATACACCTACAACTAGTCTCTCATTGGTTCTCCCTATTCCTGTTCATCTTGCGCAGAAATTGCAAACTGTGCCAAACAGGAGGTTAAAGGCACTGACTCTCCAAGTGGGGAGAGTGTTAGTAAAGGGTCTGGAATTGTGCACCCGAGTAAAAGGGGACGAAAACTGAGATGCATTTGAAAATGTTTCCCGGTCACATGGTGCACCATATTGTGGGTTTCCTATGCATGTTTTAGCTGAAGGAAGAATCGCTTAAACGTGGAGAGTTGGGACCCATGGAAAGGGTACCATACAGTATGACTTCAAATGGTCTGCATTTGCTCATTGAACCTCACCAATGTTATCAGCCCGATGTCTCCAAACTTATGTCTCACGCAGCTCTGGGTGTAGATGAGGTAAATCCAGGTGGCATCACAAGCCCTGAATGAATTATTTAAGAATTGCTCTCTATTTCACTGTCATTTTTTTTGTTTTTGAAATTTATTTTGATAATGGGATTTAGCTGATTTTCACTGCTGCGTTTTTGTCACTGTACACACGCTTGATTCTCTTATGGAGACATATAAATCCATAGGTATTAAGACTCTTACTCATCCTGTATATTCCTAGGCACTGAATATGGGGTGTTGAGTCCATTTCGTTGACCAGGAAGTAGGTTTTTTCTATTACATATTTGGCTTATGGAACGGTATCTGTGCTAATTTCAATCTCTGGTTTTATGCAGCACCCCAACTCTCCTTGATCCTTAAGCAAGCATAAGTTGGTTTTCTAAATTTGAGACCCCGTTCTCTTTTGTAATTCAGTTCATTTGTAGCCACGTTTACATTCCATGTATTAGTAATATCGTATGTCTTTGTCTTTTTGAATTATGTGACTTCAAATGATCATACGTAACTCCTCTGGGGTTGTTACAACTGGCCATGTTTCATTGATTTTCAGGCTGAGTAATATTCCACTCTACATAAGTGCCACACCTCTGTCCATTTTTTCCCTCCAGAGACATATAAATTATAACCTAATCGAGGATATATTAAACAGAGAGGCGGTAAATATTGGGGTGCCTGTGTCCTCTCGATTTTTCTTTTTCCCAAGATATACGTCCATGAGTGCAAGTGCCCTGTGCTCTGTAGCTCATTTTTTAGATGCTTTAGTAATCACAATACACTTTTCCAGAGTGACCGTTGGCAATATACATTTCCACTATAAGCCTCACAGGGCTCCCTTTTCTCCTTGCCCTGTCCTGCATTTCTGGTGTTTACACTTTATGAGGAAGGCTCTTCTGACTGATGCGAAGTGATATGTTTTGTAGTATTGATTTCCAGTGCCCACCTGTTTGGTTGGCTAAAAAAGTGTATGCCCTTTTCTTGAATATATACAGAAAAAGATGCATACACCCTTTTTCGCCAACTGCAATGTTGGCAATGTTCAGCCCCTTTTCTTGTGCTTAATGGCGAGTCCTTTCTACCTCATCCAATCCCTTTCCTGCCATTCTCCGTTGCTTACAAGTCCTTTTCTCTGACTTTCCTCAAGACATTTTTCAGTGATAGATATTTTCAACTCTGCAGTTTCGTGAATTTTAGTGTCCCTGAGTTCCATTTTTCAACTTGTGTTTATGGGAACTGGCCACAAAGCAGCGGGATTTCCTCAAGCCCTATTCTGTTTCCATGGGCAACCCTAGCCTTTGTTCAATTCGTTTTCCTGATTGGAAATTAGAGTGACATATGTCTGTCCGAAAACCTAGGACTTGTCTCTCATTGTTCCTCCTCCTTCTGCTTCATCCTTGGACAAATTCCAAACTGTGTGCAACAGGATGTTGACAGTGCTGACATCTCCAAGTGGGGAGACTGTTAGTAAAGACGCCGGAGTGGTGAACCCGAGCACCAGGAGATGAGGAGATGAGATGCCTTTTCCAAACTCTTCCCGATCAGACGATATACCATCCTCTGGGTGTGACAGGCATGTTTTAGCTGTAGGAAGTGTCCCGTTCATGTGAGGAGAACACCAGGGCTTTTTCAAAATCAGTGTCTCTCCGCTACCCAAACTGGGGAATTTTTTAAGCTACGGCTGCACATATGTTCATTAAGGGCCTTGGGAAGTAGGCAGAGTCCAAACTTTAGATGATTGAAGTCTTCAGGGTCAGAAGCACTGACCACCGGCTTCCCTTAGGTTCCATTTTAACTGTCATTGATAGATGATGTCAATAAAAATATCTATTCTTTTTCAGATTATTTCCCCTTATAGGTTATTGCAAAATATTGAGTGTAGTTCCCTGTGCTATAGAGTAGTTCCTTGTTGACGATCTATTTTATACATAGCAGTGTGTATGTGTTAATCCCAAACTGTTAATTTATCCCTCCTCCCACCTTTCCACTTTGGTAATAATAAATTATAAGATTTTATACTTCTCAGAAATGGGGGAGCTGAATGAGAGGTATCATTTTCAATGGAAAAGCATTTAAAACAAGATTGAAGCTTTAACCAAGATTATTAGATGTACATCCTTGGAAAGAAATCACTTCGCTTCTCTAATATTGACCTGACAAATAAGACAAACCTTTTCACTGAACTTGCTTATAATAAAGTGATGGAAATATCAAATGGAAGTGTTAGAAACATCTTATTTTACCCGAGCCTTATACACTGTTCTATGTTAATTATAGTTTGGCTCACACATCTGTTCATTGAAGTTACAACGTTCTCAATTTCTGTTACTGATCCTCCAGAGTGGACCCCAACAAGTGTCCCCACGCCCAGTGTCATTGGAGCCAAAAGATCGAGACTGAGTTTGGTTCAGAAGCAAAGGAAACTTTATATTTTGATCAGAGAATGGAGAGGTGAGAGCATGTGCTACCCCGTGGGCTGTGGGCTGGGCTGCTGTGTAGAGATCCTGTCAGATTCAGTGGGAGGGAGGGGGCAGAGCTCTCGAGGGCCCTGTTGGCTGCAGCTCAGGCTCTATATCGCGGAGTCTGCACTGGGCCCCAGGACCTGATGTGTCGACCCAGCCATTCTGTACTAGGAAATCTGGTCTGAAGTGCCGGGTGTGGAACCTCTGTATGCGGGACCCTAGGAGCACATGAAATTAGACAAAGCACAAAGGATAAAAAAGGTTAGACTTTATTTTATTGCCCAGATTCTATTTTTATCTCCCAGGGATTTTTAATGGGCTTTGCCTGGGACAAACCCCTCTTCTGCCTTTTGTCCTCTTCCTCATTCTTGGAGTGCTGAGGGTGCAGACCCTTCTTCTGTAACTGCTGAGTGCTGAGTTAGGAGCCCTTATACCCGTGGGCGAGGGTCAGAACTTCTCCCCAGCAGCCTCTAGGTGACGTTGATTGTCCCCAGGCCTCCAGCCTCCCTGTTCATCTGCCTGAGCACGAGCATTAGAAGTGTTATAGATTCTAATGACCTTTAAGGGTCCGGGAAGGAAATGTGCAGTGACGCTGTGAGGTCCACTTTCACCCCGCCACACATTTGTTCAGACACTTTAGGCTGACCGTTTCTGCCAGCCTAGATGCTCTGACTAGTAGTCTGCACTTTCTTCAATTAGGCCTCTGAATTAACGTAAAAACAGCACCAGGTGTCAGGACCCTGCCTGCTCAACTCCCGGACAGTCCAGGGTCAGTGGTGATGAAGGACCATGATGGCCACTGAGTCAACAGCCTTTTGAAGTAAACAGGAGTCCAGCCGGTCTTACTGGTCACCATCATCACGGTGTCTGTAGGCTTTTCTATGGTGACAGCGTGATATACGGTTCCCCTGCCAAGATTATTACCTCCCCTCTGGGTGCAGTAAGTCCTGCAAGCAGTAGTCTACTCTTTTGTGACACACTCTTGTTGTTTTATGAGAGAAACTCCAGGTCAAGTGATGGTCACATGTGTCGTCATGGTGCCCCGTTGCCCCCGGATATCTCTCTGGATGTTGGAGTAGGAGGGCTTCCTCACTGGAGGTCAGTGTGCCCACGGAGCAAACCCTGCAACTTCAGGGCATGGTTGGGGGTTAGGAACACCACGTGGGGTCCTTTTCCCTTAGGAGGGAGGTGGCCTTTTGGGCTGCTGATTTCCAGGTTTTTAGATACCGCCAGTATGTTGGCCAGATGTTGCAGTGGGCCAAGCCCCTTGGTGACTATAGTTTATCCTACCTGGATGGCATTCTTGCATTGTTCCATTTCAAGTGGTCCCAGGTTTTGCACTAATACTCCAATGGCAATTCACCTTTCACCAGGAATGTAAAGGTCAAAGGGTTTAGCTAAATTAGGGAGTTCCAGGGCAAGGGTCTGAATTGACTGCTCTTTCCATTCTTGAAAGGCCACTTCTGGATTCTATTCAAAAGGATCATCATCTTTTCCTTTCAGTGTTTCATATAGAGGCCCAGCTAGTAGACTGTAGTTAGGGATCCAGAAGCAGCAAACTCTGGCCTCCCCAGGAACCCCTAAGCTGTCTTCTAGTTTTAGAAAGGGGTAAGGCTGTAAATTGTTTCTTCCCTTTCCTGGGATGAGCTTCTCCGACCTTCTGTGAGAATGAAGCCCAGGCAGGTCACCGTAGTCTGTGATATTTGAGCTTTTTCTTGGACAACTTCTATCCTTTATTGGCTTGGTAGTTCAGAGGCCTCCTTAGTAGGGCTGGTGATCAGAATGTCGTCAGCATATTGAAGGAGTGTTTCCTTTTCCAGAGGTAGAACTTTTACGTCTTTAGCTAAGCTTTCCCCAAAGATGGTGTGGGAATTTTTGAACACTTGGGGCAAGACGGCCTGGATGTATTGTTTTAGTTGTATGTTGAGTCCTGCCACTTACAAGCCAAAATTTCTTGTGACTCTGGGACTAATGGCATACAAAAGAAGGCATCATTGAAGACTAATACAGAATACCGTCTCCTGGTGGTTGGTAGAATGACCAGCAGGGTGTAGGAATTAGGAACTACTGGAGGTATATACTCGGTGGCTTCACTGACGATCCTGACATCTTTACCAGGCCCCTGGCAGCCCATGGGGCTCTCGTGGTCAGGCCAATCTCAGGATATGGAGCTCACCTGGGCAGGTACCCCACCTCCACACCAGCCCATGGGGCTCTCATGGTCAGGCCCATCCCAGGATATGGGGTTCCCTGGGCAGGTCCCCTGCAGCCCATGGGGCTCTCGTGGTCAGCTCCCTCCCAGGATACAGAGCTACACTTGCAGGTACTGTGGCAGGGCAGGGCACACAGGAACCGTGCACATTGCCCTCATTGCAGAGCACTCTCAGCTCACCTGTCACTCAGATCTGACACAGAGCACCTCAGAGCAGGACTTGAACTAACAAATAGCAACTCCGACAGGTCTGTGACCCTGGGCATCACTCTGTACGGCCTGCCACCACCTGGTCTTCCAGAGACTTCCACTGCACCCGGGGCACCAGGCCTCTGTCTCCACCCACCACCCACCCCTCCTCTCCCTGACTCCTGGGGTCCTCTTATTAGGCCAGGGTTTTCTTGAAGCTGTCTCCCACTCATGGGCCAGATAAAATGATTAGAATACAAGCCAGAGCTGCAGCCCATTGTCTATCCTGACTCTCAAGAGCCCACACCTGTTCCTTGGACCTGGCCGATTCAGCAAGTTCCATTTTCTGCAACTGTGAGACCCTGAGGGGTGATGATTGGCTGACCTGGGCAGCCTGACCATGCCGGCCAGCCCTCCCCAGGTGTGCCTGTTTTGAGATCAATATAAACACCGCTCCAGGCAGCAAGAACCCCTGCAGCTGTGCCTGACGCCATTTTCTCTGCCCTGTCAGCAGTCTCGGGGCTGGGCTGGTGGGAGGGAGTGACAGGTCACGGCGTTGTGGGTGGCCCAGTGTGAGTGGGGCTCTGCTGGACTTTCTGCAGCAGTTGTCAAGATGCCACCTGCTAAAGAAGAGGATGTGTCACCCATACCTGGCGCTGGAATTTCTCCCTGGGCAGACGTGAGGAAGGAAGAAATCAGTGGGGGCCGGGACAGGAGGGGTATCTCAGGCAGGGAAATGGAAAGCTTCCAGAAGAGCACCCAGGGCCAGGACCATCCTGGCTGGCCTGCAGGCACCAAGTTGGCTGGCATGCAATCACTCGTGTGGCTCCATTGCCCTTCCTCTAGGCTTTCAAGTCCTTGAACATATTCAGGTGTTTTATCTGGGAAGGGTGGGAACATTTCAGCAGCAGCTGGCCTGGGGCTCGGACCACGTTTACTCACAGATGCCTCAGCACGGTCCCCCAGCTTTGCAATGAGGACGCTTGTTGCGTGGGGCCTGCTGGCTGTATGGGAGATGATTCCCCACCACTGACCAACTTCAGAATTGTTTACAACTGGAGCAAGTGTCCTGATACGGTTTTCCTCTGTGTAACTTGTGGATTCTGTTTGTTTTTTCTATTTTTCGTTTTTGGTTCAAGGTAGATTTCATTCCTCTTTTTTGCATTTACAAATATAAGCATAGAAATAATTTATTCATATAAATACATGTATGTGGAGGGAAGAATATTTTTTCTGTTTTACTTTTTAATTTTATTTTTTTTAATTTTTAATCTTATTTTTTATACAGCAGGTTCTTATTGGTTATCTATTTTATACATATAAATGTATACATGTCAATCCCAATCTCTCAACTCTTCACACCACCATCCCCCCAACAGCTTTCTGCCCTTGGTGCAGATTTCCTTTACAGGCTTGCTTGGTTGGCCATCAAGGGTGTATGCGTTTTTTCCTGAATATATTCAGGAAAAAATGCATACGCCCTTTTTGGCAAAGTGCATCATTGTCGACATTCTGCCTCATTTCCTATGCTTTAAGTGCAATTCCAGTCTACCCCCTGAAATAGTTTTCCTCAAATGCTGCCCCCCTTTCCAGTCCTCTTCGCAGACTTACTTCAATATATTTTTGGACGATAGCTGTCATTCATAACTCTGCAGGTTTGTGAATTAGAGTGCCCCTGAGCTCCTTTCTTCAACTCGCTTTCTTGTGAGCTGGCCGAAAACCGCAGGAATGCTTCAGGCGCTAATCTGTTTCTGGCAGGGCACGCTGACCCTTTGGTTAATTCCTCTTCCTGGTGGGAAATGGTCGTTACACTTGCCCGTGCAGGCACCTACAGCTAGTCTCTCATTGGTTCTCCCTATTCCTGTTCATCTTGCTCAGAAATTGCAAACTGTGCTGAACAGGATGTTAAAGGCATTGACTCTCCAAGTGGGGAGAGTGTTAGTAAAGCGTCTGGAATGGTGAACCCGAGTACCAGGGCACAAAAACTGAGATGCATTTGAAAACGTTTCGCAATCACATGGTGGAATATACTCTGCGTTTCTCATGCATGTTTTAGCTGAAGGAAGAATCCCTTAAAGCTGGAGAGTTGGGACCCATGGAATGGGTACCATGCAGTATGCCTTCAAACGGTCTGCATTTGCTCACCGAGCCTCACCAATGCTATCAGCCCGAAGTGCCCAACCTTATGTCTCACTCAGCTCTGGGTGTAGATGTGGTAAATCCAGGTTGCATCACAAGCCCTGAATGAATTATTTAAGAATTGCTCTCTATTTCACTGTCCTTGGGTTTTGTTTGTGTAATTCATTTTGATAAAGGAAGTTATCCGATTTTCACTGCTGCGTTTAGGCCACTGTACACACGCTTGATTCTCTTACGGAGACATATAAATCCATGGGTTTTAAGATTCTTACTAGTCAGGTATATTCCGAGGCGTTGAATATGGGGTGTTGAGTTCATTTCGTTGAGCAAGGAGTAGGTCTTGTCTATTATATATTTGGCTTATGGAAAGATATCTGTGCTAATTTCAATCTCTGGTTTTATGCAGCACGCCAACTCACCTTTCCCCATAAGCAAGCGTAAGTTCGTTTTCTAAATTTGAGACCGTGTTCTGTTTTGTAGATCAGTTCATGTGTAGCCAAGTTTACATTCCATGTATTAGTGATAACTTATGATGTTTCTTTTTCTGTGTGACTTATTTCACGTAAAATCATCATACCTGAATCCATTCATTATGCCACTACTGGCCTGATGACATAGATATCATTGCTGAGTGATATTCCATTGTACATACGTACCACATCTTCTTTATCCATATTTCGATTTCTGGGATATTTAACTTGTATCGTAGACGAGGTTCTTGTAAACAGAGCCGTCCCAAACTTTGGGGTGGCTCTGTGTTTTTCATTTTAATGTCCCTAAGCTATAGGACCATAAGTGGAAGTGCCATAGGCTGTGTTGCTTTGTTTCCTACGTGTTTCCGGAAACACCATACAGTTCTCCAGAGTGGCTTTTGGCGGTTCACATCCCGCCCATCAGCATAACAAGGCTACATGTTCTCCATGGCCTGTCCTGCCTTTCTGGATTTTACACTTTTTTCAGATGGCCCTTTTGACCGGGGGGCAGTGAGGCTTCATTGTAGTGCAGATTTTCTTTACACGCTTGCTTGGTTGGCCAAAAAGGGCGTATGCGTTTTTTCCTGAATATATATATGGGGAGAGTGTTATTGACGGGTCTGGAATATTGAACCCTAGTACCAGGGGAAAAAAACTGAGATGCATTTGAAAACGAATCCAAATCACAAGGTGGACCATACTCTGGGTTTCCCATGCATGTTTTAGCTGAAGGAAGAATCCCTTAAACCTGGAGAGTTGGGACCCATGGAATGGGTACCATGCAGTATGACTTCAAATGTTCTGCATTTGCTCACCGAACCTCACCAATGCTATCAGCCCGAAGTGTCCAGCCTTATGTCTCACCCAGCTCTGGGTGTAGATGTGGTAAATCCAGGTTGCATCACAAGCCCTGAATGAATTATTTAAGAATTGCTCTCTATTTCACTGTCATTGTGTTTTGTTTTTGTAATTCATTTTGATAATAGGATTTATCGGATTTTCTCTGCTGCCTTCATGCAGCTGTACACATGCTTGATTCTCTTATGGAGACATATAAATCCATGGGTTTGAAGATTCTTACTAGTCAGGTGTATTCCTAGGCGTTGAATATAGGGTGTTTAGCCCATTTCGTTAAGCAAGGGGTAGGTCTTGACTATTACATATTTGACTATGGAATGGTATATGTGCTAATTTCTATCTCTGGTTTTATGCAGCACCCCAACTCACCTTTCCCCTTAAGCAAACATAAGTT
Source organism: Delphinapterus leucas (assembly GCF_059928025.1). Taxonomy (NCBI): domain Eukaryota; kingdom Metazoa; phylum Chordata; class Mammalia; order Artiodactyla; family Monodontidae; genus Delphinapterus; species Delphinapterus leucas. The sequence goes on along the minus strand of NW_028322254.1, from coordinate 3,235,108 downwards.
GGTTTTCTAAATTTGAGACCCTGTTCTGTTTTGTAATTCAGTTCATGTTTAGCCAAGATTACATTCGGTGTATTAGAGTTAACTTATGATGTTTCATTTTCTGTGTGACTTATTTCTCTTAGAATCATCGTACCTGAATCCACTCATTATGCCACGACGGGCCAGATGACATAGATTTCATTGGTGAGTGATATTCCATTGTACGTACGTACCACAACTTCTTTATCCATTTTTCGCTTTCTGGGATATTTAACTTGTACCGTAGACGAGGTTCTTGTAAACAGAGCCGTCTGAAACTTTGGGGTGGCTGTGTGTTTTTGATTTTAATTTCCCTAAGCTATAGGACCATAAGTGGAAGTGCCGTAGGCTCCGTTGCTTTGTATTTTAGGTGTTTCAGGAAACACCATACACTTCTCCAGAGTGGCTGTTGGCAATTTACATCCCACCCATCAGCATAACAAGGCTCCCAGTTCTCCATGGCCTGTGCTGCATTTCTGGATTTTACACTTTTTTCAGATGGCCCTTTTGACCGGGGGGCAGTGAGACTTCATTGTAGTGCAGATTTCTTTAACATGCTTGCTTGGTTGGCCAAAAAGGGAGTATGCGCTTTTTCCTGAATATATTCAGGAAAAAACGCATACGCCCTTTTTGGCCAAGTGCATCATTGTCGACGTTCTGCCTCTTTTCCTATGCTTTAAATGCAATTCCAGTCTACCCCCTGAAATCGTTTTCCTGCAATTCTGCCCCGCTTTCAAGTCCTCTTCGCAGCCTTCCTTCAATATATTTTTGGACGATAGCTGTCATTTATAACACTGCAGGTTTTGAATTACAGTGCCCCGGAGCTCCTTTCTTCAAATCGCTTTCTTGTGAGCTGGCCGCAAACCCGCAGGATTGCTTCAGGCCCTAATCTGGTTCCGGCACAGCATGCTGAGCGTTTGGTTAATTCCTCTTCCTGGTTGGAAATGAGCGTTAAATTTGCCCATGCAGACACCTACAGCTAGTCTCTCATTGGTTCTCCCTATTCCTGTTCATCTTGCGCAGAAATTGCAAACTGTGCCCAACAGGAGGTTAAAGGCACTGACTCTCCAAGTGGGGAGAGTGTTCGTAAAGGGTCTGGAATTGTGAACCCGAGTAAAAGGGGACGAAAACTGAGATGCATTTGAAAACGTTTCCCGGTCACACGGTGCACCATACTGTGGGTTTCCTATGCATGTTTTAGCTGAAGGAAGAATCGCTTAAACCTGGAGAGTAAGGACCCATGGAATGGGTACCATGCAGTATGACTTCAAATGGTCTGCATTTGCTCATCGAACCTCACCAACGCTATCAGCCCGAAGTATCCAACCTTATGTCTCACTCAGCTCTGGGTTTAGATGAGGTAAATCCAGGTTGCATCACAAGCCCTGAATGAATTATTTAAGAATTGCTCTCTATTTCACTGTCATTGTGTTTTGTTTTTGTAATTCATTTTTATAATGGGATTTATCGGATTTTTCTGCTGCCTTCATGCAGCTGTACACACGCTTGATTCTCTTATGGAGACATATAAATCCATGGGTTTGAAGATTCTTACTAGTCAGGTGTATTCCTAGGCGTTGAATATAGGGTGTTTAGCCCATTTCGTTGAGCAAGGGGTAGGTGTTGACTATTACATATTTGGCTTAAGGAAAGGTATCTGTGCTAATTTCTATCTCTGGTTTTATGCAGCACCCCAACTCACCTTTCCCCTTAAGCAAACATTAGTTGGTTTTCTAAATTTGAGACCCTGTTCTGTTTTGTAATTCAGTTCATGTGTAGCCAAGATTACATTCGGTGTATTAGAGATAACTTATGATGTTTCATTTTCTGTGTGACTTATTTCTCTTAGAATCATCGTACCTGAATCCACTCATTATGCCACGACGGGCCAGATGACATAGATTTCATTGGTGAGTGATATTCCATTGTACGTACGTACCACAACTTCTTTATCCATTTTTCGCTTTCTGGGATATTTAACTTGTACCATAGAGGAGGTTCTTGTAAACAGCGCCGTCTGAAACTTTGGGGTGGCTGTGTGTTTTTGATTTTAATTTCCCTAAGCTATAGGACCATAAGTGGAAGTGCCGTAGGCTCCGTTGCTTTGTTTTTTAGGTGTTTCAGGAAACACAATACACTTCTCCAGAGTGGCTCTTTGCAATTTACATCCCACCCATGAGCATAACAAGGCTCACTGTTCTCCATGGCCTGTGCTGCCTTTCTGGATTTTACACTTTTTTCAGATGGCCCTTTTGACAGGGGGGCAGTGAGACTTCATTGTAGTGCAGATTTCTTTAACATGCTTGCTTGGTTGGCCAAAAAGTGCGTATGCGTTTTTTCCTGAATATATTCAGGAAAAAACGCATACGCCCTTTTTGGCCAAGTGCATCATTGTCGACGTTCTGCCTCTTTTCCTATGCTTTAAATGCAATTCCAGTCTACCCCCTGAAATCGTTTTCCTGCAATTTTGCCCCGCTTTCAAGTCCTCTTCCCAGCCTTCTTTCAATAAATTTTTGGACGATAGCTGTCATTTATAACTCTGCAGGTTTGTGAATTACAGTGCCCCTGAGTTCCTTTGTTCAAATCGCTTTCTTTTGAGCTGGCCGCAAACCCGCAGGATTGCTTCAGGCCCTAATCTGGTTCCGGCACGACATGCTGAGTGTTTGGTTAATTCCTCTTCCTGGATGGAAATGAGCATTAAATTTGCCTATGCAGACACCTACAGCTAGTCTCTCATTGGTTCTCCCTATTCCTGTTCATCTTGCGCAGAAATTGCAAACTGTGCCAAACAGGAGGTTAAAGGCACTGACTCTCCAAGTGGGGAGAGTGTTAGTAAAGGGTCTGGAATTGTGAACCCGAGTAAAAGGGGATAAAAACTGAGATGCATTTGAAAATGTTTCCCAGTCACACGGTGCAGCATACTGTGGGCTTCCCATGCATGCTTTAGCTGAAGGAAGAATCGCTTAAACCTGGAGAGTTGGGACCCATGGAATGGGTACCATGCAGTATGACTTCAAATGGTCTGCATTTGCTCATCGAACCTCACCAATGCTATCAGCCCGAAGTGTCCAACTTTATGTCTCACTCAGCTCTGGGTGTAGATGAGGTAAATCCAGGTTGCATCACAAGCCCTGAATGAATTATTTAAGAATTGCTCTCTATTTCACTGTCATTGTGTTTTGTTTTTGTAATTCATTTTGATAATAGGATTTATCGGATTTTCTCTGCTGCCTTCATGCAGCTGTACACACGCTTGATTCTCTTATGGAGACATATAAATCCATGGGTTTGAAGATTCTTACTAGTCAGGTGTATTCCTAGGCGTTGAATATAGGGTGTTTAGCCCATTTCGTTGAGCAAGGGGTAGGTCTTGACTATTACATATTTTTTTTTTTTTTTTGCTGTACGCGGGCCTCTCAGTGTTGTGGCCTCTCCCGTTGCGGAGCACAGGCTCCGGACGCGCAGGCTCAACGGCCATGACTCACGGGGCCAGTAGCTCCGCGGCATGTGGGATCCTCTCGGACCGGGGCACGAACCCGCGTCCCCTGCATCGGCAGGCGAACTCTCAACCAGTGCGCCACCAGGGAAGCCCCCTTGACTATTACATATATGACGTATGGAATGGTATCTGTGCTAATTTCTATCTCTCGTTTTATGCAGCACCCCAACTCACCTTTCCCCTTAAGCAAACATAAGTTGGTTTTCTAAATTTGAGACCCTGTTCTGTTTTGTAATTCAGTTCATGTGTAGCCAAGATTACATTCGGTGTATTAGTGATATCTTATGATGTTTCATTTTCTGTGTGACTTATTTCTCTTAGAATCATCGTACCTGAATCCACTCATTATGCCACGACGGGCCAGATGACATAGATTTCATTGGTGAGTGATATTCCATTGTACGTACGTACCACAACTTCTTTATCCATTTTTCGCTTTCTGGGATATTTAACTTGTACCGTAGACGAGGTTCTTGTAAAGAGAGCCGCCCGAGATTTTTGGGTGGCTGTGTGTTTTTGATTTTAATTTCCCTAAGCTATAGGACCATAAGTGGAAGTGACATAGGCTCCATAGCTTTGTTTTTTCGGTGTTCCGGGAAACACCATACACTTCTCCAGAGTGGCTGTTGGCAATTTACTTCCCGCCCATCAGCATAACAAGGCTCCCTGTTCTCCATGGCCTGTGCTGCCTTTCTGGATTTTACACTTTTTTCAGATGGCCCTTTTGACCGGGGGGCAGTGAGACTTCATTGTAGTGCAGATTTCTTTAACACGCTTGCTTGGTTGGCCAAAAAGGGCGTATGCGTTTTTTCCTGAATATATTCAGGAAAAAACGCATACGCCCTTTTTGGCCAAGAGCATCATTGTCGACGTTCTGCCTCTTTTCCTATGCTTTAAATGCAATTCCCGTCTACCCCTTGAAATCGTTTTCCTGCATTTCTGCCCCACTTACAAGTCGTCTTCGCAGCCTTCCTTCAATATATTTTTGGACGAGAGCTGTCATTTATAACTCTGCAGGTTTGTGAGTTACAGTGCCCCTGAGCTCCTTTCTTCAACTCGCTATCTTGTGAGCTGGCCGCAAACCCACAGGATTGCTTCAGGCCCTAATCTGGTTCCGGCACGGCATGCTGAGCCTTTGGTTAATTCCTCTTCCTGGTGGGAAATGAGCGTTAAATTTGCCCGTGCAGACACCTAGAGCTAGTCTCTCATTCGTTCTCCCTATTCCTTTTCATCTTGCGCAGAAATTGCAAACTGTGCCCAACAGGAGGTTAAAGGCACTGACTCTCCAAGTGGGGAGAGTGTTCGTAAAGGTCTGGAATGGTGAACCCGAGTAAAAGGGGACGAAAACTGAGATGCATTTGAAAACGTTTGCCAGTCACACGGTGCACCATACTGTGGGTTTCCCATGCATGTTTTAGCTGAAGGAAGAATCCCTTAAATTTGGAGAGTTGGGACCCATGGAATGGGTACCATGCTGTATGACTTCAAAGGGTCTGCATTTGCTCATCGAACCTCACCAATGCTATCAGCCCGAAGTGCCCAACCTTATGTCTCACTCAGCTCTGGGTGTAGATGTGGTAAATCCAGGTTGCATCATAAGCCCTGAATGAATTATTTAAGAGTTGCTCTCTATTTCACTGTCCTTGGGTTTTGTTTGTGTAATTCATTTTGATAATGGGATTTATCGGATTTTCTCTGCTGCATTCATGCCGCTGTACACACGCTTCATTCTCTTACGGAGACATATAAATCCATGGGTTTGAAGATTCTTACTAGTCAGGTGTATTCCTAGGCGTTGAATATGGGGTGTTTAGTCCATTTCATTGAGCAAGGGGTAGGTCTTGACTATTACATATTTGGCTTATGGAAAGGTATCTGTGCTAATTTCTATCTCTGGTTTTATGCAGCACCCCAACTCACCTTTCCCCTTAAGCAAGCATAAGTTGGTTTTCTAAATTTGAGACCCTGTTCTGTTTTGTAATTCAGTTCATGTGTAGCCAAGTTTACATTCCGTGTATTAGTGATATCTTATGATGTTTCATTTTCTGTGTGACTTATTTCACTTAGAATCATCGTACCTGAATCCACTCATTATGCCGCGACGGGCCTGATGACATAGATTTCATTGCTGAGTGATATTCCACTGTACGTACGTACCACAACTTCTTTATCCATTTTTCACATTCTGGGATATTTAACTTGTACCGTAGAGGAGGTTCTTGTAAACAGAGCCGTCCGACAATTTGGGGTGGGTGTGTGTTTTTGATTTTAATTTCCCTAAGCTATAGGACCATAAGTGGAAGTGCCGTAGGCTCCGTAGCTTTGTTTTTTCGGTGTTCCGGGAAACACCATACACTTCTCCAGAGTGGCTGTTGGCAATTCACATCCCACGCATCAGCATAACAAGGCTCCCTGTTCTCCATGGCCTGTGCTGCCTTTCTGGATTTTACACTTTTTTCAGATGGCCCTTTTGACCGGGGGGCAGTGAGACTTCATTGTAGTGCAGATTTCTTTAACATGCTTGCTTGGTTGGCCAAAAAGGGCGTATGCGTTTTTTCCTGAATATATTCAGGAAAAAACGCATACGCCCTTTTTGGCCAAGAGCATCATTGTTGACGTTCTGCCTCTTTTCCTATGCTTTAAATGCAATTCCCGTCTACCCCCTGAAATCGTTTTCCTGCAATTCTGCCCCACTTACAAGTCGTCTTCGCAGCCTTCCTTCAATATATTTTTGGACGATAGCTGTCATTTATAACTCTGCAGGTTTGTGAGTTACAGTGCCCCTGAGCTCATTTCTTCACCTCGCTATCTTGTGAGCTGGCCGCAAACCCACAGGATTGCCTCAGGCCCTAATCTGGTTCCGGCACGGCATGCTGAGCCTTTGGTTAATTCCTCTTCCTGGTGGGAAATGAGCGTTATATTTGCCCGTGCAGACACCTACAGCTAGTCTCTCATTGGTTCTCCCTATTCCTTTTCATCTTGCGCAGAAATTGCAAACTGTGCCCAAAAGGAGGTTAAAGGCACTGACTCTCCAAGTGGGGAGAGTGTTCGTAAAGGGTCTGGAATGGTGAACCCGAGTAAAAGGGGACGAAAACTGAGATGCATTTGAAAACGTTTGCCGGTCACACGGTGCACCATACTGTGGGTTTCCCATGCATGTTCTAGCTGAAGGAAGAATCCCTTAAACTTGGAGAGTTGGAACCCATGGAATGGGTACCATGCAGTATGACTTCAAAGGGTCTGCATTTGCTCATCGAACCTCACCAATGCTATCAGCCCGAAGTGCCCAACCTTATGTCTCACTCAGCTCTGGGTGTAGATGTGGTAAATCCAGGTTGCATCACAAGCCCTGAATGAATTATTTAAGAATTGCTCTCTATTTCACTGTCCTTGGGTTTTCTTTGTGTAATTCATTTTGATAATGGGATTTATCGGATTTTCTCTGCTGCATTCATGCCGCTGTACACACGCTTCATTCTCTTACGGAGACATATAAATCCATGGGTTTGAAGATTCTTACTAGTCAGGTGTATTCCTAGGCGTTGAATATGGGGTGTTTAGTCCATTTCGTTGAGCAAGGGGTAGGTCTTGACTATTACATATTTGGCTTATGGAAAGGTATCTTTGCTAATTTCTATCTCTGGTTTTATGCAGCACCCCAACTCACCTTTCCCCTTAAGCAAGCATAAGTTGGTTTTCTAAATTTGAGACCCTGTTCTGTTTTGTAATTCAGTTCATGTGTAGCCAAGTTTACATTCCGTGTATTAGTGATATCTTATGATGTTTCATTTTCTGTGTGACTTATTTCACTTAGAATCATCGTACCTGAATCCACTCATTATGCCGCGACGGGTCTGATGACATAGATTTCATTGCTGTGTGATATTCCACTGTACGTACGTACCACAACTTCTTTATCCATTTTTCACATTCTGGGATATTTAACTTGTACCGTAGACGAGGTTCTTGTGAACAGAGCCGCCCGAGACTTTTGGGTGGCTGTGTGTTTTTGATTTTAATTTTCCTAAGCTATAGGACCATAAGGGGAAGTGCCGTAGGCTCCGTTGCTTTGTTTTTTAGATGTTCCGGGAAACACCATACACTTCTCCAGAGTGGCTGTTGGCAATTTACATCCCGCCCATCAGCATAACAAGGCTCGCTGTTCTCCATGGCCTGTGCTGCCTTTCTGGATTTTACACTTTTTTCAGATGGCCCTTTTGACCGGGGGGCAGTGAGACTTCATTGTAGTGCAGATTTCTTTAACATGCTTGCTTGGTTGGCCAAAAAGGGCGTATGCGTTTTTTCCTGAATATATTCAGGAAAAAACGCATACGCCCTTTTTGGCCAAGAGCATCATTGTCGACGTTCTGCCTCTTTTCCTATGCTTTAAATGCAATTCCCGTCTACCCCCTGAAATCGTTTTCCTGCAAATCTGTCCCACTTTCAAGTCGTCTTCGCAGCCTTCCTTCAATATATTTTTGGACGATAGCTGTCATTTATAACTCTGCAGGTTTGTGAGTTACAGTGCCCCTGAGCTCATTTCTTCAACTCGCTATCTTGTGAGCTGGCCGCAAACCCACAGGATTGCCTCAGGCCCTAGTCTGGTTCCGGCACGGCATGCTGAGCCTTTGGTTAATTCCTCTTCCTGGTGCGAAATGAGCATTAAATTTGCCCGTGCAGACACCTACAGCTAGTCTCTCATTGGTTCTCCCTATTCCTGTTCATCTTGCGCAGAAATTGCAAACTGTGCCAAACAAGAGGTTAAAAGTACAGACTCTCCAAGGTGGAGAGTGTTATTAAAGGGTCTGGAATGGTGTACCCAAGTAAAACGAGACGAAAACTGAGATGCATTTGAAAACGTTTCCCCGTCACATGGTGCACCATAATGTGGGTTTCCCATGCATATTTTAGCTGAAGGAAGAATCCCTTAAACCTGGCAGTTGGGACCCATGGAATGGCTACCATGCAGTATGACTTCAAAGGGTCTGCATTTGCTTATCGAACCTCACCAATGCTATCAGCCCAAAGTGTCCAACCTTATGTCTCACTCAGCTCTGGGTGTATATGTGGTAAATCCAGGTTGCATCACAAGCCCTGAATGAATTATTTAAGAATTGCTCTCTATTTCACTGTCCTTGGGTTTTGTTTGTGTAATTCATTTTGACAATGAGATTTATCGGATTTTCTCTGCTGCATTCATGCCGCTGTACACACGCTTCATTCTCTTACGGAGGCATATGAATCCATGGGTTTGAAGATTCTTACTAGTCAGGTGTATTCCTAGGTGTTGAATATGTGGTGTTTAGTCCATTTCGTTGAGCAAGTGGTGGGTCTTGACTATGACATATTTGGCTTATGGAAAGTTATCTGTGCTAATTTCTATCTCTGGTTTTATGCAGCACGCCAACTCACCTTTCCCCTTAAGCAAGCATAAGTTGGTTTTCTAAATTTGAGACCCTGTTCTGTTTTGTAATTCAGTTCATGTGTAGCCAAGTTTACATTCCGTGTATTAGTGATATCTTATGATGTTTCATTTTCTGTGTGACTTATTTCACTTAGAATCATCGTACCTGAATCCACTCATTATGCCGCGACGGGCCTGATGATATAGATTTCATTGCTGAGTGATATTCCATTGTACGTATGTACCACAATTTCTTTATCCATTTTTCACTTTCTGGGATATTTAACTTGTACCGTAGACGAGGTTCTTGTAAACAGAGCCGTCTGAAACTTTTGGGTGGCTGTGTGTTTTTGATTTTAATTTCCCTAAGCTATAGGACCATAAGTGGAAGTGCCGTAGGCTCCGTAGCTTTGTTTTTTCGGTGTTCCGGGAAACACCATACACTTCTCCAGAGTGGCTGTTGGCAATTTACATCCCGCCCATCAGCATAACAAGGCTCCCTGTTCTCCATGGCCTGTGCTGCCTTTCTGGATTTTACACTTTTTTCAGATGGCCCTTTTGACCGGGGGGCAGTGAGACTTCATTGTAGTGCAGATTTCTTTAACATGCTTGCTTGGTTGGCCAAAAAGGGCGTATGCGTTTTTTCCTGAATATATTCAGGAAAAAACGCATACGCCCTTTTTGGCCAAGAGCATCATTGTTGACGTTCTGCCTCTTTTCCTATGCTTTAAATGCAATTCCCGTCTACCCCCTGAAATCGTTTTCCTGCAATTCTGCCCCACTTTCAAGTCGTCTTCGCAGCCTTCCTTCAATATATTTTTGGACGATAGCTGTCATTTATAACTCTGCAGGTTTGTGAGTTACAGTGCCCCTGAGCTCATTTCTTCAACTCGCTATCTTGTGAGCTGGCCGCAAACCCACAGGATTGCCTCAGGCCCTAATCTGGTTCCGGCACGGCATGCTGAGCCTTTGGTTAATTCCTCTTCCTGGTGCTAAATGAGCATTAAATTTGCCCGTGCAGACACCTACAGCTAGTCTCTCATTGGTTCTCCCTATTCCTGTTCATCTTGCGCAGAAATTGCAAACTGTGCCAAACAGGAGGTTAAAAGTACAGACTCTCCAAGGTGGAGAGTGTTATTAAAGGGTCTGGAATGGTGTACCCAAGTAAAACGAGACGAAAACTGAGATGCATTTGAAAACGTTTCCCCGTCACATGGTGCACCATAATGTGGGTTTCCCATGCATATTTTAGCTGAAGGAAGAATCCCTTAAACCTGGCAGTTGGGACCCATGGAATGGCTACCATGCAGTATGACTTCAAAGGGTCTGCATTTGCTTATCGAACCTCACCAATGCTATCAGCCCAAAGTGTCCAACCTTATGTCTCACTCAGCTCTGGGTGTATATGTGGTAAATCCAGGTTGCATCACAAGCCCTGAATGAATTATTTAAGAATTGCTCTCTATTTCACTGTCCTTGGGTTTTGTTTGTGTAATTCATTTTGATAATGGGATTTATCGGATTTCCTCTGCTGCATTCATGCCGCTGTACACACGCTTCATTCTCTTACGGAGACATATAAATCCAGGGGTTTGAAGATTCTTACTAGTCAGGTGTATTCCTAGGCGTTGAATATGGGGTGTTTAGTCCATTTCGTTGAGCAAGGGGTAGGTCTTGACTATTACATATTTGGCTTATGAAAAGGTATCTGTGCTAATTTCTATCTCTGGTTTTATGCAGCACCCCAACTCACCTTTCCCCTTAAGCAAGCATAAGTTGGTTTTCTAAATTTGAGACCCTGTACTGTTTTGTAATTCAGTTCATGTGTAGCCAAGTTTACATTCCGTGTATTAGTGATATCTTATGATGTTTCATTTTCTGTGTGACTTATTTCACTTAGAATCATCGTACCTGAATCCACTCATTATGCCGCGACGGGCCTGATGACATAGATTTCATTGCTGAGTGATATTCCATTGTACGTATGTACCACAACTTCTTTATCCATTTTTCGCTTTCTGGGATATTTAACTTATACCGTAGACGAGGTTCTTGTAAACAGAGCCGTCTGAAACTTTTGGGTGGCTGTGTGTTTTTGATTTTAATTTCCCTAAGCTATAGGACCATAAGTGGAAGTGCCGTAGGCTCCGTAGCTTTGTTTTTTCGGTGTTCCGGGAAACACCATACACTTCTCCAGAGTGGCTGTTGGCAATTTACATTCCGCCCATCAGCATAACAAGGCTCCCTGTTCTCCATGGCCTGTGCTGCCTTTCTGGATTTTACACTTTTTTCAGATGGCCCTTTTGACCGGGGGGCAGTGAGACTTCATTGTAGTGCAGATTTCTTTAACATGCTTGCTTGGTTGGCCAAAAAGGGCGTATGCGTTTTTTCCTGAATATATTCAGGAAAAAACGCATACGCCCTTTTGGCCAAGAGCATCATTGTCGACGTTCTGCCTCTTTTCCTATGCTTTAAATGCAATTCCCGTCTACCCCCTGAAATCGTTTTCCTGCAAATCTGTCCCGATTACAAGTCGTCTTCGCAGCCTTCCTTCAATATATTTTTGGACGATAGCTGTCATTTATAACTCTGCAGGTTTGTGAGTTACAGTGCCCCTGAGCTCCTTTCTTCAACTCGCTATGTTGTGAGCTGGCCGCAAACCCACAGGATTGCTTCAGGCCCTAATCTGGTTCCGGCACGGCATGCTGAGCCTTTGGTTAATTCCTCTTCCTGGTGGGAAATGAGCGTTAAATTTGCCCGTACAGACACCTAGAGCTAGTCTCTCATTCGTTCTCCCTATTCCTTTTCATCTTGCGCAGAAATTGCAAACTGTGCCCAACAGGAGGTTAAAGGCACTGACTCTCCAAGTGGGTAGAGTGTTCGTAAAGGGTCTGGAATGGCGAACCCGAGTAAAAGGGGACGAAAACTGAGATGCATTTGAAAACGTTTGCCAGTCACACGGTGCACCATACTGTGGGTTTCCCATGCATGTTTTAGCTGAAGGAAGAATCCCTTAAACTTGGAGAGTTGGGACCCATGGAATGGGTACCATGCTGTATGACTTCAAAGGGTCTGCATTTGCTCATCGAACCTCACCAATGCTATCAGCCCGAAGTGCCCAACCTTATGTCTCACTCAGCTCTGGGTGTAGATGTGGTAAATCCAGGTTGCATCACAAGCCCTGAATGAATTATTTAAGAATTGCTCTCTATTTCACTGTCCTTGGGTTTTGTTTGTGTAATTCATTTTGATAATGGGATTTATCGGATTTTCTCTGCTGCATTCATGCCGCTCTACACACGCTTCATTCTCTTACGGAGTCATATAAATCCATGGGTTTGAAGATTCTTACTAGTCAGGTGTATTCCTAGGTGTTGAATATGGGGTGTTTAGTCCATTTCGTTGAGCAAGGGGTAGGTCTTGACTATTACATATTTGGCTTATGGAAAGGTATCTGTGCTAATTTCTATCTCTGGTTTTATGCAGCACCCCAACTCACCTTTCCCCTTAAGCAAGCATAAGTTTGTTTTCTTAATTTGAGACCCTGTTCTGTTTTATAATTCAGTTCATGTGTAGCAAAGTTTACATTCCGTGTATTAGTGATATCTTATGATGTTTCATTTTCTGTGTGACTTATTTCCCTTAGAATCATCGTACCTGAATCCACTCATTATGCCGCGACGGGCCTGATGACATAGCTTTCATTGCTGAGTGATATTCCATTGTACGTACGTACCACAACTTCTTTATCCATTTTTCACATTCTGGGATATTTAACTTGTACCGTAGAAGAGGTTCTTGTAAACAGAACCGTCCGACATTTTGGGGTGGCTGTGTGTTTTTGATTTTAATTTCCCTAAGCTATAGGACCATAAGTGGAAGTGCCGTAGGCTCCGTTGCTTTGTTTTTCAGGGGTTTTAGGAAACACCATACACTTCTCCAGAGTGGCTGTTGGCAATTTACATCCCGACCATCAGCATAACAAGGCTCCCTGTTCTCCTTGGCCTGTCCTGTCTTTGTGGATTTTACACTTGTTTCACATGTCCCTTTTGACCGGGGGGCAGTGAGACTTCATTGTAGTGCAGATTTCTTTAACATGCTTGCTTGGTTGGCCAAAAAGCGCATATGCATTTTTTCCTCAATAAATTCAGGAAAAAACGCATACACCCTTTTTGGCCAAGAGCATCATTGTCGACGTTCTGCCTCTTTTCCTATGCTTTAAATGCAATTCCCGTCTACCCCCTGAAATCGTTTTCCTGCAATTCTGCCCCACTTACAAGTCGTCTTCGCAGCCTTCCTTCAATATATTTTTGGACGATAGCTGTCATTTATAACTCTGCATGTTTGTGAGTTACAGTGCCCCTGAGCTCCTTTCTTCAACTCGCAACTTGTGAGCTGGGCGCAAACCCGCAGGATTGATTCAGGCCGTAATCTGGTTCCGGCACGGCATGCTGATCCTTTGGTTAATTCCTCTTCCTGGTGGGAAATGAGCATTAAATTTGCCCGTGCAGACACTTACTGCTAGTCTCTCATTGGTTCTCCCTATTCCTGTTCATCTTGCGCAGAAATTGCAAACTGTGCCAAACAGGAGGTTAAAGGCACTGGCTCTCCAAGTGGGGAGAGTGTTAGTAAACGTTCTGGAATGGTGAACCCGAGTAAAAGGGGACGAAAACTGAGATGCATTTGAAAACCTTTCCTGGTCACACGGTGCACCATACTGTGGGTTTCCCATGCATGTTTTAGCTGAAGAAAGAATCCCTTAATCCTGGAGAGTTGGGACCCATGGAATGGGTACCATGCAGTATGACTTCAAAGGGTCTGCATTTGCTCATCGAACCTCAACAATGCTATCAGCCCGAAGTGCCCAACCTTATGTCTCACTCAGCTCTGGGTGTAGATGTGGTAAATCCAGGTTGCATCACAAGCCCTGAATGAATTATTTAAGAATTGCTCTCTATTTCACTCTCATTGTGTTTTGTTTTTGTAATTTATTTTCATAATGGGATTTATCGCATTTTCACTGCTGTGTTCATGCCGCTGTACTCACGCTTGATTCTCTTACGGAGACATATAAATCCATGAGTTTGAAGATTCTTACTAGTCAGGTGTATTCGTAGGTGTTGAATATGGCGTGTTCAGTCCATTTCGTTGACCAGGGAGTAGGTTTTTTCTATTACATATTTGGCTTATCGAACGGTATCTGTGCTAATTTCAATCTCTGGTTTTATGCAGCTCCCCAACTCTCCTTTTTCCTTAAGCAAACATAAGTTGGTCTTCTAAATTTGAGACCCCATTCTGTTTTGTAATTCAGGTTCTTTGTAGCCACGTTTACATTCCATGTATTAGTAATATCGTATGTCTTTTTCTTTTTGAATTATGTGACTTTGAATGATCATACGTAACTACTCTGGGGTTGTTACAACTGGCCATATTTCACTGATTTTCAGGCTGAGTAATATTCCACTCTACATAAGTGCCACACCTCTATCCATTTTTTCCCTCCAGAGACATATAAATTATATCCTAGTCGAGGATCTTTGAAACAGAGAGGGGGTAAACATTGGGGTGCCTGTGTCCTCTCCATTTTTGTCTTTCCCAAGATATACGTCCATGAGTGCAAGTGCCCTGTGCTCTGTAGCTCATTTTTTAGATGCTTTAGTAAACACAATACACTTCTCAAGAGTGACCATTGGCAATATACATTTCCACTATAAGCCTCACAGGGCTCCCTTTTCTCCTTGCCCTGTCCTGCATTTCTGGTGTTTACACTTTATGAGGAAGGCTCTTCTGACTGACGCGAAGTGATATGTTTTGTAGTACTGATTTCCAGTGCCCACCTGTTTGGTTGGCTAAAAAAGTGTATGCCGTTTTCTTGAATATATACAGAAAAAGACGCATACACCCTTTTTGGCCAACTGCAATGTTGGCAATGTTCAGCCCCTTTTCTTGTGCTTAATGGCGAGTCCTTTCTACCTCTTCCAATCCCTTTCCTGCCATTCTCCGTTGCTTACAAGTCCTTTTCTCTGACTTTCCTCAAGACATTTTTCAGTGAGAGATATTTTCAACTCTGCAGTTTCGTGAATTTTAGCGGCCCTGAGTTCCATTTTTCAACTTGTGTTTATGGGAACTGGCCACAAAGCAGCGGGATTTCCTCAAGCCCTATTCTGTTTCCATGGGCAACCCTAGCTTTTAGTCAATTCGTCTTCCTGATTGGAAATTAGAGTGACATGTGCCTGTCCGAACACCTAGGACTTGTCTCTCATTATTCCTCCTCCTTCTGCTTCATTCTCTGGACAAATTCCAAACTGTATGCAACAGGATGTTGACAGTGCTGACATCTCCAAGTGGGAAGACTGTTCGTAAAGACGCTGGAGGGGTGAACCCGAGCACCAGGAGATGAGGAGATGAGATGCCTTTTCCAAACTCTTCCCGATCAGACGGTATACCATCTTCTGGGTGTGACAGGCATGTTTTAGCTGTAGGAAGTGTCCCATTCATGTGAGGAGAACACCAGGGCTTTTTCAAAATCACTGTCTCTCCACAACCCAAACTGGGGAATTTTTTAAGCTACGGCTACACATATGTTCATTAAGGGCCTTGGGAAGTAGGCAGAGTCCAAACTTTAGATGATTGAAGTCTTCAGGGTCAGAAGCACTCACCACCGGCTTCCGTTAGGTTCCATTGTAACTGTCATTAATAGATGATGTCAATAAAAATATCTATTCTTTTTTCAGATTATTTCCCCTTATAGGTTATTGCAAAATATTGAGTGTAGTTCCCTGTGCTGTACAGTAGTTCCTTGTTGATGATCGATTTTATACATAGCAGTGTGTATGTGTTAATCCCAAACTGTTAATTTATCCCTCCTCCCACCTTTCCCCTTTGGTAATAATAAATTATAAGATTTTATACTTCTCAGAAATGGGGGAGCTGAAAGAGAGGTATCATTTTCAATGGAAAAGCATTTAAAACAAGATTGAAGCTTTAACCAAGATTATTAGATGTACATCCTTGGAAAGAAATCACTTCGTTTCTCTAGTATTGACCTGACAAATAAGACAAACCTTTCACTGAACTTGCTTATAATAAAGTGATGGAAATATCAAATGGAAGTGTTAGAAACATCTTATTTTACCCGAGCCTTATACACTGTTCTATGTTAATTACAGTTTGGCTCACACATCTGTTCATTGAAGTTACAATGTTCTCAATTTCTGTTACTGATCCTCCAGAGTGGACCCCAACAAGTGTCCCCCTGCCCAGTGTCATTGGAGCCAACAGATCGAGACTGAGTTTGGTTCAGAAGCAAAGGAAACTTTATATTTTGATCAGAGAATGCAGAGGTGAGAGCATGTGCTACCCCGTGGGCTGTGGGCTGGGCTGCTGTGTAGAGATCCTGTCAGAGTCAGTGGGAGGGAGGGGGCGGAGCTCTCGAGGGCCCGGTTGGCTGCAGCTCAGGCTCTATATCGCGGAGTCTGCACTGTGCTCCAGGAGCTGAAGTGTCGACCCAGCCATTCTGCACTAGGAAATCTGGTCTGAAGTGCCGGCTGTTGAACCTCTGTATGCGGGACCCTAGGAGCACGTGAAATTAGACAAAGCACAAAGGATAAAAAAGGTTAGACTTTATTTTATTGCCCAGATTCTATTTTTATCTCCCAGGGATTTTTAAGGGGCTTTGCCTGGGACAAACCCCTCTTCTGCATTTTGTCCCCTTCCTCATTCTTAGAGTGCTGAGGGTGCAGACCCTTCATCTGTAACTGCTGAGTGCTGAGTTAGGAGCCCTCATACGTGTGGAGGAGGGTCTGAACTTCTCCCCAGCAGCCTCCAGGTGACGTTGTTTGTCCGCAGGCCTCCTGCCTCCCTGCTCCTCCGCCTGAGCACAAGTATTGGTAGTGTTATAGATTCTAATGACATTTAAGGGTCCAGGAAGGAGATGTGCAATGACGCTGTGAGGTCCAGTTTCACCCCGCCCCACATTTGTTCGGCCACCTTAGGCTGACCGTTTCTGCCAGCCTAGATGCTCTGACCAGTAGTCTGTGCTTTCTTCAGTTAGGCCCCTGAATTAACGTAAAAACAGCACCAGGTGTCAGCACCCTGACTGCTCAACTCCCAGACAGTCCAGGGTCAGTGGTGATGAAGGACCATGATGGCCACTGAGTCAACAGCCTTTTGAAGTAAACAGGAGTCCAGCCGGTCTTATTGGCCACCATCATCACAGTGTCTGTAGGCTTTTCTATGGTGACAGCGTGATATACTGTTCCCCTGCCAAGATTATTACCTCCCCTCTGGGTGCAGTAAGTCCTGCAAGCAGTAGTCTACTCTTTTGGGACACACTCTTGTTGTTTTATGAGAGAAACTCCAGGTCAAGTGATGGTCACACGAGTCGTCATGGTGCCCCTTTGCCCCAGTTATCTCTCTGGAGGTTGGAGTTGGAGGACCTCCTCACTCAAGGTCAGTGTGCCCACGGAGCAAACCCTGCAACTTCAGGGCATGGTTGGGGGTTAGGATCACCACGTGGGGTCCTTTTCCCTTAGGAGGGAGGTGGCCTTTTGGGCTGCTGATTTCCAGGTTTTCAGATACTGCCAGTATCTTGGCCAGATGTGGCGGTGGGCCAAGCCCCTTGGTGACCGTAGTTTATCCTACCTGGATGGCATTCTTGCATTGTTCCATTTCAAGTGGTCCCAGGTTTTGCACTAATACTCCAATGGCCATTCAAATTTCACTAGGAATGTAAAGGTCAAAGGGTTTAGCTAAATTAGGGAGTTCCAGGGCAAGGGTCTGAATTGACTGCTCTTTCCATTCTTGAAAGGCCACTTCTGGATTCTATTCAAAAGGATCATCATCTTTTTCTTTCAGTGTTTCATATAGAGGCCCAGCTAGTAGACTGTAGTTAGGGATCCAGAAGCAGCAAACCCTGGCCTCCCCAGGAACCCCTAAGCTGTCTTCTAGTTTTAGAAATGGGTAAGGCTGTAAATTGTTTCTTCCCTTTCCTGGGATGGGCTTCTCCGACCTTCTGTGAGAATGCAGCCCACGCAGGTCACCATAGTCTGTGATATTTGAGCTTTTTCTTGGACAACTTGTATCCTTTATTGGCTTGGTAGTTCAGAGGTCTCCTTAGTAGGGCTGGCGATCAGAATGTCGTCTGCATATTGAAGGAGTGTTTCCTTTTCCAGAGGTAGAACCTTTAGGTCTTTAGCTGAGCTTTCCCCAAAGATGGTGTGGGAATTTTTGAACCCTTGGGGCAAGACGGCCCGGAAGTATTGATTTAGTTGTATGTTGAGTCCTGCCACTCACAAGCCAAAATTTCTTGTGACTCTGGGACTAATAGAATACAAAAGAAGGCTTCATTGAAGACTAATACAGAATACCATGTCCTGGTGGTTAGTAGAATGACCAGCAGGGTGTAGGGTTTAGGAACTACTGGAGGTATATCCTCGGTGGCTTCACTGACTGTCCTGACATCTTTTACCAGGACTCCAGCAGCCCATGGGGCTCTCGAGGTCAGGCCAATCCCAGGATATGGAGCTCACCTGGGCAGGTACCCCAACCCACCCCAGCTCACGGGGCTCTCGTGGTCAGGCCCCTCCCAGGATACAGAGCAATCCTTTCAGGTACCGTGGCAGGGCTGGGCACACAGGAGCCATGCACATCGCCCTCATTGCAGAGCACTCCCAGCTCACCTGTCACTCAGATCTGACACAGAGCACCTCAGAGCAGGACTTGAACTAACAAACAGCAGCTCCGACAGGTCTGTGACCCTGGGCATCACTCTGTGTGGCCTCCCTCCACCTGGTCTTCCAGAGACTTCCACTGCACCCGGGGCACCAGGCCTCTGTCTCCACCCACCACCCACCCCTCCTCTCCCTGACTCCTGGGTTCCTCTCATTAGGAGAGGGTTTTCCTGAAGTTGTCTCCCACTCATGGGCCAGATAATATAATTAGAAAACAAGCCAGAGCTGCAGCCCCTTGTCTATCCTGACTCTCAGGAGCCCACACCTGTTCCTTGGACCTGGCCGATTCAGCAAGTTCCAGTTTCTGCAACTGTGAGCCCCTGAGGGGTGATTATTGGCTGGCCTGGGAAGCCCGACCGTGCCGGCCAGACCTCCCCAGGTGTGCCTGGGTTGAGATCAATATAAACACCGCTCCAGGCAGCAAGAGCACCTGCAGCTGTGCCTGACGCCATTTTCCGCCCTGTCAGCAGTCTCGGGGCTGGACTGGTGGGAGGGAGTGAGAGGCCACGGCTTTGTGGGTTGCCCAGTGTGAGTGGGGCTCTGCTGGACTTTCTGCAGCAGTTGCCAAGATGCCACCTGCTAAAGAAGAGGATGTGCCACCCATACCTGCCGCTGGAATTTCTCCCTGGGCAGAGGTGAGTAAGGAAGAAAGCAGTGGGGGCCGGGACAGGAGGGGTATCTCAGGCAGGGAAATGGAAAGCTTCCAGAAGAGCACCCAGGGCCAGGACCATCCTGTCTGGCCTGCAGGCACCAAGTCGGCTGGCATGCTGTCGCTCATGTGGCTCCATGGCCCTTCCTCTAGGCTTTCAAGTCCTTGTACATATTCAGGTGTTTTACCTGGGAAGGGTGGGAACATTTCTGCAGCAGCTGGCCTGGGGCTCGGCCCACGTTTACTCACAGATGCCTCGGCACGGGCCCCCAGCTTTGCAATGAGGACGCTTGTTGCGTGGGGCATGCTGGCTGAATGGGAGATGATTCCCCACCACTGACCAACTTCAGAATTGTTTACAACTGGAGCAAGGGCCCTGATACGGTTTTCCTCTGTGTAACTGGTGGGTTCTGTTTTTTTTTCTTTTTTTCGTTTTTGGTTCAAGGTAGATTTTATTCCTCTTTTTTGTATTTACAGATATAAGCATGGAAATAATTTATTCATATAAATACATGTATGTGAAGGGAAGAATATTTTTTCTGTTTTACTTTTTGTAATTTTGAATTTTATTTTATTTTTTTATACAGCAGGTTCTTTTTGGTTACCTATTTTATACATAGAAATGTATACATGCCAATCCCAATCTCTCAACTCCTCCCACCACCACCCCCCTAACAGCTTTCCCCCCTTGGTGTCCATACGTTTGTTGT
The DNA here is from genome assembly GCF_059928025.1 of Delphinapterus leucas. Classification (NCBI taxonomy): domain Eukaryota; kingdom Metazoa; phylum Chordata; class Mammalia; order Artiodactyla; family Monodontidae; genus Delphinapterus; species Delphinapterus leucas. The sequence continues at coordinate 3,215,097 of NW_028322254.1, read as the reverse complement.
CTACATCTGTTGCTCTATTTCTGCCTTGCAAAACGCTTCATCTGTACAACTTTTCTAGGTTCCACATATATGCATTTATATACAGGATTTGTTTTTCTCTTTCTGACTTACTTCACTCTGTATGACAGTCTCTAGATCCATCAACGTCTCTACAAATGACCCAATTTCATTCCTTTTTATGGCTTAGTAATATTCCATTTTATATATGTACCTCATCTTTATGCATTCGTCTGTCTGTGGGCATTTAGGTTGCTTCCATTACCTGGATATTGTAAATAGTGATGCAATGAACATTGCGGTGAATGTCTCTTTTCGTTTTATGGTTTTGTCTGGGTATATGCCCAGTAGTGGGATTGCTGTATTATATGGTAATTCTATTCTTAGTTTTATAAGAAACTCCATAATGTTCTCCACAGTGACTGCATCAATTTACATTCCCAACAATAGTGGAAGAGGTTTCCTTATCTCCGCACCCTTTCCAGCATTTGTTGTTTGTAGATTTTCTGATGATGCCCATTCTAACAGGTGTGAGGTGATACACCATGGATTAGTCTATTTCGTTGAGCAAAGAGTAGGTCTTGTCTATTACATATTTGGCTTATGGAACGGTATGTGTGCTCATTTCAATCTCTGGTTTTATACAGCACCCCAACTCAACTTTCCCGTTAAGCAAGCATAAGTTTTTATCTAAATGTGAGACTCTGCTCGGTTTTGTAATTCAGTTTATGTGTAGCCAAGTTTACACTCCCTCTATTTGTGATATCTTATGATAATTATGTTTCTCTGTGTGACATATTTCTCTTAGAATCATCATACTTAAATCCACTCAATTTGCTGCTACAGGCCTGATGACATTGATTTCATTGCTGAGTGATATTCCGTTGTACGTAAGTAGGATAACTCCTTTATCCATTTTTTTCTTTCTGGGATATTTAATTTGTACTGGACTCAAGGTTCTTGTAAACACAGCAGCCCTGGATATTGTGTTGGCTGTGTCTTGTTGATTTTAATTTTCCTAAGCTATAGGGCCAAAAGTGGAAGTGCCCTAGGCTCTGTAGCTTTGTTTTTTAGATGTTTCAGCATACACTATAAACATCACCAGAGTGTCTGTTGGCAATTTACAATCCGTCCATCAGCATAACAAGGCTCCCTGTTCTCCATGGCCTGTCCTGTGTTTCTGGGTTTTACACTTTTTTCAGATGGCTCTTTTGACGAATGGGAAATGAGAGTTCATTGTAGTGCGGATTTCCATTGCTCGAATTCTTGGTTGGCCACAAAGGGCATATGCGTTTTTTCCTGAATATATTCAGGAAAAAATGTATACGCACTTTTTGTCCAAGTGCATCACTGTCAAAGATCTGCCGCTTTTCACATGCTTTAAATGCAATTCCAATCTACCTCCTGAAATATGATTCCTGCAATTCTGCCTCGTTTTCAAGTCCTCTGTGCAGACTTACTTCAATATATTTTTGCCAATAGCTGTCATTTATAACTCTGCAGGTTTGTGAATTACAGTGCCTGTGATTTCCTTTCTTAACTCGTTTCCTTGAAAGCTGGCCACAGAACCGCAGGTTTGCTTCAGGCCGTAATCAGGGTCACGCACGGCACTCTGAGCCTTTGGTTAATTCCTCTTCCTGGTGGGAAATTAGAGTTAAATGTGCCCCTCCAGACACCTGCCTCACTCCCAGCCCCTTGGTGATGTGTGTCCTCTGGTTTGAGGCCACATGTGCTGGGTTCCTCACCTTTCGCAGATGTGGCCCCACTGGTGTGCGGACACTCCTGCCTGGTTCCCATCCCCTTGGTGATGTGAGCCCTCCAGTGAGAGTCTGATCCTGGTTGGGCTCCTCACACTTCTGTGAGGTGGGCCCTCTTCTCTGAGGTCACTCCTGCCTGGCTGACACACCCCGCCTTGGCGACGTCGGCCCTCTGGTGGCAGTTGGAGCCCGCTGGGAGCCTCCTCCCCTCAGTGATGAGACCCTCTGGCATCAGGCCCTAACTGCTGGTTACCCACATTTTCTGATACGTGCTAAGTGGTGTGAGGGCACTCCTGCCAGGTTCCCATCCCCATGTGCCTTCTGCTCTATGGTCCCAACACCTGTGTTGTTCACAGTTTCAGGATGTTGGCTCTCTGGTGTTAGTTCACTCAGGCCTAGATCCCATAGACTCTGTGCTCTGAGCCGCCTGCTGGGAGGTTCCTACTGCTGGATTCCTTACCATTTTTATTCTTTGGGTCCTGTGTTTTCATGCTCCTCCTTCCTGACTCACTCCCAGCCCCTTTGTGATGTGGGTCCTCTGGTTTGAGGCCACATGTGCCGGTTTCCTCACCTTTATTGATGTGGCCCCACTGGTGTGAGGACACTCCTGCCTGGTTCCCATCCCCTTGGTGATGGGGGCCCTCTGGTGAGAGTCTGATCCTGGCTGGATTCCTCACCCTTCTGGGAGGTGGGCCCTCTGCTGTGAGGTCACTCCTGCCTGGCTGGCACACATCACCTTGGCGATGTGGGTCCTCAGTTGGGAGTTGGTGCCTGCTGGGAGTCTCCTCCCCTCGGTAATGAGGGCCCTCTGGCGTCAGGCCCTAACTCATGGGCTCCCAAAATTTTCTGATATGTGCCCTGTCGTGCGAGTACACTCCTGCCACGTTCCCATCCCCATGGGGATGTGGGCCTTCTGCTCTGAGGTCCCACCAGCTGGATTGCTCACAGTGTCATGATGTGAGCCCTCTGCTGTGAGTTCACTGTGGCCTGGATCACATAGGCTCCGTACTCTGGGCCACCTGCTGGGGGGTTCCAACTGCTGGATTCCTCACATTTTTTATTCTGTGGGCCCTGTGTTGTTAGGCTACTCCTGCCTGCCTCACTCGGAGCACCTTGGAAATGTGGGTCCTCTGGTTTAGGCCACATGTGCTGGGTTCGTCACCTTTCTATAATGTGGCCACACTGGTGTGAGGACACTCCTGCTTTGTTCCGGTCCCCTTGGTGATGTGGGCTCTCTGGTGAGAGTCTTATCCTGGCTGGTTTCCTCACCCTTCTGTGAGGTAGGCCCTCTGCTGTGAGGTCACTCCTGCCTGACTGGCACACGTCACCTTGGCGACGTGGGCCCTCAGTTGGGAGTTGGTGCCTGCTGGGAGTCTCCTCCCCTCGGTAATGAGGGCCCTCTGGCGTCAGGCTCTAACTCCTGGGCTCCCAAAATTTTCTGATGTGCGCCCTGTGGTGTGAGTACACTCCTGCCAGGTTTCCAACCCCATGGGAATATGGGCCTTCTGCTCTGAGGTCCCAACGGTGGGTGGCTCAGTTTCATGATGAGGGCCCTCTGGTGTGAGTTCACTCCGGCCTGGATCCCATAGCCTCGCTGCTCCTGGCCACCTGCGGGGAGGTTCCAACTGCGGGATTCCTCACCTTTTCTCTTCTATGGGCCCTCTGTTTGGAGACTCCTCCTGCCTGACTCACTCCCAGCCCCTTGGTGATGTGTGTCCTCTGATTTGAGGCCACGTGTGCTGGGTCCCTCACCTTTCGATGATGTGGCCCCGCTGGTGTGAGGACACTCCTGCCTGGTTTCTATCCCCTTGGTGATGTGGGCCCTCTGGTGAGAGTCTGATCCTGGCTGGGTTCCTCACCCTTCTGTGAGGTGGGCCCTCTGCTGTGAGGTCACTACTGACTGGCTGGCACACCCCGCCTTGGCGACATCGGCCCTCTTGTGGCAGTTGGAGCCTGCTGGGAGCCACCTCCCCTCGGTGATGAGGGCTCTCTAGCGTCAGGCCGTAACTGCTGGGTACCCACTTTTTCTGATACGTGCTAAGTGGTGCGAGGACACTCTTGCCATGTTCCCAAACCCATGGGGATGTGGGCCTTCTGCTGTGAGGTCCCAATGGCTGGGTTGCTCACAGTTTCATGATATGGGCCCTCTGCTGTGAGTTCACTGCAGCCTGGATCACATAGACTCGGTGCTCTGGGCCGCCTGCTGGGAGGTTCCCACTGCAGGATTCCTCAGCTTTTTTATTCTATGGGCCCTGTGTTGTGAGGCTACTCCTGCATGCCTCACTCCGAGCCCCTTGGAGATGTGGGTCTTCTGGTTTAGGCCACATGTGCTGGGTTCCTCACCTTTCTATGATGTGGTCACCCTGGTGTGAAGACAGTCCTGCCTGGTTCTGATCCTCTTGGTGATGTGGGCCCTCTGGTGAGAGTCTAATCCTCTTTGGGTTCCTCACACTTTTTTGAGGTTGGCCCTCTGCTCTGAGGTCACTCCTGCCTGGCTGGCACACCCCGCATTGGCGACGTTGGCCCTCTTGTAGCAGTTGGAGCCTGCTGGGAGCCTCCTCTCCTCGGTGATGAGGGCCCTCTGGCATCAGGCCCTAACTGCTGGGCTCCCCACATTTTCTGATGTGTGCCCACTGGTGCGATGACACTCCTGCTTGGTTCGCTTCCCCATGGGGATGTGGGCCTTGTGCTCTGAGGTCACAATGGCTAGGTTGCTCACAGTTTCATGATGAGGGCCCTCTGTTGTGAGTTCATCATTGCCTGGATCCCATAGCCTCGGTGCTCTGGGCCGCCTGCTGGGATGTTCCAACTGCTGGATTCCTCACCTTTTTTATACAATGGGCCACGTGTTTTGAGGTTCATCCTGCCTGCCTCGCTCCGAGACCCATGGAGATGTGGGTCCTCTGGTTTGAGGCCACATGTGCTGGGTACCTCAACTTGCGATGATGTGGCCCCACGGGTGTGAAGACACTCCTGCCTGGTTCCCAGCCCCTTGCTGATGTGGGCCCTCTGGTGAGAGTCTGATAATGTCTGGGTCCCTTACCCTTCTGTGAGGTGGGCCCTCTGATGTGAGGTCACTCCTGCCTGGCTGGCTCACGTCACCTTGGCGATGTGGGCCCTCTGTTGGCCACTGAAGCATGCTGGGAGCCCCCTACCCTCTTTAAGGAGGGCCTTGGAAAAAACGCATATGCACTTTTTGAACAAGTGCATCATTGTCGAGGTTCTGCCTCTTCTCCTATGCTTTCAGTGCATTTCCCGTCTACCTCCTGAAATCGTTTTCCTGGAATTCTGCCCCGCTTTCAAGTCCTCTTCGCAGCCTTCCTTCAATATATTTTTGGACGATAGCTGTCATTTATAACTCTGCAGGTTTGTGAATTACAGTGCCCCTGAGCTCCTTTGTTCAACTCGCTATCTTGTGAGCTGCCTGCACACCCGCAGTATTGCTTCAGGCCCTAATCTGGTTCCGGCACGGCATTCTGAGCCTTTGGTTAATTCCACTTCCTGGTGAGAAATGAGCATTAAATTGCCCGTGCAGACACCTACAGCTAGTCTCTCATTGGTTCTCCCTATTCCTGTTCATCTTGCGCAGAAATTGCAAACTGTGACAAACAGCAGGTTAAAGGCACTGACTCTCCAAGTGGGGAGAGTGTTAGTTAAGCATCTGGAATGGTGAACCCGAGTATAAAGGGACGAAAACTGAGATGCATTTGAAAACGTTTCCCAATCACATGGTGGACCATACTCTGGGTTTCCCATACATGATGTAGCGGAAGGAAGAATCCCTTAAACCTGGAGAGTTGGGACCCTTGGAATGGGTACCATGCAGTATGACTTCAAAGGGTCTGCAATTGCTCACCGAACCTCAACAATACTATCAGGGCGAAGTGTCCGGCCTTATGTCTCCCCAGCACTGGGTGTACATGTGGTAAATCCAGGTTGCATCAGAAGCCCTGAGTGAATTATTTAAGAATTGCTCTCTATTTCACTGTCATTGTGTTTTGTTTTTGAAATTTATTTTGATAATGTGATTTATCGGATTTTCACTGTTGCCTTTAGGCCACTGAACACACGCTGGATTCTCTTATGGACACATATAAATCCATGGGTTTTAAGATTCTTGCTAGGCAGGTATATTCCTAGGCGTTGAATATGGGGTGTTGAGCCCATTTCGTTGAGCAAGCAGTAGGTCTTGTCTATTACATATTTGGCTTATGGAACGGTATCAGTGCGAATTTCAATCTCTGTTTTTATGCAGCACCCGAACTCACCTTTCCCAAAAAGCAAGCATAAGTTGGTTTTCTAAATTTGAGACACTGTTCTGTTTTGTAATTCATTTCATGTGTAGCCAAGTTTACATTCCGTGTATTAGTGATATCTTATGATGTTTCTTTTTCTGTGTGACCTATTGCACGTAGAATCATCGTACCTGAATCCACTCATTATGCCGCTACGGGCCTGATGACATAGATTTCATTGCTGAGTGATATTCCATTGTACGTAAGAACCACAACTTCTTTATCCATTTTTCGCCCTCTGGGATATTTAACTTGTACCGTACAAGAGGTTCTTGTAAACAGAGCCGTTCCAAACTTTGGGGTGCCTGTGTGGTTTTGATTTTAATTTCCCTAAGCTATAGGACCATAAGTGGAAGTGCCATAGGCTGTGTTGCTTTGTTTCTTATGTGTTTCAGGAAATACCATACACTTCTCCAGAGTGGCTTTTGGCAATTCACATGCCGACCATCAGGATAACAATGCTCCCTCTTCTCCATGGCCTGTCCTGCCTTTCTGGATTTTACACTTTTTTCAGATGGCCCTTTTGACCGGGGGGCAGAGAGGCTTCATTTTAGTGCAGATTTCTTTACACGCTTGCTTGGTTGGCCAAAAAGGGCGTATGCGTTTTTTCCTGATTATATTCAGGAAAAAACGCATACGCCCTTTTTGGCCAAGTGCATCATTGTCGCTGTTCTCTGTCTTTTCCTAGGCTTTAAGTGCAATTCCAGTCTACCCCCTGAAATAGTTTTCCTGAATTTCTGCCCAAATTCTAAGTCCTCTTCGCAGATATACTTCAATATATTTTTGGACGATAGCTGTCATTTATAACTCTGCAGGTTTGTGAGTTACAGTGCCCCTGAGCTCCTTTCTTCATCTCGCTAACTTGTGAGCTGGCCGCAAACCCACAGGATTGCTTCAGGCCCTTATCTGGTTCCAGCAGGGCATGCTGAGCCTTTGGTTAATTCCTCTTCCTGGTGGGAAATGAGCGTTAAATTTGCCCGTACAGAAACCTACAGCTAGTCTCTCATTGGTTCTCCCTATTCCTGTTCATCTTGCGCAGAAATTGCAAACTGTGCCCAACAGGAGGTTAAAGGCACTGACTCTCCAAGTGGGGAGAGTGTGAGTAAAGGGTCTGGAATGGTGAACCCGTGTAAAAGGGGAGGAAAACTGAGATGCATTTGAAAACGTTTGCCGGTCACACGGTCCACCATACTGTGGGTTTCCCATGCATGTTTTGAGCTGAAGGAAGAATCCCTTATAACTGGAGATTTGGGACCCATGGAATGGGTACCATGCAGTATGTCTTCAAAGGGTCTGCATTTGCTCATCGAACCTCACCAGTGCTATCAGCCCGAAGTGCCCAACCTTATGTCACACTCAGCTCTGGGTGTAGATGTGGTAAATCCAGGTTGCATCACAAGCCTGAATGAATTATTTAAGAATTGCTCTCTATTTCACTGTCCTTGTGTTTGGTTTTTGTAATTCATTTTGATAATGGGATTTATCGGATTTTCTCTGCTGCATTCATGTTGCTGTACACACGCTTCATTCCCTAACGGAGACATATAAATCCATGGGTTTGAAGATTCTTACCACTCAGGTGTATTCCTAGGCGTTGAATATGGGGTATTTAGTCCATTTCATTGCGCAAAGGGTAGGCCTTGACTATTACATATTTGGCTTATGTGAAGGTATCTGTGCTAATTTCTATCTCTGGTTTTATGCAGCACCCCAACTCACCTTTCCCCTTAAGCAAGCATAAGTTGGTTTTCTAAATTTGAGACCCTGTTCTGTTTTGTAATTCAGTTCATGTGTAGCCAAGTTTACATTCCGTGTAGTAGTGATATCTTATGATGTTTCATTTTCTGTGTGACTTATTTCACTTAGAATCATCGTACCTGAATCCACTCATTATGCCGCGACGGGCCTGATGACATAGATTTCATTGCTGAGTGATATTCCATTGTACGTACGTACCACAACTTCTTTATCCATTTTTCACATTCTGGGATATTTAACTTGTACCGTAGACGAGGTTCTTGTAAACAGAGCCGTCCGACACTTTGGGGTGGCTGTGTGTTTTTGATTTTAACTTTCCTAAGCTATAGGACCATAAGGGGAAGTGCCATAGGCTCCGTTGCTCTGTTTTTTAGATGTTCTGGGAAACACCATACATTTTTCCAGACTGGCTGTTGGCAATTTACATCCCGCCCATCAGCATAACAAGGCTCGCTGTTCTCCATGGCCTGTGCTGCCTTTCTGGATTTTACACTTTTTTCAGATGGCCCTTTTGACCGGGGGGCAGTGAGACTTCATTGCAGTGCAGATTTCTTTAACATGCTTGCTTGGTTGGCCAAAAAGCGCATATGCTTTATTTCCTGAATAAATTCAGGAAAAAACGCATACACCCTTTTTGGCCAAGAGCATCATTGTCGCCGTTCTGCCTCTTTTCCTATGCTTTAAATGCAATTCCCGTCTACCCCCTGAAATCGTTTTCCTGCAATTCTGCCCCGCTTACAAGTCGTCTTCGCAGCCTTCCTTCAATATATTTTTGGACGATAGCTGTCATTTATAACTCTGCATGTTTGTGAGTTACAGTGTCCCTGAGCTCCTTTCTTCAACTCGCAACTTGTGAGCTGGCCGCAAACCCGCAGGATTGCATCAGGCCCTAATCTGTTTCCGGCACGGCATGCTGATCCTTTGGTTAATTCCTCTTCCTGGTGGGAAATTAGCATTAAATTTGCCCGTGCAGACACTTACTGCTAGTCTCTCATTGGTTCTCCCTATTCCTGTTCATCTTGCGCAGAAATTGCAAACTGTGCCAAACAGGAGGTTAAAGGCACTGACTCTCCAAGTGGGGAGAGTGTTAGTAAACGTTCTGGAATGGTGAACCCGAGTAAAAGGGGACGAAAACTGAGATGCATTTGAAAACGTTTGCCAGTCACACGGTGCACCATACTGTGGGTTTCCCATGCATGTTTTAGCTGAAGGAAGAATCGCTTAAACCTGGAGAGTTGGGACCCATGGAATGGGTACCATGCAGTATGACTTCAAAGGGTCTTCATTTGCTCATCGAACCTCACCAATGCTATCAGCCCGAAGTGTCCAACCTTATGTCTCACTCAGCTCTGGGTGTAGATGAGGTAAATCCAGGTTGCATCACAAGCCCTGAATGAATTATTTAAGAATTGCTCTCTATTTCACTGTCATTGTGTTTTGTTTTTCAATTTATTTTGATAATGGGATTTATCGGATTTTCTCTGCTGCCTTCATGCAGCTGTACACACGCTTGATTCTCTTATGGAGACATATAAATCCATGGGTTTGAATATTCTTACTAGTCAGGTGTATTCCTAGGCGTTTAATATGTGTTGTTTGGTCCATTTCGTTGAGCAAGGGTTAGGTCTTGACTATTACATATTTGGCTTATGGAAAGGTATCTGTGCTAATTTCTATCTCTGGTTTTATGCAGCACCCCAACTCACCTTTCCCCTTAAGCAAGCATAAGTTGTTTTTCTAAATTTGAGACCCTCTTCTGTTTTGTAATTCAGTTCATGTGCAGCCAAGTTTACATTCCGTGTATTGGTGATATCTTATGATGTTTCATTTTCTGTGTGACTTATTTCCCTTAGAATCTTTGTACATGAATCCACTCATTATGCCGCGACGGGCCTGATGACATAGATTTCATTGCTGCGTGCTATTCCATTGTATGTAGGTACCACTACTACTTTATCCATTTTTCACATTCTGGGATATTTAACTTGAACCGAAGACGAGGTTCTTGTAAACAGAGCCGTCCGAAACTTTGGGGTGTTTGTGTGTTTTTGATTTTAATTTCCTTAAGCTATAGGACCATAAGTGGAAGTGCCATAGGCTTCGTTGCTTTGTTTTTTAGGTGTTCCAGGAAACACCATACACTTCTCCAGAGTGGCTGTTGGCAATTTACCTCCCGCCCATCAACATAACAAGGCTCCCTGTTCTCCATGGCCTGTGCTGCAGTTCTGGATTTTACACTTTTTTCAGATGGCCCTTTTGACCGGGGGGCAGTGAGACTTCATTGTAGTGCAGATTTCTTTAACATGCTTGCTTGGTTGGCCAAAAAGGGCGTATGCGTTTTTTCCTGAATATATTCAGGAAAAAACGCATACGCCCTTTTTGGCCAAGAGCATCATTGTTGACTTTCTGCCTCTTTTCCCATGCTTTAAATGCAATTCCCGTCTACCCCCTGAAATCGTTTTCCTGCAAATCTGTCCCGCTTACAAGTCGTCTTTGCAGACCTCCTTCAATATATGTTTGGACGATAGCTGTCATTTATTACTCTGCAGGTTTGTGAGTTACAGTGCCCCTGAGCTCCTTTCTTCAACTCGCTATCTTGTGAGCTGGCTGCAAACCGGCACGATTGTCAGGCCCTAATCTGGTTCAGGCACGGCATGCTGAGCCTTTGGTTAATTCCTCCTCCTGGTGGGAAATGAGCACTAAATTTGCCCGTGCAGACACCTACAGCTAGTCTCTCATTGGTTCTCCCTATTCCTGTTCATCTTGCGCAGAAATTGCAAACTGTGCCAAACAGGAAGTTAAAAGCACTGACTCTCCAAGTGGGGAGAGTGTTCGTAAAGGGTCTGGAATGGTGAACCCGAGTAAAAGGGGACGAAAACTGAGATGCATTTGAAAACGTTTGCCGGTCACACGGTGCACCATACTGTGGGTTTCCCATGCATGTTTTAGCTGAAGGAAGAATCCCTTAAACCTGGAGAGTTGGGACCCATGGAATGGGTACCATGCAGTATGACTTCAAAGGGTCTGCATTTGCTCATCGAACTTCACCAATGCTATCAGCACGAAGTGCCCAAACTTATGTCTCACTCAGCTCTGGGTTTAGATGTGGTAAATCCAGGTTGCATCACAAGCCCTGAATGAATTATTTAAGAATTGCTCTCTATTTCACTGTCCTTGGGTTTTGTTTGTGTAATTCATTTTGATAATGGGATTTATCGGATTTTCTCTGCTGCATTCATGCCGCTGTACACACGCTTCATTCTCTTACAGAGACATATAAATCCAAGTGTTTGAAGATTCTTACTACACAGGTGTATTCCTAGGGGTTGAATATGGTGTGTTTAGTCCATTTAGTTGAGCAAGGGGTAGGTCTTGACTATTACATATTTGGCTTATGGAAAGGTATCTGTGCTAATTTCTATCTCTGGTTTTATGCAGCACCCAAACTCACCTTTCCCCTTAAGCAAGCATAAGTTGGTTTTCTAAATTTGAGACCCTGTTCTGTTTTGTAATTCAGTTCATGTGTAGCCAAGTTTACATTCCGTGTATTAGTGATATCTTATGATGTTTCATTTTCTGTGTGACTTATTTCACTTAGAATCATCGTACCTGAATCCACTCATTATGCCGCGATGGGCCTGATGACATAGATTTCATTGCTGAGTGATATTCCATTGTACGTACGTACCACAGCTTCTTTATCCATTTTTCACATTCTGGGATATTTAACTTGTACCGTAGATGAGGTTCTTGTAAACAGAGCCGTCCGACACATTGGGGTGGCTGTGTGTTTTTGATTTTAATTTCCCTAAGCTATAGGACCATAAGTGGAAGTGCCGTAGGCTCCGTAGCTTTGTTTTTTCGGTGTTCCGGGAAACACCATACACTTCTCCAGGGTGGCTGTTGGCAATTTACATCCCGCCCATCAGCATAACAAGGCTCCCTGTTCTCCATGGCCTGTGCTGCCTTTCTGGATTTTACACTTTTTTCAGATGGCCCTTTTGACCGGGGGGCAGTGAGACTTCATTGTAGTGCAGATTTCTTTAACATGCTTGCTTGGTTGGCCAAAAAGGGCGTATGCGTTTTTTCCTGAATATATTCAGGAAAAAACGCATACGCCCTTTTTGGCCAAGAGCATCATTGTCGACGTTCTGCCTCTTTTCCTATGCTTTAAATGCAATTCCCGTCTACCCCCTGAAATCGTTTTCCTGCAATTCTGCCCCACTTACAAGTCGTCTTCGCAGCCTTCCTTCAATATATTTTTGGACGATAGCTCTCATTTATAACTCTGCAGGTTTGTGAGTTACAGTGCCCCTGAGCTCCTTTCTTCAACTCGCTATCTTGTGAGCTGGCCGCAAACCCGCAGGATTGCCTCAGGCCCTAATCTGGTTCTGGCACGGCATGCTGAGCCTTTGGTTAATTCCTCTTCCTGGTGGGAAATGAGCGTTAAATTTGCCCGTGCAGACACCTAGAGCTAGTCTCTCATTCGTTCTCCCTATTCCTTTTCATCTTGCGCAGAAATTGCAAACTGTGCCCAACAGGAGGTTAAAGGCACTGACTCTCCAAGTGGGGAGAGTGCTTGTAAACGGTCTAGAATGGTGAACCCGAGTAAAAGGGGACGAAAACTGAGATGCATTTGAAAACGTTTGCCAGTCACACGGTGCACCATACTGTGGGTTTCCCATGCATGTTTTAGCTGAAGGAAGAATCCCTTAAACTTGGAGAGTTGGGACCCATGGAATGGGTACCATGCTGTATGACTTCAAAGGGTCTGCATTTGCTCATCGAACCTCACCAATGCTATCAGCCCGAAGTGCCCAACCTTATGTCTCACTCAGCTCTGGGTTTAGATGAGGTAAATCCAGGTTGCACCACAAGCCCTGAATGAATTATTTAAGAATTGCTCTCTATTTCACTGTCATTGTGTTTTGTGTTTGTAATTCATTTTGATAATGGGATTTATCGGATTTTCTCTGCTGCCTTCATGCAGCTGTACACATGTTTGATTCTCTTATGGAGACATATAAATCCATGGGTTTGAAAATTCTTTCTAGTCAGGTGTATTCCTAGGCGTTGAATATAGGGTGTTTAGCCCATTTCGTTGAGCAAGGGGTAGGTCTTGACTATTACATATTTGACGTATGGAATGGTATCTGTGCTAATTTCTATCTCTGGTTTTATGCAGCAACCCAACTCACCTTTCCCCTTAAGCAAACATTAGTTGGTTTTCTCAATTTGAGACCCTGTTCTGTTTTGTAATTCAGTTCATGTGTAGCCAAGATTACATTCCGTGTATTAGTGATATCTTATGATGTTTCATTTTCTGTGTGACTTATTTCTCTTAGAATCATCGTACCTGAATCCACTCATTATGCCACGACGGTCCAGATGACATAGATTTCATTCGTGAGTGATATTCAATTGTACGTACGTACCACAACTTCTTTATCCATTTTTTGCTTTCTGGGATATTTAACTTGTACCGTAGACGAGGTTCTTGTAAACAGAGCTGTCTAAAGCTTTGGGGTGGCTGTGTGTTTTTGATTTTAATTTCCCTAAGCTATAGGACCATAAGTGGAAGTGCCATAGGCTCCGTTGCTTTGTTTTTTAGGTGTTTCAGGAAACACCATACACTTCTCCAGAGTGGCTGTTGGCAATTTACATCCCACCCATCAGCATAACAAGGCTCCCTGTTCTCCATGGCCTGTGCTGCATTTCTGCATTTTACACTTTTTTCAGATGTCCCTTTTGACCGGGGGGCAGTGAGACTTCATTGTAGTGCAGATTTCTTTAACATGCTTGCTTGGTTGGCCAAAAAGGGCGTATGCGTTTTTTCCTGAATATATTCAGGAAAATTTGCATACGCCCTTTTTGGCCAAGTGCATCATTGTCGACGTTCTGCCTCTTTTCCTATGCTTTAAATGCAATTCCAGTCTACCCCCTGAAATCGTTTTCCTGCAATTCTGCCCCGCTTTCAAGTCGTCTTCGCAGCCTTCCTTCAATATATTTTTGGTTGATAGCAGTCATTTAAAACTCTGCAGGTTTGTGAATTACAGGGCCCCTGAGCTCCTTTCTTCAAATCGCTTTCTTGTGAGCTGTCCGCAAACCGGCAGGATTGCTTCAGGACCTAATCTAGTTCCGGCACGGCATGCTGAGCGTTTGGTTAATTCCTCTTCCTGGTGGGAAATGAGCGTTAAATTTGCCCGTGCATACACCTACAACTAGTCTCTCATTGGTTCTCCCTATTCCTGTTCATCTTGCGCAGAAATTGCAAACTGTGCCAAACAGGAGGTTAAAGGCACTGACTCTCCAAGTGGGGAGAGTGTTAGTAAAGGGTCTGGAATTGTGCACCCGAGTAAAAGGGGACGAAAACTGAGATGCATTTGAAAATGTTTCCCGGTCACACGGTGCACCATATTGTGGGTTTCCTATGCATGTTTTAGCTGAAGGAAGAATCGCTTAAACGTGGAGAGTTGGGACCCATGGAAAGGGTACCATACAGTATGACTTCAAATGGTCTGCATTTGCTCATTGAACCTCACCAATGTTATCAGCCCGATGTCTCCAAACTTATGTCTCACGCAGCTCTGGGTGTAGATGAGGTAAATCCAAGTTGCATCACAAGCCCTGAATGAATTATTTAAGAATTGCTCTCTATTTCACTGTCATTGTGTTTTGTTTTTGAAATTTATTTTGATAATGGGATTTAGCTGATTTTCACTGCTGCGTTTTTGTCACTGTACACACGCTTGATTCTCTTATGGAGACATATAAATCCATAGGTATTAAGACTCTTACTCATCCTGTATATTCCTAGGCACTGAATATGGGGTGTTGAGTCCATTTCGTTGACCAGGAAGTAGGTTTTTTCTATTACATATTTGGCTTATGGAACGGTATCTGTGCTAATTTCAATCTCTGGTTTTATGCAGCACCCCAACTCTCCTTGATCCTTAAGCAAGCATAAGTTGGTTTTCTAAATTTGAGACCCCGTTCTCTTTTGTAATTCAGTTCATTTGTAGCCACGTTTACATTCCATGTATTAGTAATATCGTATGTCTTTGTCTTTTTGAATTATGTGACTTCAAATGATCATACGTAACTCCTCTGGGGTTGTTACAACTGGCCATGTTTCATTGATTTTCAGGCTGAGTAATATTCCACTCTACATAAGTGCCACACCTCTGTCCATTTTTTCCCTCCAGAGACATATAAATTATAACCTAATCGAGGATATATTAAACAGAGAGGCGGTAAATATTGGGGTGCCTGTGTCCTCTCGATTTTTCTTTTTCCCAAGATATACGTCCATGAGTGCAAGTGCCCTGTGCTCTGTAGCTCATTTTTTAGATGCTTTAGTAATCACAATACACTTTTCCAGAGTGACCGTTGGCAATATACATTTCCACTATAAGCCTCACAGGGCTCCCTTTTCTCCTTGCCCTGTCCTGCATTTCTGGTGTTTACACTTTATGAGGAAGGCTCTTCTGACTGATGCGAAGTGATATGTTTTGTAGTATTGATTTCCAGTGCCCACCTGTTTGGTTGGCTAAAAAAGTGTATGCCCTTTTCTTGAATATATACAGAAAAAGATGCATACACCCTTTTTGGCCAACTGCAATGTTGGCAATGTTCAGCCCCTTTTCTTGTGCTTAATGGCGAGTCCTTTCTACCTCATCCAATCCCTTTCCTGCCATTCTCCGTTGCTTACAAGTCCTTTTCTCTGACTTTCCTCAAGACATTTTTCAGTGATAGATATTTTCAACTCTGCAGTTTCGTGAATTTTAGTGTCCCTGAGTTCCATTTTTCAACTTGTGTTTATGGGAACTGGCCACAAAGCAGCGGGATTTCCTCAAGCCCTATTCTGTTTCCATGGGCAACCCTAGCCTTTGGTCAATTCGTCTTCCTGATTGGAAATTAGAGTGACATATGTCTGTCCGAAAACCTAGGACTTGTCTCTCATTGTTCCTCCTCCTTCTGCTTCATCCTTGGACAAATTCCAAACTGTGTGCAACAGGATGTTGACAGTGCTGACATCTCCAAGTGGGGAGACTGTTAGTAAAGACGCCGGAGTGGTGAACCCGAGCACCAGGAGATGAGGAGATGAGATGCCTTTTCCAAACTCTTCCCGATCAGACGATATACCATCCTCTGGGTGTGACAGGCATGTTTTAGCTGTAGGAAGTGTCCCGTTCATGTGAGGAGAACACCAGGGCTTTTTCAAAATCAGTGTCTCTCCGCTACCCAAACTGGGGAATTTTTTAAGCTACGGCTGCACATATGTTCATTAAGGGCCTTGGGAAGTAGGCAGAGTCCAAACTTTAGATGATTGAAGTCTTCAGGGTCAGAAGCACTGACCACCGGCTTCCCTTAGGTTCCATTTTAACTGTCATTGATAGATGATGTCAATAAAAATATCTATTCTTTTTCAGATTATTTCCCCTTATAGGTTATTGCAAAATATTGAGTGTAGTTCCCTGTGCTATAGAGTAGTTCCTTGTTGACGATCTATTTTATACATAGCAGTGTGTATGTGTTAATCCCAAACTGTTAATTTATCCCTCCTCCCACCTTTCCACTTTGGTAATAATAAATTATAAGATTTTATACTTCTCAGAAATGGGGGAGCTGAATGAGAGGTATCATTTTCAATGGAAAAGCATTTAAAACAAGGTTGAAGCTTTAACCAAGATTATTAGATGTACATCCTTGGAAAGAAATCACTTCGCTTCTCTAATATTGACCTGACAAATAAGACAAACCTTTTCACTGAACTTGCTTATAATAAAGTGATGGAAATATCAAATGGAAGTGTTAGAAACATCTTATTTTACCCGAGCCTTATACACTGTTCTATGTTAATTATAGTTTGGCTCACACATCTGTTCATTGAAGTTACAACGTTCTCAATTTCTGTTACTGATCCTCCAGAGTGGACCCCAACAAGTGTCCCCACGCCCAGTGTCATTGGAGCCAAAAGATCGAGACTGAGTTTGGTTCAGAAGCAAAGGAAACTTTATATTTTGATCAGAGAATGGAGAGGTGAGAGCATGTGCTACCCCGTGGGCTGTGGGCTGGGCTGCTGTGTAGAGATCCTGTCAGATTCAGTGGGAGGGAGGGGGCAGAGCTCTCGAGGGCCCTGTTGGCTGCAGCTCAGGCTCTATATCGCGGAGTCTGCACTGGGCCCCAGGACCTGATGTGTCGACCCAGCCATTCTGTACTAGGAAATCTGGTCTGAAGTGCCGGGTGTGGAACCTCTGTATGCGGGACCCTAGGAGCACATGAAATTAGACAAAGCACAAAGGATAAAAAAGGTTAGACTTTATTTTATTGCCCAGATTCTATTTTTATCTCCCAGGGATTTTTAATGGGCTTTGCCTGGGACAAACCCCTCTTCTGCCTTTTGTCCTCTTCCTCATTCTTGGAGTGCTGAGGGTGCAGACCCTTCTTCTGTAACTGCTGAGTGCTGAGTTAGGAGCCCTTATACCCGTGGGCGAGGGTCAGAACTTCTCCCCAGCAGCCTCTAGGTGACGTTGATTGTCCCCAGGCCTCCAGCCTCCCTGTTCATCTGCCTGAGCACGAGCATTGGAAGTGTTATAGATTCTAATGACCTTTAAGGGTCTGGGAAGGAAATGTGCAGTGACGCTGTGAGGTCCACTTTCACCCCGCCACACATTTGTTCAGACACTTTAGGCTGACCGTTTCTGCCAGCCTAGATGCTCTGACTAGTAGTCTGCACTTTCTTCAATTAGGCCTCTGAATTAACGTAAAAACAGCACCAGGTGTCAGGACCCTGCCTGCTCAACTCCCGGACAGTCCAGGGTCAGTGGTGATGAAGGACCATGATGGCCACTGAGTCAACAGCCTTTTGAAGTAAACAGGAGTCCAGCCGGTCTTACTGGTCACCATCATCACGGTGTCTGTAGGCTTTTCTATGGTGACAGCGTGATATACGGTTCCCCTGCCAAGATTATTACCTCCCCTCTGGGTGCAGTAAGTCCTGCAAGCAGTAGTCTACTCTTTTGTGACACACTCTTGTTGTTTTATGAGAGAAACTCCAGGTCAAGTGATGGTCACATGTGTCGTCATGGTGCCCCGTTGCCCCCGGATATCTCTCTGGATGTTGGAGTAGGAGGGCTTCCTCACTGGAGGTCAGTGTGCCCACGGAGCAAACCCTGCAACTTCAGGGCATGGTTGGGGGTTAGGAACACCACGTGGGGTCCTTTTCCCTTAGGAGGGAGGTGGCCTTTTGGGCTGCTGATTTCCAGGTTTTTAGATACCGCCAGTATGTTGGCCAGATGTTGCAGTGGGCCAAGCCCCTTGGTGACTATAGTTTATCCTACCTGGATGGCATTCTTGCATTGTTCCATTTCAAGTGGTCCCAGGTTTTGCACTAATACTCCAATGGCAATTCACCTTTCACCAGGAATGTAAAGGTCAAAGGGTTTAGCTAAATTAGGGAGTTCCAGGGCAAGGGTCTGAATTGACTGCTCTTTCCATTCTTGAAAGGCCACTTCTGGATTCTATTCAAAAGGATCATCATCTTTTCCTTTCAGTGTTTCATATAGAGGCCCAGCTAGTAGACTGTAGTTAGGGATCCAGAAGCAGCAAACTCTGGCCTCCCCAGGAACCCCTAAGCTGTCTTCTAGTTTTAGAAAGGGGTAAGGCTGTAAATTGTTTCTTCCCTTTCCTGGGATGAGCTTCTCCGACCTTCTGTGAGAATGAAGCCCAGGCAGGTCACCGTAGTCTGTGATATTTGAGCTTTTTCTTGGACAACTTCTATCCTTTATTGGCTTGGTAGTTCAGAGGCCTCCTTAGTAGGGCTGGTGATCAGAATGTCGTCAGCATATTGAAGGAGTGTTTCCTTTTCCAGAGGTAGAACTTTTACGTCTTTAGCTAAGCTTTCCCCAAAGATGGTGTGGGAATTTTTGAACACTTGGGGCAAGACGGCCTGGATGTATTGTTTTAGTTGTATGTTGAGTCCTGCCACTTACAAGCCAAAATTTCTTGTGACTCTGGGACTAATGGCATACAAAAGAAGGCATCATTGAAGACTAATACAGAATACCGTCTCCTGGTGGTTGGTAGAATGACCAGCAGGGTGTAGGAATTAGGAACTACTGGAGGTATATACTCGGTGGCTTCACTGACGATCCTGACATCTTTACCAGGCCCCTGGCAGCCCATGGGGCTCTCGTGGTCAGGCCAATCTCAGGATATGGAGCTCACCTGGGCAGGTACCCCACCTCCACACCAGCCCATGGGGCTCTCATGGTCAGGCCCATCCCAGGATATGGGGTTCCCTGGGCAGGTCCCCTGCAGCCCATGGGGCTCTCGTGGTCAGCTCCCTCCCAGGATACAGAGCTACACTTGCAGGTACTGTGGCAGGGCAGGGCACACAGGAACCGTGCACATTGCCCTCATTGCAGAGCACTCTCAGCTCACCTGTCACTCAGATCTGACACAGAGCACCTCAGAGCAGGACTTGAACTAACAAATAGCAACTCCGACAGGTCTGTGACCCTGGGCATCACTCTGTACGGCCTGCCACCACCTGGTCTTCCAGAGACTTCCACTGCACCCGGGGCACCAGGCCTCTGTCTCCACCCACCACCCACCCCTCCTCTCCCTGACTCCTGGGGTCCTCTTATTAGGCCAGGGTTTTCTTGAAGCTGTCTCCCACTCATGGGCCAGATAAAATGATTAGAATACAAGCCAGAGCTGCAGCCCATTGTCTATCCTGACTCTCAAGAGCCCACACCTGTTCCTTGGACCTGGCCGATTCAGCAAGTTCCATTTTCTGCAACTGTGAGACCCTGAGGGGTGATGATTGGCTGACCTGGGCAGCCTGACCATGCCGGCCAGCCCTCCCCAGGTGTGCCTGTTTTGAGATCAATATAAACACCGCTCCAGGCAGCAAGAACCCCTGCAGCTGTGCCTGACGCCATTTTCTCTGCCCTGTCAGCAGTCTCGGGGCTGGGCTGGTGGGAGGGAGTGACAGGTCACGGCGTTGTGGGTGGCCCAGTGTGAGTGGGGCTCTGCTGGACTTTCTGCAGCAGTTGTCAAGATGCCACCTGCTAAAGAAGAGGATGTGTCACCCATACCTGGCGCTGGAATTTCTCCCTGGGCAGACGTGAGGAAGGAAGAAATCAGTGGGGGCCGGGACAGGAGGGGTATCTCAGGCAGGGAAATGGAAAGCTTCCAGAAGAGCACCCAGGGCCAGGACCATCCTGGCTGGCCTGCAGGCACCAAGTTGGCTGGCATGCAATCACTCGTGTGGCTCCATTGCCCTTCCTCTAGGCTTTCAAGTCCTTGAACATATTCAGGTGTTTTATCTGGGAAGGGTGGGAACATTTCAGCAGCAGCTGGCCTGGGGCTCGGACCACGTTTACTCACAGATGCCTCAGCACGGTCCCCCAGCTTTGCAATGAGGACGCTTGTTGCGTGGGGCCTGCTGGCTGTATGGGAGATGATTCCCCACCACTGACCAACTTCAGAATTGTTTACAACTGGAGCAAGTGTCCTGATACGGTTTTCCTCTGTGTAACTTGTGGATTCTGTTTGTTTTTTCTATTTTTCGTTTTTGGTTCAAGGTAGATTTCATTCCTCTTTTTTGCATTTACAAATATAAGCATAGAAATAATTTATTCATATAAATACATGTATGTGGAGGGAAGAATATTTTTTCTGTTTTACTTTTTAATTTTATTTTTTTTAATTTTTAATCTTATTTTTTATACAGCAGGTTCTTATTGGTTATCTATTTTATACATATAAATGTATACATGTCAATCCCAATCTCTCAACTCTTCACACCACCATCCCCCCAACAGCTTTCTGCCCTTGGTGCAGATTTCCTTTACAGGCTTGCTTGGTTGGCCATCAAGGGTGTATGCGTTTTTTCCTGAATATATTCAGGAAAAAATGCATACGCCCTTTTTGGCAAAGTGCATCATTGTCGACATTCTGCCTCATTTCCTATGCTTTAAGTGCAATTCCAGTCTACCCCCTGAAATAGTTTTCCTCAAATGCTGCCCCCCTTTCCAGTCCTCTTCGCAGACTTACTTCAATATATTTTTGGACGATAGCTGTCATTCATAACTCTGCAGGTTTGTGAATTAGAGTGCCCCTGAGCTCCTTTCTTCAACTCGCTTTCTTGTGAGCTGGCCGAAAACCGCAGGAATGCTTCAGGCGCTAATCTGTTTCTGGCAGGGCACGCTGACCCTTTGGTTAATTCCTCTTCCTGGTGGGAAATGGTCGTTACACTTGCCCGTGCAGGCACCTACAGCTAGTCTCTCATTGGTTCTCCCTATTCCTGTTCATCTTGCTCAGAAATTGCAAACTGTGCTGAACAGGATGTTAAAGGCATTGACTCTCCAAGTGGGGAGAGTGTTAGTAAAGCGTCTGGAATGGTGAACCCGAGTACCAGGGCACAAAAACTGAGATGCATTTGAAAACGTTTCGCAATCACATGGTGGAATATACTCTGCGTTTCTCATGCATGTTTTAGCTGAAGGAAGAATCCCTTAAACCTGGAGAGTTGGGACCCACGGAATGGGTACCATGCAGTATGCCTTCAAACGGTCTGCATTTGCTCACCGAGCCTCACCAATGGTATCAGCGCGAAGGGTCCAGCCTTATGTCTCACCCAGCTCTGGGTGTAGATGTGGTAAATCCAGGTTGCATCACAAGCCCTGAATGAATTATTTAAGAATTGCTCTCTATTTCACTGTCATTGTGTTTTGTTTTTGAAATTTTTTTTGATAAAGGAAGTTATCCGATTTTCACTGCTGCGTTTAGGCCACTGTACACACGCTTGATTCTCTTACGGAGACATATAAATCCATGGGTTTTAAGATTCTTATTGTCAGGTATATTCCGAGGCGTTGAATATGGGGTGTTGAGTTCATTTCGTTGAGCAAGGAGTAGGTCTTGTCTATTATATATTTGGCTTATGGAAAGATATCTGTGCTAATTTCAATCTCTGGTTTTATGCAGCACGTCAACTCACCTTTCCCCATAAGCAAGCGTAAGTTCGTTTTCTAAATTTGAGACCGTGTTCTGTTTTGTAGATCAGTTCATGTGTAGCCAAGTTTACATTCCATGTATTAGTGATAACTTATGATGTTTCTTTTTCTGTGTGACTTATTTCACGTAAAATCATCATACCTGAATCCATTCATTATGCCACTACTGGCCTGATGACATAGATATCATTGCTGAGTGATATTCCATTGTACATACGTACCACATCTTCTTTATCCATATTTCGATTTCTGGGATATTTAACTTGTATCGTAGACGAGGTTCTTGTAAACAGAGCCGTCCCAAACTTTGGGGTGGCTCTGTGTTTTTCATTTTAATGTCCCTAAGCTATAGGACCATAAGTGGAAGTGCCATAGGCTGTGTTGCTTTGTTTCCTACGTGTTTCTGGAAACACCATACAGTTCTCCAGAGTGGCTGTTGGTGGTTCACATCCCGCCCATCAGCATAACAAGGCTACATGTTCCCCATGGCCTGTCCTGCCTTTCTGGATTTTACACTTTTTTCAGATGGCCCTTTTGACCGGGGGGCAGTGAGGCTTCATTGTAGTGCAGATTTCCTTTACACGCTTGCTTGGTTGGCCAAAAAGGGCGTATGCGTTTTTTCCTGAATATATATATGGGGAGAGTGTTATTGACGGGTCTGGAATATTGAACCCTAGTACCAGGGGAAAAAAACTGAGATGCATTTGAAAACGAATCCAAATCACAAGGTGGACCATACTCTGGGTTTCCCATGCATGTTTTAGCTGAAGGAAGAATCCCTTAAACCTGGAGAGTTGGGACCCATGGAATGGGTACCATGCAGTATGACTTCAAATGTTCTGCATTTGCTCACCGAACCTCACCAATGCTATCAGCCCGAAGTGTCCAGCCTTATGTCTCACCCAGCTCTGGTTGAAGATGTGCTAAATCCAGGTTGTATCACAAGCCCTGAATGAATTATTTAAGAATTGCCCTCTATTTCAGTGTCATTGTGTTTTGTTTTTGAAATTTATTTTGATAATGGGATTTATCGGATTTTCACTGATGCGTTTAGGCCGCTGTACACACGCTTGATTCTCTTACGGAGACATATAAATCCATGGGTTTTAAGATCCTTACTAGTCAGGTATATTCCTAGGCGTTGAATATGGGGTGTTGACTCCATTTCGTTGAGCAAGGAGTAGGTCTTTTCTATTACATATTTGGTTTATGGAACAGTTTCTGTGCTAATATCAATCTCTGGTTTTATGCAGCACCCCAACTCACCTTTCCCCATAAGCAACCATCAGTTGGTTTTCTAACTTGGAGACCCTCTTCTGTTTTGTAATTCAGTTCATGTGTAGCCAAGTTTCATTCCATGTATTAGTGATATCTTATGATGTTCCTTTTTCTGTGTGACTTATTTCACGTAGAATCATTGTACCTGAAACCACTCATTATGCCGCTAAGGGCCAGATGACATAGATTTCATTGCTGAGTGATTTTCCATTGTACGTATGTACCACAACTTCTTTATCCATTTTCGCTTTCTGGGATATTTAAATTGTACCGTAGACGAGGTTCTTGTAAACAGAGCCGACCCAAACTTTGGGGTGGCTGTGTGTTTTTGATTTTAATTTCCCTAAGCTATAGGACCATAAGTGGAAGTGCCGTAGGTTGTGTTGCTTTGTTTCCTACGTGTTTCAGGAAACACCATACACTTCTCCAGAGTGGCTGTTGGCAATTTACATCCCACCCATCAGCATAACAAGGCTCCCTGTTCTCCATGGCCTGTGCTGCCTTTCTGGATTTTACACTTTTTTCAGATGGCCCTTTTGACCGGGGGGCAGTGAGACTACATTGTAGTGCAGATTTCTTTAACATGCTTGCTTGGTTGGCCAAAAAGGGCGTATGCGTTTTCTCCTCAGGAAAAAACGCATACGCCCTTTTTGGCCAAGTGCATCATTGTCGACGTTCTGCCTCTTTTCCTATGCTTTAAATGCAATTCCAGTCTACCCCCTGAAATCGTTTTCCTGCAATTCTGCCCCGCTTTCAAGTCCTCTTCGCAGCCTTCCTTCAATATATTTTTGGACGATAGCTGTCATTTATAACTCTGCAGGTTTGTGAATTACAGAGCCCCTGAGCTCCTTTCTTAAAATCGCTTTCTTGTGAGCTGGCCGCAAACCCGCAGGATTGCTTCAGGCCCTAATCTGGTTCCGGCACGGCATGCTGAGCCTTTGGTTAATTCCTCTTTCTGGTGGGAAATGAGCGTTAAATTTGCCCATGCAGACACCTACAGCTAGTCTCTCATTGGTTCTCCCTATTCCTGTTCATCTTGCGCAGAAATTGCAAACTGTGCCAAACAGCAGGTTAAAGGCACTGACTCTCCAAGTGGGGAGAGTGTTAGTAAAGGGTCTGGGATTGTGAACCCGAGTAAAAGGGGACGAAAACTGAGATGCCTTTGAAAACGTTTCCTGGTCACATGGTGCACCATACTGTGGGTTTCCCATGCATGCTTTAGCTGAAGGAAGAATCGCTTAAACCTGGAGAGTTGGGACCCATGGAATGGGTACCATGCAGTATGACTTCAAAGGGTCTGCATTTGCTCATCGAACCTCACCAATGCTATCAGCCCGAAGTGCCCAACCTTATGTCTCACTCAGCTCTGGGTGTAGATGTGGTAAATCCAGGTTGCATCACAAGCCCTGAATGAATTATTTAAGAATTGCTCTCTATTTCACTGTCCTTGGGTTTTGTTTGTGTAATTCATTTTGATAATGGGATTTATCGGATTTTCTCTGCTGCATTCATGCCGCTGTACACACACTTCATTCTCTTACGGAGACATATAAATCCATGGGTTTGAAGATTCTTACTAGTCAGGTGTATTCCTAGGCGTTGAATATGGGGTGTTTAGTCCATTTCGTTGAGCAAGGGGTAGGTGTTGACTATTACATATTTGGCTTAAGGAAAGGTATCTGTGCTAATTTCTATCTCTGGTTTTATGCAGCACCCCAACTCACCTTTCCCCTTAAGCAAGCATAAGTTGGTTTTCTAAATTTGAGACCCTGTTCTGTTTTGTAATTCAGTTCATGTGTAGCCAAGTTTACATTCCGTGTAGTAGTGATATCTTATGATGTTTCATTTTCTGTGTGACTTATTTCACTTAGAATCATCGTACCTGAATCCACTCATTATGCCGCGACGGGCCTGATGACATAGATTTCATTGCTGAGTGATATTCCATTGTACGTACGTACCACAACTTCTTTATCCATTTTTCACATTCTGGGATATTTAACTTGTACCGTAGACGAGGTTCTTGTAAACAGAGCCGTCCGACACTTTGGGGTGGCTGTGAGTTTTTGATTTTAATTTCCCTAAGCTATAGGACCATAAGTGGAAGTGCCGTAGGCTCCGTAGCTTTGATTTTTCGGTGTTCCGGGAAACACCATACACTTCTCCAGAGTGGCTGTTGGCAATTTACATCCCGCCCATCAGCATAACAAGGCTCGCTGTTCTCCATGGCCTGTGCTGCCTTTCTGGATTTTACACATTTTTCAGATGGCCCTTTTGACCGGGGGGCAGTGAGACTTCATTGTAGTGCAGATTTCTTTAACATGCTTGCTTGGTTGGCCAAAAAGTGCGTATGCGTTTTTTCCTGAAAAATTCAGGAAAAATTCAGGAAAAAACGCATACGCCCTTTTTGGCCAAGAGCATCATTGTCGACGTTCTGCCTCTTTTCCTATGCTTTAAATGCAATTCCCGTCTACCCCCTGAAATCGTTTTCCTGCAAATCTGTCCCGCTTACAAGTCGTCTTCGCAGCCTTCCTTCAATATATTTTTGGACGATAGCTGTCATTTATAACTCTGCAGGTTTGTGAGTTACAGTGCCCCTGAGCTCCTTTCTTCAACTCGCTATCTTGTGAGCTGGCCGCAAACCCGCAGGATTGCCTCAGGCCCTAATCTGGTTCTGGCACGGCATGCTGAGCCTTTGGTTAATTCCTCTTCTTGCTGGGAAATGAGCGTTAAATTTGCCCGTGCAGACACCTACAGCTAGTCTCTCATTCGTTCTCCCTCTTCCTTTTCATCTTGCGCAGAAATTGCAAACTGTGCCCAACAGGAGGTTAAAGGCACTGACTCTCCAAGTGGGGAGAGTGCTTGTAAACGGTCTAGAATGGTGAACCCGAGTAAAAGGGGACGAAAACTGAGATGCATTTGAAAACGTTTGCCAGTCACACGGTGCACCATACTGTGGGTTTCCCATGCATGTTTTAGCTGAAGGAAGAATCCCTTAAACTTGGAGAGTTGGGACCCATGGAATGGGTACCATGCTGTATGACTTCAAAGGGTCTGCATTTGCTCATCGAACCTCACCAATGCTATCAGCCCGAAGTGCCCAACCTTATGTCTCACTCAGCTCTGGGTTTAGATGAGGTAAATCCAGGTTGCACCACAAGCCCTGAATGAATTATTTAAGAATTGCTCTCTATTTCACTGTCATTGTGTTTTGTGTTTGTAATTCATTTTGATAATGGGATTTATCGGATTTTCTCTGCTGCCTTCATGCAGCTGTACACATGTTTGATTCTCTTATGGAGACATATAAATCCATGGGTTTGAAAATTCTTTCTAGTCAGGTGTATTCCTAGGCGTTGAATATAGGGTGTTTAGCCCATTTCGTTGAGCAAGGGGTAGGTCTTGACTATTACATATTTGACGTATGGAATGGTATCTGTGCTAATTTCTATCTCTGGTTTTATGCAGCAACCCAACTCACCTTTCCCCTTAAGCAAACATTAGTTGGTTTTCTCAATTTGAGACCCTGTTCTGTTTTGTAATTCAGTTCATGTGTAGCCAAGATTACATTACGTGTATTAGTGATATCTTATGATGTTTCATTTTCTGTGTGACTTATTTCTCTTAGAATCATCGTACCTGAATCCACTCATTATGCCACGACGGTCCAGATGACATAGATTTCATTCGTGAGTGATATTCAATTGTACGTACGTACCACAACTTCTTTATCCATTTTTTGCTTTCTGGGATATTTAACTTGTACCGTAGACGAGGTTCTTGTAAACAGAGCTGTCTAAAGCTTTGGGGTGGCTGTGTGTTTTTGATTTTAATTTCCCTAAGCTATAGGACCATAAGTGGAAGTGCCATAGGCTCCGTTGCTTTGTTTTTTAGGTGTTTCAGGAAACACCATACACTTCTCCAGAGTGGCTGTTGGCAATTTACATCCCACCCATCAGCATAACAAGGCTCCCTGTTCTCCATGGCCTGTGCTGCATTTCTGCATTTTACACTTTTTTCAGATGTCCCTTTTGACCGGGGGGCAGTGAGACTTCATTGTAGTGCAGATTTCTTTAACATGCTTGCTTGGTTGGCCAAAAAGGGCGTATGCGTTTTTTCCTGAATATATTCAGGAAAATTTGCATACGCCCTTTTTGGCCAAGTGCATCATTGTCGACGTTCTGCCTCTTTTCCTATGCTTTAAATGCAATTCCAGTCTACCCCCTGAAATCGTTTTCCTGCAATTCTGCCCCGCTTTCAAGTCGTCTTCGCAGCCTTCCTTCAATATATTTTTGGTTGATAGCAGTCATTTAAAACTCTGCAGGTTTGTGAATTACAGGGCCCCTGAGCTCCTTTCTTCAAATCGCTTTCTTGTGAGCTGTCCGCAAACCGGCAGGATTGCTTCAGGACCTAATCTAGTTCCGGCACGGCATGCTGAGCGTTTGGTTAATTCCTCTTCCTGGTGGGAAATGAGCGTTAAATTTGCCCGTGCATACACCTACAACTAGTCTCTCATTGGTTCTCCCTATTCCTGTTCATCTTGCGCAGAAATTGCAAACTGTGCCAAACAGGAGGTTAAAGGCACTGACTCTCCAAGTGGGGAGAGTGTTAGTAAAGGGTCTGGAATTGTGCACCCGAGTAAAAGGGGACGAAAACTGAGATGCATTTGAAAATGTTTCCCGGTCACACGGTGCACCATATTGTGGGTTTCCTATGCATGTTTTAGCTGAAGGAAGAATCGCTTAAACGTGGAGAGTTGGGACCCATGGAAAGGGTACCATACAGTATGACTTCAAATGGTCTGCATTTGCTCATTGAACCTCACCAATGTTATCAGCCCGATGTCTCCAAACTTATGTCTCACGCAGCTCTGGGTGTAGATGAGGTAAATCCAAGTTGCATCACAAGCCCTGAATGAATTATTTAAGAATTGCTCTCTATTTCACTGTCATTGTGTTTTGTTTTTGAAATTTATTTTGATAATGGGATTTAGCTGATTTTCACTGCTGCGTTTTTGTCACTGTACACACGCTTGATTCTCTTATGGAGACATATAAATCCATAGGTATTAAGACTCTTACTCATCCTGTATATTCCTAGGCACTGAATATGGGGTGTTGAGTCCATTTCGTTGACCAGGAAGTAGGTTTTTTCTATTACATATTTGGCTTATGGAACGGTATCTGTGCTAATTTCAATCTCTGGTTTTATGCAGCACCCCAACTCTCCTTGATCCTTAAGCAAGCATAAGTTGGTTTTCTAAATTTGAGACCCCGTTCTCTTTTGTAATTCAGTTCATTTGTAGCCACGTTTACATTCCATGTATTAGTAATATCGTATGTCTTTGTCTTTTTGAATTATGTGACTTCAAATGATCATACGTAACTCCTCTGGGGTTGTTACAACTGGCCATGTTTCATTGATTTTCAGGCTGAGTAATATTCCACTCTACATAAGTGCCACACCTCTGTCCATTTTTTCCCTCCAGAGACATATAAATTATAACCTAATCGAGGATATATTAAACAGAGAGGCGGTAAATATTGGGGTGCCTGTGTCCTCTCGATTTTTCTTTTTCCCAAGATATACGTCCATGAGTGCAAGTGCCCTGTGCTCTGTAGCTCATTTTTTAGATGCTTTAGTAATCACAATACACTTTTCCAGAGTGACCGTTGGCAATATACATTTCCACTATAAGCCTCACAGGGCTCCCTTTTCTCCTTGCCCTGTCCTGCATTTCTGGTGTTTACACTTTATGAGGAAGGCTCTTCTGACTGATGCGAAGTGATATGTTTTGTAGTATTGATTTCCAGTGCCCACCTGTTTGGTTGGCTAAAAAAGTGTATGCCCTTTTCTTGAATATATACAGAAAAAGATGCATACACCCTTTTTGGCCAACTGCAATGTTGGCAATGTTCAGCCCCTTTTCTTGTGCTTAATGGCGAGTCCTTTCTACCTCATCCAATCCCTTTCCTGCCATTCTCCGTTGCTTACAAGTCCTTTTCTCTGACTTTCCTCAAGACATTTTTCAGTGATAGATATTTTCAACTCTGCAGTTTCGTGAATTTTAGTGTCCCTGAGTTCCATTTTTCAACTTGTGTTTATGGGAACTGGCCACAAAGCAGCGGGATTTCCTCAAGCCCTATTCTGTTTCCATGGGCAACCCTAGCCTTTGGTCAATTCGTCTTCCTGATTGGAAATTAGAGTGACATATGTCTGTCCGAAAACCTAGGACTTGTCTCTCATTGTTCCTCCTCCTTCTGCTTCATCCTTGGACAAATTCCAAACTGTGTGCAACAGGATGTTGACAGTGCTGACATCTCCAAGTGGGGAGACTGTTAGTAAAGACGCCGGAGTGGTGAACCCGAGCACCAGGAGATGAGGAGATGAGATGCCTTTTCCAAACTCTTCCCGATCAGACGATATACCATCCTCTGGGTGTGACAGGCATGTTTTAGCTGTAGGAAGTGTCCCGTTCATGTGAGGAGAACACCAGGGCTTTTTCAAAATCAGTGTCTCTCCGCTACCCAAACTGGGGAATTTTTTAAGCTACGGCTGCACATATGTTCATTAAGGGCCTTGGGAAGTAGGCAGAGTCCAAACTTTAGATGATTGAAGTCTTCAGGGTCAGAAGCACTGACCACCGGCTTCCCTTAGGTTCCATTTTAACTGTCATTGATAGATGATGTCAATAAAAATATCTATTCTTTTTCAGATTATTTCCCCTTATAGGTTATTGCAAAATATTGAGTGTAGTTCCCTGTGCTATAGAGTAGTTCCTTGTTGACGATCTATTTTATACATAGCAGTGTGTATGTGTTAATCCCAAACTGTTAATTTATCCCTCCTCCCACCTTTCCACTTTGGTAATAATAAATTATAAGATTTTATACTTCTCAGAAATGGGGGAGCTGAATGAGAGGTATCATTTTCAATGGAAAAGCATTTAAAACAAGATTGAAGCTTTAACCAAGATTATTAGATGTACATCCTTGGAAAGAAATCACTTCGCTTCTCTAATATTGACCTGACAAATAAGACAAACCTTTTCACTGAACTTGCTTATAATAAAGTGATGGAAATATCAAATGGAAGTGTTAGAAACATCTTATTTTACCCGAGCCTTATACACTGTTCTATGTTAATTATAGTTTGGCTCACACATCTGTTCATTGAAGTTACAACGTTCTCAATTTCTGTTACTGATCCTCCAGAGTGGACCCCAACAAGTGTCCCCACGCCCAGTGTCATTGGAGCCAAAAGATCGAGACTGAGTTTGGTTCAGAAGCAAAGGAAACTTTATATTTTGATCAGAGAATGGAGAGGTGAGAGCATGTGCTACCCCGTGGGCTGTGGGCTGGGCTGCTGTGTAGAGATCCTGTCAGATTCAGTGGGAGGGAGGGGGCAGAGCTCTCGAGGGCCCTGTTGGCTGCAGCTCAGGCTCTATATCGCGGAGTCTGCACTGGGCCCCAGGACCTGATGTGTCGACCCAGCCATTCTGTACTAGGAAATCTGGTCTGAAGTGCCGGGTGTGGAACCTCTGTATGCGGGACCCTAGGAGCACATGAAATTAGACAAAGCACAAAGGATAAAAAAGGTTAGACTTTATTTTATTGCCCAGATTCTATTTTTATCTCCCAGGGATTTTTAATGGGCTTTGCCTGGGACAAACCCCTCTTCTGCCTTTTGTCCTCTTCCTCATTCTTGGAGTGCTGAGGGTGCAGACCCTTCTTCTGTAACTGCTGAGTGCTGAGTTAGGAGCCCTTATACCCGTGGGCGAGGGTCAGAACTTCTCCCCAGCAGCCTCTAGGTGACGTTGATTGTCCCCAGGCCTCCAGCCTCCCTGTTCATCTGCCTGAGCACGAGCATTGGAAGTGTTATAGATTCTAATGACCTTTAAGGGTCTGGGAAGGAAATGTGCAGTGACGCTGTGAGGTCCACTTTCACCCCGCCACACATTTGTTCAGACACTTTAGGCTGACCGTTTCTGCCAGCCTAGATGCTCTGACTAGTAGTCTGCACTTTCTTCAATTAGGCCTCTGAATTAACGTAAAAACAGCACCAGGTGTCAGGACCCTGCCTGCTCAACTCCCGGACAGTCCAGGGTCAGTGGTGATGAAGGACCATGATGGCCACTGAGTCAACAGCCTTTTGAAGTAAACAGGAGTCCAGCCGGTCTTACTGGTCACCATCATCACGGTGTCTGTAGGCTTTTCTATGGTGACAGCGTGATATACGGTTCCCCTGCCAAGATTATTACCTCCCCTCTGGGTGCAGTAAGTCCTGCAAGCAGTAGTCTACTCTTTTGTGACACACTCTTGTTGTTTTATGAGAGAAACTCCAGGTCAAGTGATGGTCACATGTGTCGTCATGGTGCCCCGTTGCCCCCGGATATCTCTCTGGATGTTGGAGTAGGAGGGCTTCCTCACTGGAGGTCAGTGTGCCCACGGAGCAAACCCTGCAACTTCAGGGCATGGTTGGGGGTTAGGAACACCACGTGGGGTCCTTTTCCCTTAGGAGGGAGGTGGCCTTTTGGGCTGCTGATTTCCAGGTTTTTAGATACCGCCAGTATGTTGGCCAGATGTTGCAGTGGGCCAAGCCCCTTGGTGACTATAGTTTATCCTACCTGGATGGCATTCTTGCATTGTTCCATTTCAAGTGGTCCCAGGTTTTGCACTAATACTCCAATGGCAATTCACCTTTCACCAGGAATGTAAAGGTCAAAGGGTTTAGCTAAATTAGGGAGTTCCAGGGCAAGGGTCTGAATTGACTGCTCTTTCCATTCTTGAAAGGCCACTTCTGGATTCTATTCAAAAGGATCATCATCTTTTCCTTTCAGTGTTTCATATAGAGGCCCAGCTAGTAGACTGTAGTTAGGGATCCAGAAGCAGCAAACTCTGGCCTCCCCAGGAACCCCTAAGCTGTCTTCTAGTTTTAGAAAGGGGTAAGGCTGTAAATTGTTTCTTCCCTTTCCTGGGATGAGCTTCTCCGACCTTCTGTGAGAATGAAGCCCAGGCAGGTCACCGTAGTCTGTGATATTTGAGCTTTTTCTTGGACAACTTCTATCCTTTATTGGCTTGGTAGTTCAGAGGCCTCCTTAGTAGGGCTGGTGATCAGAATGTCGTCAGCATATTGAAGGAGTGTTTCCTTTTCCAGAGGTAGAACTTTTACGTCTTTAGCTAAGCTTTCCCCAAAGATGGTGTGGGAATTTTTGAACACTTGGGGCAAGACGGCCTGGATGTATTGTTTTAGTTGTATGTTGAGTCCTGCCACTTACAAGCCAAAATTTCTTGTGACTCTGGGACTAATGGCATACAAAAGAAGGCATCATTGAAGACTAATACAGAATACCGTCTCCTGGTGGTTGGTAGAATGACCAGCAGGGTGTAGGAATTAGGAACTACTGGAGGTATATACTCGGTGGCTTCACTGACGATCCTGACATCTTTACCAGGCCCCTGGCAGCCCATGGGGCTCTCGTGGTCAGGCCAATCTCAGGATATGGAGCTCACCTGGGCAGGTACCCCACCTCCACACCAGCCCATGGGGCTCTCATGGTCAGGCCCATCCCAGGATATGGGGTTCCCTGGGCAGGTCCCCTGCAGCCCATGGGGCTCTCGTGGTCAGCTCCCTCCCAGGATACAGAGCTACACTTGCAGGTACTGTGGCAGGGCAGGGCACACAGGAACCGTGCACATTGCCCTCATTGCAGAGCACTCTCAGCTCACCTGTCACTCAGATCTGACACAGAGCACCTCAGAGCAGGACTTGAACTAACAAATAGCAACTCCGACAGGTCTGTGACCCTGGGCATCACTCTGTACGGCCTGCCACCACCTGGTCTTCCAGAGACTTCCACTGCACCCGGGGCACCAGGCCTCTGTCTCCACCCACCACCCACCCCTCCTCTCCCTGACTCTTGGGGTCCTCTTATTAGGCCAGGGTTTTCTTGAAGCTGTCTCCCACTCATGGGCCAGATAAAATGATTAGAATACAAGCCAGAGCTGCAGCCCATTGTCTATCCTGACTCTCAAGAGCCCACACCTGTTCCTTGGACCTGGCCGATTCAGCAAGTTCCATTTTCTGCAACTGTGAGACCCTGAGGGGTGATGATTGGCTGACCTGGGCAGCCTGACCATGCCGGCCAGCCCTCCCCAGGTGTGCCTGTTTTGAGATCAATATAAACACCGCTCCAGGCAGCAAGAACCCCTGCAGCTGTGCCTGACGCCATTTTCTCTGCCCTGTCAGCAGTCTCGGGGCTGGGCTGGTGGGAGGGAGTGACAGGTCACGGCGTTGTGGGTGGCCCAGTGTGAGTGGGGCTCTGCTGGACTTTCTGCAGCAGTTGTCAAGATGCCACCTGCTAAAGAAGAGGATGTGTCACCCATACCTGGCGCTGGAATTTCTCCCTGGGCAGACGTGAGGAAGGAAGAAATCAGTGGGGGCCGGGACAGGAGGGGTATCTCAGGCAGGGAAATGGAAAGCTTCCAGAAGAGCACCCAGGGCCAGGACCATCCTGGCTGGCCTGCAGGCACCAAGTTGGCTGGCATGCAATCACTCGTGTGGCTCCATTGCCCTTCCTCTAGGCTTTCAAGTCCTTGAACATATTCAGGTGTTTTATCTGGGAAGGGTGGGAACATTTCAGCAGCAGCTGGCCTGGGGCTCGGACCACGTTTACTCACAGATGCCTCAGCACGGTCCCCCAGCTTTGCAATGAGGACGCTTGTTGCGTGGGGCCTGCTGGCTGTATGGGAGATGATTCCCCACCACTGACCAACTTCAGAATTGTTTACAACTGGAGCAAGTGTCCTGATACGGTTTTCCTCTGTGTAACTTGTGGATTCTGTTTGTTTTTTCTATTTTTCGTTTTTGGTTCAAGGTAGATTTCATTCCTCTTTTTTGCATTTACAAATATAAGCATAGAAATAATTTATTCATATAAATACATGTATGTGGAGGGAAGAATATTTTTTCTGTTTTACTTTTTAATTTTATTTTTTTTAATTTTTAATCTTATTTTTTATACAGCAGGTTCTTATTGGTTATCTATTTTATACATATAAATGTATACATGTCAATCCCAATCTCTCAACTCTTCACACCACCATCCCCCCAACAGCTTTCTGCCCTTGGTGCAGATTTCCTTTACAGGCTTGCTTGGTTGGCCATCAAGGGTGTATGCGTTTTTTCCTGAATATATTCAGGAAAAAATGCATACGCCCTTTTTGGCAAAGTGCATCATTGTCGACATTCTGCCTCATTTCCTATGCTTTAAGTGCAATTCCAGTCTACCCCCTGAAATAGTTTTCCTCAAATGCTGCCCCCCTTTCCAGTCCTCTTCGCAGACTTACTTCAATATATTTTTGGACGATAGCTGTCATTCATAACTCTGCAGGTTTGTGAATTAGAGTGCCCCTGAGCTCCTTTCTTCAACTCGCTTTCTTGTGAGCTGGCCGAAAACCGCAGGAATGCTTCAGGCGCTAATCTGTTTCTGGCAGGGCACGCTGACCCTTTGGTTAATTCCTCTTCCTGGTGGGAAATGGTCGTTACACTTGCCCGTGCAGGCACCTACAGCTAGTCTCTCATTGGTTCTCCCTATTCCTGTTCATCTTGCTCAGAAATTGCAAACTGTGCTGAACAGGATGTTAAAGGCATTGACTCTCCAAGTGGGGAGAGTGTTAGTAAAGCGTCTGGAATGGTGAACCCGAGTACCAGGGCACAAAAACTGAGATGCATTTGAAAACGTTTCGCAATCACATGGTGGAATATACTCTGCGTTTCTCATGCATGTTTTAGCTGAAGGAAGAATCCCTTAAACCTGGAGAGTTGGGACCCACGGAATGGGTACCATGCAGTATGCCTTCAAACGGTCTGCATTTGCTCACCGAGCCTCACCAATGGTATCAGCGCGAAGGGTCCAGCCTTATGTCTCACCCAGCTCTGGGTGTAGATGTGGTAAATCCAGGTTGCATCACAAGCCCTGAATGAATTATTTAAGAATTGCTCTCTATTTCACTGTCATTGTGTTTTGTTTTTGAAATTTTTTTTGATAAAGGAAGTTATCCGATTTTCACTGCTGCGTTTAGGCCACTGTACACACGCTTGATTCTCTTACGGAGACATATAAATCCATGGGTTTTAAGATTCTTATTGTCAGGTATATTCCGAGGCGTTGAATATGGGGTGTTGAGTTCATTTCGTTGAGCAAGGAGTAGGTCTTGTCTATTATATATTTGGCTTATGGAAAGATATCTGTGCTAATTTCAATCTCTGGTTTTATGCAGCACGTCAACTCACCTTTCCCCATAAGCAAGCGTAAGTTCGTTTTCTAAATTTGAGACCGTGTTCTGTTTTGTAGATCAGTTCATGTGTAGCCAAGTTTACATTCCATGTATTAGTGATAACTTATGATGTTTCTTTTTCTGTGTGACTTATTTCACGTAAAATCATCATACCTGAATCCATTCATTATGCCACTACTGGCCTGATGACATAGATATCATTGCTGAGTGATATTCCATTGTACATACGTACCACATCTTCTTTATCCATATTTCGATTTCTGGGATATTTAACTTGTATCGTAGACGAGGTTCTTGTAAACAGAGCCGTCCCAAACTTTGGGGTGGCTCTGTGTTTTTCATTTTAATGTCCCTAAGCTATAGGACCATAAGTGGAAGTGCCATAGGCTGTGTTGCTTTGTTTCCTACGTGTTTCTGGAAACACCATACAGTTCTCCAGAGTGGCTGTTGGTGGTTCACATCCCGCCCATCAGCATAACAAGGCTACATGTTCCCCATGGCCTGTCCTGCCTTTCTGGATTTTACACTTTTTTCAGATGGCCCTTTTGACCGGGGGGCAGTGAGGCTTCATTGTAGTGCAGATTTCCTTTACACGCTTGCTTGGTTGGCCAAAAAGGGCGTATGCGTTTTTTCCTGAATATATATATGGGGAGAGTGTTATTGACGGGTCTGGAATATTGAACCCTAGTACCAGGGGAAAAAAACTGAGATGCATTTGAAAACGAATCCAAATCACAAGGTGGACCATACTCTGGGTTTCCCATGCATGTTTTAGCTGAAGGAAGAATCCCTTAAACCTGGAGAGTTGGGACCCATGGAATGGGTACCATGCAGTATGACTTCAAATGTTCTGCATTTGCTCACCGAACCTCACCAATGCTATCAGCCCGAAGTGTCCAGCCTTATGTCTCACCCAGCTCTGGTTGAAGATGTGCTAAATCCAGGTTGTATCACAAGCCCTGAATGAATTATTTAAGAATTGCCCTCTATTTCAGTGTCATTGTGTTTTGTTTTTGAAATTTATTTTGATAATGGGATTTATCGGATTTTCACTGATGCGTTTAGGCCGCTGTACACACGCTTGATTCTCTTACGGAGACATATAAATCCATGGGTTTTAAGATCCTTACTAGTCAGGTATATTCCTAGGCGTTGAATATGGGGTGTTGACTCCATTTCGTTGAGCAAGGAGTAGGTCTTTTCTATTACATATTTGGTTTATGGAACAGTTTCTGTGCTAATATCAATCTCTGGTTTTATGCAGCACCCCAACTCACCTTTCCCCATAAGCAACCATCAGTTGGTTTTCTAACTTGGAGACCCTCTTCTGTTTTGTAATTCAGTTCATGTGTAGCCAAGTTTCATTCCATGTATTAGTGATATCTTATGATGTTCCTTTTTCTGTGTGACTTATTTCACGTAGAATCATTGTACCTGAAACCACTCATTATGCCGCTAAGGGCCAGATGACATAGATTTCATTGCTGAGTGATTTTCCATTGTACGTATGTACCACAACTTCTTTATCCATTTTCGCTTTCTGGGATATTTAAATTGTACCGTAGACGAGGTTCTTGTAAACAGAGCCGACCCAAACTTTGGGGTGGCTGTGTGTTTTTGATTTTAATTTCCCTAAGCTATAGGACCATAAGTGGAAGTGCCGTAGGTTGTGTTGCTTTGTTTCCTACGTGTTTCAGGAAACACCATACACTTCTCCAGAGTGGCTGTTGGCAATTTACATCCCACCCATCAGCATAACAAGGCTCCCTGTTCTCCATGGCCTGTGCTGCCTTTCTGGATTTTACACTTTTTTCAGATGGCCCTTTTGACCGGGGGGCAGTGAGACTACATTGTAGTGCAGATTTCTTTAACATGCTTGCTTGGTTGGCCAAAAAGGGCGTATGCGTTTTCTCCTCAGGAAAAAACGCATACGCCCTTTTTGGCCAAGTGCATCATTGTCGACGTTCTGCCTCTTTTCCTATGCTTTAAATGCAATTCCAGTCTACCCCCTGAAATCGTTTTCCTGCAATTCTGCCCCGCTTTCAAGTCCTCTTCGCAGCCTTCCTTCAATATATTTTTGGACGATAGCTGTCATTTATAACTCTGCAGGTTTGTGAATTACAGAGCCCCTGAGCTCCTTTCTTAAAATCGCTTTCTTGTGAGCTGGCCGCAAACCCGCAGGATTGCTTCAGGCCCTAATCTGGTTCCGGCACGGCATGCTGAGCCTTTGGTTAATTCCTCTTTCTGGTGGGAAATGAGCGTTAAATTTGCCCATGCAGACACCTACAGCTAGTCTCTCATTGGTTCTCCCTATTCCTGTTCATCTTGCGCAGAAATTGCAAACTGTGCCAAACAGCAGGTTAAAGGCACTGACTCTCCAAGTGGGGAGAGTGTTAGTAAAGGGTCTGGGATTGTGAACCCGAGTAAAAGGGGACGAAAACTGAGATGCCTTTGAAAACGTTTCCTGGTCACATGGTGCACCATACTGTGGGTTTCCCATGCATGCTTTAGCTGAAGGAAGAATCGCTTAAACCTGGAGAGTTGGGACCCATGGAATGGGTACCATGCAGTATGACTTCAAAGGGTCTGCATTTGCTCATCGAACCTCACCAATGCTATCAGCCCGAAGTGCCCAACCTTATGTCTCACTCAGCTCTGGGTGTAGATGTGGTAAATCCAGGTTGCATCACAAGCCCTGAATGAATTATTTAAGAATTGCTCTCTATTTCACTGTCCTTGGGTTTTGTTTGTGTAATTCATTTTGATAATGGGATTTATCGGATTTTCTCTGCTGCATTCATGCCGCTGTACACACACTTCATTCTCTTACGGAGACATATAAATCCATGGGTTTGAAGATTCTTACTAGTCAGGTGTATTCCTAGGCGTTGAATATGGGGTGTTTAGTCCATTTCGTTGAGCAAGGGGTAGGTGTTGACTATTACATATTTGGCTTAAGGAAAGGTATCTGTGCTAATTTCTATCTCTGGTTTTATGCAGCACCGCAACTCACCTTTCCCCTTAAGCAAGCATAAGTTGGTTTTCTAAATTTGAGACCCTGTTCTGTTTTGTAATTCAGTTCATGTGTAGCCAAGTTTACATTCCGTGTAGTAGTGATATCTTATGATGTTTCATTTTCTGTGTGACTTATTTCACTTAGAATCATCGTACCTGAATCCACTCATTATGCCGCGACGGGCCTGATGACATAGATTTCATTGCTGAGTGATATTCCATTGTACGTACGTACCACAACTTCTTTATCCATTTTTCACATTCTGGGATATTTAACTTGTACCGTAGACGAGGTTCTTGTAAACAGAGCCGTCCGACACTTTGGGGTGGCTGTGAGTTTTTGATTTTAATTTCCCTAAGCTATAGGACCATAAGTGGAAGTGCCGTAGGCTCCGTAGCTTTGTTTTTTCGGTGTTCCGGGAAACACCATACACTTCTCCAGAGTGGCTGTTGGCAATTTACATCCCGCCCATCAGCATAACAAGGCTCCCTGTTCTCCATGGCCTGTGCTGCCTTTCTGGATTTTACACATTTTTCAGATGGCCCTTTTGACCGGGGGGCAGTGAGACTTCATTGTAGTGCAGATTTCTTTAACATGCTTGCTTGGTTGGCCAAAAAGGGCGTATGCGTTTTTTCCTGAAAAATTCAGGAAAAATTCAGGAAAAAACGCATACGCCCTTTTTGGCCAAGAGCATCATTGTCGACGTTCTGCCTCTTTTCCTATGCTTTAAATGCAATTCCCGTCTACCCCCTGAAATCGTTTTCCTGCAAATCTGTCCCGCTTACAAGTCGTCTTCGCAGCCTTCCTTCAATATATTTTTGGACGATAGCTGTCATTTATAACTCTGCAGGTTTGTGAGTTACAGTGCCCCTGAGCTCCTTTCTTCAACTCGCTATCTTGTGAGCTGGCCGCAAACCCGCAGGATTGCCTCAGGCCCTAATCTGGTTCTGGCACGGCATGCTGAGCCTTTGGTTAATTCCTCTTCTTGCTGGGAAATGAGCGTTAAATTTGCCCGTGCAGACACCTACAGCTAGTCTCTCATTCGTTCTCCCTCTTCCTTTTCATCTTGCGCAGAAATTGCAAACTGTGCCCAACAGGAGGTTAAAGGCACTGACTCTCCAAGTGGGGAGAGTGTTCGTAAAGGGTCTGGAATGGTGAACCCGAGTAAAAGGGGACGAAAACTGAGATGCATTTGAAAACGTTTGCCAGTCACACGGTGCACCATACTGTGGGTTTCCCATGCATGTTTTAGCTGAAGGAAGAATCCCTTAAACTTGGAGAGTTGGGACCCATGGAATGGGTACCATGCTGTATGACTTCAAAGGGTCTGCATTTGCTCATCGAACCTCACCAATGCTATCAGCCCGAAGTGCCCAACCTTATGTCTCACTCAGCTCTGGGTGTAGATGTGGTAAATCCAGGTTGCATCACAAGCCCTGAATGAATTATTTAAGAATTGCTCTCTATTTCACTGTCCTTGGGTTTTGTTTGTGTAATTCATTTTGATAATGGGATTTATCGGATTTTCTCTGCTGCATTCATGCCGCTGTACACACGCTTCATTCTCTTACGCAGACATATAAATCCATGGGTTTGAAGATTCTTACTAGTCAGGTGTATTCCTAGGCGTTGAATATGGGGTGTTTAGTCCATTTTGTTGAGCAAGGGGTAGGTCTTGACTATTACATATTTGGCTTATGGAAAGGTATCTGTGCTAATTTCTATCTCTGGTTTTATGCAGCACCCCAACTCACCTTTCCCCTTAAGCAAGCATAAGTTGGTTTTCTAAATTTGAGACCCTGTTCTGTTTTGTAATTCAGTTCATGTGTAGCCAAGATTACATTCCGTGTAGTAGTGATATCTTATGATGTTTCATTTTCTGTGTGACTTATTTCACTTAGAATCATCGTACCTGAATCCACTCATTATGCCGCGACGGGCCTGATGACATAGATTACATTGCTGAGTGATATTCCATTGTACGTACGTACCACAACTTCTTTATCCATTTTTCACATTCTGGGATATTTAACTTGTACCGTAGACGAGGTTCTTGTAAACAGAGCCGTCCGACACTTTGGGGTGGCTGTGTGTTTTTGATTTTAATTTCCCTAAGCTATAGGACCATAAGTGGAAGTGCCGTAGGCTCCGTAGCTTTGTTTTTTCGGTGTTCCGGGAAACACCATACACTTCTCCAGAGTGGCTGTTGGCAATTTACATCCCGCCCATCAGCATAACAAGGCTCCCTGTTCTCCATGGCGTGTGCTGCCTTTCTGGATTTTACACTTTTTTCAGATGGCCCTTTTGACCGGGGGGCAGTGAGACTTCATTGTAGTGCAGATTTCTTTAACATGCTTGCTTGGTTGGCCAAAAAGGGCGTATGCGTTTTTTCCTGAATATATTCAGGAAAAAACGCATACGCCCTTTTTGGCCAAGAGCATCATTGTCGACGTTCTGCCTCTTTTCCTATGCTTTAAATGCAATTCCCGTCTACCCCCTGAAATCGTTTTCCTGCAAATCTGTCCCGCTTACAAGTCGTCTTCGCAGCCTTCCTTCAATATATTTTTGGACGATAGCTGTCATTTATAACTCTGCAGGTTTGTGAGTTACAGTGCCCCTGAGCTCCTTTCTTCAACTCGCTATCTTGTGAGCTGGCCGCAAACCCGCAGGATTGCCTCAGGCCCTAATCTGGTTCTGGCACGGCATGCTGAGCCTTTGGTTAATTCCTCTTCCTGGTGGGAAATGAGCGTTAAATTTGCCCGTGCAGACACCTACAGCTAGTCTCTCATTCGTTCTCCCTATTCCTTTTCATCTTGCGCAGAAATTGCAAACTGTGCCCAACAGGAGGTTAAAGGCACTGACTCTCCAAGTGGGGAGAGTGCTTGTAAAGGGTCTAGAATGGTGAACCCGAGTAAAAGGGGACGAAAACTGAGATGCATTTGAAAACGTTTGCCAGTCACACGGTGCACCATACTGTGGGTTTCCCATGCATGTTTTAGCTGAAGGAAGAATCCCTTAAACTTGGAGAGTTGGGACCCATGGAATGGGTACCATGCTGTATGACTTCAAAGGGTCTGCATTTGCTCATTGAACCTCACCAATGCTATCAGCCCGAAGTGCCCAACCTTATGTCTCACTCAGCTCTGGGTTTAGATGAGGTAAATCCAGGTTGCACCACAAGCCCTGAATGAATTATTTAAGAATTGCTCTCTATTTCACTGTCATTGTGTTTTGTGTTTGTAATTCATTTTGATAATGGGATTTATCGGATTTTCTCTGCTGCCTTCATGCAGCTGTACACATGTTTGATTCTCTTATGGAGACATATAAATCCATGGGTTTGAAAATTCTTTCTAGTCAGGTGTATTCCTAGGCGTTGAATATAGGGTGTTTAGCCCATTTCGTTGAGCAAGGGGTAGGTCTTGACTATTACATATTTGACGTATGGAATGGTATCTGTGCTAATTTCTATCTCTGGTTTTATGCAGCAACCCAACTCACCTTTCCCCTTAAGCAAACATTAGTTGGTTTTCTCAATTTGAGACCCTGTTCTGTTTTGTAATTCAGTTCATGTGTAGCCAAGATTACATTACGTGTATTAGTGATATCTTATGATGTTTCATTTTCTGTGTGACTTATTTCTCTTAGAATCATCGTACCTGAATCCACTCATTATGCCACGACGGTCCAGATGACATAGATTTCATTCGTGAGTGATATTCAATTGTACGTACGTACCACAACTTCTTTATCCATTTTTTGCTTTCTGGGATATTTAACTTGTACCGTAGACGAGGTTCTTGTAAACAGAGCTGTCTAAAGCTTTGGGGTGGCTGTGTGTTTTTGATTTTAATTTCCCTAAGCTATAGGACCATAAGTGGAAGTGCCATAGGCTCCGTTGCTTTGTTTTTTAGGTGTTTCAGGAAACACCATACACTTCTCCAGAGTGGCTGTTGGCAATTTACATCCCACCCATCAGCATAACAAGGCTCCCTGTTCTCCATGGCCTGTGCTGCATTTCTGCATTTTACACTTTTTTCAGATGTCCCTTTTGACCGGGGGGCAGTGAGACTTCATTGTAGTGCAGATTTCTTTAACATGCTTGCTTGGTTGGCCAAAAAGGGCGTATGCGTTTTTTCCTGAATATATTCAGGAAAATTTGCATACGCCCTTTTTGGCCAAGTGCATCATTGTCGACGTTCTGCCTCTTTTCCTATGCTTTAAATGCAATTCCAGTCTACCCCCTGAAATCGTTTTCCTGCAATTCTGCCCCGCTTTCAAGTCGTCTTCGCAGCCTTCCTTCAATATATTTTTGGTTGATAGCAGTCATTTATAACTCTGCAGGTTTGTGAATTACAGGGCCCCTGAGCTCCTTTCTTCAAATCGCTTTCTTGTGAGCTGGCCGCAAACCGGCAGGATTGCTTCAGGACCTAATCTAGTTCCGGCACGGCATGCTGAGCGTTTGGTTAATTCCTCTTCCTGGTGGGAAATGAGCGTTAAATTTGCCCTTGCATACACCTACAACTAGTCTCTCATTGGTTCTCCCTATTCCTGTTCATCTTGCGCACAAATTGCAAACTGTGCCAAACAGGAGGTTAAAGGCACTGACTCTCCAAGTGGGGAGAGTGTTAGTAAAGGGTCTGGAATTGTGCACCCGAGTAAAAGGGGACGAAAACTGAGATGCATTTGAAAATGTTTCCCGGTCACATGGTGCACCATATTGTGGGTTTCCTATGCATGTTTTAGCTGAAGGAAGAATCGCTTAAACGTGGAGAGTTGGGACCCATGGAAAGGGTACCATACAGTATGACTTCAAATGGTCTGCATTTGCTCATTGAACCTCACCAATGTTATCAGCCCGATGTCTCCAAACTTATGTCTCACGCAGCTCTGGGTGTAGATGAGGTAAATCCAGGTGGCATCACAAGCCCTGAATGAATTATTTAAGA
This sequence comes from Delphinapterus leucas, assembly GCF_059928025.1. Lineage (NCBI taxonomy): Eukaryota > Metazoa > Chordata > Mammalia > Artiodactyla > Monodontidae > Delphinapterus > Delphinapterus leucas. Next base: position 3,171,721 of record NW_028322254.1, on the reverse strand, counting down.
ATTGCTCTCTATTTCACTGTCCTTGGGTTTTGTTTGTGTAATTCATTTTGATAATGGGATTTAGCTGATTTTCACTGCTGCGTTTTTGTCACTGTACACACGCTTGATTCTCTTATGGAGACATATAAATCCATAGGTATTAAGACTCTTACTCATCCTGTATATTCCTAGGCACTGAATATGGGGTGTTGAGTCCATTTCGTTGACCAGGAAGTAGGTTTTTTCTATTACATATTTGGCTTATGGAACGGTATCTGTGCTAATTTCAATCTCTGGTTTTATGCAGCACCCCAACTCTCCTTGATCCTTAAGCAAGCATAAGTTGGTTTTCTAAATTTGAGACCCCGTTCTCTTTTGTAATTCAGTTCATTTGTAGCCACGTTTACATTCCATGTATTAGTAATATCGTATGTCTTTGTCTTTTTGAATTATGTGACTTCAAATGATCATACGTAACTCCTCTGGGGTTGTTACAACTGGCCATGTTTCATTGATTTTCAGGCTGAGTAATATTCCACTCTACATAAGTGCCACACCTCTGTCCATTTTTTCCCTCCAGAGACATATAAATTATAACCTAATCGAGGATATATTAAACAGAGAGGCGGTAAATATTGGGGTGCCTGTGTCCTCTCGATTTTTCTTTTTCCCAAGATATACGTCCATGAGTGCAAGTGCCCTGTGCTCTGTAGCTCATTTTTTAGATGCTTTAGTAATCACAATACACTTTTCCAGAGTGACCGTTGGCAATATACATTTCCACTATAAGCCTCACAGGGCTCCCTTTTCTCCTTGCCCTGTCCTGCATTTCTGGTGTTTACACTTTATGAGGAAGGCTCTTCTGACTGATGCGAAGTGATATGTTTTGTAGTATTGATTTCCAGTGCCCACCTGTTTGGTTGGCTAAAAAAGTGTATGCCCTTTTCTTGAATATATACAGAAAAAGATGCATACACCCTTTTTGGCCAACTGCAATGTTGGCAATGTTCAGCCCCTTTTCTTGTGCTTAATGGCGAGTCCTTTCTACCTCATCCAATCCCTTTCCTGCCATTCTCCGTTGCTTACAAGTCCTTTTCTCTGACTTTCCTCAAGACATTTTTCAGTGATAGATATTTTCAACTCTGCAGTTTCGTGAATTTTAGTGTCCCTGAGTTCCATTTTTCAACTTGTGTTTATGGGAACTGGCCACAAAGCAGCGGGATTTCCTCAAGCCCTATTCTGTTTCCATGGGCAACCCTAGCCTTTGTTCAATTCGTTTTCCTGATTGGAAATTAGAGTGACATATGTCTGTCCGAAAACCTAGGACTTGTCTCTCATTGTTCCTCCTCCTTCTGCTTCATCCTTGGACAAATTCCAAACTGTGTGCAACAGGATGTTGACAGTGCTGACATCTCCAAGTGGGGAGACTGTTAGTAAAGACGCCGGAGTGGTGAACCCGAGCACCAGGAGATGAGGAGATGAGATGCCTTTTCCAAACTCTTCCCGATCAGACGATATACCATCCTCTGGGTGTGACAGGCATGTTTTAGCTGTAGGAAGTGTCCCGTTCATGTGAGGAGAACACCAGGGCTTTTTCAAAATCAGTGTCTCTCCGCTACCCAAACTGGGGAATTTTTTAAGCTACGGCTGCACATATGTTCATTAAGGGCCTTGGGAAGTAGGCAGAGTCCAAACTTTAGATGATTGAAGTCTTCAGGGTCAGAAGCACTGACCACCGGCTTCCCTTAGGTTCCATTTTAACTGTCATTGATAGATGATGTCAATAAAAATATCTATTCTTTTTCAGATTATTTCCCCTTATAGGTTATTGCAAAATATTGAGTGTAGTTCCCTGTGCTATAGAGTAGTTCCTTGTTGACGATCTATTTTATACATAGCAGTGTGTATGTGTTAATCCCAAACTGTTAATTTATCCCTCCTCCCACCTTTCCACTTTGGTAATAATAAATTATAAGATTTTATACTTCTCAGAAATGGGGGAGCTGAATGAGAGGTATCATTTTCAATGGAAAAGCATTTAAAACAAGATTGAAGCTTTAACCAAGATTATTAGATGTACATCCTTGGAAAGAAATCACTTCGCTTCTCTAATATTGACCTGACAAATAAGACAAACCTTTTCACTGAACTTGCTTATAATAAAGTGATGGAAATATCAAATGGAAGTGTTAGAAACATCTTATTTTACCCGAGCCTTATACACTGTTCTATGTTAATTATAGTTTGGCTCACACATCTGTTCATTGAAGTTACAACGTTCTCAATTTCTGTTACTGATCCTCCAGAGTGGACCCCAACAAGTGTCCCCACGCCCAGTGTCATTGGAGCCAAAAGATCGAGACTGAGTTTGGTTCAGAAGCAAAGGAAACTTTATATTTTGATCAGAGAATGGAGAGGTGAGAGCATGTGCTACCCCGTGGGCTGTGGGCTGGGCTGCTGTGTAGAGATCCTGTCAGATTCAGTGGGAGGGAGGGGGCAGAGCTCTCGAGGGCCCTGTTGGCTGCAGCTCAGGCTCTATATCGCGGAGTCTGCACTGGGCCCCAGGACCTGATGTGTCGACCCAGCCATTCTGTACTAGGAAATCTGGTCTGAAGTGCCGGGTGTGGAACCTCTGTATGCGGGACCCTAGGAGCACATGAAATTAGACAAAGCACAAAGGATAAAAAAGGTTAGACTTTATTTTATTGCCCAGATTCTATTTTTATCTCCCAGGGATTTTTAATGGGCTTTGCCTGGGACAAACCCCTCTTCTGCCTTTTGTCCTCTTCCTCATTCTTGGAGTGCTGAGGGTGCAGACCCTTCTTCTGTAACTGCTGAGTGCTGAGTTAGGAGCCCTTATACCCGTGGGCGAGGGTCAGAACTTCTCCCCAGCAGCCTCTAGGTGACGTTGATTGTCCCCAGGCCTCCAGCCTCCCTGTTCATCTGCCTGAGCACGAGCATTGGAAGTGTTATAGATTCTAATGACCTTTAAGGGTCTGGGAAGGAAATGTGCAGTGACGCTGTGAGGTCCACTTTCACCCCGCCACACATTTGTTCAGACACTTTAGGCTGACCGTTTCTGCCAGCCTAGATGCTCTGACTAGTAGTCTGCACTTTCTTCAATTAGGCCTCTGAATTAACGTAAAAACAGCACCAGGTGTCAGGACCCTGCCTGCTCAACTCCCGGACAGTCCAGGGTCAGTGGTGATGAAGGACCATGATGGCCACTGAGTCAACAGCCTTTTGAAGTAAACAGGAGTCCAGCCGGTCTTACTGGTCACCATCATCACGGTGTCTGTAGGCTTTTCTATGGTGACAGCGTGATATACGGTTCCCCTGCCAAGATTATTACCTCCCCTCTGGGTGCAGTAAGTCCTGCAAGCAGTAGTCTACTCTTTTGTGACACACTCTTGTTGTTTTATGAGAGAAACTCCAGGTCAAGTGATGGTCACATGTGTCGTCATGGTGCCCCGTTGCCCCCGGATATCTCTCTGGATGTTGGAGTAGGAGGGCTTCCTCACTGGAGGTCAGTGTGCCCACGGAGCAAACCCTGCAACTTCAGGGCATGGTTGGGGGTTAGGAACACCACGTGGGGTCCTTTTCCCTTAGGAGGGAGGTGGCCTTTTGGGCTGCTGATTTCCAGGTTTTTAGATACCGCCAGTATGTTGGCCAGATGTTGCAGTGGGCCAAGCCCCTTGGTGACTATAGTTTATCCTACCTGGATGGCATTCTTGCATTGTTCCATTTCAAGTGGTCCCAGGTTTTGCACTAATACTCCAATGGCAATTCACCTTTCACCAGGAATGTAAAGGTCAAAGGGTTTAGCTAAATTAGGGAGTTCCAGGGCAAGGGTCTGAATTGACTGCTCTTTCCATTCTTGAAAGGCCACTTCTGGATTCTATTCAAAAGGATCATCATCTTTTCCTTTCAGTGTTTCATATAGAGGCCCAGCTAGTAGACTGTAGTTAGGGATCCAGAAGCAGCAAACTCTGGCCTCCCCAGGAACCCCTAAGCTGTCTTCTAGTTTTAGAAAGGGGTAAGGCTGTAAATTGTTTCTTCCCTTTCCTGGGATGAGCTTCTCCGACCTTCTGTGAGAATGAAGCCCAGGCAGGTCACCGTAGTCTGTGATATTTGAGCTTTTTCTTGGACAACTTCTATCCTTTATTGGCTTGGTAGTTCAGAGGCCTCCTTAGTAGGGCTGGTGATCAGAATGTCGTCAGCATATTGAAGGAGTGTTTCCTTTTCCAGAGGTAGAACTTTTACGTCTTTAGCTAAGCTTTCCCCAAAGATGGTGTGGGAATTTTTGAACACTTGGGGCAAGACGGCCTGGATGTATTGTTTTAGTTGTATGTTGAGTCCTGCCACTTACAAGCCAAAATTTCTTGTGACTCTGGGACTAATGGCATACAAAAGAAGGCATCATTGAAGACTAATACAGAATACCGTCTCCTGGTGGTTGGTAGAATGACCAGCAGGGTGTAGGAATTAGGAACTACTGGAGGTATATACTCGGTGGCTTCACTGACGATCCTGACATCTTTACCAGGCCCCTGGCAGCCCATGGGGCTCTCGTGGTCAGGCCAATCTCAGGATATGGAGCTCACCTGGGCAGGTACCCCACCTCCACACCAGCCCATGGGGCTCTCATGGTCAGGCCCATCCCAGGATATGGGGTTCCCTGGGCAGGTCCCCTGCAGCCCATGGGGCTCTCGTGGTCAGCTCCCTCCCAGGATACAGAGCTACACTTGCAGGTACTGTGGCAGGGCAGGGCACACAGGAACCGTGCACATTGCCCTCATTGCAGAGCACTCTCAGCTCACCTGTCACTCAGATCTGACACAGAGCACCTCAGAGCAGGACTTGAACTAACAAATAGCAACTCCGACAGGTCTGTGACCCTGGGCATCACTCTGTACGGCCTGCCACCACCTGGTCTTCCAGAGACTTCCACTGCACCCGGGGCACCAGGCCTCTGTCTCCACCCACCACCCACCCCTCCTCTCCCTGACTCTTGGGGTCCTCTTATTAGGCCAGGGTTTTCTTGAAGCTGTCTCCCACTCATGGGCCAGATAAAATGATTAGAATACAAGCCAGAGCTGCAGCCCATTGTCTATCCTGACTCTCAAGAGCCCACACCTGTTCCTTGGACCTGGCCGATTCAGCAAGTTCCATTTTCTGCAACTGTGAGACCCTGAGGGGTGATGATTGGCTGACCTGGGCAGCCTGACCATGCCGGCCAGCCCTCCCCAGGTGTGCCTGTTTTGAGATCAATATAAACACCGCTCCAGGCAGCAAGAACCCCTGCAGCTGTGCCTGACGCCATTTTCTCTGCCCTGTCAGCAGTCTCGGGGCTGGGCTGGTGGGAGGGAGTGACAGGTCACGGCGTTGTGGGTGGCCCAGTGTGAGTGGGGCTCTGCTGGACTTTCTGCAGCAGTTGTCAAGATGCCACCTGCTAAAGAAGAGGATGTGTCACCCATACCTGGCGCTGGAATTTCTCCCTGGGCAGACGTGAGGAAGGAAGAAATCAGTGGGGGCCGGGACAGGAGGGGTATCTCAGGCAGGGAAATGGAAAGCTTCCAGAAGAGCACCCAGGGCCAGGACCATCCTGGCTGGCCTGCAGGCACCAAGTTGGCTGGCATGCAATCACTCGTGTGGCTCCATTGCCCTTCCTCTAGGCTTTCAAGTCCTTGAACATATTCAGGTGTTTTATCTGGGAAGGGTGGGAACATTTCAGCAGCAGCTGGCCTGGGGCTCGGACCACGTTTACTCACAGATGCCTCAGCACGGTCCCCCAGCTTTGCAATGAGGACGCTTGTTGCGTGGGGCCTGCTGGCTGTATGGGAGATGATTCCCCACCACTGACCAACTTCAGAATTGTTTACAACTGGAGCAAGTGTCCTGATACGGTTTTCCTCTGTGTAACTTGTGGATTCTGTTTGTTTTTTCTATTTTTCGTTTTTGGTTCAAGGTAGATTTCATTCCTCTTTTTTGCATTTACAAATATAAGCATAGAAATAATTTATTCATATAAATACATGTATGTGGAGGGAAGAATATTTTTTCTGTTTTACTTTTTAATTTTATTTTTTTTAATTTTTAATCTTATTTTTTATACAGCAGGTTCTTATTGGTTATCTATTTTATACATATAAATGTATACATGTCAATCCCAATCTCTCAACTCTTCACACCACCATCCCCCCAACAGCTTTCTGCCCTTGGTGCAGATTTCCTTTACAGGCTTGCTTGGTTGGCCATCAAGGGTGTATGCGTTTTTTCCTGAATATATTCAGGAAAAAATGCATACGCCCTTTTTGGCAAAGTGCATCATTGTCGACATTCTGCCTCATTTCCTATGCTTTAAGTGCAATTCCAGTCTACCCCCTGAAATAGTTTTCCTCAAATGCTGCCCCCCTTTCCAGTCCTCTTCGCAGACTTACTTCAATATATTTTTGGACGATAGCTGTCATTCATAACTCTGCAGGTTTGTGAATTAGAGTGCCCCTGAGCTCCTTTCTTCAACTCGCTTTCTTGTGAGCTGGCCGAAAACCGCAGGAATGCTTCAGGCGCTAATCTGTTTCTGGCAGGGCACGCTGACCCTTTGGTTAATTCCTCTTCCTGGTGGGAAATGGTCGTTACACTTGCCCGTGCAGGCACCTACAGCTAGTCTCTCATTGGTTCTCCCTATTCCTGTTCATCTTGCTCAGAAATTGCAAACTGTGCTGAACAGGATGTTAAAGGCATTGACTCTCCAAGTGGGGAGAGTGTTAGTAAAGCGTCTGGAATGGTGAACCCGAGTACCAGGGCACAAAAACTGAGATGCATTTGAAAACGTTTCGCAATCACATGGTGGAATATACTCTGCGTTTCTCATGCATGTTTTAGCTGAAGGAAGAATCCCTTAAAGCTGGAGAGTTGGGACCCATGGAATGGGTACCATGCAGTATGCCTTCAAACGGTCTGCATTTGCTCACCGAGCCTCACCAATGGTATCAGCGCGAAGGGTCCAGCCTTATGTCTCACCCAGCTCTGGGTGTAGATGTGGTAAATCCAGGTTGCATCACAAGCCCTGAATGAATTATTTAAGAATTGCTCTCTATTTCACTGTCATTGTGTTTTGTTTTTGAAATTTTTTTTGATAAAGGAAGTTATCCGATTTTCACTGCTGCGTTTAGGCCACTGTACACACGCTTGATTCTCTTACGGAGACATATAAATCCATGGGTTTTAAGATTCTTACTAGTCAGGTATATTCCGAGGCGTTGAATATGGGGTGTTGAGTTCATTTCGTTGAGCAAGGAGTAGGTCTTGTCTATTATATATTTGGCTTATGGAAAGATATCTGTGCTAATTTCAATCTCTGGTTTTATGCAGCACGCCAACTCACCTTTCCCCATAAGCAAGCGTAAGTTCGTTTTCTAAATTTGAGACCGTGTTCTGTTTTGTAGATCAGTTCATGTGTAGCCAAGTTTACATTCCATGTATTAGTGATAACTTATGATGTTTCTTTTTCTGTGTGACTTATTTCACGTAAAATCATCATACCTGAATCCATTCATTATGCCACTACTGGCCTGATGACATAGATATCATTGCTGAGTGATATTCCATTGTACATACGTACCACATCTTCTTTATCCATATTTCGATTTCTGGGATATTTAACTTGTATCGTAGACGAGGTTCTTGTAAACAGAGCCGTCCCAAACTTTGGGGTGGCTCTGTGTTTTTCATTTTAATGTCCCTAAGCTATAGGACCATAAGTGGAAGTGCCATAGGCTGTGTTGCTTTGTTTCCTACGTGTTTCCGGAAACACCATACAGTTCTCCAGAGTGGCTTTTGGCGGTTCACATCCCGCCCATCAGCATAACAAGGCTACATGTTCTCCATGGCCTGTCCTGCCTTTCTGGATTTTACACTTTTTTCAGATGGCCCTTTTGACCGGGGGGCAGTGAGGCTTCATTGTAGTGCAGATTTTCTTTACACGCTTGCTTGGTTGGCCAAAAAGGGCGTATGCATTTTTTCCTGAATATATATATGGGGAGAGTGTTATTGACGGGTCTGGAATATTGAACCCTAGTACCAGGGGAAAAAAACTGAGATGCATTTGAAAACGAATCCAAATCACAAGGTGGACCATACTCTGGGTTTCCCATGCATGTTTTAGCTGAAGGAAGAATCCCTTAAACCTGGAGAGTTGGGACCCATGGAATGGGTACCATGCAGTATGACTTCAAATGTTCTGCATTTGCTCACCGAACCTCACCAATGCTATCAGCCCGAAGTGTCCAGCCTTATGTCTCACCCAGCTCTGGGTGTAGATGTGGTAAATCCAGGTTGCATCACAAGCCCTGAATGAATTATTTAAGAATTGCTCTCTATTTCACTGTCATTGTGTTTTGTTTTTGTAATTCATTTTGATAATAGGATTTATCGGATTTTCTCTGCTGCCTTCATGCAGCTGTACACATGCTTGATTCTCTTATGGAGACATATAAATCCATGGGTTTGAAGATTCTTACTAGTCAGGTGTATTCCTAGGCGTTGAATATAGGGTGTTTAGCCCATTTCGTTAAGCAAGGGGTAGGTCTTGACTATTACATATTTGACTATGGAATGGTATATGTGCTAATTTCTATCTCTGGTTTTATGCAGCACCCCAACTCACCTTTCCCCTTAAGCAAACATAAGTTGGTTTTCTAAATTTGAGACCCTGTTCTGTTTTGTAATTCAGTTCATGTTTAGCCAAGATTACATTCGGTGTATTAGAGTTAACTTATGATGTTTCATTTTCTGTGTGACTTATTTCTCTTAGAATCATCGTACCTGAATCCACTCATTATGCCACGACGGGCCAGATGACATAGATTTCATTGGTGAGTGATATTCCATTGTACGTACGTACCACAACTTCTTTATCCATTTTTCGCTTTCTGGGATATTTAACTTGTACCGTAGACGAGGTTCTTGTAAACAGAGCCGTCTGAAACTTTGGGGTGGCTGTGTGTTTTTGATTTTAATTTCCCTAAGCTATAGGACCATAAGTGGAAGTGCCGTAGGCTCCGTTGCTTTGTATTTTAGGTGTTTCAGGAAACACCATACACTTCTCCAGAGTGGCTGTTGGCAATTTACATCCCACCCATCAGCATAACAAGGCTCCCAGTTCTCCATGGCCTGTGCTGCATTTCTGGATTTTACACTTTTTTCAGATGGCCCTTTTGACCGGGGGGCAGTGAGACTTCATTGTAGTGCAGATTTCTTTAACATGCTTGCTTGGTTGGCCAAAAAGGGAGTATGCGCTTTTTCCTGAATATATTCAGGAAAAAACGCATACGCCCTTTTTGGCCAAGTGCATCATTGTCGACGTTCTGCCTCTTTTCCTATGCTTTAAATGCAATTCCAGTCTACCCCCTGAAATCGTTTTCCTGCAATTCTGCCCCGCTTTCAAGTCCTCTTCGCAGCCTTCCTTCAATATATTTTTGGACGATAGCTGTCATTTATAACACTGCAGGTTTTGAATTACAGTGCCCCGGAGCTCCTTTCTTCAAATCGCTTTCTTGTGAGCTGGCCGCAAACCCGCAGGATTGCTTCAGGCCCTAATCTGGTTCCGGCACAGCATGCTGAGCGTTTGGTTAATTCCTCTTCCTGGTTGGAAATGAGCGTTAAATTTGCCCATGCAGACACCTACAGCTAGTCTCTCATTGGTTCTCCCTATTCCTGTTCATCTTGCGCAGAAATTGCAAACTGTGCCCAACAGGAGGTTAAAGGCACTGACTCTCCAAGTGGGGAGAGTGTTCGTAAATGGTCTGGAATTGTGAACCCGAGTAAAAGGGGACGAAAACTGAGATGCATTTGAAAACGTTTCCCGGTCACACGGTGCACCATACTGTGGGTTTCCTATGCATGTTTTAGCTGAAGGAAGAATCGCTTAAACCTGGAGAGTAAGGACCCATGGAATGGGTACCATGCAGTATGACTTCAAATGGTCTGCATTTGCTCATCGAACCTCACCAACGCTATCAGCCTGAAGTATCCAACCTTATGTCTCACTCAGCTCTGGGTTTAGATGAGGTAAATCCAGGTTGCATCACAAGCCCTGAATGAATTATTTAAGAATTGCTCTCTATTTCACTGTCATTGTGTTTTGTTTTTGTAATTCATTTTGATAATGGGATTTATCGGATTTTCTCTGCTGCCTTCATGCAGCTGTACACACGCTTGATTCTCTTATGGAGACATATAAATCCATGGGTTTGAAGATTCTTACTAGTCAGGTGTATTCCTAGGCGTTGAATATAGGGTGTTTAGCCCATTTCGTTGAGCAAGGGGTAGGTGTTGACTATTACATATTTGGCTTAAGGAAAGGTATCTGTGCTAATTTCTATCTCTGGTTTTATGCAGCACCCCAACTCACCTTTCCCCTTAAGCAAACATTAGTTGGTTTTCTAAATTTGAGACCCTGTTCTGTTTTGTAATTCAGTTCATGTGTAGCCAAGATTACATTCGGTGTATTAGAGATAACTTATGATGTTTCATTTTCTGTGTGACTTATTTCTCTTAGAATCATCGTACCTGAATCCACTCATTATGCCACGACGGGCCAGATGACATAGATTTCATTGGTGAGTGATATTCCATTGTACGTACGTACCACAACTTCTTTATCCATTTTTCGCTTTCTGGGATATTTAACTTGTACCATAGAGGAGGTTCTTGTAAACAGCGCCGTCTGAAACTTTGGGGTGGCTGTGTGTTTTTGATTTTAATTTCCCTAAGCTATAGGACCATAAGTGGAAGTGCCGTAGGCTCCGTTGCTTTGTTTTTTAGGTGTTTCAGGAAACACAATACACTTCTCCAGAGTGGCTCTTTGCAATTTACATCCCACCCATGAGCATAACAAGGCTCACTGTTCTCCATGGCCTGTGCTGCCTTTCTGGATTTTACACTTTTTTCAGATGGCCCTTTTGTCAGGGGGGCAGTGAGACTTCATTGTAGTGCAGATTTCTTTAACATGCTTGCTTGGTTGGCCAAAAAGTGCGTATGCGTTTTTTCCTGAATATATTCAGGAAAAAACGCATACGCCCTTTTTGGCCAAGTGCATCATTGTCGACGTTCTGCCTCTTTTCCTATGCTTTAAATGCAATTCCAGTCTACCCCCTGAAATCGTTTTCCTGCAATTTTGCCCCGCTTTCAAGTCCTCTTCCCAGCCTTCTTTCAATAAATTTTTGGACGATAGCTGTCATTTATAACTCTGCAGGTTTGTGAATTACAGTGCCCCTGAGTTCCTTTGTTCAAATCGCTTTCTTTTGAGCTGGCCGCAAACCCGCAGGATTGCTTCAGGCCCTAATCTGGTTCCGGCACGGCATGCTGAGTGTTTGGTTAATTCCTCTTCCTGGATGGAAATGAGCATTAAATTTGCCTGTGCAGACACCTACAGATAGTCTCTCATTGGTTCTCCCTATTCCTGTTCATCTTGCGCAGAAATTGCAAACTGTGCCAAACAGGAGGTTAAAGGCACTGACTCTCCAAGTGGGGAGAGTGTTAGTAAAGGGTCTGGAATGGTGAACCCGAGTAAAAGGGGATAAAAACTGAGATGCATTTGAAAATGTTTCCCAGTCACACGGTGCAGCATACTGTGGGCTTCCCATGCATGCTTTAGCTGAAGGAAGAATCGCTTAAACCTGGAGAGTTGGGACCCATGGAATGGGTACCATGCTGTATGACTTCAAAGGGTCTGCATTTGCTCATCGAACCTCACCAATGCTATCAGCCCGAAGTGCCCAACCTTATGTCTCACTCAGCTCTGGGTGTAGATGTGGTAAATCCAGGTTGCATCATAAGCCCTGAATGAATTATTTAAGAGTTGCTCTCTATTTCACTGTCCTTGGGTTTTGTTTGTGTAATTCATTTTGATAATGGGATTTATCGGATTTTCTCTGCTGCATTCATGCCGCTGTACACACGCTTCATTCTCTTACGGAGACATATAAATCCATGGGTTTGAAGATTCTTACTAGTCAGGTGTATTCCTAGGCGTTGAATATGGGGTGTTTAGTCCATTTCATTGAGCAAGGGGTAGGTCTTGACTATTACATATTTGGCTTATGGAAAGGTATCTGTGCTAATTTCTATCTCTGGTTTTATGCAGCACCCCAACTCACCTTTCCCCTTAAGCAAGCATAAGTTGGTTTTCTAAATTTGAGACCCTGTTCTGTTTTGTAATTCAGTTCATGTGTAGCCAAGTTTACATTCCGTGTATTAGTGATATCTTATGATGTTTCATTTTCTGTGTGACTTATTTCACTTAGAATCATCGTACCTGAATCCACTCATTATGCCGCGACGGGCCTGATGACATAGATTTCATTGCTGAGTGATATTCCACTGTACGTACGTACCACAACTTCTTTATCCATTTTTCACATTCTGGGATATTTAACTTGTACCGTAGACGAGGTTCTTGTGAACAGAGCCGCCCGAGACTTTTGGGTGGCTGTGTGTTTTTGATTTTAATTTTCCTAAGCTATAGGACCATAAGGGGAAGTGCCGTAGGCTCCGTTGCTTTGTTTTTTAGATGTTCCGGGAAACACCATACACTTCTCCAGAGTGGCTGTTGGCAATTTACATCCCGCCCATCAGCATAACAAGGCTCGCTGTTCTCCATGGCCTGTGCTGCCTTTCTGGATTTTACACTTTTTTCAGATGGCCCTTTTGACCGGGGGGCAGTGAGACTTCATTGTAGTGCAGATTTCTTTAACATGCTTGCTTGGTTGGCCAAAAAGGGCGTATGCGTTTTTTCCTGAATATATTCAGGAAAAAACGCATACGCCCTTTTTGGCCAAGAGCATCATTGTCGACGTTCTGCCTCTTTTCCTATGCTTTAAATGCAATTCCCGTCTACCCCCTGAAATCGTTTTCCTGCAATTCTGCCCCACTTTCAAGTCGTCTTCGCAGCCTTCCTTCAATATATTTTTGGACGATAGCTGTCATTTATAACTCTGCAGGTTTGTGAGTTACAGTGCCCCTGAGCTCATTTCTTCAACTCGCTATCTTGTGAGCTGGCCGCAAACCCACAGGATTGCCTCAGGCCCTAGTCTGGTTCCGGCCCGGCATGCTGAACCTTTGGTTAATTCCTCTTCCTGGTGCGAAATGAGCATTAAATTTGCCCGTGCAGACACCTACAGCTAGTCTCTCATTGGTTCTCCCTATTCCTGTTCATCTTGCACAGAAATTGCAAACTGTGCCAAACAAGAGGTTAAAAGTACAGACTCTCCAAGGTGGAGAGTGTTATTAAAGGGTCTGGAATGGTGTACCCAAGTAAAACGAGACGAAAACTGAGATGCATTTGAAAACGTTTCCCCGTCACATGGTGCACCATAATGTGGGTTTCCCATGCATATTTTAGCTGAAGGAAGAATCCCTTAAACCTGGCAGTTGGGACCCATGGAATGGCTACCATGCAGTATGACTTCAAAGGGTCTGCATTTGCTTATCGAACCTCACCAATGCTATCAGCCCAAAGTGTCCAACCTTATGTCTCACTCAGCTCTGGGTGTATATGTGGTAAATCCAGGTTGCATCACAAGCCCTGAATGAATTATTTAAGAATTGCTCTCTATTTCACTGTCCTTGGGTTTTGTTTGTGTAATTCATTTTGACAATGGGATTTATCGGATTTTCTCTGCTGCATTCATGCCGCTGTACACACGCTTCATTCTCTTACGGAGGCATATGAATCCATGGGTTTGAAGATTCTTACTAGTCAGGTGTATTCCTAGGTGTTGAATATGTGGTGTTTAGTCCATTTCGTTGAGCAAGTGGTGGGTCTTGACTATGACATATTTGGCTTATGGAAAGTTATCTGTGCTAATTTCTATCTCTGGTTTTATGCAGCACGCCAACTCACCTTTCCCCTTAAGCAAGCATAAGTTGGTTTTCTAAATTTGAGACCCTGTTCTGTTTTGTAATTCAGTTCATGTGTAGCCAAGTTTACATTCCGTGTATTAGTGATATCTTATGATGTTTCATTTTCTGTGTGACTTATTTCACTTAGAATCATCGTACCTGAATCCACTCATTATGCCGCGACGGGCCTGATGATATAGATTTCATTGCTGAGTGATATTCCATTGTACGTATGTACCACAATTTCTTTATCCATTTTTCACTTTCTGGGATATTTAACTTGTACCGTAGACGAGGTTCTTGTAAACAGAGCCGTCTGAAATTTTGGGTGGCTGTCTGTTTTTGATTTTAATTTCCCTAAGCTATAGGACCATAAGTGGAAGTGCCGTAGGCTCCGTAGCTTTGTTTTTTCGGTGTTCCGGGAAACACCATACACTTCTCCAGAGTGGCTGTTGGCAATTTACATCCCGCCCATCAGCATAACAAGGCTCCCTGTTCTCCATGGCCTGTGCTGCCTTTCTGGATTTTACACTTTTATCAGATGGCCCTTTTGACCGGGGGGCAGTGAGACTTCATTGTAGTGCAGATTTCTTTAACATGCTTGCTTGGTTGGCCAAAAAGGGCGTATGCGTTTTTTCCTGAATATATTCAGGAAAAAACGCATACGCCCTTTTTGGCCAAGAGCATCATTGTTGACGTTCTGCCTCTTTTCCTATGCTTTAAATGCAATTCCCGTCTACCCCCTGAAATCGTTTTCCTGCAATTCTGCCCCACTTTCAAGTCGTCTTCGCAGCCTTCCTTCAATATATTTTTGGACGATAGCTGTCATTTATAACTCTGCAGGTTTGTGAGTTACAGTGCCCCTGAGCTCATTTCTTCAACTCGCTATCTTGTGAGCTGGCTGCAAACCCACAGGATTGCCTCAGGCCCTAATCTGGTTCCGGCACGGCATGCTGAGCCTTTGGTTAATTCCTCTTCCTGGTGCGAAATGAGCATTAAATTTGCCCGTGCAGACACCTACAGCTAGTCTCTCATTGGTTCTCCCTATTCCTGTTCATCTTGCGCAGAAATTGCAAACTGTGCCAAACAGGAGGTTAAAAGTACAGACTCTCCAAGGTGGAGAGTGTTATTAAAGGGTCTGGAATGGTGTACCCAAGTAAAACGAGACGAAAACTGAGATGCATTTGAAAACGTTTCCCCGTCACATGGTGCACCATAATGTGGGTTTCCCATGCATATTTTAGCTGAAGGAAGAATCCCTTAAACCTGGCAGTTGGGACCCATGGAATGGCTACCATGCAGTATGACTTCAAAGGGTCTGCATTTGCTTATCGAACCTCACCAATGCTATCAGCCCAAAGTGTCCAACCTTATGTCTCACTCAGCTCTGGGTGTATATGTGGTAAATCCAGGTTGCATCACAAGCCCTGAATGAATTATTTAAGAATTGCTCTCTATTTCACTGTCCTTGGGTTTTGTTTGTGTAATTCATTTTGATAATGGGATTTATCGGATTTCCTCTGCTGCATTCATGCCGCTGTACACACGCTTCATTCTCTTACGGAGACATATAAATCCATGGGTTTGAAGATTCTTACTAGTCAGGTGTATTCCTAGGCGTTGAATATGGGGTGTTTAGTCCATTTCGTTGAGCAAGGGGTAGGTCTTGACTATTACATATTTGGCTTATGAAAAGGTATCTGTGCTAATTTCTATCTCTGGTTTTATGCAGCACCCCAACTCACCTTTCCCCTTAAGCAAGCATAAGTTGGTTTTCTAAATTTGAGACCCTGTTCTGTTTTGTAATTCAGTTCATGTGTAGCCAAGTTTACATTCCGTGTATTAGTGATATCTTATGATGTTTCATTTTCTGTGTGACTTATTTCACTTAGAATCATCGTACCTGAATCCACTCATTATGCCGCGACGGGCCTGATGACATAGATTTCATTGCTGAGTGATATTCCATTGTACGTATGTACCACAACTTCTTTATCCATTTTTCGCTTTCTGGGATATTTAACTTATACCGTAGACGAGGTTCTTGTAAACAGAGCCGTCTGAAACTTTTGGGTGGCTGTGTGTTTTTGATTTTAATTTCCCTAAGCTATAGGACCATAAGTGGAAGTGCCGTAGGCTCCGTAGCTTTGTTTTTTCGGTGTTCCGGGAAACACCATACACTTCTCCAGAGTGGCTGTTGGCAATTTACATTCCGCCCATCAGCATAACAAGGCTCCCTGTTCTCCATGGCCTGTGCTGCCTTTCTGGATTTTACACTTTTTTCAGATGGCCCTTTTGACCGGGGGGCAGTGAGACTTCATTGTAGTGCAGATTTCTTTAACATGCTTGCTTGGTTGGCCAAAAAGGGCGTATGCGTTTTTTCCTGAATATATTCAGGAAAAAACGCAAACGCCCTTTTGGCCAAGAGCATCATTGTCGACGTTCTGCCTCTTTTCCTATGCTTTAAATGCAATTCCCGTCTACCCCCTGAAATCGTTTTCCTGCAAATCTGTCCCGATTACAAGTCGTCTTCGCAGCCTTCCTTCAATATATTTTTGGACGATAGCTGTCATTTATAACTCTGCAGGTTTGTGAGTTACAGTGCCCCTGAGCTCCTTTCTTCAACTCGCTATGTTGTGAGCTGGCCGCAAACCCACAGGATTGCTTCAGGCCCTAATCTGGTTCCGGCACGGCATGCTGAGCCTTTGGTTAATTCCTCTTCCTGGTGGGAAATGAGCGTTAAATTTGCCCGTACAGACACCTAGAGCTAGTCTCTCATTCGTTCTCCCTATTCCTTTTCATCTTGCGCAGAAATTGCAAACTGTGCCCAACAGGAGGTTAAAGGCACTGAATCTCCAAGTGGGTAGAGTGTTCGTAAAGGGTCTGGAATGGCGAACCCGAGTAAAAGGGGACGAAAACTGAGATGCATTTGAAAACGTTTGCCAGTCACACGGTGCACCATACTGTGGGTTTCCCATGCATGTTTTAGCTGAAGGAAGAATCCCTTAAACTTGGAGAGTTGGGACCCATGGAATGGGTACCATGCTGTATGACTTCAAAGGGTCTGCATTTGCTCATCGAACCTCACCAATGCTATCAGCCCGAAGTGCCCAACCTTATGTCTCACTCAGCTCTGGGTGTAGATGTGGTAAATCCAGGTTGCATCACAAGCCCTGAATGAATTATTTAAGAATTGCTCTCTATTTCACTGTCCTTGGGTTTTGTTTGTGTAATTCATTTTGATAATGGGATTTATCGGATTTTCTCTGCTGCATTCATGCCGCTCTACACACGCTTCATTCTCTTACGGAGTCATATAAATCCATGGGTTTGAAGATTCTTACTAGTCAGGTGTATTCCTAGGCGTTGAATATGGGGTGTTTAGTCCATTTCGTTGAGCAAGGGGTAGGTCTTGACTATTACATATTTGGCTTATGGAAAGGTATCTGTGCTAATTTCTATCTCTGGTTTTATGCAGCACCCCAACTCACCTTTCCCCTTAAGCAAGCATAAGTTTGTTTTCTAAATTTGAGACCCTGTTCTGTTTTATAATTCAGTTCATGTGTAGCAAAGTTTACATTCCGTGTATTAGTGATATCTTATGATGTTTCATTTTCTGTGTGACTTATTTCCCTTAGAATCATCGTACCTGAATCCACTCATTATGCCGCGACGGGCCTGATGACATAGCTTTCATTGCTGAGTGATATTCCATTGTACGTACGTACCACAACTTCTTTATCCATTTTTCACATTCTGGGATATTTAACTTGTACCGTAGAAGAGGTTCTTGTAAACAGAACCGTCCGACATTTTGGGGTGGCTGTGTGTTTTTGATTTTAATTTCCCTAAGCTATAGGACCATAAGTGGAAGTGCCGTAGGCTCCGTTGCTTTGTTTTTCAGGGGTTTTAGGAAACACCATACACTTCTCCAGAGTGGCTGTTGGCAATTTACATCCCGACCATCAGCATAACAAGGCTCCCTGTTCTCCTTGGCCTGTCCTGTCTTTGTGGATTTTACACTTGTTTCACATGTCCCTTTTGACCGGGGGGCAGTGAGACTTCATTGTAGTGCAGATTTCTTTAACATGCTTGCTTGGTTGGCCAAAAAGCGCATATGCATTTTTTCCTCAATAAATTCAGGAAAAAACGCATACACCCTTTTTGGCCAAGAGCATCATTGTCGACGTTCTGCCTCTTTTCCTATGCTTTAAATGCAATTCCCGTCTACCCCCTGAAATCGTTTTCCTGCAATTCTGCCCCACTTACAAGTCGTCTTCGCAGCCTTCCTTCAATATATTTTTGGACGATAGCTGTCATTTATAACTCTGCATGTTTGTGAGTTACAGTGCCCCTGAGCTCCTTTCTTCAACTCGCAACTTGTGAGCTGGGCGCAAACCCGCAGGATTGATTCAGGCCGTAATCTGGTTCCGGCACGGCATGCTGATCCTTTGGTTAATTCCTCTTCCTGGTGGGAAATGAGCATTAAATTTGCCCGTGCAGACACTTACTGCTAGTCTCTCATTGGTTCTCCCTATTCCTGTTCATCTTGCGCAGAAATTGCAAACTGTGCCAAACAGGAGGTTAAAGGCACTGGCTCTCCAAGTGGGGAGAGTGTTAGTAAACGTTCTGGAATGGTGAACCCGAGTAAAAGGGGACGAAAACTGAGATGCATTTGAAAACCTTTCCTGGTCACACGGTGCACCATACTGTGGGTTTCCCATGCATGTTTTAGCTGAAGAAAGAATCCCTTAATCCTGGAGAGTTGGGACCCATGGAATGGGTACCATGCAGTATGACTTCAAAGGGTCTGCATTTGCTCATCGAACCTCAACAATGCTATCAGCCCGAAGTGCCCAACCTTATGTCTCACTCAGCTCTGGGTGTAGATGTGGTAAATCCAGGTTGCATCACAAGCCCTGAATGAATTATTTAAGAATTGCTCTCTATTTCACTCTCATTGTGTTTTGTTTTTGTAATTTATTTTCATAATGGGATTTATCGCATTTTCACTGCTGTGTTCATGCCGCTGTACTCACGCTTGATTCTCTTACGGAGACATATAAATCCATGAGTTTGAAGATTCTTACTAGTCAGGTGTATTCGTAGGTGTTGAATATGGCGTGTTCAGTCCATTTCGTTGACCAGGGAGTAGGTTTTTTCTATTACATATTTGGCTTATCGAACGGTATCTGTGCTAATTTCAATCTCTGGTTTTATGCAGCTCCCCAACTCTCCTTTTTCCTTAAGCAAACATAAGTTGGTCTTCTAAATTTGAGACCCCATTCTGTTTTGTAATTCAGGTTCTTTGTAGCCACGTTTACATTCCATGTATTAGTAATATCGTATGTCTTTTTCTTTTTGAATTATGTGACTTTGAATGATCATACGTAACTACTCTGGGGTTGTTACAACTGGCCATATTTCACTGATTTTCAGGCTGAGTAATATTCCACTCTACATAAGTGCCACACCTCTATCCATTTTTTCCCTCCAGAGACATATAAATTATATCCTAGTCGAGGATCTTTGAAACAGAGAGGGGGTAAACATTGGGGTGCCTGTGTCCTCTCCATTTTTGTCTTTCCCAAGATATACGTCCATGAGTGCAAGTGCCCTGTGCTCTGTAGCTCATTTTTTAGATGCTTTAGTAAACACAATACACTTCTCAAGAGTGACCATTGGCAATATACATTTCCACTATAAGCCTCACAGGGCTCCCTTTTCTCCTTGCCCTGTCCTGCATTTCTGGTGTTTACACTTTATGAGGAAGGCTCTTCTGACTGACGCGAAGTGATATGTTTTGTAGTACTGATTTCCAGTGCCCACCTGTTTGGTTGGCTAAAAAAGTGTATGCCGTTTTCTTGAATATATACAGAAAAAGACGCATACACCCTTTTTGGCCAACTGCAATGTTGGCAATGTTCAGCCCCTTTTCTTGTGCTTAATGGCGAGTCCTTTCTACCTCTTCCAATCCCTTTCCTGCCATTCTCCGTTGCTTACAAGTCCTTTTCTCTGACTTTCCTCAAGACATTTTTCAGTGAGAGATATTTTCAACTCTGCAGTTTCGTGAATTTTAGCGGCCCTGAGTTCCATTTTTCAACTTGTGTTTATGGGAACTGGCCACAAAGCAGCGGGATTTCCTCAAGCCCTATTCTGTTTCCATGGGCAACCCTAGCTTTTAGTCAATTCGTCTTCCTGATTGGAAATTAGAGTGACATGTGCCTGTCCGAACACCTAGGACTTGTCTCTCATTATTCCTCCTCCTTCTGCTTCATTCTCTGGACAAATTCCAAACTGTATGCAACAGGATGTTGACAGTGCTGACATCTCCAAGTGGGAAGACTGTTCGTAAAGACGCTGGAGGGGTGAACCCGAGCACCAGGAGATGAGGAGATGAGATGCCTTTTCCAAACTCTTCCCGATCAGACGGTATACCATCTTCTGGGTGTGACAGGCATGTTTTAGCTGTAGGAAGTGTCCCATTCATGTGAGGAGAACACCAGGGCTTTTTCAAAATCACTGTCTCTCCACAACCCAAACTGGGGAATTTTTTAAGCTACGGCTACACATATGTTCATTAAGGGCCTTGGGAAGTAGGCAGAGTCCAAACTTTAGATGATTGAAGTCTTCAGGGTCAGAAGCACTCACCACCGGCTTCCGTTAGGTTCCATTGTAACTGTCATTAATAGATGATGTCAATAAAAATATCTATTCTTTTTTCAGATTATTTCCCCTTATAGGTTATTGCAAAATATTGAGTGTAGTTCCCTGTGCTGTACAGTAGTTCCTTGTTGATGATCGATTTTATACATAGCAGTGTGTATGTGTTAATCCCAAACTGTTAATTTATCCCTCCTCCCACCTTTCCCCTTTGGTAATAATAAATTATAAGATTTTATACTTCTCAGAAATGGGGGAGCTGAAAGAGAGGTATCATTTTCAATGGAAAAGCATTTAAAACAAGATTGAAGCTTTAACCAAGATTATTAGATGTACATCCTTGGAAAGAAATCACTTCGTTTCTCTAGTATTGACCTGACAAATAAGACAAACCTTTCACTGAACTTGCTTATAATAAAGTGATGGAAATATCAAATGGAAGTGTTAGAAACATCTTATTTTACCCGAGCCTTATACACTGTTCTATGTTAATTACAGTTTGGCTCACACATCTGTTCATTGAAGTTACAATGTTCTCAATTTCTGTTACTGATCCTCCAGAGTGGACCCCAACAAGTGTCCCCCTGCCCAGTGTCATTGGAGCCAACAGATCGAGACTGAGTTTGGTTCAGAAGCAAAGGAAACTTTATATTTTGATCAGAGAATGCAGAGGTGAGAGCATGTGCTACCCCGTGGGCTGTGGGCTGGGCTGCTGTGTAGAGATCCTGTCAGAGTCAGTGGGAGGGAGGGGGCGGAGCTCTCGAGGGCCCGGTTGGCTGCAGCTCAGGCTCTATATCGCGGAGTCTGCACTGTGCTCCAGGAGCTGAAGTGTCGACCCAGCCATTCTGCACTAGGAAATCTGGTCTGAAGTGCCGGCTGTTGAACCTCTGTATGCGGGACCCTAGGAGCACGTGAAATTAGACAAAGCACAAAGGATAAAAAAGGTTAGACTTTATTTTATTGCCCAGATTCTATTTTTATCTCCCAGGGATTTTTAAGGGGCTTTGCCTGGGACAAACCCCTCTTCTGCATTTTGTCCCCTTCCTCATTCTTAGAGTGCTGAGGGTGCAGACCCTTCATCTGTAACTGCTGAGTGCTGAGTTAGGAGCCCTCATACGTGTGGAGGAGGGTCTGAACTTCTCCCCAGCAGCCTCCAGGTGACGTTGTTTGTCCGCAGGCCTCCTGCCTCCCTGCTCCTCCGCCTGAGCACAAGTATTGGTAGTGTTATAGATTCTAATGACATTTAAGGGTCCAGGAAGGAGATGTGCAATGACGCTGTGAGGTCCAGTTTCACCCCGCCCCACATTTGTTCGGCCACCTTAGGCTGACCGTTTCTGCCAGCCTAGATGCTCTGACCAGTAGTCTGTGCTTTCTTCAGTTAGGCCCCTGAATTAACGTAAAAACAGCACCAGGTGTCAGCACCCTGACTGCTCAACTCCCAGACAGTCCAGGGTCAGTGGTGATGAAGGACCATGATGGCCACTGAGTCAACAGCCTTTTGAAGTAAACAGGAGTCCAGCCGGTCTTATTGGCCACCATCATCACAGTGTCTGTAGGCTTTTCTATGGTGACAGCGTGATATACTGTTCCCCTGCCAAGATTATTACCTCCCCTCTGGGTGCAGTAAGTCCTGCAAGCAGTAGTCTACTCTTTTGGGACACACTCTTGTTGTTTTATGAGAGAAACTCCAGGTCAAGTGATGGTCACACGAGTCGTCATGGTGCCCCTTTGCCCCAGTTATCTCTCTGGAGGTTGGAGTTGGAGGACCTCCTCACTCAAGGTCAGTGTGCCCACGGAGCAAACCCTGCAACTTCAGGGCATGGTTGGGGGTTAGGATCACCACGTGGGGTCCTTTTCCCTTAGGAGGGAGGTGGCCTTTTGGGCTGCTGATTTCCAGGTTTTCAGATACTGCCAGTATCTTGGCCAGATGTGGCGGTGGGCCAAGCCCCTTGGTGACCGTAGTTTATCCTACCTGGATGGCATTCTTGCATTGTTCCATTTCAAGTGGTCCCAGGTTTTGCACTAATACTCCAATGGCCATTCAAATTTCACTAGGAATGTAAAGGTCAAAGGGTTTAGCTAAATTAGGGAGTTCCAGGGCAAGGGTCTGAATTGACTGCTCTTTCCATTCTTGAAAGGCCACTTCTGGATTCTATTCAAAAGGATCATCATCTTTTTCTTTCAGTGTTTCATATAGAGGCCCAGCTAGTAGACTGTAGTTAGGGATCCAGAAGCAGCAAACCCTGGCCTCCCCAGGAACCCCTAAGCTGTCTTCTAGTTTTAGAAAGGGGTAAGGCTGTAAATTGTTTCTTCCCTTTCCTGGGATGGGCTTCTCCGACCTTCTGTGAGAATGCAGCCCACGCAGGTCACCATAGTCTGTGATATTTGAGCTTTTTCTTGGACAACTTGTATCCTTTATTGGCTTGGTAGTTCAGAGGTCTCCTTAGTAGGGCTGGCGATCAGAATGTCGTCTGCATATTGAAGGAGTGTTTCCTTTTCCAGAGGTAGAACTTTTAGGTCTTTAGCTGAGCTTTCCCCAAAGATGGTGTGGGAATTTTTGAACCCTTGGGGCAAGACGGCCCGGAAGTATTGATTTAGTTGTATGTTGAGTCCTGCCACTCACAAGCCAAAATTTCTTGTGACTCTGGGACTAATAGAATACAAAAGAAGGCTTCATTGAAGACTAATACAGAATACCATGTCCTGGTGGTTAGTAGAATGACCAGCAGGGTGTAGGGTTTAGGAACTACTGGAGGTATATCCTCGGTGGCTTCACTGACTGTCCTGACATCTTTTACCAGGACTCCAGCAGCCCATGGGGCTCTCGAGGTCAGGCCAATCCCAGGATATGGAGCTCACCTGGGCAGGTACCCCAACCCACCCCAGCTCACGGGGCTCTCGTGGTCAGGCCCCTCCCAGGATACAGAGCAATCCTTTCAGGTACCGTGGCAGGGCTGGGCACACAGGAGCCATGCACATCGCCCTCATTGCAGAGCACTCCCAGCTCACCTGTCACTCAGATCTGACACAGAGCACCTCAGAGCAGGACTTGAACTAACAAACAGCAGCTCCGACAGGTCTGTGACCCTGGGCATCACTCTGTGTGGCCTCCCTCCACCTGGTCTTCCAGAGACTTCCACTGCACCCGGGGCACCAGGCCTCTGTCTCCACCCACCACCCACCCCTCCTCTCCCTGACTCCTGGGTTCCTCTCATTAGGAGAGGGTTTTCCTGAAGTTGTCTCCCACTCATGGGCCAGATAATATAATTAGAAAACAAGCCAGAGCTGCAGCCCCTTGTCTATCCTGACTCTCAGGAGCCCACACCTGTTCCTTGGACCTGGCCGATTCAGCAAGTTCCAGTTTCTGCAACTGTGAGCCCCTGAGGGGTGATTATTGGCTGGCCTGGGAAGCCCGACCGTGCCGGCCAGACCTCCCCAGGTGTGCCTGGGTTGAGATCAATATAAACACCGCTCCAGGCAGCAAGAGCACCTGCAGCTGTGCCTGACGCCATTTTCCGCCCTGTCAGCAGTCTCGGGGCTGGACTGGTGGGAGGGAGTGAGAGGCCACGGCTTTGTGGGTTGCCCAGTGTGAGTGGGGCTCTGCTGGACTTTCTGCAGCAGTTGCCAAGATGCCACCTGCTAAAGAAGAGGATGTGCCACCCATACCTGCCGCTGGAATTTCTCCCTGGGCAGAGGTGAGTAAGGAAGAAAGCAGTGGGGGCCGGGACAGGAGGGGTATCTCAGGCAGGGAAATGGAAAGCTTCCAGAAGAGCACCCAGGGCCAGGACCATCCTGTCTGGCCTGCAGGCACCAAGTCGGCTGGCATGCTGTCGCTCATGTGGCTCCATGGCCCTTCCTCTAGGCTTTCAAGTCCTTGTACATATTCAGGTGTTTTACCTGGGAAGGGTGGGAACATTTCTGCAGCAGCTGGCCTGGGGCTCGGCCCACGTTTACTCACAGATGCCTCGGCACGGGCCCCCAGCTTTGCAATGAGGACGCTTGTTGCGTGGGGCATGCTGGCTGAATGGGAGATGATTCCCCACCACTGACCAACTTCAGAATTGTTTACAACTGGAGCAAGGGCCCTGATACGGTTTTCCTCTGTGTAACTGGTGGGTTCTGTTTTTTTTTCTTTTTTTCGTTTTTGGTTCAAGGTAGATTTTATTCCTCTTTTTTGTATTTACAGATATAAGCATGGAAATAATTTATTCATATAAATACATGTATGTGAAGGGAAGAATATTTTTTCTGTTTTACTTTTTGTAATTTTGAATTTTATTTTATTTTTTTATACAGCAGGTTCTTTTTGGTTACCTATTTTATACATAGAAATGTATACATGCCAATCCCAATCTCTCAACTCCTCCCACCACCACCCCCCTAACAGCTTTCCCCCCTTGGTGTCCATACGTTTGTTGTCTACATCTGTTGCTCTATTTCTGCCTTGCAAAACGCTTCATCTGTACAACTTTTCTAGGTTCCACATATATGCATTTATATACAGGATTTGTTTTTCTCTTTCTGACTTACTTCACTCTGTATGACAGTCTCTAGATCCATCAACGTCTCTACAAATGACCCAATTTCATTCCTTTTTATGGCTTAGTAATATTCCATTTTATATATGTACCTCATCTTTATGCATTCGTCTGTCTGTGGGCATTTAGGTTGCTTCCATTACCTGGATATTGTAAATAGTGATGCAATGAACATTGCGGTGAATGTCTCTTTTCGTTTTATGGTTTTGTCTGGGTATATGCCCAGTAGTGGGATTGCTGTATTATATGGTAATTCTATTCTTAGTTTTATAAGAAACTCCATAATGTTCTCCACAGTGACTGCATCAATTTACATTCCCAACAATAGTGGAAGAGGTTTCCTTATCTCCGCACCCTTTCCAGCATTTGTTGTTTGTAGATTTTCTGATGATGCCCATTCTAACAGGTGTGAGGTGATACACCATGGATTAGTCTATTTCGTTGAGCAAAGAGTAGGTCTTGTCTATTACATATTTGGCTTATGGAACGGTATGTGTGCTCATTTCAATCTCTGGTTTTATACAGCACCCCAACTCAACTTTCCCGTTAAGCAAGCATAAGTTTTTATCTAAATGTGAGACTCTGCTCGGTTTTGTAATTCAGTTTATGTGTAGCCAAGTTTACACTCCCTCTATTTGTGATATCTTATGATAATTATGTTTCTCTGTGTGACATATTTCTCTTAGAATCATCATACTTAAATCCACTCAATTTGCTGCTACAGGCCTGATGACATTGATTTCATTGCTGAGTGATATTCCGTTGTACGTAAGTAGGATAACTCCTTTATCCATTTTTTTCTTTCTGGGATATTTAATTTGTACTGGACTCAAGGTTCTTGTAAACACAGCAGCCCTGGATATTGTGTTGGCTGTGTCTTGTTGATTTTAATTTTCCTAAGCTATAGGGCCAAAAGTGGAAGTGCCCTAGGCTCTGTAGCTTTGTTTTTTAGATGTTTCAGCATACACTATAAACATCACCAGAGTGTCTGTTGGCAATTTACAATCCGTCCATCAGCATAACAAGGCTCCCTGTTCTCCATGGCCTGTCCTGTGTTTCTGGGTTTTACACTTTTTTCAGATGGCTCTTTTGACGAATGGGAAATGAGAGTTCATTGTAGTGCGGATTTCCATTGCTCGAATTCTTGGTTGGCCACAAAGGGCATATGCGTTTTTTCCTGAATATATTCAGGAAAAAATGTATACGCACTTTTTGTCCAAGTGCATCACTGTCAAAGATCTGCCGCTTTTCACATGCTTTAAATGCAATTCCAATCTACCTCCTGAAATATGATTCCTGCAATTCTGCCTCGTTTTCAAGTCCTCTGTGCAGACTTACTTCAATATATTTTTGCCAATAGCTGTCATTTATAACTCTGCAGGTTTGTGAATTACAGTGCCTGTGATTTCCTTTCTTAACTCGTTTCCTTGAAAGCTGGCCACAGAACCGCAGGTTTGCTTCAGGCCGTAATCAGGGTCCCGCACGGCACTCTGAGCCTTTGGTTAATTCCTCTTCCTGGTGGGAAATTAGAGTTAAATGTGCCCCTCCAGACACCTGCCTCACTCCCAGCCCCTTGGTGATGTGTGTCCTCTGGTTTGAGGCCACATGTGCTGGGTTCCTCACCTTTCGCAGATGTGGCCCCACTGGTGTGCGGACACTCCTGCCTGGTTCCCATCCCCTTGGTGATGTGAGCCCTCCAGTGAGAGTCTGATCCTGGTTGGGCTCCTCACACTTCTGTGAGGTGGGCCCTCTTCTCTGAGGTCACTCCTGCCTGGCTGACACACCCCGCCTTGGCGACGTCGGCCCTCTGGTGGCAGTTGGAGCCCGCTGGGAGCCTCCTCCCCTCAGTGATGAGACCCTCTGGCATCAGGCCCTAACTGCTGGTTACCCACATTTTCTGATACGTGCTAAGTGGTGTGAGGGCACTCCTGCCAGGTTCCCATCCCCATGTGCCTTCTGCTCTATGGTCCCAACACCTGTGTTGTTCACAGTTTCAGGATGTTGGCTCTCTGGTGTTAGTTCACTCAGGCCTAGATCCCATAGACTCTGTGCTCTGAGCCGCCTGCTGGGAGGTTCCTACTGCTGGATTCCTTACCATTTTTATTCTTTGGGTCCTGTGTTTTCATGCTCCTCCTTCCTGACTCACTCCCAGCCCCTTTGTGATGTGGGTCCTCTGGTTTGAGGCCACATGTGCCGGTTTCCTCACCTTTATTGATGTGGCCCCACTGGTGTGAGGACACTCCTGCCTGGTTCCCATCCCCTTGGTGATGGGGGCCCTCTGGTGAGAGTCTGATCCTGGCTGGATTCCTCACCCTTCTGGGAGGTGGGCCCTCTGCTGTGAGGTCACTCCTGCCTGGCTGGCACACATCACCTTGGCGATGTGGGTCCTCAGTTGGGAGTTGGTGCCTGCTGGGAGTCTCCTCCCCTCGGTAATGAGGGCCCTCTGGCGTCAGGCCCTAACTCATGGGCTCCCAAAATTTTCTGATATGTGCCCTGTCGTGCGAGTACACTCCTGCCACGTTCCCATCCCCATGGGGATGTGGGCCTTCTGCTCTGAGGTCCCACCAGCTGGATTGCTCACAGTGTCATGATGTGAGCCCTCTGCTGTGAGTTCACTGTGGCCTGGATCACATAGGCTCCGTACTCTGGGCCACCTGCTGGGGGGTTCCAACTGCTGGATTCCTCACATTTTTTATTCTGTGGGCCCTGTGTTGTTAGGCTACTCCTGCCTGCCTCACTCGGAGCACCTTGGAAATGTGGGTCCTCTGGTTTAGGCCACATGTGCTGGGTTCGTCACCTTTCTATAATGTGGCCACACTGGTGTGAGGACACTCCTGCTTTGTTCCGGTCCCCTTGGTGATGTGGGCTCTCTGGTGAGAGTCTTATCCTGGCTGGTTTCCTCACCCTTCTGTGAGGTAGGCCCTCTGCTGTGAGGTCACTCCTGCCTGACTGGCACACGTCACCTTGGCGACGTGGGCCCTCAGTTGGGAGTTGGTGCCTGCTGGGAGTCTCCTCCCCTCGGTAATGAGGGCCCTCTGGCGTCAGGCTCTAACTCCTGGGCTCCCAAAATTTTCTGATGTGCGCCCTGTGGTGTGAGTACACTCCTGCCAGGTTTCCAACCCCATGGGAATATGGGCCTTCTGCTCTGAGGTCCCAACGGTGGGTGGCTCAGTTTCATGATGAGGGCCCTCTGGTGTGAGTTCACTCCGGCCTGGATCCCATAGCCTCGCTGCTCCTGGCCACCTGCGGGGAGGTTCCAACTGCGGGATTCCTCACCTTTTCTCTTCTATGGGCCCTCTGTTTGGAGACTCCTCCTGCCTGACTCACTCCCAGCCCCTTGGTGATGTGTGTCCTCTGATTTGAGGCCACGTGTGCTGGGTCCCTCACCTTTCGATGATGTGGCCCCGCTGGTGTGAGGACACTCCTGCCTGGTTTCTATCCCCTTGGTGATGTGGGCCCTCTGGTGAGAGTCTGATCCTGGCTGGGTTCCTCACCCTTCTGTGAGGTGGGCCCTCTGCTGTGAGGTCACTACTGACTGGCTGGCACACCCCGCCTTGGCGACATCGGCCCTCTTGTGGCAGTTGGAGCCTGCTGGGAGCCACCTCCCCTCGGTGATGAGGGCTCTCTAGCGTCAGGCCGTAACTGCTGGGTACCCACTTTTTCTGATACGTGCTAAGTGGTGCGAGGACACTCTTGCCATGTTCCCAAACCCATGGGGATGTGGGCCTTCTGCTGTGAGGTCCCAATGGCTGGGTTGCTCACAGTTTCATGATATGGGCCCTCTGCTGTGAGTTCACTGCAGCCTGGATCACATAGACTCGGTGCTCTGGGCCGCCTGCTGGGAGGTTCCCACTGCAGGATTCCTCAGCTTTTTTATTCTATGGGCCCTGTGTTGTGAGGCTACTCCTGCATGCCTCACTCCGAGCCCCTTGGAGATGTGGGTCTTCTGGTTTAGGCCACATGTGCTGGGTTCCTCACCTTTCTATGATGTGGTCACCCTGGTGTGAAGACAGTCCTGCCTGGTTCTGATCCTCTTGGTGATGTGGGCCCTCTGGTGAGAGTCTAATCCTCTTTGGGTTCCTCACACTTTTTTGAGGTTGGCCCTCTGCTCTGAGGTCACTCCTGCCTGGCTGGCACACCCCGCATTGGCGACGTTGGCCCTCTTGTAGCAGTTGGAGCCTGCTGGGAGCCTCCTCTCCTCGGTGATGAGGGCCCTCTGGCATCAGGCCCTAACTGCTGGGCTCCCCACATTTTCTGATGTGTGCCCACTGGTGCGATGACACTCCTGCTTGGTTCGCTTCCCCATGGGGATGTGGGCCTTGTGCTCTGAGGTCACAATGGCTAGGTTGCTCACAGTTTCATGATGAGGGCCCTCTGTTGTGAGTTCATCATTGCCTGGATCCCATAGCCTCGGTGCTCTGGGCCGCCTGCTGGGATGTTCCAACTGCTGGATTCCTCACCTTTTTTATACAATGGGCCACGTGTTTTGAGGTTCATCCTGCCTGCCTCGCTCCGAGACCCATGGAGATGTGGGTCCTCTGGTTTGAGGCCACATGTGCTGGGTACCTCAACTTGCGATGATGTGGCCCCACGGGTGTGAAGACACTCCTGCCTGGTTCCCAGCCCCTTGCTGATGTGGGCCCTCTGGTGAGAGTCTGATAATGTCTGGGTCCCTTACCCTTCTGTGAGGTGGGCCCTCTGATGTGAGGTCACTCCTGCCTGGCTGGCTCACGTCACCTTGGCGATGTGGGCCCTCTGTTGGCCACTGAAGCATGCTGGGAGCCCCCTACCCTCTTTAAGGAGGGCCTTGGAAAAAACGCATATGCACTTTTTGAACAAGTGCATCATTGTCGAGGTTCTGCCTCTTCTCCTATGCTTTCAGTGCATTTCCCGTCTACCTCCTGAAATCGTTTTCCTGGAATTCTGCCCCGCTTTCAAGTCCTCTTCGCAGCCTTCCTTCAATATATTTTTGGACGATAGCTGTCATTTATAACTCTGCAGGTTTGTGAATTACAGTGCCCCTGAGCTCCTTTGTTCAACTCGCTATCTTGTGAGCTGCCTGCACACCCGCAGTATTGCTTCAGGCCCTAATCTGGTTCCGGCACGGCATTCTGAGCCTTTGGTTAATTCCACTTCCTGGTGAGAAATGAGCATTAAATTGCCCGTGCAGACACCTACAGCTAGTCTCTCATTGGTTCTCCCTATTCCTGTTCATCTTGCGCAGAAATTGCAAACTGTGACAAACAGCAGGTTAAAGGCACTGACTCTCCAAGTGGGGAGAGTGTTAGTTAAGCATCTGGAATGGTGAACCCGAGTATAAAGGGACGAAAACTGAGATGCATTTGAAAACGTTTCCCAATCACATGGTGGACCATACTCTGGGTTTCCCATACATGATGTAGCGGAAGGAAGAATCCCTTAAACCTGGAGAGTTGGGACCCTTGGAATGGGTACCATGCAGTATGACTTCAAAGGGTCTGCAATTGCTCACCGAACCTCAACAATACTATCAGGGCGAAGTGTCCGGCCTTATGTCTCCCCAGCACTGGGTGTACATGTGGTAAATCCAGGTTGCATCAGAAGCCCTGAGTGAATTATTTAAGAATTGCTCTCTATTTCACTGTCATTGTGTTTTGTTTTTGAAATTTATTTTGATAATGTGATTTATCGGATTTTCACTGTTGCCTTTAGGCCACTGAACACACGCTGGATTCTCTTATGGACACATATAAATCCATGGGTTTTAAGATTCTTGCTAGGCAGGTATATTCCTAGGTGTTGAATATGGGGTGTTGAGCCCATTTCGTTGAGCAAGCAGTAGGTCTTGTCTATTACATATTTGGCTTATGGAACGGTATCAGTGCGAATTTCAATCTCTGTTTTTATGCAGCACCCGAACTCACCTTTCCCAAAAAGCAAGCATAAGTTGGTTTTCTAAATTTGAGACACTGTTCTGTTTTGTAATTCATTTCATGTGTAGCCAAGTTTACATTCCGTGTATTAGTGATATCTTATGATGTTTCTTTTTCTGTGTGACCTATTGCACGTAGAATCATCGTACCTGAATCCACTCATTATGCCGCTACGGGCCTGATGACATAGATTTCATTGCTGAGTGATATTCCATTGTACGTAAGAACCACAACTTCTTTATCCATTTTTCGCCCTCTGGGATATTTAACTTGTACCGTACAAGAGGTTCTTGTAAACAGAGCCGTTCCAAACTTTGGGGTGCCTGTGTGGTTTTGATTTTAATTTCCCTAAGCTATAGGACCATAAGTGGAAGTGCCATAGGCTGTGTTGCTTTGTTTCTTATGTGTTTCAGGAAATACCATACACTTCTCCAGAGTGGCTTTTGGCAATTCACATGCCGACCATCAGGATAACAATGCTCCCTCTTCTCCATGGCCTGTCCTGCCTTTCTGGATTTTACACTTTTTTCAGATGGCCCTTTTGACCGGGGGGCAGAGAGGCTTCATTTTAGTGCAGATTTCTTTACACGCTTGCTTGGTTGGCCAAAAAGGGCGTATGCGTTTTTTCCTGATTATATTCAGGAAAAAACGCATACGCCCTTTTTGGCCAAGTGCATCATTGTCGCTGTTCTCTGTCTTTTCCTAGGCTTTAAGTGCAATTCCAGTCTACCCCCTGAAATAGTTTTCCTGAATTTCTGCCCAAATTCTAAGTCCTCTTCGCAGATATACTTCAATATATTTTTGGACGATAGCTGTCATTTATAACTCTGCAGGTTTGTGAGTTACAGTGCCCCTGAGCTCCTTTCTTCATCTCGCTAACTTGTGAGCTGGCCGCAAACCCGCAGGATTGCTTCAGGCCCTTATCTGGTTCCAGCAGGGCATGCTGAGCCTTTGGTTAATTCCTCTTCCTGGTGGGAAATGAGCGTTAAATTTGCCCGTACAGAAACCTACAGCTAGTCTCTCATTGGTTCTCCCTATTCCTGTTCATCTTGCGCAGAAATTGCAAACTGTGCCCAACAGGAGGTTAAAGGCACTGACTCTCTAAGTGGGGAGAGTGTGAGTAAAGGGTCTGGAATGGTGAACCCGTGTAAAAGGGGAGGAAAACTGAGATGCATTTGAAAACGTTTGCCGGTCACACGGTCCACCATACTGTGGGTTTCCCATGCATGTTTTGAGCTGAAGGAAGAATCCCTTATAACTGGAGATTTGGGACCCATGGAATGGGTACCATGCAGTATGTCTTCAAAGGGTCTGCATTTGCTCATCGAACCTCACCAGTGCTATCAGCCCGAAGTGCCCAACCTTATGTCACACTCAGCTCTGGGTGTAGATGTGGTAAATCCAGGTTGCATCACAAGCCTGAATGAATTATTTAAGAATTGCTCTCTATTTCACTGTCCTTGTGTTTGGTTTTTGTAATTCATTTTGATAATGGGATTTATCGGATTTTCTCTGCTGCATTCATGTTGCTGTACACACGCTTCATTCCCTAACGGAGACATATAAATCCATGGGTTTGAAGATTCTTACCACTCAGGTGTATTCCTAGGCGTTGAATATGGGGTATTTAGTCCATTTCATTGCGCAAAGGGTAGGCCTTGACTATTACATATTTGGCTTATGTGAAGGTATCTGTGCTAATTTCTATCTCTGGTTTTATGCAGCACCCCAACTCACCTTTCCCCTTAAGCAAGCATAAGTTGGTTTTCTAAATTTGAGACCCTGTTCTGTTTTGTAATTCAGTTCATGTGTAGCCAAGTTTACATTCCGTGTAGTAGTGATATCTTATGATGTTTCATTTTCTGTGTGACTTATTTCACTTAGAATCATCGTACCTGAATCCACTCATTATGCCGCGACGGGCCTGATGACATAGATTTCATTGCTGAGTGATATTCCATTGTACGTACGTACCACAACTTCTTTATCCATTTTTCACATTCTGGGATATTTAACTTGTACCGTAGACGAGGTTCTTGTAAACAGAGCCGTCCGACACTTTGGGGTGGCTGTGTGTTTTTGATTTTAACTTTCCTAAGCTATAGGACCATAAGGGGAAGTGCCATAGGCTCCGTTGCTTTGTTTTTTAGATGTTCCGGGAAACACCATACATTTTTCCAGACTGGCTGTTGGCAATTTACATCCCGCCCATCAGCATAACAAGGCTCGCTGTTCTCCATGGCCTGTGCTGCCTTTCTGGATTTTACACTTTTTTCAGATGGCCCTTTTGACCGGGGGGCAGTGAGACTTCATTGCAGTGCAGATTTCTTTAACATGCTTGCTTGGTTGGCCAAAAAGCGCATATGCTTTATTTCCTGAATAAATTCAGGAAAAAACGCATACACCCTTTTTGGCCAAGAGCATCATTGTCGCCGTTCTGCCTCTTTTCCTATGCTTTAAATGCAATTCCCGTCTACCCCCTGAAATCGTTTTCCTGCAATTCTGCCCCGCTTACAAGTCGTCTTCGCAGCCTTCCTTCAGTATATTTTTGGACGATAGCTGTCATTTATAACTCTGCATGTTTGTGAGTTACAGTGTCCCTGAGCTCCTTTCTTCAACTCGCAACTTGTGAGCTGGCCGCAAACCCACAGGATTGCATCAGGCCCTAATCTGTTTCCGGCACGGCATGCTGATCCTTTGGTTAATTCCTCTTCCTGGTGGGAAATTAGCATTAAATTTGCCCGTGCAGACACTTACTGCTAGTCTCTCATTGGTTCTCCCTATTCCTGTTCATCTTGCGCAGAAATTGCAAACTGTGCCAAACAGGAGGTTAAAGGCACTGACTCTCCAAGTGGGGAGAGTGTTAGTAAACGTTCTGGAATGGTGAACCCGAGTAAAAGGGGACGAAAACTGAGATGCATTTGAAAACATTTGCCAGTCACACGGTGCACCATACTGTGGGTTTCCCATGCATGTTTTAGCTGAAGGAAGAATCGCTTAAACCTGGAGAGTTGGGACCCATGGAATGGGTACCATGCAGTATGACTTCAAAGGGTCTTCATTTGCTCATCGAACCTCACCAATGCTATCAGCCCGAAGTGTCCAACCTTATGTCTCACTCAGCTCTGGGTGTAGATGAGGTAAATCCAGGTTGCATCACAAGCCCTGAATGAATTATTTAAGAATTGCTCTCTATTTCACTGTCATTGTGTTTTGTTTTTCAATTTATTTTGATAATGGGATTTATCGGATTTTCTCTGCTGCCTTCATGCAGCTGTACACACGCTTGATTCTCTTATGGAGACATATAAATCCATGGGTTTGAATATTCTTACTAGTCAGGTGTATTCCTAAGCGTTTAATATGTGTTGTTTGGTCCATTTCGTTGAGCAAGGGTTAGGTCTTGACTATTACATATTTGGCTTATGGAAAGGTATCTGTGCTAATTTCTATCTCTGGTTTTATGCAGCACCCCAACTCACCTTTCCCCTTAAGCAAGCATAAGTTGTTTTTCTAAATTTGAGACCCTCTTCTGTTTTGTAATTCAGTTCATGTGCAGCCAAGTTTACATTCCGTGTATTGGTGATATCTTATGATGTTTCATTTTCTGTGTGACTTATTTCCCTTAGAATCTTTGTACATGAATCCACTCATTATGCCGCGACGGGCCTGATGACATAGATTTCATTGCTGCGTGATATTCCATTGTATGTAGGTACCACTACTACTTTATCCATTTTTCACATTCTGGGATATTTAACTTGAACCGAAGACGAGGTTCTTGTAAACAGAGCCGTCCGAAACTTTGGGGTGTTTGTGTGTTTTTGATTTTAATTTCCTTAAGCTATAGGACCATAAGTGGAAGTGCCATAGGCTTCGTTGCTTTGTTTTTTAGGTGTTCCAGGAAACACCATACACTTCTCCAGAGTGGCTGTTGGCAATTTACATCCCGCCCATCAACATAACAAGGCTCCCTGTTCTCCATGGCCTGTGCTGCAGTTCTGGATTTTACACTTTTTTCAGATGGCCCTTTTGACCGGGGGGCAGTGAGACTTCATTGTAGTGCAGATTTCTTTAACATGCTTGCTTGGTTGGCCAAAAAGGGCGTATGCGTTTTTTCCTGAATATATTCAGGAAAAAACGCATACGCCCTTTTTGGCCAAGAGCATCATTGTTGACTTTCTGCCTCTTTTCCCATGCTTTAAATGCAATTCCCGTCTACCCCCTGAAATCGTTTTCCTGCAAATCTGTCCCGCTTACAAGTCGTCTTTGCAGACCTCCTTCAATATATGTTTGGACGATAGCTGTCATTTATTACTCTGCAGGTTTGTGAGTTACAGTGCCCCTGAGCTCCTTTCTTCAACTCGCTATCTTGTGAGCTGGCTGCAAACCGGCACGATTGTCAGGCCCTAATCTGGTTCTGGCACGGCATGCTGAGCCTTTGGTTAATTCCTCTTCCTGGTGGGAAATGAGCGTTAAATTTGCCCGTGCAGACACCTAGAGCTAGTCTCTCATTCGTTCTCCCTATTCCTTTTCATCTTGCGCAGAAATTGCAAACTGTGCCCAACAGGAGGTTAAAGGCACTGACTCTCCAAGTGGGGAGAGTGCTTGTAAACGGTCTAGAATGGTGAACCCGAGTAAAAGGGGACGAAAACTGAGATGCATTTGAAAACGTTTGCCAGTCACACGGTGCACCATACTGTGGGTTTCCCATGCATGTTTTAGCTGAAGGAAGAATCCCTTAAACTTGGAGAGTTGGGACCCATGGAATGGGTACCATGCTGTATGACTTCAAAGGGTCTGCATTTGCTCATCGAACCTCACCAATGCTATCAGCCCGAAGTGCCCAACCTTATGTCTCACTCAGCTCTGGGTTTAGATGAGGTAAATCCAGGTTGCACCACAAGCCCTGAATGAATTATTTAAGAATTGCTCTCTATTTCACTGTCATTGTGTTTTGTGTTTGTAATTCATTTTGATAATGGGATTTATCGGATTTTCTCTGCTGCCTTCATGCAGCTGTACACATGTTTGATTCTCTTATGGAGACATATAAATCCATGGGTTTGAAAATTCTTTCTAGTCAGGTGTATTCCTAGGCGTTGAATATAGGGTGTTTAGCCCATTTCGTTGAGCAAGGGGTAGGTCTTGACTATTACATATTTGACGTATGGAATGGTATCTGTGCTAATTTCTATCTCTGGTTTTATGCAGCAACCCAACTCACCTTTCCCCTTAAGCAAACATTAGTTGGTTTTCTCAATTTGAGACCCTGTTCTGTTTTGTAATTCAGTTCATGTGTAGCCAAGATTACATTACGTGTATTAGTGATATCTTATGATGTTTCATTTTCTGTGTGACTTATTTCTCTTAGAATCATCGTACCTGAATCCACTCATTATGCCACGACGGTCCAGATGACATAGATTTCATTCGTGAGTGATATTCAATTGTACGTACGTACCACAACTTCTTTATCCATTTTTTGCTTTCTGGGATATTTAACTTGTACCGTAGACGAGGTTCTTGTAAACAGAGCTGTCTAAAGCTTTGGGGTGGCTGTGTGTTTTTGATTTTAATTTCCCTAAGCTATAGGACCATAAGTGGAAGTGCCATAGGCTCCGTTGCTTTGTTTTTTAGGTGTTTCAGGAAACACCATACACTTCTCCAGAGTGGCTGTTGGCAATTTACATCCCACCCATCAGCATAACAAGGCTCCCTGTTCTCCATGGCCTGTGCTGCATTTCTGCATTTTACACTTTTTTCAGATGTCCCTTTTGACCGGGGGGCAGTGAGACTTCATTGTAGTGCAGATTTCTTTAACATGCTTGCTTGGTTGGCCAAAAAGGGCGTATGCGTTTTTTCCTGAATATATTCAGGAAAATTTGCATACGCCCTTTTTGGCCAAGTGCATCATTGTCGACGTTCTGCCTCTTTTCCTATGCTTTAAATGCAATTCCAGTCTACCCCCTGAAATCGTTTTCCTGCAATTCTGCCCCGCTTTCAAGTCGTCTTCGCAGCCTTCCTTCAATATATTTTTGGTTGATAGCAGTCATTTAAAACTCTGCAGGTTTGTGAATTACAGGGCCCCTGAGCTCCTTTCTTCAAATCGCTTTCTTGTGAGCTGTCCGCAAACCGGCAGGATTGCTTCAGGACCTAATCTAGTTCCGGCACGGCATGCTGAGCGTTTGGTTAATTCCTCTTCCTGGTGGGAAATGAGCGTTAAATTTGCCCGTGCATACACCTACAACTAGTCTCTCATTGGTTCTCCCTATTCCTGTTCATCTTGCGCAGAAATTGCAAACTGTGCCAAACAGGAGGTTAAAGGCACTGACTCTCCAAGTGGGGAGAGTGTTAGTAAAGGGTCTGGAATTGTGCACCCGAGTAAAAGGGGACGAAAACTGAGATGCATTTGAAAATGTTTCCCGGTCACACGGTGCACCATATTGTGGGTTTCCTATGCATGTTTTAGCTGAAGGAAGAATCGCTTAAACGTGGAGAGTTGGGACCCATGGAAAGGGTACCATACAGTATGACTTCAAATGGTCTGCATTTGCTCATTGAACCTCACCAATGTTATCAGCCCGATGTCTCCAAACTTATGTCTCACGCAGCTCTGGGTGTAGATGAGGTAAATCCAAGTTGCATCACAAGCCCTGAATGAATTATTTAAGAATTGCTCTCTATTTCACTGTCATTGTGTTTTGTTTTTGAAATTTATTTTGATAATGGGATTTAGCTGATTTTCACTGCTGCGTTTTTGTCACTGTACACACGCTTGATTCTCTTATGGAGACATATAAATCCATAGGTATTAAGACTCTTACTCATCCTGTATATTCCTAGGCACTGAATATGGGGTGTTGAGTCCATTTCGTTGACCAGGAAGTAGGTTTTTTCTATTACATATTTGG
Source organism: Delphinapterus leucas (assembly GCF_059928025.1). Lineage (NCBI taxonomy): Eukaryota > Metazoa > Chordata > Mammalia > Artiodactyla > Monodontidae > Delphinapterus > Delphinapterus leucas. The sequence goes on along the minus strand of NW_028322254.1, from coordinate 3,133,810 downwards.
CTTATGGAACGGTATCTGTGCTAATTTCAATCTCTGGTTTTATGCAGCACCCCAACTCTCCTTGATCCTTAAGCAAGCATAAGTTGGTTTTCTAAATTTGAGACCCCGTTCTCTTTTGTAATTCAGTTCATTTGTAGCCACGTTTACATTCCATGTATTAGTAATATCGTATGTCTTTGTCTTTTTGAATTATGTGACTTCAAATGATCATACGTAACTCCTCTGGGGTTGTTACAACTGGCCATGTTTCATTGATTTTCAGGCTGAGTAATATTCCACTCTACATAAGTGCCACACCTCTGTCCATTTTTTCCCTCCAGAGACATATAAATTATAACCTAATCGAGGATATATTAAACAGAGAGGCGGTAAATATTGGGGTGCCTGTGTCCTCTCGATTTTTCTTTTTCCCAAGATATACGTCCATGAGTGCAAGTGCCCTGTGCTCTGTAGCTCATTTTTTAGATGCTTTAGTAATCACAATACACTTTTCCAGAGTGACCGTTGGCAATATACATTTCCACTATAAGCCTCACAGGGCTCCCTTTTCTCCTTGCCCTGTCCTGCATTTCTGGTGTTTACACTTTATGAGGAAGGCTCTTCTGACTGATGCGAAGTGATATGTTTTGTAGTATTGATTTCCAGTGCCCACCTGTTTGGTTGGCTAAAAAAGTGTATGCCCTTTTCTTGAATATATACAGAAAAAGATGCATACACCCTTTTTGGCCAACTGCAATGTTGGCAATGTTCAGCCCCTTTTCTTGTGCTTAATGGCGAGTCCTTTCTACCTCATCCAATCCCTTTCCTGCCATTCTCCGTTGCTTACAAGTCCTTTTCTCTGACTTTCCTCAAGACATTTTTCAGTGATAGATATTTTCAACTCTGCAGTTTCGTGAATTTTAGTGTCCCTGAGTTCCATTTTTCAACTTGTGTTTATGGGAACTGGCCACAAAGCAGCGGGATTTCCTCAAGCCCTATTCTGTTTCCATGGGCAACCCTAGCCTTTGGTCAATTCGTTTTCCTGATTGGAAATTAGAGTGACATATGTCTGTCCGAAAACCTAGGACTTGTCTCTCATTGTTCCTCCTCCTTCTGCTTCATCCTTGGACAAATTCCAAACTGTGTGCAACAGGATGTTGACAGTGCTGACATCTCCAAGTGGGGAGACTGTTAGTAAAGACGCCGGAGTGGTGAACCCGAGCACCAGGAGATGAGGAGATGAGATGCCTTTTCCAAACTCTTCCCGATCAGACGATATACCATCCTCTGGGTGTGACAGGCATGTTTTAGCTGTAGGAAGTGTCCCGTTCATGTGAGGAGAACACCAGGGCTTTTTCAAAATCAGTGTCTCTCCGCTACCCAAACTGGGGAATTTTTTAAGCTACGGCTACACATATGTTCATTAAGGGCCTTGGGAAGTAGGCAGAGTCCAAACTTTAGATGATTGAAGTCTTCAGGGTCAGAAGCACTGACCACCGGCTTCCCTTAGGTTCCATTTTAACTGTCATTGATAGATGATGTCAATAAAAATATCTATTCTTTTTCAGATTATTTCCCCTTATAGGTTATTGCAAAATATTGAGTGTAGTTCCCTGTGCTATAGAGTAGTTCCTTGTTGACGATCTATTTTATACATAGCAGTGTGTATGTGTTAATCCCAAACTGTTAATTTATCCCTCCTCCCACCTTTCCACTTTGGTAATAATAAATTATAAGATTTTATACTTCTCAGAAATGGGGGAGCTGAATGAGAGGTATCATTTTCAATGGAAAAGCATTTAAAACAAGGTTGAAGCTTTAACCAAGATTATTAGATGTACATCCTTGGAAAGAAATCACTTCGCTTCTCTAATATTGACCTGACAAATAAGACAAACCTTTTCACTGAACTTGCTTATAATAAAGTGATGGAAATATCAAATGGAAGTGTTAGAAACATCTTATTTTACCCGAGCCTTATACACTGTTCTATGTTAATTATAGTTTGGCTCACACATCTGTTCATTGAAGTTACAACGTTCTCAATTTCTGTTACTGATCCTCCAGAGTGGACCCCAACAAGTGTCCCCACGCCCAGTGTCATTGGAGCCAAAAGATCGAGACTGAGTTTGGTTCAGAAGCAAAGGAAACTTTATATTTTGATCAGAGAATGGAGAGGTGAGAGCATGTGCTACCCCGTGGGCTGTGGGCTGGGCTGCTGTGTAGAGATCCTGTCAGATTCAGTGGGAGGGAGGGGGCAGAGCTCTCGAGGGCCCTGTTGGCTGCAGCTCAGGCTCTATATCGCGGAGTCTGCACTGGGCCCCAGGACCTGATGTGTCGACCCAGCCATTCTGTACTAGGAAATCTGGTCTGAAGTGCCGGGTGTGGAACCTCTGTATGCGGGACCCTAGGAGCACATGAAATTAGACAAAGCACAAAGGATAAAAAAGGTTAGACTTTATTTTATTGCCCAGATTCTATTTTTATCTCCCAGGGATTTTTAATGGGCTTTGCCTGGGACAAACCCCTCTTCTGCCTTTTGTCCTCTTCCTCATTCTTGGAGTGCTGAGGGTGCAGACCCTTCTTCTGTAACTGCTGAGTGCTGAGTTAGGAGCCCTTATACCCGTGGGCGAGGGTCAGAACTTCTCCCCAGCAGCCTCTAGGTGACGTTGATTGTCCCCAGGCCTCCAGCCTCCCTGTTCATCTGCCTGAGCACGAGCATTGGAAGTGTTATAGATTCTAATGACCTTTAAGGGTCCGGGAAGGAAATGTGCAGTGACGCTGTGAGGTCCACTTTCACCCCGCCACACATTTGTTCAGACACTTTAGGCTGACCGTTTCTGCCAGCCTAGATGCTCTGACTAGTAGTCTGCACTTTCTTCAATTAGGCCTCTGAATTAACGTAAAAACAGCACCAGGTGTCAGGACCCTGCCTGCTCAACTCCCGGACAGTCCAGGGTCAGTGGTGATGAAGGACCATGATGGCCACTGAGTCAACAGCCTTTTGAAGTAAACAGGAGTCCAGCCGGTCTTACTGGTCACCATCATCACGGTGTCTGTAGGCTTTTCTATGGTGACAGCGTGATATACGGTTCCCCTGCCAAGATTATTACCTCCCCTCTGGGTGCAGTAAGTCCTGCAAGCAGTAGTCTACTCTTTTGTGACACACTCTTGTTGTTTTATGAGAGAAACTCCAGGTCAAGTGATGGTCACATGTGTCGTCATGGTGCCCCGTTGCCCCCGGATATCTCTCTGGATGTTGGAGTAGGAGGGCTTCCTCACTGGAGGTCAGTGTGCCCACGGAGCAAACCCTGCAACTTCAGGGCATGGTTGGGGGTTAGGAACACCACGTGGGGTCCTTTTCCCTTAGGAGGGAGGTGGCCTTTTGGGCTGCTGATTTCCAGGTTTTTAGATACCGCCAGTATGTTGGCCAGATGTTGCAGTGGGCCAAGCCCCTTGGTGACTATAGTTTATCCTACCTGGATGGCATTCTTGCATTGTTCCATTTCAAGTGGTCCCAGGTTTTGCACTAATACTCCAATGGCAATTCACCTTTCACCAGGAATGTAAAGGTCAAAGGGTTTAGCTAAATTAGGGAGTTCCAGGGCAAGGGTCTGAATTGACTGCTCTTTCCATTCTTGAAAGGCCACTTCTGGATTCTATTCAAAAGGATCATCATCTTTTCCTTTCAGTGTTTCATATAGAGGCCCAGCTAGTAGACTGTAGTTAGGGATCCAGAAGCAGCAAACTCTGGCCTCCCCAGGAACCCCTAAGCTGTCTTCTAGTTTTAGAAAGGGGTAAGGCTGTAAATTGTTTCTTCCCTTTCCTGGGATGAGCTTCTCCGACCTTCTGTGAGAATGAAGCCCAGGCAGGTCACCGTAGTCTGTGATATTTGAGCTTTTTCTTGGACAACTTCTATCCTTTATTGGCTTGGTAGTTCAGAGGCCTCCTTAGTAGGGCTGGTGATCAGAATGTCGTCAGCATATTGAAGGAGTGTTTCCTTTTCCAGAGGTAGAACTTTTACGTCTTTAGCTAAGCTTTCCCCAAAGATGGTGTGGGAATTTTTGAACACTTGGGGCAAGACGGCCTGGATGTATTGTTTTAGTTGTATGTTGAGTCCTGCCACTTACAAGCCAAAATTTCTTGTGACTCTGGGACTAATGGCATACAAAAGAAGGCATCATTGAAGACTAATACAGAATACCGTCTCCTGGTGGTTGGTAGAATGACCAGCAGGGTGTAGGAATTAGGAACTACTGGAGGTATATACTCGGTGGCTTCACTGACGATCCTGACATCTTTACCAGGCCCCTGGCAGCCCATGGGGCTCTCGTGGTCAGGCCAATCTCAGGATATGGAGCTCACCTGGGCAGGTACCCCACCTCCACACCAGCCCATGGGGCTCTCATGGTCAGGCCCATCCCAGGATATGGGGTTCCCTGGGCAGGTCCCCTGCAGCCCATGGGGCTCTCGTGGTCAGCTCCCTCCCAGGATACAGAGCTACACTTGCAGGTACTGTGGCAGGGCAGGGCACACAGGAACCGTGCACATTGCCCTCATTGCAGAGCACTCTCAGCTCACCTGTCACTCAGATCTGACACAGAGCACCTCAGAGCAGGACTTGAACTAACAAATAGCAACTCCGACAGGTCTGTGACCCTGGGCATCACTCTGTACGGCCTGCCACCACCTGGTCTTCCAGAGACTTCCACTGCACCCGGGGCACCAGGCCTCTGTCTCCACCCACCACCCACCCCTCCTCTCCCTGACTCTTGGGGTCCTCTTATTAGGCCAGGGTTTTCTTGAAGCTGTCTCCCACTCATGGGCCAGATAAAATGATTAGAATACAAGCCAGAGCTGCAGCCCATTGTCTATCCTGACTCTCAAGAGCCCACACCTGTTCCTTGGACCTGGCCGATTCAGCAAGTTCCATTTTCTGCAACTGTGAGACCCTGAGGGGTGATGATTGGCTGACCTGGGCAGCCTGACCATGCCGGCCAGCCCTCCCCAGGTGTGCCTGTTTTGAGATCAATATAAACACCGCTCCAGGCAGCAAGAACCCCTGCAGCTGTGCCTGACGCCATTTTCTCTGCCCTGTCAGCAGTCTCGGGGCTGGGCTGGTGGGAGGGAGTGACAGGTCACGGCGTTGTGGGTGGCCCAGTGTGAGTGGGGCTCTGCTGGACTTTCTGCAGCAGTTGTCAAGATGCCACCTGCTAAAGAAGAGGATGTGTCACCCATACCTGGCGCTGGAATTTCTCCCTGGGCAGACGTGAGGAAGGAAGAAATCAGTGGGGGCCGGGACAGGAGGGGTATCTCAGGCAGGGAAATGGAAAGCTTCCAGAAGAGCACCCAGGGCCAGGACCATCCTGGCTGGCCTGCAGGCACCAAGTTGGCTGGCATGCAATCACTCGTGTGGCTCCATTGCCCTTCCTCTAGGCTTTCAAGTCCTTGAACATATTCAGGTGTTTTATCTGGGAAGGGTGGGAACATTTCAGCAGCAGCTGGCCTGGGGCTCGGACCACGTTTACTCACAGATGCCTCAGCACGGTCCCCCAGCTTTGCAATGAGGACGCTTGTTGCGTGGGGCCTGCTGGCTGTATGGGAGATGATTCCCCACCACTGACCAACTTCAGAATTGTTTACAACTGGAGCAAGTGTCCTGATACGGTTTTCCTCTGTGTAACTTGTGGATTCTGTTTGTTTTTTCTATTTTTCGTTTTTGGTTCAAGGTAGATTTCATTCCTCTTTTTTGCATTTACAAATATAAGCATAGAAATAATTTATTCATATAAATACATGTATGTGGAGGGAAGAATATTTTTTCTGTTTTACTTTTTAATTTTATTTTTTTTAATTTTTAATCTTATTTTTTATACAGCAGGTTCTTATTGGTTATCTATTTTATACATATAAATGTATACATGTCAATCCCAATCTCTCAACTCTTCACACCACCATCCCCCCAACAGCTTTCTGCCCTTGGTGCAGATTTCCTTTACAGGCTTGCTTGGTTGGCCATCAAGGGTGTATGCGTTTTTTCCTGAATATATTCAGGAAAAAATGCATACGCCCTTTTTGGCAAAGTGCATCATTGTCGACATTCTGCCTCATTTCCTATGCTTTAAGTGCAATTCCAGTCTACCCCCTGAAATAGTTTTCCTCAAATGCTGCCCCCCTTTCCAGTCCTCTTCGCAGACTTACTTCAATATATTTTTGGACGATAGCTGTCATTCATAACTCTGCAGGTTTGTGAATTAGAGTGCCCCTGAGCTCCTTTCTTCAACTCGCTTTCTTGTGAGCTGGCCGAAAACCGCAGGAATGCTTCAGGCGCTAATCTGTTTCTGGCAGGGCACGCTGACCCTTTGGTTAATTCCTCTTCCTGGTGGGAAATGGTCGTTACACTTGCCCGTGCAGGCACCTACAGCTAGTCTCTCATTGGTTCTCCCTATTCCTGTTCATCTTGCTCAGAAATTGCAAACTGTGCTGAACAGGATGTTAAAGGCATTGACTCTCCAAGTGGGGAGAGTGTTAGTAAAGCGTCTGGAATGGTGAACCCGAGTACCAGGGCACAAAAACTGAGATGCATTTGAAAACGTTTCGCAATCACATGGTGGAATATACTCTGCGTTTCTCATGCATGTTTTAGCTGAAGGAAGAATCCCTTAAACCTGGAGAGTTGGGACCCACGGAATGGGTACCATGCAGTATGCCTTCAAACGGTCTGCATTTGCTCACCGAGCCTCACCAATGGTATCAGCGCGAAGGGTCCAGCCTTATGTCTCACCCAGCTCTGGGTGTAGATGTGGTAAATCCAGGTTGCATCACAAGCCCTGAATGAATTATTTAAGAATTGCTCTCTATTTCACTGTCATTGTGTTTTGTTTTTGAAATTTTTTTTGATAAAGGAAGTTATCCGATTTTCACTGCTGCGTTTAGGCCACTGTACACACGCTTGATTCTCTTACGGAGACATATAAATCCATGGGTTTTAAGATTCTTATTGTCAGGTATATTCCAAGGCGTTGAATATGGGGTGTTGAGTTCATTTCGTTGAGCAAGGAGTAGGTCTTGTCTATTATATATTTGGCTTATGGAAAGATATCTGTGCTAATTTCAATCTCTGGTTTTATGCAGCACGTCAACTCACCTTTCCCCATAAGCAAGCGTAAGTTCGTTTTCTAAATTTGAGACCGTGTTCTGTTTTGTAGATCAGTTCATGTGTAGCCAAGTTTACATTCCATGTATTAGTGATAACTTATGATGTTTCTTTTTCTGTGTGACTTATTTCACGTAAAATCATCATACCTGAATCCATTCATTATGCCACTACTGGCCTGATGACATAGATATCATTGCTGAGTGATATTCCATTGTACATACGTACCACATCTTCTTTATCCATATTTCGATTTCTGGGATATTTAACTTGTATCGTAGACGAGGTTCTTGTAAACAGAGCCGTCCCAAACTTTGGGGTGGCTCTGTGTTTTTCATTTTAATGTCCCTAAGCTATAGGACCATAAGTGGAAGTGCCATAGGCTGTGTTGCTTTGTTTCCTACGTGTTTCTGGAAACACCATACAGTTCTCCAGAGTGGCTGTTGGTGGTTCACATCCCGCCCATCAGCATAACAAGGCTACATGTTCCCCATGGCCTGTCCTGCCTTTCTGGATTTTACACTTTTTTCAGATGGCCCTTTTGACCGGGGGGCAGTGAGGCTTCATTGTAGTGCAGATTTCCTTTACACGCTTGCTTGGTTGGCCAAAAAGGGCGTATGCGTTTTTTCCTGAATATATATATGGGGAGAGTGTTATTGACGGGTCTGGAATATTGAACCCTAGTACCAGGGGAAAAAAACTGAGATGCATTTGAAAACGAATCCAAATCACAAGGTGGACCATACTCTGGGTTTCCCATGCATGTTTTAGCTGAAGGAAGAATCCCTTAAACCTGGAGAGTTGGGACCCATGGAATGGGTACCATGCAGTATGACTTCAAATGTTCTGCATTTGCTCACCGAACCTCACCAATGCTATCAGCCCGAAGTGTCCAGCCTTATGTCTCACCCAGCTCTGGTTGAAGATGTGCTAAATCCAGGTTGTATCACAAGCCCTGAATGAATTATTTAAGAATTGCCCTCTATTTCAGTGTCATTGTGTTTTGTTTTTGAAATTTATTTTGATAATGGGATTTATCGGATTTTCACTGATGCGTTTAGGCCGCTGTACACACGCTTGATTCTCTTACGGAGACATATAAATCCATGGGTTTTAAGATCCTTACTAGTCAGGTATATTCCTAGGCGTTGAATATGGGGTGTTGACTCCATTTCGTTGAGCAAGGAGTAGGTCTTTTCTATTACATATTTGGTTTATGGAACAGTTTCTGTGCTAATATCAATCTCTGGTTTTATGCAGCACCCCAACTCACCTTTCCCCATAAGCAACCATCAGTTGGTTTTCTAACTTGGAGACCCTCTTCTGTTTTGTAATTCAGTTCATGTGTAGCCAAGTTTCATTCCATGTATTAGTGATATCTTATGATGTTCCTTTTTCTGTGTGACTTATTTCACGTAGAATCATTGTACCTGAAACCACTCATTATGCCGCTAAGGGCCAGATGACATAGATTTCATTGCTGAGTGATTTTCCATTGTACGTATGTACCACAACTTCTTTATCCATTTTCGCTTTCTGGGATATTTAAATTGTACCGTAGACGAGGTTCTTGTAAACAGAGCCGACCCAAACTTTGGGGTGGCTGTGTGTTTTTGATTTTAATTTCCCTAAGCTATAGGACCATAAGTGGAAGTGCCGTAGGTTGTGTTGCTTTGTTTCCTACGTGTTTCAGGAAACACCATACACTTCTCCAGAGTGGCTGTTGGCAATTTACATCCCACCCATCAGCATAACAAGGCTCCCTGTTCTCCATGGCCTGTGCTGCCTTTCTGGATTTTACACTTTTTTCAGATGGCCCTTTTGACCGGGGGGCAGTGAGACTACATTGTAGTGCAGATTTCTTTAACATGCTTGCTTGGTTGGCCAAAAAGGGCTTATGCGTTTTCTCCTCAGGAAAAAACGCATACGCCCTTTTTGGCCAAGTGCATCATTGTCGACGTTCTGCCTCTTTTCCTATGCTTTAAATGCAATTCCAGTCTACCCCCTGAAATCGTTTTCCTGCAATTCTGCCCCGCTTTCAAGTCCTCTTCGCAGCCTTCCTTCAATATATTTTTGGACGATAGCTGTCATTTATAACTCTGCAGGTTTGTGAATTACAGAGCCCCTGAGCTCCTTTCTTAAAATCGCTTTCTTGTGAGCTGGCCGCAAACCCGCAGGATTGCTTCAGGCCCTAATCTGGTTCCGGCACGGCATGCTGAGCCTTTGGTTAATTCCTCTTTCTGGTGGGAAATGAGCGTTAAATTTGCCCGTGCAGACACCTACAGCTAGTCTCTCATTGGTTCTCCCTATTCCTGTTCATCTTGCGCAGAAATTGCAAACTGTGCCAAACAGCAGGTTAAAGGCACTGACTCTCCAAGTGGGGAGAGTGTTAGTAAAGGGTCTGGGATTGTGAACCCGAGTAAAAGGGGACGAAAACTGAGATGCCTTTGAAAACGTTTCCTGGTCACATGGTGCACCATACTGTGGGTTTCCCATGCATGCTTTAGCTGAAGGAAGAATCGCTTAAACCTGGAGAGTTGGGACCCATGGAATGGGTACCATGCAGTATGACTTCAAAGGGTCTGCATTTGCTCATCGAACCTCACCAATGCTATCAGCCCGAAGTGCCCAACCTTATGTCTCACTCAGCTCTGGGTGTAGATGTGGTAAATCCAGGTTGCATCACAAGCCCTGAATGAATTATTTAAGAATTGCTCTCTATTTCACTGTCCTTGGGTTTTGTTTGTGTAATTCATTTTGATAATGGGATTTATCGGATTTTCTCTGCTGCATTCATGCCGCTGTACACACACTTCATTCTCTTACGGAGACATATAAATCCATGGGTTTGAAGATTCTTACTAGTCAGGTGTATTCCTAGGCGTTGAATATGGGGTGTTTAGTCCATTTCGTTGAGCAAGGGGTAGGTGTTGACTATTACATATTTGGCTTAAGGAAAGGTATCTGTGCTAATTTCTATCTCTGGTTTTATGCAGCACCGCAACTCACCTTTCCCCTTAAGCAAGCATAAGTTGGTTTTCTAAATTTGAGACCCTGTTCTGTTTTGTAATTCAGTTCATGTGTAGCCAAGTTTACATTCCGTGTAGTAGTGATATCTTATGATGTTTCATTTTCTGTGTGACTTATTTCACTTAGAATCATCGTACCTGAATCCACTCATTATGCCGCGACGGGCCTGATGACATAGATTTCATTGCTGAGTGATATTCCATTGTACGTACGTACCACAACTTCTTTATCCATTTTTCACATTCTGGGATATTTAACTTGTACCGTAGACGAGGTTCTTGTAAACAGAGCCGTCCGACACTTTGGGGTGGCTGTGAGTTTTTGATTTTAATTTCCCTAAGCTATAGGACCATAAGTGGAAGTGCCGTAGGCTCCGTAGCTTTGTTTTTTCGGTGTTCCGGGAAACACCATACACTTCTCCAGAGTGGCTGTTGGCAATTTACATCCCGCCCATCAGCATAACAAGGCTCCCTGTTCTCCATGGCCTGTGCTGCCTTTCTGGATTTTACACATTTTTCAGATGGCCCTTTTGACCGGGGGGCAGTGAGACTTCATTGTAGTGCAGATTTCTTTAACATGCTTGCTTGGTTGGCCAAAAAGGGCGTATGCGTTTTTTCCTGAAAAATTCAGGAAAAATTCAGGAAAAAACGCATACGCCCTTTTTGGCCAAGAGCATCATTGTCGACGTTCTGCCTCTTTTCCTATGCTTTAAATGCAATTCCCGTCTACCCCCTGAAATCGTTTTCCTGCAAATCTGTCCCGCTTACAAGTCGTCTTCGCAGCCTTCCTTCAATATATTTTTGGACGATAGCTGTCATTTATAACTCTGCAGGTTTGTGAGTTACAGTGCCCCTGAGCTCCTTTCTTCAACTCGCTATCTTGTGAGCTGGCCGCAAACCCGCAGGATTGCCTCAGGCCCTAATCTGGTTCTGGCACGGCATGCTGAGCCTTTGGTTAATTCCTCTTCTTGCTGGGAAATGAGCGTTAAATTTGCCCGTGCAGACACCTACAGCTAGTCTCTCATTCGTTCTCCCTCTTCCTTTTCATCTTGCGCAGAAATTGCAAACTGTGCCCAACAGGAGGTTAAAGGCACTGACTCTCCAAGTGGGGAGAGTGTTCGTAAAGGGTCTGGAATGGTGAACCCGAGTAAAAGGGGACGAAAACTGAGATGCATTTGAAAACGTTTGCCAGTCACACGGTGCACCATACTGTGGGTTTCCCATGCATGTTTTAGCTGAAGGAAGAATCCCTTAAACTTGGAGAGTTGGGACCCATGGAATGGGTACCATGCTGTATGACTTCAAAGGGTCTGCATTTGCTCATCGAACCTCACCAATGCTATCAGCCCGAAGTGCCCAACCTTATGTCTCACTCAGCTCTGGGTGTAGATGTGGTAAATCCAGGTTGCATCACAAGCCCTGAATGAATTATTTAAGAATTGCTCTCTATTTCACTGTCCTTGGGTTTTGTTTGTGTAATTCATTTTGATAATGGGATTTATCGGATTTTCTCTGCTGCATTCATGCCGCTGTACACACGCTTCATTCTCTTACGCAGACATATAAATCCATGGGTTTGAAGATTCTTACTAGTCAGGTGTATTCCTAGGCGTTGAATATGGGGTGTTTAGTCCATTTTGTTGAGCAAGGGGTAGGTCTTGACTATTACATATTTGGCTTATGGAAAGGTATCTGTGCTAATTTCTATCTCTGGTTTTATGCAGCACCCCAACTCACCTTTCCCCTTAAGCAAGCATAAGTTGGTTTTCTAAATTTGAGACCCTGTTCTGTTTTGTAATTCAGTTCATGTGTAGCCAAGATTACATTCCGTGTAGTAGTGATATCTTATGATGTTTCATTTTCTGTGTGACTTATTTCACTTAGAATCATCGTACCTGAATCCACTCATTATGCCGCGACGGGCCTGATGACATAGATTACATTGCTGAGTGATATTCCATTGTACGTACGTACCACAACTTCTTTATCCATTTTTCACATTCTGGGATATTTAACTTGTACCGTAGACGAGGTTCTTGTAAACAGAGCCGTCCGACACTTTGGGGTGGCTGTGTGTTTTTGATTTTAATTTCCCTAAGCTATAGGACCATAAGTGGAAGTGCCGTAGGCTCCGTAGCTTTGTTTTTTCGGTGTTCCGGGAAACACCATACACTTCTCCAGAGTGGCTGTTGGCAATTTACATCCCGCCCATCAGCATAACAAGGCTCCCTGTTCTCCATGGCGTGTGCTGCCTTTCTGGATTTTACACTTTTTTCAGATGGCCCTTTTGACCGGGGGGCAGTGAGACTTCATTGTAGTGCAGATTTCTTTAACATGCTTGCTTGGTTGGCCAAAAAGGGCGTATGCGTTTTTTCCTGAATATATTCAGGAAAAAACGCATACGCCCTTTTTGGCCAAGAGCATCATTGTCGACGTTCTGCCTCTTTTCCTATGCTTTAAATGCAATTCCCGTCTACCCCCTGAAATCGTTTTCCTGCAAATCTGTCCCGCTTACAAGTCGTCTTCGCAGCCTTCCTTCAATATATTTTTGGACGATAGCTGTCATTTATAACTCTGCAGGTTTGTGAGTTACAGTGCCCCTGAGCTCCTTTCTTCAACTCGCTATCTTGTGAGCTGGCCGCAAACCCGCAGGATTGCCTCAGGCCCTAATCTGGTTCTGGCACGGCATGCTGAGCCTTTGGTTAATTCCTCTTCCTGGTGGGAAATGAGCGTTAAATTTGCCCGTGCAGACACCTACAGCTAGTCTCTCATTCGTTCTCCCTATTCCTTTTCATCTTGCGCAGAAATTGCAAACTGTGCCCAACAGGAGGTTAAAGGCACTGACTCTCCAAGTGGGGAGAGTGCTTGTAAAGGGTCTAGAATGGTGAACCCGAGTAAAAGGGGACGAAAACTGAGATGCATTTGAAAACGTTTGCCAGTCACACGGTGCACCATACTGTGGGTTTCCCATGCATGTTTTAGCTGAAGGAAGAATCCCTTAAACTTGGAGAGTTGGGACCCATGGAATGGGTACCATGCTGTATGACTTCAAAGGGTCTGCATTTGCTCATCGAACCTCACCAATGCTATCAGCCCGAAGTGCCCAACCTTATGTCTCACTCAGCTCTGGGTTTAGATGAGGTAAATCCAGGTTGCACCACAAGCCCTGAATGAATTATTTAAGAATTGCTCTCTATTTCACTGTCATTGTGTTTTGTGTTTGTAATTCATTTTGATAATGGGATTTATCGGATTTTCTCTGCTGCCTTCATGCAGCTGTACACATGTTTGATTCTCTTATGGAGACATATAAATCCATGGGTTTGAAAATTCTTTCTAGTCAGGTGTATTCCTAGGCGTTGAATATAGGGTGTTTAGCCCATTTCGTTGAGCAAGGGGTAGGTCTTGACTATTACATATTTGACGTATGGAATGGTATCTGTGCTAATTTCTATCTCTGGTTTTATGCAGCAACCCAACTCACCTTTCCCCTTAAGCAAACATTAGTTGGTTTTCTCAATTTGAGACCCTGTTCTGTTTTGTAATTCAGTTCATGTGTAGCCAAGATTACATTCCGTGTATTAGTGATATCTTATGATGTTTCATTTTCTGTGTGACTTATTTCTCTTAGAATCATCGTACCTGAATCCACTCATTATGCCACGACGGTCCAGATGACATAGATTTCATTCGTGAGTGATATTCAATTGTACGTACGTACCACAACTTCTTTATCCATTTTTTGCTTTCTGGGATATTTAACTTGTACCGTAGACGAGGTTCTTGTAAACAGAGCTGTCTAAAGCTTTGGGGTGGCTGTGTGTTTTTGATTTTAATTTCCCTAAGCTATAGGACCATAAGTGGAAGTGCCATAGGCTCCGTTGCTTTGTTTTTTAGGTGTTTCAGGAAACACCATACACTTCTCCAGAGTGGCTGTTGGCAATTTACATCCCACCCATCAGCATAACAAGGCTCCCTGTTCTCCATGGCCTGTGCTGCATTTCTGCATTTTACACTTTTTTCAGATGTCCCTTTTGACCGGGGGGCAGTGAGACTTCATTGTAGTGCAGATTTCTTTAACATGCTTGCTTGGTTGGCCAAAAAGGGCGTATGCGTTTTTTCCTGAATATATTCAGGAAAATTTGCATACGCCCTTTTTGGCCAAGTGCATCATTGTCGACGTTCTGCCTCTTTTCCTATGCTTTAAATGCAATTCCAGTCTACCCCCTGAAATCGTTTTCCTGCAATTCTGCCCCGCTTTCAAGTCGTCTTCGCAGCCTTCCTTCAATATATTTTTGGTTGATAGCAGTCATTTATAACTCTGCAGGTTTGTGAATTACAGGGCCCCTGAGCTCCTTTCTTCAAATCGCTTTCTTGTGAGCTGGCCGCAAACCGGCAGGATTGCTTCAGGACCTAATCTAGTTCCGGCACGGCATGCTGAGCGTTTGGTTAATTCCTCTTCCTGGTGGGAAATGAGCGTTAAATTTGCCCGTGCATACACCTACAACTAGTCTCTCATTGGTTCTCCCTATTCCTGTTCATCTTGCGCAGAAATTGCAAACTGTGCCAAACAGGAGGTTAAAGGCACTGACTCTCCAAGTGGGGAGAGTGTTAGTAAAGGGTCTGGAATTGTGCACCCGAGTAAAAGGGGACGAAAACTGAGATGCATTTGAAAATGTTTCCCGGTCACATGGTGCACCATATTGTGGGTTTCCTATGCATGTTTTAGCTGAAGGAAGAATCGCTTAAACGTGGAGAGTTGGGACCCATGGAAAGGGTACCATACAGTATGACTTCAAATGGTCTGCATTTGCTCATTGAACCTCACCAATGTTATCAGCCCGATGTCTCCAAACTTATGTCTCACGCAGCTCTGGGTGTAGATGAGGTAAATCCAGGTGGCATCACAAGCCCTGAATGAATTATTTAAGAATTGCTCTCTATTTCACTGTCATTTTTTTTGTTTTTGAAATTTATTTTGATAATGGGATTTAGCTGATTTTCACTGCTGCGTTTTTGTCACTGTACACACGCTTGATTCTCTTATGGAGACATATAAATCCATAGGTATTAAGACTCTTACTCATCCTGTATATTCCTAGGCACTGAATATGGGGTGTTGAGTCCATTTCGTTGACCAGGAAGTAGGTTTTTTCTATTACATATTTGGCTTATGGAACGGTATCTGTGCTAATTTCAATCTCTGGTTTTATGCAGCACCCCAACTCTCCTTGATCCTTAAGCAAGCATAAGTTGGTTTTCTAAATTTGAGACCCCGTTCTCTTTTGTAATTCAGTTCATTTGTAGCCACGTTTACATTCCATGTATTAGTAATATCGTATGTCTTTGTCTTTTTGAATTATGTGACTTCAAATGATCATACGTAACTCCTCTGGGGTTGTTACAACTGGCCATGTTTCATTGATTTTCAGGCTGAGTAATATTCCACTCTACATAAGTGCCACACCTCTGTCCATTTTTTCCCTCCAGAGACATATAAATTATAACCTAATCGAGGATATATTAAACAGAGAGGCGGTAAATATTGGGGTGCCTGTGTCCTCTCGATTTTTCTTTTTCCCAAGATATACGTCCATGAGTGCAAGTGCCCTGTGCTCTGTAGCTCATTTTTTAGATGCTTTAGTAATCACAATACACTTTTCCAGAGTGACCGTTGGCAATATACATTTCCACTATAAGCCTCACAGGGCTCCCTTTTCTCCTTGCCCTGTCCTGCATTTCTGGTGTTTACACTTTATGAGGAAGGCTCTTCTGACTGATGCGAAGTGATATGTTTTGTAGTATTGATTTCCAGTGCCCACCTGTTTGGTTGGCTAAAAAAGTGTATGCCCTTTTCTTGAATATATACAGAAAAAGATGCATACACCCTTTTTGGCCAACTGCAATGTTGGCAATGTTCAGCCCCTTTTCTTGTGCTTAATGGCGAGTCCTTTCTACCTCATCCAATCCCTTTCCTGCCATTCTCCGTTGCTTACAAGTCCTTTTCTCTGACTTTCCTCAAGACATTTTTCAGTGATAGATATTTTCAACTCTGCAGTTTCGTGAATTTTAGTGTCCCTGAGTTCCATTTTTCAACTTGTGTTTATGGGAACTGGCCACAAAGCAGCGGGATTTCCTCAAGCCCTATTCTGTTTCCATGGGCAACCCTAGCCTTTGTTCAATTCGTTTTCCTGATTGGAAATTAGAGTGACATATGTCTGTCCGAAAACCTAGGACTTGTCTCTCATTGTTCCTCCTCCTTCTGCTTCATCCTTGGACAAATTCCAAACTGTGTGCAACAGGATGTTGACAGTGCTGACATCTCCAAGTGGGGAGACTGTTAGTAAAGACGCCGGAGTGGTGAACCCGAGCACCAGGAGATGAGGAGATGAGATGCCTTTTCCAAACTCTTCCCGATCAGACGATATACCATCCTCTGGGTGTGACAGGCATGTTTTAGCTGTAGGAAGTGTCCCGTTCATGTGAGGAGAACACCAGGGCTTTTTCAAAATCAGTGTCTCTCCGCTACCCAAACTGGGGAATTTTTTAAGCTACGGCTGCACATATGTTCATTAAGGGCCTTGGGAAGTAGGCAGAGTCCAAACTTTAGATGATTGAAGTCTTCAGGGTCAGAAGCACTGACCACCGGCTTCCCTTAGGTTCCATTTTAACTGTCATTGATAGATGATGTCAATAAAAATATCTATTCTTTTTCAGATTATTTCCCCTTATAGGTTATTGCAAAATATTGAGTGTAGTTCCCTGTGCTATAGAGTAGTTCCTTGTTGACGATCTATTTTATACATAGCAGTGTGTATGTGTTAATCCCAAACTGTTAATTTATCCCTCCTCCCACCTTTCCACTTTGGTAATAATAAATTATAAGATTTTATACTTCTCAGAAATGGGGGAGCTGAATGAGAGGTATCATTTTCAATGGAAAAGCATTTAAAACAAGATTGAAGCTTTAACCAAGATTATTAGATGTACATCCTTGGAAAGAAATCACTTCGCTTCTCTAATATTGACCTGACAAATAAGACAAACCTTTTCACTGAACTTGCTTATAATAAAGTGATGGAAATATCAAATGGAAGTGTTAGAAACATCTTATTTTACCCGAGCCTTATACACTGTTCTATGTTAATTATAGTTTGGCTCACACATCTGTTCATTGAAGTTACAACGTTCTCAATTTCTGTTACTGATCCTCCAGAGTGGACCCCAACAAGTGTCCCCACGCCCAGTGTCATTGGAGCCAAAAGATCGAGACTGAGTTTGGTTCAGAAGCAAAGGAAACTTTATATTTTGATCAGAGAATGGAGAGGTGAGAGCATGTGCTACCCCGTGGGCTGTGGGCTGGGCTGCTGTGTAGAGATCCTGTCAGATTCAGTGGGAGGGAGGGGGCAGAGCTCTCGAGGGCCCTGTTGGCTGCAGCTCAGGCTCTATATCGCGGAGTCTGCACTGGGCCCCAGGACCTGATGTGTCGACCCAGCCATTCTGTACTAGGAAATCTGGTCTGAAGTGCCGGGTGTGGAACCTCTGTATGCGGGACCCTAGGAGCACATGAAATTAGACAAAGCACAAAGGATAAAAAAGGTTAGACTTTATTTTATTGCCCAGATTCTATTTTTATCTCCCAGGGATTTTTAATGGGCTTTGCCTGGGACAAACCCCTCTTCTGCCTTTTGTCCTCTTCCTCATTCTTGGAGTGCTGAGGGTGCAGACCCTTCTTCTGTAACTGCTGAGTGCTGAGTTAGGAGCCCTTATACCCGTGGGCGAGGGTCAGAACTTCTCCCCAGCAGCCTCTAGGTGACGTTGATTGTCCCCAGGCCTCCAGCCTCCCTGTTCATCTGCCTGAGCACGAGCATTAGAAGTGTTATAGATTCTAATGACCTTTAAGGGTCTGGGAAGGAAATGTGCAGTGACGCTGTGAGGTCCACTTTCACCCCGCCACACATTTGTTCAGACACTTTAGGCTGACCGTTTCTGCCAGCCTAGATGCTCTGACTAGTAGTCTGCACTTTCTTCAATTAGGCCTCTGAATTAACGTAAAAACAGCACCAGGTGTCAGGACCCTGCCTGCTCAACTCCCGGACAGTCCAGGGTCAGTGGTGATGAAGGACCATGATGGCCACTGAGTCAACAGCCTTTTGAAGTAAACAGGAGTCCAGCCGGTCTTACTGGTCACCATCATCACGGTGTCTGTAGGCTTTTCTATGGTGACAGCGTGATATACGGTTCCCCTGCCAAGATTATTACCTCCCCTCTGGGTGCAGTAAGTCCTGCAAGCAGTAGTCTACTCTTTTGTGACACACTCTTGTTGTTTTATGAGAGAAACTCCAGGTCAAGTGATGGTCACATGTGTCGTCATGGTGCCCCGTTGCCCCCGGATATCTCTCTGGATGTTGGAGTAGGAGGGCTTCCTCACTGGAGGTCAGTGTGCCCACGGAGCAAACCCTGCAACTTCAGGGCATGGTTGGGTGTTAGGAACACCACGTGGGGTCCTTTTCCCTTAGGAGGGAGGTGGCCTTTTGGGCTGCTGATTTCCAGGTTTTTAGATACCGCCAGTATGTTGGCCAGATGTTGCAGTGGGCCAAGCCCCTTGGTGACTATAGTTTATCCTACCTGGATGGCATTCTTGCATTGTTCCATTTCAAGTGGTCCCAGGTTTTGCACTAATACTCCAATGGCAATTCACCTTTCACCAGGAATGTAAAGGTCAAAGGGTTTAGCTAAATTAGGGAGTTCCAGGGCAAGGGTCTGAATTGACTGCTCTTTCCATTCTTGAAAGGCCACTTCTGGATTCTATTCAAAAGGATCATCATCTTTTCCTTTCAGTGTTTCATATAGAGGCCCAGCTAGTAGACTGTAGTTAGGGATCCAGAAGCAGCAAACTCTGGCCTCCCCAGGAACCCCTAAGCTGTCTTCTAGTTTTAGAAAGGGGTAAGGCTGTAAATTGTTTCTTCCCTTTCCTGGGATGAGCTTCTCCGACCTTCTGTGAGAATGAAGCCCAGGCAGGTCACCGTAGTCTGTGATATTTGAGCTTTTTCTTGGACAACTTCTATCCTTTATTGGCTTGGTAGTTCAGAGGCCTCCTTAGTAGGGCTGGTGATCAGAATGTCGTCAGCATATTGAAGGAGTGTTTCCTTTTCCAGAGGTAGAACTTTTACGTCTTTAGCTAAGCTTTCCCCAAAGATGGTGTGGGAATTTTTGAACACTTGGGGCAAGACGGCCTGGATGTATTGTTTTAGTTGTATGTTGAGTCCTGCCACTTACAAGCCAAAATTTCTTGTGACTCTGGGACTAATGGCATACAAAAGAAGGCATCATTGAAGACTAATACAGAATACCGTCTCCTGGTGGTTGGTAGAATGACCAGCAGGGTGTAGGAATTAGGAACTACTGGAGGTATATACTCGGTGGCTTCACTGACGATCCTGACATCTTTACCAGGCCCCTGGCAGCCCATGGGGCTCTCGTGGTCAGGCCAATCTCAGGATATGGAGCTCACCTGGGCAGGTACCCCACCTCCACACCAGCCCATGGGGCTCTCATGGTCAGGCCCATCCCAGGATATGGGGTTCCCTGGGCAGGTCCCCTGCAGCCCATGGGGCTCTCGTGGTCAGCTCCCTCCCAGGATACAGAGCTACACTTGCAGGTACTGTGGCAGGGCAGGGCACACAGGAACCGTGCACATTGCCCTCATTGCAGAGCACTCTCAGCTCACCTGTCACTCAGATCTGACACAGAGCACCTCAGAGCAGGACTTGAACTAACAAATAGCAACTCCGACAGGTCTGTGACCCTGGGCATCACTCTGTACGGCCTGCCACCACCTGGTCTTCCAGAGACTTCCACTGCACCCGGGGCACCAGGCCTCTGTCTCCACCCACCACCCACCCCTCCTCTCCCTGACTCTTGGGGTCCTCTTATTAGGCCAGGGTTTTCTTGAAGCTGTCTCCCACTCATGGGCCAGATAAAATGATTAGAATACAAGCCAGAGCTGCAGCCCATTGTCTATCCTGACTCTCAAGAGCCCACACCTGTTCCTTGGACCTGGCCGATTCAGCAAGTTCCATTTTCTGCAACTGTGAGACCCTGAGGGGTGATGATTGGCTGACCTGGGCAGCCTGACCATGCCGGCCAGCCCTCCCCAGGTGTGCCTGTTTTGAGATCAATATAAACACCGCTCCAGGCAGCAAGAACCCCTGCAGCTGTGCCTGACGCCATTTTCTCTGCCCTGTCAGCAGTCTCGGGGCTGGGCTGGTGGGAGGGAGTGACAGGTCACGGCGTTGTGGGTGGCCCAGTGTGAGTGGGGCTCTGCTGGACTTTCTGCAGCAGTTGTCAAGATGCCACCTGCTAAAGAAGAGGATGTGTCACCCATACCTGGCGCTGGAATTTCTCCCTGGGCAGACGTGAGGAAGGAAGAAATCAGTGGGGGCCGGGACAGGAGGGGTATCTCAGGCAGGGAAATGGAAAGCTTCCAGAAGAGCACCCAGGGCCAGGACCATCCTGGCTGGCCTGCAGGCACCAAGTTGGCTGGCATGCAATCACTCGTGTGGCTCCATTGCCCTTCCTCTAGGCTTTCAAGTCCTTGAACATATTCAGGTGTTTTATCTGGGAAGGGTGGGAACATTTCAGCAGCAGCTGGCCTGGGGCTCGGACCACGTTTACTCACAGATGCCTCAGCACGGTCCCCCAGCTTTGCAATGAGGACGCTTGTTGCGTGGGGCCTGCTGGCTGTATGGGAGATGATTCCCCACCACTGACCAACTTCAGAATTGTTTACAACTGGAGCAAGTGTCCTGATACGGTTTTCCTCTGTGTAACTTGTGGATTCTGTTTGTTTTTTCTATTTTTCGTTTTTGGTTCAAGGTAGATTTCATTCCTCTTTTTTGCATTTACAAATATAAGCATAGAAATAATTTATTCATATAAATACATGTATGTGGAGGGAAGAATATTTTTTCTGTTTTACTTTTTAATTTTATTTTTTTTAATTTTTAATCTTATTTTTTATACAGCAGGTTCTTATTGGTTATCTATTTTATACATATAAATGTATACATGTCAATCCCAATCTCTCAACTCTTCACACCACCATCCCCCCAACAGCTTTCTGCCCTTGGTGCAGATTTCCTTTACAGGCTTGCTTGGTTGGCCATCAAGGGTGTATGCGTTTTTTCCTGAATATATTCAGGAAAAAATGCATACGCCCTTTTTGGCAAAGTGCATCATTGTCGACATTCTGCCTCATTTCCTATGCTTTAAGTGCAATTCCAGTCTACCCCCTGAAATAGTTTTCCTCAAATGCTGCCCCCCTTTCCAGTCCTCTTCGCAGACTTACTTCAATATATTTTTGGACGATAGCTGTCATTCATAACTCTGCAGGTTTGTGAATTAGAGTGCCCCTGAGCTCCTTTCTTCAACTCGCTTTCTTGTGAGCTGGCCGAAAACCGCAGGAATGCTTCAGGCGCTAATCTGTTTCTGGCAGGGCACGCTGACCCTTTGGTTAATTCCTCTTCCTGGTGGGAAATGGTCGTTACACTTGCCCGTGCAGGCACCTACAGCTAGTCTCTCATTGGTTCTCCCTATTCCTGTTCATCTTGCTCAGAAATTGCAAACTGTGCTGAACAGGATGTTAAAGGCATTGACTCTCCAAGTGGGGAGAGTGTTAGTAAAGCGTCTGGAATGGTGAACCCGAGTACCAGGGCACAAAAACTGAGATGCATTTGAAAACGTTTCGCAATCACATGGTGGAATATACTCTGCGTTTCTCATGCATGTTTTAGCTGAAGGAAGAATCCCTTAAAGCTGGAGAGTTGGGACCCATGGAATGGGTACCATGCAGTATGCCTTCAAACGGTCTGCATTTGCTCACCGAGCCTCACCAATGGTATCAGCGCGAAGGGTCCAGCCTTATGTCTCACCCAGCTCTGGGTGTAGATGTGGTAAATCCAGGTTGCATCACAAGCCCTGAATGAATTATTTAAGAATTGCTCTCTATTTCACTGTCATTGTGTTTTGTTTTTGAAATTTTTTTTGATAAAGGAAGTTATCCGATTTTCACTGCTGCGTTTAGGCCACTGTACACACGCTTGATTCTCTTACGGAGACATATAAATCCATGGGTTTTAAGATTCTTACTAGTCAGGTATATTCCGAGGCGTTGAATATGGGGTGTTGAGTTCATTTCGTTGAGCAAGGAGTAGGTCTTGTCTATTATATATTTGGCTTATGGAAAGATATCTGTGCTAATTTCAATCTCTGGTTTTATGCAGCACGCCAACTCACCTTTCCCCATAAGCAAGCGTAAGTTCGTTTTCTAAATTTGAGACCGTGTTCTGTTTTGTAGATCAGTTCATGTGTAGCCAAGTTTACATTCCATGTATTAGTGATAACTTATGATGTTTCTTTTTCTGTGTGACTTATTTCACGTAAAATCATCATACCTGAATCCATTCATTATGCCACTACTGGCCTGATGACATAGATATCATTGCTGAGTGATATTCCATTGTACATACGTACCACATCTTCTTTATCCATATTTCGATTTCTGGGATATTTAACTTGTATCGTAGACGAGGTTCTTGTAAACAGAGCCGTCCCAAACTTTGGGGTGGCTCTGTGTTTTTCATTTTAATGTCCCTAAGCTATAGGACCATAAGTGGAAGTGCCATAGGCTGTGTTGCTTTGTTTCCTACGTGTTTCCGGAAACACCATACAGTTCTCCAGAGTGGCTTTTGGCGGTTCACATCCCGCCCATCAGCATAACAAGGCTACATGTTCTCCATGGCCTGTCCTGCCTTTCTGGATTTTACACTTTTTTCAGATGGCCCTTTTGACCGGGGGGCAGTGAGGCTTCATTGTAGTGCAGATTTTCTTTACACGCTTGCTTGGTTGGCCAAAAAGGGCGTATGCGTTTTTTCCTGAATATATATATGGGGAGAGTGTTATTGACGGGTCTGGAATATTGAACCCTAGTACCAGGGGAAAAAAACTGAGATGCATTTGAAAACGAATCCAAATCACAAGGTGGACCATACTCTGGGTTTCCCATGCATGTTTTAGCTGAAGGAAGAATCCCTTAAACCTGGAGAGTTGGGACCCATGGAATGGGTACCATGCAGTATGACTTCAAATGTTCTGCATTTGCTCACCGAACCTCACCAATGCTATCAGCCCGAAGTGTCCAGCCTTATGTCTCACCCAGCTCTGGGTGTAGATGTGGTAAATCCAGGTTGCATCACAAGCCCTGAATGAATTATTTAAGAATTGCTCTCTATTTCACTGTCATTGTGTTTTGTTTTTGTAATTCATTTTGATAATAGGATTTATCGGATTTTCTCTGCTGCCTTCATGCAGCTGTACACATGCTTGATTCTCTTATGGAGACATATAAATCCATGGGTTTGAAGATTCTTACTAGTCAGGTGTATTCCTAGGCGTTGAATATAGGGTGTTTAGCCCATTTCGTTAAGCAAGGGGTAGGTCTTGACTATTACATATTTGACTATGGAATGGTATATGTGCTAATTTCTATCTCTGGTTTTATGCAGCACCCCAACTCACCTTTCCCCTTAAGCAAACATAAGTTGGTTTTCTAAATTTGAGACCCTGTTCTGTTTTGTAATTCAGTTCATGTTTAGCCAAGATTACATTCGGTGTATTAGAGTTAACTTATGATGTTTCATTTTCTGTGTGACTTATTTCTCTTAGAATCATCGTACCTGAATCCACTCATTATGCCACGACGGGCCAGATGACATAGATTTCATTGGTGAGTGATATTCCATTGTACGTACGTACCACAACTTCTTTATCCATTTTTCGCTTTCTGGGATATTTAACTTGTACCGTAGACGAGGTTCTTGTAAACAGAGCCGTCTGAAACTTTGGGGTGGCTGTGTGTTTTTGATTTTAATTTCCCTAAGCTATAGGACCATAAGTGGAAGTGCCGTAGGCTCCGTTGCTTTGTATTTTAGGTGTTTCAGGAAACACCATACACTTCTCCAGAGTGGCTGTTGGCAATTTACATCCCACCCATCAGCATAACAAGGCTCCCAGTTCTCCATGGCCTGTGCTGCATTTCTGGATTTTACACTTTTTTCAGATGGCCCTTTTGACCGGGGGGCAGTGAGACTTCATTGTAGTGCAGATTTCTTTAACATGCTTGCTTGGTTGGCCAAAAAGGGAGTATGCGCTTTTTCCTGAATATATTCAGGAAAAAACGCATACGCCCTTTTTGGCCAAGTGCATCATTGTCGACGTTCTGCCTCTTTTCCTATGCTTTAAATGCAATTCCAGTCTACCCCCTGAAATCGTTTTCCTGCAATTCTGCCCCGCTTTCAAGTCCTCTTCGCAGCCTTCCTTCAATATATTTTTGGACGATAGCTGTCATTTATAACACTGCAGGTTTTGAATTACAGTGCCCCGGAGCTCCTTTCTTCAAATCGCTTTCTTGTGAGCTGGCCGCAAACCCGCAGGATTGCTTCAGGCCCTAATCTGGTTCCGGCACAGCATGCTGAGCGTTTGGTTAATTCCTCTTCCTGGTTGGAAATGAGCGTTAAATTTGCCCATGCAGACACCTACAGCTAGTCTCTCATTGGTTCTCCCTATTCCTGTTCATCTTGCGCAGAAATTGCAAACTGTGCCCAACAGGAGGTTAAAGGCACTGACTCTCCAAGTGGGGAGAGTGTTCGTAAAGGGTCTGGAATTGTGAACCCGAGTAAAAGGGGACGAAAACTGAGATGCATTTGAAAACGTTTCCCGGTCACACGGTGCACCATACTGTGGGTTTCCTATGCATGTTTTAGCTGAAGGAAGAATCGCTTAAACCTGGAGAGTAAGGACCCATGGAATGGGTACCATGCAGTATGACTTCAAATGGTCTGCATTTGCTCATCGAACCTCACCAACGCTATCAGCCCGAAGTATCCAACCTTATGTCTCACTCAGCTCTGGGTTTAGATGAGGTAAATCCAGGTTGCATCACAAGCCCTGAATGAATTATTTAAGAATTGCTCTCTATTTCACTGTCATTGTGTTTTGTTTTTGTAATTCATTTTTATAATGGGATTTATCGGATTTTTCTGCTGCCTTCATGCAGCTGTACACACGCTTGATTCTCTTATGGAGACATATAAATCCATGGGTTTGAAGATTCTTACTAGTCAGGTGTATTCCTAGGCGTTGAATATAGGGTGTTTAGCCCATTTCGTTGAGCAAGGGGTAGGTGTTGACTATTACATATTTGGCTTAAGGAAAGGTATCTGTGCTAATTTCTATCTCTGGTTTTATGCAGCACCCCAACTCACCTTTCCCCTTAAGCAAACATTAGTTGGTTTTCTAAATTTGAGACCCTGTTCTGTTTTGTAATTCAGTTCATGTGTAGCCAAGATTACATTCGGTGTATTAGAGATAACTTATGATGTTTCATTTTCTGTGTGACTTATTTCTCTTAGAATCATCGTACCTGAATCCACTCATTATGCCACGACGGGCCAGATGACATAGATTTCATTGGTGAGTGATATTCCATTGTACGTACGTACCACAACTTCTTTATCCATTTTTCGCTTTCTGGGATATTTAACTTGTACCATAGAGGAGGTTCTTGTAAACAGCGCCGTCTGAAACTTTGGGGTGGCTGTGTGTTTTTGATTTTAATTTCCCTAAGCTATAGGACCATAAGTGGAAGTGCCGTAGGCTCCGTTGCTTTGTTTTTTAGGTGTTTCAGGAAACACAATACACTTCTCCAGAGTGGCTCTTTGCAATTTACATCCCACCCATGAGCATAACAAGGCTCACTGTTCTCCATGGCCTGTGCTGCCTTTCTGGATTTTACACTTTTTTCAGATGGCCCTTTTGTCAGGGGGGCAGTGAGACTTCATTGTAGTGCAGATTTCTTTAACATGCTTGCTTGGTTGGCCAAAAAGTGCGTATGCGTTTTTTCCTGAATATATTCAGGAAAAAACGCATACGCCCTTTTTGGCCAAGTGCATCATTGTCGACGTTCTGCCTCTTTTCCTATGCTTTAAATGCAATTCCAGTCTACCCCCTGAAATCGTTTTCCTGCAATTTTGCCCCGCTTTCAAGTCCTCTTCCCAGCCTTCTTTCAATAAATTTTTGGACGATAGCTGTCATTTATAACTCTGCAGGTTTGTGAATTACAGTGCCCCTGAGTTCCTTTGTTCAAATCGCTTTCTTTTGAGCTGGCCGCAAACCCGCAGGATTGCTTCAGGCCCTAATCTGGTTCCGGCACGGCATGCTGAGTGTTTGGTTAATTCCTCTTCCTGGATGGAAATGAGCATTAAATTTGCCTGTGCAGACACCTACAGCTAGTCTCTCATTGGTTCTCCCTATTCCTGTTCATCTTGCGCAGAAATTGCAAACTGTGCCAAACAGGAGGTTAAAGGCACTGACTCTCCAAGTGGGGAGAGTGTTAGTAAAGGGTCTGGAATTGTGAACCCGAGTAAAAGGGGATAAAAACTGAGATGCATTTGAAAATGTTTCCCAGTCACACGGTGCAGCATACTGTGGGCTTCCCATGCATGCTTTAGCTGAAGGAAGAATCGCTTAAACCTGGAGAGTTGGGACCCATGGAATGGGTACCATGCAGTATGACTTCAAATGGTCTGCATTTGCTCATCGAACCTCACCAATGCTATCAGCCCGAAGTGTCCAACTTTATGTCTCACTCAGCTCTGGGTGTAGATGAGGTAAATCCAGGTTGCATCACAAGCCCTGAATGAATTATTTAAGAATTGCTCTCTATTTCACTGTCATTGTGTTTTGTTTTTGTAATTCATTTTGATAATAGGATTTATCGGATTTTCTCTGCTGCATTCATGCAGCTGTACACACGCTTGATTCTCTTATGGAGACATATAAATCCATGGGTTTGAAGATTCTTACTAGTCAGGTGTATTCCTAGGCGTTGAATATAGGGTGTTTAGCCCATTTCTTTGAGCAAGGGGTAGGTCTTGACTATTACATATTTTTTTTTTTTTTTTGCTGTACGCGGGCCTCTCAGTGTTGTGGCCTCTCCCGTTGCAGAGCACAGGCTCCGGACGCGCAGGCTCAACGGCCATGACTCACGGGGCCAGTAGCTCCGCGGCATGTGGGATCCTCTCGGACCGGGGCACGAACCCGCGTCCCCTGCATCGGCAGGCGAACTCTCAACCAGTGCGCCACCAGGGAAGCCCCCTTGACTATTACATATATGACGTATGGAATGGTATCTGTGCTAATTTCTATCTCTCGTTTTATGCAGCACCCCAACTCACCTTTCCCCTTAAGCAAACATAAGTTGGTTTTCTAAATTTGAGACCCTGTTCTGTTTTGTAATTCAGTTCATGTGTAGCCAAGATTACATTCGGTGTATTAGTGATATCTTATGATGTTTCATTTTCTGTGTGACTTATTTCTCTTAGAATCATCGTACCTGAATCCACTCATTATGCCACGACGGGCCAGATGACATAGATTTCATTGGTGAGTGATATTCCATTGTACGTACGTACCACAACTTCTTTATCCATTTTTCGCTTTCTGGGATATTTAACTTGTACCGTAGACGAGGTTCTTGTAAAGAGAGCCGCCCGAGATTTTTGGGTGGCTGTGTGTTTTTGATTTTAATTTCCCTAAGCTATAGGACCATAAGTGGAAGTGACATAGGCTCCATAGCTTTGTTTTTTCGGTGTTCCGGGAAACACCATACACGTCTCCAGAGTGGCTGTTGGCAATTTACTTCCCGCCCATCAGCATAACAAGGCTCCCTGTTCTCCATGGCCTGTGCTGCCTTTCTGGATTTTACACTTTTTTCAGATGGCCCTTTTGACCGGGGGGCAGTGAGACTTCATTGTAGTGCAGATTTCTTTAACACGCTTGCTTGGTTGGCCAAAAAGGGCGTATGCGTTTTTTCCTGAATATATTCAGGAAAAAACGCATACGCCCTTTTTGGCCAAGAGCATCATTGTCGACGTTCTGCCTCTTTTCCTATGCTTTAAATGCAATTCCCGTCTACCCCTTGAAATCGTTTTCCTGCATTTCTGCCCCACTTACAAGTCGTCTTCGCAGCCTTCCTTCAATATATTTTTGGACGAGAGCTGTCATTTATAACTCTGCAGGTTTGTGAGTTACAGTGCCCCTGAGCTCCTTTCTTCAACTCGCTATCTTGTGAGCTGGCCGCAAACCCACAGGATTGCTTCAGGCCCTAATCTGGTTCCGGCACGGCATGCTGAGCCTTTGGTTAATTCCTCTTCCTGGTGGGAAATGAGCGTTAAATTTGCCCGTGCAGACACCTAGAGCTAGTCTCTCATTCGTTCTCCCTATTCCTTTTCATCTTGCGCAGAAATTGCAAACTGTGCCCAACAGGAGGTTAAAGGCACTGACTCTCCAAGTGGGGAGAGTGTTCGTAAAGGTCTGGAATGGTGAACCCGAGTAAAAGGGGACGAAAACTGAGATGCATTTGAAAACGTTTGCCAGTCACACGGTGCACCATACTGTGGGTTTCCCATGCATGTTTTAGCTGAAGGAAGAATCCCTTAAATTTGGAGAGTTGGGACCCATGGAATGGGTACCATGCTGTATGACTTCAAAGGGTCTGCATTTGCTCATCGAACCTCACCAATGCTATCAGCCCGAAGTGCCCAACCTTATGTCTCACTCAGCTCTGGGTGTAGATGTGGTAAATCCAGGTTGCATCATAAGCCCTGAATGAATTATTTAAGAGTTGCTCTCTATTTCACTGTCCTTGGGTTTTGTTTGTGTAATTCATTTTGATAATGGGATTTATCGGATTTTCTCTGCTGCATTCATGCCGCTGTACACACGCTTCATTCTCTTACGGAGACATATAAATCCATGGGTTTGAAGATTCTTACTAGTCAGGTGTATTCCTAGGCGTTGAATATGGGGTGTTTAGTCCATTTCATTGAGCAAGGGGTAGGTCTTGACTATTACATATTTGGCTTATGGAAAGGTATCTGTGCTAATTTCTATCTCTGGTTTTATGCAGCACCCCAACTCACCTTTCCCCTTAAGCAAGCATAAGTTGGTTTTCTAAATTTGAGACCCTGTTCTGTTTTGTAATTCAGTTCATGTGTAGCCAAGTTTACATTCCGTGTAGTAGTGATATCTTATGATGTTTCATTTTCTGTGTGACTTATTTCACTTAGAATCATCGTACCTGAATCCACTCATTATGCCGCGACGGGCCTGATGACATAGATTTCATTGCTGAGTGATATTCCACTGTACGTACGTACCACAACTTCTTTATCCATTTTTCACATTCTGGGATATTTAACTTGTACCGTAGACGAGGTTCTTGTGAACAGAGCCGCCCGAGACTTTTGGGTGGCTGTGTGTTTTTGATTTTAATTTTCCTAAGCTATAGGACCATAAGGGGAAGTGCCGTAGGCTCCGTTGCTTTGTTTTTTAGATGTTCCGGGAAACACCATACACTTCTCCAGAGTGGCTGTTGGCAATTTACATCCCGCCCAGCAGCATAACAAGGCTCGCTGTTCTCCATGGCCTGTGCTGCCTTTCTGGATTTTACACTTTTTTCAGATGGCCGTTTTGACCGGGGGGCAGTGAGACTTCATTGTAGTGCAGATTTCTTTAACATGCTTGCTTGGTTGGCCAAAAAGGGCGTATGCGTTTTTTCCTGAATATATTCAGGAAAAAACGCATACGCCCTTTTTGGCCAAGAGCATCATTGTCGACGTTCTGCCTCTTTTCCTATGCTTTAAATGCAATTCCCGTCTACCCCCTGAAATCGTTTTCCTGCAATTCTGCCCCACTTTCAAGTCGTCTTCGCAGCCTTCCTTCAATATATTTTTGGACGATAGCTGTCATTTATAACTCTGCAGGTTTGTGAGTTACAGTGCCCCTGAGCTCATTTCTTCAACTCGCTATCTTGTGACCTGGCCGCAAACCCACAGGATTGCCTCAGGCCCTAGTCTGGTTCCGGCACGGCATGCTGAACCTTTGGTTAATTCCTCTTCCTGGTGCGAAATGAGCATTAAATTTGCCCGTGCAGACACCTACAGCTAGTCTCTCATTGGTTCTCCCTATTCCTGTTCATCTTGCACAGAAATTGCAAACTGTGCCAAACAAGAGGTTAAAAGTACAGACTCTCCAAGGTGGAGAGTGTTATTAAAGGGTCTGGAATGGTGTACCCAAGTAAAACGAGACGAAAACTGAGATGCATTTGAAAACGTTTCCCCGTCACATGGTGCACCATAATGTGGGTTTCCCATGCATATTTTAGCTGAAGGAAGAATCCCTTAAACCTGGCAGTTGGGACCCATGGAATGGCTACCATGCAGTATGACTTCAAAGGGTCTGCATTTGCTTATCGAACCTCACCAATGCTATCAGCCCAAAGTGTCCAACCTTATGTCTCACTCAGCTCTGGGTGTATATGTGGTAAATCCAGGTTGCATCACAAGCCCTGAATGAATTATTTAAGAATTGCTCTCTATTTCACTGTCCTTGGGTTTTGTTTGTGTAATTCATTTTGACAATGGGATTTATCGGATTTTCTCTGCTGCATTCATGCCGCTGTACACACGCTTCATTCTCTTACGGAGGCATATGAATCCATGGGTTTGAAGATTCTTACTAGTCAGGTGTATTCCTAGGTGTTGAATATGTGGTGTTTAGTCCATTTCGTTGAGCAAGTGGTGGGTCTTGACTATGACATATTTGGCTTATGGAAAGTTATCTGTGCTAATTTCTATCTCTGGTTTTATGCAGCACGCCAACTCACCTTTCCCCTTAAGCAAGCATAAGTTGGTTTTCTAAATTTGAGACCCTGTTCTGTTTTGTAATTCAGTTCATGTGTAGCCAAGTTTACATTCCGTGTATTAGTGATATCTTATGATGTTTCATTTTCTGTGTGACTTATTTCACTTAGAATCATCGTACCTGAATCCACTCATTATGCCGCGACGGGCCTGATGATATAGATTTCATTGCTGAGTGATATTCCATTGTACGTATGTACCACAATTTCTTTATCCATTTTTCACTTTCTGGGATATTTAACTTGTACCGTAGACGAGGTTCTTGTAAACAGAGCCGTCTGAAACTTTTGGGTGGCTGTGTGTTTTTGATTTTAATTTCCCTAAGCTATAGGACCATAAGTGGAAGTGCCGTAGGCTCCGTAGCTTTGTTTTTTCGGTGTTCCGGGAAACACCATACACTTCTCCAGAGTGGCTGTTGGCAATTTACATCCCGCCCATCAGCATAACAAGGCTCCCTGTTCTCCATGGCCTGTGCTGCCTTTCTGGATTTTACACTTTTATCAGATGGCCCTTTTGACCGGGGGGCAGTGAGACTTCATTGTAGTGCAGATTTCTTTAACATGCTTGCTTGGTTGGCCAAAAAGGGCGTATGCGTTTTTTCCTGAATATATTCAGGAAAAAACGCATACGCCCTTTTTGGCCAAGAGCATCATTGTTGACGTTCTGCCTCTTTTCCTATGCTTTAAATGCAATTCCCGTCTACCCCCTGAAATCGTTTTCCTGCAATTCTGCCCCACTTTCAAGTCATCTTCGCAGCCTTCCTTCAATATATTTTTGGACGATAGCTGTCATTTATAACTCTGCAGGTTTGTGAGTTACAGTGCCCCTGAGCTCATTTCTTCAACTCGCTATCTTGTGAGCTGGCCGCAAACCCACAGGATTGCCTCAGGCCCTAATCTGGTTCCGGCACGGCATGCTGAGCCTTTGGTTAATTCCTCTTCCTGGTGCGAAATGAGCATTAAATTTGCCCGTGCAGACACCTACAGCTAGTCTCTCATTGGTTCTCCCTATTCCTGTTCATCTTGCGCAGAAATTGCAAACTGTGCCAAACAGGAGGTTAAAAGTACAGACTCTCCAAGGTGGAGAGTGTTATTAAAGGGTCTGGAATGGTGTACCCAAGTAAAACGAGACGAAAACTGAGATGCATTTGAAAACGTTTCCCCGTCACATGGTGCACCATAATGTGGGTTTCCCATGCATATTTTAGCTGAAGGAAGAATCCCTTAAACCTGGCAGTTGGGACCCATGGAATGGCTACCATGCAGTATGACTTCAAAGGGTCTGCATTTGCTTATCGAACCTCACCAATGCTATCAGCCCAAAGTGTCCAACCTTATGTCTCACTCAGCTCTGGGTGTATATGTGGTAAATCCAGGTTGCATCACAAGCCCTGAATGAATTATTTAAGAATTGCTCTCTATTTCACTGTCCTTGGGTTTTGTTTGTGTAATTCATTTTGATAATGGGATTTATCGGATTGCCTCTGCTGCATTCATGCCACTGTACACACGCTTCATTCTCTTACGGAGACATATAAATCCATGGGTTTGAAGATTCTTACTAGTCAGGTGTATTCCTAGGCGTTGAATATGGGGTGTTTAGTCCATTTCGTTGAGCAAGGGGTAGGTCTTGACTATTACATATTTGGCTTATGAAAAGGTATCTGTGCTAATTTCTATCTCTGGTTTTATGCAGCACCCCAACTCACCTTTCCCCTTAAGCAAGCATAAGTTGGTTTTCTAAATTTGAGACCCTGTTCTGTTTTGTAATTCAGTTCATGTGTAGCCAAGTTTACATTCCGTGTATTAGTGATATCTTATGATGTTTCATTTTCTGTGTGACTTATTTCACTTAGAATCATCGTACCTGAATCCACTCATTATGCCGCGACGGGCCTGATGACATAGATTTCATTGCTGAGTGATATTCCATTGTACGTATGTACCACAACTTCTTTATCCATTTTTCGCTTTCTGGGATATTTAACTTATACCGTAGACGAGGTTCTTGTAAACAGAGCCGTCTGAAACTTTTGGGTGGCTGTGTGTTTTTGATTTTAATTTCCCTAAGCTATAGGACCATAAGTGGAAGTGCCGTAGGCTCCGTAGCTTTGTTTTTTCGGTGTTCCGGGAAACACCATACACTTCTCCAGAGTGGCTGTTGGCAATTTACATTCCGCCCATCAGCATAACAAGGCTCCCTGTTCTCCATGGCCTGTGCTGCCTTTCTGGATTTTACACTTTTTTCAGATGGCCCTTTTGACCGGGGGGCAGTGAGACTTCATTGTAGTGCAGATTTCTTTAACATGCTTGCTTGGTTGGCCAAAAAGGGCGTATGCGTTTTTTCCTGAATATATTCAGGAAAAAACGCATACGCCCTTTTGGCCAAGAGCATCATTGTCGACGTTCTGCCTCTTTTCCTATGCTTTAAATGCAATTCCCGTCTACCCCCTGAAATCGTTTTCCTGCAAATCTGTCCCGATTACAAGTCGTCTTCGCAGCCTTCCTTCAATATATTTTTGGACGATAGCTGTCATTTATAACTCTGCAGGTTTGTGAGTTACAGTGCCCCTGAGCTCCTTTCTTCAACTCGCTTTGTTGTGTGCTGGCCGCAAACCCACAGGATTGCTTCAGGCCCTAATCTGGTTCCGGCACGGCATGCTGAGCCTTTGGTTAATTCCTCTTCCTGGTGGGAAATGAGCGTTAAATTTGCCCGTACAGACACCTAGAGCTAGTCTCTCATTCGTTCTCCCTATTCCTTTTCATCTTGCGCAGAAATTGCAAACTGTGCCCAACAGGAGGTTAAAGGCACTGACTCTCCAAGTGGGTAGAGTGTTCGTAAAGGGTCTGGAATGGCGAACCCGAGTAAAAGGGGACGAAAACTGAGATGCATTTGAAAACGTTTGCCAGTCACACGGTGCACCATACTGTGGGTTTCCCATGCATGTTTTAGCTGAAGGAAGAATCCCTTAAACTTGGAGAGTTGGGACCCATGGAATGGGTACCATGCTGTATGACTTCAAAGGGTCTGCATTTGCTCATCGAACCTCACCAATGCTATCAGCCCGAAGTGCCCAACCTTATGTCTCACTCAGCTCTGGGTGTAGATGTGGTAAATCCAGGTTGCATCACAAGCCCTGAATGAATTATTTAAGAATTGCTCTCTATTTCACTGTCCTTGGGTTTTGTTTGTGTAATTCATTTTGATAATGGGATTTATCGGATTTTCTCTGCTCCATTCATGCCGCTCTACACACGCTTCATTCTCTTACGGAGTCATATAAATCCATGGGTTTGAAGATTCTTACTAGTCAGGTGTATTCCTAGGCGTTGAATATGGGGTGTTTAGTCCATTTCGTTGAGCAAGGGGTAGGTCTTGACTATTACATATTTGGCTTATGGAAAGGTATCTGTGCTAATTTCTATCTCTGGTTTTATGCAGCACCCCAACTCACCTTTCCCCTTAAGCAAGCATAAGTTTGTTTTCTAAATTTGAGACCCTGTTCTGTTTTATAATTCAGTTCATGTGTAGCAAAGTTTACATTCCGTGTAGTAGTGATATCTTATGATGTTTCATTTTCTGTGTGACTTATTTCCCTTAGAATCATCGTACCTGAATCCACTCATTATGCCGCGACGGGCCTGATGACATAGCTTTCATTGCTGAGTGATATTCCATTGTACGTACGTACCACAACTTCTTTATCCATTTTTCACATTCTGGGATATTTAACTTGTACCGTAGAAGAGGTTCTTGTAAACAGAACCGTCCGACATTTTGGGGTGGCTGTGTGTTTTTGATTTTAATTTCCCTAAGCTATAGGACCATAAGTGGAAGTGCCGTAGGCTCCGTTGCTTTGTTTTTCAGGGGTTTTAGGAAACACCATACACTTCTCCAGAGTGGCTGTTGGCAATTTACATCCCGACCATCAGCATAACAAGGCTCCCTGTTCTCCTTGGCCTGTCCTGTCTTTGTGGATTTTACACTTGTTTCACATGTCCCTTTTGACCGGGGGGCAGTGAGACTTCATTGTAGTGCAGATTTCTTTAACATGCTTGCTTGGTTGGCCAAAAAGCGCATATGCATTTTTTCCTCAATAAATTCAGGAAAAAACGCATACACCCTTTTTGGCCAAGAGCATCATTGTCGACGTTCTGCCTCTTTTCCTATGCTTTAAATGCAATTCCCGTCTACCCCCTGAAATCGTTTTCCTGCAATTCTGCCCCACTTACAAGTCGTCTTCGCAGCCTTCCTTCAATATATTTTTGGACGATAGCTGTCATTTATAACTCTGCATGTTTGTGAGTTACAGTGCCCCTGAGCTCCTTTCTTCAACTCGCAACTTGTGAGCTGGGCGCAAACCCGCAGGATTGATTCAGGCCGTAATCTGGTTCCGGCACGGCATGCTGATCCTTTGGTTAATTCCTCTTCCTGGTGGGAAATGAGCATTAAATTTGCCCGTGCAGACACTTACTGCTAGTCTCTCATTGGTTCTCCCTATTCCTGTTCATCTTGCGCAGAAATTGCAAACTGTGCCAAACAGGAGGTTAAAGGCACTGGCTCTCCAAGTGGGGAGAGTGTTAGTAAACGTTCTGGAATGGTGAACCCGAGTAAAAGGGGACGAAAACTGAGATGCATTTGAAAACCTTTCCTGGTCACACGGTGCACCATACTGTGGGTTTCCCATGCATGTTTT
The DNA here is from genome assembly GCF_059928025.1 of Delphinapterus leucas. Taxonomy (NCBI): domain Eukaryota; kingdom Metazoa; phylum Chordata; class Mammalia; order Artiodactyla; family Monodontidae; genus Delphinapterus; species Delphinapterus leucas. The sequence goes on along the minus strand of NW_028322254.1, from coordinate 3,098,128 downwards.
AGCTGAAGAAAGAATCCCTTAATCCTGGAGAGTTGGGACCCATGGAATGGGTACCATGCAGTATGACTTCAAAGGGTCTGCATTTGCTCATCGAACCTCAACAATGCTATCAGCCCGAAGTGCCCAACCTTATGTCTCACTCAGCTCTGGGTGTAGATGTGGTAAATCCAGGTTGCATCACAAGCCCTGAATGAATTATTTAAGAATTGCTCTCTATTTCACTCTCATTGTGTTTTGTTTTTGTAATTTATTTTCATAATGGGATTTATCGCATTTTCACTGCTGTGTTCATGCCGCTGTACTCACGCTTGATTCTCTTACGGAGACATATAAATCCATGAGTTTGAAGATTCTTACTAGTCAGGTGTATTCGTAGGTGTTGAATATGGCGTGTTCAGTCCATTTCGTTGACCAGGGAGTAGGTTTTTTCTATTACATATTTGGCTTATCGAACGGTATCTGTGCTAATTTCAATCTCTGGTTTTATGCAGCTCCCCAACTCTCCTTTTTCCTTAAGCAAACATAAGTTGGTCTTCTAAATTTGAGACCCCATTCTGTTTTGTAATTCAGGTTCTTTGTAGCCACGTTTACATTCCATGTATTAGTAATATCGTATGTCTTTTTCTTTTTGAATTATGTGACTTTGAATGATCATACGTAACTACTCTGGGGTTGTTACAACTGGCCATATTTCACTGATTTTCAGGCTGAGTAATATTCCACTCTACATAAGTGCCACACCTCTATCCATTTTTTCCCTCCAGAGACATATAAATTATATCCTAGTCGAGGATCTTTGAAACAGAGAGGGGGTAAACATTGGGGTGCCTGTGTCCTCTCCATTTTTGTCTTTCCCAAGATATACGTCCATGAGTGCAAGTGCCCTGTGCTCTGTAGCTCATTTTTTAGATGCTTTAGTAAACACAATACACTTCTCAAGAGTGACCATTGGCAATATACATTTCCACTATAAGCCTCACAGGGCTCCCTTTTCTCCTTGCCCTGTCCTGCATTTCTGGTGTTTACACTTTATGAGGAAGGCTCTTCTGACTGACGCGAAGTGATATGTTTTGTAGTACTGATTTCCAGTGCCCACCTGTTTGGTTGGCTAAAAAAGTGTATGCCGTTTTCTTGAATATATACAGAAAAAGACGCATACACCCTTTTTGGCCAACTGCAATGTTGGCAATGTTCAGCCCCTTTTCTTGTGCTTAATGGCGAGTCCTTTCTACCTCTTCCAATCCCTTTCCTGCCATTCTCCGTTGCTTACAAGTCCTTTTCTCTGACTTTCCTCAAGACATTTTTCAGTGAGAGATATTTTCAACTCTGCAGTTTCGTGAATTTTAGCGGCCCTGAGTTCCATTTTTCAACTTGTGTTTATGGGAACTGGCCACAAAGCAGCGGGATTTCCTCAAGCCCTATTCTGTTTCCATGGGCAACCCTAGCTTTTAGTCAATTCGTCTTCCTGATTGGAAATTAGAGTGACATGTGCCTGTCCGAACACCTAGGACTTGTCTCTCATTATTCCTCCTCCTTCTGCTTCATTCTCTGGACAAATTCCAAACTGTATGCAACAGGATGTTGACAGTGCTGACATCTCCAAGTGGGAAGACTGTTCGTAAAGACGCTGGAGGGGTGAACCCGAGCACCAGGAGATGAGGAGATGAGATGCCTTTTCCAAACTCTTCCCGATCAGACGGTATACCATCTTCTGGGTGTGACAGGCATGTTTTAGCTGTAGGAAGTGTCCCATTCATGTGAGGAGAACACCAGGGCTTTTTCAAAATCACTGTCTCTCCACAACCCAAACTGGGGAATTTTTTAAGCTACGGCTACACATATGTTCATTAAGGGCCTTGGGAAGTAGGCAGAGTCCAAACTTTAGATGATTGAAGTCTTCAGGGTCAGAAGCACTCACCACCGGCTTCCGTTAGGTTCCATTGTAACTGTCATTAATAGATGATGTCAATAAAAATATCTATTCTTTTTTCAGATTATTTCCCCTTATAGGTTATTGCAAAATATTGAGTGTAGTTCCCTGTGCTGTACAGTAGTTCCTTGTTGATGATCGATTTTATACATAGCAGTGTGTATGTGTTAATCCCAAACTGTTAATTTATCCCTCCTCCCACCTTTCCCCTTTGGTAATAATAAATTATAAGATTTTATACTTCTCAGAAATGGGGGAGCTGAAAGAGAGGTATCATTTTCAATGGAAAAGCATTTAAAACAAGATTGAAGCTTTAACCAAGATTATTAGATGTACATCCTTGGAAAGAAATCACTTCGTTTCTCTAGTATTGACCTGACAAATAAGACAAACCTTTCACTGAACTTGCTTATAATAAAGTGATGGAAATATCAAATGGAAGTGTTAGAAACATCTTATTTTACCCGAGCCTTATACACTGTTCTATGTTAATTACAGTTTGGCTCACACATCTGTTCATTGAAGTTACAATGTTCTCAATTTCTGTTACTGATCCTCCAGAGTGGACCCCAACAAGTGTCCCCCTGCCCAGTGTCATTGGAGCCAACAGATCGAGACTGAGTTTGGTTCAGAAGCAAAGGAAACTTTATATTTTGATCAGAGAATGCAGAGGTGAGAGCATGTGCTACCCCGTGGGCTGTGGGCTGGGCTGCTGTGTAGAGATCCTGTCAGAGTCAGTGGGAGGGAGGGGGCGGAGCTCTCGAGGGCCCGGTTGGCTGCAGCTCAGGCTCTATATCGCGGAGTCTGCACTGTGCTCCAGGAGCTGAAGTGTCGACCCAGCCATTCTGCACTAGGAAATCTGGTCTGAAGTGCCGGCTGTTGAACCTCTGTATGCGGGACCCTAGGAGCACGTGAAATTAGACAAAGCACAAAGGATAAAAAAGGTTAGACTTTATTTTATTGCCCAGATTCTATTTTTATCTCCCAGGGATTTTTAAGGGGCTTTGCCTGGGACAAACCCCTCTTCTGCATTTTGTCCCCTTCCTCATTCTTAGAGTGCTGAGGGTGCAGACCCTTCATCTGTAACTGCTGAGTGCTGAGTTAGGAGCCCTCATACGTGTGGAGGAGGGTCTGAACTTCTCCCCAGCAGCCTCCAGGTGACGTTGTTTGTCCGCAGGCCTCCTGCCTCCCTGCTCCTCCGCCTGAGCACAAGTATTGGTAGTGTTATAGATTCTAATGACATTTAAGGGTCCAGGAAGGAGATGTGCAATGACGCTGTGAGGTCCAGTTTCACCCCGCCCCACATTTGTTCGGCCACCTTAGGCTGACCGTTTCTGCCAGCCTAGATGCTCTGACCAGTAGTCTGTGCTTTCTTCAGTTAGGCCCCTGAATTAACGTAAAAACAGCACCAGGTGTCAGCACCCTGACTGCTCAACTCCCAGACAGTCCAGGGTCAGTGGTGATGAAGGACCATGATGGCCACTGAGTCAACAGCCTTTTGAAGTAAACAGGAGTCCAGCCGGTCTTATTGGCCACCATCATCACAGTGTCTGTAGGCTTTTCTATGGTGACAGCGTGATATACTGTTCCCCTGCCAAGATTATTACCTCCCCTCTGGGTGCAGTAAGTCCTGCAAGCAGTAGTCTACTCTTTTGGGACACACTCTTGTTGTTTTATGAGAGAAACTCCAGGTCAAGTGATGGTCACACGAGTCGTCATGGTGCCCCATTGCCCCAGTTATCTCTCTGGAGGTTGGAGTTGGAGGACCTCCTCACTCAAGGTCAGTGTGCCCACGGAGCAAACCCTGCAACTTCAGGGCATGGTTGGGGGTTAGGATCACCACGTGGGGTCCTTTTCCCTTAGGAGGGAGGTGGCCTTTTGGGCTGCTGATTTCCAGGTTTTCAGATACTGCCAGTATCTTGGCCAGATGTGGCGGTGGGCCAAGCCCCTTGGTGACCGTAGTTTATCCTACCTGGATGGCATTCTTGCATTGTTCCATTTCAAGTGGTCCCAGGTTTTGCACTAATACTCCAATGGCCATTCAAATTTCACTAGGAATGTAAAGGTCAAAGGGTTTAGCTAAATTAGGGAGTTCCAGGGCAAGGGTCTGAATTGACTGCTCTTTCCATTCTTGAAAGGCCACTTCTGGATTCTATTCAAAAGGATCATCATCTTTTTCTTTCAGTGTTTCATATAGAGGCCCAGCTAGTAGACTGTAGTTAGGGATCCAGAAGCAGCAAACCCTGGCCTCCCCAGGAACCCCTAAGCTGTCTTCTAGTTTTAGAAATGGGTAAGGCTGTAAATTGTTTCTTCCCTTTCCTGGGATGGGCTTCTCCGACCTTCTGTGAGAATGCAGCCCACGCAGGTCACCATAGTCTGTGATATTTGAGCTTTTTCTTGGACAACTTGTATCCTTTATTGGCTTGGTAGTTCAGAGGTCTCCTTAGTAGGGCTGGCGATCAGAATGTCGTCTGCATATTGAAGGAGTGTTTCCTTTTCCAGAGGTAGAACTTTTAGGTCTTTAGCTGAGCTTTCCCCAAAGATGGTGTGGGAATTTTTGAACCCTTGGGGCAAGACGGCCCGGAAGTATTGATTTAGTTGTATGTTGAGTCCTGCCACTCACAAGCCAAAATTTCTTGTGACTCTGGGACTAATAGAATACAAAAGAAGGCTTCATTGAAGACTAATACAGAATACCATGTCCTGGTGGTTAGTAGAATGACCAGCAGGGTGTAGGGTTTAGGAACTACTGGAGGTATATCCTCGGTGGCTTCACTGACTGTCCTGACATCTTTTACCAGGACTCCAGCAGCCCATGGGGCTCTCGAGGTCAGGCCAATCCCAGGATATGGAGCTCACCTGGGCAGGTACCCCAACCCACCCCAGCTCACGGGGCTCTCGTGGTCAGGCCCCTCCCAGGATACAGAGCAATCCTTTCAGGTACCGTGGCAGGGCTGGACACACAGGAGCCATGCACATCGCCCTCATTGCAGAGCACTCCCAGCTCACCTGTCACTCAGATCTGACACAGAGCACCTCAGAGCAGGACTTGAACTAACAAACAGCAGCTCCGACAGGTCTGTGACCCTGGGCATCACTCTGTGTGGCCTCCCTCCACCTGGTCTTCCAGAGACTTCCACTGCACCCGGGGCACCAGGCCTCTGTCTCCACCCACCACCCACCCCTCCTCTCCCTGACTCCTGGGTTCCTCTCATTAGGAGAGGGTTTTCCTGAAGTTGTCTCCCACTCATGGGCCAGATAATATAATTAGAAAACAAGCCAGAGCTGCAGCCCCTTGTCTATCCTGACTCTCAGGAGCCCACACCTGTTCCTTGGACCTGGCCGATTCAGCAAGTTCCAGTTTCTGCAACTGTGAGCCCCTGAGGGGTGATTATTGGCTGGCCTGGGAAGCCCGACCGTGCCGGCCAGACCTCCCCAGGTGTGCCTGGGTTGAGATCAATATAAACACCGCTCCAGGCAGCAAGAGCACCTGCAGCTGTGCCTGACGCCATTTTCCGCCCTGTCAGCAGTCTCGGGGCTGGACTGGTGGGAGGGAGTGAGAGGCCACGGCTTTGTGGGTTGCCCAGTGTGAGTGGGGCTCTGCTGGACTTTCTGCAGCAGTTGCCAAGATGCCACCTGCTAAAGAAGAGGATGTGCCACCCATACCTGCCGCTGGAATTTCTCCCTGGGCAGAGGTGAGTAAGGAAGAAAGCAGTGGGGGCCGGGACAGGAGGGGTATCTCAGGCAGGGAAATGGAAAGCTTCCAGAAGAGCACCCAGGGCCAGGACCATCCTGTCTGGCCTGCAGGCACCAAGTCGGCTGGCATGCTGTCGCTCATGTGGCTCCATGGCCCTTCCTCTAGGCTTTCAAGTCCTTGTACATATTCAGGTGTTTTACCTGGGAAGGGTGGGAACATTTCTGCAGCAGCTGGCCTGGGGCTCGGCCCACGTTTACTCACAGATGCCTCGGCACGGGCCCCCAGCTTTGCAATGAGGACGCTTGTTGCGTGGGGCATGCTGGCTGAATGGGAGATGATTCCCCACCACTGACCAACTTCAGAATTGTTTACAACTGGAGCAAGGGCCCTGATACGGTTTTCCTCTGTGTAACTGGTGGGTTCTGTTTTTTTTTCTTTTTTTCGTTTTTGGTTCAAGGTAGATTTTATTCCTCTTTTTTGTATTTACAGATATAAGCATGGAAATAATTTATTCATATAAATACATGTATGTGAAGGGAAGAATATTTTTTCTGTTTTACTTTTTGTAATTTTGAATTTTATTTTATTTTTTTATACAGCAGGTTCTTTTTGGTTACCTATTTTATACATAGAAATGTATACATGCCAATCCCAATCTCTCAACTCCTCCCACCACCACCCCCCTAACAGCTTTCCCCCCTTGGTGTCCATACGTTTGTTGTCTACATCTGTTGCTCTATTTCTGCCTTGCAAAACGCTTCATCTGTACAACTTTTCTAGGTTCCACATATATGCATTTATATACAGGATTTGTTTTTCTCTTTCTGACTTACTTCACTCTGTATGACAGTCTCTAGATCCATCAACGTCTCTACAAATGACCCAATTTCATTCCTTTTTATGGCTTAGTAATATTCCATTTTATATATGTACCTCATCTTTATGCATTCGTCTGTCTGTGGGCATTTAGGTTGCTTCCATTACCTGGATATTGTAAATAGTGATGCAATGAACATTGCGGTGAATGTCTCTTTTCGTTTTATGGTTTTGTCTGGGTATATGCCCAGTAGTGGGATTGCTGTATTATATGGTAATTCTATTCTTAGTTTTATAAGAAACTCCATAATGTTCTCCACAGTGACTGCATCAATTTACATTCCCAACAATAGTGGAAGAGGTTTCCTTATCTCCGCACCCTTTCCAGCATTTGTTGTTTGTAGATTTTCTGATGATGCCCATTCTAACAGGTGTGAGGTGATACACCATGGATTAGTCTATTTCGTTGAGCAAAGAGTAGGTCTTGTCTATTACATATTTGGCTTATGGAACGGTATGTGTGCTCATTTCAATCTCTGGTTTTATACAGCACCCCAACTCAACTTTCCCGTTAAGCAAGCATAAGTTTTTATCTAAATGTGAGACTCTGCTCGGTTTTGTAATTCAGTTTATGTGTAGCCAAGTTTACACTCCCTCTATTTGTGATATCTTATGATAATTATGTTTCTCTGTGTGACATATTTCTCTTAGAATCATCATACTTAAATCCACTCAATTTGCTGCTACAGGCCTGATGACATTGATTTCATTGCTGAGTGATATTCCGTTGTACGTAAGTAGGATAACTCCTTTATCCATTTTTTTCTTTCTGGGATATTTAATTTGTACTGGACTCAAGGTTCTTGTAAACACAGCAGCCCTGGATATTGTGTTGGCTGTGTCTTGTTGATTTTAATTTTCCTAAGCTATAGGGCCAAAAGTGGAAGTGCCCTAGGCTCTGTAGCTTTGTTTTTTAGATGTTTCAGCATACACTATAAACATCACCAGAGTGTCTGTTGGCAATTTACAATCCGTCCATCAGCATAACAAGGCTCCCTGTTCTCCATGGCCTGTCCTGTGTTTCTGGGTTTTACACTTTTTTCAGATGGCTCTTTTGACGAATGGGAAATGAGAGTTCATTGTAGTGCGGATTTCCATTGCTCGAATTCTTGGTTGGCCACAAAGGGCATATGCGTTTTTTCCTGAATATATTCAGGAAAAAATGTATACGCACTTTTTGTCCAAGTGCATCACTGTCAAAGATCTGCCGCTTTTCACATGCTTTAAATGCAATTCCAATCTACCTCCTGAAATATGATTCCTGCAATTCTGCCTCGTTTTCAAGTCCTCTGTGCAGACTTACTTCAATATATTTTTGCCAATAGCTGTCATTTATAACTCTGCAGGTTTGTGAATTACAGTGCCTGTGATTTCCTTTCTTAACTCGTTTCCTTGAAAGCTGGCCACAGAACCGCAGGTTTGCTTCAGGCCGTAATCAGGGTCCCGCACGGCACTCTGAGCCTTTGGTTAATTCCTCTTCCTGGTGGGAAATTAGAGTTAAATGTGCCCCTCCAGACACCTGCCTCACTCCCAGCCCCTTGGTGATGTGTGTCCTCTGGTTTGAGGCCACATGTGCTGGGTTCCTCACCTTTCGCAGATGTGGCCCCACTGGTGTGCGGACACTCCTGCCTGGTTCCCATCCCCTTGGTGATGTGAGCCCTCCAGTGAGAGTCTGATCCTGGTTGGGCTCCTCACACTTCTGTGAGGTGGGCCCTCTTCTCTGAGGTCACTCCTGCCTGGCTGACACACCCCGCCTTGGCGACGTCGGCCCTCTGGTGGCAGTTGGAGCCCGCTGGGAGCCTCCTCCCCTCAGTGATGAGACCCTCTGGCATCAGGCCCTAACTGCTGGTTACCCACATTTTCTGATACGTGCTAAGTGGTGTGAGGGCACTCCTGCCAGGTTCCCATCCCCATGTGCCTTCTGCTCTATGGTCCCAACACCTGTGTTGTTCACAGTTTCAGGATGTTGGCTCTCTGGTGTTAGTTCACTCAGGCCTAGATCCCATAGACTCTGTGCTCTGAGCCGCCTGCTGGGAGGTTCCTACTGCTGGATTCCTTACCATTTTTATTCTTTGGGTCCTGTGTTTTCATGCTCCTCCTTCCTGACTCACTCCCAGCCCCTTTGTGATGTGGGTCCTCTGGTTTGAGGCCACATGTGCCGGTTTCCTCACCTTTATTGATGTGGCCCCACTGGTGTGAGGACACTCCTGCCTGGTTCCCATCCCCTTGGTGATGGGGGCCCTCTGGTGAGAGTCTGATCCTGGCTGGATTCCTCACCCTTCTGGGAGGTGGGCCCTCTGCTGTGAGGTCACTCCTGCCTGGCTGGCACACATCACCTTGGCGATGTGGGTCCTCAGTTGGGAGTTGGTGCCTGCTGGGAGTCTCCTCCCCTCGGTAATGAGGGCCCTCTGGCGTCAGGCCCTAACTCATGGGCTCCCAAAATTTTCTGATATGTGCCCTGTCGTGCGAGTACACTCCTGCCACGTTCCCATCCCCATGGGGATGTGGGCCTTCTGCTCTGAGGTCCCACCAGCTGGATTGCTCACAGTGTCATGATGTGAGCCCTCTGCTGTGAGTTCACTGTGGCCTGGATCACATAGGCTCCGTACTCTGGGCCACCTGCTGGGGGGTTCCAACTGCTGGATTCCTCACATTTTTTATTCTGTGGGCCCTGTGTTGTTAGGCTACTCCTGCCTGCCTCACTCGGAGCACCTTGGAAATGTGGGTCCTCTGGTTTAGGCCACATGTGCTGGGTTCGTCACCTTTCTATAATGTGGCCACACTGGTGTGAGGACACTCCTGCTTTGTTCCGGTCCCCTTGGTGATGTGGGCTCTCTGGTGAGAGTCTTATCCTGGCTGGTTTCCTCACCCTTCTGTGAGGTAGGCCCTCTGCTGTGAGGTCACTCCTGCCTGACTGGCACACGTCACCTTGGCGACGTGGGCCCTCAGTTGGGAGTTGGTGCCTGCTGGGAGTCTCCTCCCCTCGGTAATGAGGGCCCTCTGGCGTCAGGCTCTAACTCCTGGGCTCCCAAAATTTTCTGATGTGCGCCCTGTGGTGTGAGTACACTCCTGCCAGGTTTCCAACCCCATGGGAATATGGGCCTTCTGCTCTGAGGTCCCAACGGTGGGTGGCTCAGTTTCATGATGAGGGCCCTCTGGTGTGAGTTCACTCCGGCCTGGATCCCATAGCCTCGCTGCTCCTGGCCACCTGCGGGGAGGTTCCAACTGCGGGATTCCTCACCTTTTCTCTTCTATGGGCCCTCTGTTTGGAGACTCCTCCTGCCTGACTCACTCCCAGCCCCTTGGTGATGTGTGTCCTCTGATTTGAGGCCACGTGTGCTGGGTCCCTCACCTTTCGATGATGTGGCCCCGCTGGTGTGAGGACACTCCTGCCTGGTTTCTATCCCCTTGGTGATGTGGGCCCTCTGGTGAGAGTCTGATCCTGGCTGGGTTCCTCACCCTTCTGTGAGGTGGGCCCTCTGCTGTGAGGTCACTACTGACTGGCTGGCACACCCCGCCTTGGCGACATCGGCCCTCTTGTGGCAGTTGGAGCCTGCTGGGAGCCACCTCCCCTCGGTGATGAGGGCTCTCTAGCGTCAGGCCGTAACTGCTGGGTACCCACTTTTTCTGATACGTGCTAAGTGGTGCGAGGACACTCTTGCCATGTTCCCAAACCCATGGGGATGTGGGCCTTCTGCTGTGAGGTCCCAATGGCTGGGTTGCTCACAGTTTCATGATATGGGCCCTCTGCTGTGAGTTCACTGCAGCCTGGATCACATAGACTCGGTGCTCTGGGCCGCCTGCTGGGAGGTTCCCACTGCAGGATTCCTCAGCTTTTTTATTCTATGGGCCCTGTGTTGTGAGGCTACTCCTGCATGCCTCACTCCGAGCCCCTTGGAGATGTGGGTCTTCTGGTTTAGGCCACATGTGCTGGGTTCCTCACCTTTCTATGATGTGGTCACCCTGGTGTGAAGACAGTCCTGCCTGGTTCTGATCCTCTTGGTGATGTGGGCCCTCTGGTGAGAGTCTAATCCTCTTTGGGTTCCTCACACTTTTTTGAGGTTGGCCCTCTGCTCTGAGGTCACTCCTGCCTGGCTGGCACACCCCGCATTGGCGACGTTGGCCCTCTTGTAGCAGTTGGAGCCTGCTGGGAGCCTCCTCTCCTCGGTGATGAGGGCCCTCTGGCATCAGGCCCTAACTGCTGGGCTCCCCACATTTTCTGATGTGTGCCCACTGGTGCGATGACACTCCTGCTTGGTTCGCTTCCCCATGGGGATGTGGGCCTTGTGCTCTGAGGTCACAATGGCTAGGTTGCTCACAGTTTCATGATGAGGGCCCTCTGTTGTGAGTTCATCATTGCCTGGATCCCATAGCCTCGGTGCTCTGGGCCGCCTGCTGGGATGTTCCAACTGCTGGATTCCTCACCTTTTTTATACAATGGGCCACGTGTTTTGAGGTTCATCCTGCCTGCCTCGCTCCGAGACCCATGGAGATGTGGGTCCTCTGGTTTGAGGCCACATGTGCTGGGTACCTCAACTTGCGATGATGTGGCCCCACGGGTGTGAAGACACTCCTGCCTGGTTCCCAGCCCCTTGCTGATGTGGGCCCTCTGGTGAGAGTCTGATAATGGCTGGGTCCCTTACCCTTCTGTGAGGTGGGCCCTCTGATGTGAGGTCACTCCTGCCTGGCTGGCTCACGTCACCTTGGCGATGTGGGCCCTCTGTTGGCCACTGAAGCATGCTGGGAGCCCCCTACCCTCTTTAAGGAGGGCCTTGGAAAAAACGCATATGCACTTTTTGAACAAGTGCATCATTGTCGAGGTTCTGCCTCTTCTCCTATGCTTTCAGTGCATTTCCCGTCTACCTCCTGAAATCGTTTTCCTGGAATTCTGCCCCGCTTTCAAGTCCTCTTCGCAGCCTTCCTTCAATATATTTTTGGACGATAGCTGTCATTTATAACTCTGCAGGTTTGTGAATTACAGTGCCCCTGAGCTCCTTTGTTCAACTCGCTATCTTGTGAGCTGCCTGCACACCCGCAGTATTGCTTCAGGCCCTAATCTGGTTCCGGCACGGCATTCTGAGCCTTTGGTTAATTCCACTTCCTGGTGAGAAATGAGCATTAAATTGCCCGTGCAGACACCTACAGCTAGTCTCTCATTGGTTCTCCCTATTCCTGTTCATCTTGCGCAGAAATTGCAAACTGTGACAAACAGGAGGTTAAAGGCACTGACTCTCCAAGTGGGGAGAGTGTTAGTTAAGCATCTGGAATGGTGAACCCGAGTATAAAGGGACGAAAACTGAGATGCATTTGAAAACGTTTCCCAATCACATGGTGGACCATACTCTGGGTTTCCCATACATGATGTAGCGGAAGGAAGAATCCCTTAAACCTGGAGAGTTGGGACCCTTGGAATGGGTACCATGCAGTATGACTTCAAAGGGTCTGCAATTGCTCACCGAACCTCAACAATACTATCAGGGCGAAGTGTCCGGCCTTATGTCTCCCCAGCACTGGGTGTACATGTGGTAAATCCAGGTTGCATCAGAAGCCCTGAGTGAATTATTTAAGAATTGCTCTCTATTTCACTGTCATTGTGTTTTGTTTTTGAAATTTATTTTGATAATGTGATTTATCGGATTTTCACTGTTGCCTTTAGGCCACTGAACACACGCTGGATTCTCTTATGGACACATATAAATCCATGGGTTTTAAGATTCTTGCTAGGCAGGTATATTCCTAGGTGTTGAATATGGGGTGTTGAGCCCATTTCGTTGAGCAAGCAGTAGGTCTTGTCTATTACATATTTGGCTTATGGAACGGTATCAGTGCGAATTTCAATCTCTGTTTTTATGCAGCACCCGAACTCACCTTTCCCAAAAAGCAAGCATAAGTTGGTTTTCTAAATTTGAGACACTGTTCTGTTTTGTAATTCATTTCATGTGTAGCCAAGTTTACATTCCGTGTATTAGTGATATCTTATGATGTTTCTTTTTCTGTGTGACCTATTGCACGTAGAATCATCGTACCTGAATCCACTCATTATGCCGCTACGGGCCTGATGACATAGATTTCATTGCTGAGTGATATTCCATTGTACGTAAGAACCACAACTTCTTTATCCATTTTTCGCCCTCTGGGATATTTAACTTGTACCGTACAAGAGGTTCTTGTAAACAGAGCCGTTCCAAACTTTGGGGTGCCTGTGTGGTTTTGATTTTAATTTCCCTAAGCTATAGGACCATAAGTGGAAGTGCCATAGGCTGTGTTGCTTTGTTTCTTATGTGTTTCAGGAAATACCATACACTTCTCCAGAGTGGCTTTTGGCAATTCACATGCCGACCATCAGGATAACAATGCTCCCTCTTCTCCATGGCCTGTCCTGCCTTTCTGGATTTTACACTTTTTTCAGATGGCCCTTTTGACCGGGGGGCAGAGAGGCTTCATTTTAGTGCAGATTTCTTTACACGCTTGCTTGGTTGGCCAAAAAGGGCGTATGCGTTTTTTCCTGATTATATTCAGGAAAAAACGCATACGCCCTTTTTGGCCAAGTGCATCATTGTCGCTGTTCTCTGTCTTTTCCTAGGCTTTAAGTGCAATTCCAGTCTACCCCCTGAAATAGTTTTCCTGAATTTCTGCCCAAATTCTAAGTCCTCTTCGCAGATATACTTCAATATATTTTTGGACGATAGCTGTCATTTATAACTCTGCAGGTTTGTGAGTTACAGTGCCCCTGAGCTCCTTTCTTCATCTCGCTAACTTGTGAGCTGGCCGCAAACCCGCAGGATTGCTTCAGGCCCTTATCTGGTTCCAGCAGGGCATGCTGAGCCTTTGGTTAATTCCTCTTCCTGGTGGGAAATGAGCGTTAAATTTGCCCGTACAGAAACCTACAGCTAGTCTCTCATTGGTTCTCCCTATTCCTGTTCATCTTGCGCAGAAATTGCAAACTGTGCCCAACAGGAGGTTAAAGGCACTGACTCTCTAAGTGGGGAGAGTGTGAGTAAAGGGTCTGGAATGGTGAACCCGTGTAAAAGGGGAGGAAAACTGAGATGCATTTGAAAACGTTTGCCGGTCACACGGTCCACCATACTGTGGGTTTCCCATGCATGTTTTGAGCTGAAGGAAGAATCCCTTATAACTGGAGATTTGGGACCCATGGAATGGGTACCATGCAGTATGTCTTCAAAGGGTCTGCATTTGCTCATCGAACCTCACCAGTGCTATCAGCCCGAAGTGCCCAACCTTATGTCACACTCAGCTCTGGGTGTAGATGTGGTAAATCCAGGTTGCATCACAAGCCTGAATGAATTATTTAAGAATTGCTCTCTATTTCACTGTCCTTGTGTTTGGTTTTTGTAATTCATTTTGATAATGGGATTTATCGGATTTTCTCTGCTGCATTCATGTTGCTGTACACACGCTTCATTCCCTAACGGAGACATATAAATCCATGGGTTTGAAGATTCTTACCACTCAGGTGTATTCCTAGGCGTTGAATATGGGGTATTTAGTCCATTTCATTGCGCAAAGGGTAGGCCTTGACTATTACATATTTGGCTTATGTGAAGGTATCTGTGCTAATTTCTATCTCTGGTTTTATGCAGCACCCCAACTCACCTTTCCCCTTAAGCAAGCATAAGTTGGTTTTCTAAATTTGAGACCCTGTTCTGTTTTGTAATTCAGTTCATGTGTAGCCAAGTTTACATTCCGTGTAGTAGTGATATCTTATGATGTTTCATTTTCTGTGTGACTTATTTCACTTAGAATCATCGTACCTGAATCCACTCATTATGCCGCGACGGGCCTGATGACATAGATTTCATTGCTGAGTGATATTCCATTGTACGTACGTACCACAACTTCTTTATCCATTTTTCACATTCTGGGATATTTAACTTGTACCGTAGACGAGGTTCTTGTAAACAGAGCCGTCCGACACTTTGGGGTGGCTGTGTGTTTTTGATTTTAACTTTCCTAAGCTATAGGACCATAAGGGGAAGTGCCATAGGCTCCGTTGCTTTGTTTTTTAGATGTTCCGGGAAACACCATACATTTTTCCAGACTGGCTGTTGGCAATTTACATCCCGCCCATCAGCATAACAAGGCTCGCTGTTCTCCATGGCCTGTGCTGCCTTTCTGGATTTTACACTTTTTTCAGATGGCCCTTTTGACCGGGGGGCAGTGAGACTTCATTGCAGTGCAGATTTCTTTAACATGCTTGCTTGGTTGGCCAAAAAGCGCATATGCTTTATTTCCTGAATAAATTCAGGAAAAAACGCATACACCCTTTTTGGCCAAGAGCATCATTGTCGCCGTTCTGCCTCTTTTCCTATGCTTTAAATGCAATTCCCGTCTACCCCCTGAAATCGTTTTCCTGCAATTCTGCCCCGCTTACAAGTCGTCTTCGCAGCCTTCCTTCAATATATTTTTGGACGATAGCTGTCATTTATAACTCTGCATGTTTGTGAGTTACAGTGTCCCTGAGCTCCTTTCTTCAACTCGCAACTTGTGAGCTGGCCGCAAACCCACAGGATTGCATCAGGCCCTAATCTGTTTCCGGCACGGCATGCTGATCCTTTGGTTAATTCCTCTTCCTGGTGGGAAATTAGCATTAAATTTGCCCGTGCAGACACTTACTGCTAGTCTCTCATTGGTTCTCCCTATTCCTGTTCATCTTGCGCAGAAATTGCAAACTGTGCCAAACAGGAGGTTAAAGGCACTGACTCTCCAAGTGGGGAGAGTGTTAGTAAACGTTCTGGAATGGTGAACCCGAGTAAAAGGGGACGAAAACTGAGATGCATTTGAAAACATTTGCCAGTCACACGGTGCACCATACTGTGGGTTTCCCATGCATGTTTTAGCTGAAGGAAGAATCGCTTAAACCTGGAGAGTTGGGACCCATGGAATGGGTACCATGCAGTATGACTTCAAAGGGTCTTCATTTGCTCATCGAACCTCACCAATGCTATCAGCCCGAAGTGTCCAACCTTATGTCTCACTCAGCTCTGGGTGTAGATGAGGTAAATCCAGGTTGCATCACAAGCCCTGAATGAATTATTTAAGAATTGCTCTCTATTTCACTGTCATTGTGTTTTGTTTTTCAATTTATTTTGATAATGGGATTTATCGGATTTTCTCTGCTGCCTTCATGCAGCTGTACACACGCTTGATTCTCTTATGGAGACATATAAATCCATGGGTTTGAATATTCTTACTAGTCAGGTGTATTCCTAAGCGTTTAATATGTGTTGTTTGGTCCATTTCGTTGAGCAAGGGTTAGGTCTTGACTATTACATATTTGGCTTATGGAAAGGTATCTGTGCTAATTTCTATCTCTGGTTTTATGCAGCACCCCAACTCACCTTTCCCCTTAAGCAAGCATAAGTTGTTTTTCTAAATTTGAGACCCTCTTCTGTTTTGTAATTCAGTTCATGTGCAGCCAAGTTTACATTCCGTGTATTGGTGATATCTTATGATGTTTCATTTTCTGTGTGACTTATTTCCCTTAGAATCTTTGTACATGAATCCACTCATTATGCCGCGACGGGCCTGATGACATAGATTTCATTGCTGCGTGATATTCCATTGTATGTAGGTACCACTACTACTTTATCCATTTTTCACATTCTGGGATATTTAACTTGAACCGAAGACGAGGTTCTTGTAAACAGAGCCGTCCGAAACTTTGGGGTGTTTGTGTGTTTTTGATTTTAATTTCCTTAAGCTATAGGACCATAAGTGGAAGTGCCATAGGCTTCGTTGCTTTGTTTTTTAGGTGTTCCAGGAAACACCATACACTTCTCCAGAGTGGCTGTTGGCAATTTACATCCCGCCCATCAACATAACAAGGCTCCCTGTTCTCCATGGCCTGTGCTGCAGTTCTGGATTTTACACTTTTTTCAGATGGCCCTTTTGACCGGGGGGCAGTGAGACTTCATTGTAGTGCAGATTTCTTTAACATGCTTGCTTGGTTGGCCAAAAAGGGCGTATGCGTTTTTTCCTGAATATATTCAGGAAAAAACGCATACGCCCTTTTTGGCCAAGAGCATCATTGTTGACTTTCTGCCTCTTTTCCCATGCTTTAAATGCAATTCCCGTCTACCCCCTGAAATCGTTTTCCTGCAAATCTGTCCCGCTTACAAGTCGTCTTTGCAGACCTCCTTCAATATATGTTTGGACGATAGCTGTCATTTATTACTCTGCAGGTTTGTGAGTTACAGTGCCCCTGAGCTCCTTTCTTCAACTCGCTATCTTGTGAGCTGGCTGCAAACCGGCACGATTGTCAGGCCCTAATCTGGTTCTGGCACGGCATGCTGAGCCTTTGGTTAATTCCTCTTCCTGGTGGGAAATGAGCGTTAAATTTGCCCGTGCAGACACCTAGAGCTAGTCTCTCATTCGTTCTCCCTATTCCTTTTCATCTTGCGCAGAAATTGCAAACTGTGCCCAACAGGAGGTTAAAGGCACTGACTCTCCAAGTGGGGAGAGTGCTTGTAAACGGTCTAGAATGGTGAACCCGAGTAAAAGGGGACGAAAACTGAGATGCATTTGAAAACGTTTGCCAGTCACACGGTGCACCATACTGTGGGTTTCCCATGCATGTTTTAGCTGAAGGAAGAATCCCTTAAACTTGGAGAGTTGGGACCCATGGAATGGGTACCATGCTGTATGACTTCAAAGGGTCTGCATTTGCTCATCGAACCTCACCAATGCTATCAGCCCGAAGTGCCCAACCTTATGTCTCACTCAGCTCTGGGTTTAGATGAGGTAAATCCAGGTTGCACCACAAGCCCTGAATGAATTATTTAAGAATTGCTCTCTATTTCACTGTCATTGTGTTTTGTGTTTGTAATTCATTTTGATAATGGGATTTATCGGATTTTCTCTGCTGCCTTCATGCAGCTGTACACATGTTTGATTCTCTTATGGAGACATATAAATCCATGGGTTTGAAAATTCTTTCTAGTCAGGTGTATTCCTAGGCGTTGAATATAGGGTGTTTAGCCCATTTCGTTGAGCAAGGGGTAGGTCTTGACTATTACATATTTGACGTATGGAATGGTATCTGTGCTAATTTCTATCTCTGGTTTTATGCAGCAACCCAACTCACCTTTCCCCTTAAGCAAACATTAGTTGGTTTTCTCAATTTGAGACCCTGTTCTGTTTTGTAATTCAGTTCATGTGTAGCCAAGATTACATTACGTGTATTAGTGATATCTTATGATGTTTCATTTTCTGTGTGACTTATTTCTCTTAGAATCATCGTACCTGAATCCACTCATTATGCCACGACGGTCCAGATGACATAGATTTCATTCGTGAGTGATATTCAATTGTACGTACGTACCACAACTTCTTTATCCATTTTTTGCTTTCTGGGATATTTAACTTGTACCGTAGACGAGGTTCTTGTAAACAGAGCTGTCTAAAGCTTTGGGGTGGCTGTGTGTTTTTGATTTTAATTTCCCTAAGCTATAGGACCATAAGTGGAAGTGCCATAGGCTCCGTTGCTTTGTTTTTTAGGTGTTTCAGGAAACACCATACACTTCTCCAGAGTGGCTGTTGGCAATTTACATCCCACCCATCAGCATAACAAGGCTCCCTGTTCTCCATGGCCTGTGCTGCATTTCTGCATTTTACACTTTTTTCAGATGTCCCTTTTGACCGGGGGGCAGTGAGACTTCATTGTAGTGCAGATTTCTTTAACATGCTTGCTTGGTTGGCCAAAAAGGGCGTATGCGTTTTTTCCTGAATATATTCAGGAAAATTTGCATACGCCCTTTTTGGCCAAGTGCATCATTGTCGACGTTCTGCCTCTTTTCCTATGCTTTAAATGCAATTCCAGTCTACCCCCTGAAATCGTTTTCCTGCAATTCTGCCCCGCTTTCAAGTCGTCTTCGCAGCCTTCCTTCAATATATTTTTGGTTGATAGCAGTCATTTAAAACTCTGCAGGTTTGTGAATTACAGGGCCCCTGAGCTCCTTTCTTCAAATCGCTTTCTTGTGAGCTGTCCGCAAACCGGCAGGATTGCTTCAGGACCTAATCTAGTTCCGGCACGGCATGCTGAGCGTTTGGTTAATTCCTCTTCCTGGTGGGAAATGAGCGTTAAATTTGCCCGTGCATAAACCTACAACTAGTCTCTCATTGGTTCTCCCTATTCCTGTTCATCTTGCGCAGAAATTGCAAACTGTGCCAAACAGGAGGTTAAAGGCACTGACTCTCCAAGTGGGGAGAGTGTTAGTAAAGGGTCTGGAATTGTGCACCCGAGTAAAAGGGGACGAAAACTGAGATGCATTTGAAAATGTTTCCCGGTCACACGGTGCACCATATTGTGGGTTTCCTATGCATGTTTTAGCTGAAGGAAGAATCGCTTAAACGTGGAGAGTTGGGACCCATGGAAAGGGTACCATACAGTATGACTTCAAATGGTCTGCATTTGCTCATTGAACCTCACCAATGTTATCAGCCCGATGTCTCCAAACTTATGTCTCACGCAGCTCTGGGTGTAGATGAGGTAAATCCAAGTTGCATCACAAGCCCTGAATGAATTATTTAAGAATTGCTCTCTATTTCACTGTCATTGTGTTTTGTTTTTGAAATTTATTTTGATAATGGGATTTAGCTGATTTTCACTGCTGCGTTTTTGTCACTGTACACACGCTTGATTCTCTTATGGAGACATATAAATCCATAGGTATTAAGACTCTTACTCATCCTGTATATTCCTAGGCACTGAATATGGGGTGTTGAGTCCATTTCGTTGACCAGGAAGTAGGTTTTTTCTATTACATATTTGGCTTATGGAACGGTATCTGTGCTAATTTCAATCTCTGGTTTTATGCAGCACCCCAACTCTCCTTGATCCTTAAGCAAGCATAAGTTGGTTTTCTAAATTTGAGACCCCGTTCTCTTTTGTAATTCAGTTCATTTGTAGCCACGTTTACATTCCATGTATTAGTAATATCGTATGTCTTTGTCTTTTTGAATTATGTGACTTCAAATGATCATACGTAACTCCTCTGGGGTTGTTACAACTGGCCATGTTTCATTGATTTTCAGGCTGAGTAATATTCCACTCTACATAAGTGCCACACCTCTGTCCATTTTTTCCCTCCAGAGACATATAAATTATAACCTAATCGAGGATATATTAAACAGAGAGGCGGTAAATATTGGGGTGCCTGTGTCCTCTCGATTTTTCTTTTTCCCAAGATATACGTCCATGAGTGCAAGTGCCCTGTGCTCTGTAGCTCATTTTTTAGATGCTTTAGTAATCACAATACACTTTTCCAGAGTGACCGTTGGCAATATACATTTCCACTATAAGCCTCACAGGGCTCCCTTTTCTCCTTGCCCTGTCCTGCATTTCTGGTGTTTACACTTTATGAGGAAGGCTCTTCTGACTGATGCGAAGTGATATGTTTTGTAGTATTGATTTCCAGTGCCCACCTGTTTGGTTGGCTAAAAAAGTGTATGCCCTTTTCTTGAATATATACAGAAAAAGATGCATACACCCTTTTTGGCCAACTGCAATGTTGGCAATGTTCAGCCCCTTTTCTTGTGCTTAATGGCGAGTCCTTTCTACCTCATCCAATCCCTTTCCTGCCATTCTCCGTTGCTTACAAGTCCTTTTCTCTGACTTTCCTCAAGACATTTTTCAGTGATAGATATTTTCAACTCTGCAGTTTCGTGAATTTTAGTGTCCCTGAGTTCCATTTTTCAACTTGTGTTTATGGGAACTGGCCACAAAGCAGCGGGATTTCCTCAAGCCCTATTCTGTTTCCATGGGCAACCCTAGCCTTTGGTCAATTCGTCTTCCTGATTGGAAATTAGAGTGACATATGTCTGTCCGAAAACCTAGGACTTGTCTCTCATTGTTCCTCCTCCTTCTGCTTCATCCTTGGACAAATTCCAAACTGTGTGCAACAGGATGTTGACAGTGCTGACATCTCCAAGTGGGGAGACTGTTAGTAAAGACGCCGGAGTGGTGAACCCGAGCACCAGGAGATGAGGAGATGAGATGCCTTTTCCAAACTCTTCCCGATCAGACGATATACCATCCTCTGGGTGTGACAGGCATGTTTTAGCTGTAGGAAGTGTCCCGTTCATGTGAGGAGAACACCAGGGCTTTTTCAAAATCAGTGTCTCTCCGCTACCCAAACTGGGGAATTTTTTAAGCTACGGCTGCACATATGTTCATTAAGGGCCTTGGGAAGTAGGCAGAGTCCAAACTTTAGATGATTGAAGTCTTCAGGGTCAGAAGCACTGACCACCGGCTTCCCTTAGGTTCCATTTTAACTGTCATTGATAGATGATGTCAATAAAAATATCTATTCTTTTTCAGATTATTTCCCCTTATAGGTTATTGCAAAATATTGAGTGTAGTTCCCTGTGCTATAGAGTAGTTCCTTGTTGACGATCTATTTTATACATAGCAGTGTGTATGTGTTAATCCCAAACTGTTAATTTATCCCTCCTCCCACCTTTCCACTTTGGTAATAATAAATTATAAGATTTTATACTTCTCAGAAATGGGGGAGCTGAATGAGAGGTATCATTTTCAATGGAAAAGCATTTAAAACAAGGTTGAAGCTTTAACCAAGATTATTAGATGTACATCCTTGGAAAGAAATCACTTCGCTTCTCTAATATTGACCTGACAAATAAGACAAACCTTTTCACTGAACTTGCTTATAATAAAGTGATGGAAATATCAAATGGAAGTGTTAGAAACATCTTATTTTACCCGAGCCTTATACACTGTTCTATGTTAATTATAGTTTGGCTCACACATCTGTTCATTGAAGTTACAACGTTCTCAATTTCTGTTACTGATCCTCCAGAGTGGACCCCAACAAGTGTCCCCACGCCCAGTGTCATTGGAGCCAAAAGATCGAGACTGAGTTTGGTTCAGAAGCAAAGGAAACTTTATATTTTGATCAGAGAATGGAGAGGTGAGAGCATGTGCTACCCCGTGGGCTGTGGGCTGGGCTGCTGTGTAGAGATCCTGTCAGATTCAGTGGGAGGGAGGGGGCAGAGCTCTCGAGGGCCCTGTTGGCTGCAGCTCAGGCTCTATATCGCGGAGTCTGCACTGGGCCCCAGGACCTGATGTGTCGACCCAGCCATTCTGTACTAGGAAATCTGGTCTGAAGTGCCGGGTGTGGAACCTCTGTATGCGGGACCCTAGGAGCACATGAAATTAGACAAAGCACAAAGGATAAAAAAGGTTAGACTTTATTTTATTGCCCAGATTCTATTTTTATCTCCCAGGGATTTTTAATGGGCTTTGCCTGGGACAAACCCCTCTTCTGCCTTTTGTCCTCTTCCTCATTCTTGGAGTGCTGAGGGTGCAGACCCTTCTTCTGTAACTGCTGAGTGCTGAGTTAGGAGCCCTTATACCCGTGGGCGAGGGTCAGAACTTCTCCCCAGCAGCCTCTAGGTGACGTTGATTGTCCCCAGGCCTCCAGCCTCCCTGTTCATCTGCCTGAGCACGAGCATTGGAAGTGTTATAGATTCTAATGACCTTTAAGGGTCCGGGAAGGAAATGTGCAGTGACGCTGTGAGGTCCACTTTCACCCCGCCACACATTTGTTCAGACACTTTAGGCTGACCGTTTCTGCCAGCCTAGATGCTCTGACTAGTAGTCTGCACTTTCTTCAATTAGGCCTCTGAATTAACGTAAAAACAGCACCAGGTGTCAGGACCCTGCCTGCTCAACTCCCGGACAGTCCAGGGTCAGTGGTGATGAAGGACCATGATGGCCACTGAGTCAACAGCCTTTTGAAGTAAACAGGAGTCCAGCCGGTCTTACTGGTCACCATCATCACGGTGTCTGTAGGCTTTTCTATGGTGACAGCGTGATATACGGTTCCCCTGCCAAGATTATTACCTCCCCTCTGGGTGCAGTAAGTCCTGCAAGCAGTAGTCTACTCTTTTGTGACACACTCTTGTTGTTTTATGAGAGAAACTCCAGGTCAAGTGATGGTCACATGTGTCGTCATGGTGCCCCGTTGCCCCCGGATATCTCTCTGGATGTTGGAGTAGGAGGGCTTCCTCACTGGAGGTCAGTGTGCCCACGGAGCAAACCCTGCAACTTCAGGGCATGGTTGGGGGTTAGGAACACCACGTGGGGTCCTTTTCCCTTAGGAGGGAGGTGGCCTTTTGGGCTGCTGATTTCCAGGTTTTTAGATACCGCCAGTATGTTGGCCAGATGTTGCAGTGGGCCAAGCCCCTTGGTGACTATAGTTTATCCTACCTGGATGGCATTCTTGCATTGTTCCATTTCAAGTGGTCCCAGGTTTTGCACTAATACTCCAATGGCAATTCACCTTTCACCAGGAATGTAAAGGTCAAAGGGTTTAGCTAAATTAGGGAGTTCCAGGGCAAGGGTCTGAATTGACTGCTCTTTCCATTCTTGAAAGGCCACTTCTGGATTCTATTCAAAAGGATCATCATCTTTTCCTTTCAGTGTTTCATATAGAGGCCCAGCTAGTAGACTGTAGTTAGGGATCCAGAAGCAGCAAACTCTGGCCTCCCCAGGAACCCCTAAGCTGTCTTCTAGTTTTAGAAAGGGGTAAGGCTGTAAATTGTTTCTTCCCTTTCCTGGGATGAGCTTCTCCGACCTTCTGTGAGAATGAAGCCCAGGCAGGTCACCGTAGTCTGTGATATTTGAGCTTTTTCTTGGACAACTTCTATCCTTTATTGGCTTGGTAGTTCAGAGGCCTCCTTAGTAGGGCTGGTGATCAGAATGTCGTCAGCATATTGAAGGAGTGTTTCCTTTTCCAGAGGTAGAACTTTTACGTCTTTAGCTAAGCTTTCCCCAAAGATGGTGTGGGAATTTTTGAACACTTGGGGCAAGACGGCCTGGATGTATTGTTTTAGTTGTATGTTGAGTCCTGCCACTTACAAGCCAAAATTTCTTGTGACTCTGGGACTAATGGCATACAAAAGAAGGCATCATTGAAGACTAATACAGAATACCGTCTCCTGGTGGTTGGTAGAATGACCAGCAGGGTGTAGGAATTAGGAACTACTGGAGGTATATACTCGGTGGCTTCACTGACGATCCTGACATCTTTACCAGGCCCCTGGCAGCCCATGGGGCTCTCGTGGTCAGGCCAATCTCAGGATATGGAGCTCACCTGGGCAGGTACCCCACCTCCACACCAGCCCATGGGGCTCTCATGGTCAGGCCCATCCCAGGATATGGGGTTCCCTGGGCAGGTCCCCTGCAGCCCATGGGGCTCTCGTGGTCAGCTCCCTCCCAGGATACAGAGCTACACTTGCAGGTACTGTGGCAGGGCAGGGCACACAGGAACCGTGCACATTGCCCTCATTGCAGAGCACTCTCAGCTCACCTGTCACTCAGATCTGACACAGAGCACCTCAGAGCAGGACTTGAACTAACAAATAGCAACTCCGACAGGTCTGTGACCCTGGGCATCACTCTGTACGGCCTGCCACCACCTGGTCTTCCAGAGACTTCCACTGCACCCGGGGCACCAGGCCTCTGTCTCCACCCACCACCCACCCCTCCTCTCCCTGACTCTTGGGGTCCTCTTATTAGGCCAGGGTTTTCTTGAAGCTGTCTCCCACTCATGGGCCAGATAAAATGATTAGAATACAAGCCAGAGCTGCAGCCCATTGTCTATCCTGACTCTCAAGAGCCCACACCTGTTCCTTGGACCTGGCCGATTCAGCAAGTTCCATTTTCTGCAACTGTGAGACCCTGAGGGGTGATGATTGGCTGACCTGGGCAGCC
This sequence comes from Delphinapterus leucas, assembly GCF_059928025.1. Lineage (NCBI taxonomy): Eukaryota > Metazoa > Chordata > Mammalia > Artiodactyla > Monodontidae > Delphinapterus > Delphinapterus leucas. Next base: position 3,073,870 of record NW_028322254.1, on the reverse strand, counting down.
TGACCATGCCGGCCAGCCCTCCCCAGGTGTGCCTGTTTTGAGATCAATATAAACACCGCTCCAGGCAGCAAGAACCCCTGCAGCTGTGCCTGACGCCATTTTCTCTGCCCTGTCAGCAGTCTCGGGGCTGGGCTGGTGGGAGGGAGTGACAGGTCACGGCGTTGTGGGTGGCCCAGTGTGAGTGGGGCTCTGCTGGACTTTCTGCAGCAGTTGTCAAGATGCCACCTGCTAAAGAAGAGGATGTGTCACCCATACCTGGCGCTGGAATTTCTCCCTGGGCAGACGTGAGGAAGGAAGAAATCAGTGGGGGCCGGGACAGGAGGGGTATCTCAGGCAGGGAAATGGAAAGCTTCCAGAAGAGCACCCAGGGCCAGGACCATCCTGGCTGGCCTGCAGGCACCAAGTTGGCTGGCATGCAATCACTCGTGTGGCTCCATTGCCCTTCCTCTAGGCTTTCAAGTCCTTGAACATATTCAGGTGTTTTATCTGGGAAGGGTGGGAACATTTCAGCAGCAGCTGGCCTGGGGCTCGGACCACGTTTACTCACAGATGCCTCAGCACGGTCCCCCAGCTTTGCAATGAGGACGCTTGTTGCGTGGGGCCTGCTGGCTGTATGGGAGATGATTCCCCACCACTGACCAACTTCAGAATTGTTTACAACTGGAGCAAGTGTCCTGATACGGTTTTCCTCTGTGTAACTTGTGGATTCTGTTTGTTTTTTCTATTTTTCGTTTTTGGTTCAAGGTAGATTTCATTCCTCTTTTTTGCATTTACAAATATAAGCATAGAAATAATTTATTCATATAAATACATGTATGTGGAGGGAAGAATATTTTTTCTGTTTTACTTTTTAATTTTATTTTTTTTAATTTTTAATCTTATTTTTTATACAGCAGGTTCTTATTGGTTATCTATTTTATACATATAAATGTATACATGTCAATCCCAATCTCTCAACTCTTCACACCACCATCCCCCCAACAGCTTTCTGCCCTTGGTGCAGATTTCCTTTACAGGCTTGCTTGGTTGGCCATCAAGGGTGTATGCGTTTTTTCCTGAATATATTCAGGAAAAAATGCATACGCCCTTTTTGGCAAAGTGCATCATTGTCGACATTCTGCCTCATTTCCTATGCTTTAAGTGCAATTCCAGTCTACCCCCTGAAATAGTTTTCCTCAAATGCTGCCCCCCTTTCCAGTCCTCTTCGCAGACTTACTTCAATATATTTTTGGACGATAGCTGTCATTCATAACTCTGCAGGTTTGTGAATTAGAGTGCCCCTGAGCTCCTTTCTTCAACTCGCTTTCTTGTGAGCTGGCCGAAAACCGCAGGAATGCTTCAGGCGCTAATCTGTTTCTGGCAGGGCACGCTGACCCTTTGGTTAATTCCTCTTCCTGGTGGGAAATGGTCGTTACACTTGCCCGTGCAGGCACCTACAGCTAGTCTCTCATTGGTTCTCCCTATTCCTGTTCATCTTGCTCAGAAATTGCAAACTGTGCTGAACAGGATGTTAAAGGCATTGACTCTCCAAGTGGGGAGAGTGTTAGTAAAGCGTCTGGAATGGTGAACCCGAGTACCAGGGCACAAAAACTGAGATGCATTTGAAAACGTTTCGCAATCACATGGTGGAATATACTCTGCGTTTCTCATGCATGTTTTAGCTGAAGGAAGAATCCCTTAAACCTGGAGAGTTGGGACCCACGGAATGGGTACCATGCAGTATGCCTTCAAACGGTCTGCATTTGCTCACCGAGCCTCACCAATGGTATCAGCGCGAAGGGTCCAGCCTTATGTCTCACCCAGCTCTGGGTGTAGATGTGGTAAATCCAGGTTGCATCACAAGCCCTGAATGAATTATTTAAGAATTGCTCTCTATTTCACTGTCATTGTGTTTTGTTTTTGAAATTTTTTTTGATAAAGGAAGTTATCCGATTTTCACTGCTGCGTTTAGGCCACTGTACACACGCTTGATTCTCTTACGGAGACATATAAATCCATGGGTTTTAAGATTCTTATTGTCAGGTATATTCCAAGGCGTTGAATATGGGGTGTTGAGTTCATTTCGTTGAGCAAGGAGTAGGTCTTGTCTATTATATATTTGGCTTATGGAAAGATATCTGTGCTAATTTCAATCTCTGGTTTTATGCAGCACGTCAACTCACCTTTCCCCATAAGCAAGCGTAAGTTCGTTTTCTAAATTTGAGACCGTGTTCTGTTTTGTAGATCAGTTCATGTGTAGCCAAGTTTACATTCCATGTATTAGTGATAACTTATGATGTTTCTTTTTCTGTGTGACTTATTTCACGTAAAATCATCATACCTGAATCCATTCATTATGCCACTACTGGCCTGATGACATAGATATCATTGCTGAGTGATATTCCATTGTACATACGTACCACATCTTCTTTATCCATATTTCGATTTCTGGGATATTTAACTTGTATCGTAGACGAGGTTCTTGTAAACAGAGCCGTCCCAAACTTTGGGGTGGCTCTGTGTTTTTCATTTTAATGTCCCTAAGCTATAGGACCATAAGTGGAAGTGCCATAGGCTGTGTTGCTTTGTTTCCTACGTGTTTCTGGAAACACCATACAGTTCTCCAGAGTGGCTGTTGGTGGTTCACATCCCGCCCATCAGCATAACAAGGCTACATGTTCCCCATGGCCTGTCCTGCCTTTCTGGATTTTACACTTTTTTCAGATGGCCCTTTTGACCGGGGGGCAGTGAGGCTTCATTGTAGTGCAGATTTCCTTTACACGCTTGCTTGGTTGGCCAAAAAGGGCGTATGCGTTTTTTCCTGAATATATATATGGGGAGAGTGTTATTGACGGGTCTGGAATATTGAACCCTAGTACCAGGGGAAAAAAACTGAGATGCATTTGAAAACGAATCCAAATCACAAGGTGGACCATACTCTGGGTTTCCCATGCATGTTTTAGCTGAAGGAAGAATCCCTTAAACCTGGAGAGTTGGGACCCATGGAATGGGTACCATGCAGTATGACTTCAAATGTTCTGCATTTGCTCACCGAACCTCACCAATGCTATCAGCCCGAAGTGTCCAGCCTTATGTCTCACCCAGCTCTGGTTGAAGATGTGCTAAATCCAGGTTGTATCACAAGCCCTGAATGAATTATTTAAGAATTGCCCTCTATTTCAGTGTCATTGTGTTTTGTTTTTGAAATTTATTTTGATAATGGGATTTATCGGATTTTCACTGATGCGTTTAGGCCGCTGTACACACGCTTGATTCTCTTACGGAGACATATAAATCCATGGGTTTTAAGATCCTTACTAGTCAGGTATATTCCTAGGCGTTGAATATGGGGTGTTGACTCCATTTCGTTGAGCAAGGAGTAGGTCTTTTCTATTACATATTTGGTTTATGGAACAGTTTCTGTGCTAATATCAATCTCTGGTTTTATGCAGCACCCCAACTCACCTTTCCCCATAAGCAACCATCAGTTGGTTTTCTAACTTGGAGACCCTCTTCTGTTTTGTAATTCAGTTCATGTGTAGCCAAGTTTCATTCCATGTATTAGTGATATCTTATGATGTTCCTTTTTCTGTGTGACTTATTTCACGTAGAATCATTGTACCTGAAACCACTCATTATGCCGCTAAGGGCCAGATGACATAGATTTCATTGCTGAGTGATTTTCCATTGTACGTATGTACCACAACTTCTTTATCCATTTTCGCTTTCTGGGATATTTAAATTGTACCGTAGACGAGGTTCTTGTAAACAGAGCCGACCCAAACTTTGGGGTGGCTGTGTGTTTTTGATTTTAATTTCCCTAAGCTATAGGACCATAAGTGGAAGTGCCGTAGGTTGTGTTGCTTTGTTTCCTACGTGTTTCAGGAAACACCATACACTTCTCCAGAGTGGCTGTTGGCAATTTACATCCCACCCATCAGCATAACAAGGCTCCCTGTTCTCCATGGCCTGTGCTGCCTTTCTGGATTTTACACTTTTTTCAGATGGCCCTTTTGACCGGGGGGCAGTGAGACTACATTGTAGTGCAGATTTCTTTAACATGCTTGCTTGGTTGGCCAAAAAGGGCGTATGCGTTTTCTCCTCAGGAAAAAACGCATACGCCCTTTTTGGCCAAGTGCATCATTGTCGACGTTCTGCCTCTTTTCCTATGCTTTAAATGCAATTCCAGTCTACCCCCTGAAATCGTTTTCCTGCAATTCTGCCCCGCTTTCAAGTCCTCTTCGCAGCCTTCCTTCAATATATTTTTGGACGATAGCTGTCATTTATAACTCTGCAGGTTTGTGAATTACAGAGCCCCTGAGCTCCTTTCTTAAATTCGCTTTCTTGTGAGCTGGCCGCAAACCCGCAGGATTGCTTCAGGCCCTAATCTGGTTCCGGCACGGCATGCTGAGCCTTTGGTTAATTCCTCTTTCTGGTGGGAAATGAGCGTTAAATTTGCCCGTGCAGACACCTACAGCTAGTCTCTCATTGGTTCTCCCTATTCCTGTTCATCTTGCGCAGAAATTGCAAACTGTGCCAAACAGCAGGTTAAAGGCACTGACTCTCCAAGTGGGGAGAGTGTTAGTAAAGGGTCTGGGATTGTGAACCCGAGTAAAAGGGGACGAAAACTGAGATGCCTTTGAAAACGTTTCCTGGTCACATGGTGCACCATACTGTGGGTTTCCCATGCATGCTTTAGCTGAAGGAAGAATCGCTTAAACCTGGAGAGTTGGGACCCATGGAATGGGTACCATGCAGTATGACTTCAAAGGGTCTGCATTTGCTCATCGAACCTCACCAATGCTATCAGCCCGAAGTGCCCAACCTTATGTCTCACTCAGCTCTGGGTGTAGATGTGGTAAATCCAGGTTGCATCACAAGCCCTGAATGAATTATTTAAGAATTGCTCTCTATTTCACTGTCCTTGGGTTTTGTTTGTGTAATTCATTTTGATAATGGGATTTATCGGATTTTCTCTGCTGCATTCATGCCGCTGTACACACACTTCATTCTCTTACGGAGACATATAAATCCATGGGTTTGAAGATTCTTACTAGTCAGGTGTATTCCTAGGCGTTGAATATGGGGTGTTTAGTCCATTTCGTTGAGCAAGGGGTAGGTGTTGACTATTACATATTTGGCTTAAGGAAAGGTATCTGTGCTAATTTCTATCTCTGGTTTTATGCAGCACCGCAACTCACCTTTCCCCTTAAGCAAGCATAAGTTGGTTTTCTAAATTTGAGACCCTGTTCTGTTTTGTAATTCAGTTCATGTGTAGCCAAGTTTACATTCCGTGTAGTAGTGATATCTTATGATGTTTCATTTTCTGTGTGACTTATTTCACTTAGAATCATCGTACCTGAATCCACTCATTATGCCGCGACGGGCCTGATGACATAGATTTCATTGCTGAGTGATATTCCATTGTACGTACGTACCACAACTTCTTTATCCATTTTTCACATTCTGGGATATTTAACTTGTACCGTAGACGAGGTTCTTGTAAACAGAGCCGTCCGACACTTTGGGGTGGCTGTGAGTTTTTGATTTTAATTTCCCTAAGCTATAGGACCATAAGTGGAAGTGCCGTAGGCTCCGTAGCTTTGTTTTTTCGGTGTTCCGGGAAACACCATACACTTCTCCAGAGTGGCTGTTGGCAATTTACATCCCGCCCATCAGCATAACAAGGCTCCCTGTTCTCCATGGCCTGTGCTGCCTTTCTGGATTTTACACATTTTTCAGATGGCCCTTTTGACCGGGGGGCAGTGAGACTTCATTGTAGTGCAGATTTCTTTAACATGCTTGCTTGGTTGGCCAAAAAGGGCGTATGCGTTTTTTCCTGAAAAATTCAGGAAAAATTCAGGAAAAAACGCATACGCCCTTTTTGGCCAAGAGCATCATTGTCGACGTTCTGCCTCTTTTCCTATGCTTTAAATGCAATTCCCGTCTACCCCCTGAAATCGTTTTCCTGCAAATCTGTCCCGCTTACAAGTCGTCTTCGCAGCCTTCCTTCAATATATTTTTGGACGATAGCTGTCATTTATAACTCTGCAGGTTTGTGAGTTACAGTGCCCCTGAGCTCCTTTCTTCAACTCGCTATCTTGTGAGCTGGCCGCAAACCCGCAGGATTGCCTCAGGCCCTAATCTGGTTCTGGCACGGCATGCTGAGCCTTTGGTTAATTCCTCTTCTTGCTGGGAAATGAGCGTTAAATTTGCCCGTGCAGACACCTACAGCTAGTCTCTCATTCGTTCTCCCTCTTCCTTTTCATCTTGCGCAGAAATTGCAAACTGTGCCCAACAGGAGGTTAAAGGCACTGACTCTCCAAGTGGGGAGAGTGTTCGTAAAGGGTCTGGAATGGTGAACCCGAGTAAAAGGGGACGAAAACTGAGATGCATTTGAAAACGTTTGCCAGTCACACGGTGCACCATACTGTGGGTTTCCCATGCATGTTTTAGCTGAAGGAAGAATCCCTTAAACTTGGAGAGTTGGGACCCATGGAATGGGTACCATGCTGTATGACTTCAAAGGGTCTGCATTTGCTCATCGAACCTCACCAATGCTATCAGCCCGAAGTGCCCAACCTTATGTCTCACTCAGCTCTGGGTGTAGATGTGGTAAATCCAGGTTGCATCACAAGCCCTGAATGAATTATTTAAGAATTGCTCTCTATTTCACTGTCCTTGGGTTTTGTTTGTGTAATTCATTTTGATAATGGGATTTATCGGATTTTCTCTGCTGCATTCATGCCGCTGTACACACGCTTCATTCTCTTACGCAGACATATAAATCCATGGGTTTGAAGATTCTTACTAGTCAGGTGTATTCCTAGGCGTTGAATATGGGGTGTTTAGTCCATTTTGTTGAGCAAGGGGTAGGTCTTGACTATTACATATTTGGCTTATGGAAAGGTATCTGTGCTAATTTCTATCTCTGGTTTTATGCAGCACCCCAACTCACCTTTCCCCTTAAGCAAGCATAAGTTGGTTTTCTAAATTTGAGACCCTGTTCTGTTTTGTAATTCAGTTCATGTGTAGCCAAGATTACATTCCGTGTAGTAGTGATATCTTATGATGTTTCATTTTCTGTGTGACTTATTTCACTTAGAATCATCGTACCTGAATCCACTCATTATGCTGCGACGGGCCTGATGACATAGATTACATTGCTGAGTGATATTCCATTGTACGTACGTACCACAACTTCTTTATCCATTTTTCACATTCTGGGATATTTAACTTGTACCGTAGACGAGGTTCTTGTAAACAGAGCCGTCCGACACTTTGGGGTGGCTGTGTGTTTTTGATTTTAATTTCCCTAAGCTATAGGACCATAAGTGGAAGTGCCGTAGGCTCCGTAGCTTTGTTTTTTCGGTGTTCCGGGAAACACCATACACTTCTCCAGAGTGGCTGTTGGCAATTTACATCCCGCCCATCAGCATAACAAGGCTCCCTGTTCTCCATGGCGTGTGCTGCCTTTCTGGATTTTACACTTTTTTCAGATGGCCCTTTTGACCGGGGGGCAGTGAGACTTCATTGTAGTGCAGATTTCTTTAACATGCTTGCTTGGTTGGCCAAAAAGGGCGTATGCGTTTTTTCCTGAATATATTCAGGAAAAAACGCATACGCCCTTTTTGGCCAAGAGCATCATTGTCGACGTTCTGCCTCTTTTCCTATGCTTTAAATGCAATTCCCGTCTACCCCCTGAAATCGTTTTCCTGCAAATCTGTCCCGCTTACAAGTCGTCTTCGCAGCCTTCCTTCAATATATTTTTGGACGATAGCTGTCATTTATAACTCTGCAGGTTTGTGAGTTACAGTGCCCCTGAGCTCCTTTCTTCAACTCGCTATCTTGTGAGCTGGCCGCAAACCCGCAGGATTGCCTCAGGCCCTAATCTGGTTCTGGCACGGCATGCTGAGCCTTTGGTTAATTCCTCTTCCTGGTGGGAAATGAGCGTTAAATTTGCCCGTGCAGACACCTACAGCTAGTCTCTCATTCGTTCTCCCTATTCCTTTTCATCTTGCGCAGAAATTGCAAACTGTGCCCAACAGGAGGTTAAAGGCACTGACTCTCCAAGTGGGGAGAGTGCTTGTAAAGGGTCTAGAATGGTGAACCCGAGTAAAAGGGGACGAAAACTGAGATGCATTTGAAAACGTTTGCCAGTCACACGGTGCACCATACTGTGGGTTTCCCATGCATGTTTTAGCTGAAGGAAGAATCCCTTAAACTTGGAGAGTTGGGACCCATGGAATGGGTACCATGCTGTATGACTTCAAAGGGTCTGCATTTGCTCATCGAACCTCACCAATGCTATCAGCCCGAAGTGCCCAACCTTATGTCTCACTCAGCTCTGGGTTTAGATGAGGTAAATCCAGGTTGCACCACAAGCCCTGAATGAATTATTTAAGAATTGCTCTCTATTTCACTGTCATTGTGTTTTGTGTTTGTAATTCATTTTGATAATGGGATTTATCGGATTTTCTCTGCTGCCTTCATGCAGCTGTACACATGTTTGATTCTCTTATGGAGACATATAAATCCATGGGTTTGAAAATTCTTTCTAGTCAGGTGTATTCCTAGGCGTTGAATATAGGGTGTTTAGCCCATTTCGTTGAGCAAGGGGTAGGTCTTGACTATTACATATTTGACGTATGGAATGGTATCTGTGCTAATTTCTATCTCTGGTTTTATGCAGCAACCCAACTCACCTTTCCCCTTAAGCAAACATTAGTTGGTTTTCTCAATTTGAGACCCTGTTCTGTTTTGTAATTCAGTTCATGTGTAGCCAAGATTACATTCCGTGTATTAGTGATATCTTATGATGTTTCATTTTCTGTGTGACTTATTTCTCTTAGAATCATCGTACCTGAATCCACTCATTATGCCACGACGGTCCAGATGACATAGATTTCATTCGTGAGTGATATTCAATTGTACGTACGTACCACAACTTCTTTATCCATTTTTTGCTTTCTGGGATATTTAACTTGTACCGTAGACGAGGTTCTTGTAAACAGAGCTGTCTAAAGCTTTGGGGTGGCTGTGTGTTTTTGATTTTAATTTCCCTAAGCTATAGGACCATAAGTGGAAGTGCCATAGGCTCCGTTGCTTTGTTTTTTAGGTGTTTCAGGAAACACCATACACTTCTCCAGAGTGGCTGTTGGCAATTTACATCCCACCCATCAGCATAACAAGGCTCCCTGTTCTCCATGGCCTGTGCTGCATTTCTGCATTTTACACTTTTTTCAGATGTCCCTTTTGACCGGGGGGCAGTGAGACTTCATTGTAGTGCAGATTTCTTTAACATGCTTGCTTGGTTGGCCAAAAAGGGCGTATGCGTTTTTTCCTGAATATATTCAGGAAAATTTGCATACGCCCTTTTTGGCCAAGTGCATCATTGTCGACGTTCTGCCTCTTTTCCTATGCTTTAAATGCAATTCCAGTCTACCCCCTGAAATCGTTTTCCTGCAATTCTGCCCCGCTTTCAAGTCGTCTTCGCAGCCTTCCTTCAATATATTTTTGGTTGATAGCAGTCATTTATAACTCTGCAGGTTTGTGAATTACAGGGCCCCTGAGCTCCTTTCTTCAAATCGCTTTCTTGTGAGCTGGCCGCAAACCGGCAGGATTGCTTCAGGACCTAATCTAGTTCCGGCACGGCATGCTGAGCGTTTGGTTAATTCCTCTTCCTGGTGGGAAATGAGCGTTAAATTTGCCCGTGCATACACCTACAACTAGTCTCTCATTGGTTCTCCCTATTCCTGTTCATCTTGCGCAGAAATTGCAAACTGTGCCAAACAGGAGGTTAAAGGCACTGACTCTCCAAGTGGGGAGAGTGTTAGTAAAGGGTCTGGAATTGTGCACCCGAGTAAAAGGGGACGAAAACTGAGATGCATTTGAAAATGTTTCCCGGTCACATGGTGCACCATATTGTGGGTTTCCTATGCATGTTTTAGCTGAAGGAAGAATCGCTTAAACGTGGAGAGTTGGGACCCATGGAAAGGGTACCATACAGTATGACTTCAAATGGTCTGCATTTGCTCATTGAACCTCACCAATGTTATCAGCCCGATGTCTCCAAACTTATGTCTCACGCAGCTCTGGGTGTAGATGAGGTAAATCCAGGTGGCATCACAAGCCCTGAATGAATTATTTAAGAATTGCTCTCTATTTCACTGTCATTTTTTTTGTTTTTGAAATTTATTTTGATAATGGGATTTAGCTGATTTTCACTGCTGCGTTTTTGTCACTGTACACACGCTTGATTCTCTTATGGAGACATATAAATCCATAGGTATTAAGACTCTTACTCATCCTGTATATTCCTAGGCACTGAATATGGGGTGTTGAGTCCATTTCGTTGACCAGGAAGTAGGTTTTTTCTATTACATATTTGGCTTATGGAACGGTATCTGTGCTAATTTCAATCTCTGGTTTTATGCAGCACCCCAACTCTCCTTGATCCTTAAGCAAGCATAAGTTGGTTTTCTAAATTTGAGACCCCGTTCTCTTTTGTAATTCAGTTCATTTGTAGCCACGTTTACATTCCATGTATTAGTAATATCGTATGTCTTTGTCTTTTTGAATTATGTGACTTCAAATGATCATACGTAACTCCTCTGGGGTTGTTACAACTGGCCATGTTTCATTGATTTTCAGGCTGAGTAATATTCCACTCTACATAAGTGCCACACCTCTGTCCATTTTTTCCCTCCAGAGACATATAAATTATAACCTAATCGAGGATATATTAAACAGAGAGGCGGTAAATATTGGGGTGCCTGTGTCCTCTCGATTTTTCTTTTTCCCAAGATATACGTCCATGAGTGCAAGTGCCCTGTGCTCTGTAGCTCATTTTTTAGATGCTTTAGTAATCACAATACACTTTTCCAGAGTGACCGTTGGCAATATACATTTCCACTATAAGCCTCACAGGGCTCCCTTTTCTCCTTGCCCTGTCCTGCATTTCTGGTGTTTACACTTTATGAGGAAGGCTCTTCTGACTGATGCGAAGTGATATGTTTTGTAGTATTGATTTCCAGTGCCCACCTGTTTGGTTGGCTAAAAAAGTGTATGCCCTTTTCTTGAATATATACAGAAAAAGATGCATACACCCTTTTTGGCCAACTGCAATGTTGGCAATGTTCAGCCCCTTTTCTTGTGCTTAATGGCGAGTCCTTTCTACCTCATCCAATCCCTTTCCTGCCATTCTCCGTTGCTTACAAGTCCTTTTCTCTGACTTTCCTCAAGACATTTTTCAGTGATAGATATTTTCAACTCTGCAGTTTCGTGAATTTTAGTGTCCCTGAGTTCCATTTTTCAACTTGTGTTTATGGGAACTGGCCACAAAGCAGCGGGATTTCCTCAAGCCCTATTCTGTTTCCATGGGCAACCCTAGCCTTTGGTCAATTCGTCTTCCTGATTGGAAATTAGAGTGACATATGTCTGTCCGAAAACCTAGGACTTGTCTCTCATTGTTCCTCCTCCTTCTGCTTCATCCTTGGACAAATTCCAAACTGTGTGCAACAGGATGTTGACAGTGCTGACATCTCCAAGTGGGGAGACTGTTAGTAAAGACGCCGGAGTGGTGAACCCGAGCACCAGGAGATGAGGAGATGAGATGCCTTTTCCAAACTCTTCCCGATCAGACGATATACCATCCTCTGGGTGTGACAGGCATGTTTTAGCTGTAGGAAGTGTCCCGTTCATGTGAGGAGAACACCAGGGCTTTTTCAAAATCAGTGTCTCTCCGCTACCCAAACTGGGGAATTTTTTAAGCTACGGCTGCACATATGTTCATTAAGGGCCTTGGGAAGTAGGCAGAGTCCAAACTTTAGATGATTGAAGTCTTCAGGGTCAGAAGCACTGACCACCGGCTTCCCTTAGGTTCCATTTTAACTGTCATTGATAGATGATGTCAATAAAAATATCTATTCTTTTTCAGATTATTTCCCCTTATAGGTTATTGCAAAATATTGAGTGTAGTTCCCTGTGCTATAGAGTAGTTCCTTGTTGACGATCTATTTTATACATAGCAGTGTGTATGTGTTAATCCCAAACTGTTAATTTATCCCTCCTCCCACCTTTCCACTTTGGTAATAATAAATTATAAGATTTTATACTTCTCAGAAATGGGGGAGCTGAATGAGAGGTATCATTTTCAATGGAAAAGCATTTAAAACAAGATTGAAGCTTTAACCAAGATTATTAGATGTACATCCTTGGAAAGAAATCACTTCGCTTCTCTAATATTGACCTGACAAATAAGACAAACCTTTTCACTGAACTTGCTTATAATAAAGTGATGGAAATATCAAATGGAAGTGTTAGAAACATCTTATTTTACCCGAGCCTTATACACTGTTCTATGTTAATTATAGTTTGGCTCACACATCTGTTCATTGAAGTTACAACGTTCTCAATTTCTGTTACTGATCCTCCAGAGTGGACCCCAACAAGTGTCCCCACGCCCAGTGTCATTGGAGCCAAAAGATCGAGACTGAGTTTGGTTCAGAAGCAAAGGAAACTTTATATTTTGATCAGAGAATGGAGAGGTGAGAGCATGTGCTACCCCGTGGGCTGTGGGCTGGGCTGCTGTGTAGAGATCCTGTCAGATTCAGTGGGAGGGAGGGGGCAGAGCTCTCGAGGGCCCTGTTGGCTGCAGCTCAGGCTCTATATCGCGGAGTCTGCACTGGGCCCCAGGACCTGATGTGTCGACCCAGCCATTCTGTACTAGGAAATCTGGTCTGAAGTGCCGGGTGTGGAACCTCTGTATGCGGGACCCTAGGAGCACATGAAATTAGACAAAGCACAAAGGATAAAAAAGGTTAGACTTTATTTTATTGCCCAGATTCTATTTTTATCTCCCAGGGATTTTTAATGGGCTTTGCCTGGGACAAACCCCTCTTCTGCCTTTTGTCCTCTTCCTCATTCTTGGAGTGCTGAGGGTGCAGACCCTTCTTCTGTAACTGCTGAGTGCTGAGTTAGGAGCCCTTATACCCGTGGGCGAGGGTCAGAACTTCTCCCCAGCAGCCTCTAGGTGACGTTGATTGTCCCCAGGCCTCCAGCCTCCCTGTTCATCTGCCTGAGCACGAGCATTAGAAGTGTTATAGATTCTAATGACCTTTAAGGGTCTGGGAAGGAAATGTGCAGTGACGCTGTGAGGTCCACTTTCACCCCGCCACACATTTGTTCAGACACTTTAGGCTGACCGTTTCTGCCAGCCTAGATGCTCTGACTAGTAGTCTGCACTTTCTTCAATTAGGCCTCTGAATTAACGTAAAAACAGCACCAGGTGTCAGGACCCTGCCTGCTCAACTCCCGGACAGTCCAGGGTCAGTGGTGATGAAGGACCATGATGGCCACTGAGTCAACAGCCTTTTGAAGTAAACAGGAGTCCAGCCGGTCTTACTGGTCACCATCATCACGGTGTCTGTAGGCTTTTCTATGGTGACAGCGTGATATACGGTTCCCCTGCCAAGATTATTACCTCCCCTCTGGGTGCAGTAAGTCCTGCAAGCAGTAGTCTACTCTTTTGTGACACACTCTTGTTGTTTTATGAGAGAAACTCCAGGTCAAGTGATGGTCACATGTGTCGTCATGGTGCCCCGTTGCCCCCGGATATCTCTCTGGATGTTGGAGTAGGAGGGCTTCCTCACTGGAGGTCAGTGTGCCCACGGAGCAAACCCTGCAACTTCAGGGCATGGTTGGGTGTTAGGAACACCACGTGGGGTCCTTTTCCCTTAGGAGGGAGGTGGCCTTTTGGGCTGCTGATTTCCAGGTTTTTAGATACCGCCAGTATGTTGGCCAGATGTTGCAGTGGGCCAAGCCCCTTGGTGACTATAGTTTATCCTACCTGGATGGCATTCTTGCATTGTTCCATTTCAAGTGGTCCCAGGTTTTGCACTAATACTCCAATGGCAATTCACCTTTCACCAGGAATGTAAAGGTCAAAGGGTTTAGCTAAATTAGGGAGTTCCAGGGCAAGGGTCTGAATTGACTGCTCTTTCCATTCTTGAAAGGCCACTTCTGGATTCTATTCAAAAGGATCATCATCTTTTCCTTTCAGTGTTTCATATAGAGGCCCAGCTAGTAGACTGTAGTTAGGGATCCAGAAGCAGCAAACTCTGGCCTCCCCAGGAACCCCTAAGCTGTCTTCTAGTTTTAGAAAGGGGTAAGGCTGTAAATTGTTTCTTCCCTTTCCTGGGATGAGCTTCTCCGACCTTCTGTGAGAATGAAGCCCAGGCAGGTCACCGTAGTCTGTGATATTTGAGCTTTTTCTTGGACAACTTCTATCCTTTATTGGCTTGGTAGTTCAGAGGCCTCCTTAGTAGGGCTGGTGATCAGAATGTCGTCAGCATATTGAAGGAGTGTTTCCTTTTCCAGAGGTAGAACTTTTACGTCTTTAGCTAAGCTTTCCCCAAAGATGGTGTGGGAATTTTTGAACACTTGGGGCAAGACGGCCTGGATGTATTGTTTTAGTTGTATGTTGAGTCCTGCCACTTACAAGCCAAAATTTCTTGTGACTCTGGGACTAATGGCATACAAAAGAAGGCATCATTGAAGACTAATACAGAATACCGTCTCCTGGTGGTTGGTAGAATGACCAGCAGGGTGTAGGAATTAGGAACTACTGGAGGTATATACTCGGTGGCTTCACTGACGATCCTGACATCTTTACCAGGCCCCTGGCAGCCCATGGGGCTCTCGTGGTCAGGCCAATCTCAGGATATGGAGCTCACCTGGGCAGGTACCCCACCTCCACACCAGCCCATGGGGCTCTCATGGTCAGGCCCATCCCAGGATATGGGGTTCCCTGGGCAGGTCCCCTGCAGCCCATGGGGCTCTCGTGGTCAGCTCCCTCCCAGGATACAGAGCTACACTTGCAGGTACTGTGGCAGGGCAGGGCACACAGGAACCGTGCACATTGCCCTCATTGCAGAGCACTCTCAGCTCACCTGTCACTCAGATCTGACACAGAGCACCTCAGAGCAGGACTTGAACTAACAAATAGCAACTCCGACAGGTCTGTGACCCTGGGCATCACTCTGTACGGCCTGCCACCACCTGGTCTTCCAGAGACTTCCACTGCACCCGGGGCACCAGGCCTCTGTCTCCACCCACCACCCACCCCTCCTCTCCCTGACTCTTGGGGTCCTCTTATTAGGCCAGGGTTTTCTTGAAGCTGTCTCCCACTCATGGGCCAGATAAAATGATTAGAATACAAGCCAGAGCTGCAGCCCATTGTCTATCCTGACTCTCAAGAGCCCACACCTGTTCCTTGGACCTGGCCGATTCAGCAAGTTCCATTTTCTGCAACTGTGAGACCCTGAGGGGTGATGATTGGCTGACCTGGGCAGCCTGACCATGCCGGCCAGCCCTCCCCAGGTGTGCCTGTTTTGAGATCAATATAAACACCGCTCCAGGCAGCAAGAACCCCTGCAGCTGTGCCTGACGCCATTTTCTCTGCCCTGTCAGCAGTCTCGGGGCTGGGCTGGTGGGAGGGAGTGACAGGTCACGGCGTTGTGGGTGGCCCAGTGTGAGTGGGGCTCTGCTGGACTTTCTGCAGCAGTTGTCAAGATGCCACCTGCTAAAGAAGAGGATGTGTCACCCATACCTGGCGCTGGAATTTCTCCCTGGGCAGACGTGAGGAAGGAAGAAATCAGTGGGGGCCGGGACAGGAGGGGTATCTCAGGCAGGGAAATGGAAAGCTTCCAGAAGAGCACCCAGGGCCAGGACCATCCTGGCTGGCCTGCAGGCACCAAGTTGGCTGGCATGCAATCACTCGTGTGGCTCCATTGCCCTTCCTCTAGGCTTTCAAGTCCTTGAACATATTCAGGTGTTTTATCTGGGAAGGGTGGGAACATTTCAGCAGCAGCTGGCCTGGGGCTCGGACCACGTTTACTCACAGATGCCTCAGCACGGTCCCCCAGCTTTGCAATGAGGACGCTTGTTGCGTGGGGCCTGCTGGCTGTATGGGAGATGATTCCCCACCACTGACCAACTTCAGAATTGTTTACAACTGGAGCAAGTGTCCTGATACGGTTTTCCTCTGTGTAACTTGTGGATTCTGTTTGTTTTTTCTATTTTTCGTTTTTGGTTCAAGGTAGATTTCATTCCTCTTTTTTGCATTTACAAATATAAGCATAGAAATAATTTATTCATATAAATACATGTATGTGGAGGGAAGAATATTTTTTCTGTTTTACTTTTTAATTTTATTTTTTTTAATTTTTAATCTTATTTTTTATACAGCAGGTTCTTATTGGTTATCTATTTTATACATATAAATGTATACATGTCAATCCCAATCTCTCAACTCTTCACACCACCATCCCCCCAACAGCTTTCTGCCCTTGGTGCAGATTTCCTTTACAGGCTTGCTTGGTTGGCCATCAAGGGTGTATGCGTTTTTTCCTGAATATATTCAGGAAAAAATGCATACGCCCTTTTTGGCAAAGTGCATCATTGTCGACATTCTGCCTCATTTCCTATGCTTTAAGTGCAATTCCAGTCTACCCCCTGAAATAGTTTTCCTCAAATGCTGCCCCCCTTTCCAGTCCTCTTCGCAGACTTACTTCAATATATTTTTGGACGATAGCTGTCATTCATAACTCTGCAGGTTTGTGAATTAGAGTGCCCCTGAGCTCCTTTCTTCAACTCGCTTTCTTGTGAGCTGGCCGAAAACCGCAGGAATGCTTCAGGCGCTAATCTGTTTCTGGCAGGGCACGCTGACCCTTTGGTTAATTCCTCTTCCTGGTGGGAAATGGTCGTTACACTTGCCCGTGCAGGCACCTACAGCTAGTCTCTCATTGGTTCTCCCTATTCCTGTTCATCTTGCTCAGAAATTGCAAACTGTGCTGAACAGGATGTTAAAGGCATTGACTCTCCAAGTGGGGAGAGTGTTAGTAAAGCGTCTGGAATGGTGAACCCGAGTACCAGGGCACAAAAACTGAGATGCATTTGAAAACGTTTCGCAATCACATGGTGGAATATACTCTGCGTTTCTCATGCATGTTTTAGCTGAAGGAAGAATCCCTTAAACCTGGAGAGTTGGGACCCATGGAATGGGTACCATGCAGTATGCCTTCAAACGGTCTGCATTTGCTCACCGAGCCTCACCAATGGTATCAGCGCGAAGGGTCCAGCCTTATGTCTCACCCAGCTCTGGGTGTAGATGTGGTAAATCCAGGTTGCATCACAAGCCCTGAATGAATTATTTAAGAATTGCTCTCTATTTCACTGTCATTGTGTTTTGTTTTTGAAATTTTTTTTGATAAAGGAAGTTATCCGATTTTCACTGCTGCGTTTAGGCCACTGTACACACGCTTGATTCTCTTACGGAGACATATAAATCCATGGGTTTTAAGATTCTTACTAGTCAGGTATATTCCGAGGCGTTGAATATGGGGTGTTGAGTTCATTTCGTTGAGCAAGGAGTAGGTCTTGTCTATTATATATTTGGCTTATGGAAAGATATCTGTGCTAATTTCAATCTCTGGTTTTATGCAGCACGCCAACTCACCTTTCCCCATAAGCAAGCGTAAGTTCGTTTTCTAAATTTGAGACCGTGTTCTGTTTTGTAGATCAGTTCATGTGTAGCCAAGTTTACATTCCATGTATTAGTGATAACTTATGATGTTTCTTTTTCTGTGTGACTTATTTCACGTAAAATCATCATACCTGAATCCATTCATTATGCCACTACTGGCCTGATGACATAGATATCATTGCTGAGTGATATTCCATTGTACATACGTACCACATCTTCTTTATCCATATTTCGATTTCTGGGATATTTAACTTGTATCGTAGACGAGGTTCTTGTAAACAGAGCCGTCCCAAACTTTGGGGTGGCTCTGTGTTTTTCATTTTAATGTCCCTAAGCTATAGGACCATAAGTGGAAGTGCCATAGGCTGTGTTGCTTTGTTTCCTACGTGTTTCCGGAAACACCATACAGTTCTCCAGAGTGGCTTTTGGCGGTTCACATCCCGCCCATCAGCATAACAAGGCTACATGTTCTCCATGGCCTGTCCTGCCTTTCTGGATTTTACACTTTTCTCAGATGGCCCTTTTGACCGGGGGGCAGTGAGGCTTCATTGTAGTGCAGATTTTCTTTACACGCTTGCTTGGTTGGCCAAAAAGGGCGTATGCGTTTTTTCCTGAATATATATATGGGGAGAGTGTTATTGACGGGTCTGGAATATTGAACCCTAGTACCAGGGGAAAAAAACTGAGATGCATTTGAAAACGAATCCAAATCACAAGGTGGACCACACTCTGGGTTTCCCATGCATGTTTTAGCTGAAGGAAGAATCCCTTAAACCTGGAGAGTTGGGACCCATGGAATGGGTACCATGCAGTATGACTTCAAATGTTCTGCATTTGCTCACCGAACCTCACCAATGCTATCAGCCCGAAGTGTCCAGCCTTATGTCTCACCCAGCTCTGGGTGTAGATGTGGTAAATCCAGGTTGCATCACAAGCCCTGAATGAATTATTTAAGAATTGCTCTCTATTTCACTGTCATTGTGTTTTGTTTTTGTAATTCATTTTGATAATAGGATTTATCGGATTTTCTCTGCTGCCTTCATGCAGCTGTACACATGCTTGATTCTCTTATGGAGACATATAAATCCATGGGTTTGAAGATTCTTACTAGTCAGGTGTATTCCTAGGCGTTGAATATAGGGTGTTTAGCCCATTTCGTTAAGCAAGGGGTAGGTCTTGACTATTACATATTTGACTATGGAATGGTATATGTGCTAATTTCTATCTCTGGTTTTATGCAGCACCCCAACTCACCTTTCCCCTTAAGCAAACATAAGTTGGTTTTCTAAATTTGAGACCCTGTTCTGTTTTGTAATTCAGTTCATGTTTAGCCAAGATTACATTCGGTGTATTAGAGTTAACTTATGATGTTTCATTTTCTGTGTGACTTATTTCTCTTAGAATCATCGTACCTGAATCCACTCATTATGCCACGACGGGCCAGATGACATAGATTTCATTGGTGAGTGATATTCCATTGTACGTACGTACCACAACTTCTTTATCCATTTTTCGCTTTCTGGGATATTTAACTTGTACCGTAGACGAGGTTCTTGTAAACAGAGCCGTCTGAAACTTTGGGGTGGCTGTGTGTTTTTGATTTTAATTTCCCTAAGCTATAGGACCATAAGTGGAAGTGCCGTAGGCTCCGTTGCTTTGTATTTTAGGTGTTTCAGGAAACACCATACACTTCTCCAGAGTGGCTGTTGGCAATTTACATCCCACCCATCAGCATAACAAGGCTCCCAGTTCTCCATGGCCTGTGCTGCATTTCTGGATTTTACACTTTTTTCAGATGGCCCTTTTGACCGGGGGGCAGTGAGACTTCATTGTAGTGCAGATTTCTTTAACATGCTTGCTTGGTTGGCCAAAAAGGGAGTATGCGCTTTTTCCTGAATATATTCAGGAAAAAACGCATACGCCCTTTTTGGCCAAGTGCATCATTGTCGACGTTCTGCCTCTTTTCCTATGCTTTAAATGCAATTCCAGTCTACCCCCTGAAATCGTTTTCCTGCAATTCTGCCCCGCTTTCAAGTCGTCTTCGCAGCCTTCCTTCAATATATTTTTGGTTGATAGCAGTCATTTAAAACTCTGCAGGTTTGTGAATTACAGGGCCCCTGAGCTCCTTTCTTCAAATCGCTTTCTTGTGAGCTGTCCGCAAACCGGCAGGATTGCTTCAGGACCTAATCTAGTTCCGGCACGGCATGCTGAGCGTTTGGTTAATTCCTCTTCCTGGTGGGAAATGAGCGTTAAATTTGCCCGTGCATACACCTACAACTAGTCTCTCATTGGTTCTCCCTATTCCTGTTCATCTTGCGCAGAAATTGCAAACTGTGCCAAACAGGAGGTTAAAGGCACTGACTCTCCAAGTGGGGAGAGTGTTAGTAAAGGGTCTGGAATTGTGCACCCGAGTAAAAGGGGACGAAAACTGAGATGCATTTGAAAATGTTTCCCGGTCACACGGTGCACCATATTGTGGGTTTCCTATGCATGTTTTAGCTGAAGGAAGAATCGCTTAAACGTGGAGAGTTGGGACCCATGGAAAGGGTACCATACAGTATGACTTCAAATGGTCTGCATTTGCTCATTGAACCTCACCAATGTTATCAGCCCGATGTCTCCAAACTTATGTCTCACGCAGCTCTGGGTGTAGATGAGGTAAATCCAAGTTGCATCACAAGCCCTGAATGAATTATTTAAGAATTGCTCTCTATTTCACTGTCATTGTGTTTTGTTTTTGAAATTTATTTTGATAATGGGATTTAGCTGATTTTCACTGCTGCGTTTTTGTCACTGTACACACGCTTGATTCTCTTATGGAGACATATAAATCCATAGGTATTAAGACTCTTACTCATCCTGTATATTCCTAGGCACTGAATATGGGGTGTTGAGTCCATTTCGTTGACCAGGAAGTAGGTTTTTTCTATTACATATTTGGCTTATGGAACGGTATCTGTGCTAATTTCAATCTCTGGTTTTATGCAGCACCCCAACTCTCCTTGATCCTTAAGCAAGCATAAGTTGGTTTTCTAAATTTGAGACCCCGTTCTCTTTTGTAATTCAGTTCATTTGTAGCCACGTTTACATTCCATGTATTAGTAATATCGTATGTCTTTGTCTTTTTGAATTATGTGACTTCAAATGATCATACGTAACTCCTCTGGGGTTGTTACAACTGGCCATGTTTCATTGATTTTCAGGCTGAGTAATATTCCACTCTACATAAGTGCCACACCTCTGTCCATTTTTTCCCTCCAGAGACATATAAATTATAACCTAATCGAGGATATATTAAACAGAGAGGCGGTAAATATTGGGGTGCCTGTGTCCTCTCGATTTTTCTTTTTCCCAAGATATACGTCCATGAGTGCAAGTGCCCTGTGCTCTGTAGCTCATTTTTTAGATGCTTTAGTAATCACAATACACTTTTCCAGAGTGACCGTTGGCAATATACATTTCCACTATAAGCCTCACAGGGCTCCCTTTTCTCCTTGCCCTGTCCTGCATTTCTGGTGTTTACACTTTATGAGGAAGGCTCTTCTGACTGATGCGAAGTGATATGTTTTGTAGTATTGATTTCCAGTGCCCACCTGTTTGGTTGGCTAAAAAAGTGTATGCCCTTTTCTTGAATATATACAGAAAAAGACGCATACACCCTTTTTGGCCAACTGCAATGTTGGCAATGTTCAGCCCCTTTTCTTGTGCTTAATGGCGAGTCCTTTCTACCTCATCCAATCCCTTTCCTGCCATTCTCCGTTGCTTACAAGTCCTTTTCTCTGACTTTCCTCAAGACATTTTTCAGTGATAGATATTTTCAACTCTGCAGTTTCGTGAATTTTAGTGTCCCTGAGTTCCATTTTTCAACTTGTGTTTATGGGAACTGGCCACAAAGCAGCGGGATTTCCTCAAGCCCTATTCTGTTTCCATGGGCAACCCTAGCCTTTGGTCAATTCGTCTTCCTGATTGGAAATTAGAGTGACATATGTCTGTCCGAAAACCTAGGACTTGTCTCTCATTGTTCCTCCTCCTTCTGCTTCATCCTTGGACAAATTCCAAACTGTGTGCAACAGGATGTTGACAGTGCTGACATCTCCAAGTGGGGAGACTGTTAGTAAAGACGCCGGAGTGGTGAACCCGAGCACCAGGAGATGAGGAGATGAGATGCCTTTTCCAAACTCTTCCCGATCAGACGATATACCATCCTCTGGGTGTGACAGGCATGTTTTAGCTGTAGGAAGTGTCCCGTTCATGTGAGGAGAACACCAGGGCTTTTTCAAAATCAGTGTCTCTCCGCTACCCAAACTGGGGAATTTTTTAAGCTACGGCTGCACATATGTTCATTAAGGGCCTTGGGAAGTAGGCAGAGTCCAAACTTTAGATGATTGAAGTCTTCAGGGTCAGAAGCACTGACCACCGGCTTCCCTTAGGTTCCATTTTAACTGTCATTGATAGATGATGTCAATAAAAATATCTATTCTTTTTCAGATTATTTCCCCTTATAGGTTATTGCAAAATATTGAGTGTAGTTCCCTGTGCTATAGAGTAGTTCCTTGTTGACGATCTATTTTATACATAGCAGTGTGTATGTGTTAATCCCAAACTGTTAATTTATCCCTCCTCCCACCTTTCCACTTTGGTAATAATAAATTATAAGATTTTATACTTCTCAGAAATGGGGGAGCTGAATGAGAGGTATCATTTTCAATGGAAAAGCATTTAAAACAAGATTGAAGCTTTAACCAAGATTATTAGATGTACATCCTTGGAAAGAAATCACTTCGCTTCTCTAATATTGACCTGACAAATAAGACAAACCTTTTCACTGAACTTGCTTATAATAAAGTGATGGAAATATCAAATGGAAGTGTTAGAAACATCTTATTTTACCCGAGCCTTATACACTGTTCTATGTTAATTATAGTTTGGCTCACACATCTGTTCATTGAAGTTACAACGTTCTCAATTTCTGTTACTGATCCTCCAGAGTGGACCCCAACAAGTGTCCCCACGCCCAGTGTCATTGGAGCCAAAAGATCGAGACTGAGTTTGGTTCAGAAGCAAAGGAAACTTTATATTTTGATCAGAGAATGGAGAGGTGAGAGCATGTGCTACCCCGTGGGCTGTGGGCTGGGCTGCTGTGTAGAGATCCTGTCAGATTCAGTGGGAGGGAGGGGGCAGAGCTCTCGAGGGCCCTGTTGGCTGCAGCTCAGGCTCTATATCGCGGAGTCTGCACTGGGCCCCAGGACCTGATGTGTCGACCCAGCCATTCTGTACTAGGAAATCTGGTCTGAAGTGCCGGGTGTGGAACCTCTGTATGCGGGACCCTAGGAGCACATGAAATTAGACAAAGCACAAAGGATAAAAAAGGTTAGACTTTATTTTATTGCCCAGATTCTATTTTTATCTCCCAGGGATTTTTAATGGGCTTTGCCTGGGACAAACCCCTCTTCTGCCTTTTGTCCTCTTCCTCATTCTTGGAGTGCTGAGGGTGCAGACCCTTCTTCTGTAACTGCTGAGTGCTGAGTTAGGAGCCCTTATACCCGTGGGCGAGGGTCAGAACTTCTCCCCAGCAGCCTCTAGGTGACGTTGATTGTCCCCAGGCCTCCAGCCTCCCTGTTCATCTGCCTGAGCACGAGCATTGGAAGTGTTATAGATTCTAATGACCTTTAAGGGTCTGGGAAGGAAATGTGCAGTGACGCTGTGAGGTCCACTTTCACCCCGCCACACATTTGTTCAGACACTTTAGGCTGACCGTTTCTGCCAGCCTAGATGCTCTGACTAGTAGTCTGCACTTTCTTCAATTAGGCCTCTGAATTAACGTAAAAACAGCACCAGGTGTCAGGACCCTGCCTGCTCAACTCCCGGACAGTCCAGGGTCAGTGGTGATGAAGGACCATGATGGCCACTGAGTCAACAGCCTTTTGAAGTAAACAGGAGTCCAGCCGGTCTTACTGGTCACCATCATCACGGTGTCTGTAGGCTTTTCTATGGTGACAGCGTGATATACGGTTCCCCTGCCAAGATTATTACCTCCCCTCTGGGTGCAGTAAGTCCTGCAAGCAGTAGTCTACTCTTTTGTGACACACTCTTGTTGTTTTATGAGAGAAACTCCAGGTCAAGTGATGGTCACATGTGTCGTCATGGTGCCCCGTTGCCCCCGGATATCTCTCTGGATGTTGGAGTAGGAGGGCTTCCTCACTGGAGGTCAGTGTGCCCACGGAGCAAACCCTGCAACTTCAGGGCATGGTTGGGGGTTAGGAACACCACGTGGGGTCCTTTTCCCTTAGGAGGGAGGTGGCCTTTTGGGCTGCTGATTTCCAGGTTTTTAGATACCGCCAGTATGTTGGCCAGATGTTGCAGTGGGCCAAGCCCCTTGGTGACTATAGTTTATCCTACCTGGATGGCATTCTTGCATTGTTCCATTTCAAGTGGTCCCAGGTTTTGCACTAATACTCCAATGGCAATTCACCTTTCACCAGGAATGTAAAGGTCAAAGGGTTTAGCTAAATTAGGGAGTTCCAGGGCAAGGGTCTGAATTGACTGCTCTTTCCATTCTTGAAAGGCCACTTCTGGATTCTATTCAAAAGGATCATCATCTTTTCCTTTCAGTGTTTCATATAGAGGCCCAGCTAGTAGACTGTAGTTAGGGATCCAGAAGCAGCAAACTCTGGCCTCCCCAGGAACCCCTAAGCTGTCTTCTAGTTTTAGAAAGGGGTAAGGCTGTAAATTGTTTCTTCCCTTTCCTGGGATGAGCTTCTCCGACCTTCTGTGAGAATGAAGCCCAGGCAGGTCACCGTAGTCTGTGATATTTGAGCTTTTTCTTGGACAACTTCTATCCTTTATTGGCTTGGTAGTTCAGAGGCCTCCTTAGTAGGGCTGGTGATCAGAATGTCGTCAGCATATTGAAGGAGTGTTTCCTTTTCCAGAGGTAGAACTTTTACGTCTTTAGCTAAGCTTTCCCCAAAGATGGTGTGGGAATTTTTGAACACTTGGGGCAAGACGGCCTGGATGTATTGTTTTAGTTGTATGTTGAGTCCTGCCACTTACAAGCCAAAATTTCTTGTGACTCTGGGACTAATGGCATACAAAAGAAGGCATCATTGAAGACTAATACAGAATACCGTCTCCTGGTGGTTGGTAGAATGACCAGCAGGGTGTAGGAATTAGGAACTACTGGAGGTATATACTCGGTGGCTTCACTGACGATCCTGACATCTTTACCAGGCCCCTGGCAGCCCATGGGGCTCTCGTGGTCAGGCCAATCTCAGGATATGGAGCTCACCTGGGCAGGTACCCCACCTCCACACCAGCCCATGGGGCTCTCATGGTCAGGCCCATCCCAGGATATGGGGTTCCCTGGGCAGGTCCCCTGCAGCCCATGGGGCTCTCGTGGTCAGCTCCCTCCCAGGATACAGAGCTACACTTGCAGGTACTGTGGCAGGGCAGGGCACACAGGAACCGTGCACATTGCCCTCATTGCAGAGCACTCTCAGCTCACCTGTCACTCAGATCTGACACAGAGCACCTCAGAGCAGGACTTGAACTAACAAATAGCAACTCCGACAGGTCTGTGACCCTGGGCATCACTCTGTACGGCCTGCCACCACCTGGTCTTCCAGAGACTTCCACTGCACCCGGGGCACCAGGCCTCTGTCTCCACCCACCACCCACCCCTCCTCTCCCTGACTCTTGGGGTCCTCTTATTAGGCCAGGGTTTTCTTGAAGCTGTCTCCCACTCATGGGCCAGATAAAATGATTAGAATACAAGCCAGAGCTGCAGCCCATTGTCTATCCTGACTCTCAAGAGCCCACACCTGTTCCTTGGACCTGGCCGATTCAGCAAGTTCCATTTTCTGCAACTGTGAGACCCTGAGGGGTGATGATTGGCTGACCTGGGCAGCCTGACCATGCCGGCCAGCCCTCCCCAGGTGTGCCTGTTTTGAGATCAATATAAACACCGCTCCAGGCAGCAAGAACCCCTGCAGCTGTGCCTGACGCCATTTTCTCTGCCCTGTCAGCAGTCTCGGGGCTGGGCTGGTGGGAGGGAGTGACAGGTCACGGCGTTGTGGGTGGCCCAGTGTGAGTGGGGCTCTGCTGGACTTTCTGCAGCAGTTGTCAAGATGCCACCTGCTAAAGAAGAGGATGTGTCACCCATACCTGGCGCTGGAATTTCTCCCTGGGCAGACGTGAGGAAGGAAGAAATCAGTGGGGGCCGGGACAGGAGGGGTATCTCAGGCAGGGAAATGGAAAGCTTCCAGAAGAGCACCCAGGGCCAGGACCATCCTGGCTGGCCTGCAGGCACCAAGTTGGCTGGCATGCAATCACTCGTGTGGCTCCATTGCCCTTCCTCTAGGCTTTCAAGTCCTTGAACATATTCAGGTGTTTTATCTGGGAAGGGTGGGAACATTTCAGCAGCAGCTGGCCTGGGGCTCGGACCACGTTTACTCACAGATGCCTCAGCACGGTCCCCCAGCTTTGCAATGAGGACGCTTGTTGCGTGGGGCCTGCTGGCTGTATGGGAGATGATTCCCCACCACTGACCAACTTCAGAATTGTTTACAACTGGAGCAAGTGTCCTGATACGGTTTTCCTCTGTGTAACTTGTGGATTCTGTTTGTTTTTTCTATTTTTCGTTTTTGGTTCAAGGTAGATTTCATTCCTCTTTTTTGCATTTACAAATATAAGCATAGAAATAATTTATTCATATAAATACATGTATGTGGAGGGAAGAATATTTTTTCTGTTTTACTTTTTAATTTTATTTTTTTTAATTTTTAATCTTATTTTTTATACAGCAGGTTCTTATTGGTTATCTATTTTATACATATAAATGTATACATGTCAATCCCAATCTCTCAACTCTTCACACCACCATCCCCCCAACAGCTTTCTGCCCTTGGTGCAGATTTCCTTTACAGGCTTGCTTGGTTGGCCATCAAGGGTGTATGCGTTTTTTCCTGAATATATTCAGGAAAAAATGCATACGCCCTTTTTGGCAAAGTGCATCATTGTCGACATTCTGCCTCATTTCCTATGCTTTAAGTGCAATTCCAGTCTACCCCCTGAAATAGTTTTCCTCAAATGCTGCCCCCCTTTCCAGTCCTCTTCGCAGACTTACTTCAATATATTTTTGGACGATAGCTGTCATTCATAACTCTGCAGGTTTGTGAATTAGAGTGCCCCTGAGCTCCTTTCTTCAACTCGCTTTCTTGTGAGCTGGCCGAAAACCGCAGGAATGCTTCAGGCGCTAATCTGTTTCTGGCAGGGCACGCTGACCCTTTGGTTAATTCCTCTTCCTGGTGGGAAATGGTCGTTACACTTGCCCGTGCAGGCACCTACAGCTAGTCTCTCATTGGTTCTCCCTATTCCTGTTCATCTTGCTCAGAAATTGCAAACTGTGCTGAACAGGATGTTAAAGGCATTGACTCTCCAAGTGGGGAGAGTGTTAGTAAAGCGTCTGGAATGGTGAACCCGAGTACCAGGGCACAAAAACTGAGATGCATTTGAAAACGTTTCGCAATCACATGGTGGAATATACTCTGCGTTTCTCATGCATGTTTTAGCTGAAGGAAGAATCCCTTAAACCTGGAGAGTTGGGACCCATGGAATGGGTACCATGCAGTATGCCTTCAAACGGTCTGCATTTGCTCACCGAGCCTCACCAATGGTATCAGCGCGAAGGGTCCAGCCTTATGTCTCACCCAGCTCTGGGTGTAGATGTGGTAAATCCAGGTTGCATCACAAGCCCTGAATGAATTATTTAAGAATTGCTCTCTATTTCACTGTCATTGTGTTTTGTTTTTGAAATTTTTTTTGATAAAGGAAGTTATCCGATTTTCACTGCTGCGTTTAGGCCACTGTACACACGCTTGATTCTCTTACGGAGACATATAAATCCATGGGTTTTAAGATTCTTACTAGTCAGGTATATTCCGAGGCATTGAATATGGGGTGTTGAGTTCATTTCGTTGAGCAAGGAGTAGGTCTTGTCTATTATATATTTGGCTTATGGAAAGATATCTGTGCTAATTTCAATCTCTGGTTTTATGCAGCACGCCAACTCACCTTTCCCCATAAGCAAGCGTAAGTTCGTTTTCTAAATTTGAGACCGTGTTCTGTTTTGTAGATCAGTTCATGTGTAGCCAAGTTTATATTCCATGTATTAGTGATAACTTATGATGTTTCTTTTTCTGTGTGACTTATTTCACGTAAAATCATCATACCTGAATCCATTCATTATGCCACTACTGGCCTGATGACATAGATATCATTGCTGAGTGATATTCCATTGTACATACGTACCACATCTTCTTTATCCATATTTCGATTTCTGGGATATTTAACTTGTATCGTAGACGAGGTTCTTGTAAACAGAGCCGTCCCAAACTTTGGGGTGGCTCTGTGTTTTTCATTTTAATGTCCCTAAGCTATAGGACCATAAGTGGAAGTGCCATAGGCTGTGTTGCTTTGTTTCCTACGTGTTTCCGGAAACACCATACAGTTCTCCAGAGTGGCTTTTGGCGGTTCACATCCCGCCCATCAGCATAACAAGGCTACATGTTCTCCATGGCCTGTCCTGCCTTTCTGGATTTTACACTTTTTTCAGATGGCCCTTTTGACCGGGGGGCAGTGAGGCTTCATTGTAGTGCAGATTTTCTTTACACGCTTGCTTGGTTGGCCAAAAAGGGCGTATGCGTTTTTTCCTGAATATATATATGGGGAGAGTGTTATTGACGGGTCTGGAATATTGAACCCTAGTACCAGGGGAAAAAAACTGAGATGCATTTGAAAACGAATCCAAATCACAAGGTGGACCACACTCTGGGTTTCCCATGCATGTTTTAGCTGAAGGAAGAATCCCTTAAACCTGGAGAGTTGGGACCCATGGAATGGGTACCATGCAGTATGACTTCAAATGTTCTGCATTTGCTCACCGAACCTCACCAATGCTATCAGCCCGAAGTGTCCAGCCTTATGTCTCACCCAGCTCTGGGTGTAGATGTGGTAAATCCAGGTTGCATCACAAGCCCTGAATGAATTATTTAAGAATTGCTCTCTATTTCACTGTCATTGTGTTTTGTTTTTGTAATTCATTTTGATAATAGGATTTATCGGATTTTCTCTGCTGCCTTCATGCAGCTGTACACATGCTTGATTCTCTTATGGAGACATATAAATCCATGGGTTTGAAGATTCTTACTAGTCAGGTGTATTCCTAGGCGTTGAATATAGGGTGTTTAGCCCATTTCGTTAAGCAAGGGGTAGGTCTTGACTATTACATATTTGACTATGGAATGGTATATGTGCTAATTTCTATCTCTGGTTTTATGCAGCACCCCAACTCACCTTTCCCCTTAAGCAAACATAAGTTGGTTTTCTAAATTTGAGACCCTGTTCTGTTTTGTAATTCAGTTCATGTTTAGCCAAGATTACATTCGGTGTATTAGAGTTAACTTATGATGTTTCATTTTCTGTGTGACTTATTTCTCTTAGAATCATCGTACCTGAATCCACTCATTATGCCACGACGGGCCAGATGACATAGATTTCATTGGTGAGTGATATTCCATTGTACGTACGTACCACAACTTCTTTATCCATTTTTCGCTTTCTGGGATATTTAACTTGTACCGTAGACGAGGTTCTTGTAAACAGAGCCGTCTGAAACTTTGGGGTGGCTGTGTGTTTTTGATTTTAATTTCCCTAAGCTATAGGACCATAAGTGGAAGTGCCGTAGGCTCCGTTGCTTTGTATTTTAGGTGTTTCAGGAAACACCATACACTTCTCCAGAGTGGCTGTTGGCAATTTACATCCCACCCATCAGCATAACAAGGCTCCCAGTTCTCCATGGCCTGTGCTGCATTTCTGGATTTTACACTTTTTTCAGATGGCCCTTTTGACCGGGGGGCAGTGAGACTTCATTGTAGTGCAGATTTCTTTAACATGCTTGCTTGGTTGGCCAAAAAGGGAGTATGCGCTTTTTCCTGAATATATTCAGGAAAAAACGCATACGCCCTTTTTGGCCAAGTGCATCATTGTCGACGTTCTGCCTCTTTTCCTATGCTTTAAATGCAATTCCAGTCTACCCCCTGAAATCGTTTTCCTGCAATTCTGCCCCGCTTTCAAGTCCTCTTCGCAGCCTTCCTTCAATATATTTTTGGACGATAGCTGTCATTTATAACACTGCAGGTTTTGAATTACAGTGCCCCGGAGCTCCTTTCTTCAAATCGCTTTCTTGTGAGCTGGCCGCAAACCCGCAGGATTGCTTCAGGCCCTAATCTGGTTCCGGCACAGCATGCTGAGCGTTTGGTTAATTCCTCTTCCTGGTTGGAAATGAGCGTTAAATTTGCCCATGCAGACACCTACAGCTAGTCTCTCATTGGTTCTCCCTATTCCTGTTCATCTTGCGCAGAAATTGCAAACTGTGCCCAACAGGAGGTTAAAGGCACTGACTCTCCAAGTGGGGAGAGTGTTCGTAAAGGGTCTGGAATTGTGAACCCGAGTAAAAGGGGACGAAAACTGAGATGCATTTGAAAACGTTTCCCGGTCACACGGTGCACCATACTGTGGGTTTCCTATGCATGTTTTAGCTGAAGGAAGAATCGCTTAAACCTGGAGAGTAAGGACCCATGGAATGGGTACCATGCAGTATGACTTCAAATGGTCTGCATTTGCTCATCGAACCTCACCAACGCTATCAGCCCGAAGTATCCAACCTTATGTCTCACTCAGCTCTGGGTTTAGATGAGGTAAATCCAGGTTGCATCACAAGCCCTGAATGAATTATTTAAGAATTGCTCTCTATTTCACTGTCATTGTGTTTTGTTTTTGTAATTCATTTTGATAATGGGATTTATCGGATTTTTCTGCTGCCTTCATGCAGCTGTACACACGCTTGATTCTCTTATGGAGACATATAAATCCATGGGTTTGAAGATTCTTACTAGTCAGGTGTATTCCTAGGCGTTGAATATAGGGTGTTTAGCCCATTTCGTTGAGCAAGGGGTAGGTGTTGACTATTACATATTTGGCTTAAGGAAAGGTATCTGTGCTAATTTCTATCTCTGGTTTTATGCAGCACCCCAACTCACCTTTCCCCTTAAGCAAACATTAGTTGGTTTTCTAAATTTGAGACCCTGTTCTGTTTTGTAATTCAGTTCATGTGTAGCCAAGATTACATTCGGTGTATTAGAGATAACTTATGATGTTTCATTTTCTGTGTGACTTATTTCTCTTAGAATCATCGTACCTGAATCCACTCATTATGCCACGACGGGCCAGATGACATAGATTTCATTGGTGAGTGATATTCCATTGTACGTACGTACCACAACTTCTTTATCCATTTTTCGCTTTCTGGGATATTTAACTTGTACCATAGAGGAGGTTCTTGTAAACAGCGCCGTCTGAAACTTTGGGGTGGCTGTGTGTTTTTGATTTTAATTTCCCTAAGCTATAGGACCATAAGTGGAAGTGCCGTAGGCTCCGTTGCTTTGTTTTTTAGGTGTTTCAGGAAACACAATACACTTCTCCAGAGTGGCTCTTTGCAATTTACATCCCACCCATGAGCATAACAAGGCTCACTGTTCTCCATGGCCTGTGCTGCCTTTCTGGATTTTACACTTTTTTCAGATGGCCCTTTTGTCAGGGGGGCAGTGAGACTTCATTGTAGTGCAGATTTCTTTAACATGCTTGCTTGGTTGGCCAAAAAGTGCGTATGCGTTTTTTCCTGAATATATTCAGGAAAAAACGCATACGCCCTTTTTGGCCAAGTGCATCATTGTCGACGTTCTGCCTCTTTTCCTATGCTTTAAATGCAATTCCAGTCTACCCCCTGAAATCGTTTTCCTGCAATTTTGCCCCGCTTTCAAGTCCTCTTCCCAGCCTTCTTTCAATAAATTTTTGGACGATAGCTGTCATTTATAACTCTGCAGGTTTGTGAATTACAGTGCCCCTGAGTTCCTTTGTTCAAATCGCTTTCTTTTGAGCTGGCCGCAAACCCGCAGGATTGCTTCAGGCCCTAATCTGGTTCCGGCACGGCATGCTGAGTGTTTGGTTAATTCCTCTTCCTGGATGGAAATGAGCATTAAATTTGCCTGTGCAGACACCTACAGCTAGTCTCTCATTGGTTCTCCCTATTCCTGTTCATCTTGCGCAGAAATTGCAAACTGTGCCAAACAGGAGGTTAAAGGCACTGACTCTCCAAGTGGGGAGAGTGTTAGTAAAGGGTCTGGAATTGTGAACCCGAGTAAAAGGGGATAAAAACTGAGATGCATTTGAAAATGTTTCCCAGTCACACGGTGCAGCATACTGTGGGCTTCCCATGCATGCTTTAGCTGAAGGAAGAATCGCTTAAACCTGGAGAGTTGGGACCCATGGAATGGGTACCATGCAGTATGACTTCAAATGGTCTGCATTTGCTCATCGAACCTCACCAATGCTATCAGCCCGAAGTGTCCAACTTTATGTCTCACTCAGCTCTGGGTGTAGATGAGGTAAATCCAGGTTGCATCACAAGCCCTGAATGAATTATTTAAGAATTGCTCTCTATTTCACTGTCATTGTGTTTTGTTTTTGTAATTCATTTTGATAATAGGATTTATCGGATTTTCTCTGCTGCATTCATGCAGCTGTACACACGCTTGATTCTCTTATGGAGACATATAAATCCATGGGTTTGAAGATTCTTACTAGTCAGGTGTATTCCTAGGCGTTGAATATAGGGTGTTTAGCCCATTTCGTTGAGCAAGGGGTAGGTCTTGACTATTACATATTTTTTTTTTTTTTTTGCTGTACGCGGGCCTCTCAGTGTTGTGGCCTCTCCCGTTGCGGAGCACAGGCTCCGGACGCGCAGGCTCAACGGCCATGACTCACGGGGCCAGTAGCTCCGCGGCATGTGGGATCCTCTCGGACCGGGGCACGAACCCGCGTCCCCTGCATCGGCAGGCGAACTCTCAACCAGTGCGCCACCAGGGAAGCCCCCTTGACTATTACATATATGACGTATGGAATGGTATCTGTGCTAATTTCTATCTCTCGTTTTATGCAGCACCCCAACTCACCTTTCCCCTTAAGCAAACATAAGTTGGTTTTCTAAATTTGAGACCCTGTTCTGTTTTGTAATTCAGTTCATGTGTAGCCAAGATTACATTCGGTGTATTAGTGATATCTTATGATGTTTCATTTTCTGTGTGACTTATTTCTCTTAGAATCATCGTACCTGAATCCACTCATTATGCCACGACGGGCCAGATGACATAGATTTCATTGGTGAGTGATATTCCATTGTACGTACGTACCACAACTTCTTTATCCATTTTTCGCTTTCTGGGATATTTAACTTGTACCGTAGACGAGGTTCTTGTAAAGAGAGCCGCCCGAGATTTTTGGGTGGCTGTGTGTTTTTGATTTTAATTTCCCTAAGCTATAGGACCATAAGTGGAAGTGACATAGGCTCCATAGCTTTGTTTTTTCGGTGTTCCGGGAAACACCATACACTTCTCCAGAGTGGCTGTTGGCAATTTACTTCCCGCCCATCAGCATAACAAGGCTCCCTGTTCTCCATGGCCTGTGCTGCCTTTCTGGATTTTACACTTTTTTCAGATGGCCCTTTTGACCGGGGGGCAGTGAGACTTCATTGTAGTGCAGATTTCTTTAACACGCTTGCTTGGTTGGCCAAAAAGGGCGTATGCGTTTTTTCCTGAATATATTCAGGAAAAAACGCATACGCCCTTTTTGGCCAAGAGCATCATTGTCGACGTTCTGCCTCTTTTCCTATGCTTTAAATGCAATTCCCGTCTACCCCTTGAAATCGTTTTCCTGCATTTCTGCCCCACTTACAAGTCGTCTTCGCAGCCTTCCTTCAATATATTTTTGGACGAGAGCTGTCATTTATAACTCTGCAGGTTTGTGAGTTACAGTGCCCCTGAGCTCCTTTCTTCAACTCGCTATCTTGTGAGCTGGCCGCAAACCCACAGGATTGCTTCAGGCCCTAATCTGGTTCCGGCACGGCATGCTGAGCCTTTGGTTAATTCCTCTTCCTGGTGGGAAATGAGCGTTAAATTTGCCCGTGCAGACACCTAGAGCTAGTCGCTCATTCGTTCTCCCTATTCCTTTTCATCTTGCGCAGAAATTGCAAACTGTGCCCAACAGGAGGTTAAAGGCACTGACTCTCCAAGTGGGGAGAGTGTTCGTAAAGGTCTGGAATGGTGAACCCGAGTAAAAGGGGACGAAAACTGAGATGCATTTGAAAACGTTTGCCAGTCACACGGTGCACCATACTGTGGGTTTCCCATGCATGTTTTAGCTGAAGGAAGAATCCCTTAAATTTGGAGAGTTGGGACCCATGGAATGGGTACCATGCTGTATGACTTCAAAGGGTCTGCATTTGCTCATCGAACCTCACCAATGCTATCAGCCCGAAGTGCCCAACCTTATGTCTCACTCAGCTCTGGGTGTAGATGTGGTAAATCCAGGTTGCATCATAAGCCCTGAATGAATTATTTAAGAGTTGCTCTCTATTTCACTGTCCTTGGGTTTTGTTTGTGTAATTCATTTTGATAATGGGATTTATCGGATTTTCTCTGCTGCATTCATGCCGCTGTACACACGCTTCATTCTCTTACGGAGACATATAAATCCATGGGTTTGAAGATTCTTACTAGTCAGGTGTATTCCTAGGCGTTGAATATGGGGTGTTTAGTCCATTTCATTGAGCAAGGGGTAGGTCTTGACTATTACATATTTGGCTTATGGAAAGGTATCTGTGCTAATTTCTATCTCTGGTTTTATGCAGCACCCCAACTCACCTTTCCCCTTAAGCAAGCATAAGTTGGTTTTCTAAATTTGAGACCCTGTTCTGTTTTGTAATTCAGTTCATGTGTAGCCAAGTTTACATTCCGTGTATTAGTGATATCTTATGATGTTTCATTTTCTGTGTGACTTATTTCACTTAGAATCATCGTACCTGAATCCACTCATTATGCCGCGACGGGCCTGATGACATAGATTTCATTGCTGAGTGATATTCCACTGTACGTACGTACCACAACTTCTTTATCCATTTTTCACATTCTGGGATATTTAACTTGTACCGTAGAGGAGGTTCTTGTAAACAGAGCCGTCCGACAATTTGGGGTGGGTGTGTGTTTTTGATTTTAATTTCCCTAAGCTATAGGACCATAAGTGGAAGTGCCGTAGGCTCCGTAGCTTTGTTTTTTCGGTGTTCCGGGAAACACCATACACTTCTCCAGAGTGGCTGTTGGCAATTCACATCCCACGCATCAGCATAACAAGGCTCCCTGTTCTCCATGGCCTGTGCTGCCTTTCTGGATTTTACACTTTTTTCAGATGGCCCTTTTGACCGGGGGGCAGTGAGACTTCATTGTAGTGCAGATTTCTTTAACATGCTTGCTTGGTTGGCCAAAAAGGGCGTATGCGTTTTTTCCTGAATATATTCAGGAAAAAACGCATACGCCCTTTTTGGCCAAGAGCATCATTGTTGACGTTCTGCCTCTTTTCCTATGCTTTAAATGCAATTCCCGTCTACCCCCTGAAATCGTTTTCCTGCAATTCTGCCCCACTTACAAGTCGTCTTCGCAGCCTTCCTTCAATATATTTTTGGACGATAGCTGTCATTTATAACTCTGCAGGTTTGTGAGTTACAGTGCCCCTGAGCTCATTTCTTCACCTCGCTATCTTGTGAGCTGGCCACAAACCCACAGGATTGCCTCAGGCCCTAATCTGGTTCCGGCACGGCATGCTGAGCCTTTGGTTAATTCCTCTTCCTGGTGGGAAATGAGCGTTAAATTTGCCCGTGCAGACACCTACAGCTAGTCTCTCATTGGTTCTCCCTATTCCTTTTCATCTTGCGCAGAAATTGCAAACTGTGCCCAACAGGAGGTTAAAGGCACTGACTCTCCAAGTGGGGAGAGTGTTCGTAAAGGGTCTGGAATGGTGAACCCGAGTAAAAGGGGACGAAAACTGAGATGCATTTGAAAACGTTTGCCGGTCACACGGTGCACCATACTGTGGGTTTCCCATGCATGTTCTAGCTGAAGGAAGAATCCCTTAAACTTGGAGAGTTGGAACCCATGGAATGGGTACCATGCTGTATGACTTCAAAGGGTCTGCATTTGCTCATCGAACCTCACCAATGCTATCAGCCCGAAGTGCCCAACCTTATGTCTCACTCAGCTCTGGGTGTAGATGTGGTAAATCCAGGTTGCATCACAAGCCCTGAATGAATTATTTAAGAATTGCTCTCTATTTCACTGTCCTTGGGTTTTCTTTGTGTAATTCATTTTGATAATGGGATTTATCGGATTTTCTCTGCTGCATTCATGCCGCTGTACACACGCTTCATTCTCTTACGGAGACATATAAATCCATGGGTTTGAAGATTCTTACTAGTCAGGTGTATTCCTAGGCGTTGAATATGGGGTGTTTAGTCCATTTCGTTGAGCAAGGGGTAGGTCTTGACTATTACATATTTGGCTTATGGAAAGGTATCTTTGCTAATTTCTATCTCTGGTTTTATGCAGCACCCCAACTCACCTTTCCCCTTAAGCAAGCATAAGTTGGTTTTCTAAATTTGAGACCCTGTTCTGTTTTGTAATTCAGTTCATGTGTAGCCAAGTTTACATTCCGTGTATTAGTGATATCTTATGATGTTTCATTTTCTGTGTGACTTATTTCACTTAGAATCATCGTACCTGAATCCACTCATTATGCCGCGACGGGTCTGATGACATAGATTTCATTGCTGTGTGATATTCCACTGTACGTACGTACCACAACTTCTTTATCCATTTTTCACATTCTGGGATATTTAACTTGTACCGTAGACGAGGTTCTTGTGAACAGAGCCGCCCGAGACTTTTGGGTGGCTGTGTGTTTTTGATTTTAATTTTCCTAAGCTATAGGACCATAAGGGGAAGTGCCGTAGGCTCCGTTGCTTTGTTTTTTAGATGTTCCGGGAAACACCATACACTTCTCCAGAGTGGCTGTTGGCAATTTACATCCCGCCCATCAGCATAACAAGGCTCGCTGTTCTCCATAGCCTGTGCTGCCTTTCTGGATTTTACACTTTTTTCAGATGGCCCTTTTGACCGGGGGGCAGTGAGACTTCATTGTAGTGCAGATTTCTTTAACATGCTTGCTTGGTTGGCCAAAAAGGGCGTATGCGTTTTTTCCTGAATATATTCAGGAAAAAACGCATACGCCCTTTTTGGCCAAGAGCATCATTGTTGACGTTCTGCCTCTTTTCCTATGCTTTAAATGCAATTCCCGTCTACCCCCTGAAATCGTTTTCCTACAATTCTGCCCCACTTTCAAGTCGTCTTCGCAGCCTTCCTTCAATATATTTTTGGACGATAGCTGTCATTTATAACTCTGCAGGTTTGTGAGTTACAGTGCCCCTGAGCTCATTTCTTCAACTCGCTATCTTGTGAGCTGGCCGCAAACCCACAGGATTGCCTCAGGCCCTAGTCTGGTTCCGGCACGGCATGCTGAACCTTTGGTTAATTCCTCTTCCTGGTGCGAAATGAGCATTAAATTTGCCCGTGCAGACACCTACAGCTAGTCTCTCATTGGTTCTCCCTATTCCTGTTCATCTTGCGCAGAAATTGCAAACTGTGCCAAACAAGAGGTTAAAAGTACAGACTCTCCAAGGTGGAGAGTGTTATTAAAGGGTCTGGAATGGTGTACCCAAGTAAAACGAGACGAAAACTGAGATGCATTTGAAAACGTTTCCCCGTCACATGGTGCACCATAATGTGGGTTTCCCATGCATATTTTAGCTGAAGGAAGAATCCCTTAAACCTGGCAGTTGGGACCCATGGAATGGCTACCATGCAGTATGACTTCAAAGGGTCTGCATTTGCTTATCGAACCTCACCAATGCTATCAGCCCAAAGTGTCCAACCTTATGTCTCACTCAGCTCTGGGTGTATATGTGGTAAATCCAGGTTGCAACACAAGCCCTGAATGAATTATTTAAGAATTGCTCTCTATTTCACTGTCCTTGGGTTTTGTTTGTGTAATTCATTTTGACAATGGGATTTATCGGATTTTCTCTGCTGCATTCATGCCGCTGTACACACGCTTCATTCTCTTACGGAGGCATATGAATCCATGGGTTTGAAGATTCTTACTAGTCAGGTGTATTCCTAGGTGTTGAATATGTGGTGTTTAGTCCATTTCGTTGAGCAAGTGGTGGGTCTTGACTATGACATATTTGGCTTATGGAAAGTTATC
Source organism: Delphinapterus leucas (assembly GCF_059928025.1). Taxonomy (NCBI): domain Eukaryota; kingdom Metazoa; phylum Chordata; class Mammalia; order Artiodactyla; family Monodontidae; genus Delphinapterus; species Delphinapterus leucas. The sequence goes on along the minus strand of NW_028322254.1, from coordinate 3,036,087 downwards.
TGTGCTAATTTCTATCTCTGGTTTTATGCAGCACGCCAACTCACCTTTCCCCTTAAGCAAGCATAAGTTGGTTTTCTAAATTTGAGACCCTGTTCTGTTTTGTAATTCAGTTCATGTGTAGCCAAGTTTACATTCCGTGTATTAGTGATATCTTATGATGTTTCATTTTCTGTGTGACTTATTTCACTTAGAATCATCGTACCTGAATCCACTCATTATGCCGCGACGGGCCTGATGATATAGATTTCATTGCTGAGTGATATTCCATTGTACGTATGTACCACAATTTCTTTATCCATTTTTCACTTTCTGGGATATTTAACTTGTACCGTAGACGAGGTTCTTGTAAACAGAGCCGTCTGAAACTTTTGGGTGGCTGTGTGTTTTTGATTTTAATTTCCCTAAGCTATAGGACCATAAGTGGAAGTGCCGTAGGCTCCGTAGCTTTGTTTTTTCGGTGTTCCGGGAAACACCATACACTTCTCCAGAGTGGCTGTTGGCAATTTACATCCCGCCCATCAGCATAACAAGGCTCCCTGTTCTCCATGGCCTGTGCTGCCTTTCTGGATTTTACACTTTTATCAGATGGCCCTTTTGACTGGGGGGCAGTGAGACTTCATTGTAGTGCAGATTTCTTTAACATGCTTGCTTGGTTGGCCAAAAAGGGCGTATGCGTTTTTTCCTGAATATATTCAGGAAAAAACGCATACGCCCTTTTTGGCCAAGAGCATCATTGTTGACGTTCTGCCTCTTTTCCTATGCTTTAAATGCAATTCCCGTCTACCCCCTGAAATCGTTTTCCTGCAATTCTGCCCCACTTTCAAGTCGTCTTCGCAGTCTTCCTTCAATATATTTTTGGACGATAGCTGTCATTTATAACTCTGCAGGTTTGTGAGTTACAGTGCCCCTGAGCTCATTTCTTCAACTCGCTATCTTGTGAGCTGGCCGCAAACCCACAGGATTGCCTCAGGCCCTAATCTGGTTCCGGCACGGCATGCTGAGCCTTTGGTTAATTCCTCTTCCTGGTGCGAAATGAGCATTAAATTTGCCCGTGCAGACACCTACAGCTAGTCTCTCATTGGTTCTCCCTATTCCTGTTCATCTTGCGCAGAAATTGCAAACTGTGCCAAACAGGAGGTTAAAAGTACAGACTCTCCAAGGTGGAGAGTGTTATTAAAGGGTCTGGAATGGTGTACCCAAGTAAAACGAGACGAAAACTGAGATGCATTTGAAAACGTTTCCCCGTCACATGGTGCACCATAATGTGGGTTTCCCATGCATATTTTAGCTGAAGGAAGAATCCCTTAAACCTGGCAGTTGGGACCCATGGAATGGCTACCATGCAGTATGACTTCAAAGGGTCTGCATTTGCTTATCGAACCTCACCAATGCTATCAGCCCAAAGTGTCCAACCTTATGTCTCACTCAGCTCTGGGTGTATATGTGGTAAATCCAGGTTGCATCACAAGCCCTGAATGAATTATTTAAGAATTGCTCTCTATTTCACTGTCCTTGGGTTTTGTTTGTGTAATTCATTTTGATAATGGGATTTATCGGATTTCCTCTGCTGCATTCATGCCGCTGTACACACGCTTCATTCTCTTACGGAGACATATAAATCCATGGGTTTGAAGATTCTTACTAGTCAGGTGTATTCCTAGGCGTTGAATATGGGGTGTTTAGTCCATTTCGTTGAGCAAGGGGTAGGTCTTGACTATTACATATTTGGCTTATGAAAAGGTATCTGTGCTAATTTCTATCTCTGGTTTTATGCAGCACCCCAACTCACCTTTCCCCTTAAGCAAGCATAAGTTGGTTTTCTAAATTTGAGACCCTGTTCTGTTTTGTAATTCAGTTCATGTGTAGCCAAGTTTACATTCCGTGTATTAGTGATATCTTATGATGTTTCATTTTCTGTGTGACTTATTTCACTTAGAATCATCGTACCTGAATCCACTCATTATGCCGCGACGGGCCTGATGACATAGATTTCATTGCTGAGTGATATTCCATTGTACGTATGTACCACAACTTCTTTATCCATTTTTCGCTTTCTGGGATATTTAACTTATACCGTAGACGAGGTTCTTGTAAACAGAGCCGTCTGAAACTTTTGGGTGGCTGTGTGTTTTTGATTTTAATTTCCCTAAGCTATAGGACCATAAGTGGAAGTGCCGTAGGCTCCGTAGCTTTGTTTTTTCGGTGTTCCGGGAAACACCATACACTTCTCCAGAGTGGCTGTTGGCAATTTACATTCCGCCCATCAGCATAACAAGGCTCCCTGTTCTCCATGGCCTGTGCTGCCTTTCTGGATTTTACACTTTTTTCAGATGGCCCTTTTGACCGGGGGGCAGTGAGACTTCATTGTAGTGCAGATTTCTTTAACATGCTTGCTTGGTTGGCCAAAAAGGGCGTATGCCTTTTTTCCTGAATATATTCAGGAAAAAACGCATACGCCCTTTTTGGCCAAGAGCATCATTGTCGACGTTCTGCCTCTTTTCCTATGCTTTAAATGCAATTCCCGTCTACCCCCTGAAATCGTTTTCCTGCAAATCTGTCCCGATTACAAGTCGTCTTCGCAGCCTTCCTTCAATATATTTTTGGACGAGAGCTGTCATTTATAACTCTGCAGGTTTGTGAGTTACAGTGCCCCTGAGCTCCTTTCTTCAACTCGCTATCTTGTGAGCTGGCCGCAAACCCACAGGATTGCTTCAGGCCCTAATCTGGTTCCGGCACGGCATGCTGAGCCTTTGGTTAATTCCTCTTCCTGGTGGGAAATGAGCGTTAAATTTGCCCGTACAGACACCTAGAGCTAGTCTCTCATTCGTTCTCCCTATTCCTTTTCATCTTGCGCAGAAATTGCAAACTGTGCCCAACAGGAGGTTAAAGGCACTGACTCTCCAAGTGGGTAGAGTGTTCGTAAAGGGTCTGGAATGGTGAACCCGAGTAAAAGGGGACGAAAACTGAGATGCATTTGAAAACGTTTGCCAGTCACACGGTGCACCATACTGTGGGTTTCCCATGCATGTTTTAGCTGAAGGAAGAATCCCTTAAACTTGGAGAGTTGGGACCCATGGAATGGGTACCATGCTGTATGACTTCAAAGGGTCTGCATTTGCTCATCGAACCTCACCAATGCTATCAGCCCGAAGTGCCCAACCTTATGTCTCACTCAGCTGTGGGTGTAGATGTGGTAAATCCAGGTTGCATCACAAGCCCTGAATGAATTATTTAAGAATTGCTCTCTATTTCACTGTCCTTGGGTTTTGTTTGTGTAATTCATTTTGATAATGGGATTTATCGGATTTTCTCTGCTGCATTCATGCCGCTCTACACACGCTTCATTCTCTTACGGAGTCATATAAATCCATGGGTTTGAAGATTCTTACTAGTCAGGTGTATTCCTAGGCGTTGAATATGGGGTGTTTAGTCCATTTCGTTGAGCAAGGGGTAGGTCTTGACTATTACATATTTGGCTTATGGAAAGGTATCTGTGCTAATTTCTATCTCTGGTTTTATGCAGCACCCCAACTCACCTTTCCCCTTAAGCAAGCATAAGTTTGTTTTCTAAATTTGAGACCCTGTTCTGTTTTATAATTCAGTTCATGTGTAGCAAAGTTTACATTCCGTGTATTAGTGATATCTTATGATGTTTCATTTTCTGTGTGACTTATTTCCCTTAGAATCATCGTACCTGAATCCACTCATTATGCCGCGACGGGCCTGATGACATAGCTTTCATTGCTGAGTGATATTCCATTGTACGTACGTACCACAACTTCTTTATCCATTTTTCACATTCTGGGATATTTAACTTGTACCGTAGAAGAGGTTCTTGTAAACAGAACCGTCCGACATTTTGGGGTGGCTGTGTGTTTTTGATTTTAATTTCCCTAAGCTATAGGACCATAAGTGGAAGTGCCGTAGGCTCCGTTGCTTTGTTTTTCAGGGGTTTCAGGAAACACCATACACTTCTCCAGAGTGGCTGTTGGCAATTTACATCCCGACCATCAGCATAACAAGGCTCCCTGTTCTCCTTGGCCTGTCCTGTCTTTGTGGATTTTACACTTGTTTCACATGTCCCTTTTGACCGGGGGGCAGTGAGACTTCATTGTAGTGCAGATTTCTTTAACATGCTTGCTTGGTTGGCCAAAAAGCGCATATGCATTTTTTCCTCAATAAATTCAGGAAAAAACGCATACACCCTTTTTGGCCAAGAGCATCATTGTCGACGTTCTGCCTCTTTTCCTATGCTTTAAATGCAATTCCCGTCTACCCCCTGAAATCGTTTTCCTGCAATTCTGCCCCACTTACAAGTCGTCTTCGCAGCCTTCCTTCAATATATTTTTGGACGATAGCTGTCATTTATAACTCTGCATGTTTGTGAGTTACAGTGCCCCTGAGCTCCTTTCTTCAACTCGCAACTTGTGAGCTGGGCGCAAACCCGCAGGATTGATTCAGGCCGTAATCTGGTTCCGGCACGGCATGCTGATCCTTTGGTTACTTCCTCTTCCTGGTGGGAAATGAGCATTAAATTTGCCCGTGCAGACACTTACTGCTAGTCTCTCATTGGTTCTCCCTATTCCTGTTCATCTTGCGCAGAAATTGCAAACTGTGCCAAACAGGAGGTTAAAGGCACTGGCTCTCCAAGTGGGGAGAGTGTTAGTAAACGTTCTGGAATGGTGAACCCGAGTAAAAGGGGACGAAAACTGAGATGCATTTGAAAACCTTTCCTGGTCACACGGTGCACCATACTGTGGGTTTCCCATGCATGTTTTAGCTGAAGAAAGAATCCCTTAATCCTGGAGAGTTGGGACCCATGGAATGGGTACCATGCAGTATGACTTCAAAGGGTCTGCATTTGCTCATCGAACCTCAACAATGCTATCAGCCTGAAGTGCCCAACCTTATGTCTCACTCAGCTCTGGGTGTAGATGTGGTAAATCCAGGTTGCATCACAAGCCCTGAATGAATTATTTAAGAATTGCTCTCTATTTCACTCTCATTGTGTTTTGTTTTTGTAATTTATTTTCATAATGGGATTTATCGCATTTTCACTGCTGTGTTCATGCCGCTGTACTCACGCTTGATTCTCTTACGGAGACATATAAATCCATGAGTTTGAAGATTCTTACTAGTCAGGTGTATTCGTAGGTGTTGAATATGGCGTGTTCAGTCCATTTCGTTGACCAGGGAGTAGGTTTTTTCTATTACATATTTGGCTTATCGAACGGTATCTGTGCTAATTTCAATCTCTGGTTTTATGCAGCTCCCCAACTCTCCTTTTTCCTTAAGCAAACATAAGTTGGTCTTCTAAATTTGAGACCCCATTCTGTTTTGTAATTCAGGTTCTTTGTAGCCACGTTTACATTCCATGTATTAGTAATATCGTATGTCTTTTTCTTTTTGAATTATGTGACTTTGAATGATCATACGTAACTACTCTGGGGTTGTTACAACTGGCCATATTTCACTGATTTTCAGGCTGAGTAATATTCCACTCTACATAAGTGCCACACCTCTATCCATTTTTTCCCTCCAGAGACATATAAATTATATCCTAGTCGAGGATCTTTGAAACAGAGAGGGGGTAAACATTGGGGTGCCTGTGTCCTCTCCATTTTTGTCTTTCCCAAGATATACGTCCATGAGTGCAAGTGCCCTGTGCTCTGTAGCTCATTTTTTAGATGCTTTAGTAAACACAATACACTTCTCAAGAGTGACCATTGGCAATATACATTTCCACTATAAGCCTCACAGGGCTCCCTTTTCTCCTTGCCCTGTCCTGCATTTCTGGTGTTTACACTTTATGAGGAAGGCTCTTCTGACTGACGCGAAGTGATATGTTTTGTAGTACTGATTTCCAGTGCCCACCTGTTTGGTTGGCTAAAAAAGTGTATGCCGTTTTCTTGAATATATACAGAAAAAGACGCATACACCCTTTTTGGCCAACTGCAATGTTGGCAATGTTCAGCCCCTTTTCTTGTGCTTAATGGCGAGTCCTTTCTACCTCTTCCAATCCCTTTCCTGCCATTCTCCGTTGCTTACAAGTCCTTTTCTCTGACTTTCCTCAAGACATTTTTCAGTGAGAGATATTTTCAACTCTGCAGTTTCGTGAATTTTAGCGGCCCTGAGTTCCATTTTTCAACTTGTGTTTATGGGAACTGGCCACAAAGCAGCGGGATTTCCTCAAGCCCTATTCTGTTTCCATGGGCAACCCTAGCTTTTAGTCAATTCGTCTTCCTGATTGGAAATTAGAGTGACATGTGCCTGTCCGAACACCTAGGACTTGTCTCTCATTATTCCTCCTCCTTCTGCTTCATTCTCTGGACAAATTCCAAACTGTATGCAACAGGATGTTGACAGTGCTGACATCTCCAAGTGGGAAGACTGTTCGTAAAGACGCTGGAGGGGTGAACCCGAGCACCAGGAGATGAGGAGATGAGATGCCTTTTCCAAACTCTTCCCGATCAGACGGTATACCATCTTCTGGGTGTGACAGGCATGTTTTAGCTGTAGGAAGTGTCCCATTCATGTGAGGAGAACACCAGGGCTTTTTCAAAATCACTGTCTCTCCACAACCCAAACTGGGGAATTTTTTAAGCTACGGCTACACATATGTTCATTAAGGGCCTTGGGAAGTAGGCAGAGTCCAAACTTTAGATGATTGAAGTCTTCAGGGTCAGAAGCACTCACCACCGGCTTCCGTTAGGTTCCATTGTAACTGTCATTAATAGATGATGTCAATAAAAATATCTATTCTTTTTTCAGATTATTTCCCCTTATAGGTTATTGCAAAATATTGAGTGTAGTTCCCTGTGCTGTACAGTAGTTCCTTGTTGATGATCGATTTTATACATAGCAGTGTGTATGTGTTAATCCCAAACTGTTAATTTATCCCTCCTCCCACCTTTCCCCTTTGGTAATAATAAATTATAAGATTTTATACTTCTCAGAAATGGGGGAGCTGAAAGAGAGGTATCATTTTCAATGGAAAAGCATTTAAAACAAGATTGAAGCTTTAACCAAGATTATTAGATGTACATCCTTGGAAAGAAATCACTTCGTTTCTCTAGTATTGACCTGACAAATAAGACAAACCTTTCACTGAACTTGCTTATAATAAAGTGATGGAAATATCAAATGGAAGTGTTAGAAACATCTTATTTTACCCGAGCCTTATACACTGTTCTATGTTAATTACAGTTTGGCTCACACATCTGTTCATTGAAGTTACAATGTTCTCAATTTCTGTTACTGATCCTCCAGAGTGGACCCCAACAAGTGTCCCCCTGCCCAGTGTCATTGGAGCCAACAGATCGAGACTGAGTTTGGTTCAGAAGCAAAGGAAACTTTATATTTTGATCAGAGAATGCAGAGGTGAGAGCATGTGCTACCCCGTGGGCTGTGGGCTGGGCTGCTGTGTAGAGATCCTGTCAGAGTCAGTGGGAGGGAGGGGGCGGAGCTCTCGAGGGCCCGGTTGGCTGCAGCTCAGGCTCTATATCGCGGAGTCTGCACTGTGCTCCAGGAGCTGAAGTGTCGACCCAGCCATTCTGCACTAGGAAATCTGGTCTGAAGTGCCGGCTGTTGAACCTCTGTATGCGGGACCCTAGGAGCACGTGAAATTAGACAAAGCACAAAGGATAAAAAAGGTTAGACTTTATTTTATTGCCCAGATTCTATTTTTATCTCCCAGGGATTTTTAAGGGGCTTTGCCTGGGACAAACCCCTCTTCTGCATTTTGTCCCCTTCCTCATTCTTAGAGTGCTGAGGGTGCAGACCCTTCATCTGTAACTGCTGAGTGCTGAGTTAGGAGCCCTCATACGTGTGGAGGAGGGTCTGAACTTCTCCCCAGCAGCCTCCAGGTGACGTTGTTTGTCCGCAGGCCTCCTGCCTCCCTGCTCCTCCGCCTGAGCACAAGTATTGGTAGTGTTATAGATTCTAATGACATTTAAGGGTCCAGGAAGGAGATGTGCAATGACGCTGTGAGGTCCAGTTTCACCCCGCCCCACATTTGTTCGGCCACCTTAGGCTGACCGTTTCTGCCAGCCTAGATGCTCTGACCAGTAGTCTGTGCTTTCTTCAGTTAGGCCCCTGAATTAACGTAAAAACAGCACCAGGTGTCAGCACCCTGACTGCTCAACTCCCAGACAGTCCAGGGTCAGTGGTGATGAAGGACCATGATGGCCACTGAGTCAACAGCCTTTTGAAGTAAACAGGAGTCCAGCCGGTCTTATTGGCCACCATCATCACAGTGTCTGTAGGCTTTTCTATGGTGACAGCGTGATATACTGTTCCCCTGCCAAGATTATTACCTCCCCTCTGGGTGCAGTAAGTCCTGCAAGCAGTAGTCTACTCTTTTGGGACACACTCTTGTTGTTTTATGAGAGAAACTCCAGGTCAAGTGATGGTCACACGAGTCGTCATGGTGCCCCTTTGCCCCAGTTATCTCTCTGGAGGTTGGAGTTGGAGGACCTCCTCACTCAAGGTCAGTGTGCCCACGGAGCAAACCCTGCAACTTCAGGGCATGGTTGGGGGTTAGGATCACCACGTGGGGTCCTTTTCCCTTAGGAGGGAGGTGGCCTTTTGGGCTGCTGATTTCCAGGTTTTCAGATACTGCCAGTATCTTGGCCAGATGTGGCGGTGGGCCAAGCCCCTTGGTGACCGTAGTTTATCCTACCTGGATGGCATTCTTGCATTGTTCCATTTCAAGTGGTCCCAGGTTTTGCACTAATACTCCAATGGCCATTCAAATTTCACTAGGAATGTAAAGGTCAAAGGGTTTAGCTAAATTAGGGAGTTCCAGGGCAAGGGTCTGAATTGACTGCTCTTTCCATTCTTGAAAGGCCACTTCTGGATTCTATTCAAAAGGATCATCATCTTTTTCTTTCAGTGTTTCATATAGAGGCCCAGCTAGTAGACTGTAGTTAGGGATCCAGAAGCAGCAAACCCTGGCCTCCCCAGGAACCCCTAAGCTGTCTTCTAGTTTTAGAAAGGGGTAAGGCTGTAAATTGTTTCTTCCCTTTCCTGGGATGGGCTTCTCCGACCTTCTGTGAGAATGCAGCCCACGCAGGTCACCATAGTCTGTGATATTTGAGCTTTTTCTTGGACAACTTGTATCCTTTATTGGCTTGGTAGTTCAGAGGTCTCCTTAGTAGGGCTGGCGATCAGAATGTCGTCTGCATATTGAAGGAGTGTTTCCTTTTCCAGAGGTAGAACTTTTAGGTCTTTAGCTGAGCTTTCCCCAAAGATGGTGTGGGAATTTTTGAACCCTTGGGGCAAGACGGCCCGGAAGTATTGATTTAGTTGTATGTTGAGTCCTGCCACTCACAAGCCAAAATTTCTTGTGACTCTGGGACTAATAGAATACAAAAGAAGGCTTCATTGAAGACTAATACAGAATACCATGTCCTGGTGGTTAGTAGAATGACCAGCAGGGTGTAGGGTTTAGGAACTACTGGAGGTATATCCTCGGTGGCTTCACTGACTGTCCTGACATCTTTTACCAGGACTCCAGCAGCCCATGGGGCTCTCGAGGTCAGGCCAATCCCAGGATATGGAGCTCACCTGGGCAGGTACCCCAACCCACCCCAGCTCACGGGGCTCTCGTGGTCAGGCCCCTCCCAGGATACAGAGCAATCCTTTCAGGTACCGTGGCAGGGCTGGGCACACAGGAGCCATGCACATCGCCCTCATTGCAGAGCACTCCCAGCTCACCTGTCACTCAGATCTGACACAGAGCACCTCAGAGCAGGACTTGAACTAACAAACAGCAGCTCCGACAGGTCTGTGACCCTGGGCATCACTCTGTGTGGCCTCCCTCCACCTGGTCTTCCAGAGACTTCCACTGCACCCGGGGCACCAGGCCTCTGTCTCCACCCACCACCCACCCCTCCTCTCCCTGACTCCTGGGTTCCTCTCATTAGGAGAGGGTTTTCCTGAAGTTGTCTCCCACTCATGGGCCAGATAATATAATTAGAAAACAAGCCAGAGCTGCAGCCCCTTGTCTATCCTGACTCTCAGGAGCCCACACCTGTTCCTTGGACCTGGCCGATTCAGCAAGTTCCAGTTTCTGCAACTGTGAGCCCCTGAGGGGTGATTATTGGCTGGCCTGGGAAGCCCGACCGTGCCGGCCAGACCTCCCCAGGTGTGCCTGGGTTGAGATCAATATAAACACCGCTCCAGGCAGCAAGAGCACCTGCAGCTGTGCCTGACGCCATTTTCCGCCCTGTCAGCAGTCTCGGGGCTGGACTGGTGGGAGGGAGTGAGAGGCCACGGCTTTGTGGGTTGCCCAGTGTGAGTGGGGCTCTGCTGGACTTTCTGCAGCAGTTGCCAAGATGCCACCTGCTAAAGAAGAGGATGTGCCACCCATACCTGCCGCTGGAATTTCTCCCTGGGCAGAGGTGAGTAAGGAAGAAAGCAGTGGGGGCCGGGACAGGAGGGGTATCTCAGGCAGGGAAATGGAAAGCTTCCAGAAGAGCACCCAGGGCCAGGACCATCCTGTCTGGCCTGCAGGCACCAAGTCGGCTGGCATGCTGTCGCTCATGTGGCTCCATGGCCCTTCCTCTAGGCTTTCAAGTCCTTGTACATATTCAGGTGTTTTACCTGGGAAGGGTGGGAACATTTCTGCAGCAGCTGGCCTGGGGCTCGGCCCACGTTTACTCACAGATGCCTCGGCACGGGCCCCCAGCTTTGCAATGAGGACGCTTGTTGCGTGGGGCATGCTGGCTGAATGGGAGATGATTCCCCACCACTGACCAACTTCAGAATTGTTTACAACTGGAGCAAGGGCCCTGATACGGTTTTCCTCTGTGTAACTGGTGGGTTCTGTTTTTTTTTCTTTTTTTCGTTTTTGGTTCAAGGTAGATTTTATTCCTCTTTTTTGTATTTACAGATATAAGCATGGAAATAATTTATTCATATAAATACATGTATGTGAAGGGAAGAATATTTTTTCTGTTTTACTTTTTGTAATTTTGAATTTTATTTTATTTTTTTATACAGCAGGTTCTTTTTGGTTACCTATTTTATACATAGAAATGTATACATGCCAATCCCAATCTCTCAACTCCTCCCACCACCACCCCCCTAACAGCTTTCCCCCCTTGGTGTCCATACGTTTGTTGTCTACATCTGTTGCTCTATTTCTGCCTTGCAAAACGCTTCATCTGTACAACTTTTCTAGGTTCCACATATATGCATTTATATACAGGATTTGTTTTTCTCTTTCTGACTTACTTCACTCTGTATGACAGTCTCTAGATCCATCAACGTCTCTACAAATGACCCAATTTCATTCCTTTTTATGGCTTAGTAATATTCCATTTTATATATGTACCTCATCTTTATGCATTCGTCTGTCTGTGGGCATTTAGGTTGCTTCCATTACCTGGATATTGTAAATAGTGATGCAATGAACATTGCGGTGAATGTCTCTTTTCGTTTTATGGTTTTGTCTGGGTATATGCCCAGTAGTGGGATTGCTGTATTATATGGTAATTCTATTCTTAGTTTTATAAGAAACTCCATAATGTTCTCCACAGTGACTGCATCAATTTACATTCCCAACAATAGTGGAAGAGGTTTCCTTATCTCCGCACCCTTTCCAGCATTTGTTGTTTGTAGATTTTCTGATGATGCCCATTCTAACAGGTGTGAGGTGATACACCATGGATTAGTCTATTTCGTTGAGCAAAGAGTAGGTCTTGTCTATTACATATTTGGCTTATGGAACGGTATGTGTGCTCATTTCAATCTCTGGTTTTATACAGCACCCCAACTCAACTTTCCCGTTAAGCAAGCATAAGTTTTTATCTAAATGTGAGACTCTGCTCGGTTTTGTAATTCAGTTTATGTGTAGCCAAGTTTACACTCCCTCTATTTGTGATATCTTATGATAATTATGTTTCTCTGTGTGACATATTTCTCTTAGAATCATCATACTTAAATCCACTCAATTTGCTGCTACAGGCCTGATGACATTGATTTCATTGCTGAGTGATATTCCGTTGTACGTAAGTAGGATAACTCCTTTATCCATTTTTTTCTTTCTGGGATATTTAATTTGTACTGGACTCAAGGTTCTTGTAAACACAGCAGCCCTGGATATTGTGTTGGCTGTGTCTTGTTGATTTTAATTTTCCTAAGCTATAGGGCCAAAAGTGGAAGTGCCCTAGGCTCTGTAGCTTTGTTTTTTAGATGTTTCAGCATACACTATAAACATCACCAGAGTGTCTGTTGGCAATTTACAATCCGTCCATCAGCATAACAAGGCTCCCTGTTCTCCATGGCCTGTCCTGTGTTTCTGGGTTTTACACTTTTTTCAGATGGCTCTTTTGACGAATGGGAAATGAGAGTTCATTGTAGTGCGGATTTCCATTGCTCGAATTCTTGGTTGGCCACAAAGGGCATATGCGTTTTTTCCTGAATATATTCAGGAAAAAATGTATACGCACTTTTTGTCCAAGTGCATCACTGTCAAAGATCTGCCGCTTTTCACATGCTTTAAATGCAATTCCAATCTACCTCCTGAAATATGATTCCTGCAATTCTGCCTCGTTTTCAAGTCCTCTGTGCAGACTTACTTCAATATATTTTTGCCAATAGCTGTCATTTATAACTCTGCAGGTTTGTGAATTACAGTGCCTGTGATTTCCTTTCTTAACTCGTTTCCTTGAAAGCTGGCCACAGAACCGCAGGTTTGCTTCAGGCCGTAATCAGGGTCACGCACGGCACTCTGAGCCTTTGGTTAATTCCTCTTCCTGGTGGGAAATTAGAGTTAAATGTGCCCCTCCAGACACCTGCCTCACTCCCAGCCCCTTGGTGATGTGTGTCCTCTGGTTTGAGGCCACATGTGCTGGGTTCCTCACCTTTCGCAGATGTGGCCCCACTGGTGTGCGGACACTCCTGCCTGGTTCCCATCCCCTTGGTGATGTGAGCCCTCCAGTGAGAGTCTGATCCTGGTTGGGCTCCTCACACTTCTGTGAGGTGGGCCCTCTTCTCTGAGGTCACTCCTGCCTGGCTGACACACCCCGCCTTGGCGACGTCGGCCCTCTGGTGGCAGTTGGAGCCCGCTGGGAGCCTCCTCCCCTCAGTGATGAGACCCTCTGGCATCAGGCCCTAACTGCTGGTTACCCACATTTTCTGATACGTGCTAAGTGGTGTGAGGGCACTCCTGCCAGGTTCCCATCCCCATGTGCCTTCTGCTCTATGGTCCCAACACCTGTGTTGTTCACAGTTTCAGGATGTTGGCTCTCTGGTGTTAGTTCACTCAGGCCTAGATCCCATAGACTCTGTGCTCTGAGCCGCCTGCTGGGAGGTTCCTACTGCTGGATTCCTTACCATTTTTATTCTTTGGGTCCTGTGTTTTCATGCTCCTCCTTCCTGACTCACTCCCAGCCCCTTTGTGATGTGGGTCCTCTGGTTTGAGGCCACATGTGCCGGTTTCCTCACCTTTATTGATGTGGCCCCACTGGTGTGAGGACACTCCTGCCTGGTTCCCATCCCCTTGGTGATGGGGGCCCTCTGGTGAGAGTCTGATCCTGGCTGGATTCCTCACCCTTCTGGGAGGTGGGCCCTCTGCTGTGAGGTCACTCCTGCCTGGCTGGCACACATCACCTTGGCGATGTGGGTCCTCAGTTGGGAGTTGGTGCCTGCTGGGAGTCTCCTCCCCTCGGTAATGAGGGCCCTCTGGCGTCAGGCCCTAACTCATGGGCTCCCAAAATTTTCTGATATGTGCCCTGTCGTGCGAGTACACTCCTGCCACGTTCCCATCCCCATGGGGATGTGGGCCTTCTGCTCTGAGGTCCCACCAGCTGGATTGCTCACAGTGTCATGATGTGAGCCCTCTGCTGTGAGTTCACTGTGGCCTGGATCACATAGGCTCCGTACTCTGGGCCACCTGCTGGGGGGTTCCAACTGCTGGATTCCTCACATTTTTTATTCTGTGGGCCCTGTGTTGTTAGGCTACTCCTGCCTGCCTCACTCGGAGCACCTTGGAAATGTGGGTCCTCTGGTTTAGGCCACATGTGCTGGGTTCGTCACCTTTCTATAATGTGGCCACACTGGTGTGAGGACACTCCTGCTTTGTTCCGGTCCCCTTGGTGATGTGGGCTCTCTGGTGAGAGTCTTATCCTGGCTGGTTTCCTCACCCTTCTGTGAGGTAGGCCCTCTGCTGTGAGGTCACTCCTGCCTGACTGGCACACGTCACCTTGGCGACGTGGGCCCTCAGTTGGGAGTTGGTGCCTGCTGGGAGTCTCCTCCCCTCGGTAATGAGGGCCCTCTGGCGTCAGGCTCTAACTCCTGGGCTCCCAAAATTTTCTGATGTGCGCCCTGTGGTGTGAGTACACTCCTGCCAGGTTTCCAACCCCATGGGAATATGGGCCTTCTGCTCTGAGGTCCCAACGGTGGGTGGCTCAGTTTCATGATGAGGGCCCTCTGGTGTGAGTTCACTCCGGCCTGGATCCCATAGCCTCGCTGCTCCTGGCCACCTGCGGGGAGGTTCCAACTGCGGGATTCCTCACCTTTTCTCTTCTATGGGCCCTCTGTTTGGAGACTCCTCCTGCCTGACTCACTCCCAGCCCCTTGGTGATGTGTGTCCTCTGATTTGAGGCCACGTGTGCTGGGTCCCTCACCTTTCGATGATGTGGCCCCGCTGGTGTGAGGACACTCCTGCCTGGTTTCTATCCCCTTGGTGATGTGGGCCCTCTGGTGAGAGTCTGATCCTGGCTGGGTTCCTCACCCTTCTGTGAGGTGGGCCCTCTGCTGTGAGGTCACTACTGACTGGCTGGCACACCCCGCCTTGGCGACATCGGCCCTCTTGTGGCAGTTGGAGCCTGCTGGGAGCCACCTCCCCTCGGTGATGAGGGCTCTCTAGCGTCAGGCCGTAACTGCTGGGTACCCACTTTTTCTGATACGTGCTAAGTGGTGCGAGGACACTCTTGCCATGTTCCCAAACCCATGGGGATGTGGGCCTTCTGCTGTGAGGTCCCAATGGCTGGGTTGCTCACAGTTTCATGATATGGGCCCTCTGCTGTGAGTTCACTGCAGCCTGGATCACATAGACTCGGTGCTCTGGGCCGCCTGCTGGGAGGTTCCCACTGCAGGATTCCTCAGCTTTTTTATTCTATGGGCCCTGTGTTGTGAGGCTACTCCTGCATGCCTCACTCCGAGCCCCTTGGAGATGTGGGTCTTCTGGTTTAGGCCACATGTGCTGGGTTCCTCACCTTTCTATGATGTGGTCACCCTGGTGTGAAGACAGTCCTGCCTGGTTCTGATCCTCTTGGTGATGTGGGCCCTCTGGTGAGAGTCTAATCCTCTTTGGGTTCCTCACACTTTTTTGAGGTTGGCCCTCTGCTCTGAGGTCACTCCTGCCTGGCTGGCACACCCCGCATTGGCGACGTTGGCCCTCTTGTAGCAGTTGGAGCCTGCTGGGAGCCTCCTCTCCTCGGTGATGAGGGCCCTCTGGCATCAGGCCCTAACTGCTGGGCTCCCCACATTTTCTGATGTGTGCCCACTGGTGCGATGACACTCCTGCTTGGTTCGCTTCCCCATGGGGATGTGGGCCTTGTGCTCTGAGGTCACAATGGCTAGGTTGCTCACAGTTTCATGATGAGGGCCCTCTGTTGTGAGTTCATCATTGCCTGGATCCCATAGCCTCGGTGCTCTGGGCCGCCTGCTGGGATGTTCCAACTGCTGGATTCCTCACCTTTTTTATACAATGGGCCACGTGTTTTGAGGTTCATCCTGCCTGCCTCGCTCCGAGACCCATGGAGATGTGGGTCCTCTGGTTTGAGGCCACATGTGCTGGGTACCTCAACTTGCGATGATGTGGCCCCACGGGTGTGAAGACACTCCTGCCTGGTTCCCAGCCCCTTGCTGATGTGGGCCCTCTGGTGAGAGTCTGATAATGGCTGGGTCCCTTACCCTTCTGTGAGGTGGGCCCTCTGATGTGAGGTCACTCCTGCCTGGCTGGCTCACGTCACCTTGGCGATGTGGGCCCTCTGTTGGCCACTGAAGCATGCTGGGAGCCCCCTACCCTCTTTAAGGAGGGCCTTGGAAAAAACGCATATGCACTTTTTGAACAAGTGCATCATTGTCGAGGTTCTGCCTCTTCTCCTATGCTTTCAGTGCATTTCCCGTCTACCTCCTGAAATCGTTTTCCTGGAATTCTGCCCCGCTTTCAAGTCCTCTTCGCAGCCTTCCTTCAATATATTTTTGGACGATAGCTGTCATTTATAACTCTGCAGGTTTGTGAATTACAGTGCCCCTGAGCTCCTTTGTTCAACTCGCTATCTTGTGAGCTGCCTGCACACCCGCAGTATTGCTTCAGGCCCTAATCTGGTTCCGGCACGGCATTCTGAGCCTTTGGTTAATTCCACTTCCTGGTGAGAAATGAGCATTAAATTGCCCGTGCAGACACCTACAGCTAGTCTCTCATTGGTTCTCCCTATTCCTGTTCATCTTGCGCAGAAATTGCAAACTGTGACAAACAGCAGGTTAAAGGCACTGACTCTCCAAGTGGGGAGAGTGTTAGTTAAGCATCTGGAATGGTGAACCCGAGTATAAAGGGACGAAAACTGAGATGCATTTGAAAACGTTTCCCAATCACATGGTGGACCATACTCTGGGTTTCCCATACATGATGTAGCGGAAGGAAGAATCCCTTAAACCTGGAGAGTTGGGACCCTTGGAATGGGTACCATGCAGTATGACTTCAAAGGGTCTGCAATTGCTCACCGAACCTCAACAATACTATCAGGGCGAAGTGTCCGGCCTTATGTCTCCCCAGCACTGGGTGTACATGTGGTAAATCCAGGTTGCATCAGAAGCCCTGAGTGAATTATTTAAGAATTGCTCTCTATTTCACTGTCATTGTGTTTTGTTTTTGAAATTTATTTTGATAATGTGATTTATCGGATTTTCACTGTTGCCTTTAGGCCACTGAACACACGCTGGATTCTCTTATGGACACATATAAATCCATGGGTTTTAAGATTCTTGCTAGGCAGGTATATTCCTAGGCGTTGAATATGGGGTGTTGAGCCCATTTCGTTGAGCAAGCAGTAGGTCTTGTCTATTACATATTTGGCTTATGGAACGGTATCAGTGCGAATTTCAATCTCTGTTTTTATGCAGCACCCGAACTCACCTTTCCCAAAAAGCAAGCATAAGTTGGTTTTCTAAATTTGAGACACTGTTCTGTTTTGTAATTCATTTCATGTGTAGCCAAGTTTACATTCCGTGTATTAGTGATATCTTATGATGTTTCTTTTTCTGTGTGACCTATTGCACGTAGAATCATCGTACCTGAATCCACTCATTATGCCGCTACGGGCCTGATGACATAGATTTCATTGCTGAGTGATATTCCATTGTACGTAAGAACCACAACTTCTTTATCCATTTTTCGCCCTCTGGGATATTTAACTTGTACCGTACAAGAGGTTCTTGTAAACAGAGCCGTTCCAAACTTTGGGGTGCCTGTGTGGTTTTGATTTTAATTTCCCTAAGCTATAGGACCATAAGTGGAAGTGCCATAGGCTGTGTTGCTTTGTTTCTTATGTGTTTCAGGAAATACCATACACTTCTCCAGAGTGGCTTTTGGCAATTCACATGCCGACCATCAGGATAACAATGCTCCCTCTTCTCCATGGCCTGTCCTGCCTTTCTGGATTTTACACTTTTTTCAGATGGCCCTTTTGACCGGGGGGCAGAGAGGCTTCATTTTAGTGCAGATTTCTTTACACGCTTGCTTGGTTGGCCAAAAAGGGCGTATGCGTTTTTTCCTGATTATATTCAGGAAAAAACGCATACGCCCTTTTTGGCCAAGTGCATCATTGTCGCTGTTCTCTGTCTTTTCCTAGGCTTTAAGTGCAATTCCAGTCTACCCCCTGAAATAGTTTTCCTGAATTTCTGCCCAAATTCTAAGTCCTCTTCGCAGATATACTTCAATATATTTTTGGACGATAGCTGTCATTTATAACTCTGCAGGTTTGTGAGTTACAGTGCCCCTGAGCTCCTTTCTTCATCTCGCTAACTTGTGAGCTGGCCGCAAACCCGCAGGATTGCTTCAGGCCCTTATCTGGTTCCAGCAGGGCATGCTGAGCCTTTGGTTAATTCCTCTTCCTGGTGGGAAATGAGCGTTAAATTTGCCCGTACAGAAACCTACAGCTAGTCTCTCATTGGTTCTCCCTATTCCTGTTCATCTTGCGCAGAAATTGCAAACTGTGCCCAACAGGAGGTTAAAGGCACTGACTCTCCAAGTGGGGAGAGTGTGAGTAAAGGGTCTGGAATGGTGAACCCGTGTAAAAGGGGAGGAAAACTGAGATGCATTTGAAAACGTTTGCCGGTCACACGGTCCACCATACTGTGGGTTTCCCATGCATGTTTTGAGCTGAAGGAAGAATCCCTTATAACTGGAGATTTGGGACCCATGGAATGGGTACCATGCAGTATGTCTTCAAAGGGTCTGCATTTGCTCATCGAACCTCACCAGTGCTATCAGCCCGAAGTGCCCAACCTTATGTCACACTCAGCTCTGGGTGTAGATGTGGTAAATCCAGGTTGCATCACAAGCCTGAATGAATTATTTAAGAATTGCTCTCTATTTCACTGTCCTTGTGTTTGGTTTTTGTAATTCATTTTGATAATGGGATTTATCGGATTTTCTCTGCTGCATTCATGTTGCTGTACACACGCTTCATTCCCTAACGGAGACATATAAATCCATGGGTTTGAAGATTCTTACCACTCAGGTGTATTCCTAGGCGTTGAATATGGGGTATTTAGTCCATTTCATTGCGCAAAGGGTAGGCCTTGACTATTACATATTTGGCTTATGTGAAGGTATCTGTGCTAATTTCTATCTCTGGTTTTATGCAGCACCCCAACTCACCTTTCCCCTTAAGCAAGCATAAGTTGGTTTTCTAAATTTGAGACCCTGTTCTGTTTTGTAATTCAGTTCATGTGTAGCCAAGTTTACATTCCGTGTAGTAGTGATATCTTATGATGTTTCATTTTCTGTGTGACTTATTTCACTTAGAATCATCGTACCTGAATCCACTCATTATGCCGCGACGGGCCTGATGACATAGATTTCATTGCTGAGTGATATTCCATTGTACGTACGTACCACAACTTCTTTATCCATTTTTCACATTCTGGGATATTTAACTTGTACCGTAGACGAGGTTCTTGTAAACAGAGCCGTCCGACACTTTGGGGTGGCTGTGTGTTTTTGATTTTAACTTTCCTAAGCTATAGGACCATAAGGGGAAGTGCCATAGGCTCCGTTGCTTTGTTTTTTAGATGTTCCGGGAAACACCATACATTTTTCCAGACTGGCTGTTGGCAATTTACATCCCGCCCATCAGCATAACAAGGCTCGCTGTTCTCCATGGCCTGTGCTGCCTTTCTGGATTTTACACTTTTTTCAGATGGCCCTTTTGACCGGGGGGCAGTGAGACTACATTGCAGTGCAGATTTCTTTAACATGCTTGCTTGGTTGGCCAAAAAGCGCATATGCTTTATTTCCTGAATAAATTCAGGAAAAAACGCATACACCCTTTTTGGCCAAGAGCATCATTGTCGCCGTTCTGCCTCTTTTCCTATGCTTTAAATGCAATTCCCGTCTACCCCCTGAAATCGTTTTCCTGCAATTCTGCCCCGCTTACAAGTCGTCTTCGCAGCCTTCCTTCAATATATTTTTGGACGATAGCTGTCATTTATAACTCTGCATGTTTGTGAGTTACAGTGTCCCTGAGCTCCTTTCTTCAACTCGCAACTTGTGAGCTGGCCGCAAACCCGCAGGATTGCTTCAGGCCCTAATCTGTTTCCAGCACGGCATGCTGATCCTTTGGTTAATTCCTCTTCCTGGTGGGAAATTAGCATTAAATTTGCCCGTGCAGACACTTACTGCTAGTCTCTCATTGGTTCTCCCTATTCCTGTTCATCTTGCGCAGAAATTGCAAACTGTGCCCAACAGGAGGTTAAAGGCACTGACTCTCCAAGTGGGGAGAGTGTTAGTAAACGTTCTGGAATGGTGAACCCGAGTAAAAGGGGACGAAAACTGAGATGCATTTGAAAACGTTTGCCAGTCACACGGTGCACCATACTGTGGGTTTCCCATGCATGTTTTAGCTGAAGGAAGAATCGCTTAAACCTGGAGAGTTGGGACCCATGGAATGGGTACCATGCAGTATGACTTCAAAGGGTCTTCATTTGCTCATCGAACCTCACCAATGCTATCAGCCCGAAGTGTCCAACCTTATGTCTCACTCAGCTCTGGGTGTAGATGAGGTAAATCCAGGTTGCATCACAAGCCCTGAATGAATTATTTAAGAATTGCTCTCTATTTCACTGTCATTGTGTTTTGTTTTTCAATTTATTTTGATAATGGGATTTATCGGATTTTCTCTGCTGCCTTCATGCAGCTGTACACACGCTTGATTCTCTTATGGAGACATATAAATCCATGGGTTTGAATATTCTTACTAGTCAGGTGTATTCCTAGGCGTTTAATATGTGTTGTTTGGTCCATTTCGTTGAGCAAGGGTTAGGTCTTGACTATTACATATTTGGCTTATGGAAAGGTATCTGTGCTAATTTCTATCTCTGGTTTTATGCAGCACCCCAACTCACCTTTCCCCTTAAGCAAGCATAAGTTGTTTTTCTAAATTTGAGACCCTCTTCTGTTTTGTAATTCAGTTCATGTGCAGCCAAGTTTACATTCCGTGTATTGGTGATATCTTATGATGTTTCATTTTCTGTGTGACTTATTTCCCTTAGAATCTTTGTACATGAATCCACTCATTATGCCGCGACGGGCCTGATGACATAGATTTCATTGCTGCGTGATATTCCATTGTATGTAGGTACCACTACTACTTTATCCATTTTTCACATTCTGGGATATTTAACTTGAACCGAAGACGAGGTTCTTGTAAACAGAGCCGTCCGAAACTTTGGGGTGTTTGTGTGTTTTTGATTTTAATTTCCTTAAGCTATAGGACCATAAGTGGAAGTGCCATAGGCTTCGTTGCTTTGTTTTTTAGGTGTTCCAGGAAACACCATACACTTCTCCAGAGTGGCTGTTGGCAATTTACATCCCGCCCATCAACATAACAAGGCTCCCTGTTCTCCATGGCCTGTGCTGCAGTTCTGGATTTTACACTTTTTTCAGATGGCCCTTTTGACCGGGGGGCAGTGAGACTTCATTGTAGTGCAGATTTCTTTAACATGCTTGCTTGGTTGGCCAAAAAGGGCGTATGCGTTTTTTCCTGAATATATTCAGGAAAAAACGCATACGCCCTTTTTGGCCAAGAGCATCATTGTTGACTTTCTGCCTCTTTTCCCATGCTTTAAATGCAATTCCCGTCTACCCCCTGAAATCGTTTTCCTGCAAATCTGTCCCGCTTACAAGTCGTCTTTGCAGACCTCCTTCAATATATGTTTGGACGATAGCTGTCATTTATTACTCTGCAGGTTTGTGAGTTACAGTGCCCCTGAGCTCCTTTCTTCAACTCGCTATCTTGTGAGCTGGCTGCAAACCGGCACGATTGTCAGGCCCTAATCTGGTTCAGGCACGGCATGCTGAGCCTTTGGTTAATTCCTCCTCCTGGTGGGAAATGAGCACTAAATTTGCCCGTGCAGACACCTACAGCTAGTCTCTCATTGGTTCTCCCTATTCCTGTTCATCTTGCGCAGAAATTGCAAACTGTGCCAAACAGGAAGATAAAAGCACTGACTCTCCAAGTGGGGAGAGTGTTCGTAAAGGGTCTGGAATGGTGAACCCGAGTAAAAGGGGACGAAAACTGAGATGCATTTGAAAACGTTTGCCGGTCACACGGTGCACCATACTGTGGGTTTCCCATGCATGTTTTAGCTGAAGGAAGAATCCCTTAAACCTGGAGAGTTGGGACCCATGGAATGGGTACCATGCAGTATGACTTCAAAGGGTCTGCATTTGCTCATCGAACTTCACCAATGCTATCAGCACGAAGTGCCCAAACTTATGTCTCACTCAGCTCTGGGTTTAGATGTGGTAAATCCAGGTTGCATCACAAGCCCTGAATGAATTATTTAAGAATTGCTCTCTATTTCACTGTCCTTGGGTTTTGTTTGTGTAATTCATTTTGATAATGGGATTTATCGGATTTTCTCTGCTGCATTCATGCCGCTGTACACACGCTTCATTCTCTTACAGAGACATATAAATCCAAGTGTTTGAAGATTCTTACTACACAGGTGTATTCCTAGGGGTTGAATATGGTGTGTTTAGTCCATTTAGTTGAGCAAGGGGTAGGTCTTGACTATTACATATTTGGCTTATGGAAAGGTATCTGTGCTAATTTCTATCTCTGGTTTTATGCAGCACCCAAACTCACCTTTCCCCTTAAGCAAGCATAAGTTGGTTTTCTAAATTTGAGACCCTGTTCTGTTTTGTAATTCAGTTCATGTGTAGCCAAGTTTACATTCCGTGTATTAGTGATATCTTATGATGTTTCATTTTCTGTGTGACTTATTTCACTTAGAATCATCGTACCTGAATCCACTCATTATGCCGCGATGGGCCTGATGACATAGATTTCATTGCTGAGTGATATTCCATTGTACGTACGTACCACAGCTTCTTTATCCATTTTTCACATTCTGGGATATTTAACTTGTACCGTAGATGAGGTTCTTGTAAACAGAGCCGTCCGACACATTGGGGTGGCTGTGTGTTTTTGATTTTAATTTCCCTAAGCTATAGGACCATAAGTGGAAGTGCCGTAGGCTCCGTAGCTTTGTTTTTTCGGTGTTCCGGGAAACACCATACACTTCTCCAGGGTGGCTGTTGGCAATTTACATCCCGCCCATCAGCATAACAAGGCTCCCTGTTCTCCATGGCCTGTGCTGCCTTTCTGGATTTTACACTTTTTTCAGATGGCCCTTTTGACCGGGGGGCAGTGAGACTTCATTGTAGTGCAGATTTCTTTAACATGCTTGCTTGGTTGGCCAAAAAGGGCGTATGCGTTTTTTCCTGAATATATTCAGGAAAAAACGCATACGCCCTTTTTGGCCAAGAGCATCATTGTCGACGTTCTGCCTCTTTTCCTATGCTTTAAATGCAATTCCCGTCTACCCCCTGAAATCGTTTTCCTGCAATTCTGCCCCACTTACAAGTCGTCTTCGCAGCCTTCCTTCAATATATTTTTGGACGATAGCTCTCATTTATAACTCTGCAGGTTTGTGAGTTACAGTGCCCCTGAGCTCCTTTCTTCAACTCGCTATCTTGTGAGCTGGCCGCAAACCCGCAGGATTGCCTCAGGCCCTAATCTGGTTCTGGCACGGCATGCTGAGCCTTTGGTTAATTCCTCTTCCTGGTGGGAAATGAGCGTTAAATTTGCCCGTGCAGACACCTAGAGCTAGTCTCTCATTCGTTCTCCCTATTCCTTTTCATCTTGCGCAGAAATTGCAAACTGTGCCCAACAGGAGGTTAAAGGCACTGACTCTCCAAGTGGGGAGAGTGCTTGTAAACGGTCTAGAATGGTGAACCCGAGTAAAAGGGGACGAAAACTGAGATGCATTTGAAAACGTTTGCCAGTCACACGGTGCACCATACTGTGGGTTTCCCATGCATGTTTTAGCTGAAGGAAGAATCCCTTAAACTTGGAGAGTTGGGACCCATGGAATGGGTACCATGCTGTATGACTTCAAAGGGTCTGCATTTGCTCATCGAACCTCACCAATGCTATCAGCCCGAAGTGCCCAACCTTATGTCTCACTCAGCTCTGGGTTTAGATGAGGTAAATCCAGGTTGCACCACAAGCCCTGAATGAATTATTTAAGAATTGCTCTCTATTTCACTGTCATTGTGTTTTGTGTTTGTAATTCATTTTGATAATGGGATTTATCGGATTTTCTCTGCTGCCTTCATGCAGCTGTACACATGTTTGATTCTCTTATGGAGACATATAAATCCATGGGTTTGAAAATTCTTTCTAGTCAGGTGTATTCCTAGGCGTTGAATATAGGGTGTTTAGCCCATTTCGTTGAGCAAGGGGTAGGTCTTGACTATTACATATTTGACGTATGGAATGGTATCTGTGCTAATTTCTATCTCTGGTTTTATGCAGCAACCCAACTCACCTTTCCCCTTAAGCAAACATTAGTTGGTTTTCTCAATTTGAGACCCTGTTCTGTTTTGTAATTCAGTTCATGTGTAGCCAAGATTACATTACGTGTATTAGTGATATCTTATGATGTTTCATTTTCTGTGTGACTTATTTCTCTTAGAATCATCGTACCTGAATCCACTCATTATGCCACGACGGTCCAGATGACATAGATTTCATTCGTGAGTGATATTCAATTGTACGTACGTACCACAACTTCTTTATCCATTTTTTGCTTTCTGGGATATTTAACTTGTACCGTAGACGAGGTTCTTGTAAACAGAGCTGTCTAAAGCTTTGGGGTGGCTGTGTGTTTTTGATTTTAATTTCCCTAAGCTATAGGACCATAAGTGGAAGTGCCATAGGCTCCGTTGCTTTGTTTTTTAGGTGTTTCAGGAAACACCATACACTTCTCCAGAGTGGCTGTTGGCAATTTACATCCCACCCATCAGCATAACAAGGCTCCCTGTTCTCCATGGCCTGTGCTGCATTTCTGCATTTTACACTTTTTTCAGATGTCCCTTTTGACCGGGGGGCAGTGAGACTTCATTGTAGTGCAGATTTCTTTAACATGCTTGCTTGGTTGGCCAAAAAGGGCGTATGCGTTTTTTCCTGAATATATTCAGGAAAATTTGCATACGCCCTTTTTGGCCAAGTGCATCATTGTCGACGTTCTGCCTCTTTTCCTATGCTTTAAATGCAATTCCAGTCTACCCCCTGAAATCGTTTTCCTGCAATTCTGCCCCGCTTTCAAGTCGTCTTCGCAGCCTTCCTTCAATATATTTTTGGTTGATAGCAGTCATTTAAAACTCTGCAGGTTTGTGAATTACAGGGCCCCTGAGCTCCTTTCTTCAAATCGCTTTCTTGTGAGCTGTCCGCAAACCGGCAGGATTGCTTCAGGACCTAATCTAGTTCCGGCACGGCATGCTGAGCGTTTGGTTAATTCCTCTTCCTGGTGGGAAATGAGCGTTAAATTTGCCCGTGCATACACCTACAACTAGTCTCTCATTGGTTCTCCCTATTCCTGTTCATCTTGCGCAGAAATTGCAAACTGTGCCAAACAGGAGGTTAAAGGCACTGACTCTCCAAGTGGGGAGAGTGTTAGTAAAGGGTCTGGAATTGTGCACCCGAGTAAAAGGGGACGAAAACTGAGATGCATTTGAAAATGTTTCCCGGTCACACGGTGCACCATATTGTGGGTTTCCTATGCATGTTTTAGCTGAAGGAAGAATCGCTTAAACGTGGAGAGTTGGGACCCATGGAAAGGGTACCATACAGTATGACTTCAAATGGTCTGCATTTGCTCATTGAACCTCACCAATGTTATCAGCCCGATGTCTCCAAACTTATGTCTCACGCAGCTCTGGGTGTAGATGAGGTAAATCCAAGTTGCATCACAAGCCCTGAATGAATTATTTAAGAATTGCTCTCTATTTCACTGTCATTGTGTTTTGTTTTTGAAATTTATTTTGATAATGGGATTTAGCTGATTTTCACTGCTGCGTTTTTGTCACTGTACACACGCTTGATTCTCTTATGGAGACATATAAATCCATAGGTATTAAGACTCTTACTCATCCTGTATATTCCTAGGCACTGAATATGGGGTGTTGAGTCCATTTCGTTGACCAGGAAGTAGGTTTTTTCTATTACATATTTGGCTTATGGAACGGTATCTGTGCTAATTTCAATCTCTGGTTTTATGCAGCACCCCAACTCTCCTTGATCCTTAAGCAAGCATAAGTTGGTTTTCTAAATTTGAGACCCCGTTCTCTTTTGTAATTCAGTTCATTTGTAGCCACGTTTACATTCCATGTATTAGTAATATCGTATGTCTTTGTCTTTTTGAATTATGTGACTTCAAATGATCATACGTAACTCCTCTGGGGTTGTTACAACTGGCCATGTTTCATTGATTTTCAGGCTGAGTAATATTCCACTCTACATAAGTGCCACACCTCTGTCCATTTTTTCCCTCCAGAGACATATAAATTATAACCTAATCGAGGATATATTAAACAGAGAGGCGGTAAATATTGGGGTGCCTGTGTCCTCTCGATTTTTCTTTTTCCCAAGATATACGTCCATGAGTGCAAGTGCCCTGTGCTCTGTAGCTCATTTTTTAGATGCTTTAGTAATCACAATACACTTTTCCAGAGTGACCGTTGGCAATATACATTTCCACTATAAGCCTCACAGGGCTCCCTTTTCTCCTTGCCCTGTCCTGCATTTCTGGTGTTTACACTTTATGAGGAAGGCTCTTCTGACTGATGCGAAGTGATATGTTTTGTAGTATTGATTTCCAGTGCCCACCTGTTTGGTTGGCTAAAAAAGTGTATGCCCTTTTCTTGAATATATACAGAAAAAGATGCATACACCCTTTTTGGCCAACTGCAATGTTGGCAATGTTCAGCCCCTTTTCTTGTGCTTAATGGCGAGTCCTTTCTACCTCATCCAATCCCTTTCCTGCCATTCTCCGTTGCTTACAAGTCCTTTTCTCTGACTTTCCTCAAGACATTTTTCAGTGATAGATATTTTCAACTCTGCAGTTTCGTGAATTTTAGTGTCCCTGAGTTCCATTTTTCAACTTGTGTTTATGGGAACTGGCCACAAAGCAGCGGGATTTCCTCAAGCCCTATTCTGTTTCCATGGGCAACCCTAGCCTTTGGTCAATTCGTCTTCCTGATTGGAAATTAGAGTGACATATGTCTGTCCGAAAACCTAGGACTTGTCTCTCATTGTTCCTCCTCCTTCTGCTTCATCCTTGGACAAATTCCAAACTGTGTGCAACAGGATGTTGACAGTGCTGACATCTCCAAGTGGGGAGACTGTTAGTAAAGACGCCGGAGTGGTGAACCCGAGCACCAGGAGATGAGGAGATGAGATGCCTTTTCCAAACTCTTCCCGATCAGACGATATACCATCCTCTGGGTGTGACAGGCATGTTTTAGCTGTAGGAAGTGTCCCGTTCATGTGAGGAGAACACCAGGGCTTTTTCAAAATCAGTGTCTCTCCGCTACCCAAACTGGGGAATTTTTTAAGCTACGGCTGCACATATGTTCATTAAGGGCCTTGGGAAGTAGGCAGAGTCCAAACTTTAGATGATTGAAGTCTTCAGGGTCAGAAGCACTGACCACCGGCTTCCCTTAGGTTCCATTTTAACTGTCATTGATAGATGATGTCAATAAAAATATCTATTCTTTTTCAGATTATTTCCCCTTATAGGTTATTGCAAAATATTGAGTGTAGTTCCCTGTGCTATAGAGTAGTTCCTTGTTGACGATCTATTTTATACATAGCAGTGTGTATGTGTTAATCCCAAACTGTTAATTTATCCCTCCTCCCACCTTTCCACTTTGGTAATAATAAATTATAAGATTTTATACTTCTCAGAAATGGGGGAGCTGAATGAGAGGTATCATTTTCAATGGAAAAGCATTTAAAACAAGGTTGAAGCTTTAACCAAGATTATTAGATGTACATCCTTGGAAAGAAATCACTTCGCTTCTCTAATATTGACCTGACAAATAAGACAAACCTTTTCACTGAACTTGCTTATAATAAAGTGATGGAAATATCAAATGGAAGTGTTAGAAACATCTTATTTTACCCGAGCCTTATACACTGTTCTATGTTAATTATAGTTTGGCTCACACATCTGTTCATTGAAGTTACAACGTTCTCAATTTCTGTTACTGATCCTCCAGAGTGGACCCCAACAAGTGTCCCCACGCCCAGTGTCATTGGAGCCAAAAGATCGAGACTGAGTTTGGTTCAGAAGCAAAGGAAACTTTATATTTTGATCAGAGAATGGAGAGGTGAGAGCATGTGCTACCCCGTGGGCTGTGGGCTGGGCTGCTGTGTAGAGATCCTGTCAGATTCAGTGGGAGGGAGGGGGCAGAGCTCTCGAGGGCCCTGTTGGCTGCAGCTCAGGCTCTATATCGCGGAGTCTGCACTGGGCCCCAGGACCTGATGTGTCGACCCAGCCATTCTGTACTAGGAAATCTGGTCTGAAGTGCCGGGTGTGGAACCTCTGTATGCGGGACCCTAGGAGCACATGAAATTAGACAAAGCACAAAGGATAAAAAAGGTTAGACTTTATTTTATTGCCCAGATTCTATTTTTATCTCCCAGGGATTTTTAATGGGCTTTGCCTGGGACAAACCCCTCTTCTGCCTTTTGTCCTCTTCCTCATTCTTGGAGTGCTGAGGGTGCAGACCCTTCTTCTGTAACTGCTGAGTGCTGAGTTAGGAGCCCTTATACCCGTGGGCGAGGGTCAGAACTTCTCCCCAGCAGCCTCTAGGTGACGTTGATTGTCCCCAGGCCTCCAGCCTCCCTGTTCATCTGCCTGAGCACGAGCATTGGAAGTGTTATAGATTCTAATGACCTTTAAGGGTCCGGGAAGGAAATGTGCAGTGACGCTGTGAGGTCCACTTTCACCCCGCCACACATTTGTTCAGACACTTTAGGCTGACCGTTTCTGCCAGCCTAGATGCTCTGACTAGTAGTCTGCACTTTCTTCAATTAGGCCTCTGAATTAACGTAAAAACAGCACCAGGTGTCAGGACCCTGCCTGCTCAACTCCCGGACAGTCCAGGGTCAGTGGTGATGAAGGACCATGATGGCCACTGAGTCAACAGCCTTTTGAAGTAAACAGGAGTCCAGCCGGTCTTACTGGTCACCATCATCACGGTGTCTGTAGGCTTTTCTATGGTGACAGCGTGATATACGGTTCCCCTGCCAAGATTATTACCTCCCCTCTGGGTGCAGTAAGTCCTGCAAGCAGTAGTCTACTCTTTTGTGACACACTCTTGTTGTTTTATGAGAGAAACTCCAGGTCAAGTGATGGTCACATGTGTCGTCATGGTGCCCCGTTGCCCCCGGATATCTCTCTGGATGTTGGAGTAGGAGGGCTTCCTCACTGGAGGTCAGTGTGCCCACGGAGCAAACCCTGCAACTTCAGGGCATGGTTGGGGGTTAGGAACACCACGTGGGGTCCTTTTCCCTTAGGAGGGAGGTGGCCTTTTGGGCTGCTGATTTCCAGGTTTTTAGATACCGCCAGTATGTTGGCCAGATGTTGCAGTGGGCCAAGCCCCTTGGTGACTATAGTTTATCCTACCTGGATGGCATTCTTGCATTGTTCCATTTCAAGTGGTCCCAGGTTTTGCACTAATACTCCAATGGCAATTCACCTTTCACCAGGAATGTAAAGGTCAAAGGGTTTAGCTAAATTAGGGAGTTCCAGGGCAAGGGTCTGAATTGACTGCTCTTTCCATTCTTGAAAGGCCACTTCTGGATTCTATTCAAAAGGATCATCATCTTTTCCTTTCAGTGTTTCATATAGAGGCCCAGCTAGTAGACTGTAGTTAGGGATCCAGAAGCAGCAAACTCTGGCCTCCCCAGGAACCCCTAAGCTGTCTTCTAGTTTTAGAAAGGGGTAAGGCTGTAAATTGTTTCTTCCCTTTCCTGGGATGAGCTTCTCCGACCTTCTGTGAGAATGAAGCCCAGGCAGGTCACCGTAGTCTGTGATATTTGAGCTTTTTCTTGGACAACTTCTATCCTTTATTGGCTTGGTAGTTCAGAGGCCTCCTTAGTAGGGCTGGTGATCAGAATGTCGTCAGCATATTGAAGGAGTGTTTCCTTTTCCAGAGGTAGAACTTTTACGTCTTTAGCTAAGCTTTCCCCAAAGATGGTGTGGGAATTTTTGAACACTTGGGGCAAGACGGCCTGGATGTATTGTTTTAGTTGTATGTTGAGTCCTGCCACTTACAAGCCAAAATTTCTTGTGACTCTGGGACTAATGGCATACAAAAGAAGGCATCATTGAAGACTAATACAGAATACCGTCTCCTGGTGGTTGGTAGAATGACCAGCAGGGTGTAGGAATTAGGAACTACTGGAGGTATATACTCGGTGGCTTCACTGACGATCCTGACATCTTTACCAGGCCCCTGGCAGCCCATGGGGCTCTCGTGGTCAGGCCAATCTCAGGATATGGAGCTCACCTGGGCAGGTACCCCACCTCCACACCAGCCCATGGGGCTCTCATGGTCAGGCCCATCCCAGGATATGGGGTTCCCTGGGCAGGTCCCCTGCAGCCCATGGGGCTCTCGTGGTCAGCTCCCTCCCAGGATACAGAGCTACACTTGCAGGTACTGTGGCAGGGCAGGGCACACAGGAACCGTGCACATTGCCCTCATTGCAGAGCACTCTCAGCTCACCTGTCACTCAGATCTGACACAGAGCACCTCAGAGCAGGACTTGAACTAACAAATAGCAACTCCGACAGGTCTGTGACCCTGGGCATCACTCTGTACGGCCTGCCACCACCTGGTCTTCCAGAGACTTCCACTGCACCCGGGGCACCAGGCCTCTGTCTCCACCCACCACCCACCCCTCCTCTCCCTGACTCTTGGGGTCCTCTTATTAGGCCAGGGTTTTCTTGAAGCTGTCTCCCACTCATGGGCCAGATAAAATGATTAGAATACAAGCCAGAGCTGCAGCCCATTGTCTATCCTGACTCTCAAGAGCCCACACCTGTTCCTTGGACCTGGCCGATTCAGCAAGTTCCATTTTCTGCAACTGTGAGACCCTGAGGGGTGATGATTGGCTGACCTGGGCAGCCTGACCATGCCGGCCAGCCCTCCCCAGGTGTGCCTGTTTTGAGATCAATATAAACACCGCTCCAGGCAGCAAGAACCCCTGCAGCTGTGCCTGACGCCATTTTCTCTGCCCTGTCAGCAGTCTCGGGGCTGGGCTGGTGGGAGGGAGTGACAGGTCACGGCGTTGTGGGTGGCCCAGTGTGAGTGGGGCTCTGCTGGACTTTCTGCAGCAGTTGTCAAGATGCCACCTGCTAAAGAAGAGGATGTGTCACCCATACCTGGCGCTGGAATTTCTCCCTGGGCAGACGTGAGGAAGGAAGAAATCAGTGGGGGCCGGGACAGGAGGGGTATCTCAGGCAGGGAAATGGAAAGCTTCCAGAAGAGCACCCAGGGCCAGGACCATCCTGGCTGGCCTGCAGGCACCAAGTTGGCTGGCATGCAATCACTCGTGTGGCTCCATTGCCCTTCCTCTAGGCTTTCAAGTCCTTGAACATATTCAGGTGTTTTATCTGGGAAGGGTGGGAACATTTCAGCAGCAGCTGGCCTGGGGCTCGGACCACGTTTACTCACAGATGCCTCAGCACGGTCCCCCAGCTTTGCAATGAGGACGCTTGTTGCGTGGGGCCTGCTGGCTGTATGGGAGATGATTCCCCACCACTGACCAACTTCAGAATTGTTTACAACTGGAGCAAGTGTCCTGATACGGTTTTCCTCTGTGTAACTTGTGGATTCTGTTTGTTTTTTCTATTTTTCGTTTTTGGTTCAAGGTAGATTTCATTCCTCTTTTTTGCATTTACAAATATAAGCATAGAAATAATTTATTCATATAAATACATGTATGTGGAGGGAAGAATATTTTTTCTGTTTTACTTTTTAATTTTATTTTTTTTAATTTTTAATCTTATTTTTTATACAGCAGGTTCTTATTGGTTATCTATTTTATACATATAAATGTATACATGTCAATCCCAATCTCTCAACTCTTCACACCACCATCCCCCCAACAGCTTTCTGCCCTTGGTGCAGATTTCCTTTACAGGCTTGCTTGGTTGGCCATCAAGGGTGTATGCGTTTTTTCCTGAATATATTCAGGAAAAAATGCATACGCCCTTTTTGGCAAAGTGCATCATTGTCGACATTCTGCCTCATTTCCTATGCTTTAAGTGCAATTCCAGTCTACCCCCTGAAATAGTTTTCCTCAAATGCTGCCCCCCTTTCCAGTCCTCTTCGCAGACTTACTTCAATATATTTTTGGACGATAGCTGTCATTCATAACTCTGCAGGTTTGTGAATTAGAGTGCCCCTGAGCTCCTTTCTTCAAC
Source organism: Delphinapterus leucas (assembly GCF_059928025.1). NCBI lineage: Eukaryota > Metazoa > Chordata > Mammalia > Artiodactyla > Monodontidae > Delphinapterus > Delphinapterus leucas. The sequence continues at coordinate 3,004,005 of NW_028322254.1, read as the reverse complement.
TCGCTTTCTTGTGAGCTGGCCGAAAACCGCAGGAATGCTTCAGGCGCTAATCTGTTTCTGGCAGGGCACGCTGACCCTTTGGTTAATTCCTCTTCCTGGTGGGAAATGGTCGTTACACTTGCCCGTGCAGGCACCTACAGCTAGTCTCTCATTGGTTCTCCCTATTCCTGTTCATCTTGCTCAGAAATTGCAAACTGTGCTGAACAGGATGTTAAAGGCATTGACTCTCCAAGTGGGGAGAGTGTTAGTAAAGCGTCTGGAATGGTGAACCCGAGTACCAGGGCACAAAAACTGAGATGCATTTGAAAACGTTTCGCAATCACATGGTGGAATATACTCTGCGTTTCTCATGCATGTTTTAGCTGAAGGAAGAATCCCTTAAAGCTGGAGAGTTGGGACCCATGGAATGGGTACCATGCAGTATGCCTTCAAACGGTCTGCATTTGCTCACCGAGCCTCACCAATGGTATCAGCGCGAAGGGTCCAGCCTTATGTCTCACCCAGCTCTGGGTGTAGATGTGGTAAATCCAGGTTGCATCACAAGCCCTGAATGAATTATTTAAGAATTGCTCTCTATTTCACTGTCATTGTGTTTTGTTTTTGAAATTTTTTTTGATAAAGGAAGTTATCCGATTTTCACTGCTGCGTTTAGGCCACTGTACACACGCTTGATTCTCTTACGGAGACATATAAATCCATGGGTTTTAAGATTCTTACTAGTCAGGTATATTCCGAGGCGTTGAATATGGGGTGTTGAGTTCATTTCGTTGAGCAAGGAGTAGGTCTTGTCTATTATATATTTGGCTTATGGAAAGATATCTGTGCTAATTTCAATCTCTGGTTTTATGCAGCACGCCAACTCACCTTTCCCCATAAGCAAGCGTAAGTTCGTTTTCTAAATTTGAGACCGTGTTCTGTTTTGTAGATCAGTTCATGTGTAGCCAAGTTTACATTCCATGTATTAGTGATAACTTATGATGTTTCTTTTTCTGTGTGACTTATTTCACGTAAAATCATCATACCTGAATCCATTCATTATGCCACTACTGGCCTGATGACATAGATATCATTGCTGAGTGATATTCCATTGTACATACGTACCACATCTTCTTTATCCATATTTCGATTTCTGGGATATTTAACTTGTATCGTAGACGAGGTTCTTGTAAACAGAGCCGTCCCAAACTTTGGGGTGGCTCTGTGTTTTTCATTTTAATGTCCCTAAGCTATAGGACCATAAGTGGAAGTGCCATAGGCTGTGTTGCTTTGTTTCCTACGTGTTTCCGGAAACACCATACAGTTCTCCAGAGTGGCTTTTGGCGGTTCACATCCCGCCCATCAGCATAACAAGGCTACATGTTCTCCATGGCCTGTCCTGCCTTTCTGGATTTTACACTTTTTTCAGATGGCCCTTTTGACCGGGGGGCAGTGAGGCTTCATTGTAGTGCAGATTTTCTTTACACGCTTGCTTGGTTGGCCAAAAAGGGCGTATGCGTTTTTTCCTGAATATATATATGGGGAGAGTGTTATTGACGGGTCTGGAATATTGAACCCTAGTACCAGGGGAAAAAAACTGAGATGCATTTGAAAACGAATCCAAATCACAAGGTGGACCATACTCTGGGTTTCCCATGCATGTTTTAGCTGAAGGAAGAATCCCTTAAACCTGGAGAGTTGGGACCCATGGAATGGGTACCATGCAGTATGACTTCAAATGTTCTGCATTTGCTCACCGAACCTCACCAATGCTATCAGCCCGAAGTGTCCAGCCTTATGTCTCACCCAGCTCTGGGTGTAGATGTGGTAAATCCAGGTTGCATCACAAGCCCTGAATGAATTATTTAAGAATTGCTCTCTATTTCACTGTCATTGTGTTTTGTTTTTGTAATTCATTTTGATAATAGGATTTATCGGATTTTCTCTGCTGCCTTCATGCAGCTGTACACATGCTTGATTCTCTTATGGAGACATATAAATCCATGGGTTTGAAGATTCTTACTAGTCAGGTGTATTCCTAGGCGTTGAATATAGGGTGTTTAGCCCATTTCGTTAAGCAAGGGGTAGGTCTTGACTATTACATATTTGACTATGGAATGGTATATGTGCTAATTTCTATCTCTGGTTTTATGCAGCACCCCAACTCACCTTTCCCCTTAAGCAAACATAAGTTGGTTTTCTAAATTTGAGACCCTGTTCTGTTTTGTAATTCAGTTCATGTTTAGCCAAGATTACATTCGGTGTATTAGAGTTAACTTATGATGTTTCATTTTCTGTGTGACTTATTTCTCTTAGAATCATCGTACCTGAATCCACTCATTATGCCACGACGGGCCAGATGACATAGATTTCATTGGTGAGTGATATTCCATTGTACGTACGTACCACAACTTCTTTATCCATTTTTCGCTTTCTGGGATATTTAACTTGTACCGTAGACGAGGTTCTTGTAAACAGAGCCGTCTGAAACTTTGGGGTGGCTGTGTGTTTTTGATTTTAATTTCCCTAAGCTATAGGACCATAAGTGGAAGTGCCGTAGGCTCCGTTGCTTTGTATTTTAGGTGTTTCAGGAAACACCATACACTTCTCCAGAGTGGCTGTTGGCAATTTACATCCCACCCATCAGCATAACAAGGCTCCCAGTTCTCCATGGCCTGTGCTGCATTTCTGGATTTTACACTTTTTTCAGATGGCCCTTTTGACCGGGGGGCAGTGAGACTTCATTGTAGTGCAGATTTCTTTAACATGCTTGCTTGGTTGGCCAAAAAGGGAGTATGCGCTTTTTCCTGAATATATTCAGGAAAAAACGCATACGCCCTTTTTGGCCAAGTGCATCATTGTCGACGTTCTGCCTCTTTTCCTATGCTTTAAATGCAATTCCAGTCTACCCCCTGAAATCGTTTTCCTGCAATTCTGCCCCGCTTTCAAGTCCTCTTCGCAGCCTTCCTTCAATATATTTTTGGACGATAGCTGTCATTTATAACACTGCAGGTTTTGAATTACAGTGCCCCGGAGCTCCTTTCTTCAAATCGCTTTCTTGTGAGCTGGCCGCAAACCCGCAGGATTGCTTCAGGCCCTAATCTGGTTCCGGCACAGCATGCTGAGCGTTTGGTTAATTCCTCTTCCTGGTGGGAAATGAGCGTTAAATTTGCCCGTGCAGACACCTAGAGCTAGTCTGTCATTCGTTCTCCCTATTCCTTTTCATCTTGCGCAGAAATTGCAAACTGTGCCCAACAGGAGGTTAAAGGCACTGACTCTCCAAGTGGGGAGAGTGTTCGTAAAGGGTCTGGAATGGTGAACCCGAGTAAAAGGGGACGAAAACTGAGATGCATTTGAAAACGTTTGCCAGTCACACGGTGCACCATACTGTGGGTTTCCCATGCATGTTTTAGCTGAAGGAAGAATCCCTTAAACTTGGAGAGTTGGGACCCATGGAATGGGTACCATGCTGTATGACTTCAAAGGGCCTGCATTTGCTCATCGAACCTCACCAATGCTATCAGCCCGAAGTGCCCAACCTTATGTCTCACTCAGCTCTGGGTGTAGATGTGGTAAATCCAGGTTGCATCACAAGCCCTGAATGAATTATTTAAGAATTGCTCTCTATTTCACTGTCCTTGGGTTTTGTTTGTGTAATTCATTTTGATAATGGGATTTATCGGATTTTCTCTGCTGCATTCATGCCGCTGTACACACGCTTCATTCTCTTACGGAGACATATAAATCCATGGGTTTGAAGATTCTTACTAGTCAGGTGTATTCCTAGGCGTTGAATATGGGGTGTTTAGTCCATTTCGTTGAGCAAGGGGTAGGTCTTGACTATTACATATTTGGCTTATGGAAAGGTATCTGTGCTAATTTCTATCTCTGGTTTTATGCAGCACCCCAACTCACCTTTCCCCTTAAGCAAGCATAAGTTGGTTTTCTAAATTTGAGACCCTGTTCTGTTTTGTAATTCAGTTCATGTGTAGCCAAGTTTACATTCCGTGTATTAGTGATATCTTATGATGTTTCATTTTCTGTGTGACTTATTTCACTTAGAATCATCGTACCTGAATCCACTCATTATGCCGCGACGGGCCTGATGACATAGATTTCATTGCTGTGTGATATTCCATTGTACGTACGTACCACAATTTCTTTATCCATTTTTCACATTCTGGGATATTTAACTTGTACCGTAGACGAGGTTCTTGTAAACAGAGCCGTCCGACACATTGGGGTGGCTGTGTGTTTTTGATTTTAATTTCCCTAAGCTATAGGACCATAAGTGGAAGTGCCGTAGGCTCCGTAGCTTTGTTTTTTCGGTGTTCCGGGAAACACCATACACTTCTCCAGAGTGGCTGTTGGCAATTTACATCCCGCCCATCAGCATAACAAGGCTCCCTGTTCTCCATGGCCTCTGCTGCCTTTCTGGATTTTACACTTTTTTCAGATGGCCCTTTTGACGGGGGGGCAGTGAGACTTCATTGTAGTGAAGATTTCTTTAACATGCTTGCTTGGTTGGCCAAAAAGCGCGTATGCGTTTTTTCCTGAATATATTCAGGAAAAAACGCATACGCCCTATTTGGCCAAGTGCATCATTGTCGACGTTCTGCCTCTTTTCCTATGCTTTAAATGCAATTCCCGTCTACCCCCTGAAATCGTTTTCCTGCAGATCTGTCCCGCTTACAAGTTGTCTTCGCAGCCTTCCTTCAATATATTTTTGGACGATAGCTGTCATTTATAACTCTGCAGGTTTGTGAGTTACAGTGCCCCTGAGCTCCTTTCTTCAACTCGCTATCTTGTGAGCTGGCCGCAAACCCACAGGATTGCTTCAGGCCCTAATCTGGTTCCGGTACGGCATGCTGAGCCTTTGGTTAATTCCTCTTCCTGGTGGGAAATGAGCGTTAAATTTGCCCGTGCAGACACCTAGAGCTAGTCTCTCATTGGTTCTCCCTCTTCCTTTTCATCTTGCGCAGAAATTGCAAACTGTGCCCCACAGGAGGTTAAAGGCACTGACTCTCCAAGTGGGGAGAGTGTTCGTAAAGGGTCTGGAATGGTGAACCCGAGTAAAAGGGGACGAAAACTGAGATGCATTTGAAAACGTTTGCCAGTCACACGGTGCACCATACTGTGGGTTTCCCATGCATGTTTTAGCTGAAGGAAGAATCCCTTAAACTTGGAGATTTGGGACCCATGGTATGGGTACCATGCTGTATGACTTCAAAGGGTCTGCATTTGCTCATCGAACCTCACCAATGCTATCAGCCCAAAGTGCCCAACCTTATGTCTCACTCAGCTCTGGGTGTAGATGTGGTAAATCCAGGTTGCATCACAAGCCCTGAATGAATTATTTAAGAATTGCTCTCTATTTCACTGTCCTTGGGTTTTGTTTGTGTAATTCATTTTGATAATGGGATTTATCGGATTTTCTCTGCTGCATTCATGCCGCTGTACACACGCTTCATTCTCTTACGGAGACATATAAATCCATGGCTTTGAAGATTCTTACTAGTCAGGTGTATTCCTAGGCGTTGAATATGGGGTGTTTAGTCCATTTCGTTGAGCAAGGGGTAGGTCTTGACTATTACATATTTGGCTTATGGAAAAGTATCTGTGCTAATTTCTATCTCTGGTTTTATGCAGCACCCCAACTCACCTTTCCCCTTAAGCAAGCATAAGTTGGTTTTCTAAATTTGAGACCCTGTTCTGTTTTGTAATTCAGTTCATGTGTAGCCAAGTTTACATTCCGTGTATTAGTGATATCTTATGATGTTTCATTTTCTGTGTGACTTATTTCACTTAGAATCATCGTACCTGAATCCACTCATTATGCCGCGACGGGCCTGATGACATAGATTTCATTGCTGAGTGATATTCCATTGTACGTACGTACCACAACTTCTTTATCCATTTTTCACATTCTGGGATATTTAACTTGTACCGTAGACGAGGTTCTTGTAAACAGAGCCGTCCGACACTTTGGGGTGGCCTTTCTGGATTTTACACTTTTTTCAGATGGCCCTTTTGACCAGGGGGCAGTGAGACTTCATTGTAGTGCAGATTTCTTTAACATGCTTGCTTGGTTGGCCAAAAAGGGCGTATGCGTTTTTTCCTGAATATATTCAGGAAAAAACGCATACGCACTTTTTGGCCAAGAGCATCATTGTCGACGTTCTGCCTCTTTTCCTATGCTTTAAATGCAATTCCCGTCTACCCCCTGAAATCGTTTTCCTGCAAATCTGTCCCGCTTACAAGTCGTTTTCGCAGCCTTCCTTTAATATATTTTTGGACGATAGCTGTCATTTATAACTCTGCAGGTTTGTGAGTTACAGTGCCCCTGAGCTCCTTTCTTCAACTCGCTATCTTGTGAGCTGGCCGCAAACCCACAGGATTGCTTCAGGCCCTAATCTGGTTCCGGCACGGCATGCTGAGCCTTTGGTTAATTCCTCTTCCTGGTGGGAAATGAGCGTTAAATTTGCCCGTGCAGACACCTAGAGCTAGTCTCTCATTCGTTCTCCCTATTCCTTTTCATCTTGCGCAGAAATTGCAAACTGTGCCCAACAGGAGGTTAAAGGCACCGACTCTCCAAGTGGGGAGAGTGTTCGTAAAGGGTCTGGAATGGTGAACCCGAGTAAAAGGGGACGAAAACTGAGATGCATTTGAAAACGTTTGCCAGTCACATGGTGCACCATACTGTGTGTTTCCCATGCATGTTTTATTTGAAGGAAGAATCCCTTAAACTTGGAGAGTTGGGACCCATGGAATGGGTACCATGCTGTATGACTTCAAAGGGTCTGCATTTGCTCATCGAACCTCACCAATGCTATCAGCCCGAAGTGCCCAACCTTATGTCTCACTCAGCTCTGGGTGTAGATGTGGTAAATCCAGGTTGCATCACAAGCCCTGAATGAATTATTTAAGAATTGCTCTCTATTTCACTGTCCTTGGGTTTTGTTTGTGTAATTCATTTTGATAATGGGATTTATCGGATTTTCTCTGCTGCATTCATGCCGCTGTACACACGCTTCATTCTCTTACGGAGACATATAAATCCATGGCTTTGAAGATTCTTACTAGTCAGGTGTATTCCTAGGCGTTGAATATGGGGTGTTTAGTCCATTTCGTTGAGCAAGGGGTAGGTCTTGACTATTACATATTTGGCTTATGGAAAGGCATCTGTGCTAATTTCTATCTCTGGTTTTATGCAGCACCCCAACTCACCTTTCCCCTTAAGCAAGCATAAGTTGGTTTTCTAAATTTGAGACCCTGTTCTGTTTTGTAATTCAGTTCATGTGTAGCCAAGTTTACATTCCGTGTATTAGTGATATCTTATGATGTTTCATTTTCTGTGTGACTTATTTCACTTAGAATCATCGTACCTGAATCCACTCATTATGCCGCGACGGGCCTGATGACATAGATTTCATTGCTGAGTGATATTCCATTGTACGTACGTACCACAACTTCTTTATCCATTTTTCACATTCTGGGATATTTAACTTGTACCGTAGACGAGGTTCTTGTAAACAGAGCCGTCCGACACTTTGGGGTGGCTGTGTGTTTTTGATTTTAATTTCCCTAAGCTATAGGACCATAAGTGGAAGTGCCGTAGGCTCCGTAGCTTTGTTTTTTCGGTGTTCCGGGAAACACCATACACTTCTCCAGAGTGGCTGTTGGCAATTAACATCCCACCCATCAGCATAACAAGGCTCCCTGTTCTCCATGGCCTGTGCTGCCTTTCTGGATTTTACACTTTTTTCAGATGGCCCTTTTGACCGGGGGGCAGTGAGACTTCATTGTAGTGCAGATTTCTTTAACATGCTTGCTTGGTTGGCCAAAAAGTGCGTATGCGTTTTTTCCTGAATATATTCAGGAAAAAACGCATACGCCCTTTTTGGCCAAGAGCATCATTGTCGACGTTCTGCCTCTTTTCCTATGCTTTAAATGCAATTCCCGTCTACCCCCTGAAATCGTTTTCCTGCAAATCTGTCCCGCTTACAAGTCGTTTTCGCAGCCTTCCTTTAATATATTTTTGGACGATAGCTGTCATTTATAACTCTGCAGGTTTGTGAGTTACAGTGCCCCTGAGCTCCTTTCTTCAACTCGCTATCTTGTGAGCTGGCCGCAAACCCACAGGATTGCTTCAGGCCCTAATCTGGTTCCGGCACGGCATGCTGAGCCTTTGGTTAATTCCTCTTCCTGGTGGGAAATGAGCGTTAAATTTGCCCGTGCAGACACCTAGAGCTAGTCTCTCATTCGTTCTCCCTATTCCTTTTCATCTTGCGCAGAAATTGCAAACTGTGCCCAACAGGAGGTTAAAGGCACCGACTCTCCAAGTGGGGAGAGTGTCCGTAAAGGGTCTGGAATGGTGAACCCGAGTAAAAGGGGACGAAAACTGAGATGCATTTGAAAACGTTTGCCAGTCACATGGTGCACCATACTGTGGGTTTCCCATGCATGTTTTAGCTGAAGGAAGAATCCCTTAAACTTGGAGAGTTGGGACCCATGGAATGGGTACCATGCTGTATGACTTCAAAGGGTCTGCATTTGCTCATCGAACCTCACCAATGCTATCAGCCCGAAGTGCCCAACCTTATGTCTCACTCAGCTGTGGGTGTAGATGTGGTAAATCCAGGTTGCATCACAAGCCCTGAATGAATTATTTAAGAATTGCTCTCTATTTCACTGTCCTTGGGTTTTGTTTGTGTAATTCATTTTGATAATGGGATTTATCGGATTTTCTCTGCTGCATTCATGCCGCTGTACACACGCTTCATTCTCTTACGGAGACATATAAATCCATGGGTTTGAAGATTCTTACTAGTCAGGTGTATTCCTAGGCGTTGAATATGGGGTGTTTAGTCCATTTCGTTGAGCAAGGGGTAGGTCTTGACTATTACATATTTGGCTTATGGAAAGGCATCTGTGCTAATTTCTATCTCTGGTTTTATGCAGCACCCCAACACACCTTTCCCCTTAAGCAAGCATAAGTTGGTTTTCTAAATTTGAGACCCTGTTCTGTTTTGTAATTCAGTTCATGTGTAGCCAAGTTTACATTCCGTGTATTAGTGATATCTTATGATGTTTCATTTTCTGTGTGACTTATTTCACTTAGAATCATCGTACCTGAATCCACTCATTATGCCGCGACGGGCCTGATGACATAGATTTCATTGCTGAGTGATATTCCATTGTACGTACGTACCACAACTTCTTTATCCATTTTTCACATTCTGGGATATTTAACTTGTACCGTAGACGAGGTTCTTGTAAACAGAGCCGTCCGACAATTTGGGGTGGCTGTGTGTTTTTGATTTTAATTTCCCTAAGCTATAGGACCATAAGTGGAAGTGCCGTAGGCTCCGTAGCTTTGTTTTTTCGGTGTTCCGGGAAACACCATACACTTCTCCAGAGTGTCTGTTGGCAATTTACATCCCGCCCATCAGCATAACAAAGCTCCCTGTTCTCCATGGCCTGTGCTGCCTTTCTGGATTTTACACTTTTTTCAGATGGCCCTTTTGACCGGGGGGCAGTGAGACTTCATTGTAGTGCAGATTTCTTTAACATGCTTGCTTGGTTGGCCAAAAAGGGCGTATGCGTTTTTTCCTGAATATATTCAGGAAAAAACGCATACGCCCTATTTGGCCAAGTGCATCATTGTCGACGTTCTGCCTCTTTTCCTATGCTTTAAATGCAATTCCCGTCTACCCCCTGAAATCGTTTTCCTGCAAATCTGTCCCGCTTACAAGTCGTCTTCGCAGCCTTCCTTCAATATATTTTTGGACGATAGCTGTCATTTATAACTCTGCAGGTTTGTGAGTTACAGTGCCCCTGAGCTCCTTTCTTCAACTCGCTATCTTGTGAGCTGGCCGCAAACCCACAGGATTGCTTCAGGCCCTAATCTGGTTCCGGCACGGCATGCTGAGCCTTTGGTTAATTCCTCTTCCTGGTGGGAAATGAGCGTTAAATTTGCCCGTGCAGACACCTAGAGCTAGTCTCTCATTGGTTCTCCCTCTTCCTTTTCATCTTGCGCAGAAATTGCAAACTGTGCCCCACAGGAGGTTAAAGGCACTGACTCTCCAAGTGGGGAGAGTGTTCGTAAAGTGTCTGGAATGGTGAACCCGAGTAAAAGGGGACGAAAACTGAGATGCATTTGAAAACGTTTGCCAGTCACACGGTGCACCATACTGTGGGTTTCCCATGCATGTTTTAGCTGAAGGAAGAATCCCTTAAACTTGGAGATTTGGGACCCATGGTATGGGTACCATGCTGTATGACTTCAAAGGGTCTGCATTTGCTCATCGAACCTCACCAATGCTATCAGCCCGAAGTGCCCAACCTTATGTCTCACTCAGCTCTGGGTGTAGATGTGGTAAATCCAGGTTGCATCACAAGCCCTGAATGAATTATTTAAGAATTGCTCTCTATTTCACTGTCCTTGGTTTTGTTTGTGTAATTCATTTTGATAATGGGATTTATCGGATTTTCTCTGCTGCATTCATGCCGCTGTACACACGCTTCATTCTCTTACGGAGACATATAAATCCATGGCTTTGAAGATTCTTACTAGTCAGGTGTATTCCTAGGCGTTGAATATGGGGTGTTTAGTCCATTTCGTTGAGCAAGGGGTAGGTCTTGACTATTACATATTTGGCTTATGGAAAAGTATCTGTGCTAATTTCTATCTCTGGTTTTATGCAGCACCCCAACTCACCTTTCCCCTTAAGCAAGCATAAGTTGGTTTTCTAAATTTGAGACCCTGTTCTGTTTTGTAATTCAGTTCATGTGTAGCCAAGTTTACATTCCGTGTATTAGTGATATCTTATGATGTTTCATTTTCTGTGTGACTTATTTCACTTAGAATCATCGTACCTGAATCCACTCATTATGCCGCGACGGGCCTGATGACATAGATTTCATTGCTGAGTGATATTCCATTGTACGTACGTACCACAACTTCTTTATCCATTTTTCACATTCTGGGATATTTAACTTGTACCGTAGACGAGGTTCTTGTAAACAGAGCCGTCCGACACTTTGGGGTGGCCTTTCTGGATTTTACACTTTTTTCAGATGGCCCTTTTGACCAGGGGGCAGTGAGACTTCATTGTAGTGCAGATTTCTTTAACATGCTTGCTTGGTTGGCCAAAAAGGGCGTATGCGTTTTTTCCTGAATATATTCAGGAAAAAACGCATACGCACTTTTTGGCCAAGAGCATCATTGTCGACGTTCTGCCTCTTTTCCTATGCTTTAAATGCAATTCCCGTCTACCCCCTGAAATCGTTTTCCTGCAAATCTGTCCCGCTTACAAGTCGTTTTCGCAGCCTTCCTTTAATATATTTTTGGACGATAGCTGTCATTTATAACTCTGCAGGTTTGTGAGTTACAGTGCCCCTGAGCTCCTTTCTTCAACTCGCTATCTTGTGAGCTGGCCGCAAACCCACAGGATTGCTTCAGGCCCTAATCTGGTTCCGGCACGGCATGCTGAGCCTTTGGTTAATTCCTCTTCCTGGTGGGAAATGAGCGTTAAATTTGCCCGTGCAGACACCTAGAGCTAGTCTCTCATTCGTTCTCCCTATTCCTTTTCATCTTGCGCAGAAATTGCAAACTGTGCCCAACAGGAGGTTAAAGGCACCGACTCTCCAAGTGGGGAGAGTGTTCGTAAAGGGTCTGGAATGGTGAACCCGAGTAAAAGGGGACGAAAACTGAGATGCATTTGAAAACGTTTGCCAGTCACATGGTGCACCATACTGTGTGTTTCCCATGCATGTTTTATTTGAAGGAAGAATCCCTTAAACTTGGAGAGTTGGGACCCATGGAATGGGTACCATGCTGTATGACTTCAAAGGGTCTGCATTTGCTCATCGAACCTCACCAATGCTATCAGCCCGAAGTGCCCAACCTTATGTCTCACTCAGCTCTGGGTGTAGATGTGGTAAATCCAGGTTGCATCACAAGCCCTGAATGAATTATTTAAGAATTGCTCTCTATTTCACTGTCCTTGGGTTTTGTTTGTGTAATTCATTTTGATAATGGGATTTATCGGATTTTCTCTGCTGCATTCATGCCGCTGTACACACGCTTCATTCTCTTACGGAGACATATAAATCCATGGCTTTGAAGATTCTTACTAGTCAGGTGTATTCCTAGGCGTTGAATATGGGGTGTTTAGTCCATTTCGTTGAGCAAGGGGTAGGTCTTGACTATTACATATTTGGCTTATGGAAAGGCATCTGTGCTAATTTCTATCTCTGGTTTTATGCAGCACCCCAACTCACCTTTCCCCTTAAGCAAGCATAAGTTGGTTTTCTAAATTTGAGACCCTGTTCTGTTTTGTAATTCAGTTCATGTGTAGCCAAGTTTACATTCCGTGTATTAGTGATATCTTATGATGTTTCATTTTCTGTGTGACTTATTTCACTTAGAATCATCGTACCTGAATCCACTCATTATGCCGCGACGGGCCTGATGACATAGATTTCATTGCTGAGTGATATTCCATTGTACGTACGTACCACAACTTCTTTATCCATTTTTCACATTCTGGGATATTTAACTTGTACCGTAGACGAGGTTCTTGTAAACAGAGCCGTCCGACACTTTGGGGTGGCCTTTCTGGATTTTACACTTTTTTCAGATGGCCCTTTTGACCAGGGGGCAGTGAGACTTCATTGTAGTGCAGATTTCTTTAACATGCTTGCTTGGTTGGCCAAAAAGGGCGTATGCGTTTTTTCCTGAATATATTCAGGAAAAAACGCATACGCACTTTTTGGCCAAGAGCATCATTGTCGACGTTCTGCCTCTTTTCCTATGCTTTAAATGCAATTCCCGTCTACCCCCTGAAATCGTTTTCCTGCAAATCTGTCCCGCTTACAAGTCGTTTTCGCAGCCTTCCTTTAATATATTTTTGGACGATAGCTGTCATTTATAACTCTGCAGGTTTGTGAGTTACAGTGCCCCTGAGCTCCTTTCTTCAACTCGCTATCTTGTGAGCTGGCCGCAAACCCACAGGATTGCTTCAGGCCCTAATCTGGTTCCGGCACGGCATGCTGAGCCTTTGGTTAATTCCTCTTCCTGGTGGGAAATGAGCGTTAAATTTGCCCGTGCAGACACGTAGAGCTAGTCTCTCATTCGTTCTCCCTATTCCTTTTCATCTTGCGCAGAAATTGCAAACTGTGCCCAACAGGAGGTTAAAGGCACCGACTCTCCAAGTGGGGAGAGTGTTCGTAAAGGGTCTGGAATGGTGAACCCGAGTAAAAGGGGACGAAAACTGAGATGCATTTGAAAACGTTTGCCAGTCACATGGTGCACCATACTGTGTGTTTCCCATGCATGTTTTATTTGAAGGAAGAATCCCTTAAACTTGGAGAGTTGGGACCCATGGAATGGGTACCATGCTGTATGACTTCAAAGGGTCTGCATTTGCTCATCGAACCTCACCAATGCTATCAGCCCGAAGTGCCCAACCTTATGTCTCACTCAGCTCTGGGTGTAGATGTGGTAAATCCAGGTTGCATCACAAGCCCTGAATGAATTATTTAAGAATTGCTCTCTATTTCACTGTCCTTGGGTTTTGTTTGTGTAATTCATTTTGATAATGGGATTTATCGGATTTTCTCTGCTGCATTCATGCCGCTGTACACACGCTTCATTCTCTTACGGAGACATATAAATCCATGGCTTTGAAGATTCTTACTAGTCAGGTGTATTCCTAGGCGTTGAATATGGGGTGTTTAGTCCATTTCGTTGAGCAAGGGGTAGGTCTTGACTATTACATATTTGGCTTATGGAAAGGCATCTGTGCTAATTTCTATCTCTGGTTTTATGCAGCACCCCAACTCACCTTTCCCCTTAAGCAAGCATAAGTTGGTTTTCTAAATTTGAGACCCTGTTCTGTTTTGTAATTCAGTTCATGTGTAGCCAAGTTTACATTCCGTGTATTAGTGATATCTTATGATGTTTCATTTTCTGTGTGACTTATTTCACTTAGAATCATCGTACCTGAATCCACTCATTATGCCGCGACGGGCCTGATGACATAGATTTCATTGCTGAGTGATATTCCATTGTACGTACGTACCACAACTTCTTTATCCATTTTTCACATTCTGGGATATTTAACTTGTACCGTAGACGAGGTTCTTGTAAACAGAGCCGTCCGACACTTTGGGGTGGCTGTGTGTTTTTGATTTTAATTTCCCTAAGCTATAGGACCATAAGTGGAAGTGCCGTAGGCTCCGTAGCTTTGTTTTTTCGGTGTTCCGGGAAACACCATACACTTCTCCAGAGTGGCTGTTGGCAATTAACATCCCACCCATCAGCATAACAAGGCTCCCTGTTCTCCATGGCCTGTGCTGCCTTTCTGGATTTTACACTTTTTTCAGATGGCCCTTTTGACCGGGGGGCAGTGAGACTTCATTGTAGTGCAGATTTCTTTAACATGCTTGCTTGGTTGGCCAAAAAGTGCGTATGCGTTTTTTCCTGAATATATTCAGGAAAAAACGCATACGCCCTTTTTGGCCAAGAGCATCATTGTCGACGTTCTGCCTCTTTTCCTATGCTTTAAATGCAATTCCCGTCTACCCCCTGAAATCGTTTTCCTGCAAATCTGTCCCGCTTACAAGTCGTTTTCGCAGCCTTCCTTTAATATATTTTTGGACGATAGCTGTCATTTATAACTCTGCAGGTTTGTGAGTTACAGTGCCCCTGAGCTCCTTTCTTCAACTCGCTATCTTGTGAGCTGGCCGCAAACCCACAGGATTGCTTCAGGCCCTAATCTGGTTCCGGCACGGCATGCTGAGCCTTTGGTTAATTCCTCTTCCTGGTGGGAAATGAGCGTTAAATTTGCCCGTGCAGACACCTAGAGCTAGTCTCTCATTCGTTCTCCCTATTCCTTTTCATCTTGCGCAGAAATTGCAAACTGTGCCCAACAGGAGGTTAAAGGCACCGACTCTCCAAGTGGGGAGAGTGTTCGTAAAGGGTCTGGAATGGTGAACCCGAGTAAAAGGGGACGAAAACTGAGATGCATTTGAAAACGTTTGCCAGTCACATGGTGCACCATACTGTGGGTTTCCCATGCATGTTTTAGCTGAAGGAAGAATCCCTTAAACTTGGAGAGTTGGGACCCATGGAATGGGTACCATGCTGTATGACTTCAAAGGGTCTGCATTTGCTCATCGAACCTCACCAATGCTATCAGCCCGAAGTGCCCAACCTTATGTCTCACTCAGCTGTGGGTGTAGATGTGGTAAATCCAGGTTGCATCACAAGCCCTGAATGAATTATTTAAGAATTGCTCTCTATTTCACTGTCCTTGGGTTTTGTTTGTGTAATTCATTTTGATAATGGGATTTATCGGATTTTCTCTGCTGCATTCATGCCGCTGTACACACGCTTCATTCTCTTACGGAGACATATAAATCCATGGGTTTGAAGATTCTTACTAGTCAGGTGTATTCCTAGGCGTTGAATATGGGGTGTTTAGTCCATTTCGTTGAGCAAGGGGTAGGTCTTGACTATTACATATTTGGCTTATGGAAAGGCATCTGTGCTAATTTCTATCTCTGGTTTTATGCAGCACCCCAACTCACCTTTCCCCTTAAGCAAGCATAAGTTGGTTTTCTAAATTTGAGACCCTGTTCTGTTTTGTAATTCAGTTCATGTGTAGCCAAGTTTACATTCCGTGTATTAGTGATATCTTATGATGTTTCATTTTCTGTGTGACTTATTTCACTTAGAATCATCGTACCTGAATCCACTCATTATGCCGCGACGGGCCTGATGACATAGATTTCATTGCTGAGTGATATTCCATTGTACGTACGTACCACAACTTCTTTATCCATTTTTCACATTCTGGGATATTTAACTTGTACCGTAGACGAGGTTCTTGTAAACAGAGCCGTCCGACAATTTGGGGTGGCTGTGTGTTTTTGATTTTAATTTCCCTAAGCTATAGGACCATAAGTGGAAGTGCCGTAGGCTCCGTAGCTTTGTTTTTTCGGTGTTCCGGGAAACACCATACACTTCTCCAGAGTGTCTGTTGGCAATTTACATCCCGCCCATCAGCATAACAAAGCTCCCTGTTCTCCATGGCCTGTGCTGCCTTTCTGGATTTTACACTTTTTTCAGATGGCCCTTTTGACCGGGGGTCAGTGAGACTTCATTGTAGTGCAGATTTCTTTAACGTGCTTGCTTGGTTGGCCAAAAAGGGCGTATGCGTTTTTTCCTGAATATATTCAGGAAAAAACGCATACGCCCTTTTTGGCCAAGAGCATCATTGTCGACATTCTGCCTCTTTTCCTATTCTTTAAATGCAATTCCCGCCTACCCCCTGAAATCGTTTTCCTGCAATTCTGCCCCACTTACAAGTCGTCTTCGCAGCCTTCCTTCAATATATTTTTGGACGATAGCTGTCATTTATAACTCTGCAAGTTTGTGAGTTACAGTGCCCCTGAGCTCATTTCTTCAACTCGCTATCTTGTGAGCTGGCGGCAAACCCACAGGATTGCTTCAGGCCCTAATCTGGTTATGGCACGGCATGCTGAGCCTTTGGTTAATTCCTCTTCCTGATGAAATGAGCGTTAAATTTGCCCGTGAAGACACCTAGAGCTAGTCTCTCATTCGTTCTCCCTATTCCTTTTCATCTTGCGCAGAAATTGCAAACTGTGCCCAAGAGGAGGTTAAAGGCACTGACTCTCCAAGTGGGGAGAGTGTTCGTAAAGGGTCTGGAATGGTGAACCCGAGTAAAAGGGGACGAAAACTGAGATACATTTGAAAACGTTTGCCAGTCACACGGTGCACCATACTGTGGGTTTCCCATGCATGTTTTAGCTGAAGGAAGAATCCCTTAAACTTGGAGAGTTGGGACCCATGGAATGGGTACCATGCTGTATGACTTCAAAGGGTCTGCATTTGCTCATCAAACCTCACCAATGCTATCAGCCCGAAGTGCCCAACCTTATGTCTCACTCAGCTCTGGGTGTAGATGTGGTAAATCCAGGTTGCATCACAAGCCCTGAATGAATTATTTAAGAATTGCTCTCTATTTCACTGTCCTTGGGTTTTGTTTGTGTAATTCATTTTGATAATGGGATTTATCGGATTTTCTCTGCTGCATTCATGCCGCTGTACACACGCTTCATTCTCTTACGGAGACATATAAATCCATGGGTTTGAAGATTCTTACTAGTCAGGTGTATTCCTAGGCGTTGAATATGGGGTGTTTAGTCCATTTCGTTGAGCAAGGGGTAGGTCTTGACTATTACATATTTGGCTTATGGAAAGGCATCTGTGCTAATTTCTATCTCTGGTTTTATGCAGCACCCCAACTCACCTTTCCCCTTAAGCAAGCATAAGTTGGTTTTCTAAATTTGAGACCCTGTTCTGTTTTGTAATTCAGTTCATGTGTAGCCAAGTTTACATTCCGTGTATTAGTGATATCTTATGATGTTTCATTTTCTGTGTGACTTATTTCACTTAGAATCATCGTACCTGAATCCACTCATTATGCCGCGACGGGCCTGATGACATAGATTTCATTGCTGAGTGATATTCCATTGTACGTACGTACCACAACTTCTTTATCCATTTTTCACATTCTGGGATATTTAACTTGTACCGTAGACAAGGTTCTTGTAAACAGAGCCGTCCGACACTTTGGGGTGGCCTTTCTGGATTTTACACTTTTTTCAGATGGCCCTTTTGACCAGGGGGCAGTGAGACTTCATTGTAGTGCAGATTTCTTTAACATGCTTGCTTGGTTGGCCAAAAAGGGCGTATGCGTTTTTTCCTGAATATATTCAGGAAAAAACGCATACGCACTTTTTGGCCAAGAGCATCATTGTCGACGTTCTGCCTCTTTTCCTATGCTTTAAATGCAATTCCCGTCTACCCCCTGAAATCGTTTTCCTGCAAATCTGTCCCGCTTACAAGTCGTTTTCGCAGCCTTCCTTTAATATATTTTTGGACGATAGCTGTCATTTATAACTCTGCAGGTTTGTGAGTTACAGTGCCCCTGAGCTCCTTTCTTCAACTCGCTATCTTGTGAGCTGGCCGCAAACCCACAGGATTGCTTCAGGCCCTAATCTGGTTCCGGCACGGCATGCTGAGCCTTTGGTTAATTCCTCTTCCTGGTGGGAAATGAGCGTTAAATTTGCCCGTGCAGACACCTAGAGCTAGTCTCTCATTCGTTCTCCCTATTCCTTTTCATCTTGCGCAGAAATTGCAAACTGTGCCCAACAGGAGGTTAAAGGCACCGACTCTCCAAGTGGGGAGAGTGTTCGTAAAGGGTCTGGAATGGTGAACCCGAGTAAAAGGGGACGAAAACTGAGATGCATTTGAAAACGTTTGCCAGTCACATGGTGCACCATACTGTGTGTTTCCCATGCATGTTTTATTTGAAGGAAGAATCCCTTAAACTTGGAGAGTTGGGACCCATGGAATGGGTACCATGCTGTATGACTTCAAAGGGTCTGCATTTGCTCATCGAACCTCACCAATGCTATCAGCCCGAAGTGCCCAACCTTATGTCTCACTCAGCTCTGGGTGTAGATGTGGTAAATCCAGGTTGCATCACAAGCCCTGAATGAATTATTTAAGAATTGCTCTCTATTTCACTGTCCTTGGGTTTTGTTTGTGTAATTCATTTTGATAATGGGATTTATCGGATTTTCTCTGCTGCATTCATGCCGCTGTACACACGCTTCATTCTCTTACGGAGACATATAAATCCATGGGTTTGAAGATTCTTACTAGTCAGGTGTATTCCTAGGCGTTGAATATGGGGTGTTTAGTCCATTTCGTTGAGCAAGGGGTAGGTCTTGACTATTACATATTTGGCTTATGGAAAGGCATCTGTGCTAATTTCTATCTCTGGTTTTATGCAGCACCCCAACTCACCTTTCCCCTTAAGCAAGCATAAGTTGGTTTTCTAAATTTGAGACCCTGTTCTGTTTTGTAATTCAGTTCATGTGTAGCCAAGTTTACATTCCGTGTATTAGTGATATCTTATGATGTTTCATTTTCTGTGTGACTTATTTCACTTAGAATCATCGTACCTGAATCCACTCATTATGCCGCGACGGGCCTGATGACATAGATTTCATTGCTGAGTGATATTCCATTGTACGTACGTACCACAACTTCTTTATCCATTTTTCACATTCTGGGATATTTAACTTGTACCGTAGACAAGGTTCTTGTAAACAGAGCCGTCCGACACTTTGGGGTGGCCTTTCTGGATTTTACACTTTTTTCAGATGGCCCTTTTGACCAGGGGGCAGTGAGACTTCATTGTAGTGCAGATTTCTTTAACATGCTTGCTTGGTTGGCCAAAAAGGGCGTATGCGTTTTTTCCTGAATATATTCAGGAAAAAACGCATACGCACTTTTTGGCCAAGAGCATCATTGTCGACGTTCTGCCTCTTTTCCTATGCTTTAAATGCAATTCCCGTCTACCCCCTGAAATCGTTTTCCTGCAAATCTGTCCCGCTTACAAGTCGTTTTCGCAGCCTTCCTTTAATATATTTTTGGACGATAGCTGTCATTTATAACTCTGCAGGTTTGTGAGTTACAGTGCCCCTGAGCTCCTTTCTTCAACTCGCTATCTTGTGAGCTGGCCGCAAACCCACAGGATTGCTTCAGGCCCTAATCTGGTTCCGGCACGGCATGCTGAGCCTTTGGTTAATTCCTCTTCCTGGTGGGAAATGAGCGTTAAATTTGCCCGTGCAGACACCTAGAGCTAGTCTCTCATTCGTTCTCCCTATTCCTTTTCATCTTGCGCAGAAATTGCAAACTGTGCCCAACAGGAGGTTAAAGGCACCGACTCTCCAAGTGGGGAGAGTGTTCGTAAAGGGTCTGGAATGGTGAACCCGAGTAAAAGGGGACGAAAACTGAGATGCATTTGAAAACGTTTGCCAGTCACATGGTGCACCATACTGTGTGTTTCCCATGCATGTTTTATTTGAAGGAAGAATCCCTTAAACTTGGAGAGTTGGGACCCATGGAATGGGTACCATGCTGTATGACTTCAAAGGGTCTGCATTTGCTCATCGAACCTCACCAATGCTATCAGCCCGAAGTGCCCAACCTTATGTCTCACTCAGCTCTGGGTGTAGATGTGGTAAATCCAGGTTGCATCACAAGCCCTGAATGAATTATTTAAGAATTGCTCTCTATTTCACTGTCCTTGGGTTTTGTTTGTGTAATTCATTTTGATAATGGGATTTATCGGATTTTCTCTGCTGCATTCATGCCGCTGTACACACGCTTCATTCTCTTACGGAGACATATAAATCCATGGGTTTGAAGATTCTTACTAGTCAGGTGTATTCCTAGGCGTTGAATATGGGGTGTTTAGTCCATTTCGTTGAGCAAGGGGTAGGTCTTGACTATTACATATTTGGCTTATGGAAAGGCATCTGTGCTAATTTCTATCTCTGGTTTTATGCAGCACCCCAACTCACCTTTCCCCTTAAGCAAGCATAAGTTGGTTTTCTAAATTTGAGACCCTGTTCTGTTTTGTAATTCAGTTCATGTGTAGCCAAGTTTACATTCCGTGTATTAGTGATATCTTATGATGTTTCATTTTCTGTGTGACTTATTTCACTTAGAATCATCGTACCTGAATCCACTCATTATGCCGCGACGGGCCTGATGACATAGATTTCATTGCTGAGTGATATTCCATTGTACGTACGTACCACAACTTCTTTATCCATTTTTCACATTCTGGGATATTTAACTTGTACCGTAGACAAGGTTCTTGTAAACAGAGCCGTCCGACACTTTGGGGTGGCCTTTCTGGATTTTACACTTTTTTCAGATGGCCCTTTTGACCAGGGGGCAGTGAGACTTCATTGTAGTGCAGATTTCTTTAACATGCTTGCTTGGTTGGCCAAAAAGGGCGTATGCGTTTTTTCCTGAATATATTCAGGAAAAAACGCATACGCACTTTTTGGCCAAGAGCATCATTGTCGACGTTCTGCCTCTTTTCCTATGCTTTAAATGCAATTCCCGTCTACCCCCTGAAATCGTTTTCCTGCAAATCTGTCCCGCTTACAAGTCGTTTTCGCAGCCTTCCTTTAATATATTTTTGGACGATAGCTGTCATTTATAACTCTGCAGGTTTGTGAGTTACAGTGCCCCTGAGCTCCTTTCTTCAACTCGCTATCTTGTGAGCTGGCCGCAAACCCACAGGATTGCTTCAGGCCCTAATCTGGTTCCGGCACGGCATGCTGAGCCTTTGGTTAATTCCTCTTCCTGGTGGGAAATGAGCGTTAAATTTGCCCGTGCAGACACCTAGAGCTAGTCTCTCATTCGTTCTCCCTATTCCTTTTCATCTTGCGCAGAAATTGCAAACTGTGCCCAACAGGAGGTTAAAGGCACCGACTCTCCAAGTGGGGAGAGTGTTCGTAAAGGGTCTGGAATGGTGAACCCGAGTAAAAGGGGACGAAAACTGAGATGCATTTGAAAACGTTTGCCAGTCACATGGTGCACCATACTGTGTGTTTCCCATGCATGTTTTATTTGAAGGAAGAATCCCTTAAACTTGGAGAGTTGGGACCCATGGAATGGGTACCATGCTGTATGACTTCAAAGGGTCTGCATTTGCTCATCGAACCTCACCAATGCTATCAGCCCGAAGTGCCCAACCTTATGTCTCACTCAGCTCTGGGTGTAGATGTGGTAAATCCAGGTTGCATCACAAGCCCTGAATGAATTATTTAAGAATTGCTCTCTATTTCACTGTCCTTGGGTTTTGTTTGTGTAATTCATTTTGATAATGGGATTTATCAGATTTTCTCTGCTGCATTCATGCCGCTGTACACACGCTTCATTCTCTTACGGAGACATATAAATCCATGGGTTTGAAGATTCTTACTAGTCAGGTGTATTCCTAGGCGTTGAATATGGGGTGTTTAGTCCATTTCGTTGAGCAAGGGGTAGGTCTTGACTATTACATATTTGGCTTATGGAAAGGCATCTGTGCTAATTTCTATCTCTGGTTTTATGCAGCACCCCAACTCACCTTTCCCCTTAAGCAAGCATAAGTTGGTTTTCTAAATTTGAGACCCTGTTCTGTTTTGTAATTCAGTTCATGTGTAGCCAAGTTTACATTCCGTGTATTAGTGATATCTTATGATGTTTCATTTTCTGTGTGACTTATTTCACTTAGAATCATCGTACCTGAATCCACTCATTATGCCGCGACGGGCCTGATGACATAGATTTCATTGCTGAGTGATATTCCATTGTACGTACGTACCACAACTTCTTTATCCATTTTTCACATTCTGGGATATTTAACTTGTACCGTAGACGAGGTTCTTGTAAACAGAGCCGTCCGACACTTTGGGGTGGCTGTGTGTTTTTGATTTTAATTTCCCTAAGCTATAGGACCATAAGTGGAAGTGCCGTAGGCTCCGTAGCTTTGTTTTTTCGGTGTTCCGGGAAACACCATACACTTCTCCAGAGTGGCTGTTGGCAATTAACATCCCACCCATCAGCATAACAAGGCTCCCTGTTCTCCATGGCCTGTGCTGCCTTTCTGGATTTTACACTTTTTTCAGATGGCCCTTTTGACCGGGGGGCAGTGAGACTTCATTGTAGTGCAGATTTCTTTAACATGCTTGCTTGGTTGGCCAAAAAGTGCGTATGCGTTTTTTCCTGAATATATTCAGGAAAAAACGCATACGCCCTTTTTGGCCAAGAGCATCATTGTCGACGTTCTGCCTCTTTTCCTATGCTTTAAATGCAATTCCCGTCTACCCCCTGAAATCGTTTTCCTGCAAATCTGTCCCGCTTACAAGTCGTTTTCGCAGCCTTCCTTTAATATATTTTTGGACGATAGCTGTCATTTATAACTCTGCAGGTTTGTGAGTTACAGTGCCCCTGAGCTCCTTTCTTCAACTCGCTATCTTGTGAGCTGGCCGCAAACCCACAGGATTGCTTCAGGCCCTAATCTGGTTCCGGCACGGCATGCTGAGCCTTTGGTTAATTCCTCTTCCTGGTGGGAAATGAGCGTTAAATTTGCCCGTGCAGACACCTAGAGCTAGTCTCTCATTCGTTCTCCCTATTCCTTTTCATCTTGCGCAGAAATTGCAAACTGTGCCCAAGAGGAGGTTAAAGGCACTGACTCTCCAAGTGGGGAGAGTGTTCGTAAAGGGTCTGGAATGGTGAACCCGAGTAAAAGGGGACGAAAACTGAGATACATTTGAAAACGTTTGCCAGTCACACGGTGCACCATACTGTGGGTTTCCCATGCATGTTTTAGCTGAAGGAAGAATCCCTTAAACTTGGAGAGGTGGGACCCATGGAATGGGTACCATGCTGTATGACTTCAAAGGGTCTGCATTTGCTCATCAAACCTCACCAATGCTATCAGCCCGAAGTGCCCAACCTTATGTCTCACTCAGCTCTGGGTGTAGATGTGGTAAATCCAGGTTGCATCACAAGCCCTGAATGAATTATTTAAGAATTGCTCTCTATTTCACTGTCCTTGGGTTTTGTTTGTGTAATTCATTTTGATAATGGGATTTATAGGATTTTCTCTGCTGCATTCATGCCGCTGTACACACGCTTCATTCTCTTACGGAGACATATAAATCCATGGGTTTGAAGATTCTTACTAGTCAGGTGTATTCCTAGGCGTTGAATATGGGGTGTTTAGTCCATTATGTTGAGCAAGGGGTAGGTCTTGACTATTACATATTTGGCTTATGGAAAGGTATCTGTGCTAATTTCTATCTCTGGTTTTATGCAGCACCCCAACTCACCTTTCCCCTTAAGCAAGCATAAGTTGGTTTTCTAAATTTGAGACCCTGTTCTGTTTTGTAATTCAGTTCATGTGTAGCCAAGTTTACATTCCGTGTATTAGTGATATCTTATGATGTTTCATTTTCTGTGTGACTTATTTCACTTAGAATCATCGTACCTGAATCAACTCATTATGCCGCGACGGACCTGATGACATAGATTTCATTGCTGAGTGATATTCCATTGTACGTACGTACCACAACTTCTTTATCCATTTTTCACATTCTGGGATATTTAACTTGTACCGTAGACGAGGTTCTTGTAAACAGAGCCGTCCGACACTTTGGGGTGGCTGTGTGTTTTTGATTTTAATTTCCCTAAGCTATAGGACCAAAAGTGGAAGTGCCATAGGCTCCGTAGCTTTGTTTTTTCGGTGTTCCGGGAAACACCATACACTTCTCCAGAGTGGCTGTTGGCAATTTACATCCCACCCATCAGCATAACAAGGCTCCCTGTTCTCCATGGCCTGTGCTGCCTTTCTGGATTTTACACTTTTTTCAGATGGCCCTTTTGACCGGGGGGCAGTGAGACTTCATTGTAGTGCAGATATCTTTAACGTGCTTGCTTGGTTGGGCAAAAAGGGCGTATGCGTTTTTTCCTGAATATATTCAGGAGAAAACGCATATGCCCTTTTTGGCCAAGAGCATCATTGTCGATGTTCTGCCTCTTTTCCTATGCTTTAAATGCAATTCCCGTCTACCCCCTGAAATCGTTTTCCTGCAAATCTGTCCCGCTTACAAGTCGTCTTTGCAGACCTCCTTCAATATATTTTTGGACGATAGCTGTCATTTATTACTCTGCAGGTTTGTGAGTTACAGTGCCCCTGAGCTCCTTTCTTCAACTCGCTATCTTGTGAGCTGGCTGCAAACCCGCACGATTGTCAGGCCCTAATCTGGTTCAGGCACGGCATGCTGAGCCTTTGGTTAATTCCTCCTCCTGGTGGGAAATGAGCGTTAAATTTGCCCGTGCAGACACCTACAGCTAGTCTCTCATTGGTTCTCCCTATTCCTGTTCATCTTGCGCAGAAATTGCAAACTGTGCCAAACAGGAGGTTAAAGGCACTGACTCTCCAAGTGGGGAGAGTGTTCGTAAAGGGTCTGGAATGGTGAACCCGAGTAAAAGGGGACGAAAACTGAGAGGCATTTGTAAACGTTTGCCGGTCACACGGTGCACCATACTGTGGGTTTCCCATGCATGTTTTAGCTGAAGGAAGAATCCCTTAAACCTGGAGAGTTGGGACCCATGGAATGGGTACCATGCAGTATGACTTCAAAGGGTCTGCATTTCCTCATCGAACCTCACCAATGCTATCAGCCCGAAGTGCCCAACCTTATGTCTCACTCAGCTCTGGGTGTAGATGTGGTAAATCCAGGTTGCATCACAAGCCCTGAATGAATTATTTAAGAATTGCTCTCTATTTCACTGTCCTTGGGTTTTGTTTGTGTAATTCATTTTGATAATGGGATTTATCGGATTTTCTCTGCTGCATTCATGCCGCTGTACACACGCTTCACTCTCTTACAGAGACATATAAATCCAAGTGTTTGAAGATTCTTACTACACAGGTGTATTCCTAGGGGTTGAATATGGTCTGTTTAGTCCATTTCGTTGAGCAAGGGGTAGGTCTTGACTATGACATATTTGGCTTATGGAAAGGTATCTGTGCTAAGTTCTATCTCTGGTTTTATGCAGCACGCCAACTCACCTTTCCCCTTAAGCAAGCATAAGTTGGTTTTCTAAATTTGAGACCCTGTTCTGTTTTGTAATTCAGTTCATGTGTAGCCAAGTTTACATTCCGTGTAGTAGTGATATCTTATGATGTTTCATTTTCTGTGTGACTTATTTCACTTAGATTCATCGTACCTGAATCCACTCATTATGCCGCAACGGGCCTGATGACATAGATTTCATTGCTGAGTGATATTCCATTGTACGTACGTACCACAACTTCTTTATCCATTTTTCACGTTCTGGGATATATAACTTGTACCGTAGACGAGGTTCTTGTAAACAGAGCCGTCCGACAGTTTTGGGTGGCTGTGTGTTTTTGATTTTAATTTCCCTAAGCTATACGACCATATGTGGAAGTGCCGTAGGCTCCGTTGCTTTGTGTTTTCGGTGTTCCGGGAAACACCATACAGTTCACCAGAGTGGCTGTTGGCAATTTACATCCCGCCCATCAGCATAACAAGGCTCCCTGTTCTCCATGGCCTGTGCTGCCTTTCTGGATTTTACACTTTTTTCAGATGGCCCTTATGACCGGGGGTCAGTGAGACTTCATTGTAGGGCAGATTTCTTTAACATGTTTGCTTGGTTGGCCAAAAAGGGCGTATGCGTTTTTTCCTGAATATATTCAGGAAAAAACGCATACGCCCTTTTTGGCCAAGAGCATCATTGTCCACGTTCTGCCTCTTTTCCTATGCTTTAAATGCAATTCCCGTCTACCCCCTGAAATCGTTTTCCTGCAATTCTGACCCGCTTACAAGTCGTCTTCGCAGCCTTCCTTCAATATATTTTTGGACGATAGCTGTCATTTATAACTCTGCAGGTTTGTGAGTTACAGTGTCCCTGAGCTCCTTTCTTCAACTTGCTTTCTTGTAAGCTGGCCGCAAAACTGCTGGATTGCTTCAGGCCCTAAACTGGTTCCGGCACGGCACGCTGAGCCTTTGGTTAATTCCTCTTTCTGGTGCGAAATGAGCATTAAATTTGCTCGTGCAGACACCTACAGCTAGTCTCTCATTGGTTCTCCCTATTCCTGTTCATCTTGCGCAGAAATTGCAAACTGTGCCAAACAGGAGGTTAAAGGTACAGACTCTCCAAGTGGTGAGAGTGTTAGTAAAGGGTCTGGAATGGTGAACCCAAGTAAAAGGGGACAAAAACTGAGATGCATTTGAAAACGTTTGTCGGTCACACGGTGCACCATACTGTGGGTCTCCCATGCATGTTTTAGCTGAAGGAAGAATCCCTTAAATCTGGAGAGGTGGGAACCATGGAATGGGTACCATGCAGTATGACTTCAAAGGGTCTGCATTTGCTCATCGAACCTCACCAATGCTATCAGCCCGAAGTGCCCAACCTTATGTCTCACTCAGCTCTGGGTGTAGATGTGGTAAATCCAGGTTGCATCACAAGCCCTGAATGAATTATTTAAGAATTGCTCTCTATTTCACTGTCCTTGTGTTTTGTTTGTGTAATTCATTTTGATAATGGGATTTATCGATTTTTCTCTGCTGGTTCATGCCGCTGTACACACGCTTCATTCTCTTACGGAGACATATAAATCCATGGGTTTGAAGATTCTTACTAGTCAGGTGTATTCCTAGGCGTTGAATATGGGGTGTTTAGTCCATTTCGTTGAGCAAGGTGTAGGTCTGGGCTATTACATATTTGGCTTATGGAAAGGTATCTGTGCTAATTTCTATCTCTGGTTTTATGCAGCACCCCAATTCACCTTTCCCCTTAAGCAAGCATAAGTTGGTTTTCTAAATTTGAGACCCTGTTCTGTTTTATAATTCAGTTCATGTGTAGCAAAGTTTACATTCCATGTATTAGTGATATCTTATGATGTTTCATTTTCTGTGTGACGTATTTCCCTTAGAATCATCGTACCTGAATCCACTCGTTATGCCGCGATGGGCCTGATGACATAGCTTTCATTGCTGAGTGATATTCCATTGTACGTACGTACCACAACTTCTTTATCCATTTTTCACATTCTGGGATATTTAACTTGTACCGTAGAAGAGGTTCTTGTAAACAGAGCCGTCCGACACTTTGGGGTGGCTGTGTGTTTTTCATTTTAATTTCCCTAAGCTATAAGACCATAAGTGGAAGTGCCGTAGGCTCCGTTGCTTTGTTTTTCAGGGGTTCCAGGAAACACCATACACTTCTCCAGATTGGCTGTTGGCAATTTACATCCCGACCATCAGCATAACAAGGCTCCCTGTTCTCCTTGGCCTGTCCTGTCTTTGTGGATTTTACACTTGTTTCAGATGTCCCTTTTGACCGGGGGGCAGTGAGACTTCATTGTAGTGCAGATTTCTTTAACATGCTTGCTTGGTTGGCCAAAAAGGGCGTATGCGTTTTTTCCTGAATATATTCAGGAAAAAACGCATACGCCCTTTTTGGCCAAGAGAATCATTGTCGACGTTCTACCTCTTTTCCTATGCTTTAAATGCAATTCCCGTCTACCCCCTGAAATCGTTTTCCTGCAATTCTGCCCCACTTACAAGTCGTCTTCGCAGCCTTCCTTCAATATATTTTTGGACGATAGCTGTCATTTATAACTCTGCAGGTTTGTGAGTTACAGTGCCCCTGAGCTCCTTTCTTCAACTCGCTATCTTGTGAGCTGGTCGCAAACCCACAGGATTGCTTCAGGCCCTAATCTGGTTCCGGCACGGCATGCTGAGCCTTTGGTTAATTCCTCTTCCTGGTGGGAAATGAGCGTTAAATTTGCCCGTGCAGACACCTAGAGCTAGTCTCTCATTCGTTCTCCCTATTCCTTTTCATCTTGCGCAGAAATTGCAAACTGTGCCCAACAGGAGGTTAAAGGTACCTACTCTCCAAGTGGGGAGAGTGTTCGTAAAGGGTCTGGAATGGTGAACCCGAGTAAAAGGGGACGAAAACTGAGATGCATTTGAAAACGTTTGCCAGTCACACGGTGCACCATACTGTGGGTTTCCCATGCATGTTTTAGCTGTAGGAAGAATCCCTTAAACTTGGAGAGTTGGGACCCATGGAATGGGTACCATTCTGTATGATTTCAAAGGGTCTGCATTTGCTCATCGAACCTCACCAATGCTATCAGCCCGAAGTGCCCAACCTTATGTCTCACTCAGCTCTGGGTGTAGATGTGGTAAATCCAGGTTGCATCTCAAGCCCTGAATGAATTATTTAAGAATTGCTCTCTATTTCACTGTCCTTGGGTTTTGTTTGTGTAATTCATTTTGATAATGGGATTTATCGGATTTTCTCTGCTGCATTCATGCCGCTGTACACACGCTTCATTCTCTTACGGAGACATATAAATCCATGGGTTTGAAGATTCTTACTAGTCAGGTGTATTCCTAGGCGTTGAATATGGGGTGTTTAGTCCATTTCGTTGAGCAAGGGGTAGGTCTTGACTATTACATATTTGGCTTATGGAAAGGTATCTGTGCTAATTTCTATCTCTGGTTTTATGCAGCATCCCAACTCACCTTTCCCCTTAAGCAAGCATAAGTTGGTTTTCTAAATTTGAGACCCTCTTCTGTTTTGTAATTCAGTTCATGTGTAGCTAAGTTTACATTCCGTGTAGTAGTGATATCTTATGATGTTTCATTTTCTGTGTGACTTATTTCACTTAGAATATTGTACCTGAATCCACTCATTTTGCCGCGACGGGCCTGATGACATAGATTTCTTTGCTGAGTGATATTCCATTGTACGTACGTACCACAACTTCTTTATCCATTTTTCACATTCTGGGATATTTAACTTGTACCGTAGACGAGGTTCTTGTAAACAGAGCCGTCCGACACTTTGGGGTGGCTGTGTGTTTTTGATTTTAATTTCCCTAAGCTATAGGACCATAAGTGGAAGTGCCGTAGGCTCCGTAGCTTTGTTTTTTCGGTGTTCCGGGAAACACCATACACTTCTCCAGAGTGGCTGTTGGCAATTTACATCCCGCCCATCAGCATAACAAGGCTCCCTGTTCTCCATGGCCTGTGCTGCCTTTCTGGATTTTAAACTTTTTTCAGATGGCCCTTTTGACTGGGGGGCAGTGAGACTTCATTGTAGTGCAGATTTCTTTAACATGCTTGCTTGGTTGGCCAAAAAGGGCGTATGCCTTTTTTCCTGAATATATTCAGGAAAAAACGCATACGCCCTATTTGGCCAAGTGCATCATTGTCGACGTTCTGCCTCTTTTCCTATGCTTTAAATGCAATTCCCGTCTACCCCCTGAAATCGTTTTCCGGCAAATCTGTCCCGCTTACAAGTCGTCTTCGCAGCCTTCCTTCAATATATTTTTGGACGATAGCTGTCATTTATAACTCTGCAGGTTTGTGAGTTACAGTGCCCCTGAGCTCCTTTCTTCAACTCGCTATCTTGTGAGCTGGCCGCAAACCCACAGGATTGCTTCAGGCCCTAATCTGGTTCCGGCACGGCATGCTGAGCCTTTGGTTAATTCCTCTTCCTGGTGGGAAATGAGCGTTAAATTTGCCCGTGCAGACACCTAGAGCTAGTCTCTCATTGGTTCTCCCTATTCCTTTTCATCTTGCGCAGAAATTGCAAACTGTGCCCCACAGGAGGTTAAAGGCACTGACTCTCCAAGTGGGGAGAGTGTTCGTAAAGGGTCTGGAATGGTGAACCCGAGTAAAAGGGGACGAAAACTGAGATGCATTTGAAAACGTTTGCCAGTAACACGGTGCACCATACTGTGGGTTTCCCATGCATGTTTTAGCTGAAGGAAGAATCCCTTAAACTTGGAGAGTTGGGACCCATGGAATGGGTACCATGCTGTATGACTTCAAAGGGTCTGCTTTTGCTCATCGAACCTCACCAATGCTATCAGCCCGAAGTGCCCAACCTTATGTCTCACTCAGCTGTGGGTGTAGATGTGGTAAATCCAGGTTGCATCACAAGCCCTGAATGAATTATTTAAGAATTGCTCTCTATTTCACTGTCCTTGGGTTTTGTTTGTGTAATTCATTTTGATAATGGGATTTATCGGATTTTCTCTGCTGCATTCATGCCGCTGTACACACGCTTCATTCTCTTACGGAGACATATAAATCCATGGGTTTGAAGATTCTTACTAGTCAGGTGTATTCCTAGGCGTTGAATATGGGGTGTTTAGTCCATTTCGTTGAGCAAGGGGTAGGTCTTGAGTATTACATATTTGGCTTATGGAAAGGTATCTGTGCTAATTTCTATCTCTGGTTTTATGCAGCACCCCAACTCACCTTTCCCCTTAAGCAAGCATAAGTTGGTTTTCTAAATTTGAGACCCTGTTCTGTTTTGTAATTCAGTTCATGTGTAGCCAAGTTTACATTCCGTGTAGTAGTGATATCTTATGATGTTTCATTTTCTGTGTGACTTATTTCACTTAGAATCATCGTACCTGAATCCACTCATTATGCCGCGACGGGCCTGATGACATAGATTTCATTGCTGAGTGATATTCCATTGTACGTACGTACCACAACTTCTTTATCCATTTTTCACATTCTGGGATATGTAACTTGTACCGTAGACGAGGTTCTTGTAAACAGAGCCGTCCGACACTTTGGGGTGGCTGTGTGTTTTTGATTTTAATTTCCCTAAGCTATAGGACCATAAGTGGAAGTGCCGTAGGCTCCATA
This sequence comes from Delphinapterus leucas, assembly GCF_059928025.1. Lineage (NCBI taxonomy): Eukaryota > Metazoa > Chordata > Mammalia > Artiodactyla > Monodontidae > Delphinapterus > Delphinapterus leucas. The sequence goes on along the minus strand of NW_028322254.1, from coordinate 2,972,862 downwards.
GCTTTCTTTTTTCGGTGTTCTGGGAAACACCATACACTTCTCCAGAGTGGCTGTTGGCAATTTACATCCCGCCCATCAGAATAACAAAGCTCCGTGTTCTCCATGGCTTGTGCTGCCTTTCTGGATTTTACACTTTTTTCAGATGGCCCTTTTGACCGGGGGGCAGTGAGACTTCATTGTAGTGCAGATTTCTTTAACATGCTTGCTTGGTTGGCCAAAAAGGGCGTATGCGTTTTTTCCTGAATATATTCAGGAAAAAACGCATACGCCCTTTTTGGCCAAGAGCATCATTGTCGACGTTCTGCCTCTTTTCCTATGCTTTAAATGCAATTCCCGTCTACCCCCTGAAATCGTTTTCCTGCAAATCTGTCCCGCTTACAAGTCGTCTTCGCAGCCTTCCTTTAATATATTTTTGAACGATAGCTGTCATTTATAACTCTGCAGGTTTGTGAGTTACAGTGCCCCTGAGCTCCTTTCTTCAACTCGCTATCTTGTGAGCTGGCCGCAAACCCACAGGATTGCTTCAGGCCCTAATCTGGTTCCGGCACGGCATGCTGAGCCTTTGGTTAATTCCTCTTCCTGGTGGGAAATGAGCATTAAATTTGTCCGTGCAGACACCTAGAGCTAGTCTCTCATTGGTTCTCCCTATTCCTTTTCATCTTGCGCAGAAATTGCAAACTGTGCCCAACAGGAGGTTAAAGGCACTGACTCTCCAAGTGGGGAGAGTGTTTGTAAAGGGTCTGGAATGGTGAACCCGAGTAAAAGGGGACGAAAACTGAGATGCATTTGAAAACGTTTGCCAGTCACACGGTGCACCATACTGTGGGTTTCCCATGCATGTTTTAGCTGAAGGAAGAATCCCTTAAACTTGGAGAGTTGGGACCCATGGAATGGGTACCATGCTGTATGACTTCAAAGGGTCTGCATTTGCTCATCGAACCTCACCAATGCTATCAGCCCGAAGTGCCCAACCTTATGTCTCACTCAGCTCTGGGTGTAGATGTGGTAAATCCAGGTTGCATCACAAGCCCTGAATGAATTATTTAAGAATTGCTCTCTATTTCACTGTCCTTGGGTTTTGTTTGTGTAATTCATTTTGATAATGGGATTTATCGGATTTTCTCTGCTGCATTCATGCCGCTGTACACACGCTTCATTCTCTTACGGAGACATATAAATCCATGGGTTTGAAGATTCTTACTAGTCAGGTGTATTCCTAGGCGTTGAATATGGGGTGTTTAGTCCATTTCGTTGAGCAAGGGGTAGGTCTTGACTATTACATATTTGGCTTATGGAAAGGTATCTGTGCTAATTTCTATCTCTGGTTTTATGCAGCACCCCAACTCACCTTTCCCCTTAAGCAAGCATAAGTTGGTTTACTAAATTTGAGACCCTGTTCTGTTTTGTAATTCAGTTCATGTGTAGCCAAGTTTACATTCCGTGTATTAGTGATATCTTATGATGTTTCATTTTCTGTGTGACTTATTTCACTTAGAATCATCGTACCTGAATCCACTCATTATGCCGCGACGGGCCTGATGACATAGATTTCATTGCTGAGTGATATTCCATTGTACGTACGTACCACAACTTCTTTATCCATTTTTCACATTCTGGGATATTTAACTTGTACCGTAGACGAGGTTCTTGTAAACAGAGCCGTCCGACACTTTGGGGTGGCTGTGTGTTTTTGATTTTAATTTCCCTAAGCTATAGGACCATAAGTGGAAGTGCCGTAGGCTCCGTAGCTTTGTTTTTTCGGTGTTCCGGGAAACACCATACACTTCTCCAGAGTGGCTGTTGGCAATTTACATCCCGCCCATCAGCATAACAAGGCTCCCTGTTCTCCATGGCCTGTGCTGCCTTTCTGGATTTTACACTTTTTTCAGATGGCCCTTATGACCGGGGGTCAGTGAGACTTCATTGTAGGGCAGATTTCTTTAACATGCTTGCTTGGTTGGCCAAAAAGGGCGTATGCGTTTTTTCCTGAATATATTCAGGAAAAAACGCATACGCCCTTTTTGGCCAAGAGCATCATTGTCTACGTTCTGCCTCTTTTCCTATGCTTTAAATGCAATTCCCGTCTACCCCCTGAAATCGTTTTCCTGCAATTCTGACCCGCTTACAAGTCGTCTTCGCAGCCTTCCTTCAATATATTTTTGGACGATAGCTGTCATTTATAACTCTGCAGGTTTGTGAGTTACAGTGTCCCTGAGCTCCTTTCTTCAACTTGCTTTCGTGTACGCTGGCCGCAAAACTGCTGGATTGCTTCAGGCCCTAAACTGGTTCCGGCACGGCACGCTGAGCCTTTGGTTAATTCCTCTTCCTGGTGCGAAATGAGCATTAAATTTGCTCGTGCAGACACCTACAGCTAGTCTCTCATTGGTTCTCCCTATTCCTGTTCATCTTGCGCAGAAATTGCAAACTGTGCCAAACAGGAGGTTAAAGGTACAGACTCTCCAAGTGGTGAGAGTGTTAGTAAAGGGTCTGGAATGATGAACCCAAGTAAAAGGGGACAAAAACTGAGATGCATTTGAAAACGTTTGTCGGTCACACGGTGCACCATACTGTGGGTCTCCCATGCATGTTCTGGCTGAAGGAAGAATCCCTTAAATCTGGAGAGGTGGGAACCATGGAATGGGTACCATGCAGTATGACTTCAAAGGGTCTGCATTTGCTCATCGAACCTCACCAATGCTATCAGCCCGAAGTGCCCAACCTTATGTCTCACTCAGCTCTGGGTGTAGATGTGGTAAATCCAGGTTGCATCACAAGCCCTGAATGAATTATTTAAGAATTGCTCTCTATTTCACTGTCCTTGTGTTTTGTTTTTGTAATTCATTTTGATAATGGGATTTATCGGATTTTCTCTGCTGCGTTCATGCCGCTGTACACACGCTTCATTCTCTTACGGAGACATATAAATCCATGGGTTTGAAGATTCTTACTAGTCAGGTGTATTCCTAGGCGTTGAATATGGGGTGTTTAGTCCATTTCGTTGAGCAAGGTGTAGGTCTGGGCTATTACATATTTGGCTTATGGAAAGGTATCTGTGCTAATTTCTATCTCTGGTTTTATGCAGCACCCCAACTCACCTTTCCCCTTAAGCAAGCATAAGTTGGTTTTCTAAATTTGAGACCCTGTTCTGTTTTATAATTCAGTTCATGTGTAGCAAAGTTTACATTCCATGTATTAGTGATATCTTATGATGTTTCATTTTCTGTGTGACGTATTTCCCTTAGAATCATCGTACCTGAATCCACTCGTTATGCCGCGATGGGCCTGATGACATAGCTTTCATTGCTGAGTGATATTCCATTGTACGTACGTACCACAACTTCTTTATCCATTTTTCACATTCTGGGATATTTAACTTGTACCGTAGAAGAGGTTCTTGTAAACAGAGCCGTCCGACACTTTGGGGTGGCTGTGTGTTTTTGATTTTAATTTCCCTAAGCTATAAGACCATAAGTGGAAGTGCCGTAGGCTCCGTTGCTTTGTTTTTCAGGGGTTCCAGGAAACACCATACACTTCTCCAGATTGGCTGTTGGCAATTTACATCCCGACCATCAGCATAACAAGGCTCCCTGTTCTCCTTGGCCTGTCCTGTCTTTGTGGATTTTACACTTGTTTCAGATGTCCCTTTTGACCGGGGGGCAGTGAGACTTCATTGTAGTGCAGATTTCTTTAACATGCTTGCTTGGTTGGCCAAAAAGCGCATATGCTTTTTTTCCTGAATATATTCAGGAAAAAACGCATACACCCATTTTGGCCAAGAGCATCATTGTCGACGTTCTGCCTCTTTTCCTATGCTTTAAATGCAATTCCCGTCTACCCCCTGAAATCGTTTTCCTGCAATTCTGCCCCGCTTACAAGTCGTCTTCGCAGCCTTCCTTCAATATATTTTTGGACGATAGCTGTCATTTATAACTCTGCATGTTTGTGAGTTACAGTGCCCCTGAGCTCCTTTCTTCAACTCGCAACTTGTGAGCTGGGCGCAAACCCGCAGGATTGCTTCAGGCCCTAATCTGGTTCCGGCACGGCATGCTGATCCTTTGGTTAATTCTTCTTCCTGGTGGGAAATGAGCGTTAAATTTGCCTGTGCAGACACTTACTGCTAGTCTCTCATTGGTTCTCCCTATTCCTGTTCATCTTGCGCAGAAATTGCAAACTGTGCCAAACAGGAGGTTAAAGGCACTGACTCTCCAAGTGGGGAGAGTGTTAGTAAAGGTTCTGGAATGGTGAACCCGAGTAAAAGGGGACGAAAACTGAGATGCATTTGAAAACCTTTCCTGGTCACACGGTGCACCATAGTGTGGGTTTCCCATGCATGTTTTAGCTGAAGAAAGAATCCCTTAATCCTGGAGATTTGGGACCCATGGAATGGGTACCATGCAGTATGACTTCAAAGGGTCTGCATTTGCTCATCGAACCTCAACAATGGTATCAGCCCGAAGTGCCCAACCTTATGTCTCACTCAGCTCTGGGTGTAGATGTGGTAAATCCAGGTTGCATCACAAGCCCTGAATGAATTATTTAAGAATTGCTCTCTATTTCACTCTCATTGTGTTTTGTTTTTGTAATTTATTTTGATAATGGGATTTATCGCATTTTCACTGCTGTGTTCATGCCGCTGTACTCATGCTTGATTCTCTTACGGAGACATATAAATCCATGAGTTTGAAGATTCTTACTAGTCAGGTGTATTCGTAGGTGTTGAATATGGCGTGTTGAGTCCATTTCGTTGACCAGGGAGTAGGTTTTTTCTATTACATATTTGGCTTATCGAACGGTATCTGTGCTAATTTCAATCTCTTGTTTTATGCAGCTCCCCAACTCTCCTTTTTCCTTAAGCAAACATAAGTTGGTCTTCTAAATTTGAGACCCCATTCTGTTTTGTAATTCAGGTCATTTGTAGCCACGTTTACATTCCATGTATTAGTAATATCGTATGTCTTTTTCTTTTTGAATTATGTGACTTTGAATGATCATACGTAACTACTCTGGGGTTGTTACAACTGGCCATATTTCACTGATTTTCAGGCTGAGTAATATTCCACTCTACATAAGTGCCACACCTCTATCCATTTTTTCCCTCCAGAGACATATAAATTATATCCTAGTCGAGGATCTTTTAAACAGAGAGGCGGTAAACATTGGGGTGCCTGTGTCCTCTCCATTTTTGTCTTTCCCAAGATATACGTCCATGAGTGCAAGTGCCCTGTGCTCTGTAGCTCATTTTTTAGATGCTTTAGTAAACACAATACACTTCTCAAGAGTGACCATTGGCAATATACATTTCCACTATAAGCCTCACAGGGCTCCCTTTTCTCCTTGCCCTGTCCTGCATTTCTGGTGTTTACACTTTATGAGGAAGGCTCTTCTGACTGATGCGAAGTGATATGTTTTGTAGTACTGATTTCCAGTGCCCACCTGTTTGGTTGGCTAAAAAAGTGTATGCCCTTTTCTTGAATATATACAGAAAAAGACGCATACACCCTTTTTGGCCAACTGCAATGTTGGCAATGTTCAGCCCCTTTTCTTGTGCTTAATGGCGAGTCCTTTCTACCTCTTCCAATCCCTTTCCTGCCATTCTCCGTTGCTTACAAGTCCTTTTCTCTGACTTTCCTCAAGACATTTTTCAGTGAGAGATATTTTCAACTCTGCAGTTTCGTGAATTTTAGCGGCCCTGAGTTCCATTTTTCAACTTGTGTTTATGGGAACTGGCCACAAAGCAGCGGGATTTCCTCAAGCCCTATTCTGTTTCCATGGGCAACCCTAGCTTTTAGTCAATTCGTCTTCCTGATTGGAAATTAGAGTGACATGTGCCTGTCCGAACACCTAGGACTTGTCTCACATTGTTCCTCCTCCTTCTGCTTCATCCTCTGGACAAATTCCAAACTGTATGCAACAGGATGTTGACAGTGCTGACATCTCCAAGTGGGGAGACTGTTCGTAAAGACGCTGGAGGGGTGAACCCGAGCACCAGGAGATGAGGAGATGAGATGCCTTTTCCAAACTCTTCCCGATCAGACGGTATACCATCTTCTGGGTGTGACAGGCATATTTTAGCTGTAGGAAGTGTCCCATTCATGTGAGGAGAACACCAGGGCTTTTTCAAAATCACTGTCTCTCCACAACCCAAACTGGGGAATTTTTTAAGCTACGGCTACACATATGTTCATTAAGGGCCTTGGGAAGTAGGCAGAGTCCAAACTTTAGATGATTGAAGTCTTCAGGGTCAGAAGCACTCACCACCGGCTTCCCTTAGGTTCCATTTTAACTGTCATTAATAGATGATGTCAATAAAAATATCTATTCTTTTTTCAGATTATTTCCCCTTATAGGTTATTGCAAAATATTGAGTGTAGTTCCCTGTGCTGTACAGTAGTTCCTTGTTGATGATCGATTTTATACATAGCAGTGTGTATGTGTTAATCCCAAACTGTTAATTTATCCCTCCTCCCACCTTTCCCCTTTGGTAATAATAAATTATAAGATTTTATACTTCTCAGAAATGGGGGAGCTGAAAGAGAGGTATAATTTTCAATGGAAAAGCATTTAAAACAAGATTGAAGCTTTAACCAAGATTATTAGATGTACATCCTTGGAAAGAAATCACTTCGTTTCTCTAGTATTGACCTGACAAATAAGACAAACCTTTCACTGAACTTGCTTATAATAAAGTGATGGAAATATCAAATGGAAGTGTTAGAAACATCTTATTTTACCCGAGCCTTATACACTGTTCTATGTTAATTACAGTTTGGCTCACACATCTGTTCATTGAAGTTACAATGTTCTCAATTTCTGTTACTGATCCTCCAGAGTGGACCCCAACAAGTGTCCCCCTGCCCAGTGTCATTGGAGCCAACAGATCGAGACTGAGTTTGGTTCAGAAGCAAAGGAAACTTTATATTTTGATCAGAGAATGCAGAGGTGAGAGCATGTGCTACCCCGTGGGCTGTGGGCTGGGCTGCTGTGTAGAGATCCTGTCAGAGTCAGTGGGAGGGAGGGGGCGGAGCTCTCGAGGGCCCTGTTGGCTGCAGCTCAGGCTCTATATTGCGGAGTCTGCACTGTGCTCCAGGAGCTGAAGTGTCGACCCAGCCATTCTGCACTAGGAAATCTGGTCTGAAGTGCCGGCTGTTGAACTTCTGTATGCGGGACCCTAGGAGCACGTGAAATTAGACAAAGCACAAAGGATAAAAAAGGTTAGACTTTATTTTATTGCCCAGACTCTATTTTTATCTCCCAGGGATTTTTAAGGGGCTTTGCCTGGGACAAACCCCTCTTCTGCATTTTGTCCCCTTCCTCATTCTTAGAGTGCTGAGGGTGCAGACCCTTCATCTGTAACTGCTGAGTGCTGAGTTAGGAGCCCTCATACCCGTGGGAGAGGGTCTGAACTTCTCCCCAGCAGCCTCCAGGTGACGTTGATTGTCCGCAGGCCTCCTGCCTCCCTGCTCGTCCGCCTGAGCACAAGTATTGGTAGTGTTATAGATTCTAATGACCTTTAAGGGTCCAGGAAGGAGATGTGCAGTGACGCTGTGAGGTCCAGTTTCACCCCGCCCCACATTTGTTCGGCCACCTTAGGCTGACCGTTTCTGCCAGCCTAGATGCTCTGACCAGTAGTCTGTGCTTTCTTCAGTTAGGCCCCTGAATTAACGTAAAAACAGCACCAGGTGTCAGCACCCTGACTGCTCAACTCCCAGACAGTCCAGGGTCAGTGGTGATGAAGGACCATGATGGCCACTGAGTCAACAGCCTTTTGAAGTAAACAGGAGTCCAGCCGGTCTTATTGGCCACCATCATCACAGTGTCTGTAGGCTTTTCTATGGTGACAGCATGATATACGGTTCCCCTGCCAAGATTATTACCTCCCCTCTGGGTGCAGTAAGTCCTGCAAGCAGTAGTCTACTCTTTTGGGACACACTCTTGTTGTTTTATGAGAGAAACTCCAGGTCAAGTGATGGTCACACGAGTCGTCATGGTGCCCTTTGCCCCAGTTATCTCTCTGGAGGTTGGAGTTGGAGGACCTCCTCACTCAAGGTCAGTGTGCCCACGGAGCAAACCCTGCAACTTCAGGGCATGGTTGGGGGTTAGGATCACCACGTGGGGTCCTTTTCACTTAGGAAGGAGGTGGCCTTTTGGGCTGCTGATTTCCAGGTTTTCAGATACTGCCAGTATCTTGGCCAGATGTGGCAGTGGGCCAAGCCCCTTGGTGACCGTAGTTTATCCTACCTGGATGGCATTCTTGCATTGTTCCATTTCAAGTGGTCCCAGGTTTTGCACTAATACTCCAATGGCCATTCAAATTTCACTAGGAATGTAAAGGTCAAAGGGTTTAGCTAAATTAGGGAGTTCCAGGGCAAGGGTCTGAATTGACTGCTCTTTCCATTCTTGAAAGGCCACTTCTGGATTCTATTCAAAAGGATCATCATCTTTTTCTTTCAGTGTTTCATATAGAGGCCCAGCTAGTAGACTGTAGTTAGGGATCCAGAAGCAGCAAACCCTGGCCTCCCCAGGAACCCCTAAGCTGTCTTCTAGTTTTAGAAATGGGTAAGGCTGTAAATTGTTTCTTCCCTTTCCTGGGATGGGCTTCTCCGACCTTCTGTGAGAATGCAGCCCACGCAGGTCACCATAGTCTGTGATATTTGAGCGTTTTCTTGGACAACTTGTATCCTTTATTGGCTTGGTAGTTCAGAGGTCTCCTTAGTAGGGCTGGCGATCAGAATGTCGTCTGCATATTGAAGGAGTGTTTCCTTTTCCAGAGGTAGAACTTTTAGGTCTTTAGCTGAGCTTTCCCCAAAGATGGTGTGGGAATTTTTGAACCCTTGGGGCAACACGGCCCGGAAGTATTGTTTTAGTTGTATGTTGAGTCCTGCCACTCACAAGCCAAAATTTCTTGTGACTCTGGGACTAATAGAATACAAAAGAAGGCTTCATTGAAGACTAATACAGAATACCATGTCCTGGTGGTTAGTAGAATGACCAGCAGGGTGTAGGGTTTAGGAACTACTGGAGGTATATCCTCGGTGGCTTCACTGACTGTCCTGACATCTTTTACCAGTACTCCAGCCGCCCATGGGTCTCTCGAGGTCAGGCCAATCCCAGGATATGGAGCTCACCTGGGCAGGTACCCCACCCCCACCCCAGCCCACGGGGCTCTCGTGTTCAGGCCCCTCCCAGGATATGGGGCTCCCTGGGCAGGTTCCCCTGCAGCCCATGGGGATCTCGTGGTCAGGCCCCTCCCAGGATACAGAGCTACCCTTTCAGGTACCGTGGCAGGGCTGGGCACACAGGAGCCATGCACATCGCCCTCATTGCAGAGCACTCCCAGCTCACCTGTCACTCAGATCTGACACAGAGCACCTCAGAGCAGGACTTGAACTAACAAACAGCAGCTCCGACAGGTCTGTGACCCTGGGCATCACTCTGTGTGGCCTCCCTCCACCTGGTCTTCCAGAGACTTCCACTGCATCCGGGGCACCAGGCCTCTGTCTCCACCCACCACCCACCCCTGCTCTCCCTGACTCCTGGGTACTTCTCATTAGAAGAGGGTTTTCTTGAAGTTGTCTCCCACTCATGGGCCAGATAATATAATTAGAAAACAAGCCAGAGCTGCAGCCCCTTGTCTATCCTGACTCTCAGGAGCCCACACCTGTTCCTTGGACCTGGCCGATTCAGCAAGTTCCAGTTTCTGCAACTGTGAGCCCCTGAGGGGTGATTATTGGCTGGCCTGGGAAGCCTTACCATGCCGACCAGTCCTCCCCAGGTGTGCCTGGGTTGAGATCAATATAAACACCGCTCCAGGCAGCAAGAGCACCTGCAGCTGTGCCTGACGCCATTTTCTGCCCTGTCAGCAGTCTCGGGGCTGGACTGGTGGGAGGGAGTGAGAGGCCACGGCTTTGTGGGTTGCCCAGTGTGAGTGGGGCTCTGCTGGACTTTCTGCAGCAGTTGCCAAGATGCCACCTGCTAAAGAAGAGGATGTGCCACCCATACCTGCCGCTGGAATTTCTCCCTGGGCAGAGGTGAGTAAGGAAGAAAGCAGTGGGGGCCGGGACAGGAGGGGTATCTCAGGCAGGGAAATGGAAAGCTTCCAGAAGAGCACCCAGGGCCAGGACCATCCTGTCTGGCCTGCAGGCACCAAGTCGGCTGGCATGCTGTCGCTCATGTGGCTCCATGGCCCTTCCTCTAGGCTTTCAAGTCCTTGTACATATTCAGGTGTTTTACCTGGGAAGGGTGGGAACATTTCAGCAGCAGCTGGCCTGGGGCTCGGCCCACGTTTACTCACAGATGCCTCAGCACGGGCCCCCAGCTTTGCAATGAGGACGCTTGTTGCGTGGGGCATGCTGGCTGAATGGGAGATGATTCCCCACCACTGACCAACTTCAGAATTGTTTACAACTGGAGCAAGGGCCCTGATACGGTTTTCCTCTGTGTAACTGGTGGGTTCTGTTTTTTTTTCTTTTTTTCGTTTTTGGTTCAAGGTAGATTTTATTCCTCTTTTTTGTATTTACAGATATAAGCATGGAAATAATTTATTCATATAAATACATGTATGTGAAGGGAAGAATATTTTTTCTGTTTTACTTTTTGTAATTTTGAATTTTATTTTATTTTTTTATACAGCAGGTTCTTTTTGGTTACCTATTTTATACATAGAAATGTATACATGCCAATCCCAATCTCTCAACTCCTCCCACCACCACCCCCCTAACAGCTTTCCCCCCTTGGTGTCCATACGTTTGTTGTCTACATCTGTTGCTCTATTTCTGCCTTGCAAAACGGTTCATCTGTACAACTTCTAGGTTCCACATATATGCATTTATATACAGGATTTGTTTTTCTCTTTCTGACTTACTTCACTCTGTATGACAGTCTCTAGATCCATCAACGTCTCTACAAATGACCCAATTTCATTCCTTTTTATGGCTTAGTAATATTCCATTTTATATATGTACCTCATCTTTATGCATTCGTCTGTCTGTGGGCATTTAGTTTGCTTCCATTACCTGGATATTGTAAATAGTGATGCAATGAACATTGCGGTGAATGTCTCTTTTCGTTTTATGGTTTTGTCTGGGTATATGCCCAGTAGTGGGATTGCTGTATTATATGGTAATTCTATTCTTAGTTTTATAAGAAACTCCATAATGTTCTCCACAGTGACTGCATCAATTTACATTCCCAACAATAGTGGAAGAGGTTTCCTTATCTCCGCACCCTTTCCAGCATTTGTTGTTTGTAGATTTTCTGATGATGCCCATTCTAACAGGTGTGAGGTGATACACCATGGATTAGTCTATTTCGTTCAGCAAAGAGTAGGTCTTGTCTATTACATATTTGGCTTATGGAACGGTATGTGTGCTCATTTCAATCTCTGGTTTTATACAGCACCCCAACTCAACTTTCCCGTTAAGCAAGCATAAGTTTTTATCTAAATGTGAGACTCTGTTCGGTTTTGTAATTCAGTTTATGTGTAGCCAAGTTTACACTCCCTCTATTTGTGATATCTTATGATAATTATGTTTCTCTGTGTGACATATTTCTCTTAGAATCATCATACTTAAATCCACTCAATTTGCTGCTACAGGCCTGATGACATTGATTTCATTGCTGAGTGATATTCCGTTGTACGTAAGTAGGACAACTCCTTTATCCATTTTTTTCTTTCTGGGATATTTAATTTGTACTGGACTCAAGGTTCTTGTAAACACAGCAGCCCTGGATATTGTGTTGGCTGTGTCTTGTTGATTTTAATTTTCCTAAGCTATAGGGCCAAAAGTGGAAGTGCCCTAGGCTCTGTAGCTTTGTTTTTTAAATGTTTCAGCATACACCATAAACATCACCAGAGTGTCTGTTGGCAATTTACATCCCGTCCATCAGCATAACAAGGCTCCCTGTTCTCCATGGCCTGTCCTGTGTTTCTGGGTTTTACACTTTTTTCAGATGGCTCTTTTGACGAATGGGAAATGAGAGTTCATTGTAGTGCGGATTTCCATTGCTCGAATTCTTGGTTGGCCACAAAGGGCATATGCGTTTTTTCCTGAATATATTCAGGAAAAAATGTATACGCACTTTTTGTCCAAGTGCATCACTGTCAAAGATCTGCCGCTTTTCACATGCTTTAAATGCAATTCCAATCTACCTCCTGAAATATGATTCCTGCAATTCTGCCTCGTTTTCAAGTCCTCTGTGCAGACTTACTTCAATATATTTTTGCCAATAGCTGTCATTTATAACTCTGCAGGTTTGTGAATTACAGTGCCTGTGATTTCCTTTCTTAACTCGTTTCCTTGAAAGCTGGCCACAGAACCGCAGGTTTGCTTCAGGCCGTAATCAGGGTCCCGCACGGCACTCTGAGCCTTTGGTTAATTCCTCTTCCTGGTGGGAAATTAGAGTTAAATGTGCCCCTCCAGACACCTGCCTCACTCCCAGCCCCTTGGTGATGTGTGTCCTCTGGTTTGAGGCCACATGTGCTGGGTTCCTCACCTTTCGCAGATGTGGCCCCACTGGTGTGCGGACACTCCTGCCTGGTTCCCATCCCCTTGGTGATGTGAGCCCTCCAGTGAGAGTCTGATCCTGGTTGGGCTCCTCACACTTCTGTGAGGTGGGCCCTCTTCTCTGAGGTCACTCCTGCCTGGCTGACACACCCCGCCTTGGCGACGTCGGCCCTCTGGTGGCAGTTGGAGCCCGCTGGGAGCCTCCTCCCCTCAGTGATGAGACCCTCTGGCATCAGGCCCTAACTGCTGGTTACCCACATTTTCTGATACGTGCTAAGTGGTGTGAGGGCACTCCTGCCAGGTTCCCATCCCCATGTGCCTTCTGCTCTATGGTCCCAACACCTGTGTTGTTCACAGTTTCAGGATGTTGGCTCTCTGGTGTTAGTTCACTCAGGCCTAGATCCCATAGACTCTGTGCTCTGAGCCGCCTGCTGGGAGGTTCCTACTGCTGGATTCCTTTCCATTTTTATTCTTTGGGTCCTGTGTTTTCATGCTCCTCCTTCCTGACTCACTCCCAGCCCCTTTGTGATGTAGGTCCTCTGGTTTGAGGCCACATGTGCCGGTTTCCTCACCTTTATTGATGTGGCCCCACTGGTGTGAGGACACTCCTGCCTGGTTCCCATCCCCTTGGTGATGGGGGCCCTCTGGTGAGAGTCTGATCCTGGCTGGATTCCTCACCCTTCTGGGAGGTGGGCCCTCTGCTGTGAGGTCACTCCTGCCTGGCTGGCACACATCACCTTGGCGATGTGGGTCCTCAGTTGTGAGTTGGTGCCTGCTGGGAGTCTCCTCCCCTCGGTAATGAGGGCCCTCTGGCATCAGGCCCTAACTCATGGGCTCCCAAAATTTTCTGATATGTGCCCTGTCGTGCGAGTACACTCCTGCCACGTTCCCATCCCCATGGGGATGTGGGCCTTCTGCTCTGAGGTCCCACCAGCTGGGTTGCTCATAGTGTCATGATGTGAGCCCTCTGCTGTGAGTTCACTGTGGCCTGGATCCCATAGACTCCGTATTCTGGGCCACCTGCTGGGGGGTTCCAACTGCTGGATTCCTCACATTTTTTATTCTGTGGGCCCTGTGTTGTTAGGCTACTCCTGCCTGCCTCACTCGGAGCACCTTGGAAATGTGGGTCCTCTGGTTTAGGCCACATGTGCTGGGTTCGTCACCTTTCTATAATGTGGCCACACTGGTGTGAGGACACTCCTGCCTTGTTCCGGTCCCCTTGGTGATGTGGGCTCTCTGGTGAGAGTCTTATCCTGGCTGGTTTCCTCACCCTTCTGTGAGGTAGGCCCTCTGCTGTGAGGTCACTCCTGCCTGACTGGCACACGTCACCTTGGCGACGTGGGCCCTCAGTTGGGAGTTGGTGCCTGCTGGGAGTCTCCTCCCCTCGGTAATGAGGGCCCTCTGGCGTCAGGCTCTAACTCCTGGGCTCCCAAAATTTTCTGATGTGCGCCCTGTGGTGTGAGTACACTCCTGCCAGGTTTCCAACCCCATGAGAATATGGGCCTTCTGCTCTGAGGTCCCAACGGTGGGTGGCTCAGTTTCATGATGAGGGCCCTCTGGTGTGAGTTCACTCCGGCCTGGATCCCATAGCCTCGCTGCTCCTGGCCGCCTGCGGGGAGGTTCCAACTGCGGGATTCCTCACCTTTTTTCTTCTATGGGCCCTCTGTTTGGAGACTCCTCCTGCCTGGCTCACTCCCAGCCCCTTGGTGATGTGTGTCCTCTGGTTTGAGGCCACGTGTGCTGGGTCCCTCACCTTTCGATGATGTGGCCCCGCTGGTGTGAGGACACTCCTGCCTGGTTTCTATCCCCTTGGTGATGTGGGCCCTCTGGTGAGAGTCTGATCCTGGCTGGGTTCCTCACCCTTCTGTGAGGTGGGCCCTCTGCTGTGAGGTCACTACTGACTGGCTGGCACACCCCGCCTTGGCGACATCGGCCCTCTTGTGGCAGTTGGAGCCTGCTGGGAGCCACCTCCCCTCGGTGATGAGGGCTCTCTAGCGTCAGGCCGTAACTGCTGGGTACCCACTTTTTCTGATACCTGCTAAGTGGTGCGAGGACACTCTTGCCATGTTCCCAAACCATGGGGATGTGGGCCTTCTGCTGTGAGGTCCCAATGGCTGGGTTGCTCACAGTTTCATGATATGGGCCCTCTGCTGTGAGTTCACTGCAGCCTGGATCGCATAGACTCGGTGCTCTGGGCCGCCTGCTGGGAGGTTCCCACTGCAGGATTCCTCAGCTTTTTTATTCTATGGGCCCTGTGTTGTGAGGCTACTCCTGCATGCCTCACTCCGAGCCCCTTGGAGATGTGGGTCTTCTGGTTTAGGCCACATGTGCTGGGTTCCTCACCTTTCTATGATGTGGTCACACTGGTGTGAAGACAGTCCTGCCTGGTTCTGATCCTCTTGGTGATGTGGGCCCTCTGGTGAGAGTCTAATCCTCTTTGGGTTCCTCGCACTTTTTTGAGGTTGGCCCTCTGCTCTGAGGTCACTCCTGCCTGGCTGGCACACCCCGCATTGGCGACGTTGGCCATCTTGTAGCAGTTGGAGCCTGCTGGGAGCCTCCTCTCCTCGGTGATGAGGGCCCTCTGGCGTCAGGCCCTAACTGCTGGGCTCCCCACATTTTCTGATGTGTGCCCACTGGTGCGATGACACTCCTGCTTGGTTCGCTTCCCCATGGGGATGTGGGCCTTGTGCTCTGAGGTCACAATGGCTAGGTTGCTCACAGTTTCATGATGAGGGCCCTCTGTTGTGAGTTCATCATTGCCTGGATCCCATAGCCTCGGTGCTCTGGGCCGCCTGCTGGGATGTTCCAACTGCTGGATTCCTCACCTTTTTTATACAATGGGCCACGTGTTTTGAGGTTCATCCTGCCTGCCTCGCTCCGAGACCCATGGAGATGTGGGTCCTCTGGTTTGAGGCCACATGTGCTAGGTACCTCAACTTGCGATGATGTGGCCCCACGGGTGTGAAGACACTCCTGCCTGGTTCCCAGCCCCTTGCTGATGTGGGCCCTCTGGTGAGAGTCTGATAATGGCTGGGTCCCTTACCCTTCTGTGAGGTGGGCCCTCTGATGTGAGGTCACTCCTGCCTGGCTGGCTCACGTCAACTTGGCGATGTGGGCCCTCTGTTGGCCACTGAAGCATGCTGGGAGCCCCCTACCCTCTTTAAGGAGGGCCTTGGAAAAAACGCATATGCACTTTTTGAACAAGTGCATCATTGTCGAGGTTCTGCCTCTTCTCTTATGCTTTCAGTGCACTTCCCGTCTACCTCCTGAAATCGTTTTCCTGGAATTCTGCCCCGCTTTCAAGTCCTCTTCGCAGCCTTCCTTCAATATATTTTTGGACGATAGCTGTCATTCATAACTCTGCAGGTTTGTGAATTACAGTGCCCCTGAGCTCCTTTGTTCAACTCGCTATCTTGTGAGCTGCCTGCACACCCGCAGTATTGCTTCAGGCCCTAATCTGGTTCCGGCACGGCATTCTGAGCCTTTGGTTAATTCCACTTCCTGGTGAGAAATGAGCATTAAATTGCCCGTGCAGACACCTACAGCTAGTCTCTCATTGGTTCTCCCTATTCCTGTTCATCTTGCGCAGAAATTACAAACTGTGACAAACAGGAGGTTAAAGGCACTGACTCTCCAAGTGGGGAGAGTGTTAGTTAAGCGTCTGGAATGGTGAACCCGAGTGTAAAGGGACGAAAACTGAGATGCATTTGAAAACGTTTCCCAATCACATGGTGGACCATACTCTGGGTTTCCCATACATGATGTAGCGGAAGGAAGAATCCCTTAAACCTGGAGAGTTGGGACCCTTGGAATGGGTACCATGCAGTATGACTTCAAAGGGTCTGCAATTGCTCACCGAACCTCAACAATGCTATCAGGGCGAAGTGTCCGGCCATATGACTCCCCAGCACTGGGTGTACATGTGGTAAATCCAGGTTGCATCAGAAGCCCTGAGTGAATTATTTAAGAATTGCTCTCTATTTCACTGTCATTGTGTTTTGTTTTTGAAATTTATTTTGATAATGTGATTTATCGGATTTTCACTGTTGCCTTTAGGCCACTGAACACACGCTGGATTCTCTTACGGACACATATAAATCCATGGGTTTTAAGATTCTTGCTAGGCAGGTATATTCCTAGGCGTTGAATATGGGGTGTTGAGCCCATTTCGTTGAGCAAGCAGTAGGTCTTGTCTATTACATATTTGGCTTATGGAACGGTATCAGTGCGAATTTCAATCTCTGTTTTTATGCAGCACCCGAACTCACCTTTCCCAAAAAGCAAGCATAAGATGGTTTTCTAAATTTGAGACACTGTTCTGTTTTGTAATTCAGTTCATGTGTAGCCAAGTTTATATTCCGTGTATTAGTGATATCTTATGATGTTTCTTTTTCTGTGTGACCTATTGCACGTAGAATCATCGTACCTGAATCCACTCATTATGCCGCTACAGGCCTGATGACATAGATTTCATTGCTGAGTGATATTCCATTGTACGTAAGAACCACAACTTCTTTATCCATTTTTCGCCCTCTGGGATATTTAACTTGTACCGTACAAGAGGTTCTTGTAAACAGAGCCGTCTGAAACTTTGGGGTGGCTGTGTGTTTTTGATTTTAATTTCCCTAAGCTATAGGACCATAAGTGGAAGTGCCATAGGCTGTGTTGCTTTGTTTCTTATGTGTTTCAGGAAATACCATACACTTCTCCAGAGTGGCTGTTGGCAATTCACATCCCGCCCATCAGGATAACAATGCTCTCTCTTCTCCATGGCCTGTGCTGCCTTTCTGGATTTTACACTTTTTTCAGATGGCCCTTTTGACCGGGGGGCAGAGAGACTTCATTGTAGTGCAGATTTCTTTACACGCTTGCTTGGTTGGCCAAAAAGGGCCTATGCGTTTTTTCCTGATTATATTCAGGAAAAAACGCATACGCCCTTTTTGGCCAAGTGCATAATTGTCGCCTTTCTCCGTCTTTTCCTAGGCTTTAAGTGCAATTCCATTCTACCCCCTGAAATCCTTTTCCTGAATTTCTGCCCAAATTCTAAGTCCTCTTCGCAGACATACTTCAATATATTTTGGACGATAGCTGTCATTTATAACTCTGCAGGTTTGTGAATTACAGTGCCCCTGAGCTCCTTTCTTCAACTCGCTTTCTTGTGAGTTGCCCGCAAAACCACAGGATTGCTTCAGGCCCTAATCTGGTTCCGGCAGGGCATGCTGGGCCTTTGGTTATTTCCTCTTCCTGGTGGGAAATGAGCGTACCATTTGCCCGTGCAGACACCTACAGCTAGTCTCTCATGGTTCTCCCTATTCCTGTTCATCTTGCGCAGAAATTGCAAACTGTGCCAAACAGGAGGTTAAAGGCACTGACTCTCCAAATGGGGAGAGTGTTAGTAAAGAGTCTGGAATGGTGAACCCGAGTAAAAGGGGACTAAAACTGAGATGCATTTGAAAACGTTTGCCGGTCACACGGTGCACCATACTGTGGGTTTCCCATGCATGTTTTACCTGAAGGAAGAATCCCTTAAAACTGGAGAGTTGGGACCCATGGAATGGGTACCATGCAGTATGACTTCAAAGGGTGTGCATTTGCTCATCGAACCTCACCAATGCTATCAGCCCGAAGTGCCCAACCTTATGTCTCACTCAGCTCTGTGTGTAGATGTGGTAAATCCAGATTGCATCACAAGCCCTGAATGAATTATTTAAGAATTGCTCTCTATTTCACTGTCGTTGTGTTTCGTTTTTGTAATTCATTTTGATAATAGGATTTATCGGATTTTCTCTGATGCATTCATGCCGCTGTACACACGCTTCATTCTCTTACGGAGTCATATAAATCCATGGGTTTGAAGATTCTTACTAGTCAGGTGTATTCCTAGTTGTTGAATATGGGGTGTTTAGTCTATTTCGTTGAGCAAGGGGTAGGTCTTGACTATTACATATTTGGCTTATGGAAAGGTATCTGTGCTAATTTCTATCTCTGGTTTTATGCAGCACCCCAACTCACCTTTCCCCTTAAGCAAGCATAAGTTGGTTTTCTAAATTTGAGACCCTGTTCTGTTTTGTAATTCAGTTCATGTGTAGCCAAGTTTACATTCCGTGTATTAGTGATATCTTATGATGTTTCATTTTCTATGTGACTTATTTCACTTACAATCATCGTACCTGAATCCACTGATTATGCCGCGACGGGCCTGATGACATAGATTTCATTGCTGAGTGATATTCCATTGTACGTACGTACCACAAGTTCTTTATCCATTTTTCAATTCTGGGATATTTAACTTGTACCGTAGACGAGGTTCTTGTAAACAGAGCCGTCCAACACTTTGGGGTGGCTGTGTGTTTTTGATTTTAATTTCCCTAAGCTATAGGACCATAAGTGGAAATGCCGTAGGCTCCGATGCTTTGTTTTTTCGGTGTTCCAGGAAACACCATACACTTCTCCAGAGTGGCTGTTGGCAATTTACATCCCGCCCATCAGCATAAAAAGGCTCCCTGTTCTCCATGGCCTGTGCTGCCTTTCTGGATTTTATACTTTTTTCAGATGGCCCTTTTGACCGGGGGGCAGTGAGACTTCATTGTAGTGCAGATTTCTTTACCTTGCTTGCTTGGTTGACCAAAAAGTGCGTATGCGTTTTTTCCTGAATATATTCAGGAAAAATCGCATACGCCCTTTTTGGCCAAGTGCATCATTGTCGACGTTCTGCCTCTTTTCCTATGCTTTAAATGCAATTCCAGTCTACCCCCTGAAATCGTTTTCCTGCAATTCTGCCCCGCTTTCAAGTCCTCTTCGCAGCCTTCCTTCAATATATTTTTGGACGATAGCTGTCATTTATAACTCTGCAGGTTTGTGAATTACAGTGCCCCTGAGCTCCTTTCTTCAAATCGCTTTCTTGTGAGCTGGCTGCAAACCCGCAGGATTGCTTCAGGCCCTAATCTGGTTCTGGCACGGCATGCTGAGTCTTTGGTTAATTCCTCTTCCTGGTTGGAAATGAGCGTTAAATTTGCCCGTGCAGACACCTACAGCTAGTCTCTCATTGCTTCTCCCTAATCCTGTTCATCTTGTGCAGAAATTGCAAACTCTGCCAAACAGCAGGTTAAAGGCACTGACTCTCCATGTGGGGAGAGTGTTAGTAAAGGGTCTGGAATTTTGAATCCGAGTAAAAGGGGACGAAAACTGAGATGCATTTGAAAACGTTTGCCAGTCACACGGTGCACCATACTGTGGGTTCCCCATGCATGTTTTAGCTGAAGGAAGAATCGCTTAAACCTGGAGAGTTGGGACCCATGGAATGGGTACCATGCAGTATGACTTCAAATGGTTTGCATTTGCTCATCGAACCTCACCAATGCTATCAGCCCGAAGTGTCCAACCTTATGTCTCACTCAGCTCTGGGTGTAGATGAGGTAAATCCAGGTTGCATCACAAGCCCTGAATGAATTATTTAAGAATTGCTCTCTATTTCACTGTCATTGTGTTTTGTTTTTGTAATTCATTTTGATAATGGGATTTATCGGATTTTCTCTGCTGCCTTCATGCAGCTGTACACACGCTTGATTCCCTTATGGAGATATATGAATCCATGGGTTTGAAAATTCTTTCTAGTCAGGTGTAATCCTAGGCGTTGAATATAGGGTGTTTAGCCCATTTCGTTGAGCAAGGGGTAGGTCTTGACTATTACATATTTGATGTATGGAGTGGTATCTGTGTTAATTTCTATCTCTGGTTTTATGGAGCAGCCCAACTCACCTTTCCCCTTAAGCAAACATAAGGGTTTTCTAAATTTGAGACCCTGTTCTGTTTTGTAATTCAGTTCATGTGTAGCCAAGATTACATTCCGTGTATTAGTGATATCTTATGATGTTTCATTTTCTGTGTGACTTATTTCACTTAGAATCATCGTACCTGAATCCACTCATTATGGCACGACGGGCCAGATGACATAGATTTCATTGGTGAGTGATATTCCATTGTACGTACGTACCACAACTTCTTTATCCATGTTTCGCTTTCTGGGATATTTAACTTGTACCGTAGACGAGGTTCTTGTAAACAGAGCCGTCTGAAACTTTTGGGTGGCTGTGTTTTTTTGATTTTAAGTTCCCTAAGCTATAGGGCCATAAGTGGAAGTGCCGTAGGCTCCGTTGCTTTGTTTTTTGTTGTTTCAGGAAACACCATACACTTCTCCAAAGTGGCTGTTGGCAATTTACATCCCAACCATCAGCATAACAAGGCTCCCTGTTCTCCATGGCCTGTGCTGCATTTCTGGATTTTACACTTTTTTCAGATGGCCTTTTTGACCGTGGGGCATGGAGACTTCATTGTAGTGCAGATTTCTTTAACATGCTTGCTTGGTTGACCAAAAAGTGCGTATGCGTTTTTTCCTGAATATATTCAGGAAAAAACGCATACGCCCTTTTTGGCCAAGTGCATCATTGTCGACGTTCTGCCTCTTTTCCTATGCTTTAAATGCAATTCCAGTCTACCCCCTGAAATCGTATTCCTGCAATTCTGCCCCCTCTCAAGTCCCCTTCGCAGCCTTCCTTCAATATATTTTTGGACGATAGCTGTCATTTATAACTCTGCAGGTTTGTGAATTACAGTGCCCCTGAGCTCCTTTCTTCAAATCGCTTTCTTTTGAGCTGGCCACAAACCCGCAAGATTGCTTCAGGCCCTAATCTGGTTCCGGCACGGCATGCTGAGCCTTTGGTTAATTCCTCTTCCTGGTGGGAAATGAGCGTTAAATTTACCCCTGCAGACACCTACAACTAGTCTCTCATTGGTTCTCCCTATTCCTGTTCATCTTGCGCAGAAATTGCAAACTGTGCCAATCAGGAGTTTAAAGGCACTGACTCTCCAAGTGGGGAGAGTGTTAGTAAAGGGTCTGGAATTGTGAACCCAAGTAAAAGGGGACAAAAACTGAGATGCATTTGAAAACATTTCCCGGTCACACGGTGCACCATACTGTGGGTTTCCCATGCATGCTTTAGCTGAAGGAAGAATCGCTTAAACCTGGAGAGTTGGGACCCATGGAATGGGTACCATGCAGTGTGACTTTAAATGGTCTGCATTTGCTCATCGAACCTCACCAATGCTATCAGCTCGAAGTGTCCAACATTATGTCTCACTCAGCTCTGGGTTTAGATGAGGTAAATCCAGGTTGCATCACAAGCCCTGAATGAATTATTTAAGAATTGCTCTCTATTTCACTGTCATTGTGTTTTGTTTTTGTAATTCATTTTGATAATAGGATTTATCGGATTTTCTCTGCTGTCTTCATGCAGCTGTACACACGCTTGATTCTCTTATGGAGACATATAAATCCATGGGTTTGAAGATTCTTACTAGTCAGGTGTATTCCTAGGCGTTGAATATAGGGTGTTTAGCCCATTTCGTTGAGCAAGGGGTAGGTCTTGACTATTACATATTTGACGTATGGAATGGTATCTGTGCTAATTTCTATCTCTGGTTTTATGCAGCACCCCAACTCACCTTTCCCCTTAAGCAAACATAAGTTGGTTTTCTAACTTTGAGACCTTGTTCTGTTTTGTAATTCAGTTCATGTGTAGCCAAGATTACATTCGGTGTATTAGTGATATCTTATGATGTTTCATTTTCTGTGTGACTTATTTCACGTAGAATCATCGTACATGAATCCACTCATTATGCCACGACGGACCAGATGACATAGATTTCATTGGTGAGTGATATTCCATTGTACGTACGTACCACAACTTCTTTCTCCATTTTTCGCTTTCTGGGATATTTAACTTGTATCGTAGACGAGGTTCTTGTAAACAGAGCCGTCTGAAACATTGGCGTGACTGTGTGTTTTTGATTTTAATTTCCCTAAGCTATAGGACCATAAGTGGAACTGCCGTAGGCTCCGTTGCTTTGTTTTTTAGGTGTTTCAGGAAACACCATACATTTCTCCAGAGTGGCTCTTGGCAATTTACATCCCACCCATCAGCATAACAAGGCTCCCTGTTCTCCATGGCCTGTGCAGCATTTCTGGATTTTACACTTTTTTCAGATGGCCCTTTTGACTGGGGGGCAGTGAGACTTCATTGTAGTGCAGATTTCTTTAACTTGCTTGCTTCGTTGACCAAAAAGTGCGTATGCGTTTTTTCCTGAATATATTCAGGAAAAAACGCATACGCCCTTTTTGGCCAAGTGCATCATTGTCGATGTTCTGCCTCTTTTCCTATGCTTTAAATGCAAATCCAGTCTACCCCTTAAATCGTTTTCCTGCAATTCTGCCCCGCTTTCAAGTCCTCTTCGCAGCCTTCCTTCAATATATTTTTGGACGATAACTGTCATTTATAACTCTGCAGGTTTGTGAATTACAGTGCCCCTGAGCTCCTTTCTTCAAATCGCTTTCTTTTGAGCTGGCCGCAAACCCGCAAGATTGCTTCAGGTCCTAATCTGGTTCCGGTACGGCATGCTGAGCCTTTGGTTAAATCCTCTTACTGGTGGGAAATGAGCGTTAAATTTGCCCCTGCAGACACCTACAGCTAGTCTCTCATTGGTTCTCCCTATTCCTGTTCATCTTGCGCAAAAATTGCAAACTGTGCCAAACAGGAGTTTAAAGGCACTGACTCTCCAAGTGGGGAGAGTGTTAGTAAAGGGTCTGGAATTGTGAACCCGAGTAAAAGGGGACAAAAACTGAGATGCATTTGAAAACGTTTCCCGGTCACACGGTGCAGCATACTGTGGGTTTCCCATGCATGTTTTAGCTGAAGGAAGAATCGCTTAAACCTGGAGAGTTGGGACCCATGGAATGGGTACCATGCAGTATGACTTCAAATGGTCTGCATTTGCTCATCGAACCTCACCAATGCTATCAGCCCGAAGTGTCCAACCTTATGTCTCACTCAGCTCTGGGTGTAGATGAGGTAAATCCAGGTTCCATCAGAAGCCCTGAATGAATTATTTAAGAATTGCTCTCTATTTCACTGTCATTGTGTTTTGTTTTTGTAATTCATTTTGATAATGGGATTTATCGGATTTTCTCTGCTGCCTTCATGCAGCTGTACACACGCTTGATTCTCTTATGGAGACATATAAATCCATGGGTTTGAAGATTCTTTCTAGTCAGGTGTATTCCTAGGTGTTGAATATAGGGTGTTTAGCCCATTTCGTTGAGCAAGGGGTAGGTCTTGACTATTACATATTTGACGTATGGAATGGTATCTGTGCTAATTTCTATCTCTGGTTTTATGCAGAACCCCAACTCACCTTTCCCCTTAAGCAAACAGAAGTTGGTTTTCTAAATTTGAGAACCTGTTCTGTTTTGTTATTCAGTTCATGTGTAGCCAAGATTACATTCGGTGTATTAGTGATATCTTATGATGTTCCATTTTCTGTGTGACTTATTTCATTTAGAATCATCGTACCTGAATCCACTCATTATGCCACGACGGGCCAGATGACATAGATTTCATTGGTGAGTGATATTCCATTGTACGTACGTACCACAACTTCTTTATCCATTTTTCACTTTCTTGTATATTTAACTTGTACCGTAGACGAGGTTCTTGTAAACAGAGCCGTCTGAAACTTTGGGGTGGCTGTGTGTTTTTGATTTTAATTTCCCTAAGCTATAGGACCATAAGTGGACGTGCCGTAGGCTCCGTTGCTTTGTTTTTTAGGTGTTTCAGGAAACACCATACACTTCTCCAGAGTGGCTCTTGGCAATTTACATCCCACCCATCAGCATAACAAGGCTCCCTGTTCTCCATGGCCTGTGCTGCATTTCTGGATTTTATACTTTTTTCAGATGGCCCTTTTGACCGGGGGGCAGTGAGACTTCATTGTAGTGCAGATTTCTTTACCTTGCTTGCTTGGTTGACCAAAAAGTGCGTATGCGTTTTTTCCTGAATATATTCAGGAAAAATCGCATACGCCCTTTTTGGCCAAGTGCATCATTGTCGACGTTCTGCCTCTTTTCCTATGCTTTAAATGCAATTCCAGTCTACCCCCTGAAATCATTTTCCTGCAATTCTGCCCCGCTTTCAAGTCCTCTTCGCCGCCTTCCTTCAATATATTTTTGGACGATAGCTGTCATTTATAACTCTGCAGGTTTGTGAATTACAGTTCCCCTGATCTCCTTTCTTCAAATTGCTTTCTTTTGAGCTGGCCGCAAACCCGCAAGATTGCTTCAGGCCCTAATCTGGTTCCGGCACGGCATGCTGAGCCTTTGGTTAAATCCTCTTCCTGGTGGGAAATGAGCGTTAAATTTGCCCCTGCAGACACCTACAGCTAGTCTCTCATTTGTTCTCCCTATTCCTGTTCATCTTGCGCAGAAATTGCAAACTCTGCCAATCAGCAGGTTAAAGGCACTGACTCTCCAAGTGGGGAGAGTGTTAGTAAATGGTCTGGAATTGTGAACCCGAGTAAAAGGGGACAAAAACTGAGATGCATTTGAAAACGTTACCCGGTCACACGGTGCACCATACTGTGGGTTTCCCATGCATGTTTTAGCTGAAGGAAGAGTCGCTTAAACCTGGAGAGTTGGGACCCATGGAATGGGTACCATGCAGTATGACTTCAAATGGTCTGCATTTGCTCATCGAACCTCACCAATGCTATCAGCGCGAAGTGTCCAACCTTATGTCTCACTCAGCTCTGGGTGTAGATGAGGTAAATCCAGGTTGCATCAAGAGCCCTGAATGAATTCTTTAAGAATTGCTCTCTATTTCACTGTCATTGTGTTTTGTTTTTGTAATTAATTTTGATAATGGGATTTATCGGATTTTCTCTGCTGCCTTCCTGCATCTGTACACACACTTGATTCTCTTATGGACACATATAAATCCATGGGTTTGAAGATTCTTACTAGTCAGGTGTATTCCTAGGCTTTGAATATAGGGTGTTTAGCCCATTTCGTTGAGCAAGGGGTAGGTCTTGACTATTACATATTTGACTTATGGAATGGTATCTGTGCTAATTTCTATCTCTGGTTTTATGCAGCACCCCAACTCACCTTTCCCCTTAAGCAAACATAAGTTGGTTTTCTAAATTTGAGACCCTGTTCTGTTTTGTAATTCAGTTCACGTGTAGCCAAGATTAAATTCCGTGTATTAGTGATATCTTATGATGTTTCATTTTCTGTGTGACTTATTTCACTTAGAATCATCGTACCTGAATCCACTCATTATGCCACGACGGGCCAGATGACAGAGACTTCATTGGTGAGTGATATTCCATTGTACATACGTACCACAACTTCTTTCTCCATTTTTCGCTTTCTGGGATATTTAACTTGTACCGTAGACGTGGTTCTTGTAAACAGAGCCATCTGAAACCTTGGGGTGGCTGTGTGTTTTTGATTTTAATTTCCCTAAACTATAGGACCATAAGTGGAAGTGCCGTAGGCTCCGTTGCTTTGTTTTTTAGGTGTTTCAGGAAACACCATACACTTCTCCAGAGTGGCTCTTGGCAATTTACATCCCACCCACCAGCATAACAAGGCTCCCTGTTCTTCATGGCCTGTGCTGCATTTCTGGATTTTACACTTTTTTCAGATGGCCCTTTTGACCGGGGGGCAGTGAGACTTCATTGTAGTGCAGATTTCTTTAACATGCTTGTTTGGTTGGCCAAAAAGGGCGTATACGTTTTTTCCTGAATATATTCAGGAAAAAACGCATACGCCCTTTTTGGCCAAGTGCATCATTGTCGACGTTCTGCCTCTTTTCCTATGCTTTAAATGCAATTCCAGTCTACCCCCTGAAATCGTTTTCCTGCAAATCTGCCCCGCTTTCAAGTCCTCTTCGCAGCCTTCCTTCAATATATTTTTGGACGATAGCTGTCATTTATAACTCTGCAGGTTTGTGAATTACAGTGCCCCTGAGTTCCTTTCTTCAAATCGCTTTCTTTTGAGCTGGCCGCAAACCCGCATGATTGCTTCAGGCCCTAATCAGGTTCCGGTACGGCATGCTGAGCCTTTGGTTAAATCCTCTTACTGGTGGGAAATGAGCGTTAAATTTGCCCCTGCAGACACCTACAGCTAGTCTCTCATTGGTTCTCCCTATTCCTGTTCATCTTGCGCAAAAATTGCAAACTGTGCCAAACAGGAGTTTAAAGGCACTGACTCTCCAAGTGGGGAGAGTGTTAGTAAAGGGTCTGTAATTGTGAACCCGAGTAAAAGGGGACAAAAACTGAGATGCATTTGAAAACGTTTCCCGGTCACACGGTGCAGCATACTGTGGGTTTCCCATGCATGTTTTAGCTGAAGGAAGAATCGCTTAAACCTGGAGAGTTGGGACCCATGGAATGGGTACCATGCAGTATGACTTCAAATGGTCTGCATTTGCTCATCGAACCTCACCAATGCTATCAGCCCGAAGTGTCCAACCTTATGTCTCACTCAGCTCTGGGTGTAGATGAGGTAAATCCAGGTTCCATCAGAAGCCCTGAATGAATTATTTAAGAATTGCTCTCTATTTCACTGTCATTGTGTTTTGTTTTTGTAATTCATTTTGATAATGGGATTTATCGGATTTTCTCTGCTGCCTTCATGCAGCTGTACACACGCTTGATTCTCTTATGGAGACATATAAATCCATTGGTTTGAAGATTCTTTCTAGTCAGGTGTATTCCTAGGTGTTGAATATAGGGTGTTTAGCCCATTTCGTTGAGCCAGGGGTAGGTCTTGACTATTACATATTTGACGTATGGAATGGTATCTGTGCTAATTTCTATCTCTGGTTTTATGCAGCACCCCAACTCACCTTTCCCCTTAAGCAAACATAAGTTGGTTTTCTAAATTTGAGACCCTGTTCTGTTTTGTAATTCAGTTCATGTGTAGCCAAGATTACATTCCGTTAATTAGTGATATCTTATGATGTTTCATTTTCTGTGTGACTTATTTCTCTTAGAATCATCGTACCTGAATCCACTCATTATGCCACGACGGGCCAGATGACATAGATTTCATTGGTGAGTGATATTCCATTGTACGTACGTACCACAACTTCTTTATCCATGTTTCGCTTTCTGGGATATTTAGCTTGTACCGTAGACGAGGTTCTTGTAAACAGAGCCGTCTGAAACTTTGCGGTGGCTGTGTTTTTTTGATTTTAAGTTCCCTAAGCTATAGGACCATGAGTGTTAGTTCCGTAGGCTCCGTTGCTTTGTTTTTTAGATGTTTCAGGAAACACCATACACTTCTCCAGAGTGGCTGTTGGCAATTTACATCCCACCCATCAGCATAACAAGGCTCCCTGTTCTCCAGGGCCTGTGCTGCATTTCTGGATTTTACACTTTTTTCAGATGGCCCTTTTGACCGGGGGGCAGTGAGACTTCATTGTAGTGCAGATTTCTTTAACATGCTTGCTTAGTTTGCCAAAAAGTGCGTATGGTTCCGGCACGGCATGCTGAGCCTTTGGTTAATTCCTCTTCCTGGTGGGAAATGAGCGTTAAATTTACCCCTGCAGACACCTACAGCTAGTCTCTCATTGGTTCTCCTTATTCCTGTTCATCTTGCGCAGAAATTGCAAACTGTGCCAAACAGGAGTTTAAAGGCACTGACTCTCCAAGTGGGGAGAGTGTTAGTAAAGTGTCTGGAATTTTGAACCCGAGTAAAAGGGGACGAAAACTGAGATGCATTTGAAAACGTTTCCCGGTCACATGGTGCACCATACTGTGTGTTTCACATGCATGTTTTAGCTGAAAGAAGAATCGCTTAAACCTGGAGAGTTGGGACCCATGGAATGGGTACCATGCAGTATGACTTCAAATGGTCGGCATTTGCTCATCAAACCTCACCAATGCTATCAGCCCCGAAGTGTCCAACCTTATGTCTCACTCAGCTCTGGGTGTAGATGAGGTAAATCCAGGTTGCATCACAAGCCGTCAATGAATTATTTAAGAATTGCTCTCTATTTCACTGTCATTGTGTTTTGTGTTTGTAATTCATTTTGATAATGGGATTTATCGGATTTTCTCTGTTGCCTTCATGCAGCTGTATACACGCTTGATTCTCTTATGGAGACATATAAATCCATGGGTTTGAAAATTCTTTGTAGTCAGGTGTATTCCTAGGCGTTGAATATAGGGGGTTTAGCCCATTTCGTTGAGCAAGGGGTAGGTCTTGACTATTACATATTTGACGTATGGAATGGTATCTGTGCTAATTTCTATCTCTGGTTTTATGCAGCACCCCAACTCACCTTTCCAGTTAAGCAAACATAAGTTGGTTTTCTAAATTTTAGACCCTGTTCTGTTTTGTAATTCAGTTCATGTGTAACCAAGATTATATTCCGTGTATTAGTGATATCTTATGATGTTTCATTTTCTGTGTGACTTATTTCACTTAGAATCATCGTATCTGAATCCACTCATTATGCCACGACGGGCCAGATGACATAGATTTCATTGGTGAGTTATATTCCATTGTACGTACGTACCACAAGTTCTTTATCCATTTTTCGCTTTCTGGGATATTTAACTTGTACCGTAGACGAGGTTCTTGTAAACAGAGCCGTCTGAAACTTTGGGGTGGCTGTGTGATTTTGATTTTAATTTCCCTAAGCTATAGGACCATAAGTGGAAGAGCCGTAGGCTCCGTTGCTTTGTTTTTTAGGTGTTTCAGGAAACACCATACACTTCTCCATAGTGGCTCTTGGCAATTTACATCCCACCCATCAGCATAACAAGGCTCCCTGTTCTCCATGGCCTGTGCTGCATTTCTGGATTTTACACTTTTTTCAGATGGCCCTTTTGACCAGGGGGCAGTGAGACTTCATTGTAGTGCAGATTTCTTTAACGTGCTTGCTTGGTTGGCCAAAAAGAGCGTATGCGTTTTTTCCTCAATATATTCAGGAAAAAACGCATATGCCCTTTTTGGCCAAGTGCATCATTGTCGACGTTCTGCCTCTTTTCCTATGCTTTAAGTGCAATTCCAGTCTACCCCCTGAAATCGTTTTCCTGCAATTCTGCCCCGCTTTCAAATCCTCTTCGCAGCCTTCCTTCAATATATTTTTGGACAATAGCTGTCATTTATACCTCTGCAGGTTTGTGAATTACAGTGCCCCTGAGCTCTTTTCTTCAAATCGCTTTCTTGTGAGCTGGCGGCAAACCCGCAGGATTGCTTCAGGCCCTAATCTGGTTCCGGCACGGCATGCTGAGCGTTTGGTTAATTCCTCTTCCTGGTTGGAAATGAGCGTTAATTTTGCCCGTGCAGACACCTACAGCTAGTCTCTTATTGGTTCTCCCTATTCCTGTTCATCTTGTGCAGAAATTGCAAACTGTGCCAAACAGCAGATTAAAGGCACTGACTCTCCAAGTGGGGAGAGTTTTAGTAAAGGGTCTGGAATTGTGAACCTGAGTAAAAGGGGACGAAAACTGAGATGCATTTGAAAACGTTTCCCGGTCACACGGTGCACCATACTGTGTGTTTCCCATGCATGTTTTAGCTGAAGGAAGAATCGCTTAACCCTGGAGAGTTGGGACCCATGGAATGGGTACCATGCAGTATGACTTCAAATGGTCTGCATTTGCTCATCGAACCTCACCAATGCTATCAGCCCGAAGTGTCCAACCTTATGCCTCACTCAGCTCTAGGTGTAGATGAGGTAAATCCAGGTTGCATCACAAGCCCTGAATGAATTATTTAAGAATTGCTCTCTATTTCACTGTCATTGTGTTTTGTTTTTGTAATTCATTTTGATAATGGGATTTATCGGATTTTCTCTGCTGCCTTCATGCAGCTGTACACACACTTGATTCTCTTATGGAGACATATAAATCCATGGGTTTGAAGATTCTTTCTAGTCAGGTGTATTCCTAGGCGTTGAATATAGTGTGTTTAGCCCATTTCGTTGAGCAAGGGGTAGGTCTTGACTATTACATATTTGACGTATGGAATGGTATCTGTGCTAATTTCTATCTCTGGTTTTATGCAGCACCCCAACTCACCTTTCCCCTTAAGCAAACATAAGTTGGTTTTCTAAATTTGAGACCCTGTTCTGTTTTGTAATTCAGTTCATGTGTAGCCAAGGTTACATTCCGTGTATTAGTGATATCTTATGATGTTTCATTTTCTGTGTGACTTATTTCACTTAGAATCATCGTACCTGAATCCACTCATTATGCCACGATGGGCCAGATGACATAGATTTCATTGGTGAGTGATATTCCATTGTACGTACGTACCACAACTTCTTTATCCATTTTTCGCTTTCTGGGATATTTAACTTGTACCGTAGACGAGGTTCTTGTAAACAGAGCCGTCTGAAACTTTGGGGTGGCTGTGTGGTTTTGATTTTCATTTCCCTAAGCTATAGGACCATAAGTGGAAGTGCCGTAGGCTCCGTTGCTTTGTTTTTTATGTGTTTCAGGAAACACCATACACTTCTCCAGAGTGGCTGTTGGCAATTCACATCCCGCCCATCAGCATAACAATGCTCCCTGTTCTCCATGGCCTGTCCTGCCCCTCTGGATTTTATACTTTTTTCAGATGGCCCTTTTGAGTGGGGGGCAGTGAGACTTCATTTTAGTGCAGATTTCTTTAACATGCTTGCTTGGTTGGCCAAAAAGGGCGTATGCGTATTTTCTTGAATATATTCAGAAAAATACGCATACGCCGTTTTAGGCCAAGTGCATCATTCTCACCGTTCTGCCTCTTTCCTATGCTTTAAGTGCAATTCCAGTCTACCCCCTGAAATCGTTTTCCTGAATTTCTGCCCAACTTCCAAGTCCTCTTCGCAGCCTTCCTTCAATATATTTTTGGACGATAGCTGTCATTTATAACTCTGCAGGTTTGTGAATTACAGTGCCCTTGAGCCCCTTTCTTCAACTCGCTTTCCTGTGAGCTGGGCGCAAAACCGCAGGATTGCTTCAGGCCCTAATCTGGTTCCGGCACAGCATGCTGAACCTTTGGTTAATTCCTCTTCCTGGTGGGAAATGTGTGTTACATTTGCCCGTGCAGACACCTACAGCTGGTATCTCATTGGTTCTCACTTTTCCTATTCATCTTGCACAGAATTTGCAAATTGTGCCAAACAGGAGGTTAAAGGCACTGACTCTCCAAGTGGGGAGAGTGTTAGTAAACCGTGTGGAATGGTGAACCCGAGTACCAGGGGACGAAAACTGTGATGCATTTGAAAACGATTCCCACTCACAGGGAGGACGTTACTCTGGGTTTCCCATGCATGTTTTAACGGAAGGAAGAATCCCTTAATCCTGGAGAGTTGGGACCCATGGAATGGTACCATGCAGTATGACTTCATACGGTCTGCATTTGCTCACGGAACCTCACCAATGCTATCAGCCCGAAGTGTGCAGCGTTATGTTTCACCCAGCTCTGGGTGTAGATGTGGTAAATCCAGGTTGCATCACAAGCCCTGAATTAGTTATTTAATAATTGCTCCCTATTTCACTCTCATTGTGTTCTGTATTTGAAATTTATTTTGATAATGGGATTTATCGGATTTTCACTGCTGCGTTTATGCCGCTGTACACACGTTGATTCTCTTACGGAGACATATAAATCCATGGGTTTTAAGATTCTTACTAGTCAGGTATATTCCTAGGCGTTGAATATGGAGTGTTGAGTCCATTTCGTTGAGCAGCGAGTAGCTCTTGACTATTACACATTTGGCTTATGGAACGGTATCTGTACTAATTTCAATCTCTGGTTTTATGCAGCATCCCAACTCACCTTTCCCCATTAGCAAGCATAAGTTGGGTTCCTAATTTCAGACCCTGTTCTGTTTTGTATTTCAGTTCATGTGTAGCCAAGTTTACATTCCGTGTATTAGTGATATCTTATGTTGCTTTAAATGATATCCTATGTTGTGTGTCTTTTTCTTTTGAATTATGTGACTTCGAACGATCATACTTAACTCCTCTGGAGTTGTTACAACTGGCCGTATTTCTTTGATTTCCAGGCTGAGTAAAATTCCGGTCTACATAAGTACCACATCTCTATCCATTTTTTCCCTCCAGAGACATTTAAGTTATATCCTAGTCGAGGATCTTTTAAACTGAGAGGCGGTAAATATTGGGGTGCCTGAGTCCTCTCGATTTTTGTTTTTCCCAAGATATACGTCCATGAGTGCTAGTGCCCTGTGCCCTGTAGCTCATTTTTTAGATGCTTTAGTAAACACAATACACTTCTCCAGAGTGACCGTTGGCAATATACGTTTCCACTATAAGCCTCACAGGGCTCCCTTTTCTCCTTGCCCTGTCCTGCATTTCTGGTGTTTACACTTTATGAGGAAGGCTCTTCTGACTGATGCGAAGTGATATCTTTTGTAGTATTGATTTCCAGTGCCCACCTGTTTGGTTGGCTAAAAAGTGTATGCCCTTTTCTTGAATATATACAGAAAAAAACGCATATACACTTTTTGGCCAACTGCAGTGTTGGCAATGTTCAACCCCTTTTCTTGTGCTTAATGGCGAGTCCTTTCTACCTCTTCCAATCCCTTTCCTGCCATTCTCCATTGCTTACAAGTCCTTTTCTCTGACTTTCCTCAAGACATTTTTCAGTGATAGATATTTTCAACTCTGCAGTTTCGTGAATTTTAGTGCCCCTGAGTTCCATTTTTCAAATTGTGTTTATGGGAACTGGCCACAAAGCAGTGGAATTTCCTCAAGCCCTATTCTGTTACCATGGGCAACCCTAACCTTTGGTCAATTCGTCTTCCTGATTGGAAATGAGAGTGACATGTGCCTGTCCGAACACCTAGGACTTGCCAGTCATTGTTCCTCCTCCTTCCGCTTCATCCTCTGGACAAATTCCAAACTGTATGCAACAGGATTTTGACAATGCTGACATCTCCAAGTGGGGAGACTGTTATTAAAGACGCTGGAGGGGTGAACCCTAGTACCAGGAGATGAGGAGATGAGATGCCTTTTCCAAACTCATCCTGGTCAGACGGTATACCATCCTCTGGGTGTGACAGGCAAGTTTTAGTTGTAGGAAGGGTCCCATTCATGTGAGGAGAACACCAGGGCTTTTTCAAAATCAGTGTCTCTCCACAACCCAAACTGGGGAATTTTTTAAGCTACGGCTACACATATGTTCATTAAGGGCCTTGGGAAGTAGGCAGAGTCCAAGCTTTAGATGATTGAAGTCTTCAGGGTCAGAAGCACTCACCACCGGCTTCCCTTAGGTTCCATTTTAACTGTCATTGATAGATGATGTCAATAAAAAATCTATTCTTTTTCAGATTATTTCCCCTTATAGGTTATTGCAAAATATTGAGTGTAGTTCCCTGTGCTATACAGTAGTTCCTTGTTGATGATCGATTTTATACATAGCAGTGTGTATGTGTTAATCCCAAACTGTTAATTTATCCCTCCTCCCAACTTTCCCCTTTGGTAATAATAAATTATAAGATTTTATACTTCTCAGAAATGGGGGAGCTGAAAGAGAGGTATCATTTTCAATGGAAAAGCATTTAAAAGAAGATTGAAGCTTTAACCATGATTATTAGATGTACATCCTTCGAAAGAAATCACTTCATTTCTCTAATATTGACCTGACAAATAAGACAAACCTTTTCACTGAACTTGCTTATAATAAAGTGATGGAAATATCAAATGGAAGTGTTAGAAACATCTTATTTTACCCGAGCCTTATACACTGTTCTATGTTAATTACAGTTTGGCTCAAACATCGGTTCATTGAAGTTACAATGTTCTCAATTTCTGTTACTGATCCTCCAGAGTGGACCCCAACAAGTGTCCCCCTGCCTGGTGTCATTGGAGCCAACAGATCGAGACTGAGTTTGGTTCAGAAGCAAAGGAAACTTTATATTTTGATCAGAGAATGGAGAGGTGAGAGCATGTGCTACCCTGTGGGCTGTGGGCTGGGCTGCTGTGTAGAGATCCTGTCAGAGTCAGTGGGAGGGAGTGGCGGAGCTCTCGAAGGCTCGGTTGGCTGCAGTTCAGGCTCTATATCACGGAGTCTGCACTGGGCCCCAGGAGCTGATGTGTCGACCCAGCCATTCTGCACTAGGAATTTTGGTCTGAAGTGCCGGGTGTGGAACCTCTGTATGCAGGACCCTAGGAGCACGTGAAATTAGACAAAGCACAAAGGATAAAAAAGGTTAGACTTTGTTTTATTGCACAGATTCTATTTTTATCTCCCAGGGATTTTTAAGGGGCTTTGCCTGGGACAATCCCCTCTTCTGCCTTTTGTCCCCTTCCTCATCCTTGGAGTGCTGAGGGTGCAGACCCTTCTTCTGTAGCTGCTGAGTGCTGAGTTAGGAGCCCTCATACCCGTGGGTGAGGATCAGAACTTCTCCCCAGCAGCCTCCAGGTGATGTTGATTGTCCCCAGGCCTCCTGCCTCCCTGCTCGTCCGCCTGAGCACCAGTATTGGAAGTGTTATAGATTCTAATGACCTTTAAGGGTCCAGGAAGGAGATGTGCAGTGACGCTGTGAGGCCCAGTTTCACCCCGCCCCGCACTTGTTCGGCCACTTTAGGCTGACCGTTTCTGCCAGCCTAGATGCTCTGACCAGTAGTCTGCGCTTTCTTCAATTAGGCCCCTGAATTAACGTAAAAACAGCACCAGGTGTCAGGACCCTGTCCGCTCAACTCCCAGACAGTCCAGGGTCACTGGTGATGAAGGACCATGATGGCCACTGAGTCAACAGCCTTTTGAAGTAAACAGGAGTCCAGCCGGTCTTATTGGCCACCATTATCACAGTGTCCGTAGGCTTTTCTATGGTGACAGCGTGATATACGGTTCCCCTGCCAAGATTATTAGGTCCGCTCTGGGTGCAGTAAGTCCTGCAAGCAGTAGTCTACTCTTTTGGGACACACTCTTGTTGTTTTATGAGAAAAACTCCAGGTCAAGTGATGGTCACATGAGTCGTCATGGTGCCCCGTTGCCCCCGGTTATCTCTCTGGAGGTTGGAGCTGGAGGGCCTCCTCACTCGAGGTCAGTGTGCCCACGGAGCAAACCCTGCAACTTCAGGGCATGGTTGGGGGTTAGGATCACCACGTGGGGTCCTTTTCCCTTAGGAGGGAGGTGGCCTTTAGGGCTGCTGATTTCCAGGTTTTTAGATACCGCCAGTATCTTGGCCAGATGTGGCAGTGGGCCAAGCCCCTTGGTGACTGTAGTTTATCCTACCTGGATGGCATTCTTGCATTGTTCCATTTCAAGTGGTCCCAGTTTTTGCACTAATACTCCAATGGCGATTCACTTTTCACCAGGAATGTAAAGATCAAAGGGTTTAGCTAAATTAGGGAGTTCCAGGGCAAGGGTCTGAATTGACTGCTCTTTCCATTCTTGAAAGGCCACTTCTGGATTCTATTCAAAAGGATCATCATCTTTTCCTTTCAGTGTTTCATATAGAGGCCCAGCTAGTAGCCTGTAGTTAGGGATCCAGAAGCAGCAAACCCTGGCCTCCCCGGGAACCCCTAAGCTGTCTTCTAGTTTTAGAAATGGGTAAGGCTGTAAATTGTTTCTTCCCTTTCCTGGGATGGGCTTCTCTGACCTTCTGTGAGAATGAAGCCCAGGCAGGTTGCCGTAGTCTGTGATATTTGAGCTTTTTCTTGGACAGCTTGTATCCTTTATTGGCTTGGTAGTTCAGAGGTCTCCTTAGTAGGGCTGGTGATCAGAATGTCGTCTGCATATTGAAGGAGTGTTTCCTTTTCCAGTGGTAGAACTTTTAGGTCTTTAGCTGAGCTTTCCCCAAAGATGGTGTGGGAATTTTTGAACCCTTGGGGCAAGACGGCCCAGAAGTATTGTTTTAGTTTTATGTTGAGTCCTGCCACTCACAAGCCAAAATTTCTTGTGACTCTGACACTAATGGAATACAAAAGAAGGCATCATTGAAGACTAATACAGAATACCATGTCCTGGTGGTTGGTAGAATGACCAGCAGGGTGTAGGATTTAGGAACTACTGGAGGTATATCCTCAGTGGCTTCACTGACTGTCCTGACATCCTTTACCAGGACTCCAGCAGCCCATGGGACTCTCGAGATCAGGCCAGTCCCAGGATATGGAGATCACCTGCGCAGGTACCCTACCCCCACCCCAGACCACGGGGCTCTCGTGGTCAGGCCCCTGCCAGGATACAGAGCTACCCTTGCAGTTACCGTGGCAGGGCTGGGCACACAGGAACCGTGCACATCGCCCTCATTGCAGAGCACTCCCAGCTCACCTGTCACTCAGATCTGACACAGAGCAACTCAGAGCAGGACTTGAACTAACAAACAGCAGCTCCGACAGGTCTGTGACCCTGGGCATCACTCTGTGTGGCCTCCCTCCACCTGGTCTTCCAGAGACTTCCACTGCACCCGGGGCACCAGGTCTCTGTCTCCACCCACCACACACCCCTCCTCTCCCTGACTCCTGGGTTCCTCTCATTAGGAAAGGGTTTTCTTGAAGTTGTCTCCCACTCATGGGCCAGATAATATAATTAGAAAACAAGCCAGAGCTGCAGCCCCTTGTCTATCCTGACTCTCAGGAGCCCACACCTGTTCCTTGGACCTGGCCGATTCAGAAATTTCCATTTTCGGCAACTGTGAGCCCCTGAGGGGTGATTATTGGCTGGCCTGGGAAGCCTGACCATGCCGGCCAGCCCTCCCCAGGTGTGCCTGTGTTGAGATCAATATAAACACCGCTCCAGGCAGCAAGAGCCCCTGCAGCTGTGCCTGACGCCATTTTCTCTGCCCAGTCAGCAGTCTCGGGGCTGGGCTGGTGGGACGGAGTGAGAGGCCACGGCTTTGTGGTTGGCCCAGTGTGAGTGGGGCTCTGCTGGACTTTCTGCAGCATTTGCCAAGATGCCACCTGCTAAAGAAGAGGACGTGTCACCCATACCTGCCGCTGGAATTTCTCCCTGGGCAGAGGTGAGGAAGGAAGAAAGCAGTGGGGGCCGGGACACCAGGGGTATCTCAGGCAGGGAAATGGAAAGCTTCCAGAAGAGTACCCAGGGCCAGGACCATCCTGGCTAGCCTGCAGGCACCAAGTCGGCTGGCATGCTGTCGCTCATGTGGCTCCATGGCCCTTCCTCTAGGCTTTCAAGTCCTTGTACATATTCAGGTGTTTTACCTGGGAAGGGTGGGAACATTTCAGCAGCAGCTGGCCTGGGTCTCGGCCCACGTTTACTCACAGATGCCTTGGCACGGTCCACCAGCTTTGCAATGAGGACGCTTGTTGCGTGGGGCCTGCTGGCTGAATGGGAGATGATTCCCCACCACTGACGAACTACAGAATTGTTTACAACTGGAGCAATGGCCTGATACGGTTTTCCTCTGTGTAACTTGTGGGTTCTGTTTTTTTTTCTTTTTTTCATTTTTGGTTCAAGGTAGATTTTATTCCTCTTTTTTGTATTTACAGATATAAACATGGAAATAATTTATTCATATAAATACATGTATGTGAAGGGAAGAATATTTTTTCTGTTTTAATTTTTTTAATTTTATTTTTTTAACTTTGAATTTTATTTTATTTTTTTATAAAGCAGGTTCTTTTTGGTTATCTCTTTTCTACATATAAATGTATACATGCCAATCCCAATATCTCAACTCCTCCCACCACCAACCCCAACAGCTTTCCCCCCTTGGTGTCCATACGTTTGTTGTCTACATCTGTTGCTGTATTTTTGCCTTGCAAAACGGTTCATCTGTACAATTTTTCTAGGTTCCACATATATGCATTAATATACAAGATTTGTTTTTCTCTTTCTGACTTACTTCACTCTGTATGACAGTCTCTAGATCCATCAACATCTCTACAAATGACCCAATTTCATTCCTTTATATGGCTTAGTAATATTCCATTTTATACTTGTACCACATCTTTATGCATTCGTCTGTCTGTGGGCAATTAGGTTGCTTCCATTACCTGGATATTGTAAATAGTGATGCAATGAACATTGCGGTGAATGTCTCTTTTTGATTTATGGTTTTGTCTGGGTATATGCCTAGTACTGGGATTGCTGTATCATATGGTAATTCTATTCTTAGTTTTATAAGAAACTCCATAATGTTCTCCACAGTGACTGTATCAATTTACATTCCCAACAATAGTGGAAGAGGGTTCCTTATCTCCACACCCATTCCAACATTTGTTGTTTGTAGATATTCTGATGATACCCGTTCTAACAGGTGTGAGGTGATACACCATGGAGGAGTCTATTTCGTTGAGCAAAGAGTAGGTCTTGTCTAATACATATTTAGCTTATGGAACGGTATGTGTGCTAATTTCAATCTCTGGTTTTATACAGCACCCTAACTCAACTTTCCCCTTAAGGAAGCATAAGTTTTTTATCTAAATGTGAGACTCTGTTCGGTTTTGTAATTTAGTTTATGTGTAGCCAAGTTTACACTCCCTCTATTAGTGATATCTTATGATAATTATCTTTCTGTGTGTGACATATTTCTCTTAGAATCATCATACCTAAATCCACTCAATTTGCTGCTACAGGCCTGATGACATTGATTTCATTGCTGAGTGATATTCTGTTGTACGTAGGTAGCACAACTTCTTTATCCATTTTTTTCTTTCTGAGATATTTAATTTGTACTGGACTCGAGGTTCTTGTAAACACAGCAGGCCTAAATTTTGTGTTGGCTGTGTCTTGTTGATTTTAATTTTCCTAAGCTATAGGGCCAAAAGTGGAAGTGCCCTAGGCTCTGTAGCTTTGTTTTTCAGATGTTTCAGGATACACCATAAACATCTCCAGAGTGTCTGTTGGCAGTTTACATTCCACCCATCAGCATAACAAGGCTCCCTGTTCTCCATGGCCTGTCCTGTGTTTCTGGTTTTTACACTTTTTTCAGATGGCCCTTTTGACGAATGGGAAATGAGACTTCATTGTAGTGCGGATTTCCATTGCTGGAGTGCTTGGTTGGCAAAAAAGGGCATATGCGTTTTTTCTGAATATATTCAGGAAAAAAATGTATACGCGCTTTTTGTCCAAGTGCATCACTGTCAAAGGTCTGCCGCTTTTCACATGCTTTAAATGCAATTCCAATCTACCTCCTGATATATGATTCCTGCAATTCTGCCTCGTTTTCAAGTCCTCTTTGCAGACTTACTTCAATATATTTTTGCCAATAGCTGTCATTTATAACTCTGCAGGTTTGTGAATTACAGCGCCCATGATTTGCTTTCTTAACTCGCTTCCTTGAAAGCTGGCCACAAAACCGCAGGTTTGCTTCAGGCCGTAATCAGGGTGTGGCACGGCACTCTGAGCCTTTGGTTAATTCCTCTTCCTGGTGGGAAATTAGAGTTAAATGTGCCTCTCCAGACACCTGCCTCACTCCCAGCCCCTTGGTGATGTGTGTCCTCTGGTTTGAGACCACATGTGATGGGTTCCTCATCTTTTGATGATGTGGCCCCACTGGTGTGAGGACACTCCTGCCTGCTTCCCATCCCCTTGGTGATGTGGTCCCTCCGGCGAGAGTCTGATCCTGGTTGGGTTCCTCACACTTCTGTGAGGTGGACCCTCTTCTCTGAGGTCATTTTTGCCTGGGTGGCACACCCCGCCTTGGTGACGTCGGCCCTCTGGTGGCAGTTGGAGCCTGCTGGGAGCCTCCTTCCCTCGGTGATGAGGCCCTCTGGCATCAGGCCCTAACTGCTGGGTTCACACATTTTCTGATACGTGCTAAGTGGTGCGAGGGCACTCCTGCCAGGTTCCCATCCCCATGGGCATGTGGGCCTTTTGCTCTAAGTCCCAACACCTGTGTTGTTCACCGTTTCATGATGTTGGCTCTCTGGTGTTAGTTCACTCAGGCCTAGATCCCATAGACTCTGTGCTCTGAGCCGCCTGCTGGGAGGTTCCAACTGCTGGATTCCTTACCTTTTCTATTCTTTGGGTCCTGTGTTTTCATGCTCCTCCTTCCTAACTCACTCCCAGCCCCTTTTTGATGTAGGTCCTCTGGTTTGAGGCCACCTGTGCTGGTTTCCTCACCTTTATTGATGTGGTCCCACTGGTGTGAGGACACTCCTGCCTGGTTCCCACCCCCTTGGTGATGGGGGCCCTCTGGTGAGAGTCTGATCCTGACTGTATTCCTCACACTTCTGGGAGGTGGGCCCTCTGCTGTGAGGTCACTCCTTCCTGGCTGTCACACGTCACCTTGGAGATGTGCGCCCTCAGTTGGGAGTTGGTGCCTGCTGGGAGTCTCCTCCCCTCGGTAATGAGGACCCTCTGGCATCAGGCCCTAACTCATGGGCTCCCAAAATTTTCTGATGTGCGGCCTGTCATGCGAGTACACTCCTGCCAGCGTCCCATCCCCATGGGGATGTGGGCTTTCTGCTCTGAGGTCCCAACAGCTGGGTTGCTCACAGTGTCAGAATGTGGGCCGTCTACTGTGAGTTCACTCCGGCATGGATCCCATAGCCTCGGTGCTCTGGGCCACCTGCTTGGAGCTTCCAACTGCGGGGTTCCTCACCTTTTTTATTCTATGGGCCCTCTGTTGTGAGTCTCCTCCTGCATGCCTCACTCCCAGCCCTTTCATGATGTGTGTCCCCTTGTTTGAGGCCACATATGCTGTGTTCCTCACCTTTCGCTGATGTGGCCCCACTGGTATGAGGACACTCCTGCCTGGTTTCCATCCCCTTGGTGATGTGGGCCCTCTGGTTAGAGTCTGATCCTGGTTGGGTTCCTCACACTTCTGTGAGGTGGGCCCTCTGCTGTGAGGTAACTCCTGCCTGGCTTTCTCCCGTTGCCTTGGTGACGTCGGCCCTCTGGTGGCATTTGGAGCCTGCTGGTAGCCTCCTCTCCTCGGTGATGAGGGCCCTCTGGCGTCAGGCCCTAACTGCTGGGTTCCCACATTTTCTGATATGTTCTAAGTTGTGCGAGGACACTCCTGCGAGGTTCCCATCCCCATGGGGATGTGGGCCTTCTGCTTTGAGGTCCCACCGGCTGGGTTGCTCACAATTTCATGATGTGGGCACTCTGCTGTGAGTTCACTGTGGCCTGGATCCCATAGACTCCGTGCTCTTGGCCACCTGCTGGGAGGTTCAAACTGCTG
The DNA here is from genome assembly GCF_059928025.1 of Delphinapterus leucas. Classification (NCBI taxonomy): domain Eukaryota; kingdom Metazoa; phylum Chordata; class Mammalia; order Artiodactyla; family Monodontidae; genus Delphinapterus; species Delphinapterus leucas. Next base: position 2,931,407 of record NW_028322254.1, on the reverse strand, counting down.
GATTCCTCACATTTTTTATTCTGTGGGCCCTGTGTTGTTAGGCTACTCCTGCCTGCCTCACTCGGAGCACCTTGGAAATGTGGGTCCTCTGGTTTAGGCCACATGTGCTGGGTTCGTCACCTTTCTATAATGTGGCCCCACTGGTGTGAGGACACTCCTGCCTGGTTCCTATCCCCTTGGTGATGTGGGTCCTCTGGTGAGAGTGTGATCCTGGCTGGGTTCCTCACCATTCTGTGAGGTGGGCCCTCTGCTGTGAGGTCACTCCTGCCTGGCTGGCACACCCCGCCTTTGCAACGTCGGCCCTCTTGTGTCAGTTGGAGCCTGCTGGGAGCCTCCTCCCCTCCGTGATGAGGGCCCTCTGGCGTCAGGCCCTAACTGCTGGGTTCCCACATTTTCTGATACGTGCTAAGTGGTGTGAGGACACTCGTGCCATGTTCCCAACCCCATGGGAATGTGGGCCTTCTGTTCTGAGGTCCCAACGGCTGGGTTGCTCACAGTTTCATGATGTGGGCCCACTGCTGTGAGTTCACTGCGGCCTGGATCACATAGACTCGGTGCTCTGTGCCACCTGCTGGGAGGTTCCCACTGCAGGATTCCTCAGCTGTTTTATTCTATTGGCCCTGTGTTGTGAGGCTACTCCTGCCTGACTCGATCCGAGACCCATGGTGATGTGGGTCCTCTGGTTTGAGACAACATGTGTTGGGTACCTCAACTTTCGATGATGTGGCGCCACGGGTGTGAGGACACTCCTGCCTGGTTCCCAGCCCCTAGCTGATGTGGGCACTCTGGTGAGAGTCTGCTCCTGGCTGGGTACCTTACCCTTCTGTGAGGTGGGCCCTCTGATGTGAGGTAACTCCTGCCTGGTTGGCTCACATCGCCTTGGCGACGTGGAGCCTCTGTTGGCCACTGAAGCATGCTGGGCCTCCTACCCTGTTGAATGACGGCCCTGGAAAAATCACATATGCCATTTTGACCAAGGGAATCATTGTCGAGGTTCTGCCTCTTTTACTATGCTTTCAAAGGACTTCCCGTTTACCTCCTGAAATCGTATTCCTGGAATTCTACCCCACTTTCAAGTCCTCTTCGCAGCCTTCCTTCAAATATTTTTGGACGACAGCTGTCATTTATAACTCTGCAGATTTGTGAATGGCAGTGGCCCTGAGCTCTTTTCTTCAACTCGCTTTCTTGTGAGCTGGCCGCAAAACCACTGGATTGCTTCAGGCCCTAATCTGGTTCTGGCACGGCATGCTGAGCCTTTGGCTATTTCTTCTTCCTAGTGGTAAAGGAGCGTTAAATTTGCCCATGCAGATACCTACAGCTAGTCTCTCATTGGTTCTCCCTATTCCTGTTCATCTTGCGCAGAAATTGCAAACTGTGCCAAACAGGAGGTTAAAGGCACTGACTCTCCAAGCTGGGAGAGTGTTAGAAAAGGTTCTGGAATGGTGAACCCGAGTACCAGGGGACGAAAACTGAGATGCATTTAAAAATGTTTACCAGTCACACGGTGGGCCATACTCTGGGTTTCCCATGCATGTTTTAGCTGAAGGAAGAATCCCTTAAACCTGGAGAGCTGGGACCCATGGAATGAGTACCATGCAGTATGACTTCAAAGGGTCTGCGTTTGCTCACCGAACCTCACAAATGCTATCAGCCCGAAGTGTCCGGCCTTATGTCTCACCAAGCTCTTGGTGTAGATGTGGTAAATCCAGGTTGCATCACAAGCCCTGAATGAATTATTTAAGAATTGCTCTCTATTTCACTGTCATTGTGTTTTGTTTTTGTAATTTATTTTGATAACTGGATTTATCGGATTTTCACTACTGCATTAATGCCGCTGTACACACACTTGATTCTCTTACGTAGACATATAAATCCATGGGTTTTAAGATTCTTACTAGTCAGGTATATTCCTAGGCGTGGAATATGTGGTGTTGTGTCCATTTCGTTGAGCAAGGAGTAGGCCTTGACTCTAATATATTTGGTTTATGGAAGGGTATCTGTGGTAATTTCAATCTCTGGTTTTATGCAGCACCCCAACTCACATTTCCCCTTAAGCAAGCATAAGTTGGTTTTCTAAATTTGAGACCCTGTTCTGTTTTGTAATTCAGTGCATGTGTAGCCAAGTTTACATTCCGTCTATTAGTGATATCTTATGATGTTTCTTTCTCTGTGTGACTAATTTCACTTAGAATCATCGTAGCTGCATGCACTCATTATGCTGCAACAGGCCTGATGACATAGATTTCATTGCTGAGTGATATTCCATTGTACGTATGTATCACAACTTCTTTATCCATTTTTCACATTGTGGGACATTTAACTTGTACCGTAGACGAGGTTCTTGTAAACACAGCCACCCGAATCTTTGGGGTGGCTGTGTGTTTTTGATTTTAATTTCCCTAAACTCTAGGACAATAAGTGGAAGTGCCGTAGGCAACATCGCTTTGTTTTTTAGGTGTTTCAGGAAACACCATACACTTCTCCAGAGTGGCAGTTGGCAATTTATATCCTGCCCATCAACAAAACAAGGCTCCCTCTTCTCCATGGCCTGTCCTGCCTTTCTGGATTTTACACTTTTTTCAGATGGCCCTTTTGACCGGGGGCAGTGAGACTTCATTGTAGTGCAGATTTCCTTTACACGCTTGCTTGGTTGGCCAAAAAGGGCGTATACGTTTTTTCCTGAATATATTCAGGAAAAAACGCATATGCCATTTTTGGCCAAGTGCATCATTGTCGACACTCTGCCTCTTTTCCTATGCTTTAAGTGCAATTCCAGCCTAACCCTTAAATCCTTTTCCTAAAATTCTGCCCCGCTGTCAAGTCCTCTTCGAAGATTTACTTCAATACATTTTTGGACGAGAGCTGTCATTCATAAGTCTGCAGTTTTGTGAATTACAGTGTCCCTGAGCTCCTTTCTTCAACTCGCTTTCTTGTGAGCTGGCTGCAAACCGCAGGATTGCTTCAGGCCCTAATCTCTTTCCGGCAGGGCACACTGAGCCTTTGTTTAATTCCTCTTCCTGGTGGGAAATGAGCGTTCCATTTGCCCGTGCAGACACCTACAGCTAGTCTCTCATTGATTCTCCCTATTCCTGTTCATCTTGCGCAGAAATTGCAAACTGTGCCAAACAGGAGGTTAAAGGCACTGACTCTCCAAGTGGGGAGAGTGTTAGTAAAGCGTCTGGAATGGTGAACCCGAGTACCAGGGGACGAAAACTGAGATGCATATGAAAACGTTTCCCAACCACACGGTGGACCATAGTCTGGGATTCCCATGCATGTTTTAGCTGAAAGAAGAATCCCTTAAACCTGGAGAGTTGGGACCCATGGAATGGGTACCATGCAGTATGACTTCAAAGGGTCTGCGTTTGCTCAACGAACCTCACCAATGCTATCAGCCCGAAGTGTCCAGCCTTATGTCTCACCCAGCTCTGGGTGTAGATGTGGTAAATCCAGGTTGCATCACAAGCCCTGAATGAATTATTTAAGAATTGCTCTCTATTTCACTGTCATTGTGATTTGTTTTTGAAATTTATTTTGATAATGGGATTTATCGAATTTTCACTGCTGCGTTTAGGCCACTGTACACACGCTTGCTTTCCATATGCAGGCATATAAATCCATGGGTTTTAAGATTCTTACTTGTCTGGTATATTCCCTGGCGTTGAATATGTGGTGTTGGGTCCATTTCGTTGAGCAAGGAGTAGGACTTGTCTATTATATATTTGGCTTATGGAACGGTATCTGTGCTAATTTCAATCTCTGGTTTTATGCAGCACCCCAACTCACCTTTCCCCATAAGCAAGCATAAGTTGGTTTTCTAAATTTGAGACCCTGTTCTGTTTTGTAATTCAGTTCATGTGTAGCCAAGTTTACATTCCGTGTAGTAGTGATATCTTATGATGTTCCTTTTTCTGTGTGACTTATTTCACTTAGAATCATCGTACCTGAATCCACTCATTATGCCGCTATGGGCCTGATGACGTAGATTTCATTGCTGAGTGATATTCCATTGTACGTACGTACCACAACTTCTTTATCCATTTTTTGCTTTCTTGGATATTTAACTTGTACCGTAGACGAGGTTCTTGTAAACAGAGTCGTCCCAAACTTTGGGGTGGCTGTGTGTTTTTGATTTTAATTTCCCTAAGCTATAGAACCATAAGTGGAAGTGCCATAGGCTGTGTTGCATTGTTTCCTACATGTTTCAGGAAACACTATACACTTCTCCATAGTGGCTGTTGGCAATTTACCTCCCGCCCATCAGCATAACACTTCTCCCTGTTCTCCATGGCCTCTGCTGCCTTTCTGGATTTTACACTTTTTTCAGATGGCCCTTTTGACTGTGGGGCAGTGAGACTTCATTGTAGTGCAGATTTCTTTAACATGCTTGCTTGGTTGGCCAAAAAGGGCGTATGCGTTTTTTCCTGTATATTTTCAGGAAAAAACGCATACGCACTTCTTGGCAAAGTGCACCATTGACGACCTTCTGCCTCTTTTCCTATGCTTTAAATGCAATTCCAGTCTACCCATGAAATCTTTTTCCTGCAATTCTGCCCCACTTTCAAGTCCTCTTCGCTGACTTCCTTCAATATATATTTGGACGATAGCTGTCATTTATAACTCTGAAGCTTTGTGGATTACAGTGCACCTGAGCTCCTTTCTTCAACTCACTTTCTTGTGAGCTGTCGGCAAAATCGCAGGATTTCTTCACGTCCTAATCTGGTTCTGGCACGGCATGCTGAGCCATTGGTTAATTCCTCTTCCTGGTGGGAAATGAGCATTCCATTTGCCCGTGCAGACACCTACAGCTAGTCTCTCCTTGGTTCTGCCTATTCCTGTTCATCTTGCGCAGAAATTGCAAACTGTGCCAAACAGGACGTTAAAGGCACTGACTCTCCAAGTGGGGAGAGTGTTAGTGAAGCATCTGGAATGTTGAACCCGAGTACCAGGGGACGAAAACTGAGATGCATTTGAAAACATTTCCCCATCACACGGTGGACCATACTCTGTGTTTCCCATGCATGTTTTAGCTAAAGGAAGAATCCCTTAAACCTGGAGATTTGGGACCCATGGAATGGGTACCATGCATAATGACTTCAAAGGGTCTGCGTTTGCTCACCGTACCTCAACAATGCTATCAGCCCGAAGTGTCCAGCCTTATGTCTCACCCAGCTCTGGGTGTAGATGTGGTAAATCCAGGTTGCATCACAAGCCCTGAATGAATTATTTAAGAATTGCTCTCTAATTCACTGTCATTGTGTTTTGTTTCTGAAATTTATTTTGATAATGGGATTTATCGGATTTTCACTGCTGCGTTTAGGCCGCTGTACACATGCTTGATTTCCTTATGGAGACATATAAATCCATGTGTTTTAAGATTCTTACATGTCAGGTATATTCCCAGGTGTTGAATATGGGGTGATGACTCCATTTCGTTGAGCAACAGTAGGTCTTGTCTATTATATATTTGGCTTATGGAACGGTATCTGCGCTAATTTCAATCTCTGATTTTATGCAGCACCCAAACTCACCTTTCCCCATAAGCAAGCATAAGTTGGTTTTCTAAATTTGAGACCCTGTTCTGTTTTGTAATTCAGTTCATGTGTAGTCAAGTTTACATTCCATGTATTAGTGATATCTTATGATGTTTCTTTCTCTGTGTGACTTATTTCTCGTAGAATCATCCTACCTGAATCCAGTCATTATGCCGCTACGGGCCTGATGACATAGATTTCATTGCTGAGTGATATTCCATTGTACGTACGTACCACAACTTCTTTATCCATTTTTTGCTTTCTCGGATATTTAACGTGTACCAAAGACGAGGTTCTTGTAAACAGAGCCGTCCAAAACTTTGGGGTGGCTGTGTGTTTTTGATTTTAATTTCCCTAAGCTATATGACCATAAGGGCAGTGTCATAGGCTGTGTTGCTGTGTTTCCTACGTGTTTCAGGAAACACCATACACTTCTCCAGAGTGGCTGTTGGCAATTTACATCCCGCCTATCAGCATAACAAGGCTCCTTGTTCTCCATGACCTGTGCTTCCTTTCTGGATTTTACACCTTTTTCAGATGCCCCTTTTGACCGGGGGGCAGTGAGACTACATTGTAGTGCAGATTTCCTTTACACGCTTTCTTGGTTGGCCAAAAAGTGCGTATGTGTTTTTTCCTGAATATATTCAGGAAAAACGCATACGCCCTTTTTGGCCAAGTGCATCATTGTCGACATTCTGCATCTTTTCCTATGCTTTAAGTGCAATTCCAGTCTACCCCCTGAAATCGTTTTCCTGAAATTCTGCCCCGCTTTCAAGTCCTCTTCGAAGACTTACTTCAATACACTTTTGGACGATAGCTGTCATTCATAACTCTGCAGGTTTGTGAATTACAGTGCCCCTGAGCTCCTTTCTTCAACTCGCTTTCTTGTGAGCTGGCCGCAAAACCGCAGGATTGCTTCAGGCCCTAATCTGGTTCCGGCAGGGCACGCTGAGCCTTTGGATAATCCCTCTTCCTGGTGGGAAATGAGCGTTCCATTTGCCCGTGCAGGCACCTACAGCTAGTCTCTCATTGGTTCTCCCTATTCTTGTTCCTCTTGCGCAGAAATTGCAAACTGTGCCAAACAGGACGTTAAAGGCACTGACTCTCCAAGTGGGGAGAGTGTTAGTAAAGCATCTGGAACGGTGAACCCGAGTACCATGGGACGAAACCTGAGATGCATTTGAAAACGTTTCCCAATCACAGGGTGGACCATACTCTGGGTTTCCCATGCATGTTGTAGCAGAAGGAAGAATCCCTTAAACCTGGAGAGTTGGGACCCATGGAATGGGTACCATGCAGTATGACTTCAAAGGGTCTGCGTTTGCTCTCCGAACCTCACCAGTGCTATCAGACCGAAGTGTCCAGCCTTATGTCTCACCCAGCTCTGGTTGTATGTGGTAAATCCAGGTTGCATCACAAGCCCTGAATGAACTATTTAAGAATTGCTCTCTATTTCACTGTCATTGTGTTTTGTTTTTCAAATTAATTTTGATAATGGGATTTATCGGATTTTCACTGCTGCGTTTAGGCCGCTGTACACACGCTTGATTTCCTTATGGAGACATATAAATCCATGGGTCTTAACATTCTTACTTGTCAGGTATATTTCCAGGCGTTGAATATGGGGTGTTGAGTCCATTTCGTTGAGCAAGGAGTAGGTCTTTTCTATTATATATTTGACTTATGGAACGCTATCTGTGCTAATTTCGATCTCTGGTTTGATGCAGCACCCCAAAACACCTTTCCCCATAAGCAAGCATAAGTTGGTTTTCTAAATTTGAGACCCTGTCCTGTTTTGTAATTCAGTTCATGTGTAGCCAAGTTTAAGTTCCGTGTATTACTGATATCTTATGATGTTTTTTTTTCTGTGTGACTTATTTCTCGTAGAATCGTCGTACCTGAATCCACTCATTATGCCGCTACGGGCTTGATGACGTAGATCTCATTGCTGAGTGATATTCCATTGTACGTACGTACCACAACATCTTTATCCATTTTTTGCTTTCTCGGATATTGAACTTGTACCGTAGACTAGGTTCTTGTAAACAGAGCCGTCCCAAACTTTGGGGTGACTGTGTGTTTTTGATTTTAATTTCCCTAAGCTATAGGACCATAAGTGGAAGTGTCATAGGCTGTGTTGCTTTGTTTCCTAAGTGTTTCAGGAAACACCATACACTTCTCCAGAGTGGCTGTTGGCAATTTACATCCCGCCCATCAGCATAACAAGGCTCCCTGTTCTCCATGACATGTCCTGCCTTTCTGGATTTTACACTTTATTCAGATGGCCCTTTTGACCGGGAGGCAGTGAGACTTCATTGTAGTGCAGATTTCCTTTACATGCTTGCTTGGTTGGCCAAAAAGGGCGTATGCGTTTTTTCCTGAATATATTCAGGAAAAAACGCATACGCCCTTTTTGGCCATGTGCATCATTGTCGACATTCTGCCTCTTTTCCTATGCTTTAAGTGCAATTCCAGTCTACCCCCTGAAATCGTTTTCCGGAAATTCTGCCCTGCTTTCAAGTCCTCTTCGAAGACTTACATCAATACATTTTTGGACGATAGCTGTCATTCATAACTCTGAAGGTTTGTGAATTACACTGCCCCTGAGCTCCTTTCTTCAACTCGCTTTCTTGTGACCTGGCCGCAAAACCTCAGGATTGCTTCAGGCCCTAATCTGGTTCCGGCAGGGCACGCTGAGCCTTTGGTTAATCCCTCTTCCTGGTGGGAAATGAGCGTTCCATTTGCCCATGCAGACACCTACAGCTAGTCTCTCATTGGTTCTCCCTATTCCTGTACATCTTGCGCAGAAATTGCAAACTGTGCCAAACAGGACGTTAAAGGCGCTGACTCTCCAAGTGTGGAGAGTGTTAGTAAAGCGTCTGGAAAGGTGAACCCGAGTACCAGGGGACGAAACCTGAGATGCATTTGAAAACGTTTCCCAAACACACGGTGGACCATACTCTGGGTTTACCTTGCATGTTTTAGCTGAACGAAGAATCCCTTAAACCTGGAGAGTTGGGACCCAAGGAATGGCTACCATGAAGTATGACTTCAAAGGGTCTGCGTTTGCTCACCGAACCTCACCAATGCTATCAGCCCGAAGTGTCCAGCCTTATGTCTCACCCAGCTCTGGGTGTAGATGTGGTAAATCCAGGTTGCATCACAAGCCCTGAATGAATTATTTAAGAATTGCTCTCTATTTCACTGTCATTGTGTTTTGTTTGTGAAATATATTTTGATAATGGGATTTATCGTATTTTCACTGCTGCGTATAGGCCGCTGTACACAGGCTTGATTTCCTGATGGAGACATATAAATCCATGGGTCTTAAGATTCTTACTTGTCAGGTATATTCCCAGGCGTTGAATATGGGGTGTTGAGTCCATTTCGTTGAGCAAGGTGTAGGTCGTGTCTATTATATATTTGGCTTATGGAACGCTATCTGTGCTAATTTCAATCTCTGGTTTGATGCAGCACCCCAACTCACCTTTCCCCATAATCAAGCATAACTTGGTTTTCTAAATTTGAGATCCTGTTCTGTTTTGTAATTCAGTTCATGTGTAGCCAAGTTTACGTTCCATGTATTAGTGATATGTTATGATGTTTCTTTTTCTGTGTGACTTATTTCTCGTAGAATCGTCGTACCTGAATCCACTCATTATGCCGCTATGGGCCTGATGACGTAGATCTCATTGCTGAGTGATATTCCATTGTAGGTACGTACCACAACTTCTTTATTCATTTTTTGCTTTCTTGGATATTTAACTTGTACCGTAGACGAGGTTCTTGTAAACAGAGCCATCCCGAACTTTGGGGTGGCTGTGTGTTTTTGATTTTAATTTCCCTAAGCTATAGGACCCTAAGTGGAAGTCCCATAGGCTGTGTTCCTTTGTTTCCTACGTGTTTCAGGAAACACCATACACTTCTCCAGAGTGGCTGTTGGCAATTTACATCCCGCCCATCAACATAACAAGGCTCCCTGTTCTCCATGACCTGTCCTGTCTTTCTGGATTTTACACTTTATTCAGATGGCCCTTTTGACCGGGGGGCAGTGAGACTTCATTTTAGTGCAGATTTCATTTACACGCTTGCTTGGTTGGCCAAAAAGTGCGTATGCGTTTTTTCCTGAATACATTCAGGAAAAAACGCATACGCCCTTTTTGCCCAAGTGCATCATTGTCGACATTCTGCCTCTTTTCCTATGCTTTAAGTGCAATTCCAGTCTACCCCCTGAAATCGTTTTCCTGAAATTCTGCCCCGCTTTCAAGTCCTCTTCGAAGACTTACTTCAATACACTTTTGGACGATAGCTGTCATTCATAACTCTGCAGGTTTGTGAATTACAGTGCCCCTCAGCTCCTTTCTTGAACTCGATTTCTTGTGAGCTGGCCGCAAAACTGCAGGATTGCTTCAGGCCCTATCTGGTTCCGGCAGGGCACGCTGAACCTTTGGTTAATTCCTCTTCCTGGTGGGAAATGAGCTTTCCATTTGCCCGTGCAGACACCTACAGCTAGTCTCTCATTGGTTCTCCCTATTCCTGTTCATCATGCGCAGAAATTGCAAACTGTGCCAAACAGGAGGTTAAAGGCACTGACTCTCCAAGTGGGGAGAGTGTTAGTAAAGCATGGGGAACGGTGAACCCGAGTACCAGGGGACGAAACCTGAGATGCCTTTGAAAACGTTTCCCAATCACATGGTTGACCATACTCTGGGTTTCCCATGCATGTTTACCTGAAGGAAGAATCCCTTAAACCTGGAGAGTTGGGACCCATGGAATGGGTACCATGCAGTATGACTTCAAAGGGTCTGCGTTTGCTCACCGATCCTCACCTATGCTATCAGCCCGAAGTGTCCAGCCTTATGTCTCACCCAGCTCTGGGTGTAGATGTGGTAAATCCAGGTTGCATCAAAAGCCCTGAATGAATTATTTAAGAATTGCTCTCTATTTCACTGTCGTTGTGTTTTGTTTTTGAAATTTATTTTGATAATGGGATTTATCGGATTTTCACTGCTGCTTTTAGGCCACTGTACACACGCTTGACTTCCTTATGGAGACATATAAATCCATGGGTCTTAAGATTCTTACTTGTCAGGTATATTCCCAGGCGTTGAATATGGGGTGTTGAGTCCATTTCGTTGAGCAAGGAGTAGGTCTTGTCTATTATATATTTGGCTTATGGAATGGTATCTGTGCTAATTTCAATCTCTGGTTTGATGCAGTACCCCAACTCACCTTTCCCCATAAGAAAGCATAAGTTGGTTTTCTAAATTTGAGACCCTGTTCTGTTTTCTAATTCAGTTCATGTGTAGCCAAGTTTACGTTCCGTGTATTAGTGATATCTTATGATATTTCTTTTTCTGTGTGACTTATTTCTCGTAGAATCGTCGTACCTGAATCCACTCATTATGCCGCTACATGCCTGATGACGTAGATTTCATTGCTGTTTGATATTCCATTGTATGTACGTACGAAAATTTCTTTATCCATTTTTTGCTTTCTTGGATATTTAACTTGTACCGTAGACGAGGTTCTTGTAAACAGAGCCGTCCCAAACTTTGGGGTGGCTGTGTGTTTTTGATTTTAATTTCCCTAAGCTATAGGACCATAAGTGGAAGTGCCATAGGCTGTGTTGCTTTGTTTCCTACGTGTTTCAGGAAACACCATACACTTCTCCAGAGTGGCTGTTGGCAATTTACATCCCGCCCATCAGCATAACAAGGCTCCCTGTTCTCCATGACCTGTCCTGCGTTTCTGGATTTTACACTTGTTTCAGATGGCCCTTTGGCCCGGGGGGCAGTGAGGCTTCATTGTAGTGCAGATTTCCTTTACAAGCTTGCTTGGTTGGCCAAAAAGGGCGTATGTTTTTTTATTGAATATATTCAGGAAAAAACGCATATGCCCCTTTTGGCCAAGTGCATCATTGTGGACATTCTGCCTCTTTTCCTATGCTTTAAGTGCAATTCCAGTCTACCCGCTGAAATCGTTTTCCTGAAATTCTGTCCCACTTTCAAGTCCTGTTCGAAGACATACTTCAATACATTTTTGGACGATAGCTGTCATTGATAACTCTGCAAGTTTGTGAATTACAGTGCCCCTGAGCTCCTTTCTTCAACACGCTTTCTTCTGAGCTGGCCGCAAAACCGCAGGATTGCTTCAGGCCCTCATCTGGTTTCGGCAGGGCATGCTGAGCCTTTGGTTAATTCCTATTCCTGGTGGGAAATGAGCGTTCCATTTGCCCGTGCAGACACCTACAGCTAGTCTCTCATTGGTTCTCCCTATTCCTGTTCAACTTGCGCAGAAATTGCAAACAGTGCCAAACAGGAGGTTAAAGGCACTGACTCTCCAATTGGGGAGAGTGTTAGTAAAGCGTCTGGAACGGTGAACCCGAGTACCAGGGAAGGAAACCTGAGATGCATTTGAAAACGATTCCCAATCACACGTTGGACCATACTCTGGGTTTCCCATGCATGTTTTAGCTGAAGGAAGAATCCCTTAAACCTGGAGAGTTGGGACCCATGGAATGGGTACAACGAAGTATGACTTCAAAGGGTCTGCGTTTGCTCACCGAACCTCACCAATGCTATCAGCCCAAAGTGTCCAGCCTTATGTCTCACCCAAATCTGGGTGTAGGTGTGGTAAATCCAGGTTGCATCCAAAGCCCTGAATGAATTATATAATAATTGCTCTCTATTTCACTGTCATTGTGTTGTGTTTGTGAAATTTATTTTGATAATGGGTTTTTTCGGATTTTAACTGCTGCATTCAGGCCGCTGTACACACGCTTCATTTCCTTATGGAGACATATAAATCCATGGGTCTTAAGATTCTTACTTGTCAGGTATATTCCCAGGCGTTGAATATGGGGTGTTGAGTCCATTTCGTTGAGCAAGGAGTAGGTCTTTTCTATAATATATTTGGCTTATGGAACGGTATCTGTGCTAATTTCAATCTCTGGTTTTATGCAGCACCCCAGCTCACGTTTCCCCATAAGCAAGCATAAGTTGGTTTTCTAAATTTGAGACCCTGTTCTGTTTTCTAATTCAGTTCTTGTGTAGCCAAGTTTACGTTCCGTGTATTAGTGATATCTTATGATGTTTCTTTTTCTGTGTGACTTATTTCTCGTAGAATCAACGTTCCTGAATCCACTCATTATGCCGCTACGGGCCTGATGACGTAGATCTCATTGCTGAGTGATATTCCATTGTACGCACATACCACAATTTCTTTATCCATTTTTTGATTTCTCGGATATTTAACTTGTACCGTAGACGAGGTTCTTTTAAACAGAGCCGTCCCAAATTTAGGGGTGGATGTGTGTTTTTGATTTTAATTTCCCTGAGCTATAGGACCATAAGTGGAAGTGCCATAGGCTGTGTTGCTTTGTTTCCTACGTGTTTCAGGAAACACCATACATTTCTCCAGATTGGCTGTTGGAAATTTACATCCCGCCCATCAGCATAACAAGGCTCCCTGTTCTCCATGACCTGTCCTGCCTTTCTGGATTTTACACTTGTTTCAGATGGCCCTTTTGACCAGGGGGCAGTGAGACTTCATTGTAGTGCAGATTTCCTTTACACGCTTGCTTGGTTGGCCAAAAAGTGCGTATGCGTTTTTTCCTGAATATATTCAGGAAAAAATACATACGCACTTTTTGGCCAAGTGCATCATTGTCGACATTCTGCCTCTTTTCCTATTATTTAAATGCAATTCCAGTCTACCCCCTGAAATCGTTTTCCTGCAATTCTGCCCCGCTTTCAAATCCTCTTCGCAGCCTTCCTTCAATATATTTTTGGACGATAGCTGTCATTTATAACTCTGCAGGTTTGTGAATTACAGTGCCCCTGAGCTCCTTTCTTCAAATCGTTTTCTTGTGAGCTGGCCGCAAACCCGAAAGATTGATTCAGGCCCTAATCTGGTTCCGGCACGGTATGCTGAGCGTTTGGTTAATTCCTCTTCCTGGTTGGAAATGAGCGTTAAATTTGCCCGTGCAGACAACTACAGCTAGTCTCTCATTGGTTCTCCCTATTCCTGTTCATCTTGCGCAGAAATTGCAAACTGTGCCAAACAGCAGGTTAAAGGCACTGACTCTGCAAGTGGGGAGAGTGTTAGTAAAGGGTCTGGAATGGTGAACCTGAGTAAAAGGGGCCGAAAACTGAGATGCATTTGAAAACGGTTCCCGGTCACACGGTGCACCATACTGTGGGTTTCCCATGCATGTTTTAGCTGAAGGAAGAATCGCTTAAACCTGGAGAGTTGGGACCCATGGAATGGGTACCATGCAGTATGACTTCAAAGGGTCTGCATTTGCTCATCCAACCTCACCAATGCTATCAGCCCGAAGTGTCCAACCTTTTGTCTCACTCAGCTCTGGGTGTAGATGAGGTAAATCCAGGTTGCATCACAAGCCCTGAATGAATTATTTAAGAATTGCTCTCTATTTCACTGTCATTGGTTTTGTTATTTAATTCATTTTGATAATAGGATTTATCGGATTTTCTCTGCTGCCTTCATGCAGCTGTACACACGCTTGATTCTCTTATGGAGACATATAAATCCATGGGTTTGAAGATTCTTACTACTGAGGTGTATTCCTAGGCGTTGAATAGAGGGTGTTTAGCCCATTTCGTTGAGCAAGGGGTAGGTCTTGACTATTACATATTTGACTTATGGAATGGTATCTCTGCTAATTTCTATCTCTGGTTTTATGCAGCACCCCAACTCACCTTTCCCCTTAAGCAAACATAGGTTGGTTTTCTAAATTTGAGACCGTGTTCTGTTTTGTAATTCAGTTCATGTGTAGCCCATATTACGTTCCGTGTATTAGTGATATCTTATGATGTTTCATTTTCTGTGTGACTTATTTCACTTAGAATCATCGTACCTGAATCCACTCATTATGCCACGACGGGCCTTATGACATAGATTTCATTGTTGAGTGATATTCCATTGTACGTACGTACCACAACTTCTTTATCCATTTTTCGCTTTCTGGGATATTTAACTTGTACCGTAGACGAGGTTCTTGTGAAGAGAGCCGTCTGAAACATTGGGGTGGCTGTGTGTTTTTGATTTTAATTTCCCTAATCTATAGGACCATAAGTGGAAGTGCCGTAGGCTCCGTTGCTTTGTTTTTTAGGTGTTTCAGGAAACACCATACACTTCTCCAGAGTGGCTGTTGGCAATTTTCAGCCCACCCATCAGCATAACAATGCTCCCTGTTCTCCATGGCCTGTGCTGCCTTTCTGGATTTTACACTTTTTTCAGATGGCCCTTTTGACCGGGGGGCAGTGAGACTTCATTGTAGTGCAGATTTCTTTAACATGCTTGCTTGGTTGTCCAAAAAGCGCATATGCGTTTTTTCCTGAATATATTCAGGAAAAAAACGCATACGCCCATTTTAGCCAAGTGCATCTTTGTCGACGTTCTGCCTCTTTTCCTATGCTTTAAATGCAATTCCAGTCTACCCCCTGAAATCGTTTTCCTGCAATTCTGCCCCGCTTTCAAGTCCTCTTCGCAGCCTTCCTTCAATATATTATTGGACGATAGCTGTCATTTATAACTCTGCAGGTTTGTGAAATACAGTGCCCCTGAGCTCCTTTCTTCAAATCGCTTTCTTGTGAGCTGTCCGCAAACCCGCAGGATTGCTTCAGGCCCTAATCTGGTTCTGGCATGGCAAGCTGAGCGTTTGGTTAATTCCTCTTCCTGGTGGGAAATGAGCATTAATTTTGCCCGTGCAGACACCTACAGCTAGTCTCTCATTGTTTCTCCCTAGTCTTGCGCAGAAATTGCAAACTGTGCCAAACAGCAGGTTAAAGGCACTGACTCTCCAAGTGGGGAGAGTTTAATAAAGGGTCTGGAATTGTGAACCCGAGTAAAAGGGGACGAAAACTGAGATGCATTTGAAAACGTTTCCCGGTCACACGGTGCACCCTACAGTGGGATTCCCATGCATGTTTTAGCTGAAGGAAGAATCGCTTAAACCTGGAGAGTTGGGATCCATGGAATGGGTACCATGCAGTATGACTTCAAAGGGTCTGCATTTGCTCATCAAACCTCACCAATGCTATCAGCCCGAAGTGTCCAAGCTTATGTCTCACTCAGCTCTGGGTGTAGATGAGGTAAATTAAGGTTACATCACAAGCCCTGAATGAATTATTTAAGAATTGCTCTCTATTTCACTGTCATTGTGTTTCGTTTTTGTAATTAATTTTGATAATGGGATTTATCGGATTTTCTCTGCTGCATTCATGCAGCTGTACACAGGCTTGATTCTCTTATGGAGACATATAAATCCATGGGTTTGAAGATTCTTACTAGTCAGGTGTATTCCTAGGCGTTGAAAATAGGGTGTTTAGCCCATTTCGTGGAGCAAGGGGTAGGTCTTGACTATTACATATTTGAATTATGGATGGTATCTGTGCTAATTTCTATCTCGGGTTTTATGCAGCACCCCAACTCACCTTTCCCCTTCAGCAAACATAAGTTGGTTTTCTAAATTTGAGACCCTGTTCTGTTTTGTAATTCAGTTCATGTGTAGCCAAGCTTACATTCCGTTTATTAGTGATATCTTATGATGTTTCATTTTCTGTGTGACTTATTTCACTTAGAATCATCGTACCTGAATCCACTCATTATGCCATGACGGGCCTGATGTCAAAGATTTCATTGGTGAGTGATATTCCATTGTACGTACGTATCACAATTTCTTTATCCATTTTTCGCTCTCTGGGATATTTAACTTGTACCGTAGACGAGGTTCTTGTAAACAGAGTCGTCTGAAACTTTCGGGTGGCTGTGTGTTTTTGATTTTAATTTCCCTAAGCTATAGGACCATAAGTAGAAGTGCCGTAGGCTCCGCTGCTTTGTTTTTTTGGTGTTTCAGGAAACACCATACACTTCTCCAGAGTGGCTGTTGGCAATTTACATCCCACCCATCAGCATAACATGGCTCCCTGTTCTCCATGGCCTGTGCTGCATTTTTGGATTTTACACTTTTTTCACATGGCCCTTTTGACCGGGGGGCAGTGAGACTTCATTGTAGTGCAGATTTCTTTAACATGCTTGCTTGGTTGGCCAAAAAGTGCGTATGCGTTTTTTCCTGAATATATTCACGGAAAAACGCATACGCCCTTTTTGGCCAAGTGCATCATTGTCAACGTTCTGCCTCTTTTCCTATGTTTTAAAAGCAATTCCAATCTACCCCCTGAAATCCTTTTCCTGCAATTCTGCCCCGCTTTCAAGTCCTCTTCGCAGCCTTCCTTCAATATATTATTGGACGATAGCTGTCATTTATAACTCTGCAGGTTTGTGAATTACAGTGCCCCTGAGCTCCTTTCTTCAAATCGCTTTCTTGTGAGCTGGCCGTAAACCCGCAGGACTGCCTCAGGCCCTAATCTGTTTCTGGCACGGCATGGTGAGCGTTTGGTTAATTCCTCTTCCTGGTGGGAAATGAGCGTTAAATTTGCCCGTGCAGACACCTACAGCTAGTCTCTCATTGGTTCTCCTTATTCCTGTTCATCTTGCGCAGAAATTGCAAACTGTGCCAAACAGCAGGTTAAAGGCACTGACTCTCCAAGTTGGAAGAGTGTTAGTAAAGGGTCTGGAATTGTGAACCCGAGTAAAAGGGGACAAAAACTGAGATGCATTTGAAAACGTTTCACGGTCACACGGTGCACCATACTGTGGGTTTCCCATGCATGTTTTAGCTGAAGGAAGAATCGCTTAAACCTGGAGAGTTCGGACCCATGGAATGGGTACCGTGCAGTATGACTTCAAATGGTCTGCATTTGCTCATCAAACCTCACCAATGCTATCAGCCCGAAGTGTCCAACTTTATGTCTCACTCAGTTCTGGGTGTAGATGAGGTAAATCCAGGTTGCATCACAAGCCCTGAATGAAGTATTTAAGAATTGCTCTCTATTTCACTGTCATTGTGTTTCGTTTTGTAATTCATTTTGATAATGGGATTTATCGGATTTTCTCTGCTGCTTTCATGCAGCTGTACACACGCTTCATTCTCTTATTGAGACATATAAATCCATGGGTTTGAAAATTCTTACTAGTCAGGTGTATTCCTAGGCGTTGAATATAATGTGTTTAGCCCATTTCGTTGAGCAAGGCGTAGGTCTTGACTATTACATATTTGACTTATGGAATGGTATCTGTGCTAATTTCTATCTCTGCTTTTATGCAGCACCCCAACTCACCTTTCCCCTTAAGCAAACATAAGATGGTTTTCTAAATTTGAGACCGTGTTCTGTTTTGTAATTCAGTTCATGTGTAGCCAAGGTTACATTCCGTGTATTAGTGATATCTCATGATGTTTCATTTTCTGTGTGACTTATTTCCCTTAGAATCATCATACCTGAATCCACTCATTATGCCACGACGGGCCTGATGACATAGATTTCATTGGTGAGTGATATTGCTTTGTACGTATGTACCACAACTTCTTTATCCATTTTTCGCTTTCTGGGATATTTAACTTGTACCGTAGACGAGGTTCTTGTAAACAGAGCCATCTGAAATTTTGGGGTGGCTGTGTGTTTTTGATTTTAATTTCCCTAAGCTATAGGACCATAAGTGGAAGTGCCGTAGGCTCCGTTGCTTTGTTTATTAGGTGTTTCAGGAAACACCATACACTTGTCCAGAGTGGCTGTTGGCAATTTACATCCCACTCATCAGCATAACATGGCTCCGTGTTCTCCATGGCCTGTTCTGCATTTCTGGATTTTACACTTTTTTCAGATGGCCCTTTTGACCGGGTGGCAGTGAGAGTTCATTGTAGTGCAGATTTCTTTAACATGCTTGCTTGGTTGGCCAAAAAGGGCGTATTTGCTTACGCCCTTTTTGGCCAAGTGCATCATTGTCGACGTTCTGCCTCTTTTCCTATGTTTTAAATGCAATTCCAGTCTACCCCCTGAAATCGTTTTCCTGCAATTCTGCTCCGCTTTCAAGTCCTCTTCGCAGCCTAACTTCAATATATTTTTGGAAGATAGCTGTCATTTATAACTGCAGGTTTGTGAATTACAGTGCCCCTGAGCTCCTTTCTTCAAATCGCTTTCTTGAGAGCAGGCCGCAAATCCGCAGGACTGCTTCAGGCCCTAATCTGTTTCTGGCACGGCATGGTGAGCGTTTGGTTAATTCCTCTTCCTGGTGGGAAATGAGCGTTAAATTTGCCCGTGCAGACACCTACAGCTAGTCACTCATTGGTTCTCCCTATTCCTGTTCATCTTGCGAAGAAATTGCAAACTGTGCCAAACAGCAGGTTAAAGGCACTGACTCTCCAAGTGGGGAGAGTTTAATAAATGCTCTGGAATTGTGAACCCGAGTAAAAGGGGACGAAAACTGAGATGCATTTGAAAACGTTTCCCGGTCACATGGTGCACCCTACTGTGGGTTTCCCATGCATGTTTCAGCTGAAGGAAGAATCGCTTAAACCTGCAGAGTTGGGATCCATGGAATGGGTACCATGCAGTATGACTTCAAAGGGTCTGCACTTGCTCATCGAACCTCACCAATGCTATCAGCCCGAAGTGTCCAAGCTTATGTCTCACTCAGCTCTTGTTGTAGATGAGGTAAATCAAGGTTACATCACAAGCCCTGAATGAATTATTTAAGAATTGCTCTCTATTTCACTGTCATTGTGTTTTGTTTTTGTAATTCATTTTGATAATGGGATTTATCGGATTTTCTCTGCTGCCTTCATGCAGCTGTACACACTCTTGATTCTCTTATCCAGACATATAAATCCGTGGGTTTGAAAATTCTTTCTAGTCAGGTTTATTCCTAGGCATTGTATATAGGGTGTTTAGCCCATTTCGTTGAGCAAGGGGTAGGTTTGACTATTACATATTTGACGTATGGAATGATATCTGTGCTAATTTCTATCTCTGGTTTTATGCAGCACCCCAACTCACCTTTCCCCTTAAGCAAACATCAGTTGGTTTTCTAAATATGAGACCCTGTTCTGTTTTGTAATTCAGTTCATGTGTAGCCAAGATTACATTCCGTGTATTAGTGATATCTTATGTTGTTTCATTTTCTGTGTGAGTTATTTCACTGAGAATCATCGTACCTGAATCCACTCATTATGCCACGACGGGCCTGATGACATGGATTTCATTGGTGAGTGATATTCCATTATACGTACGTACCACAAGTTCTTTATCCATTTTTCGCTTTCTGGGATATTTAACTTGTACCGTAGACGAGGTTCTTGTAAACAGAGCCGTCTGAAACTTTGGGGTGGATGTGTGTGTTTTTGATTTTAATTTCCCTAAGCTCTAGGACCATAAGTGGAAGTGCCGTAGGCTCCGTTGCTTTGTTTTTTAGGTGTTTCAGGAAACACCATACACTTCTCCAGAGTGGCTGTTGGCAATTTACATCCCACCCATCAGCATAACCAGGCTCCCTGTTCTCCATGGCCTGTGCTGCCTTTCTGGATTTTACACTTTTTTCAGATGGCCCTTTTGACCGGGGGGCAGTGAGACTTCATTGTAGTGCAGATTTCTTTAACATGCTTGCTTGGTTGGCCAAAAAGGGCGTATGCGTTTTTTCCTGAATATATTCAGGAAAAAACGCATACGCCCTTTTTGGCCAAGTGCATCATTGTCGACGTTCTGCCTCTTTTCCTATGCTTTAAATGCAATTCCAGTCTACCCCCTGAAATCGTTTTCCTGCAATTCTGCCCCGCTTTCAAGTCCTCTTCGCAGCCTTCCTTCAATATATTTTTGGACGATAGCTGTCATTTATAACTCTGCAGGTTTGTGAATTACAGTGCCCCTGAGCTCCTTTCTTCAAATCGCTTTCTTGTGAGCTGGCCGCAAACCCGCAGGATTGCTTCAGGCCCTAATCTGGTTCCGGCATGGCATGCTGAGCGTTTGGTTAATTCCTCTTCCTGGTTGGAAATGAGCGTTAAATTTGCCCCTGCAGACACCTACAGCTAGTCTCTCATTGGTTCTCCCTATTCCTGTTCATCTTGCGCAGAAATTGCAAACTGTGCCAAACAGCAGGTTAAAGGCACTGACTCTCCAAGTGGGGAGAGTGTTAGTAAAGGGTCTGGAATTGTGAACCCGAGTAAAAGGGGACAAAAACTGAGATGCATTTGAAAATGTTTCCCGGTCACATGGTGCACCATACTGTGGGTTTCCCATGCATGCTTTAGCTGAAGGAAGAATGGCTTAAACCTGGAGAGTTGGGACCCATGGAATGGGTACCATGTAGTATGACTTCAAATGGTCTGCATTTTCTCATCGAACCTCACCAATGCTATCAGCCCGAAGTGTCCAACTTTATGTCTCACTCAGTTCTGGGTGTAGATGAGGTAAATCCAGGTTGCATCACAAGCCCTGAATGAATTATTTAAGAATTGCTCTCTATTTCACTGTCATTGTGTTTTGTTTTTGTAATTCAATTTGATAAGGGGATTTATCGGATTTTCTCTGCTGCCTTCATGCAGCTGTACACACGCTTGATTCTCTTATGGAGACATATAAATCCATGGGTTTGAAGATTCTTACTAGTCAGGTGTATTCCTAGGCGTTGAATATAGGGTGTTTAGCCCATTTCGTTGAGCAAGGTGTAGTTCTTGACTATTACATATTTGACGTATGGAATGGTATCTGTGCTAATTTCTATCTCTGGTTTTATGCAGCAGCCCAACTCACCTTTCCCCTTAAGGAAACATAAGTTGGTTTTCTAAATTTGAGACCCTGTTCTGTTTTGTAATTCAGTTCATGTGTAGCCAAGATTACATTCGGTGTATTAGAGATATCTTATGATGTTTCATTTTCTGTGTGACTTATTTCTCTTAGAATCATCGTACCTGAATCCACTCATTATGCCACGACGGGCCAGATGACATAGATTACATTGGTGAGTGATATTCCATTGTACGTACGTACCACAACTTCTTTATCCATTTTTCGCTTTCTGGGATATTTAACTTGTACCGTAGACGAGGTTCTTGTAAACAGAGCCGTCTGAAACTTTGGGGTGGCTGTGTGTTTTTGAGTTTAATTTCCCTAAGCTATAGGACCATAAGTGGAAGTGCTATAGGCTCCATTGCTTTGTTTTTTAGGTGTTTCAGGAAACACCATACATTTCTCCAGAGTGGCTGTTGGCAAATTACATCCCACCCATCAGCATAACAAGGCTCCCTACTCTGCATGGCCTGTGCTGCCTTTCTGGATTTTACACTTTTTTCAGATGGCTCTTTTGACCACGGGGCAGTGAGACTTCATTGTAGTGCAGATTTCTTTAACATGCTTGCTTGGTTGGCCAAAAAGGGCGTATGCGTTTTTTCCTGAATATATTCAGGAAAAAACGCATACGCCCTTTTTGGCCAAGTGCATCATTGTCGACGTTCTGCCTCTTTTCCTATGCTTTAAATGCAATTCCAGTCTACCCCCTGAAATCGTTTTCCTGCAATTCTGCCCCGCTTTCAAGTCCTCTTCGCAGCCTTCCTTCAATATATTTTTGGACGATAGCTGTCATTTATAACTCTGCAGGTTTGTGAATTACAGTGCCCCTGAGCTCCTTTCTTCAAATCGCTTTCTTGTGAGCTGGCCGCAAACCCGCAGGATTGCTTCAGGCCCTAATCTGGTTCCGGCATGGCATGATGAGCGTTTGGTTAATTCCTCTTCCTGGTTGGAAATGAGCGTTAAATTTGCCCGTGCAGACACCTACAGCTAGTCTCTTATTGGTTCTCCCTATTCCTGTTCATCTTGCGCAGAAATTGCAAACTGTGCCAAACAGCAGGTTAAAGGCACTGACTCTCCAAGTGGGGAGAGTGTTAGTAAAGGCTCTGGAATTGTGAACCCGAGTAAAAGGGTACAAGAACTGAGATGCATTTGAAAACGTTTGCCGGTCACATGGTGCACCATACTCTGGGTTCCCCATGCATGTTTTAGCTGAAGGAAGAATCCCTTAAACCTGGAGAGTTGGGACCCATGGAATGGGTCCCATGCAGTATGACTTCAAAGCGTCTGTATTTGCTCATCGAACCTCACCAATGCTATCAGCCCGAAGTGTCCAACGTTATGTCTCACTCAGCTCTGGGTGTAGATGAGGTAAATCCAGGTTGCATCACAAGCCCTGAATGAATTATTTAAGAATTGCTCTCTATTTCACTCTCATTGTGTTTTGTTTTTGTAATTCATTTTGATAAGGGGATTTATCGGATTTATTCTGCTGAATACATGCAGCTGTACACACGCTTGATTCTCTTATGGAGACATATAAATCCATGGGTTTGAAGATTCTTACTAGTCAGTTGTATTCCTAGGCGTTGAATATAGGGTGTTTAGTCCATCTCGTTGAGCAAGGGGTTGGTCTTGACTATTACATATTTGACTTATGGAATGGTATCTGTGCTAATTTCTATCTCTGGTTTTATGCAGCACCCCAACTCACCTTTCCCCTTAAGCAAACATAAATTGGTTTTCTAAATTTGAGACCCTGTTCTGTTTTGTAATTCAGTTCATGTGTAGCCAAGATTACATTCCGTGTATTAGTGATATCTCATGATGTTTCATTTTCTGTGTGACTTATTTCCCTTAGAATCATCATACCTGAATCCACTCATTATGCCACGACGGGCCTGATGACATAGATTTCATTGGTGAATGATATTGCTTTGTACGTATGTACCACAACATCTTTATCCATTTTTCGCTTTCTGGGATACTTAACTTGTACCGTAGACGAGGTTCTTGTGAAGAGAGCCGTCTGAAATTTTGGGGTGGCTGTGTGTTTTTGATTTTAATTTCCCTAATCTATAGGACCAAAAGTGGAAGTGCCGTAGGCTCCGTTGCTTTGTTTTTTAGGTGTTTCAGGAAACACCATACACTTCTCCAGAGTGGCTGTTTGCAATTTACATCCCAACCATCAGCATAACAAGGCTTCCTGTTCTCCATGGCCTGTGCTGCCTTTCTGGATTTTACACTTTTTTCAGATGGCCCTTTTGACCGGGGGGCAGTGAGACTTCATTGTAGTACAGATTTCTTTAACATGCTTGCTTGGTTGTCCAAAATGCGCGTATGAGTTTTTTCCTGAATATATTCAGGAAAAAACGCATATGCCCTTTTTGGCCAAGTGCATCATTGTCGACGTTCTGCCTCTTTTCCTATGCTTTAAATGCAATTCCAGTCTACCCCCTGAAATCGTTTTCCTGCAATTCTGCCCCGCTTTCAAGTCCTCTTCGCAGCCTTCCTTCAATATATTATTGGACGATAGCTGTCATTTATAACTCTGCAGGTTTGTGAATTACAGTGCCCCTGAGCTCCTTTCTTCAAATCGCTTTCTTGAGAGCTGGCCGCAAACCCGCAGGATTGCTTCAGGCCCTAATCTGTTTCTGGCACGGCATGGTGAGCGTTTGGTTAATTCCTCTTCCTGGTGGGAAATGATCGTTAAATTTGCCCGTGCAGACACCTACAGCTAGTCTCTCATTGGTTCTCCTTATTCCTGTTCATCTTGCCCAGAAATTGCAAACTGTGCGAAACAGCAGGTTAAAGGCACTGACTACCCAAGTGGGGAGAGTTTTAGTAAAGTGTCTGGAATTGTGAACCCGAGTAAAAGGGGACGGAAACTGAGATGCATTTGAAAACGTTTCCCAGTCACACGGCGCACCATACTGTGGATTTCCCATGCATGTTTTAGCTGAAGGAAGAATCCCTTAAACCTGGAGAGTTGGGACCCATGGAATGGGTCCCATGCAGTATGACTTCAAAGGGTCTGCATTTTCTCATCGAACCTCACCAATGCTATCAGCCCAGAGTGTCTAACCTTATGTGTCATTCAGCTTTGGGTGTAGATGAGGTAAATCCAGGTTCCATCAGAAGCCCTGAATGAATTCTTTAAGAATTGCTCTCTATTTCACTGTCATTGTGTTTTGTTTTTGTAATTCATTTTGATAATCGGATTTATCGGATTTTCTCTGCTGCCTTCATGCAGCTGTACACACGCTTGATTCTCTTATGGAGACATATAAATCCATGGGTTTGAAGATCCTTACTAGTCAGGTGTATTCCTAGGCGTTGAATATAGTGTGTTGAGCCCATTTCGTTGAGCAAGGGGTAGGTCTTGACTATTACGTATTTGACTTATGGAATGGTATCTGTGCTAATTTCTAACTCTGGTTTTATGCAGCACCCCAACTCACCTTTCCCCTTATGCAAACATAAGTTGGTTTTCTAAATTTGAGACCCTGTTCTGTTTTGTAATTCAGTTCATGTGTAGCCAAGATTACATTCGGTGTATTAGTGATATCTTATGATGTTTCATTTTCTGTGTGACGTATTTCACTTAGAATCATCGTACCTGAATCCACTCATTATGCCACGACGGGCTAGATGACATAGATTTCATTGGTGACTGATATTCCATTGTACGTACGTACCACAACTTCTTTATCCATTTTTCGCTTTCTGGGATATTTAACTTGTACCGTAGACGAGGTTCTTGTAAACACAGCCGTCTGAAACTTTGGGGTGGATGTGTGTGTTTTTGATTTTAATTTCCCTAAGCTCTAGGACCATAAGTGGAAGTGCCGTAGGCTACGTTGCTTTGTTTTTTAGGTGTTTCAGGAAACACCATACACTTCTCCAGAGTGGCTGTTGGCAATTTACATCCCACCCATCAGCATCACCAGGCTCCCTGTTCTCCATGGCCTGTGCTGCCTTTCTGGATTTTACACTTTTTTCAGATGGCCCTTTTGACCGGGGGGCAGTGAGACTTCATTGTAGTGCAGATTTCTTTAACATGCTTGCTTGGTTGGCCAAAAAGGGCGTATGCGTTTTTTCCTGAATATATTCAGGAAAAAACGCATACGCCCTTTTTGGCCAAGTGCATCATTGTCGACGTTCTGCCTCTTTTCCTATGCTTTAAATGCAATTCCAGTCTACCCCCTGAAATCGTTTTCCTGCAATTCTGCCCCGCTTTCAAGTCCTCTTCGCAGCCTTCCTTCAATATATTTTTGGACGATAGCTGTCATTTATAACTCTGCAGGTTTGTCAATTACAGTGCCCCTGAGCTCCTTTCTTCAAATCGCTTTCTTCTGAGCTGGCCGCAAACCCGCAGGATTGCTTCAGGCCCTAATCTGGTTCCGGCACGGCATGCTGAGCGTTTGGTTAATTCCTCTTCCTGGTTGGAAATGAGCGTTAAATTTGCCCCTGCAGACACCTACAGCTAGTCTCTCATTGGTTCTCCCTATTCCTGTTCATCTTGCGCAGAAATTGCAAACTGTGCCAAACAGCAGGTTAAAGGCACTGACTCTCCAAGTGGGGAGCGTGTTAGTAAAGGGTCTGGAATTGTGAACCCGAGTAAAAGGGGACAAAAACTGAGATGCATTTGAAAATGTTTCGCGGTCACATGGTGCACCATACTGTGGGTTTCCCATGCATGCTTTAGCTGAAGGAAGAATGGCTTAAACCTGGAGAGTTGGGACCCATGGAATGGGTACCATGTAGTATGACTTCAAATGGTCTGCATTTTCTCATCGAACCTCACCAATGCTATCAGCCCGAAGTGTCCAACTTTATGTCTCACTCAGTTCTGGGTGTAGATGAGGTAAATCCAGGTTGCATCACAAGCCCTGAATGAATTATTTAAGAATTGCTCTCTATTTCACTGTCATTTTGTTTTGTTTTTGTAATTCAATTTGATAAGGGGATTTATCGGATTTTCTCTGCTGCCTTCATGCAGCTGTACACACGCTTGATTCTCTTATGGAGACATATAAATCCATGGGTTTGAAGATTCTTACTAGTCAGGTGTATTCCTAGGCGTTGAATATAGGGTGTTTAGCCCATTTCGTTGAGCAAGGTGTAGTTCTTGACTATTACATATTTGACGTATGGAATGGTATCTGTGCTAATTTCTATCTCTGGTTTTATGCAGCAGCCCAACTCAACTTTTCCCTTAAGCAAACATAAGTTGGTTTTCTAAATTTGAGACCCTGTTCTGTTTTGTAATTCAGTTCATGTGTAGCCAAGATTACATTCGGTGTATTAGAGATATCTTATGATGTTTCATTTTCTGTGTGACGTATTTCACTTAGAATCATCGTACCTGAATCCACTCATTATGCCACGACGGGCCAGATGACATAGATTTCATTGGTGACTGATATTCCATTGTACGTACGTACCACAACTTCTTTATCCATTTTTTGCTTTCTGGGATATTTAACTTGTACCGTAGACGAGGTTCTTGTAAACAGAGCCGTCTGAAACTTTGGGGTGGCTGTGTATTTTTGATTTTAGTTTCCCTAAGCTATAGGACCATAAGTGGAAGTGCCGTAGGCTCCGTTGCTTTGTTTTTTAGGTGTTTCAGGAAAAACCATACACTTTTCCAGAGTGGCTGTTGGCAATTTACATCCCACCCATCAGCATAACAAGGCTCCCTGTTCTCCATGGCCTGTGCTGCATTTCTGGATTTACACTTTTTTCAGATGGCCCTTTTGACCGGGGGGCAGTGATACTTCATTGTAGTGCAGATATCTTTAACATGCTTGCTTGGTTGGCCAAAAAGGGAGTATGCGTTTTTTCCTGAATATATTCAGGAAAAAACGCATATGCACTTTTTGGCCAAGTGCATCATTGTCGACGTTCTGCCTCTTTTCCTATGCTTTAAATGGAATTCCAGTCTATCCCCTGAAATCGTTTTCCTGCAATTCTGCCCCGCTTTCAAGTCCTCTTCGCAGCCTTCCTTCAATATATTTTTGGACGATAGCTGTTATTTATAACTCTGCAGGCTTGTGAATTACAGTGCCCCTGAGCTCCTTTCTTCAAATCGCTTTCTGATGAGCCAGCCGCAAACCCGCAGGATTGCTTCAGGCCCTAATCTGGTTCCGGCACGGCATGCTGAGCCTTTGGTTAATTCCTCTTCCTGGTGGGAAATGAGCGTTAAATTTGCCCCTGCAGACACCTACACCAATCTCTCATTGGTTCTCCCTATTCCTGTTCATCTTGCACAGAAATTGCAAACTGTGCCAAACAGGAGGTTAAAGGCACTGACTCTCCAAGTGGGGAGAGTGTTAATAAATGGTCTGGAGTTGTGAACCAGAGTAAAATGGGACAAACCCTGAGATGCATTTGAAAAGGTTTCCCGGTCACACAATGCACCATACTGTGGGTTTCCCATGCATGCTTTAGCTGAAGGAAGAATCGCTTAAACCTGGAGAGTTGGGACCCATGGAATGGGTACCATGTAGTATGACTTCAAATGGTCTGCATTTGCTCATCGAACCTCACCAATGCTATCAGCCCGAAGTGTCCAACCTTATGTCTCACTCAGCTCTGGGTTTAGATGAGGTAAATCCAGGTTACATCACAAGCCCTGAATGAATTATTTAAGAATTGCTCTCTATTTCACTGGCATTGTGTTTTGTTTTTGTAATTCATTTTGATAATAGGATTTATCGGATTCTCTCTGCTGCCTTCATGCAGCTGTACACACGCTTGATTCTCTTATGGAGACATATAAATCCATGGGTTTGAAGATTCTTTCTAGTCAGGTGTATTCCTAGGCGTTGAATAGAGGGTGTTTAGCCCATTTCGTTGAGCAAGGGGTAGGTCTTGACTATTACATATTTGACGTATGGAATGGTATCTGTGCTAATTTCTATCTCTGGTTTTATGGAGCACCCCAACTCACCTTTCCCCTTAAGCAAACATAAGTTGGTTTTCTAAATTTGAGACCCTGTTCTGTTTTGTAATTCAGTTCATGTGTAGCCAAGATTACATTCGGTGTATTAGTGATATCTTATGATGTTTCATTTTCTGTGTGACTTATTTCTCTTAGAATCATCGTACCTGAATCCACTCATTATGCCACGACGGGCCAGATGACATAGATTTCATTGGTGAGTGATATTCCATTGTACGTACGTACCACAAGTTCTTTATCCATTTTTCGCTTTCTGGGATATTTAACTTGTACCGTAGACGAGGTTCTTGTAAACAGAGCCGCCTGAAACTTTGGGGTGGCTGTGTATTTTTGATTTTAGTTTCCCTAAGCTCTAGGACCATAAGTGGAAGTGCCGTAGGCTCCGTTGCTTTGTTTTTTAGGTGTTTCAGGAAACACCATACACTTCTCCAGAGTGGCTGTTGGCAATTTACATCCCACCCATCAGCATAACCAGGCTCCCTGTTCTCCATGGCCTGTGCTGCCTTTCTGGATTTTACACTTTTTTCAGATGGCCCTTTTGACCGGGGGGCAGTGAGACTTCATTGTAGTGCAGATTTCTTTAACATGCTTGCTTGGTTGGCCAAAAAGGGCATATGCGTTTTTTCCTGAATATATTCAGGAAAAAACGCATACGCCCTTTTTGGCCAAGTGCATCATTGTCGACGTTCTGCCTCTTTTCCTATGCTTTAAATGCAATTCCAGTCTACCCCCTGAAATCGTTTTCCTGCAATTCTGCCCCGCTTTCAAGTCCTCTTCGCAGCCTTCCTTCAATATATTTTTGGACGATAGCTGTCATTTATAACTCTGCAGGTTTGTGAATTACAGTGCCCCTGAGCTCCTTTCTTCAAATCGCTTTCTTCTGAGCTGGCCGCAAACCCGCAGGATTGCTTCAGGCCCTAATCTGGTTCCGGCACGGCATGCTGAGCGTTTGGTTAATTCCTCTTCCTGGTTGGAAATGAGCGTTAAATTTGCCCCTGCAGACACCTACAGCTAGTCTCTCATTGGTTCTCCCTATTCCTGTTCATCTTGCGCAGAAATTGCAAACTGTGCCAAACAGCAGGTTAAAGGCACTGACTCTCCAAGTGGGGAGAGTGTTAGTAAAGGGTCTGGAATTGTGAACCCGAGTAAAAGGGGACAAAAACTGAGATGCATTTGAAAATGTTTCCCGGTCACATGGTGCACCATACTGTGGGTTTCCCATGCATGCTTTAGCTGAAGGAAGAATGGCTTAAACCTGGAGAGTTGGGACCCATGGAATGGGTACCATGTAGTATGACTTCAAATGGTCTGCATTTTCTCATCGAACCTCACCAATGCTATCAGCCCGAAGTGTCCAACTTTATGTCTCACTCAGTTCTGGGTGTAGATGAGGTAAATCCAGGTTGCATCACAAGCCCTGAATGAATTATTTAAGAATTGCTCTCTATTTCACTGTCATTGTGTTTTGTTTTTGTAATTCATTTTGATAAGGGGATTTATCGGATTTTCTCTGCTGCCTTCATGCAGCTGTACACACGCTTGATTCTCTTATGGAGACATATAAATCCATGGGTTTGAAGATTCTTACTAGTCATTTGTATTCCTAGGCGTTGAATATAGGGTGTTTAGCCCATTTCGTTGAGCAAGGTGTAGTTCTTGACTATTACATATTTGACGTATGGAATGGTATCTGTGCTAATTTCTATCTCTGGTTTTATGCAGCAGCCCAACTCACCTTTCCCCTTAAGCAAACATAAGTTGGTTTTCTAAATTTGAGACCCTGTTCTGTTTTGTAATTCAGTTCATGTGTAGCCAAGATTACATTCGGTGTATTAGAGATATCTTATGATGTTTCATTTTCTGTGTGACTTATTTCTCTTAGAATCATCGTACCTGAATCCACTCATTATGCCACGACGGGCCAGATGACATAGATTACATTGGTGAGTGATATTCCATTGTACGTACGTACCACAAGTTCTTTATCCATTTTTCGCTTTCTGGGATATTTAACTTGTACCGTAGACGAGGTTCTTGTAAACAGAGCCGTCTGAAACTTTGGGGTGGCTGTGTGTTTTTGAGTTTAATTTCCCTAAGCTATAGGACCATAAGTGGAAGTGCTATAGGCTCCATTGCTTTGTTTTTTAGGTGTTTCAGGAAACACCATACATTTCTCCAGAGTGGCTGTTGGCAAATTACATCCCACCCATCAGCATAACAAGGCTCCCTACTCTGCATGGCCTGTGCTGCCTTTCTGGATTTTACACTCTTTTCAGATGGCTCTTTTGACCACGGGGCAGTGAGACTTCATTGTAGTGCAGATTTCTTTAACATGCTTGCTTGGTTGGCCAAAAAGGGCGTATGCGTTTTTTCCTGAATATATTCAGGAAAAAACGCATACGCCCTTTTTGGCCAAGTGCATCATTGTCGACGTTCTGCCTCTTTTCCTATGCTTTAAATGCAATTCCAGTCTACCCCCTGAAATCGTTTTCCTGCAATTCTGCCCCGCTTTCAAGTCATCTTCGCAGCCTTCCTTCAATATATTTTTGGACGATAGCTGTCATTTATAACTCTGCAGGTTTGTGAATTACAGTGCCCCTGAGCTCCTTTCTTCAAATCGCTTTCTTGTGAGCTGGCCGCAAACCCGCAGGATTGCTTCAGGCCCTAATCTGGTTCCGGCATGGCATGATGAGCGTTTGGTTAATTCCTCTTCCTGGTTGGAAATGAGCGTTAAATTTGCCCGTGCAGACACCTACAGCTAGTCTCTTATTGGTTCTCCCTATTCCTGTTCATCTTGCGCAGAAATTGCAAACTGTGCCAAACAGCAGGTTAAAGGCACTGACTCTCCAAGTGGGGAGAGTGTTAGTAAAGGCTCTGGAATTGTGAACCCGAGTAAAAGGGTACAAGAACTGATTTGCATTTGAAAACGTTTGCCGGTCACACGGTGCACCATACTCTGGGTTCCCCATGCATGTTTTAGCTGAAGGAAGAATCCCTTAAACCTGGAGACTTGGGACCCATGGAATGGGTCCCATGCAGTATGACTTCAAAGCGTCTGTATTTGCTCATCGAACCTCACCAATGCTATCAGCCCGAAGTGTCCAACGTTATGTCTCACTCAGCTCTGGGTGTAGATGAGGTAAATCCAGGTTGCATCACAAGCCCTGAATGAATTATTTAAGAATTGCTCTCTATTTCACTCTCATTGTGTTTTGTTTTTGTAATTCATTTTGATAAGGGGATTTATCGGATTTATTCTGCTGAATACATGCAGCTGTACACACGCTTGATTCTCTTATGGAGACATATAAATCCATGGGTTTGAAGATTCTTACTAGTCAGTTGTATTCCTAGGCGTTGAATATAGGGTGTTTAGTCCATCTCGTTGAGCAAGGGGTTGGTCTTGACTATTACATATTTGACTTATGGAATGGTATCTGTGCTAATTTCTATCTCTGGTTTTATGCAGCACCCCAACTCACCTTTCCCCTTAAGCAAACATAAATTGGTTTTCTAAATTTGAGACCGTGTTCTGTTTTGTAATTCAGTTCATGTGTAGCCAAGATTACATTCCGTGTATTAGTGATATCTCATGATGTTTCATTTTCTGTGTGACTTATTTCCCTTAGAATCATCATACCTGAATCCACTCATTATGCCACGACGGGCCTGATGACATAGATTTCATTGGTGAATGATATTGCTTTGTACGTATGTACCACAACATCTTTATCCATTTTTCGCTTTCTGGGATACTTAACTTGTACCGTAGACGAGGTTCTTGTGAAGAGAGCCGTCTGAAATTTTGGGGTGGCTGTGTGTTTTTGATTTTAATTTCCCTAATCTATAGGACCAAAAGTGGAAGTGCCGTAGGCTCCGTTGCTTTGTTTTTTAGGTGTTTCAGGAAACACCATACACTTCTCCAGAGTGGCTGTTTGCAATTTACATCCCAACCATCAGCATAACAAGGCTTCCTGTTCTCCATGGCCTGTGCTGCCTTTCTGGATTTTACACTTTTTTCAGATGGCCCTTTTGACCGGGGGGCAGTGAGACTTCATTGTAGTACAGATTTCTTTAACATGCTTGCTTGGTTGTCCAAAAAGCGCGTATGAGTTTTTTCCTGAATATATTCAGGAAAAAATGCATATGCCCTTTTTGGCCAAGTGCATCATTGTCGACGTTCTGCCTCTTTTCCTATGCTTTAAATGC
Source organism: Delphinapterus leucas (assembly GCF_059928025.1). Classification (NCBI taxonomy): domain Eukaryota; kingdom Metazoa; phylum Chordata; class Mammalia; order Artiodactyla; family Monodontidae; genus Delphinapterus; species Delphinapterus leucas. The sequence continues at coordinate 2,898,996 of NW_028322254.1, read as the reverse complement.
AATTCCAGTCTACCCCCTGAAATCGTTTTCCTGCAATTCTGCCCCGCTTTCAAGTCCTCTTCGCAGCCTTCCTTCAATATATTATTGGACGATAGCTGTCATTTATAACTCTGCAGGTTTGTGAATTACAGTGCCCCTGAGCTCCTTTCTTCAAATCGCTTTCTTGAGAGCTGGCCGCAAACCCGCAGGATTGCTTCAGGCCCTAATCTGTTTCTGGCACGGCATGGTGAGCGTTTGGTTAATTCCTCTTCCTGGTGGGAAATGATCGTTAAATTTGCCCGTGCAGACACCTACAGCTAGTCTCTCATTGGTTCTCCTTATTCCTGTTCATCTTGCCCAGAAATTGCAAACTGTGCGAAACAGCAGGTTAAAGGCACTGACTACCCAAGTGGGGAGAGTTTTAGTAAAGTGTCTGGAATTGTGAACCCGAGTAAAAGGGGACGGAAACTGAGATGCATTTGAAAACGTTTCCCAGTCACACGGCGCACCATACTGTGGATTTCCCATGCATGTTTTAGCTGAAGGAAGAATCCCTTAAACCTGGAGAGTTGGGACCCATGGAATGGGTCCCATGCAGTATGACTTCAAAGGGTCTGCATTTTCTCATCGAACCTCACCAATGCTATCAGCCCAGAGTGTCTAACCTTATGTGTCATTCAGCTTTGGGTGTAGATGAGGTAAATCCAGGTTGCATCACAAGCCCTGAATGAATTATTTAAGAATTGCTCTCTATTTCACTGTCATTTTGTTTTGTTTTTGTAATTCAATTTGATAAGGGGATTTATCGGATTTTCTCTGCTGCCTTCATGCAGCTGTACACACGCTTGATTCTCTTATGGAGACATATAAATCCATGGGTTTGAAGATTCTTACTAGTCAGGTGTATTCCTAGGCGTTGAATATAGGGTGTTTAGCCCATTTCGTTGAGCAAGGTGTAGTTCTTGACTATTACATATTTGACGTATGGAATGGTATCTGTGCTAATTTCTATCTCTGGTTTTATGCAGCAGCCCAACTCAACTTTTCCCTTAAGCAAACATAAGTTGGTTTTCTAAATTTGAGACCCTGTTCTGTTTTGTAATTCAGTTCATGTGTAGCCAAGATTACATTCGGTGTATTAGAGATATCTTATGATGTTTCATTTTCTGTGTGACGTATTTCACTTAGAATCATCGTACCTGAATCCACTCATTATGCCACGACGGGCCAGATGACATAGATTTCATTGGTGACTGATATTCCATTGTACGTACGTACCACAACTTCTTTATCCATTTTTTGCTTTCTGGGATATTTAACTTGTACCGTAGACGAGGTTCTTGTAAACAGAGCCGTCTGAAACTTTGGGGTGGCTGTGTATTTTTGATTTTAGTTTCCCTAAGCTATAGGACCATAAGTGGAAGTGCCGTAGGCTCCGTTGCTTTGTTTTTTAGGTGTTTCAGGAAAAACCATACACTTTTCCAGAGTGGCTGTTGGCAATTTACATCCCACCCATCAGCATAACAAGGCTCCCTGTTCTCCATGGCCTGTGCTGCATTTCTGGATTTACACTTTTTTCAGATGGCCCTTTTGACCGGGGGGCAGTGATACTTCATTGTAGTGCAGATATCTTTAACATGCTTGCTTGGTTGGCCAAAAAGGGAGTATGCGTTTTTTCCTGAATATATTCAGGAAAAAACGCATATGCACTTTTTGGCCAAGTGCATCATTGTCGACGTTCTGCCTCTTTTCCTATGCTTTAAATGGAATTCCAGTCTATCCCCTGAAATCGTTTTCCTGCAATTCTGCCCCGCTTTCAAGTCCTCTTCGCAGCCTTCCTTCAATATATTTTTGGACGATAGCTGTTATTTATAACTCTGCAGGCTTGTGAATTACAGTGCCCCTGAGCTCCTTTCTTCAAATCGCTTTCTGATGAGCCAGCCGCAAACCCGCAGGATTGCTTCAGGCCCTAATCTGGTTCCGGCACGGCATGCTGAGCCTTTGGTTAATTCCTCTTCCTGGTGGGAAATGAGCGTTAAATTTGCCCCTGCAGACACCTACACCAATCTCTCATTGGTTCTCCCTATTCCTGTTCATGTTGCACAGAAATTGCAAACTGTGCCAAACAGGAGGTTAAAGGCACTGACTCTCTAAGTGGGGAGAGTGTTAATAAATGGTCTGGAGTTGTGAACCAGAGTAAAATGGGACAAACCCTGAGATGCATTTGAAAAGGTTTCCCGGTCACACAGTGCACCATACTGTGGGTTTCCCATGCATGCTTTAGCTGAAGGAAGAATCGCTTAAACCTGGAGAGTTGGGACCCATGGAATGGGTACCATGTAGTATGACTTCAAATGGTCTGCATTTGCTCATCGAACCTCACCAATGCTATCAGCCCGAAGTGTCCAACCTTATGTCTCACTCAGCTCTGGGTTTAGATGAGGTAAATCCAGGTTACATCACAAGCCCTGAATGAATTATTTAAGAATTGCTCTCTATTTCACTGGCATTGTGTTTTGTTTTTGTAATTCATTTTGATAATAGGATTTATCGGATTCTCTCTGCTGCCTTCATGCAGCTGTACACACGCTTGATTCTCTTATGGAGACATATAAATCCATGGGTTTGAAGATTCTTTCTAGTCAGGTGTATTCCTAGGCGTTGAATAGAGGGTGTTTAGCCCATTTCGTTGAGCAAGGGGTAGGTCTTGACTATTACATATTTGACGTATGGAATGGTATCTGTGCTAATTTCTATCTCTGGTTTTATGGAGCACCCCAACTCACCTTTCCCCTTAAGCAAACATAAGTTGGTTTTCTAAATTTGAGACCCTGTTCTGTTTTGTAATTCAGTTCATGTGTAGCCAAGATTACATTCGGTGTATTAGTGATATCTTATGATGTTTCATTTTCTGTGTGACTTATTTCTCTTAGAATCATCGTACCTGAATCCACTCATTATGCCACGACGGGCCAGATGACATAGATTTCATTGGTGAGTGATAATCCATTGTACGTACGTACCACAACTTCTTTATCCATTTTTCGCTTTCTGGGATATTTAACTTGTACCGTAGACGAGGTTCTTGTAAACAGAGCCGCCTGAAACTTTGGGGTGGCTGTGTATTTTTGATTTTAGTTTCCCTAAGCTATAGGACCATAAGTGGAAGTGCCGTAGGCTCCGTTGCTTTGTTTTTTATGTGTTTCAGGAAACACCATACACTTCTCCAGAGTGGCTGTTGGCAATTTACATCCCACCCATCAGCATAACAAGGCTCCCTGTCCTCCATGGCCTGTGCTGCATTTCTGGATTTTACACTTTTTTCAGATGGCCCTTTTGACCGGGGGGCAGTGAGACTTCATTGTAGTGCAGATTTCTTTAACATGGTTGCTTGTTTGGCCAAAAAGGGCGTATGCGTTTTTTCCTGAATATATTCAGGAAAAAACGCATACGCCCTTTTTGGCCAAGTGCATCATTGTCGACGTTCTGCCTCTTTTCCTATGCTTTAAATGCAATTCCAGTCTACCCCCTGAAATCGTTTTCCTGCAATTCTGCCCCGCTTTCAAGTCCTCTTCGCAGCCTTCCTTCAATATATTTTTGGACGATAGCTGTCATTTATAACTCTGCAGGTTTGTGAATTACAGTGACCCTGAGCTCGTTTCTTCAAATCGCTTTCTTCTGAGCTGGCTGCAAACCCGCAGGATTGCTTCAGGCCCTAATCTGGTTCCGGCACGGCATGCTGAGCCTTTGGTTAATTCCTCTTCCTGGTGGGAAATGAGCGTTAAATTTGCCCCTGCAGACACCTACAGCTAGTCTCTCATTGGTTCTCCCTATTCCTGTTCATCTTGCGCAGAAATTGCAAACTGTGCGAAACAGGAGGTTAAAGGCACTGACTCTCCAAGTGGGGAGAGTGTTAGAAAGTGTCTGGAATTGTGAACCCGAGTAAAAGGGGACAAAATCTGAGATGCATTTGAAAAGGTTTGCCGGTTACACGGTGCACCATACTGTGGGTTTCCCATGCATGCTTTAGCTGAAGGAAGAATCGCTTCAACCTGGAGAGTTGGGACCCATGGAATGTGTACCATGTATTATGAGTTCAAAAGGTTTGCATTTTCTCATCGAACCTCACCAATTGTATCAGCACGAAGTGTCCAACCTTATATCTCACTCAGCTCTGGGTGTAGATGAGGTAAATCCAGGTTGCATCACAAGCCCTGAATGAAGTATTTAAGAATTGCTCTCTATTTCACTGTCATTGTGTTTTGTTTTTGTAATTCATTTTGATAATAGGATATATCGGATTTTCTCTGCAGCCTTCATGCAGCTGTACACACGCTTGATTCACTTATGGAGACATATAAATCCATGGGTTTGAAGATCCTTACTAGTCAGCTGTATTCCTAGGCGTTGAATATAGTGTGTTTAGCCCATTTCGTTGAGCAAGGGGTAGGTCTTGACTATTATGTATTTGACTTATGGAATGGTATCTGTGCTAATTTCTAACTCTGGTTTTATGCAGCACCCCAACTCACCTTTCCCCTTATGCAAACATAAGTTGGTTTTCTAAATTTGAGACCCTGTTCTGTTTTGTAATTCAGTTTATGTGTAGCCAAGATTACATTCGGTGTATTAGTGATATCTTATGATGTTTCATTTTCTGTGTGACGTATTTCACTTAGAATCATTGTACCTGAATCCACTCATTATGCCACGACGGGCCAGATGACATAGATTTCATTGGTGACTGATATTCCATTGTACGTACGTACCACAACTTCTTTATCCATTTTTCGCTTTCTGGGATATTTAACTTGTATCGTAGACGAGGTTCTTGTAAACAGAGCCGTCTGAAACTTTGGGGTGGCTGTGTATTTTTGATTTTAGTTTCCCTAAGCTATAGGACCATAAGTGGAAGTGCCGTAGGCTCCGTTGCTTTGTTTTTTAGGTGTTTCAGGAAAAACCATACACTTTTCCAGAGTGGCTCTTGGCAATTTACATCCCACCCATCAGCATAACAAGGCTCCCTGTTCTCCATGGCCTGTGCTGCATTTCTGGATTTACACTTTTTTCAGATGGCCCTTTTGACCGGGGGGCAGTGATACTTCATTGTAGTGCAGATATCTTTAACATGCTTGCTTGGTTGGCCAAAAAGGGCGTATCCGTTTTTTCCTGAATATATTCAGGAAAAAACGCATATGCACTTTTTGGCCAAGTGCATCATTGTCGACGTTCTGCCTCTTTTCCTATGCTTTAAATGGAATTCCAGTCTATCCCCTGAAATCGTTTTCCTGCAATTCTGCCCCGCTTTCAAGTCCTCTTCGCAGCCTTCCTTCAATATATTTTTGGACGATAGCTGTTATTTATAACTCTGCAGGTTTGTGAATTACAGTGCCCCTGAGCTCCTTTCTTCAAATCGCTTTCTTATGAGCCAGCCGCAAACCCGCAGGATTGCTTCAGGCCCTAAACTGGTTCCGGCACGGCATGCTGAGCCTTTGGTTAATTCCTCTTCCTGGTGGGAAATGAGCGTTAAATTTGCCCCTGCAGACACCTACACCAATCTCTCATTGGTTCTCCCTATTCCTGTTCATCTTGCACAGAAATTGCAAACTGTGCCAAACAGGAGGTTAAAGGCACTGACTCTCTAAGTGGGGAGAGTGTTAATAAATGGTCTGGAATTGTGAACCCGAGTAAAATGGGACAAACCCTGAGATGCATTTGAAAAGGTTTCCCGGTCACACGGTGCACCATACTGTGGGTTTCCCATGCATGCTTTAGCTGAAGGAAGAATCGCTTAAACCTGGAGAGTTGGTTCCCATGGAATGGGTACCATGTAGTATGACTTCAAATGGTCTGCATTTGCTCATCGAACCTCACCAATGCTATCAGCCCGAAGTGTCCAACCTTATGTCTCACTCAGCTCTGGGTTTAGATGAGGTAAATCCAGGTTGCATCACAAGCCCTGAATGAATTATTTAAGAATTGCTCTCTATTTCACTGGCATTGTGTTTTGTTTTTGTAATTCATTTTGATAATAGGATTTATCAGATTCTCTCTGCTGCCTTCATGCAGCTGTACACACGCTTGATTCTCTTATGGAGACATATAAATCCATGGGTTTGAAGATTCTTTCTAGTCAGGTGTATTCCTAGGCGTTGAATATAGGGTGTTTAGCCCATTTCGTTGACCAAGGGGTAGGTCTTGACTATTACATATTTGACATATGGAATGGTATCTGTGCTAATTTCTATCTCTGGTTTTATGCAGCACCCCAACTCACCTTTCCCCTTAAGCAAACATAAGTTGGTTTTCTAAATTTGAGACCCTGTTCTGTTTTGTAATTCAGTTCATGTGTAGCCAAGATTACATTCAGTGTATTAGTGATATCTTATTATGTTTCATTTTCTCTGTGACTTATTTCTCTTAGAATCATCGTACCTGAATCCACTCATTATGCCACGACGGGCCAGATGACATAGATTTCATTGGTGAGTGATACTCCATTGTACGTACGTACCACAACTTCTTTATCCATTTTTCGCTTTCTGGGATATTTAACTTGTACCGAAGACGAGGTTCTTGTTAACAGAGCCGTCTGAAACATTGGGGTGGCTGTGTGTTTTTGATTTTAATTTCCCTACGCTATAGGACCATAAGTGGAAGTGCCGTAGGCTCCGTTGCTTTGTTTTTTAGGTGTTTCAGGAAACACAATACACTTCTCCAGAGTGGCTGTTGGCAATTTACATCCCACCCATCAGCATAACAAGGCTCCCTGTCCTCCATGGCCTGTGCTGCATTTCTGGATTTTACACTATTTTCAGATGGCCCTTTTGACCGGGGGGCAGTGAGACTTCATTGTAGCGCAGATTTCTTTAACATGCTTGCTTGGTTGGCCAAAAAGTGCGTATGCGTTTTTTCCTCAATATATTCAGGAAAAAACGCATACGCCCTTTTTGGCCAAGTGCATCATTGTCGACGTTCTGCCTCTTTTCCTATGCTTTAAATGCAATTCCAGTCTACCCCCTGAAATCGTTTTCCTGCAATTCTGCCCCGCTTTCAAGTCCTCTTCGCAGCCTTCCTTCAATATATTTTTGGACGATAGCTGTCATTTATAACTCTGCAGGTTTGTGAATTACAGTGCCCCTGAGCTCCTTTCTTCAAATCGCTTTCTTGTGAGCTGGCCGCAAACCCGCAGGATTTGTTCAGGCCCTAATCTGGTTCCGGCACGGCATGCTGAGCGTTTGGTTAATTCCTCTTCCTGGTTGGAAATGAGCGTTAAATTTGCCCGTGCAGACACCTACAGCTAGTCTCTCATTGGTTCTCCCTATTCCTGTTCATCTTGCGCAGAAATTGCAAACTGTGCCAAACAGCAGGTTAAAGGCACTGACTCTCCAAGTGGGGAGAGTGTTAGTAAAGGGTCTGGAATTGTGAAGCCGAGTAAAAGGGGGCGAAAACTGAGATGCATTTGAAAAAGTTTCCCGGTCACACGGTGCACCATACTGTGGGTTTCCCATGCATGTTTTAGCTGAAGGAAGAATCGCTTAAAGCTGGAGAGTTGGGACCCATGGAATGGGTCCCATGCAGTATGACTTCAAATGGTCTGCATTTGCTCATCGAACCTCACCAATGCTATCAGCCCGAAGTGTCGAACCCTTATGTCTCACTCAGCTCTGGGTGTAGATGAGGTAAATCCAGGTTGCATCACAAGCCCTGAATGAATTATTTAAGAATTGCTCTCTATTTCACTGTCATTGTGTTTTGTTTTTGTAATTCATTTTGAAAATGGGATTTATCGGATTTTCTCTGCTGCCTTCATGCAGCTGTACACACGCTTGATTCTCTTATGGAGACATATAAATCCATGGGTTTGAAGATTCTTACTAGTCAGGTGTATTCCTAGGCATTGAATATAGGGTGTTTAGCCCATTTCGTTGAGCAAGGGGTAGGTCTTGACTATTACGTATTTGACTTATGGAATGGTATCTGTGCTAATTTCTAACTCTGGTTTTATGCAGCACCCCAACTCACCTTTCCCCTTACGCAAACATAAGTTGGTTTTCTAAATTTGAGACCCTGTTCTGTTTTGTAATTCAGTTCATGTGTAGCCAAGATTACATTCGGTGTATTAGTGATATCTTATACTGTTTCATTTTCTGTGTGACTTATTTCACTTAGAATCATAGTACCTGAATCCACTCATTATGCCACGACAGGCCAGATGACATAGATTTCATTGGTGAGTGATATTCCATTGTACGTACGTACCACATCTTCTTTATCCATTTTTCGCTTTCTGGGACATTTAACTTGTACCTTAGACGAGTTTCTTGTAAACAGAGCCGTCTGAAACTTTGGGGTGGCTGTGTGTTTTTGATTTTAATTTCCCCAAGCTATAGGACCATATGTGGAAGTGCCGGAGGCTGCATTGCTTTGTTTTTTAGGTGTTTCAGGAAACACCATACACTTCTCTAGAGTGGCTGTTGGCAATTTACATCCCACCCATCAGCATAACAAGGCTCCCTGTTCTCCATGGCCTGTGCTGCATTTCTGGATTTTACACTTTTTTCAGATGGCCCTTTTGATCGGGGGGCAGTGAGACTTCATTGTAGTGCAGATTTCTTTAACAGGGGACTGGGAACGTTTAGAGTACAGGTTAGCATACGACTACGTTTTAGGGAGAGCGTACGTGTTAGGATACTGGTTAGTGTTATCGTACGGGTTAGGATTACGGGACGGGCTAGGGTAAGGCTTCGGGTAAGGGTTAGGGTTAGGGTTGGTGTTAGGATTAGGGTTAGGTAACGGGGACGTTTTAGGGTACAGCTTAGGTTACGACAACTGTTTACGGTGAGCCTACGTGTTAGGGTACGTGTTAGTGTTAGCGTACGGGTTAGGTTTAGGGGACGTGTTAGGGTAATTCTTCGGGTAAGGGTTAGGGTTAGGGTTAGTGTTAGGGGACGTGGATGGTTTAGGGTAAAGGTTAGGGTACGACAACGGTTTAGCGTGAGCATACGTGTTAGGGTACAGGTTAGTTTTAGCGTACGTTTTAGGATAAGGGGACGGGTTAGGGTAAGGCTTCGGGTAAATGTTAAGGTTAGGGTTAGTGGTAGGGTTAGGGTTAGGGTACGGGGATGGTTTAGGGTACAGGTTAGGGTACGACAACGGTTTAGCTGGAGCGTACGTGTTATGGTACCTGTTGGTGTTAGCGTACGGGTTAGGATTAGAAGACCGGTTAGGGTAAGGCTTCGGGTAAGGGTTAGGTTTAGGGTTAGGGATAGGGTTAGGGGATGGGAACGGTTTAGGGTACAGGTTAGTGTACGACAATGGTTTAGGGTGAGCGTACATGTTAGGGTACAGGTTAGTGTTAGCATACGGTTTAGGATTAGGGGAAGGGTTAGGGTAAGGCTTCGGGTAAAGTTTAGGGTTAAGGTTAGTGTTAGGGTTAGGGTTAGAGGACGGGGACGGTTTGGGGTGCAGGTTAGGCTATGACAACTGCTTAGGGTGAGCGTACGTGTTAGGGTAGGTGTTAGTGTTTGCGTAAGGGTTAGGATTAAGGTACGGGTTAGTGTAAGGCTTCAGGTAAGGGTTAGGTTTAGGGTTAGGGTTAGGGGACGGGCACGGGGACGGGGACAGTTTAGGGTACTGGTTAGGGTACGACAACTGTTTAGGGTGAGCATACGTGTTAGGGTACGGGTTAGTGGTAGCATACGTGTTAGGATTATAGGATGTATTAGTGTAAGGCTTCGGGTAACGGTTAGGGTTAGGGTTAGGGTTAGGGGACGTGGATGGGGACGGGGATGGTTTAGGGTACAGGTTAGGGTACGACAACGGTTTAGGGTGAGCGTACGTGTTAGGGTATGTGTTAGTGTTAGCGTACGGGTTAGGATTAAGGGACGGGTTAGTGTAAGGCTTCGGGTAAGGGTTAGGGTTTAGGTTAGGGTTAGGGGACGGGGACGGTTTAGGGTACAGATTAGTGTACGACAACGTTTTAGGGTGAGCGTATGTGTTAGGGTACAGGTTAGTGTTAGCGTACGGTTTAGGATTAGGGGACGGATTAGGGTAAGGCTTCGGCTAAGGGTTAGGGTTAGGATTAGGGTTAGGGTTAGGGTTAGGGTTAGTTGACGGCGACGGTTTAGGGTACAGGTTAGGGTACGACAACGGTTTAGGGAGAGCGTACGTGTTAGGGTATGGGTTACTGTTAGCGTACGGGTTAGGATTAGTGGATGGGTTAGGGTAAGGCTTCGGGTAAGGGTTAGGGTTAGGGTTAGGGTTAGGGGACGGGGAAGGGGACGGGGACGGTTTAGGTTACAGGTAAGTGTACAAGAACGGTTTAGGGTGAGCGTACGTGTTAGGGTACAGGTTAGTGTTAGTGTACGGGTTAGGATTAGGGGACGGGTTAAGGTAAGGCTTTGGGTAAGGGTTAGGGTTAGGGTTAGGGTTAGGGGACGGGGACGGGGACGGGGACGGTTTAGGGTACAGGTTAGGGTACGACAACGGTTTAGGGTGAGCGTACGTGTTAGGGTACGGGTTAGTGTTAGCGTACGGGTTAGGATTAGGGGACGGGTGAGTGTAAGGCTTCGGGTAAGGGTTAGGGTTAGGGTTAGGGGACGGGGACGGGGACGGTTTAGGGTACAAGTTAGGGTACGACAACGGTTTAGGGTGAGCGTACGTGTTAGGGTACGGGTTAGTGTTAGCGTACGGGTTAGGATTAGGGGACGGTGAGTGTTAGGCTTCGGGTAAGGGTTAGGGTTAGGGTTAGGGTTAGGGGCGGGGACGGTTTAGGGTACAGGTTACGGTACGACAACGGTTTAGGGTGAGCGTACGTGTTAGGGTACGGGTCAGTGTTAGCGTACGGGTTAGGATTAGGGGACGGGTGAGGGTAAGGCTTCGGGTAAGTGTTAGGGTTAGGGTTAGGGTTAGGTTTAGGGTTAGGAGACGGGGACGGTTTAGGGTACATGTTAGGGTACGACAACGATTTAGGGTGAGCGTAGTTGTTAGGGTACGGGTTAGTGTTAGCGTACGGGTTAGGATTAGGGGACGGGTGAGGGTAAGGCTTCGGGTAAGGGTTAGGGTTAGGGTTAGGGTTAGGGGACGGGGACGGGGACGGTTTAGGGTACAGGTTAGTGTACGACAACAGTTTAGGTTGAGCGTACGTGTTAGGGTACGGGTTAGTGTTAGCGTACGTGTTAGGATTAGCGGATGGGTGAGGGTAAGGCTTCGGGTAAAGGTTAGGGTTGGGGTTAGGGTTAGAGTTAGGGTTAGGGGACGGGGACGGTTTAGGGTACAGTTTAGTGTACGACAACGATTTAGGGTGAGCGTACGTGTTAGGTTATGGGTTAGTGTTAGCGTACGGGTTAGGATTAGGGGACGTGTTAGGGTAAGGCTTCGAGTAAGGGTCAGGGTTAGGATTAGGGGACAGGGACGGGGACGGTTTAGAGTACAGTTTAGGATTCGCCAATGGTTTAGGGTGAGCGTACATGTTAGGGTACGGGTTAGTGTTAGCGTACGGGTTAGGATTAGGGGACGGGTTAGTGTAAGGCTTCGGGTAAGGGTTAAGGTTAGGGTTAGGGTTAGGGGACGGGGACGGTTTAGGTTACAGGTTAGGGTACGACAACGGTTTAGGGTGAGCGTACGTTTTAGGGTATGGGTTAGTGTTAGCGTACGGGTTAGGATTAAAGGAAAGGTTAGAGTAAGGCTTCGGGTAAGCATTAGGTTTAGGGTTTGGGTTAGGGGACTGGGACACGGATGATTTAGGGTACAGGTTAGGGTACAAAAACGGTTTAGGGTGAGCGTACGTGTTAGAGTACGGTTTAGTGTTAGCGTACGGGTTAGGATTAGGGGACGGGTTAGGGTAAGGTTTCGGGTAAGGGTTATCGTTAGGGTTAGCTTTAGTTTTAGGGTTACTGGATGGGGACGGTTTAGGGTACAGCTTAGGGTACGACCACGGTTTAGGGTGAGAGTACATGTTAGGGTACAGGTTAGTGTTAGCATACGTGTTACGATTTGGGGATGGTTTAGGGTAAGGCTTTGGGTAAGAGTTAGGGTTAGGGTTTGTTAGGGTTTGGGGACGGGGACGGTTTAGGGTACAGGTTAGGGTAAGACAACGGTTTAAGATGAGCGTACGTGTTAGGATACGGGTTAGTGTTAGCGTATGATTAGGGGACGGATAAGGGTAAGGGTTCGGGTAAGGGTTAGGTTGAGACATAAAGCTGGACACTTCGGGCTGATGGCATTGGTGAGGTTCGATGAGCAAATGCAGACCCTTTGAAGTCATACTGCATGGTACCCATTCCATGGGTCCGAACTCTCCAGGTTTAAGGGATTCTTCCTTCAGCTAAAACATGCATGGGAAACCCAGAGTACGTTCCACCATGTCATTGGGAAACGTTTTCAAATGCATCTCAGTTTTCGTCCCCTGGTACTCGGGTTCACCATTCCAGAGGCTTTACTAACACTCTCCCCACTTGGAGAGTCAGTGCCTTTAACCTCCTGTTTGGCACACTTTGCAATTTCTGTGCAAGATGAACAGGAATTTGGAGATCCAATGAGAGACTAGCTGTAGGTGTCTGCACGGACAAATGGAACGCTTATTTCCCACCAGGAAGAGGAATTAACCAAAGGCTCAGCGTGCCCTGCTGGAAACAGATTAGGGCCTGAAGCAATCCTGCGGTTTTGCGGTCAGCTCACAAGTAAGCGAGTTGAAGAAAAGAGCTCAAGGGCACTGTAATCCACAAACCTGCAGAGTTATGAATGATAGCTATCGTCCAAAATATATTCAAGTAAGTCTGTGAAGAGGGCTTTAAAGCGGTGCAGAATTTCAGGAAAACGATTTCAGGGGGTAGACTGGAATTGCACTTAAAGCATAGGAAAAGAGGCAGAATGTCGACAATGATGCACTTGGCCAAAAAGAGCATATTGGTTTTTTCCTGAATATATTCAGGAAAAAACGCATACGCACTTTTTGGCCAACCAAGCAAGCGTTTAAAGGAAATCTGCACTACAATGAAGTCTCACTGCCCCCCGGTCAAAAGGGCCATGTGAAAAAAGTGTAAAAGAAGGCATCATTGAAGACTAATACAGAATACCAAGTCCTGGTCGTTGGTAGAATAACCAGCAGGGTATAGGATTTAGGAACTACTGGAGGTATATCCTCGGTGGCTTCACTGACTCTCCTGACATCCGTTACCTTGACTGCTGCAGCCCATGGGGCTCTCAAAGTCAGGCCAATCCCAGGATATGGAGCTCACCCAGGCAGGTACCCCACCCCCACCCCAGCCCACAGGGCCCTCGTGTTCAGGCCCCTCCCAGGATATGGTGTTCCCTGGGCAGGTCACCTGCAGCCCATGGGGCTCTCGTTGTCACGTCCCTCCCAGGATACAGAGCTACCCTTGCATGTTCTGTGGCAAGTCTGTGCAAACAGGAACCGTGCACATAGCGCACATTGCAAAGCACTCCCAGCTCACCTGTCGCTCAGATCTGACACAGAGCACCTCAGAGCAGTACTTGTACTAACATACAGCAGCTCCAAAAGGTCTGTGATCTTGGGGATCACTCTGTGCGGCCTCCCTCCACCTGGTCTTCCAGAGACTTCCACTGCACCCGGGGCACCAGGCCTCTGTCTCCACTCACCACCCTCCCCTCCTCTCCCTGACTCCTGGGTTCCTCTCATTAGCAGAGGGTTTTCTTGAAGTTGTCTCCCACTCATGGGCCAGATAAAATGATTAGAAAACAAGCCAGAACTACAGCCCCTTGTCTATCCTGACTCTCAAGAGCCCACACCTGTTCCTTGGACCTGGCCGATTCAGCAAGTTCCATTTTCTGCAACTGTGAGACCCTGAGGGTTGATGATTGGCTGACCTGGGCAGCCTGACCGTGCCGGCCAGACCTCCCCAGGTGTGCCTGGGTTGAGATCGATATAAACACCGCTCCAGGCAGCAAGAGCCCCTGCAGCTGTGCCTGACGCCATTTTCTCTGCCCAGTCAGCAGTCTCGGGGCTGGACTGGTGGGAGGGAGTGAGAGGCCACGGCTTTGTGGGTGGTCCAGTGTGAGTGGGGCTCTGCTGGACTTTCTGCAGCAGTTGCCAAGATGCCACCTGCTAAGGAAGAGGATGTGTCACCCATACCTGCTGCTGGAATTTCTTCCTGGGGAGAGGTGAGGAAGGAAGAAAGCAGTGGGGGCCAGGACAGGAGGGGTATCTCAGGCAGGGAAATGGAAAGCTTCCAGAAGAGCACCCAGGGCCAGTACCATCCTGGCTGGCCTGCAGGCATCAAGTCGGCCGGCATGCTGTCGCTCGTGTGGCTCCATGGCCCTTCCTCTAGGCTTTCAAGTCCTTGTACATATTCAGGTGTTTTACCTGGGAAGGGTGGGAACATTTCAGCAGCAGCTGGCCTGGGGCTCGGCCCACGTTTACTCACAGATGCCTCGGCATGGTCCCCCAGCTTTGCAATGAGGACGCTTGTTGCGTGGGGCCTGCTGGCTGAATGGGAGATGATTCCCCACCACTGACCAACTTCAGAATTGTTTACAACTGGAGCAAGTGACCTGATAGGGTTTTCCTCTGTGTACCTGGTGGGTTCTGTTTTTCTTTTTCTTTTTTTCGTTTTTGGTTCAAGGTAGATTTTATTCTTCTCCTCTGTATTTACAGATATATGCATGGAAATAATTTATTCATATAAATACATGTATGTGAAGGGAAGAATATTTTTTCTGTTTTACTTTTTTTAATTTTATTTTTTTTAATTTTGAATTTTATTTTATTTTTTATACAGCAGGTTCTTTTTGGTTATCTCTTTTATACATATAAATGTATACATGCCAATCCCAATCTCTCAACACCTCCCACCACCATCCCCCCAACAGCTTTCCCCCCTTGGTGTCCATACGTTCGTTGTCTACATCTGTTGCTCTATTTCTGCCTTGCAAAACGGTTCATCTGTACAATTTTTCTAGGTTCCACATATATGCATTAATATACAAGATTTGTTTTGTTTTTCTCTTTCTGACTTACTTCACTGTGTATGACAGTCTCTAGATTCATCAACGTCTCTACAGGTGACCCAATTTCATTCCTTTTTATGGCTTAGTAATATTCCATTTTATATATGTACCACATCTTTATGCATTCGTCTGTCTGTGGGCATTTAGGTTGCTTCCATTACCTGGATATTGTAAATAGTGATGCAATGAACATTGCGCTGAATGTTGTTTTTTAATTTATGGTTTTGTCTGGGTATATGACCAGTAGTGGGATTGCTGTATCATATGGTAATTCTATTGTTAGTTTTATAAGAAACTCCATAATGTTCTCCACAGTGACTGTATCAATTTACATTCCCAACAATACTGGAAGAGGGTTCCATATCTCCACACCCTTTCCAGCATTTGTTGTTTGTAGATTTTCTGATGATGCCCATTCTAACCAGTGTGAGGTGAAACACCATGGATGAGTCTATTTCGTTGAGCAAGGAGTAGGTCTTGTCTATTACATTTTTGGCTTATGGAAAGGTATCTGTGCTAATTTCAATCTCTGGTTTTATACAGCACCCCAACTCAACTTTCCCCTTAAGCAAGCATAAGTTTTTTATCTAAATGTGAGACTCTGTTCGGTTTTGTAATCCAGTTCATGTGGAGCCAAGTTTACACTCCCTCTATTAGTGATATCTTATGATAACTATCTTTCTCTGTGTGACATATTTCTCTTAGAATCATCGTGCTTAAATCCACTCAATTTGCTGCTACAGGCCTGATGACATTGATCTCATTGCTGAGTGATATTCCGTTGTACATAAGTCGCACAACTTCTTTATCCATTTTTTTCTTTCTGGGATATTTAATGTGCACAGGACTCAAGGTTCTTGTAAACACAGCAGCCCTAAATTTTGTGTTGGCTGTGTCTTGTTGATTTTAATATTCCTAAGCTATAGGGCCATAAGTGGAAGTGACCTAGGCTCTGTAGCTTTGTTTTTTAGATGTTTCAGGATACATCATAAACATCTCCAGAGTGTCTGTTGGCAATTGACATCCCACCCATCAGCATAACAAGGCTCCCTGTTCTCCATGGCCTGTCCTGTGTTTCTTGTTTTTACACTTTTTTCAGATGGCCATTTTGACGAATGGGAAAAGAGACTTCATTGTAGTGCAGATTTCCATTGCTCGAGTGCTTGGTTGACAAAAAAGAGCATATGCGTTTTTTCCTGAATGTATTCAGGAAAAAATGTATATGCACTTTTTGTCCAAGTGCATCACTGTCAAAGATCTGCTGCTTTTCATATGCTTTAAATGCAATTCAAATCTACCTCCTGAAATCTGATTCCTGCAATTCTGCCTCGTTTTCAAGTCCTCTTTGCAGCCTTACTTCAATATATTTTTGACAATAGCTGTCATTTATAACTCTGCAGGTTTGAGAATTACAGTGCCCCTGATTTCCTTTCTTAACTCGCTTCCTTGTGAGCTGGCCACAAAACCGCAGGTTTGCTTCAGGCTGTAATCTGGTTCCGGCACGGCATGCTCAGCGTTTGGTTAATTCCTCTTCCTGGTGGGAAATGAGAGTTAAATGTGCCCGTCCAGACACCTGCCTCATTCGCAGCCCCTTGGTGATGTGTGTCCTCTGGTTCGAGACCACATGTGCTGGGTTCCTCACCTTTCAATGATGTGGCCCCAATGGTGTGAGGAAACTCCTGCCTGGTTCCCATCCCCTTGGTGATGTGGGCCCTCTGGTGAGAGTCTGACACTGGCTGCGTTCCTCACCCTTCTGTGTGGTGGGCCCTCTGCTCTTAGGTAAATCCTGCCTGGCTTGCTCCCATTGCCTTGGAGACGTAGGCCCTCTGGTGGCAGTTGGAGCCTGCTGGGAGCCTCCTCTCCTCAGTGATGAGTGCCCTCTGGCGTCAGGTTCTAACTGCTGTGCTCCCCACGTTTTCTGATGTGAGCCCAGTGATGCCAGGACACTCCTGCCAGGTTCCCATCCCCATTGGGATGTGGGCCTTCTGCTCTGAGGTCCCAACGTCTGGGTTCCTTACAGTTTCATGGTGTTGGCTCTGTGATGTTCGTTCACTCAGGCCTAGATCCCATAGCCCCTGTGTTCTGGGCCGCCTGCTGCGAGGTTCCAACTGCTGGATTCCTCACCTTTTTTATTCTTTGTGCCCTGTGTTGTGAGGCTCCTCCTGCCTTCCTCACTCCCCCCATTGGTGATGTAGGTCCTGTGGTTTGAGGCTACATGTGCCGGTTTCCTCACCTTTTATTGATGTGGCCCCACTGGTGTGAGGACACTCCTGCCAGGTTCCCATCCCCTTGGTGATGTGGGCCCTCTGGTGAGAGTCTGATCCTGGCTGGATACCTCACACTTCTGGGAGGTGGGCTCTCTGCTGTGAGGTCACTCGTGCCTGGATGGCACACGTCGCCTTGGCCAAGTGGGCCCTCTGGTTGCAGTTGGAGTGGGATGGGAGCCTCCTACCCTCGGTGATGAGGGCCCTCTGGCATCAGGCCCTAACTGCTGGGCTCCCCACATTTTCTGATGTGTGCCCACTGGTGCGATGACACTCCTGCCAGTTTCCCATCCCCATGGGGATGTGGGCCTTCTGCTCTGAGGTCCCAATGGCTGGGTTGCTCACAGTATCATGATGTGGGCCCTCTGCTGTGAGTTCACTGCGGCCTAGATCTCATAGACTGGGTGCCCTGGGCCGCCTGCTGGGAGCTTCCAATTACTGGATTCCTCACCTTTTTATTCTATGGGCCCTGTGTTGTAAGGCTACTCCTGCCTACCTCACTCCGAGTCCCTTGGAGATGTGGGTCCTCTGCTTTGAGGCCACATGTGTTGGGTTCCTCACCTTTCTATGATGTGGCCACATTGGTGTTAGGACACTCCTGCGTGGTTCCGATCCCCTTGGTGATGTGGGCCCTCTGGCGAGAGTCTTATCCTGGTTGGTTTCCTCACCCTTCTGTTAGGTAGGCCCTGTGCTGTGAGGTCACTCCTGCCTGACTGGCACACGTCATCTTGGCGACGTGGGCCCTCAATTGTGTGTTGGTGCCTGCTGGGAGTCTCCTTCCCTCGGTAATGAGGGCTCTCTGGCGTCAGGCCCTAACTCCTGGGCTCTCAAAATTTTCTGATGTGCGCCCTGTGGTGCGAGTACACTCCTGTCAGGTTCCCAAGCCCATGGGAATGTGGGCCTTCTGCTGTGAGGTCCCAACGTCTGGATTTCTCACAGTTTCATGATGAGGGCCCTCTGGTGTGAGTTCACTCACCCTGGATCCCATAGCCTCGCTACTCCAGGCCGCCTGCTGGGAGGTTCCAACTGCGGGATTCCTCACCTTTTTTATTCTATGGGCCCTCTCTTTTGAGGCTCCTCCTGCCTGCCTCATTCCCAGCCCCTTGTTTATGTGTGTCCTCTGATTAGAGGCCACGTGTGCTGGGTCCCTCACCTTTCGATGATGTGGCCCCACTGGTGTGAGGATACTTGTGCCTGGTTCCCATCCCCTTGGTGATATGAGCCCTCTGGTGAGAGTCTGATCCTGGCTGGGTTCCTCACCCTTCTGTGAGGTGGGCCCTCTGCTGTGAGGTAACTCCTGCCTGGCTTCCCATTGCCTTGGTGACATCGGCCCTCTGGTGGCAGTTGGAACCTACTGGGAGCCTCCTCCCCTCGGTGATGAGGGCCCTCTGGCGTGAGGCCATCACTGCTGGGCTCCCCATGTTATCTGATGTGAGCCCAGTGATAACAGGACACTCCTGTAAGTTTCCCATCCCCATGGGGATGTGGGCCTTCTGCTCTGTGGTTCCAACGTCTGGGTTGCTCACAGTTCCATGATATAGGCTCTCTGGTGTTAGTTCACTCAGGCCAGGATCCCATAGTCTCTGTGCTCTGGGCCGCCTGCTGCGAGGTTCCAACTGCTGGATACCTCACCTTTTTTATTCTTTGGGCCCTGTGTTGTGAGGCTCCTCCTGCCTGCCTTACTCCCAGCCCCTTGGTGATGTGGGTCCTGTGGTTTCAGGCCACATGTGCTGGTTTACTCACCTTTTAGTGATGTGGCCCCACTGGTGTGAGGACACTCCTGCCTGGTTCCCATCCCCTTGGTGATGTGGGCCGTCTGGTGAGAGTCTGATCCTGACTGGTTTCGTCACACTTCTGGGAGGTGGGCCCTCTGCTGTGAGGTCACTCCTGCCTGGCTTGCTCCCGTTGCCTTGGTGACGTCGGCCCTCTGGTGGCAGTTGGAGCTTGCTGGGAGCCTCCTCCCCTCGGTGATGAGGGCCCTGTGGCGTCAGTCACTAACTGCTGGGTACCCATATTTTCTGATGTGTGCCCACTGGTGTGATGGCACTCCTGCCAGTTTCCCATACCCATGTGGATGTGGGCCTTCTGCTCTGAGGTCCCAACGGCTGGGTTGCTCACAGTATAATGATGAGGGCCCTCTGGTGTGAGCTCATTCCGGCCTGGATCCCATAGCCTCGCTGCTCCTGGCCGCCTGCTGGGAGGATCCAACTGCGCGATTCCTCACCTTTTTTATTCTATGGGCCCTCTGTTTTGAGGCTCCTCCTGCCTGCCTCACTCCCAGTCCCTTGGTGATGTGTGTCCTCTGGTTTGAGGTCACATGTGCTGTGTTCCTCAACTTTGGATGATGTGGCCCCACTGGTGTGAGGACACTCCTGACTGGTTCCCATCCCCTTGGTGATGTGGGCCCTCTGGTGAGAGTCTGATCCTCGCTGGGTACCTCACCCTTCTGTGAGGTAGACCCTGTGATATGAGGTCTCTCCTGCCTGGCTGGCACACGTCGCCTTGATGACATGGGCCGTCTGTTGGCCTTTGGTGTGTGCTGGGAGCCTCCTCCCCTCATTAATGAGGGCCCTCTATAAAACGCATATGCCCTTCTTGGCCAAGTGCATCACTGTAGACGTTCTGCCTCTTTTCCTATGCTTTAAAAGCAATTACTGTCTACATCATGAAATCGGTTTCCTGCAATTCTGCCCCACTTTCAGGTCTTCTTCGCTGCCTTACTTCAATATATTTTTGGACGATAGCTGTCATTTATAACTGCAGGTTTGTGAATGACAGTGCCCCTGAGTTCCTTTCTTAACTCGCTTCCTTGTAAGCTGGCCACAAAACCACAGGTTTGCTTCAGGCCGTAATCAGGGTGTGGCACGGCACTCTGAGCCTTTGGTTAATTCCTCTTCCTGGTGGGAAATTATAGTTAAATGTGCCCGTCCAGACACCTGCCTCACTCCCAACCCCTTGGTGATGTGTGTCCTCTGGTTTGAGGCCACATGTGCTGGGTTCCTCATCTTTTGATGATGTGACCCCACTGGTGTGAGGACACTCCTGCCTGGTTCCCATCCCCTTGGTGATGTGGGCCCTCTGGTGAGAGTCTGATCATGGCTGGGTTCCTCACACTTCTTTGAGGTGGGCCCTCTTCTCTGAGGTCACTCCTGCCTGACTGGCACAACCCGCCTTGGCCACATGGGCCCACTGGTTGCAGATGGAGCGTGCTGGGAGCCTCCTCCCCTCGGTGATGAGGGCCCAGTGACGTCAGGGCCTAACTGCTGGGCTCCCCACATTTTCTGATGTGTGCCCAGTGGTGCGATGACACTCCTGCCAGGTTCCCATCCACATGGGGCTGTGAGCCTTCTATTCTGAGGTCCCAACGGCTGGGTTGCTCACACTTTCATGATGTGGGCCCTCTGCTGTGAGGTCAATCGTGCCTGGCTGGCACACATCGCCTTGGTGACGTGGGCACTCTGGTGGCAGTTGGAGAGTGCTGGGGCCTCCTCCCCTCAGTGATGAGGGCCCTCTGGTGTCAGGCCCTAAGTGCTAGGCTCCACACATTTTCTGATGTGTGCCCAGTGGTGCGAGGACACTCCTGCCAGGTTCCCATCCCCATGGGCATGTGGGACTTCTGTTCTGTGGTCCCAACGGCTGGGTTGCTCACAGTTTCATGATGTGGGCCCTTTGCTGTGAGTTCACTCTGGCCTGTATCCCATAGCGTCGGTGCTCTGGGCCGCCTGCCTGGAGTTTCCAACTCCTGGATTCCTCACCTTTTTTATTCTATGTGCCCTCTGTTGTGAGTCTCCTCCTGCATGCCTCAGTCCCAGCCCCTTCGTGATGTGTGTCCCCTTGTTTGAGGCCACATGTGCTGTGTTCCTCATCTTTCGCTGATGTGGCCCCACTGGTGTGAGGGCACTCCTGCCTGGTTTCCATCCCCTTGGTGATGTGGACCTTCTGGTGAGAGTCTGATCCTGGTTGGGATCCTCACACTTCTGTGAGGTGGGCCCTCTGCTCTGTGGTCACTCCTGCCTGGCTTGCACACACTGCCTTGGCAACGTCGGCCGGCTGGTGGCAGTTGGAGCCTGCTGGGAGCCTCCTCCCCTTGGTGATGAGGGCCCTCTGGCGTCAGGCCCTAACTGCTGGGTTCCCACATTTTCTGATACATGCTAAGTGGTGCGAGGACACTCCTGCGAGGTTCCCATCACCATGGTGATGTGGGCCTTCTGCTCTGAGGTCCCACCGGCTGGGTTGCTCACAGTTTCATGATGTGGGCCCTCTGCTGTGAGTTCACTGTGGCCTGGATCCCATAGACTGGGTGCTCTGGGCCACCTGCTGGGAGGTTCAAACTGCTGGATTCCTCACCTTTTTTATTCTATGGGCCCTGTGTTGTTAGACAACTCCTGCCTGCCTCACTCTGAGCCACTTGGTGATGTGGGTCCTCTGGTTTTAGGTCACATGTGCTGGGCTCCTCACCTGTTGCTGATGTGGCCCCACTGGTGTGAGGACACTCCTGCCTGGTTCCCATCCCCTTGGTGATGTTGGCCCTCTGGTGAGAGTCTGATCCTTGTTGAGTTTCTTCACACTTCTTTGAGGTGGGCCCTCTGCTCTGAGGTCATTCCTGTCTGGCTGGCACACCCCTCCTTGGCGACGTCGGCCCTATGGTGGCAATTGGAGCCTGCTGGGAGCCTCCTCCCCTCAGTGATGAGGGCCCTCTGCCCTCAGGCCTTAACTGCTGGGTTCCCACATTTTCTGATTCGTGCTAAGTGATGCGAGTACACTCCTGCCAGGTTCCCATCCCTATGGGGATGTGGGCCTTCTGTTCTGAAGTCCCAACGGCTGGGTTGCTCACAGTTTCATGATGTGGGCCCTCTGTTGTGAGTTCTCTGTGACCTGGATCCCATAGACTCCATGCTGTGGGCCGCCTGCTGGCAGGTTCCAACTGCTGGATTCCTCACATTTTTTATTCTATGGGCTCTGTGTTGTGAGGCTACTCCTGCCTGCCTCACTCCTAGCCCCTTGGAGATGTGGGTCCTCTGATTTAGGCCACACGTTCTGGGTTCCTCACCTTTCTATGATGTGGCCACCCTGGCGTGAGGACCCTTCTACCTGGTTCTGATCCCCTTGGTGAGGTGGACAAACTGGTGAGAGTCTTATCCTGGCTGGTTTCCTCACCCTTCTGTGAGGTAGGCCCTCTGCGGTGAGGTCACTCCTGCCTGGTTGGCACACGTTACCTTGGCGACGTGGGCCCTCAGTTGGGAGTTGGTGCCTGCTGGGAGTCTCCGCCCCTGGGTAATGAGGGCCCTCTGGCGTCAGGCCCTAACTCCTGGGCTCCCAAAATTTTCTGATGTGCGCCCTGTGGTGCGAGTACACTCCTGCCAGGTTCCCAACCCCATGGGAATGTGGGCCTTCTGCTCTGAGGTCCCATCGTCTGGGTTGCTCACAGTTTCATGATGAGGGTCCTCTGTTGTGAGTTCAGTCAGGCCTAGATCCCATAGCCTCACTGCTTCTGGCCGCCTGCTGGGAGGTTCCAACTGCGGGATTCCTCACATTTTTTATTCTATGGGCCCTGTGTTGTGAGGCTACTCCTGCCTGCCTCACTCTAAGCACCTTGGAGATGTGGGTCCTCTGGTTTAGGCCACATGTGCTGGGTTCCTCACCTTTCTATAATGTGGCCACACTGGTGTGAGGACACTCCTGCCTTCTTCCGATCCCCTTGGTGATGTGGGCTCTCTGCTGAGAGTCTTATCCTGGCTGGGTTCCTCACCCTTCTTTGAGGTAGGCCCTCTGCTGTGAGGTAACTCCTGCCTGGCTTTCTCCCATTGCCTGGTGACTTTGGCCCTCTGGTGGCAGTTGGAGCCTGCCTGGAGCCTCCTCTCCTCGGTGATGAGGGCCCTCTGGCGTCAGGCTCTAACTGCTGGGCTCCCCACGTTTTCTGATGTGAGTCCAGTGATGCCAGGACACTCCTGTAAGGTTCCCATCCCCATGCGGATGTGGGTCTTCTGGTCTGAGGTCCCAACGCCTGGGTTACTCACAGTTTCCTCATGTTGGCTCTCTGGTGTTAGTTAACTCAGGCCTAGATCCCATAGCCTCTGTGCTGTGGACTGCCTGCTGGGAGGTTCCAACTGCTGGATTCCTCACCTTTTTTATTCTTTGGACCCTGTGTTGTGAGGCTCATCCTGCCTGCCTCACTCCCAGCCCCTTTGTGATGTAGGTCCTCTGGTTTGAGGCCACATGTGCCGGTTTCCTCACTTTTTATTGATGTGGCCCCACTGGTGTGAGGACACTCCTGCCTGGTTCCCATCCCCTTGGTGATGTGGGCCCTCTGCTGAGAGTCTGATCCTGGCTGGATTCCTCACACTTCTGGGAGGAAGGCCCTCTGCTGTGAGGTCACTCCTGCCTGGCTGGCACACACCGCCTTGGCCACATGGGGCCTCTGGTTGCAGTTGGAGCATGCTGGGAGCCTCCTCCCCTCTGTGATGAGGGCCGTCTGGCGTTAGGCCCTAACTGCTGGTATCCCCACATTTTCTGATGTGTGCCCACTGGTGCGATGACACTCCTGCCAGGATCCCATCCCCATGGGGATTTGGGCCTTCTACTCTGAAGTCCCAACGCCTGGGTTGCTCACAGTGTCAGGATGTGGGCCCTCTGCTGTGAGTTCACTCCGGCATTGATCCCATAGCCTCGGTGCTCTGGGCCACCTGCTTGGAGCTTCCAACTGCTGGATTCCTCACCTTTTTTATTCTATGGGCCCTGTGTTGTGAGACAACTCCTGCCTGCCTCACTCTGAGCCTCTTGGTGATGTGGGTCCTCTGCTTTGAGGCCACGTGTTCTGGGTTCCTCACCTTTCGCTGATGTGGCCCCACTGGTGTGAGGACACTCCTGCCTGGTTCCCATCCCCTTGGGGATGTGGGCCCTCTGGTGAGAGTCTGATCCTGGTTGGGTTCCTCACACTTCTTTGAGGTGGGCCCTCTGCTCTGAGGTCACTCCTGCCCAGCTGGCACACCCCGCCTTGGCGACGTCGGCCCTTTTGTGGCAGTTGGAGCCTGCTGTGAGCCTCCTCCCCTTGGTGATGAGGGCCCTCTGGTGTCAGGCCCTAACTGCTGGGTACCCACATTTTCTGATACGTTCTAAGTGGTGCGAGGACACTCTTACCATGTTCCCAACCCCATGAGGATGTGGGCCTTCTGCTCTGAGGTCCCAACGTCTGGGTTGCTCACAGTTTCATGATATGGGTCCTCTGCTGTGAGTTCACTGAGGCCTGGATCGCATAGACTGGGTGCTCTGGGCCATCTGTTGGGAGGTTCCCACTGCTGGATTCCTCAGCTTTTTTATTCTATGGGCCCTGTGTTGTGAGGCTACTCCTGCCTGCCTCACTCCGAGCCCCTTGGAGATGTGGGTTCTCTGGTTTAGGCCACATTTGCTGGGTTCCTCACCTTTCTATGATATTGCCACACTGGCGTGAGGACACTCCTGCCTGGTTCTGATTCCCTTGGTAATGTGGGCCCTCTGGTGAGAGTCTTATCCTGGCTTTGTTCCTCACCCTTCTGTGAGGTAGGCCCTGTGCTGTGAGCTCACTCCTGCCTGGCTGTCACACGTTACCTTGGTGACCTGGGCCCTCAATTGGGAGTTGGTGCCTTCTTGGAGTCTCCTCCCCTCGGTAATGAGGGCCCTCTGGCGTCAGGCCCTAACTTCTGGGCTCCCAAAATTCTCTGATGTGTGCCCTGTGGTGTGAGTACACTTCTGACAGGTTCCCAACCCCATGGAAATGTGGGCCTTCTGCTCTGAGGTCCTAACGGCTGGGTTGCTCACAGTTTCATGATGAGGGCCCTCTGTTGTGAGTTCAGTCAGGACTGGATCCCATAGCCTCGCTGCTGCTGGCTGCCTGATGGGAGGTTCCAACTGTGGGATTCCTCACCTTTTTTATTCTATGGTCCCACTGTTTTGAGGCTCCTCCTGCCTGCCTCACTCCCAGCTCCTTTTTGATGTGTGTCCTCTGGTTTGAGGCCACGTGTGCTGGGTCCCTCACATTTCGGTGATGTGGCCCCACTGGTGTGAGGACACTCCTGCCCTGTTCCCATTCCCTTGGTGATGTGGGCCCTCTGGTGAGAGTCTGATCATCTTTGGTTTCCTCACACTTCTGTGAAGTTGGCCCTCTGCTCTGAGGTCACTCCTGCCTGGCTGGCACACCCCGCATTGGTGACATCGGGCCTCTGGTAGCAGTTGGAGCCTTCTGGGAGCTACGTCCCCTCAGTGATGAGGGCTCTCTGGCATCAGGCCCTAACTGCTGTGCTCCCCACCTTTTCTGATGTGTGCCCACTGGTGCGATGACACTCCTGCTTGGTTCCCTTCCCCATGGGGATGTGGGCCTTGTGCTCTGAGGTCACAACGGCTGGGTTGCTTACAGTATCACGATGAGGGCCCTCTGCTGTGAGTTCACTGTGGCCTGGATCTCATACCCTCGGTGCTCTGGGCCGCCTGCTGGGAAGTTCCAACTGCTGGATTCCTCACCTTTTTTATACAGTGAGCCATGTGTTGTGAGGTTAATCCTGCCTGCCTCACTCCGAGACCCATGGTGATGTGGGTCCTCTGGTTTGAGGCTACATGTGCTGGGTACCTCAACTTGCGATGATGTGGCCCCATGGGTGTGAGGACACTCCTGCCTGGTTCCCATCCCCTTGGTGATGTGGGCCCTCTGGTGAGAGTCTGATCCTGGCTGGGTTCCTTACCCTTCTGTGAGGTGGGCCCTCTGATGTGAGGTCACACGTGGCTGGCTGAGTCACGTCACCTTGGCAACGTGGGGCCTCTGTTGGCCCCTGGAGCATGCTGAGAGCCTCCTACCCTCGTAAATGAGGGCCCTGGAAAAAAACGCATATGCACTTTTTGGTCAAGTGCATCATTGTCGAGGTTTTGCCTCTTTTCCTATGCTTTCAGAGCAATTCCCGTCTACCTCCTGAAATCGCATTCCGGCAATTCTGCCCCGTTTTCAAGTCCTCTTTGCAGCCTTACTTGAATATATTTTTGGACGACAGCTGTCATTTATAACTCTGCAGGTTTGTGAATTACAGTGCCCCTGAGCCTCTTACTTCAACTCGCTTTCTTGTGAATTGGCCGCAAAACCGCAGGATTGCTTCAGGCCTTAATCTGGTTCCGGCATGGAACGCTGAGCCTGTGGTTAGTTCCTCTTCCTGGAGGGAAATGAGAGTTAAATGTGCCTGTCCACAAACCCACAGCTAGTCTCTCATTGGTTCTCCCTATTCCTGTTCATCTTTCACAGAAATTGCAAACTGTACCAAACAGGAGGTTAAAGGCACTGACTCTCCAAGTGGGGAGAGTGTTAGTAAAGTGTCTTGAATGGTGAACCCGAGGACCAGGGGACGAAAACAGAGATGCATTTAAAAACGTTTTCTGATCACACGGTGGACCATACTCGGCATTCCCCATGCATGTTTGAGCTGAAGGACGAATCCCTTAAACCGGGAAAGCTGGGAACCTTGGAATAGGTACCATGCAGTATTACTTCTAATGGTCTGCATTTGCTGACCGAACCTCACCAATCCTATCAGCCCCAAGTGTCCAGCCTTATGTCTAACCCAGCTGTGGGTGTGGATGTGGTAAACCCAGGTCTCATCACAAGCCATGAATGAATTATTTAAGAATTGCTCTCTATTTCACAGTCTTTGTGATAGTTTTTAAAATTTATTTGTACAATGGGATTTAGCTGATGTTCAATGCTGCGTTTATGCCGATGTACACACACTGGATTCCCTTATGGAGACATATAAATACATAGGTTTTAAGACTCGTTCTAGTCACGTATATTCTTGGGGTTGAATATGTGATGTTGAGTCCATTTCGTTGAGCAAGGAGTAGATCATGTATATTACATATATGGCTTATGGAACGGTATCTGTGCTAATTTCATTCTCTGGTTTTATGCGGCACCTCAACTCACCTTTCCCCATAAGCAAACGTAATTTGGTTTTCTAAATGTGAGACCTTGTTGTGTTTTGTAATTCACTTCATGTGTAGCCAAGTTTACATTCCGTGTATTAGTGATATCTTATGATGTTTCTTTTTCTGTGTGACTTATTTCACGTAGAATCATCGTACCTGAATCCACTCATTATGCCGCTACGGGCCTGATGACATACATTTCATTGCTGAATGATATACCATTGTACGTACGTACCACAACTTTTTTATCCATTTTTCGCTTTCTGAGATATTTAGCTTGTACCATAGACGAGGTTCTTGTAAACAGAGCTGTCCGAAATTTGGAGTGGCTGTGTATTTTTGATTTAAATTTCCCTAAGCTATAGGACCATAAGTGGAAGTGCCATAGGCTGTGTTGCTTTGTTTTCTATGTGTTTCAGAAAACACCATACACTTCTCCAGAGTGGCTGTTGGCAATTTACATCCCGCCCATCAGCATAACAAGGCTCCCTGTTCTCCAGGGCCTGTGCTGCTTTTCTGGATTTTAAACATTTTTCAAATGGCCCTTTTGATCCGGGGTCAGTGAGACTTCATTGTAGTGCAGATTTCTTTAACATGCTTGCTTGGTTGGACAAAAAGGGCATATGCGTTTTTTCCTGAATATATTCAGGAAAAAACGCATACGCCCTTTTTGGCCAAGTGCATCATTGTCGACATTCTGCCTCTTTTCCTATGCTTTAAAGGCAATTGCAGTCAAACCCCTGAAATGGTTTTCCTGCAATTCTGCCCCACTTACAAGTCCTCTTCGGAGCCTTCCTTCAATATATTTTTGGACGATAGCTGTCATTTATAACTCTGCAGATTTGTGAATTACAGTGACCCTGAGCTCCTTTCTTCAACTCGCTTCCTTGTGAGCTGGCCGCAAACCCGCAGGATTGCTTCAGGCCCCAGTCTGCTTCCGGAACAGCATGCGGAGGCTTTGGTTAATTCCTCTTCCTGGTGGGAAATGAGCGTTACATTTGCCCGTGCCGACAGCTACAGCTAGTCTCTCATTGGTTCTCCCAATTCCTGTTCATCTTGCGCAGAATTTGCAAACTGTGCCAAATAGGAGGTTAAAGGCACTGACTCTCCAAGTGGGGAGAGTGTTAGTAAAGCGTCTGGAATGGTGAACCCGAGTACCAGGGGACGAAAACTGAGATGCATTTGAAAACGTTTACCAATCACACGGTGGACCATACTCTGGGTTTCCCATGCATGTTTTAGCTGAAGGAAGAATCCCTTAAACCTGGAGAGTTGGGACCTATGGAATGGGTACCATGCAGTATGACTTCAAAGGGTCTGTGTTTGCTCACCGAACCTCACCAATGCTATCAGCCCGAAGTGTCCGGCCTTATATCTCACCCAGCTCTGGGTGTAGATATGGTAAATCCAGGTTGCATCACAAGCCCGGAATGAATTATTTAAGAATTGCTCTCTATTTCACTGGCATTTTTTTTGTTTCTGAAATTTATTTTGATAATGGGATTTATCGGATTTTCACTGCTGCGTTTAGGTCGCTGTACACACGCTTGCTTTCCTTATGGAGACATATAAATCCATGTGTTTTAAGATTCTTTCTTGTCAGGTATATTCCCAGGCGTTGAATATGGGGTGTTGAGTCCATTTCGTTGAGCAAGGTGTCGGTCTTGTCTATTATATATTTGACTTATGGAATGGTATCTGTGCTAATTTCAATCTCTGGTTTTATGCAGCACCCCAACTCACCTTTCCCCATAGGCAAGCATAAGTTGGTTTTCTAAATTTGAGACCCTGTTCTGTTTTGTAATTCAGTTCATGTGTAGACAAGTTTACATTCCGTGTATTAGTGATATCTTATGATGTTTCTTTTTCTGTGTGACTTATTTCTCGTAGAATCATCGTACCTGAATCCACTCATTATGCTGCTACGGGCCCGATGCCGTAGATTTCATTGCTGAGTGATATTCCATTGTACGTGCGTACCACAACTTCTTTATCCATTTTTTGCTTTCTCGGATATTTAACTTGTACCGTAGACGAGGTTCTTGTAAACAGAGCCGTCCCAAACTTTGGGGTGGCTGTGTGTTTTTGATTTTAATTTCCCTAAGCTATAGGACCATAAGTGGAAGTGCCATAGGCTGTGTTGCTTTGTTTCCTACGTGTTTCAGGAAACACCATACACTTCTCCAGAGTGCCTGTTGGCAATTTACATCACGCCCATCAGCATAACAAGGCTCCCTGTTCTCCAAGACCTGTCCTGCCTTTCTGGATTTTACACTTTTTCCACATGGCCCTTTTGACCGGGGGGCAGTGAGACTTAATTGTAGTGCAGATTTCCTTTACACGCTTGCTTGGTTGGCCAAAAAGCACGTATGCATTTTTTCGTGAATATATTCACGAAAAAATGCATAGGGCTTTTTCCCAAGTGCATCATTGTCGACATTCTGCCTCTTTTCCTATGCTTTAAGTGCAATTCCAGTCTACCCCCTGAAATCGTTTTACTGAAATTCTGCCGCGCTTTCAAGTCCTGTTCGAAGACTTACTTCAATATATTTTTGGACGGTAGCTGTCATTCATAACTCTGCAGGTTTGTGAATTACAGTGCCCCTGAGCTCCTTTCTTCAACTTGCTTTCTTGTGACCTGGCCACAAAACTGCAGGATTGCTTCAGGCCCTAATCTGATTCCGGCAGGGCACGCTGAGCCTTTGGTTAATTCGTCTTCCTGGTGGGAAATGAGCATTCCATTTGCCCATGCAGACACCTACAGCTAGTCTCTCACTGATTCTCCCTATTCCTGTTCATCTTGCGCAGAAATTGCAAACTGTGCCAAACAGGAGGTTAAAGGCACTGACTCTCCAAGTGGGGAGAGTGTTAGTAAAGCGTCTGGAATGGTGAACCCGAGTACCAGGGGACGAAAACTGAGATGCATTTGAAAACGTTTCCCAATCACACGGTGGACCATACTCTGGGTTTCCCATGCATGTTTTAGCTGAAGGAAGAATCTCTTAAACCTGGAGAGTTGGGACCTATGGAATGGGTACCATGCAGTATGACTTCAAAGGGTCTGGTTTGGTCACCGAACCTCACAAATGCTATCAGCCCGAAGTGTCCAGCCTTATGTCTCACCCAGCTCTGGGTGTAGATGTGGTAAATCCAGGTTGCATCACAAGCCCTGAATGAATTATTTAAGAATTGCTCTCTATTACACTGTCATTGTGTTTTGTTTTTGAAATTTATTTTGATAATGGGATTTTCGGATTTTCACTGCTGAGTTTAGGTCGCTCTACACACGCTTGATTTCCTTATGGAGACATATAAATCCATGGGTTTTAAGATTCTTACTTGTCAGGTATATTCCCAGGCGTAGACTATGGGGTGTTGAGTCCATTTCGTTGAGCAAGGAGTAGGTCTTGTCTATTCTATATTTGGCTTATCGAAAGGTATCTGTGCTAATTTCAATCTCTGGTTTTATGCAGCACCCCGACTCACCTTTCCCCATAAGCAAGCATAAGTTGGTTTTCTAAATTTGAGACACTGTTCTGTTTTGTAATTCAGTTCATGTGTAGCCAAGTTTATATTCCGTGTATTACTGATATCTTATGATGTTTCTTTTTCTGTGTGACATATTTCTCGTAGAATCATCGTACCTGAATCCACTGATTATGCCGCTACGGTCCTGATGACGTAGATATCATTGCTGAGTGATATTCCATTGTACGTGCGTACCACAACTTCTTTATCCATTTTTTGCTGTCTCGGTTATCTAACTTTTTCCGTAGACGAGGTTCTTGTAAACAGAGCCGTCCCAAACTTTGGGGTGGCTGTGTGTTTTTGATTTTAGTTTCCCTAAGCTATAGGACCATAAGTGGAAGTGCCATAGGCTGTGTTGCTTTGTTTCCTACGTGTTTCAGGAAACACCATACACTTCTCCAGAGTGGCTGTTGGCAATTTACATCCCGCCCATCAGCATAACAAGGCTCCCTGTTCTCCATGACCTGTCCTGCCTTTCTGCATTTTACACGTTTTTCAGAATGCCCTTTTGACCGGGGGGCAGTGAGACTTCATTGTAGTGCAGATTTCCTTTACACGCTTGCTTGGTTAGCCAAAAAGTGCGTATGCGTTTTTTTCCTGAATATATTCAGGAAAAAACGCATACGCCCTTTTTGTCCAAGTGCATCATTGACGACATTCTGCCTCATTTCCTATGCTCTAAGTGCAATTCCAGTCTACCCCCTGAAATCGTTTTCCTGAAATTCTGCCCCGCTTTCAAGTCCTCTTTTAAGACTTACTTCAATACATTTTGGGACGATACCTGTCATTCATAACTCTGCAGGTTTGTGAATTACAGTGCCCCTGAGCTCCTTTCTTCAACTCGCTTTCTTGTGAGCTGGCCGCAAAACCGCAGGATTGGTTCAGGCCCTAATCTGTTTCTGGCCGGGCATGCTGAGACTTTGGTTAATTCCTCTTCCTGGTGGGAAATGAGCGTTCCATTTGCCCGTGCAGACACCTACAGCTAGTCCCTTATTGGTTCTACCTATTCCTGTTCATCTTGTGCAGAAATTGCAAACTGTGCCAAACAAGAGGTTAAAGGCACTGACTCTCCAAGTGGGGAGAGTGTTAGTAAAGCGTCTGGAATGGTGAAGCCTAGTCCCTGGGCTCGAAAACTGAGATGCATTTGAAAACGTTTCCCAATCACACAGGGGACCGTACTCTGGGCTTCCCATGCATGATTTAACTGAAGGAAGAATCCCTTAAACTTGGAGAGTTGGGACCCATGGAATGGGTACCATGCAGTATGACTTCAAAGGGTATGAGTTTGCTCACCGAATCTCACCAATGCTATCAGCCCGAAGTGTCCAGCCTTATGTCACACCCAGCTCTGGGTGTAGATGTGGTAAATCCAGGTTGCATCACAAGCCCTGAATGAATTATTTGAGAATTGCTCTCTAAGAATTGCTCTCTATTTCACTGTCATTGTGTTTTGTTTTTGAAATTTATTTTGGTAATGGGATTTATCGGATTTTCACTGCTGCGTTTAGGCCGCTGTACACATGCTTGATTTCCTTATGGAGACATATAAATCCATGGGTTTTAAGATTCTTGCTTGACAGGTATATTCCCAGGCGTTGAATATGGGGTGTTGAGTCCATTTCGTTGAGCAAGGAGTAGGTTTGGTCTTTTATATATTTGGCTTATGGAACGGTATCTGTGCTAATTTCAATCTCTGGTTTTATGCAGCACCCCAGCTCACGTTTCCCCATAAGCAAGCATAAGTTGGTTTTCTAAATTTCAGACCTTGTTTTGTTTTGTAATTCAGTTCATGTGTAGCCAAGTTTACATTCCGTGTGTTAGTGATATCTTATGATGTTTCTTTTTCTGTGTGACTTATTTCTCGTAGAATCATCATACCTGAATACACTCATTAAGCCTCTACGGGCCTGATGACATAGATTTCATTGCTGAGTGATATTCCATTGTACGTGCGTACCACAATTTCTTTATCCATTTTTTGCTTTCTCGGATAATTAACTTGTACCGTAGACGAGGTTCTTGTAAACAGAGCCGTCCCAAACTTTGGGGTGGCTGTGTGTTTTTTATTTTAATTTCCCTAAGCTATAGGACCATAAGTGGAAGTGCCATAGGCTGTGTTGCTTTGTTTCCTACGTGTTTCAGGAAACACCATACAGTTCTCCAGAGTGGCTGTTGGCAATTTACATCCCGCCCATCAGCATAACAAGGCTCCCTGTTCTCCATGACCTGTCCTGCCTTCTGGATTTTACACGTTTTTCAGATGGCCCTTTTGACCAGTGGGCAGTGAGACTTCATTGTAGTGCAGATTTCCTTTACACGCTTGCTTGGTTGGCCAAAAAGTGCGTATGCGTTTTTTCATGAATATATTCAGGAAAAAACGCATACGCCCTTTTTGTCCAAGTGCATCATTGTCGACATTCTGCCTCTTTTCCTATGCTTTAAGTGCAATTCTAGTCTACCCCCTGAAATCGTTTTCCTGAAATTCTGCCGCGCTTTCAAGTCCTCTTCGAAGACTTACTTCAATACATTCTTGGACAATAGCTGTCATTCATAACTCTGCATGTTTATGAA
Organism: Delphinapterus leucas; assembly: GCF_059928025.1. Taxonomy (NCBI): domain Eukaryota; kingdom Metazoa; phylum Chordata; class Mammalia; order Artiodactyla; family Monodontidae; genus Delphinapterus; species Delphinapterus leucas. Next base: position 2,865,724 of record NW_028322254.1, on the reverse strand, counting down.
TTACAGTGCCTCTGAGCTCCTTTCTTCAACTCGCTTTCTTATGAGCTGGCCGCAATGCCGCAGGATTGCTTCAGGCCCTAATCTGTTTCCGGCCGGGCATGCTGAGCCTTTGGTTAATTACTCTTCCTGGTGGGAAATGAGCGTTCCATTTGCCCGTGCAGACACATACAGCTAGTCTCTCATTGGTTCTCCCCATTCCTGTTCATCTTGCGCAGAAATTGCAAAGTGTGCCAAACAGGAGGGTAAAGGCACTGACTCTCCAAGTGGGGAGAGTGTTAGTAAAGCGTCTGGAATGGTGAACCCGAGTACCAGGGGACGAAAACTGAGATGCATTTGAAAACGTTTCCCAACCACATGGTGGACCATACACTGTGTTTCCCAGGCATGTTTTAGCTGAAGGAAGAATCCCTTAAACCTGGAGAGTTGGGACCCATGGAATGCGTACCATGGAGTATGACTTCAAAGGGTCTGCGTTTGCTCACCGAACCTCACCAATGCTATCAGCCCGAAGTGTCCAGCCTTATGTCTCACCCAGCTCTGGGTGTAGATGTGGTAAATGCAGGTTGCATCACAAGCCCTGAATGAATTATTTAAGAATTGCTCTCTATTTCACTGTCATTGTGTTTTGTTTTTGAAATTTATTTTGATAATGGGATTTATCGGATTTTCACTGCTGCGTTTAGGCCGCTGTACACATGCTTGATTTCCTTATGGAGACATATAAATCCATGGGTTTTAAGATTCTTACTTTTCAGGTATATTCCCAGGCATTGAATATGGGGTGTTGAGTCCATTTCGTTGAGCCAGGAGTAGGTCTTGTCTCTTATATATTTGGCTTATTGAACGGTATCTGTGCTAATTTCAATCTCTGGTTTTATGCAGCACCCCAACTCACCTTTCCCCATAAGCAGGCATAAGTTGGTTTTCTAAATTTGACACCCTGTTCTGTTTTGTAATTCAGTTCATGTGTAGAAAAGTTTACATTCCGTGTATTAGTGATACCTTATGATATTTCTTTTTCTGTGTGACTTATTTCTCGTAGAATCGTCGTACCTGATTCCAGTCATTATGCCGCTACAGGCCTGATGACGTAGATTTCATTGCTGAGTGATATTCCATTGTACGTGCGTACCACAACTTCTTTATCCATTTTTTGCTTTCTCGGATATTTAACTTGTACCGTAGACGAGGTTCTTGTAAACAGAGCCGTCCCAAATTTTGGGGTGGCTGTGTGTTTTTTATTTTAATTTCCCTAAGCTATAGGACCATAAGTGGAAGTGCCATAGGCTGTGTTGCTTTGTTTCCTACGTGTTTCAGGAAACACCATACACTTCTCCATAGTGACTGTTGGCAATTTACATCCCTCCCATCAGCATAACAAGGCTCCCTCTTCTCCAAGACCTGTCCTGCCTTTCTGGATTTTACACTTTTTTCAGATGGCCCTTTTGACCAGGGGGCAGTGAGACTTCATTGTATTGCAGATTTCATTTACAGGCTTGCTTGTTTGGCCAAAAAGCACGTATGCGTTTTTTCCTGAATATATTCAGGAAAAAACGCATATGCCCTTTTAGCCAAGTGCATCATTGTCGACATTCTGACTCTTTTCCTATGCTTTAAGTGCAATTCCAGTCTACCCCCTGAAATCGTTTTCCTGAAATTCTGTCCCGCTTTCAAGTCCTCTTCGAAGACTTACTTCAATACATTTTTGGACGATAGCTGTCATTCATAACTCTGCATGTTTCTGAATTACAGTGCCCCTGAGCTCCTTTCTTCAACTCGCTTTCTTGTGAGCTGCCCCCAAAACCGCAGGATTGCTTCAGGCCCTAATCTGTTTCCGGCCGGGCATGCTGAGCCTTTGGTTAATTACTCTTCCTGGTGGGAAATGAGCGTTCCATTTGCCCGTGCAGATACCTACAGCTAGTCCCTCATTGGTTCTCCCTATTCCTGTTCATCTTGCGCAGAAATTGCAAACTGTGCCAAAGAAGAGGTTAAAGGCACTGACTCTCCAAGTGGGGAGAGTGTTAGTAAAGCGTCTGGAATGGTGAACCCGAGTACCAGGGGACGAAAACTGAGATGCATTTGAAAACGTTTCCCAACCACATGGTGGACCATACACTGTGTTTCCCAGGCATGTTTTAGCTGAAGGAAGAATCCCTTAAACCTGGAGAGTTGGGACCCATGGAATGCGTACCATGGAGTATGACTTCAAAGGGTCTGCGTTTGCTCACCGAACCTCACCAATGCTATCAGCCCGAAGTGTCCAGCCTTATGTCTCACCCAGCTCTGGGTGTAGATGTGGTAAATGCAGGTTGCAGCACAAGCCCTGAATGAATTATTTAAGAATTGCTCTCTATTTCACTGTCATTGTGTTTTGTTTTTGAAATTTATTTTGATAATGGGATTTATCGGATTTTCACTGCTGCGTTTAGGCCGCTGTACACATGCTTGATTTCCTTATGGAGACATATAAATCCATGGGTTTTAAGATTATTACTTGTCAGGTATATTCCCAGGCGTTGAATATGGGCTGTTGAGTCCATTTCGTTGAGCAAGGAGTAGGTTTTGTTTATTATATATTTGGCTTATGGAACGGTATCTGTGCTAATTTCATTCTCTGGTTTTATGCAGCACCCCAACTCACCTTTCCCCATAAGCAAGCATAAGTGGGTTTTCTAAATTTGAGACCCTGTTCTGTTTTGTAATTCAGTTCATGTGTAGCCAAGTTTACATTCCGTGTATTAGTGATAACTTATGATGTTTCTATTTCTGTGTGACTTATTTCTCGTAGAATCGTCGTACCTGAATCCACTCATTATGCCACTACGGGCCTGATGATGTAGATTTTATTGCTGAGTGATATTACATTCTAGGTGCGTACCACAACTTCTTTATCCATTTTTTGCTTTCTCGGATATTTAACTTGTACCGTAGACGAGGTTCTTGTAAACAGAGCCGTCCCAAACTTTGGGGTGGCTGTGTGTTTTTGATTTTAATTTCCCTAAGCTATAGGACCATAAGTGGAAGTGCCATAGGCTGTGTTGCTTTGTTTCCTACGTGTTTCAGGAAACACCATACACTTCTCCAGAGTGGCTGTTGGCAAATTACATCCCGCCCATCAGCATAACAAGGCTCCCTGTTCTCCATGACCTGTCCTGCCTTTCTGGATTTTACACTTTTTTCAGATGGCCCTTTTGACCGGGGGGCAGTGAGACTTCATTGTAGTGCACATTTCCTTTACACGCTTGCTTGGTTGGCCATAAAGGGCGTATGCATTTTATCCTCAATATATTCAGGAAAAAACGCATACGCCCTTTTTGGCCAAGTGTATCATTGTCGACATTCTGCCTCTTTTCCTATGCTTTAAGTGCAATTCCAGTCTACCCCCTGAAATCGTTTTCCTGAAATTCTGCCCCGCTTTCAAGTCCTCTTCCAAGACTTTCTTCAATACATTTGTGGATGAGAGCTGTCATTCATAACTCTGCAGGTTTGTGAATTACAGTGGCCCTGAGCTCCTTTCTTCAACTCGCTTTCTTGTGAGTTGGCCGCAAAACCGCAGGATTCCTTCAGGCCCTAATGTGCTTCCGGCAGGGCATGCTGAGCCTTTGGTTAATTCCACTTCCTGGTGGTAAATGAGCGTTCCATTTGCCTGTGCAGACACCTACAGCTAGACTCTCATTGGTTCTCCCTATTCCTGTTCCTCTTGCGTAGAAATTGCAAACTGTGCCAAAGAAGAGGTTAAAGGCACTGACTCTCCAAGTGGGGAGAGTGTTAGTAAAGCGTCTGGAATGGTGAAAACGAGTACCACGGGACGAAAACTGAGATGCATTTGAAAACGTTTCCCAAACACACGGTGGACCATACTCTGGGTTTCCCATGCATGTTTTAGCTGAAGGAAGAATCCCTTACACCTGGAGAGTTGGGACCCATAGAATGGGTACCATGCAGTATGACTTCAAAGGGTCTGCGTTTGCTCACCGAACCTCACCAATGCTATGAGCCCGAAGTGTCCAGCCTTATGTCTCACCCAGCTCTGGGTGTAGATGTCGTAAATCCAGGTTGCATCACAAGCCCTGAATGAATTATTTAAGAATTGCTCTCTATTTCACTGGCATTGTGTTTTGTTTTTGAAATTTATTTTGATAATGGGATTTATCGGATTTTCACTGCTGCGTTTAGGCCACTGTACACACACTTGATTTCCTTATGGAGACATATAAATCCATGGGTTTTAAGATTCTTACTTGTCAGGTATATTCCCAGGCGTTGAATATGGGGTGTTGAGTCCATTTCGTTGAGCCAGGAGTAGGTCTTGTCTCTTATATATTTGGCTTATGGAACGGTATCTGTGGTAATTTCAATCTCTGGTTTTATGCAGCACCCCAACTCACCTTTCCCCATAAGCAGGCATAAGTTGGTTTTCTAAATTTGAGACCCTGTTCTGTTTTGTAATTCAGTTCATGTGTAGACAAGTTTACATTCCGTGTATTAGTGATACCTTATGATGTTTCTTTTTCTGTGTGACTTATTTCTCGTAGAATCGTCGTACCTGATTCCAGTCATTATGCCGCTACAGGCCTGATGACGTAGATTTCATTGCTGAGTGATATTCCATTGTACGTGCGTACCACAATTTCTCTATCCATTTTTTGCTTTCTCGGATATTTAACTTGTACCGTAGACGAGGTTCTTGTAAACAGAGCCGTCCCAAACTTTGGGGTGGCTGTGTGTTTTTTATTTTAATTTCCCTAAGCTATAGGACCCTAAGTGGAAGTGCCATAGGCTGTGTTGCTTTGTTTCCTACGTGTTTCAGGAAACGCCATACACTTCTCCATAGTGACTGTTGGCAATTTACATCCCTCCCATCAGCCTAACAAGGCTCCCTGTTCTCCAAGACCTGTCCTGCCTTTCTGGATTTTACACTATTTTCAGATGGCCCTTTAGACCGGTGGGGGGGGGCAGTGAGGCTTCATTGTAGTGCAGATTTCCTTTATACGCTTGCTAGGTTGGACAAAAAGGGCGTATGCGTTTTTTCCTGAATATATTCAGGAAAAAACGCATACGCCCTTTTTGGCCAAGTGCATCATTGTCGACATTCTGCCTCTTTTCCTATGCTCTAAGTGCAATTCCAGTCAACCCCCTGAAATCGTTTTCCTGAAATTCTACCCCGCTTTCAAGTCCTCTTTTAAGACTTACTTCAATACATTTTGGGACGATAGCTGTCATTCATAACTCTGCATGTTTGTGAATTACAGTGCCCCTGAGCTCCTTTCTTCAACTCGCTTTCTTGTGAGCTGGCCACAAAACCGCAGGATTGGTTCAGGCCCTAATCTGTTTCCGGCCGGGCATGCTGAGCCTTTGGTTAATTCCTCTTCCTGGTGGGAAATGAGCGTTCCATTTGCCCGTGCAGACACCTACAGCTAGTCTCTCATTGGTTCTACCTATTCCTGTTCATCTTGTGCAGAAATTGCAAACTGTGCCAAACAGGAGGTTAAAGGCACTGACTCTCCAAGTGGGGAGAGTGTTAGTAAAGCGTCTGGAATGGTGAAGCCGAGTCCCTGGGCTCCAAAACTGAGATGCATTTGAAAACGTTTCCCAATCACACGGGGGACCGTACTCTGGGCTTCCCATGCATGTTTTAACTGAAGGAAGAATCCCTTAAACCTGGAGAGTTGGGACCCATGGAATTGGTACCATGCAGTATGACTTCAAATGGTCTGCGTTTGCTCACCGAACCTCACCAATGCTATCAGCCCGAAGTGTCCAGCCTTATGTCACACCCAGCTCTGGGTGTAGATGTGGTAAATCCAGGTTTCATCACAAGCCCTGAATGAATTATTTGAGAATTGCTCTCTAAGAATTGCTCTCTATTTCACTGTCATTGTGTTTTGTTTTTGCAATTTATTTTGATAATGGGATTTATCGCATTTTCACTGCTGCATTTAGGCCGCTGTACACAAGCTTGATTTCCTTATGGAGACATATAAATCCATGGGTTTTAAGCTTCTTACTTGTCAGGTATATTCAAAGGCGTTGAATATGGGGTGTTGAGTCCATTTCGTTGAGCAAGGAGTAGGTCTTGTCTATAATATATTTCTGTTATGGAACGGTATCTGTGCTAATTTCAATCTCTGGTTTTATGCAGCACCCCAACTCTCCTTTCCCCATAAGCAAGCATAAGTTGGTTTTCTTAATTTGAGACCCTGTTCTGTTTTGTAATTCAGTTCATGTGTAGCCAAGTTTACATTACGTGTATTAGTGATATCTTATGATCTTTCTTTTTCTGTATGACTTATTTCTCGTAGAATCATCGTACCTGAATCCACTCATTATGCCGCTATGGGCCTGATGACGTAGATTTCATTGTTGAGTGATATTCCATTGTACGTACGTAGCACAATTTCTTTATCCATTTTATGCTTTCTCGGATATTTATCTTGTACCGTAGACGAGGTTCTTGTAAACAGAGCCGTCCCTAACTTTGGGGTGGCTGTGTGTTTTTGATTTTAATTTCCCTAAGCTATAGGACCATAAGTGGAATTGCTATAGGCTGTGTTGCTTTGTTTCCTACGTGTTTCAGGAAACACCATACAGTTCTCCAGAGTGGCTGTTGGCAATTTACATACCGCCCATCAGCATAACAAGGCTCCCTGTTCTCCATGACCTGTCCTACCTTTCTGGATTTTACACTTTTTTCAGATGGCCCTTTGGACCGGGGGGCAGTGAGACTTCATTGTAGTGCAGATTTCCTTTTTCACGCTTGCTTGGTTGGCTAAAAAGTGCGTATGCGTTTTTTCCTGAATATATTCAGGAAAAAACGCATACGCCCTTTTTGGCCAAGTGCATCATTGTCGACATTCTGCCTCTTTTCCTATGCTTTAAGTGCAATTCCAGTCTATGCCCTGAAATCGTTTTCCTGAAATTCTGTCCCTCTTTAAACTCCTCTTCGAAGACTTACTTCAATACATTTTTGGACAATAGCTGTCATTCATAACTCTGCAGGTTTGTGAATTACAGTGCCCCTGAGCTCCTTTCTTCAACTCGCTTTCTTGTGAGCTGGCTTCAAAACCGCAGGATTGCTTCAGGCCATAATCTGGTTCTGGCCGGGCATGCTGAGCCTTTGTTTAATTCCTCTTCCTGGTGGGAAATGAGCATTCCATTTGCCCGTGCAGACACCTACAGCTAGTCTCTCATTGGTTCTCCCTATTCCTGTTCATCTTGCGCAGAAATTGCAAACTGTGCCAAACAGGAGGTTAAAGGCACTGACTCTCCAAGTGGGGAGAGTGTTAGTAAAGCGTCTGGAATGGTGAACCCGAGTACCAGGGCACAAAAACTGAGATGCATTTGAAAACGTTTCGCAATCACATGGTGGAATATACTCTGCGTTTCTCATGCATGTTTTAGCTGAAGGAAGAATCCCTTAAAGCTGGAGAGTTGGGACCCATGGAATGGGTACCATGCAGTATGCCTTCAAACGGTCTGCATTTGCTCACCGAGCCTCACCAATGGTATCAGCGCGAAGGGTCCAGCCTTATGTCTCACCCAGCTCTGGGTGTAGATGTGGTAAATCCAGGTTGCATCACAAGCCCTGAATGAATTATTTAAGAATTGCTCTCTATTTCACTGTCATTGTGTTTTGTTTTTGAAATTTTTTTTGATAAAGGAAGTTATCCGATTTTCACTGCTGCGTTTAGGCCACTGTACACACGCTTGATTCTCTTACGGAGACATATAAATCCATGGGTTTTAAGATTCTTACTAGTCAGGTATATTCCGAGGCGTTGAATATGGGGTGTTGAGTTCATTTCGTTGAGCAAGGAGTAGGTCTTGTCTATTATATATTTGGCTTATGGAAAGATATCTGTGCTAATTTCAATCTCTGGTTTTATGCAGCACGCCAACTCACCTTTCCCCATAAGCAAGCGTAAGTTCGTTTTCTAAATTTGAGACCGTGTTCTGTTTTGTAGATCAGTTCATGTGTAGCCAAGTTTACATTCCATGTATTAGTGATAACTTATGATGTTTCTTTTTCTGTGTGACTTATTTCACGTAAAATCATCATACCTGAATCCATTCATTATGCCACTACTGGCCTGATGACATAGATATCATTGCTGAGTGATATTCCATTGTACATACGTACCACATCTTCTTTATCCATATTTCGATTTCTGGGATATTTAACTTGTATCGTAGACGAGGTTCTTGTAAACAGAGCCGTCCCAAACTTTGGGGTGGCTCTGTGTTTTTCATTTTAATGTCCCTAAGCTATAGGACCATAAGTGGAAGTGCCATAGGCTGTGTTGCTTTGTTTCCTACGTGTTTCCGGAAACACCATACAGTTCTCCAGAGTGGCTTTTGGCGGTTCACATCCCGCCCATCAGCATAACAAGGCTACATGTTCTCCATGGCCTGTCCTGCCTTTCTGGATTTTACACTTTTCTCAGATGGCCCTTTTGACCGGGGGGCAGTGAGGCTTCATTGTAGTGCAGATTTTCTTTACACGCTTGCTTGGTTGGCCAAAAAGGGCGTATGCGTTTTTTCCTGAATATATATATGGGGAGAGTGTTATTGACGGGTCTGGAATATTGAACCCTAGTACCAGGGGAAAAAAACTGAGATGCATTTGAAAACGAATCCAAATCACAAGGTGGACCACACTCTGGGTTTCCCATGCATGTTTTAGCTGAAGGAAGAATCCCTTAAACCTGGAGAGTTGGGACCCATGGAATGGGTACCATGCAGTATGACTTCAAATGTTCTGCATTTGCTCACCGAACCTCACCAATGCTATCAGCCCGAAGTGTCCAGCCTTATGTCTCACCCAGCTCTGGGTGTAGATGTGGTAAATCCAGGTTGCATCACAAGCCCTGAATGAATTATTTAAGAATTGCTCTCTATTTCACTGTCATTGTGTTTTGTTTTTGAAATTTATTTTGATAATGGGATTTATCGGATTTTCACTGATGCGTTTAGGCCGCTGTACACACGCTTGATTCTCTTACGGAGACATATAAATCCATGGGTTTTAAGATCCTTACTAGTCAGGTATATTCCTAGGCGTTGAATATGGGGTGTTGACTCCATTTCGTTGAGCAAGGAGTAGGTCTTTTCTATTACATATTTGGTTTATGGAACAGTTTCTGTGCTAATATCAATCTCTGGTTTTATGCAGCACCCCAACTCACCTTTCCCCATAAGCAACCATCAGTTGGTTTTCTAACTTGGAGACCCTCTTCAGTTTTGTAATTCAGTTCATGTGTAGCCAAGTTTCATTCCATGTATTAGTGATATCTTATGATGTTCCTTTTTCTGTGTGACTTATTTCACGTAGAATCATTGTACCTGAAACCACTCATTATGCCGCTAAGGGCCAGATGACATAGATTTCATTGCTGAGTGATTTTCCATTGTACGTATGTACCACAACTTCTTTATCCATTTTCGCTTTCTGGGATATTTAACTTGTACCGTAAACGAGGTTCTTGTAAACAGAGCCGACCCAAACTTTGGGGTGGCTGTGTGTTTTTGATTTTAATTTCCCTAAGCTATAGGACCATAAGTGGAAGTGCCGTAGGTTGTGTTGCTTTGTTTCCTACGTGTTTCAGGAAACACCATACACTTCTCCAGAGTGGCTGTTGGCAGTTCACATCCCGCCCATCAGCATAACAAGGCTCCCTGTTCTCCATGGCCTGTGCTGCCTTTCTGGATTTTACACTTTTTTCAGGTGGCCCTTTTGACCGGGGGGCAGTGAGACTACATTGTAGTGCAGATTTCTTTAACATGCTTGCTTGGTTGGCCAAAAAGGGCGTATGCGATTTCTCCTCAGGAAAAAACGCATACGCCCTTTTTGGCCAAGTGCATCATTGTCGACGTTCTGCCTCTTTTCCTATGCTTTAAATGCAATTCCAGTCTACCCCCTGAAATCGTTTTCCTGCAATTCTGCCCCGCTTTCAAGTCCTCTTCGCAGCCTTCCTTCAATATATTTTTGGACGATAGCTGTCATTTATAACTCTGCAGGTTTGTGAATTACAGTACCCCTGAGCTCCTTTCTTAAAATCGCTTTCTTGTGAGCTGGCCGCAAACCCACAGGATTGCTTCAGGCCCTAATCTGGTTCCGGCACGGCATGCTGAGCCTTTGTTTAATTCCTCTTCCTGGTGGGAAATGAGCGTTAAATTTGCCCGTGCAGACACCTACAGCTAGTCTCTCATTGGTTCTCCCTATTCCTGTTCATCTTGCGCAGAAATTGCAAACTGTGCCAAACAGCAGGTTAAAGGCACTGACTCTCCAAGTGGGGAGAGTGTTAGTAAAGGGTCTGGGATTGTGAACCCGAGTAAAAGGGGACGAAAACTGAGATGACTTTGAAAACGTTTCCTCGTCACATGGTGCACCATACTGTGGGTTTCCCATGCATGCTTTAGCTGAAGGAAGAATCGCTTAAACCTGGAGAGTTGGGACCCATGGAATGGGTACCATGCAGTATGACTTCAAATGGTGTGCATTGGCTCATCGAACCTCACCAGTGCTATCAGCCCGAAGTGTCCAACTTTATGTCTCACTCGGCTCTGGATTTAGATGAGGTAAATCCAGGTTGCATCACAAGTCCTGAATGAATTATTTAAGAATTGCTCTCTATTTCACTGTCATTGTGTTTTGTTTTTGTAATTGATTTTGATAATGGGATTTATCGGATTTTCTCTGCTGCCTTCATGCAGCTGTACACACGTTTGATTCTCTTATGGAGACATATAAATCCATGGGTTTGAAGATTCTTACTAGTCAGGTGTATTCCTAGGCGTTGAATATAGGGTGTTTAGCCCATTTCGTTGAGCAAGGTGTAGGTCTTGACTATTACATATTTGACGTATGGAATGGTATCTGTGCTAATTTCTATCTCTGGTTTTATGCAGCACCCCAACTCCCCTTTCCCCTTAAGCAAACATAAGTTGGTTTTCTAAATTTGAGACCCTGTTCTGTTTTGTAATTCAGTTATTGTGTAGCCAAGATTACATTCGGTGTATTAGAGATATCTTATGATGTTTCATTTTCTGTGTGACTTATTTCTCTTAGAATCATCGTACCTGAATCCACTCATTATGCCACGACGGGCCAGGTGACATAGATTTCATTGGTGAGTGATATTCCTTTGTACATACGTACCACAACTTCTTTATCGATTTTTCGCTTTCTGGGATATTTAACTTGTACCGTAGACGGGGTTTTGTAAACAGAGCCGTCTGAAACTTTGAGGTGGCTGTGTGTTTTTGATTTTAATTTCCCTAAGCTATAGGACCATAAGTGGAAGTGCCGTAGGCTCCGTTGCTTTGTTTTTTAGGTGTTTCAGGAAACACCATACACTTCTCCAGAGTGGCTGTTGGCAATTTACATCCCACCCATCAGCATAACAAGGCTCCCTGTTCTCCATGGCCTGTGCTACATTTCTGGATTTTACACTTTTTTCAGATGGCCCTTTTGACCGGGGGGCAGTGAGACTTCATTGTAGTGCAGATTTCTTTAACATGCTTGCTTGGTTGGCCAAAAAGGGCGTATGCGTTTTTTCCTGAAAAATTCAGGAAAAATTCAGGAAAAAACGCATACGCCCTTTTTGGCCAAGAGCATCATTGTCGACGTTCTGCCTCTTTTCCTATGCTTTAAATGCAATTCCCGTCTACCCCCTGAAATCGTTTTCCTGCAAATCTGTCCCGCTTACAAGTCGTCTTCGCAGCCTTCCTTCAATATATTTTTGGACGATAGCTGTCATTTATAACTCTGCAGGTTTGTGAGTTACAGTGCCCCTGAGCTCCTTTCTTCAACTCGCTATCTTGTGAGCTGGCCGCAAACCCACAGGATTGCCTCAGGCCCTAATCTGGTTCCGGCACGGCATGCTGAGCCTTTGGTTAATTCCTCTTCCTGGTGGGAAATGAGCGTTAAATTTGCCCGTGCAGACACCTAGAGCTAGTCTCTCATTCTTTCTCCCTATTCCTTTTCATCTTGCGCAGAAATTGCAAACTGTGCCCAACAGGAGGTTAAAGGCACTGACTCTCCAAGTGGGGAGAGTGTTCGTAAAGGGTCTGGAATGGTGAACCCGAGTAAAAGGGGACGAAAACTGAGATGCATTTGAAAACGTTTGCCAGTCACACGGTGCACCATACTGTGGGTTTCCCATGCATGTTTTAGCTGAAGGAAGAATCCCTTAAACTTGGAGAGTTGGGACCCATGGAATGGGTACCATGCTGTATGACTTCAAAGGGTCTGCATTTGCTCATCGAACCTCACCAATGCTATCAGCCCGAAGTGCCCAACCTTATGTCTCACTCAGCTCTGGGTGTAGATGTGGTAAATCCAGGTTGCATCACAAGCCCTGAATGAATTATTTAAGAATTGCTCTCTATTTCACTGTCCTTGGGTTTTGTTTGTGTAATTCATTTTGATAATGGGATTTATCGGATTTTCTCTGCTACATTCATGCCGCTGTACACACGCTTCATTCTCTTACGCAGACATATAAATCCATGGGTTTGAAGATTCTTACTAGTCAGGTGTATTCCTAGGCGTTGAATATGGGGTGTTTAGTCCATTTTGTTGAGCAAGGGGTAGGTCTTGACTATTACATATTTGGCTTATGGAAAGGTATCTGTGCTAATTTCTATCTCTGGTTTTATGCAGCACCCCAACTCACCTTTCCTCTTAAGCAAGCATAAGTTGGTTTTCTAAATTTGAGACCCTGTTCTGTTTTGTAATTCAGTTCATGTGTAGCCAAGATTACATTCCGTGTAGTAGTGATATCTTATGATGTTTCATTTTCTGTGTGACTTATTTCACTTAGAATCATCGTACCTGAATCCACTCATTATGCCGCGACGGGCCTGATGACATAGATTACATTGCTGAGTGATATTCCATTGTACGTACGTACCACAACTTCTTTATCCATTTTTCACATTCTGGGATATTTAACTTGTACCGTAGACGAGGTTCTTGTAAACAGAGCCGTCCGACACTTTGGGGTGGCTGTGTGTTTTTGATTTTAATTTCCCTAAGCTATAGGACCATAAGTGGAAGTGCCGTAGGCTCCGTAGCTTTGTTTTTTCGGTGTTCCGGGAAACACCATACACTTCTCCAGAGTGGCTGTTGGCAATTTACATCCCGCCCATCAGCATAACAAGGCTCCCTGTTCTCCATGGCGTGTGCTGCCTTTCTGGATTTTACACTTTTTTCAGATGGCCCTTTTGACCGGGGGGCAGTGAGACTTCATTGTAGTGCAGATTTCTTTAACATGCTTGCTTGGTTGGCCAAAAAGGGCGTATGCGTTTTTTCCTGAATATATTCAGGAAAAAACGCATACGCCCTTTTTGGCCAAGAGCATCATTGTCGACGTTCTGCCTCTTTTCCTATGCTTTAAATGCAATTCCCGTCTACCCCCTGAAATCGTTTTCCTGCAAATCTGTCCCGCTTACAAGTCGTCTTCGCAGCCTTCCTTCAATATATTTTTGGACGATAGCTGTCATTTATAACTCTGCAGGTTTGTGAGTTACAGTGCCCCTGAGCTCCTTTCTTCAACTCGCTATCTTGTGAGCTGGCCGCAAACCCGCAGGATTGCCTCAGGCCCTAATCTGGTTCTGGCACGGCATGCTGAGCCTTTGGTTAATTCCTCTTCCTGGTGGGAAATGAGCGTTAAATTTGCCCGTGCAGACACCTACAGCTAGTCTCTCATTCGTTCTCCCTATTCCTTTTCATCTTGCGCAGAAATTGCAAACTGTGCCCAACAGGAGGTTAAAGGCACTGACTCTCCAAGTGGGGAGAGTGCTTGTAAACGGTCTAGAATGGTGAACCCGAGTAAAAGGGGACGAAAACTGAGATGCATTTGAAAACGTTTGCCAGTCACACGGTGCACCATACTGTGGGTTTCCCATGCATGTTTTAGCTGAAGGAAGAATCCCTTAAACTTGGAGAGTTGGGACCCATGGAATGGGTACCATGCTGTATGACTTCAAAGGGTCTGCATTTGCTCATCGAACCTCACCAATGCTATCAGCCCGAAGTGCCCAACCTTATGTCTCACTCAGCTCTGGGTTTAGATGAGGTAAATCCAGGTTGCACCACAAGCCCTGAATGAATTATTTAAGAATTGCTCTCTATTTCACTGTCATTGTGTTTTGTGTTTGTAATTCATTTTGATAATGGGATTTATCGGATTTTCTCTGCTGCCTTCATGCAGCTGTACACATGTTTGATTCTCTTATGGAGACATATAAATCCATGGGTTTGAAAATTCTTTCTAGTCAGGTGTATTCCTAGGCGTTGAATATAGGGTGTTTAGCCCATTTCGTTGAGCAAGGGGTAGGTCTTGACTATTACATATTTGTCGTATGGAATGGTATCTGTGCTAATTTCTATCTCTGGTTTTATGCAGCAACCCAACTCACCTTTCCCCTTAAGCAAACATTAGTTGGTTTTCTCAATTTGAGACCCTGTTCTGTTTTGTAATTCAGTTCATGTGTAGCCAAGATTACATTACGTGTATTAGTGATATCTTATGATGTTTCATTTTCTGTGTGACTTATTTCTCTTAGAATCATCGTACCTGAATCCACTCATTATGCCACGACGGTCCAGATGACATAGATTTCATTCGTGAGTGATATTCAATTGTACGTACGTACCACAACTTCTTTATCCATTTTTTGCTTTCTGGGATATTTAACTTGTACCGTAGACGAGGTTCTTGTAAACAGAGCTGTCTAAAGCTTTGGGGTGGCTGTGTGTTTTTGATTTTAATTTCCCTAAGCTATAGGACCATAAGTGGAAGTGCCATAGGCTCCGTTGCTTTGTTTTTTAGGTGTTTCAGGAAACACCATACACTTCTCCAGAGTGGCTGTTGGCAATTTACATCCCACCCATCAGCATAACAAGGCTCCCTGTTCTCCATGGCCTGTGCTGCATTTCTGCATTTTACACTTTTTTCAGATGTCCCTTTTGACCGGGGGGCAGTGAGACTTCATTGTAGTGCAGATTTCTTTAACATGCTTGCTTGGTTGGCCAAAAAGGGCGTATGCGTTTTTTCCTGAATATATTCAGGAAAATTTGCATACGCCCTTTTTGGCCAAGTGCATCATTGTCGACGTTCTGCCTCTTTTCCTATGCTTTAAATGCAATTCCAGTCTACCCCCTGAAATCGTTTTCCTGCAATTCTGCCCCGCTTTCAAGTCGTCTTCGCAGCCTTCCTTCAATATATTTTTGGTTGATAGCAGTCATTTATAACTCTGCAGGTTTGTGAATTACAGGGCCCCTGAGCTCCTTTCTTCAAATCGCTTTCTTGTGAGCTGGCCGCAAACCGGCAGGATTGCTTCAGGACCTAATCTAGTTCCGGCACGGCATGCTGAGCGTTTGGTTAATTCCTCTTCCTGGTGGGAAATGAGCGTTAAATTTGCCCGTGCATACACCTACAACTAGTCTCTCATTGGTTCTCCCTATTCCTGTTCATCTTGCGCAGAAATTGCAAACTGTGCCAAATAGGAGGTTAAAGGCACTGACTCTCCAAGTGGGGAGAGTGTTAGTAAAGGGTCTGGAATTGTGCACCCGAGTAAAAGGGGACGAAAACTGAGATGCATTTGAAAATGTTTCCCGGTCACATGGTGCACCATATTGTGGGTTTCCTATGCATGTTTTAGCTGAAGGAAGAATCGCTTAAACGTGGAGAGTTGGGACCCATGGAAAGGGTACCATACAGTATGACTTCAAATGGTCTGCATTTGCTCATTGAACCTCACCAATGTTATCAGCCCGATGTCTCCAAACTTATGTCTCACGCAGCTCTGGGTGTAGATGAGGTAAATCCAGGTGGCATCACAAGCCCTGAATGAATTATTTAAGAATTGCTCTCTATTTCACTGTCATTTTTTTTGTTTTTGAAATTTATTTTGATAATGGGATTTAGCTGATTTTCACTGCTGCGTTTTTGTCACTGTACACACGCTTGATTCTCTTATGGAGACATATAAATCCATAGGTATTAAGACTCTTACTCATCCTGTATATTCCTAGGCACTGAATATGGGGTGTTGAGTCCATTTCGTTGACCAGGAAGTAGGTTTTTTCTATTACATATTTGGCTTATGGAACGGTATCTGTGCTAATTTCAATCTCTGGTTTTATGCAGCACCCCAACTCTCCTTGATCCTTAAGCAAGCATAAGTTGGTTTTCTAAATTTGAGACCCCGTTCTCTTTTGTAATTCAGTTCATTTGTAGCCACGTTTACATTCCATGTATTAGTAATATCGTATGTCTTTGTCTTTTTGAATTATGTGACTTCAAATGATCATACGTAACTCCTCTGGGGTTGTTACAACTGGCCATGTTTCATTGATTTTCAGGCTGAGTAATATTCCACTCTACATAAGTGCCACACCTCTGTCCATTTTTTCCCTCCAGAGACATATAAATTATAACCTAATCGAGGATATATTAAACAGAGAGGCGGTAAATATTGGGGTGCCTGTGTCCTCTCGATTTTTCTTTTTCCCAAGATATACGTCCATGAGTGCAAGTGCCCTGTGCTCTGTAGCTCATTTTTTAGATGCTTTAGTAATCACAATACACTTTTCCAGAGTGACCGTTGGCAATATACATTTCCACTATAAGCCTCACAGGGCTCCCTTTTCTCCTTGCCCTGTCCTGCATTTCTGGTGTTTACACTTTATGAGGAAGGCTCTTCTGACTGATGCGAAGTGATATGTTTTGTAGTATTGATTTCCAGTGCCCACCTGTTTGGTTGGCTAAAAAAGTGTATGCCCTTTTCTTGAATATATACAGAAAAAGATGCATACACCCTTTTTGGCCAACTGCAATGTTGGCAATGTTCAGCCCCTTTTCTTGTGCTTAATGGCGAGTCCTTTCTACCTCATCCAATCCCTTTCCTGCCATTCTCCGTTGCTTACAAGTCCTTTTCTCTGACTTTCCTCAAGACATTTTTCAGTGATAGATATTTTCAACTCTGCAGTTTCGTGAATTTTAGTGTCCCTGAGTTCCATTTTTCAACTTGTGTTTATGGGAACTGGCCACAAAGCAGCGGGATTTCCTCAAGCCCTATTCTGTTTCCATGGGCAACCCTAGCCTTTGGTCAATTCGTCTTCCTGATTGGAAATTAGAGTGACATATGTCTGTCCGAAAACCTAGGACTTGTCTCTCATTGTTCCTCCTCCTTCTGCTTCATCCTTGGACAAATTTCAAACTGTGTGCAACAGGATGTTGACAGTGCTGACATCTCCAAGTGGGGAGACTGTTAGTAAAGACGCCGGAGTGGTGAACCCGAGCACCAGGAGATGAGGAGATGAGATGCCTTTTCCAAACTCTTCCCGATCAGACGATATACCATCCTCTGGGTGTGACAGGCATGTTTTAGCTGTAGGAAGTGTCCCGTTCATGTGAGGAGAACACCAGGGCTTTTTCAAAATCAGTGTCTCTCCGCTACCCAAACTGGGGAATTTTTTTAAGCTACGGCTGCACATATGTTCATTAAGGGCCTTGGGAAGTAGGCAGAGTCCAAACTTTAGATGATTGAAGTCTTCAGGGTCAGAAGCACTTACCACCGGCTTCCCTTAGGTTCCATTTTAACTGTCATTGATAGATGATGTCAATAAAAATATCTATTCTTTTTCAGATTATTTCCCCTTATAGGTTATTGCAAAATATTGAGTGTAGTTCCCTGTGCTATAGAGTAGTTCCTTGTTGACGATCTATTTTATACATAGCAGTGTGTATGTGTTAATCCCAAACTGTTAATTTATCCCTCCTCCCACCTTTCCACTTTGGTAATAATAAATTATAAGATTTTATACTTCTCAGAAATGGGGGAGCTGAATGAGAGGTATCATTTTCAATGGAAAAGCATTTAAAACAAGGTTGAAGCTTTAACCAAGATTATTAGATGTACATCCTTGGAAAGAAATCACTTCGCTTCTCTAATATTGACCTGACAAATAAGACAAACCTTTTCACTGAACTTGCTTATAATAAAGTGATGGAAATATCAAATGGAAGTGTTAGAAACATCTTATTTTACCCGAGCCTTATACACTGTTCTATGTTAATTATAGTTTGGCTCACACATCTGTTCATTGAAGTTACAACGTTCTCAATTTCTGTTACTGATCCTCCAGAGTGGACCCCAACAAGTGTCCCCACGCCCAGTGTCATTGGAGCCAAAAGATCGAGACTGAGTTTGGTTCAGAAGCAAAGGAAACTTTATATTTTGATCAGAGAATGGAGAGGTGAGAGCATGTGCTACCCCGTGGGCTGTGGGCTGGGCTGCTGTGTAGAGATCCTGTCAGATTCAGTGGGAGGGAGGGGGCAGAGCTCTCGAGGGCCCTGTTGGCTGCAGCTCAGGCTCTATATCGCGGAGTCTGCACTGGGCCCCAGGACCTGATGTGTCGACCCAGCCATTCTGTACTAGGAAATCTGGTCTGAAGTGCCGGGTGTGGAACCTCTGTATGCGGGACCCTAGGAGCACATGAAATTAGACAAAGCACAAAGGATAAAAAAGGTTAGACTTTATTTTATTGCCCAGATTCTATTTTTATCTCCCAGGGATTTTTAATGGGCTTTGCCTGGGACAAACCCCTCTTCTGCCTTTTGTCCTCTTCCTCATTCTTGGAGTGCTGAGGGTGCAGACCCTTCTTCTGTAACTGCTGAGTGCTGAGTTAGGAGCCCTTATACCCGTGGGCGAGGGTCAGAACTTCTCCCCAGCAGCCTCTAGGTGACGTTGATTGTCCCCAGGCCTCCAGCCTCCCTGTTCATCTGCCTGAGCACGAGCATTAGAAGTGTTATAGATTCTAATGACCTTTAAGGGTCTGGGAAGGAAATGTGCAGTGACGCTGTGAGGTCCACTTTCACCCCGCCACACATTTGTTCAGACACTTTAGGCTGACCGTTTCTGCCAGCCTAGATGCTCTGACTAGTAGTCTGCACTTTCTTCAATTAGGCCTCTGAATTAACGTAAAAACAGCACCAGGTGTCAGGACCCTGCCTGCTCAACTCCCGGACAGTCCAGGGTCAGTGGTGATGAAGGACCATGATGGCCACTGAGTCAACAGCCTTTTGAAGTAAACAGGAGTCCAGCCGGTCTTACTGGTCACCATCATCACGGTGTCTGTAGGCTTTTCTATGGTGACAGCGTGATATACGGTTCCCCTGCCAAGATTATTACCTCCCCTCTGGGTGCAGTAAGTCCTGCAAGCAGTAGTCTACTCTTTTGTGACACACTCTTGTTGTTTTATGAGAGAAACTCCAGGTCAAGTGATGGTCACATGTGTCGTCATGGTGCCCCGTTGCCCCCGGATATCTCTCTGGATGTTGGAGTAGGAGGGCTTCCTCACTGGAGGTCAGTGTGCCCACGGAGCAAACCCTGCAACTTCAGGGCATGGTTGGGTGTTAGGAACACCACGTGGGGTCCTTTTCCCTTAGGAGGGAGGTGGCCTTTTGGGCTGCTGATTTCCAGGTTTTTAGATACCGCCAGTATGTTGGCCAGATGTTGCAGTGGGCCAAGCCCCTTGGTGACTATAGTTTATCCTACCTGGATGGCATTCTTGCATTGTTCCATTTCAAGTGGTCCCAGGTTTTGCACTAATACTCCAATGGCAATTCACCTTTCACCAGGAATGTAAAGGTCAAAGGGTTTAGCTAAATTAGGGAGTTCCAGGGCAAGGGTCTGAATTGACTGCTCTTTCCATTCTTGAAAGGCCACTTCTGGATTCTATTCAAAAGGATCATCATCTTTTCCTTTCAGTGTTTCATATAGAGGCCCAGCTAGTAGACTGTAGTTAGGGATCCAGAAGCAGCAAACTCTGGCCTCCCCAGGAACCCCTAAGCTGTCTTCTAGTTTTAGAAAGGGGTAAGGCTGTAAATTGTTTCTTCCCTTTCCTGGGATGAGCTTCTCCAACCTTCTGTGAGAATGAAGCCCAGGCAGGTCACCGTAGTCTGTGATATTTGAGCTTTTTCTTGGACAACTTCTATCCTTTATTGGCTTGGTAGTTCAGAGGCCTCCTTAGTAGGGCTGGTGATCAGAATGTCGTCAGCATATTGAAGGAGTGTTTCCTTTTCCAGAGGTAGAACTTTTACGTCTTTAGCTAAGCTTTCCCCAAAGATGGTGTGGGAATTTTTGAACACTTGGGGCAAGACGGCCTGGATGTATTGTTTTAGTTGTATGTTGAGTCCTGCCACTTACAAGCCAAAATTTCTTGTGACTCTGGGACTAATGGCATACAAAAGAAGGCATCATTGAAGACTAATACAGAATACCGTCTCCTGGTGGTTGGTAGAATGACCAGCAGGGTGTAGGAATTAGGAACTACTGGAGGTATATACTCGGTGGCTTCACTGACGATCCTGACATCTTTACCAGGCCCCTGGCAGCCCATGGGGCTCTCGTGGTCAGGCCAATCTCAGGATATGGAGCTCACCTGGGCAGGTACCCCACCTCCACACCAGCCCATGGGGCTCTCATGGTCAGGCCCATCCCAGGATATGGGGTTCCCTGGGCAGGTCCCCTGCAGCCCATGGGGCTCTCGTGGTCAGCTCCCTCCCAGGATACAGAGCTACACTTGCAGGTACTGTGGCAGGGCAGGGCACACAGGAACCGTGCACATTGCCCTCATTGCAGAGCACTCTCAGCTCACCTGTCACTCAGATCTGACACAGAGCACCTCAGAGCAGGACTTGAACTAACAAATAGCAACTCCGACAGGTCTGTGACCCTGGGCATCACTCTGTACGGCCTGCCACCACCTGGTCTTCCAGAGACTTCCACTGCACCCGGGGCACCAGGCCTCTGTCTCCACCCACCACCCACCCCTCCTCTCCCTGACTCTTGGGGTCCTCTTATTAGGCCAGGGTTTTCTTGAAGCTGTCTCCCACTCATGGGCCAGATAAAATGATTAGAATACAAGCCAGAGCTGCAGCCCATTGTCTATCCTGACTCTCAAGAGCCCACACCTGTTCCTTGGACCTGGCCGATTCAGCAAGTTCCATTTTCTGCAACTGTGAGACCCTGAGGGGTGATGATTGGCTGACCTGGGCAGCCTGACCATGCCGGCCAGCCCTCCCCAGGTGTGCCTGTTTTGAGATCAATATAAACACCGCTCCAGGCAGCAAGAACCCCTGCAGCTGTGCCTGACGCCATTTTCTCTGCCCTGTCAGCAGTCTCGGGGCTGGGCTGGTGGGAGGGAGTGACAGGTCACGGCGTTGTGGGTGGCCCAGTGTGAGTGGGGCTCTGCTGGACTTTCTGCAGCAGTTGTCAAGATGCCACCTGCTAAAGAAGAGGATGTGTCACCCATACCTGGCGCTGGAATTTCTCCCTGGGCAGACGTGAGGAAGGAAGAAATCAGTGGGGGCCGGGACAGGAGGGGTATCTCAGGCAGGGAAATGGAAAGCTTCCAGAAGAGCACCCAGGGCCAGGACCATCCTGGCTGGCCTGCAGGCACCAAGTTGGCTGGCATGCAATCACTCGTGTGGCTCCATTGCCCTTCCTCTAGGCTTTCAAGTCCTTGAACATATTCAGGTGTTTTATCTGGGAAGGGTGGGAACATTTCAGCAGCAGCTGGCCTGGGGCTCGGACCACGTTTACTCACAGATGCCTCAGCACGGTCCCCCAGCTTTGCAATGAGGACGCTTGTTGCGTGGGGCCTGCTGGCTGTATGGGAGATGATTCCCCACCACTGACCAACTTCAGAATTGTTTACAACTGGAGCAAGTGTCCTGATACGGTTTTCCTCTGTGTAACTTGTGGATTCTGTTTGTTTTTTCTATTTTTCGTTTTTGGTTCAAGGTAGATTTCATTCCTCTTTTTTGCATTTACAAATATAAGCATAGAAATAATTTATTCATATAAATACATGTATGTGGAGGGAAGAATATTTTTTCTGTTTTACTTTTTAATTTTATTTTTTTTAATTTTTAATCTTATTTTTTATACAGCAGGTTCTTATTGGTTATCTATTTTATACATATAAATGTATACATGTCAATCCCAATCTCTCAACTCTTCACACCACCATCCCCCCAACAGCTTTCTGCCCTTGGTGCAGATTTCCTTTACAGGCTTGCTTGGTTGGCCATCAAGGGTGTATGCGTTTTTTCCTGAATATATTCAGGAAAAAATGCATACGCCCTTTTTGGCAAAGTGCATCATTGTCGACATTCTGCCTCATTTCCTATGCTTTAAGTGCAATTCCAGTCTACCCCCTGAAATAGTTTTCCTCAAATGCTGCCCCCCTTTCCAGTCCTCTTCGCAGACTTACTTCAATATATTTTTGGACGATAGCTGTCATTCATAACTCTGCAGGTTTGTGAATTAGAGTGCCCCTGAGCTCCTTTCTTCAACTCGCTTTCTTGTGAGCTGGCCGAAAACCGCAGGAATGCTTCAGGCGCTAATCTGTTTCTGGCAGGGCACGCTGACCCTTTGGTTAATTCCTCTTCCTGGTGGGAAATGGTCGTTACACTTGCCCGTGCAGGCACCTACAGCTAGTCTCTCATTGGTTCTCCCTATTCCTGTTCATCTTGCTCAGAAATTGCAAACTGTGCTGAACAGGATGTTAAAGGCATTGACTCTCCAAGTGGGGAGAGTGTTAGTAAAGCGTCTGGAATGGTGAACCCGAGTACCAGGGCACAAAAACTGAGATGCATTTGAAAACGTTTCGCAATCACATGGTGGAATATACTCTGCGTTTCTCATGCATGTTTTAGCTGAAGGAAGAATCCCTTAAAGCTGGAGAGTTGGGACCCATGGAATGGGTACCATGCAGTATGCCTTCAAACGGTCTGCATTTGCTCACCGAGCCTCACCAATGGTATCAGCGCGAAGGGTCCAGCCTTATGTCTCACCCAGCTCTGGGTGTAGATGTGGTAAATCCAGGTTGCATCACAAGCCCTGAATGAATTATTTAAGAATTGCTCTCTATTTCACTGTCATTGTGTTTTGTTTTTGAAATTTTTTTTGATAAAGGAAGTTATCCGATTTTCACTGCTGCGTTTAGGCCACTGTACACACGCTTGATTCTCTTACGGAGACATATAAATCCATGGGTTTTAAGATTCTTACTAGTCAGGTATATTCCGAGGCGTTGAATATGGGGTGTTGAGTTCATTTCGTTGAGCAAGGAGTAGGTCTTGTCTATTATATATTTGGCTTATGGAAAGATATCTGTGCTAATTTCAATCTCTGGTTTTATGCAGCACGCCAACTCACCTTTCCCCATAAGCAAGCGTAAGTTCGTTTTCTAAATTTGAGACCGTGTTCTGTTTTGTAGATCAGTTCATGTGTAGCCAAGTTTACATTCCATGTATTAGTGATAACTTATGATGTTTCTTTTTCTGTGTGACTTATTTCACGTAAAATCATCATACCTGAATCCATTCATTATGCCACTACTGGCCTGATGACATAGATATCATTGCTGAGTGATATTCCATTGTACATACGTACCACATCTTCTTTATCCATATTTCGATTTCTGGGATATTTAACTTGTATCGTAGACGAGGTTCTTGTAAACAGAGCCGTCCCAAACTTTGGGGTGGCTCTGTGTTTTTCATTTTAATGTCCCTAAGCTATAGGACCATAAGTGGAAGTGCCATAGGCTGTGTTGCTTTGTTTCCTACGTGTTTCCGGAAACACCATACAGTTCTCCAGAGTGGCTTTTGGCGGTTCACATCCCGCCCATCAGCATAACAAGGCTACATGTTCTCCATGGCCTGTCCTGCCTTTCTGGATTTTACACTTTTTTCAGATGGCCCTTTTGACCGGGGGGCAGTGAGGCTTCATTGTAATGCAGATTTTCTTTACACGCTTGCTTGGTTGGCCAAAAAGGGCGTATGCGTTTTTTCCTGAATATATATATGGGGAGAGTGTTATTGACGGGTCTGGAATATTGAACCCTAGTACCAGGGGAAAAAAACTGAGATGCATTTGAAAACGAATCCAAATCACAAGGTGGACCATACTCTGGGTTTCCCATGCATGTTTTAGCTGAAGGAAGAATCCCTTAAACCTGGAGAGTTGGGACCCATGGAATGGGTACCATGCAGTATGACTTCAAATGTTCTGCATTTGCTCACCGAACCTCACCAATGCTATCAGCCCGAAGTGTCCAGCCTTATGTCTCACCCAGCTCTGGGTGTAGATGTGGTAAATCCAGGTTGCATCACAAGCCCTGAATGAATTATTTAAGAATTGCTCTCTATTTCACTGTCATTGTGTTTTGTTTTTGTAATTCATTTTGATAATAGGATTTATCGGATTTTCTCTGCTGCCTTCATGCAGCTGTACACATGCTTGATTCTCTTATGGAGACATATAAATCCATGGGTTTGAAGATTCTTACTAGTCAGGTGTATTCCTAGGCGTTGAATATAGGGTGTTTAGCCCATTTCGTTAAGCAAGGGGTAGGTCTTGACTATTACATATTTGACTATGGAATGGTATATGTGCTAATTTCTATCTCTGGTTTTATGCAGCACCCCAACTCACCTTTCCCCTTAAGCAAACATAAGTTGGTTTTCTAAATTTGAGACCCTGTTCTGTTTTGTAATTCAGTTCATGTTTAGCCAAGATTACATTCGGTGTATTAGAGTTAACTTATGATGTTTCATTTTCTGTGTGATTATTTCTCTTAGAATCATCGTACCTGAATCCACTCATTATGCCACGACGGGCCAGATGACATAGATTTCATTGGTGAGTGATATTCCATTGTACGTACGTACCACAACTTCTTTATCCATTTTTCGCTTTCTGGGATATTTAACTTGTACCGTAGACGAGGTTCTTGTAAACAGAGCCGTCTGAAACTTTGGGGTGGCTGTGTGTTTTTGATTTTAATTTCCCTAAGCTATAGGACCATAAGTGGAAGTGCCGTAGGCTCCGTTGCTTTGTATTTTAGGTGTTTCAGGAAACACCATACACTTCTCCAGAGTGGCTGTTGGCAATTTACATCCCACCCATCAGCATAACAAGGCTCCCAGTTCTCCATGGCCTGTGCTGCATTTCTGGATTTTACACTTTTTTCAGATGGCCCTTTTGACCGGGGGGCAGTGAGACTTCATTGTAGTGCAGATTTCTTTAACATGCTTGCTTGGTTGGCCAAAAAGGGAGTATGCGCTTTTTCCTGAATATATTCAGGAAAAAACGCATACGCCCTTTTTGGCCAAGTGCATCATTGTCGACGTTCTGCCTCTTTTCCTATGCTTTAAATGCAATTCCAGTCTACCCCCTGAAATCGTTTTCCTGCAATTCTGCCCCGCTTTCAAGTCCTCTTCGCAGCCTTCCTTCAATATATTTTTGGACGATAGCTGTCATTTATAACACTGCAGGTTTTGAATTACAGTGCCCCGGAGCTCCTTTCTTCAAATCGCTTTCTTGTGAGCTGGCCGCAAACCCGCAGGATTGCTTCAGGCCCTAATCTGGTTCCGGCACAGCATGCTGAGCGTTTGGTTAATTCCTCTTCCTGGTTGGAAATGAGCGTTAAATTTGCCCATGCAGACACCTACAGCTAGTCTCTCATTGGTTCTCCCTATTCCTGTTCATCTTGCGCAGAAATTGCAAACTGTGCCCAACAGGAGGTTAAAGGCACTGACTCTCCAAGTGGGGAGAGTGTTCGTAAAGGGTCTGGAATTGTGAACCCGAGTAAAAGGGGACGAAAACTGAGATGCATTTGAAAACGTTTCCCGGTCACACGGTGCACCATACTGTGGGTTTCCTATGCATGTTTTAGCTGAAGGAAGAATCGCTTAAACCTGGAGAGTAAGGACCCATGGAATGGGTACCATGCAGTATGACTTCAAATGGTCTGCATTTGCTCATCGAACCTCACCAACGCTATCAGCCCGAAGTATCCAACCTTATGTCTCACTCAGCTCTGGGTTTAGATGAGGTAAATCCAGGTTGCATCACAAGCCCTGAATGAATTATTTAAGAATTGCTCTCTATTTCACTGTCATTGTGTTTTGTTTTTGTAATTCATTTTTATAATGGGATTTATCGGATTTTTCTGCTGCCTTCATGCAGCTGTACACACGCTTGATTCTCTTATGGGGACATATAAATCCATGGGTTTGAAGATTCTTACTAGTCAGGTGTATTCCTAGGCGTTGAATATAGGGTGTTTAGCCCATTTCGTTGAGCAAGGGGTAGGTGTTGACTATTACATATTTGGCTTAAGGAAAGGTATCTGTGCTAATTTCTATCTCTGGTTTTATGCAGCACCCCAACTCACCTTTCCCCTTAAGCAAACATTAGTTGGTTTTCTAAATTTGAGACCCTGTTCTGTTTTGTAATTCAGTTCATGTGTAGCCAAGATTACATTCGGTGTATTAGAGATAACTTATGATGTTTCATTTTCTGTGTGACTTATTTCTCTTAGAATCATCGTACCTGAATCCACTCATTATGCCACGACGGGCCAGATGACATAGATTTCATTGGTGAGTGATATTCCATTGTACGTACGTACCACAACTTCTTTATCCATTTTTCGCTTTCTGGGATATTTAACTTGTACCATAGAGGAGGTTCTTGTAAACAGCGCCGTCTGAAACTTTGGGGTGGCTGTGTGTTTTTGATTTTAATTTCCCTAAGCTATAGGACCATAAGTGGAAGTGCCGTAGGCTCCGTTGCTTTGTTTTTTAGGTGTTTCAGGAAACACAATACACTTCTCCAGAGTGGCTCTTTGCAATTTACATCCCACCCATGAGCATAACAAGGCTCACTGTTCTCCATGGCCTGTGCTGCCTTTCTGGATTTTACACTTTTTTCAGATGGCCCTTTTGTCAGGGGGGCAGTGAGACTTCATTGTAGTGCAGATTTCTTTAACATGCTTGCTTGGTTGGCCAAAAAGTGCGTATGCGTTTTTTCCTGAATATATTCAGGAAAAAACGCATACGCCCTTTTTGGCCAAGTGCATCATTGTCGACGTTCTGCCTCTTTTCCTATGCTTTAAATGCAATTCCAGTCTACCCCCTGAAATCGTTTTCCTGCAATTTTGCCCCGCTTTCAAGTCCTCTTCCCAGCCTTCTTTCAATAAATTTTTGGACGATAGCTGTCATTTATAACTCTGCAGGTTTGTGAATTACAGTGCCCCTGAGTTCCTTTGTTCAAATCGCTTTCTTTTGAGCTGGCCGCAAACCCGCAGGATTGCTTCAGGCCCTAATCTGGTTCCGGCACGGCATGCTGAGTGTTTGGTTAATTCCTCTTCCTGGATGGAAATGAGCATTAAATTTGCCTGTGCAGACACCTACAGCTAGTCTCTCATTGGTTCTCCCTATTCCTGTTCATCTTGCGCAGAAATTGCAAACTGTGCCAAACAGGAGGTTAAAGGCACTGACTCTCCAAGTGGGGAGAGTGTTAGTAAAGGGTCTGGAATTGTGAACCCGAGTAAAAGGGGATAAAAACTGAGATGCATTTGAAAATGTTTCCCAGTCACACGGTGCAGCATACTGTGGGCTTCCCATGCATGCTTTAGCTGAAGGAAGAATCGCTTAAACCTGGAGAGTTGGGACCCATGGAATGGGTACCATGCAGTATGACTTCAAATGGTCTGCATTTGCTCATCGAACCTCACCAATGCTATCAGCCCGAAGTGTCCAACTTTATGTCTCACTCAGCTCTGGGTGTAGATGAGGTAAATCCAGGTTGCATCACAAGCCCTGAATGAATTATTTAAGAATTGCTCTCTATTTCACTGTCATTGTGTTTTGTTTTTGTAATTCATTTTGATAATAGGATTTATCGGATTTTCTCTGCTGCATTCATGCAGCTGTACACACGCTTGATTCTCTTATGGAGACATATAAATCCATGGGTTTGAAGATTCTTACTAGTCAGGTGTATTCCTAGGCGTTGAATATAGGGTGTTTAGCCCATTTCGTTGAGCAAGGGGTAGGTCTTGACTATTACATATATTTTTTTTTTTTTTTGCTGTACGCGGGCCTCTCAGTGTTGTGGCCTCTCCCGTTGCGGAGCACAGGCTCCGGACGCGCAGGCTCAACGGCCATGACTCACGGGGCCAGTAGCTCCGCGGCATGTGGGATCCTCTCGGACCGGGGCACGAACCCGCGTCCCCTGCATCGGCAGGCGAACTCTCAACCAGTGCGCCACCAGGGAAGCCCCCTTGACTATTACATATATGACGTATGGAATGGTATCTGTGCTAATTTCTATCTCTCGTTTTATGCAGCACCCCAACTCACCTTTCCCCTTAAGCAAACATAAGTTGGTTTTCTAAATTTGAGACCCTGTTCTGTTTTGTAATTCAGTTCATGTGTAGCCAAGATTACATTCGGTGTATTAGTGATATCTTATGATGTTTCATTTTCTGTGTGACTTATTTCTCTTAGAATCATCGTACCTGAATCCACTCATTATGCCACGACGGGCCAGATGACATAGATTTCATTGGTGAGTGATATTCCATTGTACGTACGTACCACAACTTCTTTATCCATTTTTCGCTTTCTGGGATATTTAACTTGTACCGTAGACGAGGTTCTTGTAAAGAGAGCCGCCCGAGATTTTTGGGTGGCTGTGTGTTTTTGATTTTAATTTCCCTAAGCTATAGGACCATAAGTGGAAGTGACATAGGCTCCATAGCTTTGTTTTTTCGGTGTTCCGGGAAACACCATACACTTCTCCAGAGTGGCTGTTGGCAATTTACTTCCCGCCCATCAGCATAACAAGGCTCCCTGTTCTCCATGGCCTGTGCTGCCTTTCTGGATTTTACACTTTTTTCAGATGGCCCTTTTGACCGGGGGGCAGTGAGACTTCATTGTAGTGCAGATTTCTTTAACACGCTTGCTTGGTTGGCCAAAAAGGGCGTATGCGTTTTTTCCTGAATATATTCAGGAAAAAACGCATACGCCCTTTTTGGCCAAGAGCATCATTGTCGACGTTCTGCCTCTTTTCCTATGCTTTAAATGCAATTCCCGTCTACCCCTTGAAATCGTTTTCCTGCATTTCTGCCCCACTTACAAGTCGTCTTCGCAGCCTTCCTTCAATATATTTTTGGACGAGAGCTGTCATTTATAACTCTGCAGGTTTGTGAGTTACAGTGCCCCTGAGCTCCTTTCTTCAACTCGCTATCTTGTGAGCTGGCCGCAAACCCACAGGATTGCTTCAGGCCCTAATCTGGTTCCGGCACGGCATGCTGAGCCTTTGGTTAATTCCTCTTCCTGGTGGGAAATGAGCGTTAAATTTGCCCGTGCAGACACCTAGAGCTAGTCGCTCATTCGTTCTCCCTATTCCTTTTCATCTTGCGCAGAAATTGCAAACTGTGCCCAACAGGAGGTTAAAGGCACTGACTCTCCAAGTGGGGAGAGTGTTCGTAAAGGTCTGGAATGGTGAACCCGAGAAAAAGGGGACGAAAACTGAGATGCATTTGAAAACGTTTGCCAGTCACACGGTGCACCATACTGTGGGTTTCCCATGCATGTTTTAGCTGAAGGAAGAATCCCTTAAATTTGGAGAGTTGGGACCCATGGAATGGGTACCATGCTGTATGACTTCAAAGGGTCTGCATTTGCTCATCGAACCTCACCAATGCTATCAGCCCGAAGTGCCCAACCTTATGTCTCACTCAGCTCTGGGTGTAGATGTGGTAAATCCAGGTTGCATCATAAGCCCTGAATGAATTATTTAAGAGTTGCTCTCTATTTCACTGTCCTTGGGTTTTGTTTGTGTAATTCATTTTGATAATGGGATTTATCGGATTTTCTCTGCTGCATTCATGCCGCTGTACACACGCTTCATTCTCTTACGGAGACATATAAATCCATGGGTTTGAAGATTCTTACTAGTCAGGTGTATTCCTAGGCGTTGAATATGGGGTGTTTAGTCCATTTCGTTGAGCAAGGGGTAGGTCTTGACTATTACATATTTGGCTTATGGAAAGGTATCTGTGCTAATTTCTATCTCTGGTTTTATGCAGCACCCCAACTCACCTTTCCCCTTAAGCAAGCATAAGTTGGTTTTCTAAATTTGAGACCCTGTTCTGTTTTGTAATTCAGTTCATGTGTAGCCAAGTTTACATTCCGTGTATTAGTGATATCTTATGATGTTTCATTTTCTGTGTGACTTATTTCACTTAGAATCATCGTACCTGAATCCACTCATTATGCCGCGACGGGCCTGATGACATAGATTTCATTGCTGAGTGATATTCCACTGTACGTACGTACCACAACTTCTTTATCCATTTTTCACATTCTGGGATATTTAACTTGTACCGTAGAGGAGGTTCTTGTAAACAGAGCCGTCCGACAATTTGGGGTGGGTGTGTGTTTTTGATTTTAATTTCCCTAAGCTATAGGACCATAAGTGGAAGTGCCGTAGGCTCCGTAGCTTTGTTTTTTCGGTGTTCCGGGAAACACCATACACTTCTCCAGAGTGGCTGTTGGCAATTCACATCCCACGCATCAGCATAACAAGGCTCCCTGTTCTCCATGGCCTGTGCTGCCTTTCTGGATTTTACACTTTTTTCAGATGGCCCTTTTGACCGGGGGGCAGTGAGACTTCATTGTAGTGCAGATTTCTTTAACATGCTTGCTTGGTTGGCCAAAAAGGGCGTATGCGTTTTTTCCTGAATATATTCAGGAAAAAACGCATACGCCCTTTTTGGCCAAGAGCATCATTGTTGACGTTCTGCCTCTTTTCCTATGCTTTAAATGCAATTCCCGTCTACCCCCTGAAATCGTTTTCCTGTAATTCTGCCCCACTTACAAGTCGTCTTCGCAGCCTTCCTTCAATATATTTTTGGACGATAGCTGTCATTTATAACTCTGCAGGTTTGTGAGTTACAGTGCCCCTGAGCTCATTTCTTCACCTCGCTATCTTGTGAGCTGGCCGCAAACCCACAGGATTGCCTCAGGCCCTAATCTGGTTCCGGCACGGCATGCTGAGCCTTTGGTTAATTCCTCTTCCTGGTGGGAAATGAGCGTTAAATTTGCCCGTGCAGACACCTACAGCTAGTCTCTCATTGGTTCTCCCTATTCCTTTTCATCTTGCGCAGAAATTGCAAACTGTGCCCAACAGGAGGTTAAAGGCACTGACTCTCCAAGTGGGGAGAGTGTTCGTAAAGGGTCTGGAATGGTGAACCCGAGTAAAAGGGGACGAAAACTGAGATGCATTTGAAAACGTTTGCCGGTCACACGGTGCACCATACTGTGGGTTTCCCATGCATGTTCTAGCTGAAGGAAGAATCCCTTAAACTTGGAGAGTTGGAACCCATGGAATGGGTACCATGCTGTATGACTTCAAAGGGTCTGCATTTGCTCATCGAACCTCACCAATGCTATCAGCCCGAAGTGCCCAACCTTATGTCTCACTCAGCTCTGGGTGTAGATGTTGTAAATCCAGGTTGCATCACAAGCCCTGAATGAATTATTTAAGAATTGCTCTCTATTTCACTGTCCTTGGGTTTTCTTTGTGTAATTCATTTTGATAATGGGATTTATCGGATTTTCTCTGCTGCATTCATGCCGCTGTACACACGCTTCATTCTCTTACGGAGACATATAAATCCATGGGTTTGAAGATTCTTACTAGTCAGGTGTATTCCTAGGCGTTGAATATGGGGTGCTTAGTCCATTTCGTTGAGCAAGGGGTAGGTCTTGACTATTACATATTTGGCTTATGGAAAGGTATCTTTGCTAATTTCTATCTCTGGTTTTATGCAGCACCCCAACTCACCTTTCCCCTTAAGCAAGCATAAGTTGGTTTTCTAAATTTGAGACCCTGTTCTGTTTTGTAATTCAGTTCATGTGTAGCCAAGTTTACATTCCGTGTATTAGTGATATCTTATGATGTTTCATTTTCTGTGTGACTTATTTCACTTAGAATCATCGTACCTGAATCCACTCATTATGCCGCGACGGGCCTGATGACATAGATTTCATTGCTGTGTGATATTCCACTGTACGTACGTACCACAAATTCTTTATCCATTTTTCACATTCTGGGATATTTAACTTGTACCGTAGACGAGGTTCTTGTGAACAGAGCCGCCCGAGACTTTTGGGTGGCTGTGTGTTTTTGATTTTAATTTTCCTAAGCTATAGGACCATAAGGGGAAGTGCCATAGGCTCTTTTGCTTTGTTTTTTAGATGTTCCGGGAAACACCATACACTTCTCCAGAGTGGCTGTTGGCAATTTACATCCCGCCCATCAGCATAACAAGGCTCCCAGTTCTCCATGGCCTGTGCTGCATTTCTGGATTTTACACTTTTTTCAGATGGCCCTTTTGACCGGGGGGCAGTGAGACTTCATTGTAGTGCAGATTTCTTTAACATGCTTGCTTGGTTGGCCAAAAAGGGAGTATGCGCTTTTTCCTGAATATATTCAGGAAAAAACGCATACGCCCTTTTTGGCCAAGTGCATCATTGTCGACGTTCTGCCTCTTTTCCTATGCTTTAAATGCAATTCCAGTCTACCCCCTGAAATCGTTTTCCTGCAATTCTGCCCCGCTTTCAAGTCCTCTTCGCAGCCTTCCTTCAATATATTTTTGGACGATAGCTGTCATTTATAACACTGCAGGTTTTGAATTACAGTGCCCCGGAGCTCCTTTCTTCAAATCGCTTTCTTGTGAGCTGGCCGCAAACCCGCAGGATTGCTTCAGGCCCTAATCTGGTTCCGGCACAGCATGCTGAGCGTTTGGTTAATTCCTCTTCCTGGTTGGAAATGAGCGTTAAATTTGCCCATGCAGACACCTACAGCTAGTCTCTCATTGGTTCTCCCTATTCCTGTTCATCTTGCGCAGAAATTGCAAACTGTGCCCAACAGGAGGTTAAAGGCACTGACTCTCCAAGTGGGGAGAGTGTTCGTAAAGGGTCTGGAATTGTGAACCCGAGTACAAGGGGACGAAAACTGAGATGCATTTGAAAACGTTTCCCGGTCACACGGTGCACCATACTGTGGGTTTCCTATGCATGTTTTAGCTGAAGGAAGAATCGCTTAAACCTGGAGAGTAAGGACCCATGGAATGGGTACCATGCAGTATGACTTCAAATGGTCTGCATTTGCTCATCGAACCTCACCAACGCTATCAGCCCGAAGTATCCAACCTTATGTCTCACTCAGCTCTGGGTTTAGATGAGGTAAATCCAGGTTGCATCACAAGCCCTGAATGAATTATTTAAGAATTGCTCTCTATTTCACTGTCATTGTGTTTTGTTTTTGTAATTCATTTTTATAATGGGATTTATCGGATTTTTCTGCTGCCTTCATGCAGCTGTACACACGCTTGATTCTCTTATGGGGACATATAAATCCATGGGTTTGAAGATTCTTACTAGTCAGGTGTATTCCTAGGCGTTGAATATAGGGTGTTTAGCCCATTTCGTTGAGCAAGGGGTAGGTGTTGACTATTACATATTTGGCTTAAGGAAAGGTATCTGTGCTAATTTCTATCTCTGGTTTTATGCAGCACCCCAACTCACCTTTCCCCTTAAGCAAACATTAGTTGGTTTTCTAAATTTGAGACCCTGTTCTGTTTTGTAATTCAGTTCATGTGTAGCCAAGATTACATTCGGTGTATTAGAGATAACTTATGATGTTTCATTTTCTGTGTGACTTATTTCTCTTAGAATCATCGTACCTGAATCCACTCATTATGCCACGACGGGCCAGATGACATAGATTTCATTGGTGAGTGATATTCCATTGTACGTACGTACCACAACTTCTTTATCCATTTTTCGCTTTCTGGGATATTTAACTTGTACCATAGAGGAGGTTCTTGTAAACAGCGCCATCTGAAACTTTGGGGTGGCTGTGTGTTTTTGATTTTAATTTCCCTAAGCTATAGGACCATAAGTGGAAGTGCCGTAGGCTCCGTTGCTTTGTTTTTTAGGTGTTTCAGGAAACACAATACACTTCTCCAGAGTGGCTCTTTGCAATTTACATCCCACCCATGAGCATAACAAGGCTCACTGTTCTCCATGGCCTGTGCTGCCTTTCTGGATTTTACACTTTTTTCAGATGGCCCTTTTGTCAGGGGGGCAGTGAGACTTCATTGTAGTGCAGATTTCTTTAACATGCTTGCTTGGTTGGCCAAAAAGTGCGTATGCGTTTTTTCCTGAATATATTCAGGAAAAAACGCATACGCCCTTTTTGGCCAAGTGCATCATTGTCGACGTTCTGCCTCTTTTCCTATGCTTTAAATGCAATTCCAGTCTACCCCCTGAAATCGTTTTCCTGCAATTTTGCCCCGCTTTCAAGTCCTCTTCCCAGCCTTCTTTCAATAAATTTTTGGACGATAGCTGTCATTTATAACTCTGCAGGTTTGTGAATTACAGTGCCCCTGAGTTCCTTTGTTCAAATCGCTTTCTTTTGAGCTGGCCGCAAACCCGCAGGATTGCTTCAGGCCCTAATCTGGTTCCGGCACGGCATGCTGAGTGTTTGGTTAATTCCTCTTCCTGGATGGAAATGAGCATTAAATTTGCCTGTGCAGACACCTACAGCTAGTCTCTCATTGGTTCTCCCTATTCCTGTTCATCTTGCGCAGAAATTGCAAACTGTGCCAAACAGGAGGTTAAAGGCACTGACTCTCCAAGTGGGGAGAGTGTTAGTAAAGGGTCTGGAATTGTGAACCCGAGTAAAAGGGGATAAAAACTGAGATGCATTTGAAAATGTTTCCCAGTCACACGGTGCAGCATACTGTGGGCTTCCCATGCATGCTTTAGCTGAAGGAAGAATCGCTTAAACCTGGAGAGTTGGGACCCATGGAATGGGTACCATGCAGTATGACTTCAAATGGTCTGCATTTGCTCATCGAACCTCACCAATGCTATCAGCCCGAAGTGTCCAACTTTATGTCTCACTCAGCTCTGGGTGTAGATGAGGTAAATCCAGGTTGCATCACAAGCCCTGAATGAATTATTTAAGAATTGCTCTCTATTTCACTGTCATTGTGTTTTGTTTTTGTAATTCATTTTGATAATAGGATTTATCGGATTTTCTCTGCTGCATTCATGCAGCTGTACACACGCTTGATTCTCTTATGGAGACATATAAATCCATGGGTTTGAAGATTCTTACTAGTCAGGTGTATTCCTAGGCGTTGAATATAGGGTGTTTAGCCCATTTCGTTGAGCAAGGGGTAGGTCTTGACTATTACATATATTTTTTTTTTTTTTGCTGTACGCGGGCCTCTCAGTGTTGTGGCCTCTCCCGTTGCGGAGCACAGGCTCCGGACGCGCAGGCTCAACGGCCATGACTCACGGGGCCAGTAGCTCCGCGGCATGTGGGATCCTCTCGGACTGGGGCACGAACCCGCGTCCCCTGCATCAGCAGGCGAACTCTCAACCAGTGCGCCACCAGGGAAGCCCCCTTGACTATTACATATATGACGTATGGAATGGTATCTGTGCTAATTTCTATCTCTCGTTTTATGCAGCACCCCAACTCACCTTTCCCCTTAAGCAAACATAAGTTGGTTTTCTAAATTTGAGACCCTGTTCTGTTTTGTAATTCAGTTCATGTGTAGCCAAGATTACATTCGGTGTATTAGTGATATCTTATGATGTTTCATTTTCTGTGTGACTTATTTCTCTTAGAATCATCGTACCTGAATCCACTCATTATGCCACGACGGGCCAGATGACATAGATTTCATTGGTGAGTGATATTCCATTGTACGTACGTACCACAACTTCTTTATCCATTTTTCGCTTTCTGGGATATTTAACTTGTACCGTAGACGAGGTTCTTGTAAAGAGAGCCGCCCGAGATTTTTGGGTGGCTGTGTGTTTTTGATTTTAATTTCCCTAAGCTATAGGACCATAAGTGGAAGTGACATAGGCTCCATAGCTTTGTTTTTTCGGTGTTCCGGGAAACACCATACACTTCTCCAGAGTGGCTGTTGGCAATTTACTTCACGCCCATCAGCATAACAAGGCTCCCTGTTCTCCATGGCCTGTGCTGCCTTTCTGGATTTTACACTTTTTTCAGATGGCCCTTTTGACCGGGGGGCAGTGAGACTTCATTGTAGTGCAGATTTCTTTAACACGCTTGCTTGGTTGGCCAAAAAGGGCGTATGCGTTTTTTCCTGAATATATTCAGGAAAAAACGCATACGCCCTTTTTGGCCAAGAGCATCATTGTCGACGTTCTGCCTCTTTTCCTATGCTTTAAATGCAATTCCCGTCTACCCCTTGAAATCGTTTTCCTGCATTTCTGCCCCACTTACAAGTCGTCTTCGCAGCCTTCCTTCAATATATTTTTGGACGAGAGCTGTCATTTATAACTCTGCAGGTTTGTGAGTTACAGTGCCCCTGAGCTCCTTTCTTCAACTCGCTATCTTGTGAGCTGGCCGCAAACCCACAGGATTGCTTCAGGCCCTAATCTGGTTCCGGCACGGCATGCTGAGCCTTTGGTTAATTCCTCTTCCTGGTGGGAAATGAGCGTTAAATTTGCCCGTGCAGACACCTAGAGCTAGTCGCTCATTCGTTCTCCCTATTCCTTTTCATCTTGCGCAGAAATTGCAAACTGTGCCCAACAGGAGGTTAAAGGCACTGACTCTCCAAGTGGGGAGAGTGTTCGTAAAGGTCTGGAATGGTGAACCCGAGTAAAAGGGGACGAAAACTGAGATGCATTTGAAAACGTTTGCCAGTCACACGGTGCACCATACTGTGGGTTTCCCATGCATGTTCTAGCTGAAGGAAGAATCCCTTAAATTTGGAGAGTTGGGACCCATGGAATGGGTACCATGCTGTATGACTTCAAAGGGTCTGCATTTGCTCATCGAACCTCACCAATGCTATCAGCCCGAAGTGCCCAACCTTATGTCTCACTCAGCTCTGGGTGTAGATGTGGTAAATCCAGGTTGCATCACAAGCCCTGAATGAATTATTTAAGAATTGCTCTCTATTTCACTGTCCTTGGGTTTTCTTTGTGTAATTCATTTTGATAATGGGATTTATCGGATTTTCTCTGCTGCATTCATGCCGCTGTACACACGCTTCATTCTCTTACGGAGACATATAAATCCATGGGTTTGAAGATTCTTACTAGTCAGGTGTATTCCTAGGCGTTGAATATGGGGTGTTTAGTCCATTTCGTTGAGCAAGGGGTAGGTCTTGACTATTACATATTTGGCTTATGGAAAGGTATCTTTGCTAATTTCTATCTCTGGTTTTATGCAGCACCCCAACTCACCTTTCCCCTTAAGCAAGCATAAGTTGGTTTTCTAAATTTGAGACCCTGTTCTGTTTTGTAATTCAGTTCATGTGTAGCCAAGTTTACATTCCGTGTATTAGTGATATCTTATGATGTTTCATTTTCTGTGTGACTTATTTCACTTAGAATCATCGTACCTGAATCCACTCATTATGCCGCGACGGGCCTGATGACATAGATTTCATTGCTGAGTGATATTCCACTGTACGTACGTACCACAACTTCTTTATCCATTTTTCACATTCTGGGATATTTAACTTGTACCGTAGACGAGGTTCTTGTAAACAGAGCCGTCCGACAATTTGGGGTGGGTGTGTGTTTTTGATTTTAATTTCCCTAAGCTATAGGACCATAAGTGGAAGTGCCGTAGGCTCCGTAGCTTTGTTTTTTCGGTGTTCCGGGAAACACCATACACTTCTCCAGAGTGGCTGTTGGCAATTCACATCCCACGCATCAGCATAACAAGGCTCCCTGTTCTCCATGGCCTGTGCTGCCTTTCTGGATTTTACACTTTTTTCAGATGGCCCTTTTGACCGGGGGGCAGTGAGACTTCATTGTAGTGCAGATTTCTTTAACATGCTTGCTTGGTTGGCCAAAAAGGGCGTATGCGTTTTTTCCTGAATATATTCAGGAAAAAACGCATACGCCCTTTTTGGCCAAGAGCATCATTGTTGACGTTCTGCCTCTTTTCCTATGCTTTAAATGCAATTCCCGTCTACCCCCTGAAATCGTTTTCCTGCAATTCTGCCCCACTTACAAGTCGTCTTCGCAGCCTTCCTTCAATATATTTTTGGACGATAGCTGTCATTTATAACTCTGCAGGTTTGTGAGTTACAGTGCCCCTGAGCTCATTTCTTCACCTCGCTATCTTGTGAGCTGGCCGCAAACCCACAGGATTGCCTCAGGCCCTAATCTGGTTCCGGCACGGCATGCTGAGCCTTTGGTTAATTCCTCTTCCTGGTGGGAAATGAGCGTTAAATTTGCCCGTGCAGACACCTACAGCTAGTCTCTCATTGGTTCTCCCTATTCCTTTTCATCTTGCGCAGAAATTGCAAACTGTGCCCAACAGGAGGTTAAAGGCACTGACTCTCCAAGTGGGGAGAGTGTTCGTAAAGGGTCTGGAATGGTGAACCCGAGTAAAAGGGGACGAAAACTGAGATGCATTTGAAAACGTTTGCCGGTCACACGGTGCACCATACTGTGGGTTTCCCATGCATGTTCTAGCTGAAGGAAGAATCCCTTAAACTTGGAGAGTTGGGACCCATGGAATGGGTACCATGCTGTATGACTTCAAAGGGTCTGCATTTGCTCATCGAACCTCACCAATGCTATCAGCCCGAAGTGCCCAACCTTATGTCTCACTCAGCTCTGGGTGTAGATGTGGTAAATCCAGGTTGCATCACAAGCCCTGAATGAATTATTTAAGAATTGCTCTCTATTTCACTGTCCTTGGGTTTTCTTTGTGTAATTCATTTTGATAATGGGATTTATCGGATTTTCTCTGCTGCATTCATGCCGCTGTACACACGCTTCATTCTCTTACGGAGACATATAAATCCATGGGTTTGAAGATTCTTACTAGTCAGGTGTATTCCTAGGCGTTGAATATGGGGTGTTTAGTCCATTTCGTTGAGCAAGGGGTAGGTCTTGACTATTACATATTTGGCTTATGGAAAGGTATCTTTGCTAATTTCTATCTCTGGTTTTATGCAGCACCCCAACTCACCTTTCCCCTTAAGCAAGCATAAGTTGGTTTTCTAAATTTGAGACCCTGTTCTGTTTTGTAATTCAGTTCATGTGTAGCCAAGTTTACATTCCGTGTATTAGTGATATCTTATGATGTTTCATTTTCTGTGTGACTTATTTCACTTAGAATCATCGTACCTGAATCCACTCATTATGCCGCGACGGGCCTGATGACATAGATTTCATTGCTGTGTGATATTCCACTGTACGTACGTACCACAACTTCTTTATCCATTTTTCACATTCTGGGATATTTAACTTGTACCGTAGACGAGGTTCTTGTGAACAGAGCCGCCCGAGACTTTTGGGTGGCTGTGTGTTTTTGATTTTAATTTTCCTAAGCTATAGGACCATAAGTGGAAGTGCCGTAGGCTCCGTTGCTTTGTTTTTTAGATGTTCCGGGAAACACCATACACTTCTCCAGAGTGGCTGTTGGCAATTTACATCCCGCCCATCAGCATAACAAGGCTCGCTGTTCTCCATGGCCTGTGCTGCCTTTCTGGATTTTACACTTTTTTCAGATGGCCCTTTTGACCGGGGGGCAGTGAGACTTCATTGTAGTGCAGATTTCTTTAACATGCTTGCTTGGCTGGCCAAAAAGGGCGTATGCGTTTTTTCCTGAATATATTCAGGAAAAAACGCATACGCCCTTTTTGGCCAAGAGCATCATTGTCGACGTTCTGCCTCTTTTCCTATGCTTTAAATGCAATTCCCGTCTACCCCCTGAAATCGTTTTCCTGCAATTCTGCCCCACTTTCAAGTCGTCTTCGCAGCCTTCCTTCAATATATTTTTGGACGATAGCTGTCATTTATAACTCTGCAGGTTTGTGAGTTACAGTGCCCCTGAGCTCATTTCTTCAACTCGCTATCTTGTGAGCTGGCCGCAAACCCACAGGATTGCCTCAGGCCCTAGTCTGGTTCCGGCACGGCATGCTGAACCTTTGGTTAATTCCTCTTCCTGGTGCGAAATGAGCATTAAATTTGCCCGTGCAGACACCTACAGCTAGTCTCTCATTGGTTCTCCCTATTCCTGTTCATCTTGCGCAGAAATTGCAAACTGTGCCAAACAAGAGGTTAAAAGTACAGACTCTCCAAGGTGGAGAGTGTTATTAAAGGGTCTGGAATGGTGTACCCAAGTAAAACGAGACGAAAACTGAGATGCATTTGAAAACGTTTCCCCGTCACATGGTGCACCATAATGTGGGTTTCCCATGCATATTTTAGCTGAAGGAAGAATCCCTTAAACCTGGCAGTTGGGACCCATGGAATGGCTACCATGCAGTATGACTTCAAAGGGTCTGCATTTGCTTATCGAACCTCACCAATGCTATCAGCCCAAAGTGTCCAACCTTATGTCTCACTCAGCTCTGGGTGTATATGTGGTAAATCCAGGTTGCATCACAAGCCCTGAATGAATTATTTAAGAATTGCTCTCTATTTCACTGTCCTTGGGTTTTGTTTGTGTAATTCATTTTGACAATGGGATTTATCGGATTTTCTCTGCTGCATTCATGCCGCTGTACACACGCTTCATTCTCTTACGGAGGCATATGAATCCATGGGTTTGAAGATTCTTACTAGTCAGGTGTATTCCTAGGTGTTGAATATGTGGTGTTTAGTCC
Source organism: Delphinapterus leucas (assembly GCF_059928025.1). NCBI lineage: Eukaryota > Metazoa > Chordata > Mammalia > Artiodactyla > Monodontidae > Delphinapterus > Delphinapterus leucas. The sequence goes on along the minus strand of NW_028322254.1, from coordinate 2,825,145 downwards.
ATTTCGTTGAGCAAGTGGTGGGTCTTGACTATGACATATTTGGCTTATGGAAAGTTATCTGTGCTAATTTCTATCTCTGGTTTTATGCAGCACGCCAACTCACCTTTCCCCTTAAGCAAGCATAAGTTGGTTTTCTAAATTTGAGACCCTGTTCTGTTTTGTAATTCAGTTCATGTGTAGCCAAGTTTACATTCCGTGTATTAGTGATATCTTATGATGTTTCATTTTCTGTGTGACTTATTTCACTTAGAATCATCGTACCTGAATCCACTCATTATGCCGCGACGGGCCTGATGATATAGATTTCATTGCTGAGTGATATTCCATTGTACGTATGTACCACAACTTCTTTATCCATTTTTCACTTTCTGGGATATTTAACTTGTACCGTAGACGAGGTTCTTGTAAACAGAGCCGTCTGAAACTTTTGGGTGGCTGTGTGTTTTTGATTTTAATTTCCCTAAGCTATAGGACCATAAGTGGAAGTGCCGTAGGCTCCGTAGCTTTGTTTTTTCGGTGTTCCGGGAAACACCATACACTTCTCCAGAGTGGCTGTTGGCAATTTACATCCCGCCCATCAGCATAACAAGGCTCCCTGTTCTCCATGGCCTGTGCTGCCTTTCTGGATTTTACACTTTTATCAGATGGCCCTTTTGACCGGGGGGCAGTGAGACTTCATTGTAGTGCAGATTTCTTTAACATGCTTGCTTGGTTGGCCAAAAAGGGCGTATGCGTTTTTTCCTGAATATATTCAGGAAAAAACGCATACGCCCTTTTTGGCCAAGAGCATCATTGTTGACGTTCTGCCTCTTTTCCTATGCTTTAAATGCAATTCCCGTCTACCCCCTGAAATCGTTTTCCTGCAATTCTGCCCCATTTACAAGTCGTCTTCGCAGCCTTCCTTCAATATATTTTTGGACGATAGCTGTCATTTATAACTCTGCAGGTTTGTGAGTTACAGTGCCCCTGAGCTCATTTCTTCAACTCGCTATCTTGTGAGCTGGCCGCAAACCCACAGGATTGCCTCAGGCCCTAATCTGGTTCCGGCACGGCATGCTGAGCCTTTGGTTAATTCCTCTTCCTGGTGGGAAATGAGCGTTAAATTTGCCCGTGCAGACACCTACAGCTAGTCTCTCATTGGTTCTCCCTATTCCTTTTCATCTTGCGCAGAAATTGCAAACTGTGCCCAACAGGAGGTTAAAGGCCCTGACTCTCCATGTGGGGAGAGTGTTCGTAAAGGGTCTGGAATGGTGAACCCGAGTAAAAGGGGATGAAAACTGAGATGCATTTGAAAACGTTTGCCAGTCACACGGTGCACCATACTGTGGGTTTCCCATGCATGTTCTAGCTGAAGGAAGAATCCCTTAAACTTGGAGAGTTGGGACCCATGGAATGGGTACCATGCTGTATGACTTCAAAGGGTCTGCATTTGCTCATCGAACCTCACCAATGCTATCAGCCCGAAGTGCCCAACCTTATGTCTCACTCAGCTCTGGGTGTAGATGTGGTAAATCCAGGTTGCATCACAAGCCCTGAATGAATTATTTAAGAATTGCTCTCTATTTCACTGTCCTTGGTTTTCTTTGTGTAATTCATTTTGATAATGGGATTTATCGGATTTTCTCTGCTGCATTCATGCCGCTGTACACACGCTTCATTCTCTTACGGAGACATATAAATCCATGGGTTTGAAGATTCTTACTAGTCAGGTGTATTCCTAGGCGTTGAATATGGGGTGTTTAGTCCATTTCGTTGAGCAAGGGGTAGGTCTTGACTATTACATATTTGGCTTATGGAAAGGTATCTTTGCTAATTTCTATCTCTGGTTTTATGCAGCACCCCAACTCACCTTTCCCCTTAAGCAAGCATAAGTTGGTTTTCTAAATTTGAGACCCTGTTCTGTTTTGTAATTCAGTTCATGTGTAGCCAAGTTTACATTCCGTGTATTAGTGATATCTTATGATGTTTCATTTTCTGTGTGACTTATTTCACTTAGAATCATCGTACCTGAATCCACTCATTATGCCGCGACGGGCCTGATGACATAGATTTCATTGCTGAGTGATATTCCATTGTACGTACGTACCACAACTTCTTTATCCATTTTTCACATTCTGGGATATTTAACTTGTACCGTAGACGAGGTTCTTGTAAACAGAGCCGTCCGACACTTTGGGGTGGCTGTGTGTTTTTGATTTTAATTTCCCTAAGCTATAGAACCATAAGTGGAAGTGCCGTAGGCTCCGTAGCTTTGTTTTTTCGGTGTTCCGGGAAACACCATACACTTCTCCAGAGTGGCTGTTGGCAATTTACATCCCGCCCATCAGCATAACAAGGCTCCCTGTTCTCCATGGCCTGTGCTGCCTTTCTGGGTTTTACACTTTTTTCAGAGGGCCTTTTGACCGGGGGGCAGTGAGACTTCATTGTAGTGCAGATTTCATTAACATGCTTGCTTGGTTGGCCAAAAAGGGCGTATGCGTTTTTTCCTGAATATATTCAGGAAAAAACGCATACGCCCTTTTTGGCCAAGAGCATCATTGTTGACGTTCTGCCTCTTTTCCTATGCTTTAAATGCAATTCCCGTCTACCCCCTGAAATCGTTTTCCTGCAAATCTGTCCCGCTTACAAGTCATCTTTGCAGACCTCCTTCAATATATTTTTGGACGATAGCTGTCATTTATTACTCTGCAGGTTTGTGAGTTACAGTGCCCCTGAGCTCCTTTCTTCAACTCGCTATCTTGTGAGCTGGCTGCAAACCCGCACGATTGTCAGGCCCTAATCTGTTTCAGGCACGGCATGTTGAGCCTTTGGTTAATTCCTCTTCCTGGTGCGAAATGAGCATTAAATTTGCCCGTGCAGACACCTACAGCTAGCCTCTCATTTGTTCTCCCTATTCCTGTTAATCTTGCGCAGAAATTGCAAACTGTGCCCAACAGGAGGTTAAAGGCACCTACTCTCCAAGTGGTGAGAGTGTTAGTAAAGGGTCTGGAATTGTGAACCCAAGTAAAAGGGGACGAAAACTGAGATGCATTTGAAAACGTTTGTCGGTCACACGGTGCACCATACTGTGGGTTTCCCATGCATGTTTTAGCTGAAGGAAGAATCCCTTAAACTTGGAGAGTTGGGACCCTTGGAATGGGTACCATGCTGTATGACTTCGAAGGGTCTGCATTTGCTCATCGAACCTCACCAATGCTATCAGCCCGAAGTGCCCAACCTTATGTCTCACTCAGCTCTGGGTGTAGATGTGGTAAATCCAGGTTGCATCACAAGCCCTGAATGAATTATTTAAGAATTGCTCTCTATTTCACTGTCCTTGGGTTTTGTTTGTGTAATTCATTTTGATAATGGGATTTATCGGATTTCCTCTGCTGCATTCATGCCGCTGTACACACGCTTCATTCTCTTACGGAGACATATAAATCCATGGGTTTGAAGATTCTTACTAGTCAGGTGTATTCCTAGGCGTTGAATATGGGGTGTTTAGTCCATTTCGTTGAGCAAGGGGTAGGTCTTGACTATTACATATTTGGCTTATGAAAAGGTATCTGTGCTAATTTCTATCTCTGGTTTTATGCAGCACCCCAACTCACCTTTCCCCTTAAGCAAGCATAAGTTGGTTTTCTAAATTTGAGACCCTGTTCTGTTTTGTAATTCAGTTCATGTGTAGCCAAGTTTACATTCCGTGTATTAGTGATATCTTATGATGTTTCATTTTCTGTGTGACTTATTTCACTTAGAATCATCGTACCTGAATCCACTCATTATGCCGCGACGGGCCTGATGACATAGATTTCATTGCTGAGTGATATTCCATTGTACGTATGTACCACAACTTCTTTATCCATTTTTCGCTTTCTGGGATATTTAACTTATACCGTAGACGAGGTTCTTGTAAACAGAGCCGTCTGAAACTTTTGGGTGGCTGTGTGTTTTTGATTTTAATTTCCCTAAGCTATAGGACCATAAGTGGAAGTGCCGTAGGCTCCGTAGCTTTGTTTTTTCGGTGTTCCGGGAAACACCATACACTTCTCCAGAGTGGCTGTTGGCAATTTACATTCCGCCCATCAGCATAACAAGGCTCCCTGTTCTCCATGGCCTGTGCTGCCTTTCTGGATTTTACACTTTTTTCAGATGGCCCTTTTGACCGGGGGGCAGTGAGACTTCATTGTAGTGCAGATTTCTTTAACATGCTTGCTTGGTTGGCCAAAAAGGGCGTATGCCTTTTTTCCTGAATATATTCAGGAAAAAACGCATACGCCCTTTTTGGCCAAGAGCATCATTGTCGACGTTCTGCCTCTTTTCCTATGCTTTAAATGCAATTCCCGTCTACCCCCTGAAATCGTTTTCCTGCAAATCTGTCCCGATTACAAGTCGTCTTCGCAGCCTTCCTTCAATATATTTTTGGACGAGAGCTGTCATTTATAACTCTGCAGGTTTGTGAGTTACAGTGCCCCTGAGCTCCTTTCTTCAACTCGCTATCTTGTGAGCTGGCCGCAAACCCACAGGATTGCTTCAGGCCCTAATCTGGTTCCGGCACGGCATGCTGAGCCTTTGGTTAATTCCTCTTCCTGGTGGGAAATGAGCGTTAAATTTGCCCGTACAGACACCTAGAGCTAGTCTCTCATTCGTTCTCCCTATTCCTTTTCATCTTGCGCAGAAATTGCAAACTGTGCCCAACAGGAGGTTAAAGGCACTGACTCTCCAAGTGGGGAGAGTGTTCGTAAAGGGTCTGGAATGGTGAACCCGAGTAAAAGGGGACGAAAACTGAGATGCATTTGAAAACGTTTGCCAGTCACACGGTGCACCATACTGTGGGTTTCCCATGCATGTTTTAGCTGAAGGAAGAATCCCTTAAACTTGGAGAGTTGGGACCCATGGAATGGGTACCATGCTGTATGACTTCAAAGGGTCTGCATTTGCTCATCGAACCTCACCAATGCTATCAGCCCGAAGTGCCCAACCTTATGTCTCACTCAGCTGTGGGTGTAGATGTGGTAAATCCAGGTTGCATCACAAGCCCTGAATGAATTATTTAAGAATTGCTCTCTATTTCACTGTCCTTGGGTTTTGTTTGTGTAATTCATTTTGATAATGGGATTTATCGGATTTTCTCTGCTGCATTCATGCCGCTCTACACACGCTTCATTCTCTTACGGAGTCATATAAATCCATGGGTTTGAAGATTCTTACTAGTCAGGTGTATTCCTAGGCGTTGAATATGGGGTGTTTAGTCCATTTCGTTGAGCAAGGGGTAGGTCTTGACTATTACATATTTGGCTTATGAAAAGGTATCTGTGCTAATTTCTATCTCTGGTTTTATGCAGCACCCCAACTCACCTTTCCCCTTAAGCAAGCATAAGTTGGTTTTCTAAATTTGAGACCCTGTTCTGTTTTGTAATTCAGTTCATGTGTAGCCAAGTTTACATTCCGTGTATTAGTGATATCTTATGATGTTTCATTTTCTGTGTGACTTATTTCACTTAGAATCATCGTACCTGAATCCACTCATTATGCCGCGACGGGCCTGATGACATAGATTTCATTGCTGAGTGATATTCCATTGTACGTATGTACCACAACTTCTTTATCCATTTTTCGCTTTCTGGGATATTTAACTTATACCGTAGACGAGGTTCTTGTAAACAGAGCCGTCTGAAACTTTTGGGTGGCTGTGTGTTTTTGATTTTAATTTCCCTAAGCTATAGGACCATAAGTGGAAGTGCCGTAGGCTCCGTAGCTTTGTTTTTTCGGTGTTCCGGGAAACACCATACACTTCTCCAGAGTGGCTGTTGGCAATTTACATTCCGCCCATCAGCATAACAAGGCTCCCTGTTCTCCATGGCCTGTGCTGCCTTTCTGGATTTTACACTTTTTTCAGATGGCCCTTTTGACCGGGGGGCAGTGAGACTTCATTGTAGTGCAGATTTCTTTAACATGCTTGCTTGGTTGGCCAAAAAGGGCGTATGCCTTTTTTCCTGAATATATTCAGGAAAAAACGCATACGCCCTTTTTGGCCAAGAGCATCATTGTCGACGTTCTGCCTCTTTTCCTATGCTTTAAATGCAATTCCCGTCTACCCCCTGAAATCGTTTTCCTGCAAATCTGTCCCGATTACAAGTCGTCTTCGCAGCCTTCCTTCAATATATTTTTGGACGAGAGCTGTCATTTATAACTCTGCAGGTTTGTGAGTTACAGTGCCCCTGAGCTCCTTTCTTCAACTCGCTATCTTGTGAGCTGGCCGCAAACCCACAGGATTGCTTCAGGCCCTAATCTGGTTCCGGCACGGCATGCTGAGCCTTTGGTTAATTCCTCTTCCTGGTGGGAAATGAGCGTTAAATTTGCCCGTACAGACACCTAGAGCTAGTCTCTCATTCGTTCTCCCTATTCCTTTTCATCTTGCGCAGAAATTGCAAACTGTGCCCAACAGGAGGTTAAAGGCACTGACTCTCCAAGTGGGTAGAGTGTTCGTAAAGGGTCTGGAATGGTGAACCCGAGTAAAAGGGGACGAAAACTGAGATGCATTTGAAAACGTTTGCCAGTCACACGGTGCACCATACTGTGGGTTTCCCATGCATGTTTTAGCTGAAGGAAGAATCCCTTAAACTTGGAGAGTTGGGACCCATGGAATGGGTACCATGCTGTATGACTTCAAAGGGTCTGCATTTGCTCATCGAACCTCACCAATGCTATCAGCCCGAAGTGCCCAACCTTATGTCTCACTCAGCTGTGGGTGTAGATGTGGTAAATCCAGGTTGCATCACAAGCCCTGAATGAATTATTTAAGAATTGCTCTCTATTTCACTGTCCTTGGGTTTTGTTTGTGTAATTCATTTTGATAATGGGATTTATCGGATTTTCTCTGCTGCATTCATGCCGCTCTACACACGCTTCATTCTCTTACGGAGTCATATAAATCCATGGGTTTGAAGATTCTTACTAGTCAGGTGTATTCCTAGGCGTTGAATATGGGGTGTTTAGTCCATTTCGTTGAGCAAGGGGTAGGTCTTGACTATTACATATTTGGCTTATGGAAAGGTATCTGTGCTAATTTCTATCTCTGGTTTTATGCAGCACCCCAACTCACCTTTCCCCTTAAGCAAGCATAAGTTTGTTTTCTAAATTTGAGACCCTGTTCTGTTTTATAATTCAGTTCATGTGTAGCAAAGTTTACATTCCGTGTATTAGTGATATCTTATGATGTTTCATTTTCTGTGTGACTTATTTCCCTTAGAATCATCGTACCTGAATCCACTCATTATGCCGCGACGGGCCTGATGACATAGCTTTCATTGCTGAGTGATATTCCATTGTACGTACGTACCACAACTTCTTTATCCATTTTTCACATTCTGGGATATTTAACTTGTACCGTAGAAGAGGTTCTTGTAAACAGAACCGTCCGACATTTTGGGGTGGCTGTGTGTTTTTGATTTTAATTTCCCTAAGCTATAGGACCATAAGTGGAAGTGCCGTAGGCTCCGTTGCTTTGTTTTTCAGGGGTTTCAGGAAACACCATACACTTCTCCAGAGTGGCTGTTGGCAATTTACATCCCGACCATCAGCATAACAAGGCTCCCTGTTCTCCTTGGCCTGTCCTGTCTTTGTGGATTTTACACTTGTTTCACATGTCCCTTTTGACCGGGGGGCAGTGAGACTTCATTGTAGTGCAGATTTCTTTAACATGCTTGCTTGGTTGGCCAAAAAGCGCATATGCATTTTTTCCTCAATAAATTCAGGAAAAAACGCATACACCCTTTTTGGCCAAGAGCATCATTGTCGACGTTCTGCCTCTTTTCCTATGCTTTAAATGCAATTCCCGTCTACCCCCTGAAATCGTTTTCCTGCAATTCTGCCCCACTTACAAGTCGTCTTCGCAGCCTTCCTTCAATATATTTTTGGACGATAGCTGTCATTTATAACTCTGCATGTTTGTGAGTTACAGTGCCCCTGAGCTCCTTTCTTCAACTCGCAACTTGTGAGCTGGGCGCAAACCCGCAGGATTGATTCAGGCCGTAATCTGGTTCCGGCACGGCATGCTGATCCTTTGGTTACTTCCTCTTCCTGGTGGGAAATGAGCATTAAATTTGCCCGTGCAGACACTTACTGCTAGTCTCTCATTGGTTCTCCCTATTCCTGTTCATCTTGCGCAGAAATTGCAAAGTGTGCCAAACAGGAGGTTAAAGGCACTGGCTCTCCAAGTGGGGAGAGTGTTAGTAAACGTTCTGGAATGGTGAACCCGAGTAAAAGGGGACGAAAACTGAGATGCATTTGAAAACCTTTCCTGGTCACACGGTGCACCATACTGTGGGTTTCCCATGCATGTTTTAGCTGAAGAAAGAATCCCTTAATCCTGGAGAGTTGGGACCCATGGAATGGGTACCATGCAGTATGACTTCAAAGGGTCTGCATTTGCTCATCGAACCTCAACAATGCTATCAGCCCGAAGTGCCCAACCTTATGTCTCACTCAGCTCTGGGTGTAGATGTGGTAAATCCAGGTTGCATCACAAGCCCTGAATGAATTATTTAAGAATTGCTCTCTATTTCACTCTCATTGTGTTTTGTTTTTGTAATTTATTTTCATAATGGGATTTATCGCATTTTCACTGCTGTGTTCATGCCGCTGTACTCACGCTTGATTCTCTTACGGAGACATATAAATCCATGAGTTTGAAGATTCTTACTAGTCAGGTGTATTCGTAGGTGTTGAATATGGCGTGTTCAGTCCATTTCGTTGACCAGGGAGTAGGTTTTTTCTATTACATATTTGGCTTATCGAACGGTATCTCTGCTAATTTCAATCTCTGGTTTTATGCAGCTCCCCAACTCTCCTTTTTCCTTAAGCAAACATAAGTTGGTCTTCTAAATTTGAGACCCCATTCTGTTTTGTAATTCAGGTTCTTTGTAGCCACGTTTACATTCCATGTATTAGTAATATCGTATGTCTTTTTCTTTTTGAATTATGTGACTTTGAATGATCATACGTAACTACTCTGGGGTTGTTACAACTGGCCATATTTCACTGATTTTCAGGCTGAGTAATATTCCACTCTACATAAGTGCCACACCTCTATCCATTTTTTCCCTCCAGAGACATATAAATTATATCCTAGTCGAGGATCTTTGAAACAGAGAGGGGGTAAACATTGGGGTGCCTGTGTCCTCTCCATTTTTGTCTTTCCCAAGATATACGTCCATGAGTGCAAGTGCCCTGTGCTCTGTAGCTCATTTTTTAGATGCTTTAGTAAACACAATACACTTCTCAAGAGTGACCATTGGCAATATACATTTCCACTATAAGCCTCACAGGGCTCCCTTTTCTCCTTGCCCTGTCCTGCATTTCTGGTGTTTACACTTTATGAGGAAGGCTCTTCTGACTGACGCGAAGTGATATGTTTTGTAGTACTGATTTCCAGTGCCCACCTGTTTGGTTGGCTAAAAAAGTGTATGCCGTTTTCTTGAATATATACAGAAAAAGACGCATACACCCTTTTTGGCCAACTGCAATGTTGGCAATGTTCAGCCCCTTTTCTTGTGCTTAATGGCGAGTCCTTTCTACCTCTTCCAATCCCTTTCCTGCCATTCTCCGTTGCTTACAAGTCCTTTTCTCTGACTTTCCTCAAGACATTTTTCAGTGAGAGATATTTTCAACTCTGCAGTTTCGTGAATTTTAGCGGCCCTGAGTTCCATTTTTCAACTTGTGTTTATGGGAACTGGCCACAAAGCAGCGGGATTTCCTCAAGCCCTATTCTGTTTCCATGGGCAACCCTAGCTTTTAGTCAATTCGTCTTCCTGATTGGAAATTAGAGTGACATGTGCCTGTCCGAACACCTAGGACTTGTCTCTCATTATTCCTCCTCCTTCTGCTTCATTCTCTGGACAAATTCCAAACTGTATGCAACAGGATGTTGACAGTGCTGACATCTCCAAGTGGGAAGACTGTTCGTAAAGACGCTGGAGGGGTGAACCCGAGCACCAGGAGATGAGGAGATGAGATGCCTTTTCCAAACTCTTCCCGATCAGACGGTATACCATCTTCTGGGTGTGACAGGCATGTTTTAGCTGTAGGAAGTGTCCCATTCATGTGAGGAGAACACCAGGGCTTTTTCAAAATCACTGTCTCTCCACAACCCAAACTGGGGAATTTTTTAAGCTACGGCTACACATATGTTCATTAAGGGCCTTGGGAAGTAGGCAGAGTCCAAACTTTAGATGATTGAAGTCTTCAGGGTCAGAAGCACTCACCACCGGCTTCCGTTAGGTTCCATTGTAACTGTCATTAATAGATGATGTCAATAAAAATATCTATTCTTTTTTCAGATTATTTCCCCTTATAGGTTATTGCAAAATATTGAGTGTAGTTCCCTGTGCTGTACAGTAGTTCCTTGTTGATGATCGATTTTATACATAGCAGTGTGTATGTGTTAATCCCAAACTGTTAATTTATCCCTCCTCCCACCTTTCCCCTTTGGTAATAATAAATTATAAGATTTTATACTTCTCAGAAATGGGGGAGCTGAAAGAGAGGTATCATTTTCAATGGAAAAGCATTTAAAACAAGATTGAAGCTTTAACCAAGATTATTAGATGTACATCCTTGGAAAGAAATCACTTCGTTTCTCTAGTATTGACCTGACAAATAAGACAAACCTTTCACTGAACTTGCTTATAATAAAGTGATGGAAATATCAAATGGAAGTGTTAGAAACATCTTATTTTACCCGAGCCTTATACACTGTTCTATGTTAATTACAGTTTGGCTCACACATCTGTTCATTGAAGTTACAATGTTCTCAATTTCTGTTACTGATCCTCCAGAGTGGACCCCAACAAGTGTCCCCCTGCCCAGTGTCATTGGAGCCAACAGATCGAGACTGAGTTTGGTTCAGAAGCAAAGGAAACTTTATATTTTGATCAGAGAATGCAGAGGTGAGAGCATGTGCTACCCCGTGGGCTGTGGGCTGGGCTGCTGTGTAGAGATCCTGTCAGAGTCAGTGGGAGGGAGGGGGCGGAGCTCTCGAGGGCCCGGTTGGCTGCAGCTCAGGCTCTATATCGCGGAGTCTGCACTGTGCTCCAGGAGCTGAAGTGTCGACCCAGCCATTCTGCACTAGGAAATCTGGTCTGAAGTGCCGGCTGTTGAACCTCTGTATGCGGGACCCTAGGAGCACGTGAAATTAGACAAAGCACAAAGGATAAAAAAGGTTAGACTTTATTTTATTGCCCAGATTCTATTTTTATCTCCCAGGGATTTTTAAGGGGCTTTGCCTGGGACAAACCCCTCTTCTGCATTTTGTCCCCTTCCTCATTCTTAGAGTGCTGAGGGTGCAGACCCTTCATCTGTAACTGCTGAGTGCTGAGTTAGGAGCCCTCATACGTGTGGAGGAGGGTCTGAACTTCTCCCCAGCAGCCTCCAGGTGACGTTGTTTGTCCGCAGGCCTCCTGCCTCCCTGCTCCTCCGCCTGAGCACAAGTATTGGTAGTGTTATAGATTCTAATGACATTTAAGGGTCCAGGAAGGAGATGTGCAGTGACGCTGTGAGGTCCAGTTTCACCCCGCCCCACATTTGTTCGGCCACCTTAGGCTGACCGTTTCTGCCAGCCTAGATGCTCTGACCAGTAGTCTGTGCTTTCTTCAGTTAGGCCCCTGAATTAACGTAAAAACAGCACCAGGTGTCAGCACCCTGACTGCTCAACTCCCAGACAGTCCAGGGTCAGTGGTGATGAAGGACCATGATGGCCACTGAGTCAACAGCCTTTTGAAGTAAACAGGAGTCCAGCCGGTCTTATTGGCCACCATCATCACAGTGTCTGTAGGCTTTTCTATGGTGACAGCGTGATATACTGTTCCCCTGCCAAGATTATTACCTCCCCTCTGGGTGCAGTAAGTCCTGCAAGCAGTAGTCTACTCTTTTGGGACACACTCTTGTTGTTTTATGAGAGAAACTCCAGGTCAAGTGATGGTCACACGAGTCGTCATGGTGCCCCTTTGCCCCAGTTATCTCTCTGGAGGTTGGAGTTGGAGGACCTCCTCACTCAAGGTCAGTGTGCCCACGGAGCAAACCCTGCAACTTCAGGGCATGGTTGGGGGTTAGGATCACCACGTGGGGTCCTTTTCCCTTAGGAGGGAGGTGGCCTTTTGGGCTGCTGATTTCCAGGTTTTCAGATACTGCCAGTATCTTGGCCAGATGTGGCGGTGGGCCAAGCCCCTTGGTGACCGTAGTTTATCCTACCTGGATGGCATTCTTGCATTGTTCCATTTCAAGTGGTCCCAGGTTTTGCACTAATACTCCAATGGCCATTCAAATTTCACTAGGAATGTAAAGGTCAAAGGGTTTAGCTAAATTAGGGAGTTCCAGGGCAAGGGTCTGAATTGACTGCTCTTTCCATTCTTGAAAGGCCACTTCTGGATTCTATTCAAAAGGATCATCATCTTTTTCTTTCAGTGTTTCATATAGAGGCCCAGCTAGTAGACTGTAGTTAGGGATCCAGAAGCAGCAAACCCTGGCCTCCCCAGGAACCCCTAAGCTGTCTTCTAGTTTTAGAAATGGGTAAGGCTGTAAATTGTTTCTTCCCTTTCCTGGGATGGGCTTCTCCGACCTTCTGTGAGAATGCAGCCCACGCAGGTCACCATAGTCTGTGATATTTGAGCTTTTTCTTGGACAACTTGTATCCTTTATTGGCTTGGTAGTTCAGAGGTCTCCTTAGTAGGGCTGGCGATCAGAATGTCGTCTGCATATTGAAGGAGTGTTTCCTTTTCCAGAGTAGAACTTTTAGGTCTTTAGCTGAGCTTTCCCCAAAGATGGTGTGGGAATTTTTGAACCCTTGGGGCAAGACGGCCCGGAAGTATTGATTTAGTTGTATGTTGAGTCCTGCCACTCACAAGCCAAAATTTCTTGTGACTCTGGGACTAATAGAATACAAAAGAAGGCTTCATTGAAGACTAATACAGAATACCATGTCCTGGTGGTTAGTAGAATGACCAGCAGGGTGTAGGGTTTAGGAACTACTGGAGGTATATCCTCGGTGGCTTCACTGACTGTCCTGACATCTTTTACCAGGACTCCAGCAGCCCATGGGGCTCTCGAGGTCAGGCCAATCCCAGGATATGGAGCTCACCTGGGCAGGTACCCCAACCCACCCCAGCTCACGGGGCTCTCGTGGTCAGGCCCCTCCCAGGATACAGAGCAATCCTTTCAGGTACCGTGGCAGGGCTGGGCACACAGGAGCCATGCACATCGCCCTCATTGCAGAGCACTCCCAGCTCACCTGTCACTCAGATCTGACACAGAGCACCTCAGAGCAGGACTTGAACTAACAAACAGCAGCTCCGACAGGTCTGTGACCCTGGGCATCACTCTGTGTGGCCTCCCTCCACCTGGTCTTCCAGAGACTTCCACTGCACCCGGGGCACCAGGCCTCTGTCTCCACCCACCACCCACCCCTCCTCTCCCTGACTCCTGGGTTCCTCTCATTAGGAGAGGGTTTTCCTGAAGTTGTCTCCCACTCATGGGCCAGATAATATAATTAGAAAACAAGCCAGAGCTGCAGCCCCTTGTCTATCCTGACTCTCAGGAGCCCACACCTGTTCCTTGGACCTGGCCGATTCAGCAAGTTCCAGTTTCTGCAACTGTGAGCCCCTGAGGGGTGATTATTGGCTGGCCTGGGAAGCCCGACCGTGCCGGCCAGACCTCCCCAGGTGTGCCTGGGTTGAGATCAATATAAACACCGCTCCAGGCAGCAAGAGCACCTGCAGCTGTGCCTGACGCCATTTTCCGCCCTGTCAGCAGTCTCGGGGCTGGACTGGTGGGAGGGAGTGAGAGGCCACGGCTTTGTGGGTTGCCCAGTGTGAGTGGGGCTCTGCTGGACTTTCTGCAGCAGTTGCCAAGATGCCACCTGCTAAAGAAGAGGATGTGCCACCCATACCTGCCGCTGGAATTTCTCCCTGGGCAGAGGTGAGTAAGGAAGAAAGCAGTGGGGGCCGGGACAGGAGGGGTATCTCAGGCAGGGAAATGGAAAGCTTCCAGAAGAGCACCCAGGGCCAGGACCATCCTGTCTGGCCTGCAGGCACCAAGTCGGCTGGCATGCTGTCGCTCATGTGGCTCCATGGCCCTTCCTCTAGGCTTTCAAGTCCTTGTACATATTCAGGTGTTTTACCTGGGAAGGGTGGGAACATTTCTGCAGCAGCTGGCCTGGGGCTCGGCCCACGTTTACTCACAGATGCCTCGGCACGGGCCCCCAGCTTTGCAATGAGGACGCTTGTTGCGTGGGGCATGCTGGCTGAATGGGAGATGATTCCCCACCACTGACCAACTTCAGAATTGTTTACAACTGGAGCAAGGGCCCTGATACGGTTTTCCTCTGTGTAACTGGTGGGTTCTGTTTTTTTTTCTTTTTTTCGTTTTTGGTTCAAGGTAGATTTTATTCCTCTTTTTTGTATTTACAGATATAAGCATGGAAATAATTTATTCATATAAATACATGTATGTGAAGGGAAGAATATTTTTTCTGTTTTACTTTTTGTAATTTTGAATTTTATTTTATTTTTTTATACAGCAGGTTCTTTTTGGTTACCTATTTTATACATAGAAATGTATACATGCCAATCCCAATCTCTCAACTCCTCCCACCACCACCCCCCTAACAGCTTTCCCCCCTTGGTGTCCATACGTTTGTTGTCTACATCTGTTGCTCTATTTCTGCCTTGCAAAACGGTTCATCTGTACAACTTTTCTAGGTTCCACATATATGCATTTATATACAGGATTTGTTTTTCTCTTTCTGACTTACTTCACTCTGTATGACAGTCTCTAGATCCATCAACGTCTCTACAAATGACCCAATTTCATTCCTTTTTATGGCTTAGTAATATTCCATTTTATATATGTACCTCATCTTTATGCATTCGTCTGTCTGTGGGCATTTAGGTTGCTTCCATTACCTGGATATTGTAAATAGTGATGCAATGAACATTGCGGTGAATGTCTCTTTTCGTTTTATGGTTTTGTCTGGGTATATGCCCAGTAGTGGGATTGCTGTATTATATGGTAATTCTATTCTTAGTTTTATAAGAAACTCCATAATGTTCTCCACAGTGACTGCATCAATTTACATTCCCAACAATAGTGGAAGAGGTTTCCTTATCTCCGCACCCTTTCCAGCATTTGTTGTTTGTAGATTTTCTGATGATGCCCATTCTAACAGGTGTGAGGTGATACACCATGGATTAGTCTATTTCGTTGAGCAAAGAGTAGGTCTTGTCTATTACATATTTGGCTTATGGAACGGTATGTGTGCTCATTTCAATCTCTGGTTTTATACAGCACCCCAACTCAACTTTCCCGTTAAGCAAGCATAAGTTTTTATCTAAATGTGAGACTCTGCTCGGTTTTGTAATTCAGTTTATGTGTAGCCAAGTTTACACTCCCTCTATTTGTGATATCTTATGATAATTATGTTTCTCTGTGTGACATATTTCTCTTAGAATCATCATACTTAAATCCACTCAATTTGCTGCTACAGGCCTGATGACATTGATTTCATTGCTGAGTGATATTCCGTTGTACGTAAGTAGGACAACTCCTTTATCCATTTTTTTCTTTCTGGGATATTTAATTTGTACTGGACTCAAGGTTCTTGTAAACACAGCAGCCCTGGATATTGTGTTGGCTGTGTCTTGTTGATTTTAATTTTCCTAAGCTATAGGGCCAAAAGTGGAAGTGCCCTAGGCTCTGTAGCTTTGTTTTTTAGATGTTTCAGCATACACTATAAACATCACCAGAGTGTCTGTTGGCAATTTACAATCCGTCCATCAGCATAACAAGGCTCCCTGTTCTCCATGGCCTGTCCTGTGTTTCTGGGTTTTACACTTTTTTCAGATGGCTCTTTTGACGAATGGGAAATGAGAGTTCATTGTAGAGCGGATTTCCATTGCTCGAATTCTTGGTTGGCCACAAAGGGCATATGCGTTTTTTCCTGAATATATTCAGGAAAAAATGTATACGCACTTTTTGTCCAAGTGCATCACTGTCAAAGATCTGCCGCTTTTCACATGCTTTAAATGCAATTCCAATCTACCTCCTGAAATATGATTCCTGCAATTCTGCCTCGTTTTCAAGTCCTCTGTGCAGACTTACTTCAATATATTTTTGCCAATAGCTGTCATTTATAACTCTGCAGGTTTGTGAATTACAGTGCCTGTGATTTCCTTTCTTAACTCGTTTCCTTGAAAGCTGGCCACAGAACCGCAGGTTTGCTTCAGGCCATAATCAGGGTCCCGCACAGCACTCTGAGCCTTTGGTTAATTCCTCTTCCTGGTGGGAAATTAGAGTTAAATGTGCCCCTCCAGACACCTGCCTCACTCCCAGCCCCTTGGTGATGTGTGTCCTCTGGTTTGAGGCCACATGTGCTGGGTTCCTCACCTTTCGCAGATGTGGCCCCACTGGTGTGCGGACACTCCTGCCTGGTTCCCATCCCCTTGGTGATGTGAGCCCTCCAGTGAGAGTCTGATCCTGGTTGGGCTCCTCACACTTCTGTGAGGTGGGCCCTCTTCTCTGAGGTCACTCCTGCCTGGCTGACACACCCCGCCTTGGCGACGTCGGCCCTCTGGTGGCAGTTGGAGCCCGCTGGGAGCCTCCTCCCCTCAGTGATGAGACCCTCTGGCATCAGGCCCTAACTGCTGGTTACCCACATTTTCTGATACGTGCTAAGTGGTGTGAGGGCACTCCTGCCAGGTTCCCATCCCCATGTGCCTTCTGCTCTATGGTCCCAACACCTGTGTTGTTCACAGTTTCAGGATGTTGGCTCTCTGGTGTTAGTTCACTCAGGCCTAGATCCCATAGACTCTGTGCTCTGAGCCGCCTGCTGGGAGGTTCCTACTGCTGGATTCCTTACCATTTTTATTCTTTGGGTCCTGTGTTTTCATGCTCCTCCTTCCTGACTCACTCCCAGCCCCTTTGTGATGTGGGTCCTCTGGTTTGAGGCCACATGTGCCGGTTTCCTCACCTTTATTGATGTGGCCCCACTGGTGTGAGGACACTCCTGCCTGGTTCCCATCCCCTTGGTGATGGGGGCCCTCTGGTGAGAGTCTGATCCTGGCTGGATTCCTCACCCTTCTGGGAGGTGGGCCCTCTGCTGTGAGGTCACTCCTGCCTGGCTGGCACACATCACCTTGGCGATGTGGGTCCTCAGTTGGGAGTTGGTGCCTGCTGGGAGTCTCCTCCCCTCGGTAATGAGGGCCCTCTGGCGTCAGGCCCTAACTCATGGGCTCCCAAAATTTTCTGATATGTGCCCTGTCGTGCGAGTACACTCCTGCCACGTTCCCATCCCCATGGGGATGTGGGCCTTCTGCTCTGAGGTCCCACCAGCTGGATTGCTCACAGTGTCATGATGTGAGCCCTCTGCTGTGAGTTCACTGTGGCCTGGATCACATAGGCTCCGTACTCTGGGCCACCTGCTGGGGGGTTCCAACTGCTGGATTCCTCACATTTTTTATTCTGTGGGCCCTGTGTTGTTAGGCTACTCCTGCCTGCCTCACTCGGAGCACCTTGGAAATGTGGGTCCTCTGGTTTAGGCCACATGTGCTGGGTTCGTCACCTTTCTATAATGTGGCCACACTGGTGTGAGGACACTCCTGCTTTGTTCCGGTCCCCTTGGTGATGTGGGCTCTCTGGTGAGAGTCTTATCCTGGCTGGTTTCCTCACCCTTCTGTGAGGTAGGCCCTCTGCTGTGAGGTCACTCCTGCCTGACTGGCACACGTCACCTTGGCGACGTGGGCCCTCAGTTGGGAGTTGGTGCCTGCTGGGAGTCTCCTCCCCTCGGTAATGAGGGCCCTCTGGCGTCAGGCTCTAACTCCTGGGCTCCCAAAATTTTCTGATGTGCGCCCTGTGGTGTGAGTACACTCCTGCCAGGTTTCCAACCCCATGGGAATATGGGCCTTCTGCTCTGAGGTCCCAACGGTGGGTGGCTCAGTTTCATGATGAGGGCCCTCTGGTGTGAGTTCACTCCGGCCTGGATCCCATAGCCTCGCTGCTCCTGGCCGCCTGCGGGGAGGTTCCAACTGCGGGATTCCTCACCTTTTCTCTTCTATGGGCCCTCTGTTTGGAGACTCCTCCTGCCTGACTCACTCCCAGCCCCTTGGTGATGTGTGTCCTCTGATTTGAGGCCACGTGTGCTGGGTCCCTCACCTTTCGATGATGTGGCCCCGCTGGTGTGAGGACACTCCTGCCTGGTTTCTATCCCCTTGGTGATGTGGGCCCTCTGGTGAGAGTCTGATCCTGGCTGGGTTCCTCACCCTTCTGTGAGGTGGGCCCTCTGCTGTGAGGTCACTACTGACTGGCTGGCACACCCCGCCTTGGCGACATCGGCCCTCTTGTGGCAGTTGGAGCCTGCTGGGAGCCACCTCCCCTCGGTGATGAGGGCTCTCTAGCGTCAGGCCGTAACTGCTGGGTACCCACTTTTTCTGATACGTGCTAAGTGGTGCGAGGACACTCTTGCCATGTTCCCAAACCCATGGGGATGTGGGCCTTCTGCTGTGAGGTCCCAATGGCTGGGTTGCTCACAGTTTCATGATATGGGCCCTCTGCTGTGAGTTCACTGCAGCCTGGATCACATAGACTCGGTGCTCTGGGCCGCCTGCTGGGAGGTTCCCACTGCAGGATTCCTCAGCTTTTTTATTCTATGGGCCCTGTGTTGTGAGGCTACTCCTGCATGCCTCACTCCGAGCCCCTTGGAGATGTGGGTCTTCTGGTTTAGGCCACATGTGCTGGGTTCCTCACCTTTCTATGATGTGGTCACCCTGGTGTGAAGACAGTCCTGCCTGGTTCTGATCCTCTTGGTGATGTGGGCCCTCTGGTGAGAGTCTAATCCTCTTTGGGTTCCTCACACTTTTTTGAGGTTGGCCCTCTGCTCTGAGGTCACTCCTGCCTGGCTGGCACACCCCGCATTGGCGACGTTGGCCCTCTTGTAGCAGTTGGAGCCTGCTGGGAGCCTCCTCTCCTCGGTGATGAGGGCCCTCTGGCATCAGGCCCTAACTGCTGGGCTCCCCACATTTTCTGATGTGTGCCCACTGGTGCGATGACACTCCTGCTTGGTTCGCTTCCCCATGGGGATGTGGGCCTTGTGCTCTGAGGTCACAATGGCTAGGTTGCTCACAGTTTCATGATGAGGGCCCTCTGTTGTGAGTTCATCATTGCCTGGATCCCATAGCCTCGGTGCTCTGGGCCGCCTGCTGGGATGTTCCAACTGCTGGATTCCTCACCTTTTTTATACAATGGGCCACGTGTTTTGAGGTTCATCCTGCCTGCCTCGCTCCGAGACCCATGGAGATGTGGGTTCTCTGGTTTGAGGCCACATGTGCTGGGTACCTCAACTTGCGATGATGTGGCCCCACGGGTGTGAAGACACTCCTGCCTGGTTCCCAGCCCCTTGCTGATGTGGGCCCTCTGGTGAGAGTCTGATAATGGCTGGGTCCCTTACCCTTCTGTGAGGTGGGCCCTCTGATGTGAGGTCACTCCTGCCTGGCTGGCTCACGTCACCTTGGCGATGTGGGCCCTCTGTTGGCCACTGAAGCATGCTGGGAGCCCCCTACCCTCTTTAAGGAGGGCCTTGGAAAAAACGCATATGCACTTTTTGAACAAGTGCATCATTGTCGAGGTTCTGCCTCTTCTCCTATGCTTTCAGTGCATTTCCCGTCTACCTCCTGAAATCGTTTTCCTGGAATTCTGCCCCGCTTTCAAGTCCTCTTCGCAGCCTTCCTTCAATATATTTTTGGACGATAGCTGTCATTTATAACTCTGCAGGTTTGTGAATTACAGTGCCCCTGAGCTCCTTTGTTCAACTCGCTATCTTGTGAGCTGCCTGCACACCCGCAGTATTGCTTCAGGCCCTAATCTGGTTCCGGCACGGCATTCTGAGCCTTTGGTTAATTCCACTTCCTGGTGAGAAATGAGCATTAAATTGCCCGTGCAGACACCTACAGCTAGTCTCTCATTGGTTCTCCCTATTCCTGTTCATCTTGCGCAGAAATTGCAAACTGTGACAAACAGCAGGTTAAAGGCACTGACTCTCCAAGTGGGGAGAGTGTTAGTTAAGCATCTGGAATGGTGAACCCGAGTATAAAGGGACGAAAACTGAGATGCATTTGAAAACGTTTCCCAATCACATGGTGGACCATACTCTGGGTTTCCCATACATGATGTAGCGGAAGGAAGAATCCCTTAAACCTGGAGAGTTGGGACCCTTGGAATGGGTACCATGCAGTATGACTTCAAAGGGTCTGCAATTGCTCACCGAACCTCAACAATACTATCAGGGCGAAGTGTCCGGCCTTATGTCTCCCCAGCACTGGGTGTACATGTGGTAAATCCAGGTTGCATCAGAAGCCCTGAGTGAATTATTTAAGAATTGCTCTCTATTTCACTGTCATTGTGTTTTGTTTTTGAAATTTATTTTGATAATGTGATTTATCGGATTTTCACTGTTGCCTTTAGGCCACTGAACACACGCTGGATTCTCTTATGGACACATATAAATCCATGGGTTTTAAGATTCTTGCTAGGCAGGTATATTCCTAGGCGTTGAATATGGGGTGTTGAGCCCATTTCGTTGAGCAAGCAGTAGGTCTTGTCTATTACATATTTGGCTTATGGAACGGTATCAGTGCGAATTTCAATCTCTGTTTTTATGCAGCACCCGAACTCACCTTTCCCAAAAAGCAAGCATAAGTTGGTTTTCTAAATTTGAGACACTGTTCTGTTTTGTAATTCATTTCATGTGTAGCCAAGTTTACATTCCGTGTATTAGTGATATCTTATGATGTTTCTTTTTCTGTGTGACCTATTGCACGTAGAATCATCGTACCTGAATCCACTCATTATGCCGCTACGGGCCTGATGACATAGATTTCATTGCTGAGTGATATTCCATTGTACGTAAGAACCACAACTTCTTTATCCATTTTTCGCCCTCTGGGATATTTAACTTGTACCGTACAAGAGGTTCTTGTAAACAGAGCCGTTCCAAACTTTGGGGTGCCTGTGTGGTTTTGATTTTAATTTCCCTAAGCTATAGGACCATAAGTGGAAGTGCCATAGGCTGTGTTGCTTTGTTTCTTATGTGTTTCAGGAAATACCATACACTTCTCCAGAGTGGCTTTTGGCAATTCACATGCCGACCATCAGGATAACAATGCTCCCTCTTCTCCATGGCCTGTCCTGCCTTTCTGGATTTTACACTTTTTTCAGATGGCCCTTTTGACCGGGGGGCAGAGAGGCTTCATTTTAGTGCAGATTTCTTTACACGCTTGCTTGGTTGGCCAAAAAGGGCGTATGCGTTTTTTCCTGATTATATTCAGGAAAAAACGCATACGCCCTTTTTGGCCAAGTGCATCATTGTCGCTGTTCTCCGTCTTTTCCTAGGCTTTAAGTGCAATTCCAGTCTACCCCCTGAAATAGTTTTCCTGAATTTCTGCCCAAATTCTAAGTCCTCTTCGCAGATATACTTCAATATATTTTTGGACGATAGCTGTCATTTATAACTCTGCAGGTTTGTGAGTTACAGTGCCCCTGAGCTCCTTTCTTCATCTCGCTAACTTGTGAGCTGGCCGCAAACCCGCAGGATTGCTTCAGGCCCTTATCTGGTTCCAGCAGGGCATGCTGAGCCTTTGGTTAATTCCTCTTCCTGGTGGGAAATGAGCGTTAAATTTGCCCGTACAGAAACCTACAGCTAGTCTCTCATTGGTTCTCCCTATTCCTGTTCATCTTGCGCAGAAATTGCAAACTGTGCCCAACAGGAGGTTAAAGGCACTGACTCTCCAAGTGGGGAGAGTGTTCGTAAAGGGTCTGGAATGGTGAACCCGTGTAAAAGGGGAGGAAAACTGAGATGCATTTGAAAACGTTTGCCGGTCACACGGTCCACCATACTGTGGGTTTCCCATGCATGTTTTGAGCTGAAGGAAGAATCCCTTATAACTGGAGATTTGGGACCCATGGAATGGGTACCATGCAGTATGTCTTCAAAGGGTCTGCATTTGCTCATCGAACCTCACCAGTGCTATCAGCCCGAAGTGCCCAACCTTATGTCACACTCAGCTCTGGGTGTAGATGTGGTAAATCCAGGTTGCATCACAAGCCTGAATGAATTATTTAAGAATTGCTCTCTATTTCACTGTCCTTGTGTTTGGTTTTTGTAATTCATTTTGATAATGGGATTTATCGGATTTTCTCTGCTGCATTCATGTTGCTGTACACACGCTTCATTCCCTAACGGAGACATATAAATCCATGGGTTTGAAGATTCTTACCACTCAGGTGTATTCCTAGGCGTTGAATATGGGGTATTTAGTCCATTTCATTGCGCAAAGGGTAGGCCTTGACTATTACATATTTGGCTTATGTGAAGGTATCTGTGCTAATTTCTATCTCTGGTTTTATGCAGCACCCCAACTCACCTTTCCCCTTAAGCAAGCATAAGTTGGTTTTCTAAATTTGAGACCCTGTTCTGTTTTGTAATTCAGTTCATGTGTAGCCAAGTTTACATTCCGTGTAGTAGTGATATCTTATGATGTTTCATTTTCTGTGTGACTTATTTCACTTAGAATCATCGTACCTGAATCCACTCATTATGCCGCGACGGGCCTGATGACATAGATTTCATTGCTGAGTGATATTCCATTGTACGTACGTACCACAACTTCTTTATCCATTTTTCACATTCTGGGATATTTAACTTGTACCGTAGACGAGGTTCTTGTAAACAGAGCCGTCCGACACTTTGGGGTGGCTGTGTGTTTTTGATTTTAACATTCCTAAGCTATAGGACCATAAGGGGAAGTGCCATAGGCTCCGTTGCTTTGTTTTTTAGATGTTCCGGGAAACACCATACATTTTTCCAGACTGGCTGTTGGCAATTTACATCCCGCCCATCAGCATAACAAGGCTCGCTGTTCTCCATGGCCTGTGTTGCCTTTCTGGATTTTACACTTTTTTCAGATGGCCCTTTTGACCGGGGGGCAGTGAGACTTCATTGCAGTGCAGATTTCTTTAACATGCTTGCTTGGTTGGCCAAAAAGCGCATATGCTTTATTTCCTGAATAAATTCAGGAAAAAACGCATACGCCCTTTTTGGCCAAGAGCATCATTGTCGCCGTTCTGCCTCTTTTCCTATGCTTTAAATGCAATTCCCGTCTACCCCCTGAAATCGTTTTCCTGCAATTCTGCCCCGCTTACAAGTCGTCTTCGCAGCCTTCCTTCAATATATTTTTGGACGATAGCTGTCATTTATAACTCTGCATGTTTGTGAGTTACAGTGTCCCTGAGCTCCTTTCTTCAACTCGCAACTTGTGAGCTGGCCGCAAACCCGCAGGATTGCTTCAGGCCCTAATCTGTTTCCGGCACGGCATGCTGATCCTTTGGTTAATTCCTCTTCCTGCTGGGAAATTAGCATTAAATTTGCCCGTGCAGACACTTACTGCTAGTCTCTCATTGGTTCTCCCTATTCCTGTTCATCTTGCGCAGAAATTGCAAACTGTGCCCAACAGGAGGTTAAAGGCACTGACTCTCCAAGTGGGGAGAGTGTTAGTAAACGTTCTGGAATGGTGAACCCGAGTAAAAGGGGACGAAAACTGAGATGCATTTGAAAACGTTTGCCAGTCACACGGTGCACCATACTGTGGGTTTCCCATGCATGTTTTAGCTGAAGGAAGAATCGCTTAAACCTGGAGAGTTGGGACCCATGAAATGGGTACCATGCAGTATGACTTCAAATGGTGTGCATTGGCTCATCGAACCTCACCAATGCTATCAGCCCGAAGTGTCCAACTTTATGTCTCACTCAGCTCTGGATTTAGATGAGGTAAATCCAGGTTGCATCACAAGTCCTGAATGAATTATTTAAGAATTGCTCTCTATTTCACTGTCATTGTGTTTTGTTTTTGTAATTGATTTTGATAATGGGATTTATCGGATTTTCTCTGCTGCCTTCATGCAGCTGTACACACGTTTGATTCTCTTATGGAGACATATAAATCCATGGGTTTGAAGATTCTTACTAGTCAGGTGTATTCCTAGGCGTTGAATATAGGGTGTTTAGCCCATTTCGTTCAGCAAGGTGTAGGTCTTGACTATTACATATTTGACGTATGGAATGGTATCTGTGCTAATTTCTATCTCTGGTTTTATGCAGCACCCCAACTCCCCTTTCCCCTTAAGCAAACATAAGTTGGTTTTCTAAATTTGAGACCCTGTTCTGTTTGGTAATTCAGTTATTGTGTAGCCAAGATTACATTCGGTGTATTAGAGATATCTTATGATGTTTCATTTTCTGTGTGACTTATTTCTCTTAGAATCATCATACCTGAATCCACTCATTATGCCACGACGGGCCAGGTGACATAGATTTCATTGGTGAGTGATATTCCTTTGTACATACGTACCACAACTTCTTTATCGATTTTTCACTTTCTGGGATATTTAACTTGTACCGTAGACGGGGTTTTGTAAACAGAGCCGTCTGAAACTTTGAGGTGGCTGTGTGTTTTTGATTTTAATTTCCCTAAGCTATAGGACCATAAGTGGAAGTGCCGTAGGCTCCGTTGCTTTGTTTTTTAGGTGTTTCAGGAAACACAATACACTTCTCCAGAGTGGCTCTTGGCAATTTACATCCCACCCATGAGCATAACAAGGCTCACTGTTCTCCATGGCCTGTGCTGCCTTTCTGGATTTTACACTTTTTTCAGATGGCCCTTTTGACAGGGGGGAGTGAGACTTCATTGTAGTGCAGATTTCTTTAACATGCTTGCCTGGTTGGCCAAAAAGTGCGTATGCGTTTTTTCCTGAATATATTCAGGAAAAAACGCATACGCCCTTTTTGGCCAAGTGCATCATTGTCGACGTTCTGCCTCTTTTCCTATGCTTTAAATGCAATTCCAGTCTACCCCCTGAAATCGTTTTCCTGCAATTTTGCCCCGCTTTCAAGTCCTCTTCCCAGCCTTCTTTCAATAAATTTTTGGACGATAGCTGTCATTTATAACTCTGCAGGTTTGTGAATTACAGTGCCCCTGAGTTCCTTTGTTCAAATCGCTTTCTTTTGAGCTGGCCGCAAACCCGCAGGATTGCTTCAGGCCCTAATCTGGTTCCGGCACGGCATGCTGAGTGTTTGGTTAATTCCTCTTCCTGGATGGAAATGAGCATTAAATTTGCCTGTGCAGACACCTACAGCTAGTCTCTCATTGGTTCTCCCTATTCCTGTTCATCTTGCGCAGAAATTGCAAACTGTGCCAAACAGGAGGTTAAAGGCACTGACTCTCCAAGTGGGGAGAGTGTTAGTAAAGGGTCTGGAATTGTGAACCCGAGTAAAAGGGGATAAAAACTGAGATGCATTTGAAAATGTTTCCCAGTCACACGGTGCAGCATACTGTGGGCTTCCCATGCATGCTTTAGCTGAAGGAAGAATCGCTTAAACCTGGAGAGTTGGGACCCATGGAATGGGTACCATGCAGTATGACTTCAAATGGTCTGCATTTGCTCATCGAACCTCACCAATGCTATCAGCCCGAAGTGTCCAACTTTATGTCTCACTCAGCTCTGGGTGTAGATGAGGTAAATCCAGGTTGCATCACAAGCCCTGAATGAATTATTTAAGAATTGCTCTCTATTTCACTGTCATTGTGTTTTGTTTTTGTAATTCATTTTGATAATAGGATTTATCGGATTTTCTCTGCTGCATTCATGCAGCTGTACACACGCTTGATTCTCTTATGGAGACATATAAATCCATGGGTTTGAAGATTCTTACTAGTCAGGTGTATTCCTAGGCGTTGAATATAGGGTGTTTAGCCCATTTCGTTGAGCAAGGGGTAGGTCTTGACTATTACATATTTTTTTTTTTTTTTTTGCTGTACGCGGGCCTCTCAGTGTTGTGGCCTCTCCCGTTGCGGAGCACAGGCTCCGGACGCGCAGGCTCAACGGCCATGACTCACGGGGCCAGTAGCTCCGCGGCATGTGGGATCCTCTCGGACCGGGGCACGAACCCGCGTCCCCTGCATCGGCAGGCGAACTCTCAACCAGTGCGCCACCAGGGAAGCCCCCTTGACTATTACATATATGACGTATGGAATGGTATCTGTGCTAATTTCTATCTCTCGTTTTATGCAGCACCCCAACTCACCTTTCCCCTTAAGCAAACATAAGTTGGTTTTCTAAATTTGAGACCCTGTTCTGTTTTGTAATTCAGTTCATGTGTAGCCAAGATTACATTCGGTGTATTAGTGATATCTTATGATGTTTCATTTTCTGTGTGACTTATTTCTCTTAGAATCATCGTACCTGAATCCACTCATTATGCCACGACGGGCCAGATGACATAGATTTCATTGGTGAGTGATATTCCATTGTACGTACGTACCACAACTTCTTTATCCATTTTTCGCTTTCTGGGATATTTAACTTGTACCGTAGACGAGGTTCTTGTAAAGAGAGCCGCCCGAGATTTTTGGGTGGCTGTGTGTTTTTGATTTTAATTTCCCTAAGCTATAGGACCATAAGTGGAAGTGACATAGGCTCCATAGCTTTGTTTTTTCGGTGTTCCGGGAAACACCATACACTTCTCCAGAGTGGCTGTTGGCAATTTACTTCCCGCCCATCAGCATAACAAGGCTCCCTGTTCTCCATGGCCTGTGCTGCCTTTCTGGATTTTACACTTTTTTCAGATGGCCCTTTTGACCGGGGGGCAGTGAGACTTCATTGTAGTGCAGATTTCTTTAACACGCTTGCTTGGTTGGCCAAAAAGGGCGTATGCGTTTTTTCCTGAATATATTCAGGAAAAAACGCATACGCCCTTTTTGGCCAAGAGCATCATTGTCGACGTTCTGCCTCTTTTCCTATGCTTTAAATGCAATTCCCGTCTACCCCTTGAAATCGTTTTCCTGCATTTCTGCCCCACTTACAAGTCGTCTTCGCAGCCTTCCTTCAATATATTTTTGGACGATAGCTGTCATTTATAACTCTGCAGGTTTGTGAGTTACAGTGCCCCTGAGCTCCTTTCTTCAACTCGCTATCTTGTGAGCTGGCCGCAAACCCACAGGATTGCTTCAGGCCCTAATCTGGTTCCGGCACGGCATGCTGAGCCTTTGGTTAATTCCTCTTCCTGGTGGGAAATGAGCGTTAAATTTGCCCGTGCAGACACCTAGAGCTAGTCTCTCATTCGTTCTCCCTATTCCTTTTCATCTTGCGCAGAAATTGCAAACTGTGCCCAACAGGAGGTTAAAGGCACTGACTCTCCAAGTGGGGAGAGTGTTCGTAAAGGTCTGGAATGGTGAACCCGAGTAAAAGGGGAAGAAAACTGAGATGCATTTGAAAACGTTTGCCAGTCACACGGTGCACCATACTGTGGGTTTCCCATGCATGTTTTAGCTGAAGGAAGAATCCCTTAAATTTGGAGAGTTGGGACCCATGGAATGGGTACCATGCTGTATGACTTCAAAGGGTCTGCATTTGCTCATCGAACCTCACCAATGCTATCAGCCCGAAGTGCCCAACCTTATGTCTCACTCAGCTCTGGGTGTAGATGTGGTAAATCCAGGTTGCATCATAAGCCCTGAATGAATTATTTAAGAGTTGCTCTCTATTTCACTGTCCTTGGGTTTTGTTTGTGTAATTCATTTTGATAATGGGATTTATCGGATTTTCTCTGCTGCATTCATGCCGCTGTACACACGCTTCATTCTCTTACGGAGACATATAAATCCATGGGTTTGAAGATTCTTACTAGTCAGGTGTATTCCTAGGCGTTGAATATGGGGTGTTTAGTCCATTTCATTGAGCAAGGGGTAGGTCTTGACTATTACATATTTGGCTTATGGAAAGGTATCTGTGCTAATTTCTATCTCTGGTTTTATGCAGCACCCCAACTCACCTTTCCCCTTAAGCAAGCATAAGTTGGTTTTCTAAATTTGAGACCCTGTTCTGTTTTGTAATTCAGTTCATGTGTAGCCAAGTTTACATTCCGTGTATTAGTGATATCTTATGATGTTTCATTTTCTGTGTGACTTATTTCACTTAGAATCATCGTACCTGAATCCACTCATTATGCCGCGACGGGCCTGATGACATAGATTTCATTGCTGAGTGATATTCCACTGTACGTACGTACCACAACTTCTTTATCCATTTTTCACATTCTGGGATATTTAACTTGTACCGTAGAGGAGGTTGTTGTAAACAGAGCCGTCCGACAATTTGGGGTGGGTGTGTGTTTTTGATTTTAATTTCCCTAAGCTATAGGACCATAAGTGGAAGTGCCGTAGGCTCCGTAGCTTTGTTTTTTCGGTGTTCCGGGAAACACCATACACTTCTCCAGAGTGGCTGTTGGCAATTCACATCCCACGCATCAGCATAACAAGGCTCCCTGTTCTCCATGGCCTGTGCTGCCTTTCTGGATTTTACACTTTTTTCAGATGGCCCTTTTGACCGGGGGGCAGTGAGACTTCATTGTAGTGCAGATTTCTTTAACATGCTTGCTTGGTTGGCCAAAAAGGGCGTATGCGTTTTTTCCTGAATATATTCAGGAAAAAACGCATACGCCCTTTTTGGCCAAGAGCATCATTGTTGACGTTCTGCCTCTTTTCCTATGCTTTAAATGCAATTCCCGTCTACCCCCTGAAATCGTTTTCCTGTAATTCTGCCCCACTTACAAGTCGTCTTCGCAGCCTTCCTTCAATATATTTTTGGACGATAGCTGTCATTTATAACTCTGCAGGTTTGTGAGTTACAGTGCCCCTGAGCTCATTTCTTCACCTCGCTATCTTGTGAGCTGGCCGCAAACCCACAGGATTGCCTCAGGCCCTAATCTGGTTCCGGCACGGCATGCTGAGCCTTTGGTTAATTCCTCTTCCTGGTGGGAAATGAGCGTTAAATTTGCCCGTGCAGACACCTACAGCTAGTCTCTCATTGGTTCTCCCTATTCCTTTTCATCTTGCGCAGAAATTGCAAACTGTGCCCAACAGGAGGTTAAAGGCACTGACTCTCCAAGTGGGGAGAGTGTTCGTAAAGGGTCTGGAATGGTGAACCCGAGTAAAAGGGGACGAAAACTGAGATGCATTTGAAAACGTTTGCCGGTCACACGGTGCACCATACTGTGGGTTTCCCATGCATGTTCTAGCTGAAGGAAGAATCCCTTAAACTTGGAGAGTTGGAACCCATGGAATGGGTACCATGCTGTATGACTTCAAAGGGTCTGCATTTGCTCATCGAAGCTCACCAATGCTATCAGCCCGAAGTGCCCAACCTTATGTCTCACTCAGCTCTGGGTGTAGATGTTGTAAATCCAGGTTGCATCACAAGCCCTGAATGAATTATTTAAGAATTGCTCTCTATTTCACTGTCCTTGGGTTTTCTTTGTGTAATTCATTTTGATAATGGGATTTATCGGATTTTCTCTGCTGCATTCATGCCGCTGTACACACGCTTCATTCTCTTACGGAGACATATAAATCCATGGGTTTGAAGATTCTTACTAGTCAGGTGTATTCCTAGGCGTTGAATATGGGGTGTTTAGTCCATTTCGTTGAGCAAGGGGTAGGTCTTGACTATTACATATTTGGCTTATGGAAAGGTATCTTTGCTAATTTCTATCTCTGGTTTTATGCAGCACCCCAACTCACCTTTCCCCTTAAGCAAGCATAAGTTGGTTTTCTAAATTTGAGACCCTGTTCTGTTTTGTAATTCAGTTCATGTGTAGCCAAGTTTACATTCCGTGTATTAGTGATATCTTATGATGTTTCATTTTCTGTGTGACTTATTTCACTTAGAATCATCGTACCTGAATCCACTCATTATGCCGCGACGGGCCTGATGACATAGATTTCATTGCTGTGTGATATTCCATTGTACGTACGTACCACAAATTCTTTATCCATTTTTCACATTCTGGGATATTTAACTTGTACCGTAGACGAGGTTCTTGTGAACAGAGCCGCCCGAGACTTTTGGGTGGCTGTGTGTTTTTGATTTTAATTTTCCTAAGCTATAGGACCATAAGGGGAAGTGCCATAGGCTCTTTTGCTTTGTTTTTTAGATGTTCCAGGAAACACCATACACTTCTCCAGAGTGGCTGTTGGCAATTTACATCCCGCCCATCAGCATAACAAGGCTCGCTGTTCTCCATGGCCTGTGCTGCCTTTCTGGATTTTACACTTTTTTCAGATGGCCCTTTTGACCGGGGGGCAGTGAGACTTCATTGTAGTGCAGATTTCTTTAACATGCTTGCTTGGTTGGCCAAAAAGGGCGTATGCGTTTTTTCCTGAATATATTCAGGAAAAAAACGCATACGCCCTTTTTGGCCAAGAGCATCATTGTCGACGTTCTGCCTCTTTTCCTATGCTTTAAATGCAATTCCCGTCTACCCCCTGAAATCGTTTTCCTGCAATTCTGCCCCACTTTCAAGTCGTCTTCGCAGCCTTCCTTCAATATATTTTTGGACGATAGCTGTCATTTATAACTCTGCAGGTTTGTGAGTTACAGTGCCCCTGAGCTCATTTCTTCAACTCGCTATCTTGTGAGCTGGCCGCAAACCCACAGGATTGCCTCAGGCCCTAGTCTGGTTCCGGCAAGGCATGCTGAACCTTTGGTTAATTCCTCTTCCTGGTGCGAAATGAGCATTAAATTTGCCCGTGCAGACACCTACAGCTAGTCTCTCATTGGTTCTCCCTATTCCTGTTCATCTTGCGCAGAAATTGCAAACTGTGCCAAACAAGAGGTTAAAAGTACAGACTCTCCAAGGTGGAGAGTGTTATTAAAGGGTCTGGAATGGTGTACCCAAGTAAAACGAGACGAAAACTGAGATGCATTTGAAAACGTTTCCCCGTCACATGGTGCACCATAATGTGGGTTTCCCATGCATATTTTAGCTGAAGGAAGAATCCCTTAAACCTGGCAGTTGGGACCCATGGAATGGCTACCATGCAGTATGACTTCAAAGGGTCTGCATTTGCTTATCGAACCTCACCAATGCTATCAGCCCAAAGTGTCCAACCTTATGTCTCACTCAGCTCTGGGTGTATATGTGGTAAATCCAGGTTGCATCACAAG
Organism: Delphinapterus leucas; assembly: GCF_059928025.1. Taxonomy (NCBI): domain Eukaryota; kingdom Metazoa; phylum Chordata; class Mammalia; order Artiodactyla; family Monodontidae; genus Delphinapterus; species Delphinapterus leucas. The sequence continues at coordinate 2,794,065 of NW_028322254.1, read as the reverse complement.
CCCTGAATGAATTATTTAAGAATTGCTCTCTATTTCACTGTCCTTGGGTTTTGTTTGTGTAATTCATTTTTACAATGGGATTTATCGGATTTTCTCTGCTGCATTCATGCCGCTGTACACACGCTTCATTCTCTTACGGAGGCATATGAATCCATGGGTTTGAAGATTCTTACTAGTCAGGTGTATTCCTAGGTGTTGAATATGTGGTGTTTAGTCCATTTCGTTGAGCAAGTGGTGGGTCTTGACTATGACATATTTGGCTTATGGAAAGTTATCTGTGCTAATTTCTATCTCTGGTTTTATGCAGCACGCCAACTCACCTTTCCCCTTAAGCAAGCATAAGTTGGTTTTCTAAATTTGAGACCCTGTTCTGTTTTGTAATTCAGTTCATGTGTAGCCAAGTTTACATTCCGTGTATTAGTGATATCTTATGATGTTTCATTTTCTGTGTGACTTATTTCACTTAGAATCATCGTACCTGAATCCACTCATTATGCCGCGATGGGCCTGATGACATAGATTTCATTGCTGAGTGATATTCCATTGTACGTACGTACCACAGCTTCTTTATCCATTTTTCACATTCTGGGATATTTAACTTGTACCGTAGATGAGGTTCTTGTAAACAGAGCCGTCCGACACATTGGGGTGGCTGTGTGTTTTTGATTTTAATTTCCCTAAGCTATAGGACCATAAGTGGAAGTGCCGTAGGCTCCGTAGCTTTGTTTTTTCGGTGTTCCGGGAAACACCATACACTTCTCCAGGGTGGCTGTTGGCAATTTACATCCCGCCCATCAGCATAACAAGGCTCCCTGTTCTCCATGGCCTGTGCTGCCTTTCTGGATTTTACACTTTTTTCAGATGGCCCTTTTGACCGGGGGGCAGTGAGACTTCATTGTAGTGCAGATTTCTTTAACATGCTTGCTTGGTTGGCCAAAAAGGGCGTATGCGTTTTTTCCTGAATATATTCAGGAAAAAACGCATACGCCCTTTTTGGCCAAGAGCATCATTGTCGACGTTCTGCCTCTTTTCCTATGCTTTAAATGCAATTCCCGTGTACCCCCTGAAATCGTTTTCCTGCAATTCTGCCCCACTTACAAGTCGTCTTCGCAGCCTTCCTTCAATATATTTTTGGACGATAGCTCTCATTTATAACTCTGCAGGTTTGTGAGTTACAGTGCCCCTGAGCTCCTTTCTTCAACTCGCTATCTTGTGAGCTGGCCGCAAACCCGCAGGATTGCCTCAGGCCCTAATCTGGTTCTGGCACGGCATGCTGAGCCTTTGGTTAATTCCTCTTCCTGGTGGGAAATGAGCGTTAAATTTGCCCGTGCAGACACCTAGAGCTAGTCTCTCATTCGTTCTCCCTATTCCTTTTCATCTTGCGCAGAAATTGCAAACTGTGCCCAACAGGAGGTTAAAGGCACTGACTCTCCAAGTGGGGAGAGTGTTCGTAAAGGGTCTGGAATGGTGAACCTGAGTAAAAGGGTACGAAAACTGAGATGCATTTGAAAACGTTTGCCAGTCACACGGTGCACCATACTGTGGGTTTCCCATGCATGTTTTAGCTGAAGGAAGAATCCCTTAAACTTGGAGAGTTGGGACCCATGGAATGGGTACCATGCTGTATGACTTCAAAGGGTCTGCATTTGCTCATCGAACCTCACCAATGCTATCAGCCCGAAGTGCCCAACCTTATGTCTCACTCAGCTCTGGGTTTAGATGAGGTAAATCCAGGTTGCACCACAAGCCCTGAATGAATTATTTAAGAATTGCTCTCTATTTCACTGTCATTGTGTTTTGTTTTTGTAATTCATTTTGATAATGGGATTTATCGGATTTTCTCTGCTGCCTTCATCCAGCTGTACACATGTTTGATTCTCTTATGGAGACATTTAAATCCATGGGTTTGAAAATTCTTTCTAGTCAGGTGTATTCCTAGGCGTTGAATATAGGGTGTTTAGCCCATTTCGTTGAGCAAGGGGTAGGTCTTGACTATTACATATTTGACGTATGGAATGGTATCTGTGCTAATTTCTATCTCTGGTTTTATGCAGCAACCCAACTCACCTTTCCCCTTAAGCAAACATTAGTTGGTTTTCTAAATTTGAGACCCTGTTCTGTTTTGTAATTCAGTTCATGTGTAGCCAAGATTACATTCCGTGTATTAGTGATATCTTATGATGTTTCATTTTCTGTGTGACTTATTTCTCTTAGAATCATCGTACCTGAATCCACTCATTATGCCACGACGGTCCAGATGACATAGATTTCATTCGTGAGTGATATTCAATTGTACGTACGTACCACAACTTCTTTATCCATTTTTTGCTTTCTGGGATATTTAACTTGTACCGTAGACGAGGTTCTTGTAAACAGAGCTGTCTAAAGCTTTGGGGTGGCTGTGTGTTTTTGATTTTAATTTCCCTAAGCTATAGGACCATAAGTGGAAGTGCCATAGGCTCCGTTGCTTTGTTTTTTAGGTGTTTCAGGAAACACCATACACTTCTCCAGAGTGGCTGTTGGCAATTTACATCCCACCCATCAGCATAACAAGGCTCCCTGTTCTCCATGGCCTGTGCTGCATTTCTGCATTTTACACTTTTTTCAGATGGCCCTTTTGACCAGGGGGCAGTGAGACTTCATTGTAGTGCAGATTTCTTTAACATGCTTGCTTGGTTGGCCAAAAAGGGCGTATGCGTTTTTTCCTGAATATATTCAGGAAAATTCGCATACGCCCTTTTTGGCCAAGTGCATCATTGTCGACGTTCTGCCTCTTTTCCTATGCTTTAAATGCAATTCCAGTCTACCCCCTGAAATCGTTTTCCTGCAATTCTGCCCCGCTTTCAAGTCGTCTTCGCAGCCTTCCTTCAATATATTTTTGGATGATAGCAGTCATTTATAACTCTGCAGGTTTGTGAATTACAGTGCCCCTGAGCTCCTTTCTTCAAATCGCTTTCTTGTGAGCTGGCCGCAAACCGGCAGGATTGCTTCAGGACCTAATCTAGTTCCGGCACGGCATGCTGAGCGTTTGGTTAATTCCTCTTCCTGGTGGGAAATGAGCGTTAAATTTGCCCGTGCATACACCTACAACTAGTCTCTCATTGGTTCTCCCTATTCCTGTTCATCTTGCGCAGAAATTGCAAACTGTGCCAAACAGGAGGTTAAAGGCACTGACTCTCCAAGTGGGGAGAGTGTTAGTAAAGGGTCTGGAATTGTGCACCCGAGTAAAAGGGGACGAAAACTGAGATGCATTTGAAAATGTTTCCCGGTCACACGGTGCACCATATTGTGGGTTTCCTATGCATGTTTTAGCTGAAGGAAGAATCGCTTAAACGTGGAGAGTTGGGACCCATGGAAAGGGTACCATACAGTATGACTTCAAATGGTCTGCATTTGCTCATTGAACCTCACCAATGTTATCAGCCCGATGTCTCCAAACTTATGTCTCACGCAGCTCTGGGTGTAGATGAGGTAAATCCAGGTTGCATCACAAGCCCTGAATGAATTATTTAAGAATTGCTCTCTATTTCACTGTCATTGTGTTTTGTTTTTGAAATTTATTTTGATAATGGGATTTAGCTGATTTTCACTGCTGCGTTTTTGTCACTGTACACACGCTTGATTCTCTTATGGAGACATATAAATCCATAGGTATTAAGACTCTTACTCATCCTGTATATTCCTAGGCACTGAATATGGGGTGTTGAGTCCATTTCGTTGACCAGGAAGTAGGTTTTTTCTATTACATATTTGGCTTATGGAACGGTATCTGTGCTAATTTCAATCTCTGGTTTTATGCAGCACCCCAACTCTCCTTGATCCTTAAGCAAGCATAAGTTGGTTTTCTAAATTTGAGACCCCGTTCTCTTTTGTAATTCAGTTCATTTGTAGCCACGTTTACATTCCATGTATTAGTAATATCGTATGTCTTTGTCTTTTTGAATTATGTGACTTCAAATGATCATACGTAACTCCTCTGGGGTTGTTACAACTGGCCATGTTTCATTGATTTTCAGGCTGAGTAATATTCCACTCTACATAAGTGCCACACCTCTGTCCATTTTTTCCCTCCAGAGACATATAAATTATAACCTAATCGAGGATATATTAAACAGAGAGGCGGTAAACATTGGGGTGCCTGTGTCCTCTCGATTTTTCTTTTTCCCAAGATATACGTCCATGAGTGCAAGTGCCCTGTGCTCTGTAGCTCATTTTTTAGATGCTTTAGTAATCACAATACACTTTTCCAGAGTGACCGTTGGCAATATACATTTCCACTATAAGCCTCACAGGGCTCCCTTTTCTCCTTGCCCTGTCCTGCATTTCTGGTGTTTACACTTTATGAGGAAGGCTCTTCTGACTGATGCGAAGTGATATGTTTTGTAGTATTGATTTCCAGTGCCCACCTGTTTGGTTGGCTAAAAAAGTGTATGCCCTTTTCTTGAATATATACAGAAAAAGATGCATACACCCTTTTTGGCCAACTGCAATGTTGGCAATGTTCAGCCCCTTTTCTTGTGCTTAATGGCGAGTCCTTTCTACCTCATCCAATCCCTTTCCTGCCATTCTCCGTTGCTTACAAGTCCTTTTCTCTGACTTTCCTCAAGACATTTTTCAGTGATAGATATTTTCAACTCTGCAGTTTCGTGAATTTTAGTGTCCCTGAGTTCCATTTTTCAACTTGTGTTTATGGGAACTGGCCACAAAGCAGCGGGATTTCCTCAAGCCCTATTCTGTTTCCATGGGCAACCCTAGCCTTTGGTCAATTCGTCTTCCTGATTGGAAATTAGAGTGACATATGTCTGTCCGAAAACCTAGGACTTGTCTCTCATTGTTCCTCCTCCTTCTGCTTCATCCTTGGACAAATTCCAAACTGTGTGCAACAGGATGTTGACAGTGCTGACATCTCCAAGTGGGGAGACTGTTAGTAAAGACGCCGGAGTGGTGAACCCGAGCACCAGGAGATGAGGAGATGAGATGCCTTTTCCAAACTCTTCCCGATCAGACGATATACCATCCTCTGGGTGTGACAGGCATGTTTTAGCTGTAGGAAGTGTCCCGTTCATGTGAGGAGAACACCAGGGCTTTTTCAAAATCAGTGTCTCTCCGCTACCCAAACTGGGGAATTTTTTAAGCTACGGCTACACATATGTTCATTAAGGGCCTTGGGAAGTAGGCAGAGTCCAAACTTTAGATGATTGAAGTCTTCAGGGTCAGAAGCACTGACCACCGGCTTCCCTTAGGTTCCATTTTAACTGTCATTGATAGATGATGTCAATAAAAATATCTATTCTTTTTCAGATTATTTCCCCTTATAGGTTATTGCAAAATATTGAGTGTAGTTCCCTGTGCTATAGAGTAGTTCCTTGTTGACGATCTATTTTATACATAGCAGTGTGTATGTGTTAATCCCAAACTGTTAATTTATCCCTCCTCCCACCTTTCCACTTTGGTAATAATAAATTATAAGATTTTATACTTCTCAGAAATGGGGGAGCTGAATGAGAGGTATCATTTTCAATGGAAAAGCATTTAAAACAAGGTTGAAGCTTTAACCAAGATTATTAGATGTACATCCTTGGAAAGAAATCACTTCGCTTCTCTAATATTGACCTGACAAATAAGACAAACCTTTTCACTGAACTTGCTTATAATAAAGTGATGGAAATATCAAATGGAAGTGTTAGAAACATCTTATTTTACCCGAGCCTTATACACTGTTCTATGTTAATTATAGTTTGGCTCACACATCTGTTCATTGAAGTTACAACGTTCTCAATTTCTGTTACTGATCCTCCAGAGTGGACCCCAACAAGTGTCCCCACGCCCAGTGTCATTGGAGCCAAAAGATCGAGACTGAGTTTGGTTCAGAAGCAAAGGAAACTTTATATTTTGATCAGCGAATGGAGAGGTGAGAGCATGTGCTACCCCGTGGGCTGTGGGCTGGGCTGCTGTGTAGAGATCCTGTCAGATTCAGTGGGAGGGAGGGGGCAGAGCTCTCGAGGGCCCTGTTGGCTGCAGCTCAGGCTCTATATCGCGGAGTCTGCACTGGGCCCCAGGACCTGATGTGTCGACCCAGCCATTCTGTACTAGGAAATCTGGTCTGAAGTGCCGGGTGTGGAACCTCTGTATGCGGGACCCTAGGAGCACATGAAATTAGACAAAGCACAAAGGATAAAAAAGGTTAGACTTTATTTTATTGCCCAGATTCTATTTTTATCTCCCAGGGATTTTTAATGGGCTTTGCCTGGGACAAACCCCTCTTCTGCCTTTTGTCCTCTTCCTCATTCTTGGAGTGCTGAGGGTGCAGACCCTTCTTCTGTAACTGCTGAGTGCTGAGTTAGGAGCCCTTATACCCGTGGGCGAGGGTCAGAACTTCTCCCCAGCAGCCTCTAGGTGACGTTGATTGTCCCCAGGCCTCCAGTCTCCCTGTTCATCTGCCTGAGCACGAGCATTGGAAGTGTTATAGATTCTAATGACCTTTAAGGGTCCGGGAAGGAAATGTGCAGTGACGCTGTGAGGTCCACTTTCACCCCGCCACACATTTGTTCAGACACTTTAGGCTGACCGTTTCTGCCAGCCTAGATGCTCTGACTAGTAGTCTGCACTTTCTTCAATTAGGCCTCTGAATTAACGTAAAAACAGCACCAGGTGTCAGGACCCTGCCTGCTCAACTCCCGGACAGTCCAGGGTCAGTGGTGATGAAGGACCATGATGGCCACTGAGTCAACAGCCTTTTGAAGTAAACAGGAGTCCAGCCGGTCTTACTGGTCACCATCATCACGGTGTCTGTAGGCTTTTCTATGGTGACAGCGTGATATACGGTTCCCCTGCCAAGATTATTACCTCCCCTCTGGGTGCAGTAAGTCCTGCAAGCAGTAGTCTACTCTTTTGTGACACACTCTTGTTGTTTTATGAGAGAAACTCCAGGTCAAGTGATGGTCACATGTGTCGTCATGGTGCCCCGTTGCCCCCGGATATCTCTCTGGATGTTGGAGTAGGAGGGCTTCCTCACTGGAGGTCAGTGTGCCCACGGAGCAAACCCTGCAACTTCAGGGCATGGTTGGGTGTTAGGAACACCACGTGGGGTCCTTTTCCCTTAGGAGGGAGGTGGCCTTTTGGGCTGCTGATTTCCAGGTTTTTAGATACCGCCAGTATGTTGGCCAGATGTTGCAGTGGGCCAAGCCCCTTGGTGACTATAGTTTATCCTACCTGGATGGCATTCTTGCATTGTTCCATTTCAAGTGGTCCCAGGTTTTGCACTAATACTCCAATGGCAATTCACCTTTCACCAGGAATGTAAAGGTCAAAGGGTTTAGCTAAATTAGGGAGTTCCAGGGCAAGGGTCTGAATTGACTGCTCTTTCCATTCTTGAAAGGCCACTTCTGGATTCTATTCAAAAGGATCATCATCTTTTCCTTTCAGTGTTTCATATAGAGGCCCAGCTAGTAGACTGTAGTTAGGGATCCAGAAGCAGCAAACTCTGGCCTCCCCAGGAACCCCTAAGCTGTCTTCTAGTTTTAGAAAGGGGTAAGGCTGTAAATTGTTTCTTCCCTTTCCTGGGATGAGCTTCTCCGACCTTCTGTGAGAATGAAGCCCAGGCAGGTCACCGTAGTCTGTGATATTTGAGCTTTTTCTTGGACAACTTCTATCCTTTATTGGCTTGGTAGTTCAGAGGCCTCCTTAGTAGGGCTGGTGATCAGAATGTCGTCAGCATATTGAAGGAGTGTTTCCTTTTCCAGAGGTAGAACTTTTACGTCTTTAGCTAAGCTTTCCCCAAAGATGGTGTGGGAATTTTTGAACACTTGGGGCAAGACGGCCTGGATGTATTGTTTTAGTTGTATGTTGAGTCCTGCCACTTACAAGCCAAAATTTCTTGTGACTCTGGGACTAATGGCATACAAAAGAAGGCATCATTGAAGACTAATACAGAATACCGTCTCCTGGTGGTTGGTAGAATGACCAGCAGGGTGTAGGAATTAGGAACTACTGGAGGTATATACTCGGTGGCTTCACTGACGATCCTGACATCTTTACCAGGCCCCTGGCAGCCCATGGGGCTCTCGTGGTCAGGCCAATCTCAGGATATGGAGCTCACCTGGGCAGGTACCCCACCTCCACACCAGCCCATGGGGCTCTCATGGTCAGGCCCATCCCAGGATATGGGGTTCCCTGGGCAGGTCCCCTGCAGCCCATGGGGCTCTCGTGGTCAGCTCCCTCCCAGGATACAGAGCTACACTTGCAGGTACTGTGGCAGGGCAGGGCACACAGGAACCGTGCACATTGCCCTCATTGCAGAGCACTCTCAGCTCACCTGTCACTCAGATCTGACACAGAGCACCTCAGAGCAGGACTTGAACTAACAAATAGCAACTCCGACAGGTCTGTGACCCTGGGCATCACTCTGTACGGCCTGCCACCACCTGGTCTTCCAGAGACTTCCACTGCACCCGGGGCACCAGGCCTCTGTCTCCACCCACCACCCACCCCTCCTCTCCCTGACTCCTGGGGTCCTCTTATTAGGCCAGGGTTTTCTTGAAGCTGTCTCCCACTCATGGGCCAGATAAAATGATTAGAATACAAGCCAGAGCTGCAGCCCATTGTCTATCCTGACTCTCAAGAGCCCACACCTGTTCCTTGGACCTGGCCGATTCAGCAAGTTCCATTTTCTGCAACTGTGAGACCCTGAGGGGTGATGATTGGCTGACCTGGGCAGCCTGACCATGCCGGCCAGCCCTCCCCAGGTGTGCCTGTTTTGAGATCAATATAAACACCGCTCCAGGCAGCAAGAACCCCTGCAGCTGTGCCTGACGCCATTTTCTCTGCCCTGTCAGCAGTCTCGGGGCTGGGCTGGTGGGAGGGAGTGACAGGTCACGGCGTTGTGGGTGGCCCAGTGTGAGTGGGGCTCTGCTGGACTTTCTGCAGCAGTTGTCAAGATGCCACCTGCTAAAGAAGAGGATGTGTCACCCATACCTGGCGCTGGAATTTCTCCCTGGGCAGACGTGAGGAAGGAAGAAATCAGTGGGGGCCGGGACAGGAGGGGTATCTCAGGCAGGGAAATGGAAAGCTTCCAGAAGAGCACCCAGGGCCAGGACCATCCTGGCTGGCCTGCAGGCACCAAGTTGGCTGGCATGCAATCACTCGTGTGGCTCCATTGCCCTTCCTCTAGGCTTTCAAGTCCTTGAACATATTCAGGTGTTTTATCTGGGAAGGGTGGGAACATTTCAGCAGCAGCTGGCCTGGGGCTCGGACCACGTTTACTCACAGATGCCTCAGCACGGTCCCCCAGCTTTGCAATGAGGACGCTTGTTGCGTGGGGCCTGCTGGCTGTATGGGAGATGATTCCCCACCACTGACCAACTTCAGAATTGTTTACAACTGGAGCAAGTGTCCTGATACGGTTTTCCTCTGTGTAACTTGTGGATTCTGTTTGTTTTTTCTATTTTTCGTTTTTGGTTCAAGGTAGATTTCATTCCTCTTTTTTGCATTTACAAATATAAGCATAGAAATAATTTATTCATATAAATACATGTATGTGGAGGGAAGAATATTTTTTCTGTTTTACTTTTTAATTTTATTTTTTTTAATTTTTAATCTTATTTTTTATACAGCAGGTTCTTATTGGTTATCTATTTTATACATATAAATGTATACATGTCAATCCCAATCTCTCAACTCTTCACACCACCATCCCCCCAACAGCTTTCTGCCCTTGGTGCAGATTTCCTTTACAGGCTTGCTTGGTTGGCCATCAAGGGTGTATGCGTTTTTTCCTGAATATATTCAGGAAAAAATGCATACGCCCTTTTTGGCAAAGTGCATCATTGTCGACATTCTGCCTCATTTCCTATGCTTTAAGTGCAATTCCAGTCTACCCCCTGAAATAGTTTTCCTCAAATGCTGCCCCCCTTTCCAGTCCTCTTCGCAGACTTACTTCAATATATTTTTGGACGATAGCTGTCATTCATAACTCTGCAGGTTTGTGAATTAGAGTGCCCCTGAGCTCCTTTCTTCAACTCGCTTTCTTGTGAGCTGGCCGAAAACCGCAGGAATGCTTCAGGCGCTAATCTGTTTCTGGCAGGGCACGCTGACCCTTTGGTTAATTCCTCTTCCTGGTGGGAAATGGTCGTTACACTTGCCCGTGCAGGCACCTACAGCTAGTCTCTCATTGGTTCTCCCTATTCCTGTTCATCTTGCTCAGAAATTGCAAACTGTGCTGAACAGGATGTTAAAGGCATTGACTCTCCAAGTGGGGAGAGTGTTAGTAAAGCGTCTGGAATGGTGAACCCGAGTACCAGGGCACAAAAACTGAGATGCATTTGAAAACGTTTCGCAATCACATGGTGGAATATACTCTGCGTTTCTCATGCATGTTTTAGCTGAAGGAAGAATCCCTTAAACCTGGAGAGTTGGGACCCACGGAATGGGTACCATGCAGTATGCCTTCAAACGGTCTGCATTTGCTCACCGAGCCTCACCAATGGTATCAGCGCGAAGGGTCCAGCCTTATGTCTCACCCAGCTCTGGGTGTAGATGTGGTAAATCCAGGTTGCATCACAAGCCCTGAATGAATTATTTAAGAATTGCTCTCTATTTCACTGTCATTGTGTTTTGTTTTTGAAATTTTTTTTGATAAAGGAAGTTATCCGATTTTCACTGCTGCGTTTAGGCCACTGTACACACGCTTGATTCTCTTACGGAGACATATAAATCCATGGGTTTTAAGATTCTTATTGTCAGGTATATTCCGAGGCGTTGAATATGGGGTGTTGAGTTCATTTCGTTGAGCAAGGAGTAGGTCTTGTCTATTATATATTTGGCTTATGGAAAGATATCTGTGCTAATTTCAATCTCTGGTTTTATGCAGCACGTCAACTCACCTTTCCCCATAAGCAAGCGTAAGTTCGTTTTCTAAATTTGAGACCGTGTTCTGTTTTGTAGATCAGTTCATGTGTAGCCAAGTTTACATTCCATGTATTAGTGATAACTTATGATGTTTCTTTTTCTGTGTGACTTATTTCACGTAAAATCATCATACCTGAATCCATTCATTATGCCACTACTGGCCTGATGACATAGATATCATTGCTGAGTGATATTCCATTGTACATACGTACCACATCTTCTTTATCCATATTTCGATTTCTGGGATATTTAACTTGTATCGTAGACGAGGTTCTTGTAAACAGAGCCGTCCCAAACTTTGGGGTGGCTCTGTGTTTTTCATTTTAATGTCCCTAAGCTATAGGACCATAAGTGGAAGTGCCATAGGCTGTGTTGCTTTGTTTCCTACGTGTTTCTGGAAACACCATACAGTTCTCCAGAGTGGCTGTTGGTGGTTCACATCCCGCCCATCAGCATAACAAGGCTACATGTTCCCCATGGCCTGTCCTGCCTTTCTGGATTTTACACTTTTTTCAGATGGCCCTTTTGACCGGGGGGCAGTGAGGCTTCATTGTAGTGCAGATTTCCTTTACACGCTTGCTTGGTTGGCCAAAAAGGGCGTATGCGTTTTTTCCTGAATATATATATGGGGAGAGTGTTATTGACGGGTCTGGAATATTGAACCCTAGTACCAGGGGAAAAAAACTGAGATGCATTTGAAAACGAATCCAAATCACAAGGTGGACCATACTCTGGGTTTCCCATGCATGTTTTAGCTGAAGGAAGAATCCCTTAAACCTGGAGAGTTGGGACCCATGGAATGGGTACCATGCAGTATGACTTCAAATGTTCTGCATTTGCTCACCGAACCTCACCAATGCTATCAGCCCGAAGTGTCCAGCCTTATGTCTCACCCAGCTCTGGTTGAAGATGTGCTAAATCCAGGTTGTATCACAAGCCCTGAATGAATTATTTAAGAATTGCCCTCTATTTCAGTGTCATTGTGTTTTGTTTTTGAAATTTATTTTGATAATGGGATTTATCGGATTTTCACTGATGCGTTTAGGCCGCTGTACACACGCTTGATTCTCTTACGGAGACATATAAATCCATGGGTTTTAAGATCCTTACTAGTCAGGTATATTCCTAGGCGTTGAATATGGGGTGTTGACTCCATTTCGTTGAGCAAGGAGTAGGTCTTTTCTATTACATATTTGGTTTATGGAACAGTTTCTGTGCTAATATCAATCTCTGGTTTTATGCAGCACCCCAACTCACCTTTCCCCATAAGCAACCATCAGTTGGTTTTCTAACTTGGAGACCCTCTTCTGTTTTGTAATTCAGTTCATGTGTAGCCAAGTTTCATTCCATGTATTAGTGATATCTTATGATGTTCCTTTTTCTGTGTGACTTATTTCACGTAGAATCATTGTACCTGAAACCACTCATTATGCCGCTAAGGGCCAGATGACATAGATTTCATTGCTGAGTGATTTTCCATTGTACGTATGTACCACAACTTCTTTATCCATTTTCGCTTTCTGGGATATTTAAATTGTACCGTAGACGAGGTTCTTGTAAACAGAGCCGACCCAAACTTTGGGGTGGCTGTGTGTTTTTGATTTTAATTTCCCTAAGCTATAGGACCATAAGTGGAAGTGCCGTAGGTTGTGTTGCTTTGTTTCCTACGTGTTTCAGGAAACACCATACACTTCTCCAGAGTGGCTGTTGGCAATTTACATCCCACCCATCAGCATAACAAGGCTCCCTGTTCTCCATGGCCTGTGCTGCCTTTCTGGATTTTACACTTTTTTCAGATGGCCCTTTTGACCGGGGGGCAGTGAGACTACATTGTAGTGCAGATTTCTTTAACATGCTTGCTTGGTTGGCCAAAAAGGGCGTATGCGTTTTCTCCTCAGGAAAAAACGCATACGCCCTTTTTGGCCAAGTGCATCATTGTCGACGTTCTGCCTCTTTTCCTATGCTTTAAATGCAATTCCAGTCTACCCCCTGAAATCGTTTTCCTGCAATTCTGCCCCGCTTTCAAGTCCTCTTCGCAGCCTTCCTTCAATATATTTTTGGACGATAGCTGTCATTTATAACTCTGCAGGTTTGTGAATTACAGAGCCCCTGAGCTCCTTTCTTAAAATCGCTTTCTTGTGAGCTGGCCGCAAACCCGCAGGATTGCTTCAGGCCCTAATCTGGTTCCGGCACGGCATGCTGAGCCTTTGGTTAATTCCTCTTTCTGGTGGGAAATGAGCGTTAAATTTGCCCGTGCAGACACCTACAGCTAGTCTCTCATTGGTTCTCCCTATTCCTGTTCATCTTGCGCAGAAATTGCAAACTGTGCCTAACAGCAGGTTAAAGGCACTGACTCTCCAAGTGGGGAGAGTGTTAGTAAAGGGTCTGGGATTGTGAACCCGAGTAAAAGGGGACGAAAACTGAGATGCCTTTGAAAACGTTTCCTGGTCACATGGTGCACCATACTGTGGGTTTCCCATGCATGCTTTAGCTGAAGGAAGAATCGCTTAAACCTGGAGAGTTGGGACCCATGGAATGGGTACCATGCTGTATGACTTCAAAGGGTCTGCATTTGCTCATCGAACCTCACCAATGCTATCAGCCCGAAGTGCCCAACCTTATGTCTCACTCAGCTCTGGGTGTAGATGTGGTAAATCCAGGTTGCATCACAAGCCCTGAATGAATTATTTAAGAATTGCTCTCTATTTCACTGTCCTTGGGTTTTCTTTGTGTAATTCATTTTGATAATGGGATTTATCGGATTTTCTCTGCTGCATTCATGCCGCTGTACACACGCTTCATTCTCTTACGGAGACATATAAATCCATGGGTTTGAAGATTCTTACTAGTCAGGTGTATTCCTAGGCGTTGAATATGGGGTGTTTAGTCCATTTTGTTGAGCAAGGGGTAGGTCTTGACTATTACATATTTGGCTTATGGAAAGGTATCTGTGCTAATTTCTATCTCTGGTTTTATGCAGCACCCCAACTCACCTTTCCCCTTAAGCAAGCATAAGTTTGTTTTCTAATTTGAGACCCTGTTCTGTTTTGTAATTCAGTTCATGTGTAGCCAAGTTTACATTCCGTGTAGTAGTGATATCTTATGATGTTTCATTTTCTGTGTGACTTATTTCACTTAGAATCATCGTACCTGAATCCACTCATTATGCCGCGATGGGCCTGATGACATAGATTACATTGCTGAGTGATATTCCATTGTACGTACGTACCACAACTTCTTTATCCATTTTTCACATTCTGGGATATTTAACTTGTACCGTAGACGAGGTTCTTGTAAACAGAGCCGTCCGACACTTTGGGGTGGCTGTGTGTTTTTGATTTTAATTTCCCTAAGCTATAGGACCATAAGTGGAAGTGCCGTAGGCTCCGTAGCTTTGTTTTTTCGGTGTTCCGGGAAACACCATACACTTCTCCAGAGTGGCTGTTGGCAATTTACATCCCGCCCATCAGCATAACAAGGCTCCCTGTTCTCCATGGCGTGTGCTGCCTTTCTGGATTTTACACTTTTTTCAGATGGCCCTTTTGACCGGGGGGCAGTGAGACTTCATTGTAGTGCAGATTTCTTTAACATGCTTGCTTGGTTGGCCAAAAAGGGCGTATGCGTTTTTTCCTGAATATATTCAGGAAAAAACGCATACGCCCTTTTTGGCCAAGAGCATCATTGTCGACGTTCTGCCTCTTTTCCTATGCTTTAAATGGAATTCCCGTCTACCCCCTGAAATCGTTTTCCTGCAAATCTGTCCCGCTTACAAGTCGTCTTCGCAGCCTTCCTTCAATATATTTTTGGACGATAGCTGTCATTTATAACTCTGCAGGTTTGTGAGTTACAGTGCCCCTGAGCTCCTTTCTTCAACTCGCTATCTTGTGAGCTGGCCGCAAACCCGCAGGATTGCCTCAGGCCCTAATCTGGTTCTGGCACGGCATGCTGAGCCTTTGGTTAATTCCTCTTCCTGGTGGGAAATGAGCGTTAAATTTGCCCGTGCAGACACCTAGAGCTAGTCTCTCATTCGTTCTCCCTATTCCTTTTCATCTTGCGCAGAAATTGCAAACTGTGCCCAACAGGAGGTTAAAGACACTGACTCTCCAAGTGGGGAGAGTGTTTGTAAAGGGTCTAGAATGGTGAACCCGAGTAAAAGGGGACGAAAACTGAGATGCATTTGAAAACGTTTGCCAGTCACACGGTGCACCATACTGTGGGTTTCCCATGCATGTTTTAGCTGAAGGAAGAATCCCTTAAACTTGGAGAGTTGGGACCCATGGAATGGGTACCATGCTGTATGACTTCAAAGGGTCTGCATTTGCTCATCGAACCTCACCAATGCTATCAGCCCAAAGTGCCCAACCTTATGTCTCACTCAGCTCTGGGTTTAGATGAGGTAAATCCAGGTTGCACCACAAGCCCTGAATGAATTATTTAAGAATTGCTCTCTATTTCACTGTCATTGTGTTTATTTTTTGTAATTCATTTTGATAATGGGATTTATCGGATTTTCTCTGCTGCCTTCATGCAGCTGTACACATGTTTGATTCTCTTATGGAGACATATAAATCCATGGGTTTGAAAATTCTTTCTAGTCAGGTGTATTCCTAGGCGTTGAATATAGGGTGTTTAGCCCATTTCGTTGAGCAAGGGGTAGGTCTTGACTATTACATATTTGACGTATGGAATGGTATCTGTGCTAATTTCTATCTCTGGTTTTATGCAGCAACCCAACTCACCTTTCCCCTTAAGCAAACATTAGTTGGTTTTCTAAATTTGAGACCCTGTTCTGTTTTGTAATTCAGTTCATGTGTAGCCAAGATTACATTCCGTGTATTAGTGATATCTTATGATGTTTCATTTTCTGTGTGACTTATTTCACTTAGAATCATCGTACCTGAATCCACTCATTATGCCACGACGGTCCAGATGACATAGATTTCATTCGTGAGTGATATTCAATTGTACGTACGTACCACAACTTCTTTATCCATTTTTTGCTTTCTGGGATATTTAACTTGTACCGTAGACGAGGTTCTTGTAAACAGAGCTGTCTAAAGCTTTGGGGTGGCTGTGTGTTTTTGATTTTAATTTCCCTAAGCTATAGGACCATAAGTGGAAGTGCCATAGGCTCCGTTGCTTTGTTTTTTAGGTGTTTCAGGAAACACCATACACTTCTCCAGAGTGGCTGTTGGCAATTTACATCCCACCCATCAGCATAACAAGGCTCCCTGTTCTCCATGGCCTGTGCTGCATTTCTGCATTTTACACTTTTTTCAGATGTCCCTTTTGACCGGGGGGCAGTGAGACTTCATTGTAGTGCAGATTTCTTTAACATGCTTGCTTGGTTGGCCAAAAAGGGCGTATGCGTTTTTTCCTGAATATATTCAGGAAAATTCGCATACGCCCTTTTTGGCCAAGTGCATCATTGTCGACGTTCTGCCTCTTTTCCTATGCTTTAAATGCAATTCCAGTCTACCCCCTGAAATCGTTTTCCTGCAATTCTGCCCCGCTTTCAAGTCGTCTTCGCAGCCTTCCTTCAATATATTTTTGGATGATAGCAGTCATTTATAACTCTGCAGGTTTGTGAATTACAGTGCCCCTGAGCTCCTTTCTTCAAATCGCTTTCTTGTGAGCTGGCCGCAAACCGGCAGGATTGCTTCAGGACCTAATCTAGTTCCGGCACGGCATGCTGAGCGTTTGGTTAATTCCTCTTCCTGGTGGGAAATGAGCGTTAAATTTGCCCGTGCATACACCTACAACTAGTCTCTCATTGGTTCTCCCTATTCCTGTTCATCTTGCGCAGAAATTGCAAACTGTGCCAAACAGGAGGTTAAAGGCACTGACTCTCCAAGTGGGGAGAGTGTTAGTAAAGGGTCTGGAATTGTGCACCCGAGTAAAAGGGGACGAAAACTGAGATGCATTTGAAAATGTTTCCCGGTCACACGGTGCACCATACTGTGGGTTTCCTATGCATGTTTTAGCTGAAGGAAGAATCGCTTAAACGTGGAGAGTTGGGACCCATGGAAAGGGTACCATACAGTATGACTTCAAATGGTCTGCATTTGCTCATTGAACCTCACCAATGTTATCAGCCCGATGTCTCCAAACTTATGTCTCACGCAGCTCTGGGTGTAGATGAGGTAAATCCAGGTGGCATCACAAGCCCTGAATGAATTATTTAAGAATTGCTCTCTATTTCACTGTCATTGTGTTTTGTTTTTGAAATTTATTTTGATAATGGGATTTAGCTGATTTTCACTGCTGCGTTTTTGTCACTGTACACACGCTTGATTCTCTTATGGAGACATATAAATCCATAGGTATTAAGACTCTTACTCATCCTGTATATTCCTAGGCACTGAATATGGGGTGTTGAGTCCATTTCGTTGACCAGGAAGTAGGTTTTTTCTATTACATATTTGGCTTATGGAACGGTATCTGTGCTAATTTCAATCTCTGGTTTTATGCAGCACCCCAACTCTCCTTGATCCTTAAGCAAGCATAAGTTGGTTTTCTAAATTTGAGACCCCGTTCTCTTTTGTAATTCAGTTCATTTGTAGCCACGTTTACATTCCATGTATTAGTAATATCGTATGTCTTTGTCTTTTTGAATTATGTGACTTCAAATGATCATACGTAACTCCTCTGGGGTTGTTACAACTGGCCATGTTTCATTGATTTTCAGGCTGAGTAATATTCCACTCTACATAAGTGCCACACCTCTGTCCATTTTTTCCCTCCAGAGACATATAAATTATAACCTAATCGAGGATATATTAAACAGAGAGGCGGTAAACATTGGGGTGCCTGTGTCCTCTCGATTTTTCTTTTTCCCAAGATATACGTCCATGAGTGCAAGTGCCCTGTGCTCTGTAGCTCATTTTTTAGATGCTTTAGTAATCACAATACACTTTTCCAGAGTGACCGTTGGCAATATACATTTCCACTATAAGCCTCACAGGGCTCCCTTTTCTCCTTGCCCTGTCCTGCATTTCTGGTGTTTACACTTTATGAGGAAGGCTCTTCTGACTGATGCGAAGTGATATGTTTTGTAGTATTGATTTCCAGTGCCCACCTGTTCGGTTGGCTAAAAAAGTGTATGCCCTTTTCTTGAATATATACAGAAAAAGATGCATACACCCTTTTTGGCCAACTGCAATGTTGGCAATGTTCAGCCCCTTTTCTTGTGCTTAATGGCGAGTCCTTTCTACCTCATCCAATCCCTTTCCTGCCATTCTCCGTTGCTTACAAGTCCTTTTCTCTGACTTTCCTCAAGACATTTTTCAGTGATAGATATTTTCAACTCTGCAGTTTCGTGAATTTTAGTGTCCCTGAGTTCCATTTTTCAACTTGTGTTTATGGGAACTGGCCACAAAGCAGCGGGATTTCCTCAAGCCCTATTCTGTTTCCATGGGCAACCCTAGCCTTTGGTCAATTCGTCTTCCTGATTGGAAATTAGAGTGACATATGTCTGTCCGAAAACCTAGGACTTGTCTCTCATTGTTCCTCCTCCTTCTGCTTCATCCTTGGACAAATTCCAAACTGTGTGCAACAGGATGTTGACAGTGCTGACATCTCCAAGTGGGGAGACTGTTAGTAAAGACGCCGGAGTGGTGAACCCGAGCACCAGGAGATGAGGAGATGAGATGCCTTTTCCAAACTCTTCCCGATCAGACGATATACCATCCTCTGGGTGTGACAGGCATGTTTTAGCTGTAGGAAGTGTCCCGTTCATGTGAGGAGAACACCAGGGCTTTTTCAAAATCAGTGTCTCTCCGCTACCCAAACTGGGGAATTTTTTAAGCTACGGCTACACATATGTTCATTAAGGGCCTTGGGAAGTAGGCAGAGTCCAAACTTTAGATGATTGAAGTCTTCAGGGTCAGAAGCACTGACCACCGGCTTCCCTTAGGTTCCATTTTAACTGTCATTGATAGATGATGTCAATAAAAATATCTATTCTTTTTCAGATTATTTCCCCTTATAGGTTATTGCAAAATATTGAGTGTAGTTCCCTGTGCTATAGAGTAGTTCCTTGTTGACGATCTATTTTATACATAGCAGTGTGTATGTGTTAATCCCAAACTGTTAATTTATCCCTCCTCCCACCTTTCCACTTTGGTAATAATAAATTATAAGATTTTATACTTCTCAGAAATGGGGGAGCTGAATGAGAGGTATCATTTTCAATGGAAAAGCATTTAAAACAAGGTTGAAGCTTTAACCAAGATTATTAGATGTACATCCTTGGAAAGAAATCACTTCGCTTCTCTAATATTGACCTGACAAATAAGACAAACCTTTTCACTGAACTTGCTTATAATAAAGTGATGGAAATATCAAATGGAAGTGTTAGAAACATCTTATTTTACCCGAGCCTTATACACTGTTCTATGTTAATTATAGTTTGGCTCACACATCTGTTCATTGAAGTTACAACGTTCTCAATTTCTGTTACTGATCCTCCAGAGTGGACCCCAACAAGTGTCCCCACGCCCAGTGTCATTGGAGCCAAAAGATCGAGACTGAGTTTGGTTCAGAAGCAAAGGAAACTTTATATTTTGATCAGAGAATGGAGAGGTGAGAGCATGTGCTACCCCGTGGGCTGTGGGCTGGGCTGCTGTGTAGAGATCCTGTCAGATTCAGTGGGAGGGAGGGGGCAGAGCTCTCGAGGGCCCTGTTGGCTGCAGCTCAGGCTCTATATCGCGGAGTCTGCACTGGGCCCCAGGACCTGATGTGTCGACCCAGCCATTCTGTACTAGGAAATCTGGTCTGAAGTGCCGGGTGTGGAACCTCTGTATGCGGGACCCTAGGAGCACATGAAATTAGACAAAGCACAAAGGATAAAAAAGGTTAGACTTTATTTTATTGCCCAGATTCTATTTTTATCTCCCAGGGATTTTTAATGGGCTTTGCCTGGGACAAACCCCTCTTCTGCCTTTTGTCCTCTTCCTCATTCTTGGAGTGCTGAGGGTGCAGACCCTTCTTCTGTAACTGCTGAGTGCTGAGTTAGGAGCCCTTATACCCGTGGGCGAGGGTCAGAACTTCTCCCCAGCAGCCTCTAGGTGACGTTGATTGTCCCCAGGCCTCCAGCCTCCCTGTTCATCTGCCTGAGCACGAGCATTGGAAGTGTTATAGATTCTAATGACCTTTAAGGGTCCGGGAAGGAAATGTGCAGTGACGCTGTGAGGTCCACTTTCACCCCGCCACACATTTGTTCAGACACTTTAGGCTGACCGTTTCTGCCAGCCTAGATGCTCTGACTAGTAGTCTGCACTTTCTTCAATTAGGCCTCTGAATTAACGTAAAAACAGCACCAGGTGTCAGGACCCTGCCTGCTCAACTCCCGGACAGTCCAGGGTCAGTTGTGATGAAGGACCATGATGGCCACTGAGTCAACAGCCTTTTGAAGTAAACAGGAGTCCAGCCGGTCTTACTGGTCACCATCATCACGGTGTCTGTAGGCTTTTCTATGGTGACAGCGTGATATACGGTTCCCCTGCCAAGATTATTACCTCCCCTCTGGGTGCAGTAAGTCCTGCAAGCAGTAGTCTACTGTTTTGTGACACACTCTTGTTGTTTTATGAGAGAAACTCCAGGTCAAGTGATGGTCACATGTGTCGTCATGGTGCCCCGTTGCCCCCAGATATCTCTCTGGATGTTGGAGTAGGAGGGCTTCCTCACTGGAGGTCAGTGTGCCCACGGAGCAAACCCTGCAACTTCAGGGCATGGTTGGGGGTTAGGAACACCACGTGGGGTCCTTTTCCCTTAGGAGGGAGGTGGCCTTTTGGGCTGCTGATTTCCAGGTTTTTAGATACCGCCAGTATGTTGGCCAGATGTTGCAGTGGGCCAAGCCCCTTGGTGACTATAGTTTATCCTACCTGGATGGCATTCTTGCATTGTTCCATTTCAAGTGGTCCCAGGTTTTGCACTAATACTCCAATGGCAATTCACCTTTCACCAGGAATGTAAAGGTCAAAGGGTTTAGCTAAATTAGGGAGTTCCAGGGCAAGGGTCTGAATTGACTGCTCTTTCCATTCTTGAAAGGCCACTTCTGGATTCTATTCAAAAGGATCATCATCTTTTCCTTTCAGTGTTTCATATAGAGGCCCAGCTAGTAGACTGTAGTTAGGGATCCAGAAGCAGCAAACTCTGGCCTCCCCAGGAACCCCTAAGCTGTCTTCTAGTTTTAGAAAGGGGTAAGGCTGTAAATTGTTTCTTCCCTTTCCTGGGATGAGCTTCTCCGACCTTCTGTGAGAATGAAGCCCAGGCAGGTCACCGTAGTCTGTGATATTTGAGCTTTTTCTTGGACAACTTCTATCCTTTATTGGCTTGGTAGTTCAGAGGCCTCCTTAGTAGGGCTGGTGATCAGAATGTCGTCAGCATATTGAAGGAGTGTTTCCTTTTCCAGAGGTAGAACTTTTACGTCTTTAGCTAAGCTTTCCCCAAAGATGGTGTGGGAATTTTTGAACACTTGGGGCAAGACGGCCTGGATGTATTGTTTTAGTTGTATGTTGAGTCCTGCCACTTACAAGCCAAAATTTCTTGTGACTCTGGGACTAATGGCATACAAAAGAAGGCATCATTGAAGACTAATACAGAATACCGTCTCCTGGTGGTTGGTAGAATGACCAGCAGGGTGTAGGAATTAGGAACTACTGGAGGTATATACTCGGTGGCTTCACTGACGATCCTGACATCTTTACCAGGCCCCTGGCAGCCCATGGGGCTCTCGTGGTCAGGCCAATCTCAGGATATGGAGCTCACCTGGGCAGGTACCCCACCTCCACACCAGCCCATGGGGCTCTCATGGTCAGGCCCATCCCAGGATATGGGGTTCCCTGGGCAGGTCCCCTGCAGCCCATGGGGCTCTCGTGGTCAGCTCCCTCCCAGGATACAGAGCTACACTTGCAGGTACTGTGGCAGGGCAGGGCACACAGGAACCGTGCACATTGCCCTCATTGCAGAGCACTCTCAGCTCACCTGTCACTCAGATCTGACACAGAGCACCTCAGAGCAGGACTTGAACTAACAAATAGCAACTCCGACAGGTCTGTGACCCTGGGCATCACTCTGTACGGCCTGCCACCACCTGGTCTTCCAGAGACTTCCACTGCACCCGGGGCACCAGGCCTCTGTCTCCACCCACCACCCACCCCTCCTCTCCCTGACTCCTGGGGTCCTCTTATTAGGCCAGGGTTTTCTTGAAGCTGTCTCCCACTCATGGGCCAGATAAAATGATTAGAATACAAGCCAGAGCTGCAGCCCATTGTCTATCCTGACTCTCAAGAGCCCACACCTGTTCCTTGGACCTGGCCGATTCAGCAAGTTCCATTTTCTGCAACTGTGAGACCCTGAGGGGTGATGATTGGCTGACCTGGGCAGCCTGACCATGCCGGCCAGCCCTCCCCAGGTGTGCCTGTTTTGAGATCAATATAAACACCGCTCCAGGCAGCAAGAACCCCTGCAGCTGTGCCTGACGCCATTTTCTCTGCCCTGTCAGCAGTCTCGGGGCTGGGCTGGTGGGAGGGAGTGACAGGTCACGGCGTTGTGGGTGGCCCAGTGTGAGTGGGGCTCTGCTGGACTTTCTGCAGCAGTTGTCAAGATGCCACCTGCTAAAGAAGAGGATGTGTCACCCATACCTGGCGCTGGAATTTCTCCCTGGGCAGACGTGAGGAAGGAAGAAATCAGTGGGGGCCGGGACAGGAGGGGTATCTCAGGCAGGGAAATGGAAAGCTTCCAGAAGAGCACCCAGGGCCAGGACCATCCTGGCTGGCCTGCAGGCACCAAGTTGGCTGGCATGCAATCACTCGTGTGGCTCCATTGCCCTTCCTCTAGGCTTTCAAGTCCTTGAACATATTCAGGTGTTTTATCTGGGAAGGGTGGGAACATTTCAGCAGCAGCTGGCCTGGGGCTCGGACCACGTTTACTCACAGATGCCTCAGCACGGTCCCCCAGCTTTGCAATGAGGACGCTTGTTGCGTGGGGCCTGCTGGCTGTATGGGAGATGATTCCCCACCACTGACCAACTTCAGAATTGTTTACAACTGGAGCAAGTGTCCTGATACGGTTTTCCTCTGTGTAACTTGTGGATTCTGTTTGTTTTTTCTATTTTTCGTTTTTGGTTCAAGGTAGATTTCATTCCTCTTTTTTGCATTTACAAATATAAGCATAGAAATAATTTATTCATATAAATACATGTATGTGGAGGGAAGAATATTTTTTCTGTTTTACTTTTTAATTTTATTTTTTTTAATTTTTAATCTTATTTTTTATACAGCAGGTTCTTATTGGTTATCTATTTTATACATATAAATGTATACATGTCAATCCCAATCTCTCAACTCTTCACACCACCATCCCCCCAACAGCTTTCTGCCCTTGGTGCAGATTTCCTTTACAGGCTTGCTTGGTTGGCCATCAAGGGTGTATGCGTTTTTTCCTGAATATATTCAGGAAAAAATGCATACGCCCTTTTTGGCAAAGTGCATCATTGTCGACATTCTGCCTCATTTCCTATGCTTTAAGTGCAATTCCAGTCTACCCCCTGAAATAGTTTTCCTCAAATGCTGCCCCCCTTTCCAGTCCTCTTCGCAGACTTACTTCAATATATTTTTGGACGATAGCTGTCATTCATAACTCTGCAGGTTTGTGAATTAGAGTGCCCCTGAGCTCCTTTCTTCAACTCGCTTTCTTGTGAGCTGGCCGAAAACCGCAGGAATGCTTCAGGCGCTAATCTGTTTCTGGCAGGGCACGCTGACCCTTTGGTTAATTCCTCTTCCTGGTGGGAAATGGTCGTTACACTTGCCCGTGCAGGCACCTACAGCTAGTCTCTCATTGGTTCTCCCTATTCCTGTTCATCTTGCTCAGAAATTGCAAACTGTGCTGAACAGGATGTTAAAGGCATTGACTCTCCAAGTGGGGAGAGTGTTAGTAAAGCGTCTGGAATGGTGAACCCGAGTACCAGGGCACAAAAACTGAGATGCATTTGAAAACGTTTCGCAATCACATGGTGGAATATACTCTGCGTTTCTCATGCATGTTTTAGCTGAAGGAAGAATCCCTTAAACCTGGAGAGTTGGGACCCACGGAATGGGTACCATGCAGTATGCCTTCAAACGGTCTGCATTTGCTCACCGAGCCTCACCAATGGTATCAGCGCGAAGGGTCCAGCCTTATGTCTCACCCAGCTCTGGGTGTAGATGTGGTAAATCCAGGTTGCATCACAAGCCCTGAATGAATTATTTAAGAATTGCTCTCTATTTCACTGTCATTGTGTTTTGTTTTTGAAATTTTTTTTGATAAAGGAAGTTATCCGATTTTCACTGCTGCGTTTAGGCCACTGTACACACGCTTGATTCTCTTACGGAGACATATAAATCCATGGGTTTTAAGATTCTTATTGTCAGGTATATTCCGAGGCGTTGAATATGGGGTGTTGAGTTCATTTCGTTGAGCAAGGAGTAGGTCTTGTCTATTATATATTTGGCTTATGGAAAGATATCTGTGCTAATTTCAATCTCTGGTTTTATGCAGCACGTCAACTCACCTTTCCCCATAAGCAAGCGTAAGTTCGTTTTCTAAATTTGAGACCGTGTTCTGTTTTGTAGATCAGTTCATGTGTAGCCAAGTTTACATTCCATGTATTAGTGATAACTTATGATGTTTCTTTTTCTGTGTGACTTATTTCACGTAAAATCATCATACCTGAATCCATTCATTATGCCACTACTGGCCTGATGACATAGATATCATTGCTGAGTGATATTCCATTGTACATACGTACCACATCTTCTTTATCCATATTTCGATTTCTGGGATATTTAACTTGTATCGTAGACGAGGTTCTTGTAAACAGAGCCGTCCCAAACTTTGGGGTGGCTCTGTGTTTTTCATTTTAATGTCCCTAAGCTATAGGACCATAAGTGGAAGTGCCATAGGCTGTGTTGCTTTGTTTCCTACGTGTTTCTGGAAACACCATACAGTTCTCCAGAGTGGCTGTTGGTGGTTCACATCCCGCCCATCAGCATAACAAGGCTACATGTTCCCCATGGCCTGTCCTGCCTTTCTGGATTTTACACTTTTTTCAGATGGCCCTTTTGACCGGGGGGCAGTGAGGCTTCATTGTAGTGCAGATTTCCTTTACACGCTTGCTTGGTTGGCCAAAAAGGGCGTATGCGTTTTTTCCTGAATATATATATGGGGAGAGTGTTATTGACGGGTCTGGAATATTGAACCCTAGTACCAGGGGAAAAAAACTGAGATGCATTTGAAAACGAATCCAAATCACAAGGTGGACCATACTCTGGGTTTCCCATGCATGTTTTAGCTGAAGGAAGAATCCCTTAAACCTGGAGAGTTGGGACCCATGGAATGGGTACCATGCAGTATGACTTCAAATGTTCTGCATTTGCTCACCGAACCTCACCAATGCTATCAGCCCGAAGTGTCCAGCCTTATGTCTCACCCAGCTCTGGTTGAAGATGTGCTAAATCCAGGTTGTATCACAAGCCCTGAATGAATTATTTAAGAATTGCCCTCTATTTCAGTGTCATTGTGTTTTGTTTTTGAAATTTATTTTGATAATGGGATTTATCGGATTTTCACTGATGCGTTTAGGCCGCTGTACACACGCTTGATTCTCTTACGGAGACATATAAATCCATGGGTTTTAAGATCCTTACTAGTCAGGTATATTCCTAGGCGTTGAATATGGGGTGTTGACTCCATTTCGTTGAGCAAGGAGTAGGTCTTTTCTATTACATATTTGGTTTATGGAACAGTTTCTGTGCTAATATCAATCTCTGGTTTTATGCAGCACCCCAACTCACCTTTCCCCATAAGCAACCATCAGTTGGTTTTCTAACTTGGAGACCCTCTTCTGTTTTGTAATTCAGTTCATGTGTAGCCAAGTTTCATTCCATGTATTAGTGATATCTTATGATGTTCCTTTTTCTGTGTGACTTATTTCACGTAGAATCATTGTACCTGAAACCACTCATTATGCCGCTAAGGGCCAGATGACATAGATTTCATTGCTGAGTGATTTTCCATTGTACGTATGTACCACAACTTCTTTATCCATTTTCGCTTTCTGGGATATTTAAATTGTACCGTAGACGAGGTTCTTGTAAACAGAGCCGACCCAAACTTTGGGGTGGCTGTGTGTTTTTGATTTTAATTTCCCTAAGCTATAGGACCATAAGTGGAAGTGCCGTAGGTTGTGTTGCTTTGTTTCCTACGTGTTTCAGGAAACACCATACACTTCTCCAGAGTGGCTGTTGGCAATTTACATCCCACCCATCAGCATAACAAGGCTCCCTGTTCTCCATGGCCTGTGCTGCCTTTCTGGATTTTACACTTTTTTCAGATGGCCCTTTTGACCGGGGGGCAGTGAGACTACATTGTAGTGCAGATTTCTTTAACATGCTTGCTTGGTTGGCCAAAAAGGGCGTATGCGTTTTCTCCTCAGGAAAAAACGCATACGCCCTTTTTGGCCAAGTGCATCATTGTCGACGTTCTGCCTCTTTTCCTATGCTTTAAATGCAATTCCAGTCTACCCCCTGAAATCGTTTTCCTGCAATTCTGCCCCGCTTTCAAGTCCTCTTCGCAGCCTTCCTTCAATATATTTTTGGACGATAGCTGTCATTTATAACTCTGCAGGTTTGTGAATTACAGAGCCCCTGAGCTCCTTTCTTAAAATCGCTTTCTTGTGAGCTGGCCGCAAACCCGCAGGATTGCTTCAGGCCCTAATCTGGTTCCGGCACGGCATGCTGAGCCTTTGGTTAATTCCTCTTTCTGGTGGGAAATGAGCGTTAAATTTGCCCGTGCAGACACCTACAGCTAGTCTCTCATTGGTTCTCCCTATTCCTGTTCATCTTGCGCAGAAATTGCAAACTGTGCCTAACAGCAGGTTAAAGGCACTGACTCTCCAAGTGGGGAGAGTGTTAGTAAAGGGTCTGGGATTGTGAACCCGAGTAAAAGGGGACGAAAACTGAGATGCCTTTGAAAACGTTTCCTGGTCACATGGTGCACCATACTGTGGGTTTCCCATGCATGCTTTAGCTGAAGGAAGAATCGCTTAAACCTGGAGAGTTGGGACCCATGGAATGGGTACCATGCTGTATGACTTCAAAGGGTCTGCATTTGCTCATCGAACCTCACCAATGCTATCAGCCCGAAGTGCCCAACCTTATGTCTCACTCAGCTCTGGGTGTAGATGTGGTAAATCCAGGTTGCATCACAAGCCCTGAATGAATTATTTAAGAATTGCTCTCTATTTCACTGTCCTTGGGTTTTGTTTGTGTAATTCATTTTGATAATGGGATTTATCGGATTTTCTCTGCTGCATTCATGCCGCTGTACACACGCTTCATTCTCTTACGGAGACATATAAATCCATGGGTTTGAAGATTCTTACTAGTCAGGTGTATTCCTAGGCGTTGAATATGGGGTGTTTAGTCCATTTTGTTGAGCAAGGGGTAGGTCTTGACTATTACATATTTGGCTTATGGAAAGGTATCTGTGCTAATTTCTATCTCTGGTTTTATGCAGCACCCCAACTCACCTTTCCCCTTAAGCAAGCATAAGTTTGTTTTCTAATTTGAGACCCTGTTCTGTTTTGTAATTCAGTTCATGTGTAGCCAAGTTTACATTCCGTGTAGTAGTGATATCTTATGATGTTTCATTTTCTGTGTGACTTATTTCACTTAGAATCATCGTACCTGAATCCACTCATTATGCCGCGATGGGCCTGATGACATAGATTACATTGCTGAGTGATATTCCATTGTACGTACGTACCACAACTTCTTTATCCATTTTTCACATTCTGGGATATTTAACTTGTACCGTAGACGAGGTTCTTGTAAACAGAGCCGTCCGACACTTTGGGGTGGCTGTGTGTTTTTGATTTTAATTTCCCTAAGCTATAGGACCATAAGTGGAAGTGCCGTAGGCTCCGTAGCTTTGTTTTTTCGGTGTTCCGGGAAACACCATACACTTCTCCAGAGTGGCTGTTGGCAATTTACATCCCGCCCATCAGCATAACAAGGCTCCCTGTTCTCCATGGCGTGTGCTGCCTTTCTGGATTTTACACTTTTTTCAGATGGCCCTTTTGACCGGGGGGCAGTGAGACTTCATTGTAGTGCAGATTTCTTTAACATGCTTGCTTGGTTGGCCAAAAAGGGCGTATGCGTTTTTTCCTGAATATATTCAGGAAAAAACGCATACGCCCTTTTTGGCCAAGAGCATCATTGTCGACGTTCTGCCTCTTTTCCTATGCTTTAAATGCAATTCCCGTCTACCCCCTGAAATCGTTTTCCTGCAAATCTGTCCCGCTTACAAGTCGTCTTCGCAGCCTTCCTTCAATATATTTTTGGACGATAGCTGTCATTTATAACTCTGCAGGTTTGTGAGTTACAGTGCCCCTGAGCTCCTTTCTTCAACTCGCTATCTTGTGAGCTGGCCGCAAACCCGCAGGATTGCCTCAGGCCCTAATCTGGTTCTGGCACGGCATGCTGAGCCTTTGGTTAATTCCTCTTCCTGGTGGGAAATGAGCGTTAAATTTGCCCGTGCAGACACCTAGAGCTAGTCTCTCATTCGTTCTCCCTATTCCTTTTCATCTTGCGCAGAAATTGCAAACTGTGCCCAACAGGAGGTTAAAGGCACTGACTCTCCAAGTGGGGAGAGTGTTTGTAAAGGGTCTAGAATGGTGAACCCGAGTAAAAGGGGACGAAAACTGAGATGCATTTGAAAACGTTTGCCAGTCACACGGTGCACCATACTGTGGGTTTCCCATGCATGTTTTAGCTGAAGGAAGAATCCCTTAAACTTGGAGAGTTGGGACCCATGGAATGGGTACCATGCTGTATGACTTCAAAGGGTCTGCATTTGCTCATCGAACCTCACCAATGCTATCAGCCCAAAGTGCCCAACCTTATGTCTCACTCAGCTCTGGGTTTAGATGAGGTAAATCCAGGTTGCACCACAAGCCCTGAATGAATTATTTAAGAATTGCTCTCTATTTCACTGTCATTGTGTTTTGTTTTTGTAATTCATTTTGATAATGGGATTTATCGGATTTTCTCTGCTGCCTTCATGCAGCTGTACACATGTTTGATTCTCTTATGGAGACATATAAATCCATGGGTTTGAAAATTCTTTCTAGTCAGGTGTATTCCTAGGCGTTGAATATAGGGTGTTTAGCCCATTTCGTTGAGCAAGGGGTAGGTCTTGACTATTACATATTTGACGTATGGAATGGTATCTGTGCTAATTTCTATCTCTGGTTTTATGCAGCAACCCAACTCACCTTTCCCCTTAAGCAAACATTAGTTGGTTTTCTAAATTTGAGACCCTGTTCTGTTTTGTAATTCAGTTCATGTGTAGCCAAGATTACATTCCGTGTATTAGTGATATCTTATGATGTTTCATTTTCTGTGTGACTTATTTCACTTAGAATCATCGTACCTGAATCCACTCATTATGCCACGACGGTCCAGATGACATAGATTTCATTCGTGAGTGATATTCAATTGTACGTACGTACCACAACTTCTTTATCCATTTTTTGCTTTCTGGGATATTTAACTTGTACCGTAGACGAGGTTCTTGTAAACAGAGCTGTCTAAAGCTTTGGGGTGGCTGTGTGTTTTTGATTTTAATTTCCCTAAGCTATAGGACCATAAGTGGAAGTGCCATAGGCTCCGTTGCTTTGTTTTTTGGGTGTTTCAGGAAACACCATACACTTCTCCAGAGTGGCTGTTGGCAATTTACATCCCACCCATCAGCATAACAAGGCTCCCTGTTCTCCATGGCCTGTGCTGCATTTCTGCATTTTACACTTTTTTCAGATGTCCCTTTTGACCGGGGGGCAGTGAGACTTCATTGTAGTGCAGATTTCTTTAACATGCTTGCTTGGTTGGCCAAAAAGGGCGTATGCGTTTTTTCCTGAATATATTCAGGAAAATTCGCATACGCCCTTTTTGGCCAAGTGCATCATTGTCGACGTTCTGCCTCTTTTCCTATGCTTTAAATGCAATTCCAGTCTACCCCCTGAAATCGTTTTCCTGCAATTCTGCCCCGCTTTCAAGTCGTCTTCGCAGCCTTCCTTCAATATATTTTTGGATGATAGCAGTCATTTATAACTCTGCAGGTTTGTGAATTACAGTGCCCCTGAGCTCCTTTCTTCAAATCGCTTTCTTGTGAGCTGGCCGCAAACCGGCAGGATTGCTTCAGGACCTAATCTAGTTCCGGCACGGCATGCTGAGCGTTTGGTTAATTCCTCTTCCTGGTGGGAAATGAGCGTTAAATTTGCCCGTGCATACACCTACAACTAGTCTCTCATTGGTTCTCCCTATTCCTGTTCATCTTGCGCAGAAATTGCAAACTGTGCCAAACAGGAGGTTAAAGGCACTGACTCTCCAAGTGGGGAGAGTGTTAGTAAAGGGTCTGGAATTGTGCACCCGAGTAAAAGGGGACGAAAACTGAGATGCATTTGAAAATGTTTCCCGGTCACACGGTGCACCATACTGTGGGTTTCCTATGCATGTTTTAGCTGAAGGAAGAATCGCTTAAACGTGGAGAGTTGGGACCCATGGAAAGGGTACCATACAGTATGACTTCAAATGGTCTGCATTTGCTCATTGAACCTCACCAATGTTATCAGCCCGATGTCTCCAAACTTATGTCTCACGCAGCTCTGGGTGTAGATGAGGTAAATCCAGGTGGCATCACAAGCCCTGAATGAATTATTTAAGAATTGCTCTCTATTTCACTGTCATTGTGTTTTGTTTTTGAAATTTATTTTGATAATGGGATTTAGCTGATTTTCACTGCTGCGTTTTTGTCACTGTACACACGCTTGATTCTCTTATGGAGACATATAAATCCATAGGTATTAAGACTCTTACTCATCCTGTATATTCCTAGGCACTGAATATGGGGTGTTGAGTCCATTTCGTTGACCAGGAAGTAGGTTTTTTCTATTACATATTTGGCTTATGGAACGGTATCTGTGCTAATTTCAATCTCTGGTTTTATGCAGCACCCCAACTCTCCTTGATCCTTAAGCAAGCATAAGTTGGTTTTCTAAATTTGAGACCCCGTTCTCTTTTGTAATTCAGTTCATTTGTAGCCACGTTTACATTCCATGTATTAGTAATATCGTATGTCTTTGTCTTTTTGAATTATGTGACTTCAAATGATCATACGTAACTCCTCTGGGGTTGTTACAACTGGCCATGTTTCATTGATTTTCAGGCTGAGTAATATTCCACTCTACATAAGTGCCACACCTCTGTCCATTTTTTCCCTCCAGAGACATATAAATTATAACCTAATCGAGGATATATTAAACAGAGAGGCGGTAAACATTGGGGTGCCTGTGTCCTCTCGATTTTTCTTTTTCCCAAGATATACGTCCATGAGTGCAAGTGCCCTGTGCTCTGTAGCTCATTTTTTAGATGCTTTAGTAATCACAATACACTTTTCCAGAGTGACCGTTGGCAATATACATTTCCACTATAAGCCTCACAGGGCTCCCTTTTCTCCTTGCCCTGTCCTGCATTTCTGGTGTTTACACTTTATGAGGAAGGCTCTTCTGACTGATGCGAAGTGATATGTTTTGTAGTATTGATTTCCAGTGCCCACCTGTTCGGTTGGCTAAAAAAGTGTATGCCCTTTTCTTGAATATATACAGAAAAAGATGCATACACCCTTTTTGGCCAACTGCAATGTTGGCAATGTTCAGCCCCTTTTCTTGTGCTTAATGGCGAGTCCTTTCTACCTCATCCAATCCCTTTCCTGCCATTCTCCGTTGCTTACAAGTCCTTTTCTCTGACTTTCCTCAAGACATTTTTCAGTGATAGATATTTTCAACTCTGCAGTTTCGTGAATTTTAGTGTCCCTGAGTTCCATTTTTCAACTTGTGTTTATGGGAACTGGCCACAAAGCAGCGGGATTTCCTCAAGCCCTATTCTGTTTCCATGGGCAACCCTAGCCTTTGGTCAATTCGTCTTCCTGATTGGAAATTAGAGTGACATATGTCTGTCCGAAAACCTAGGACTTGTCTCTCATTGTTCCTCCTCCTTCTGCTTCATCCTTGGACAAATTCCAAACTGTGTGCAACAGGATGTTGACAGTGCTGACATCTCCAAGTGGGGAGACTGTTAGTAAAGACGCCGGAGTGGTGAACCCGAGCACCAGGAGATGAGGAGATGAGATGCCTTTTCCAAACTCTTCCCGATCAGACGATATACCATCCTCTGGGTGTGACAGGCATGTTTTAGCTGTAGGAAGTGTCCCGTTCATGTGAGGAGAACACCAGGGCTTTTTCAAAATCAGTGTCTCTCCGCTACCCAAACTGGGGAATTTTTTAAGCTACGGCTACACATATGTTCATTAAGGGCCTTGGGAAGTAGGCAGAGTCCAAACTTTAGATGATTGAAGTCTTCAGGGTCAGAAGCACTGACCACCGGCTTCCCTTAGGTTCCATTTTAACTGTCATTGATAGATGATGTCAATAAAAATATCTATTCTTTTTCAGATTATTTCCCCTTATAGGTTATTGCAAAATATTGAGTGTAGTTCCCTGTGCTATAGAGTAGTTCCTTGTTGACGATCTATTTTATACATAGCAGTGTGTATGTGTTAATCCCAAACTGTTAATTTATCCCTCCTCCCACCTTTCCACTTTGGTAATAATAAATTATAAGATTTTATACTTCTCAGAAATGGGGGAGCTGAATGAGAGGTATCATTTTCAATGGAAAAGCATTTAAAACAAGGTTGAAGCTTTAACCAAGATTATTAGATGTACATCCTTGGAAAGAAATCACTTCGCTTCTCTAATATTGACCTGACAAATAAGACAAACCTTTTCACTGAACTTGCTTATAATAAAGTGATGGAAATATCAAATGGAAGTGTTAGAAACATCTTATTTTACCCGAGCCTTATACACTGTTCTATGTTAATTATAGTTTGGCTCACACATCTGTTCATTGAAGTTACAACGTTCTCAATTTCTGTTACTGATCCTCCAGAGTGGACCCCAACAAGTGTCCCCACGCCCAGTGTCATTGGAGCCAAAAGATCGAGACTGAGTTTGGTTCAGAAGCAAAGGAAACTTTATATTTTGATCAGCGAATGGAGAGGTGAGAGCATGTGCTACCCCGTGGGCTGTGGGCTGGGCTGCTGTGTAGAGATCCTGTCAGATTCAGTGGGAGGGAGGGGGCAGAGCTCTCGAGGGCCCTGTTGGCTGCAGCTCAGGCTCTATATCGCGGAGTCTGCACTGGGCCCCAGGACCTGATGTGTCGACCCAGCCATTCTGTACTAGGAAATCTGGTCTGAAGTGCCGGGTGTGGAACCTCTGTATGCGGGACCCTAGGAGCACATGAAATTAGACAAAGCACAAAGGATAAAAAAGGTTAGACTTTATTTTATTGCCCAGATTCTATTTTTATCTCCCAGGGATTTTTAATGGGCTTTGCCTGGGACAAACCCCTCTTCTGCCTTTTGTCCTCTTCCTCATTCTTGGAGTGCTGAGGGTGCAGACCCTTCTTCTGTAACTGCTGAGTGCTGAGTTAGGAGCCCTTATACCCGTGGGCGAGGGTCAGAACTTCTCCCCAGCAGCCTCTAGGTGACGTTGATTGTCCCCAGGCCTCCAGTCTCCCTGTTCATCTGCCTGAGCACGAGCATTGGAAGTGTTATAGATTCTAATGACCTTTAAGGGTCCGGGAAGGAAATGTGCAGTGACGCTGTGAGGTCCACTTTCACCCCGCCACACATTTGTTCAGACACTTTAGGCTGACCGTTTCTGCCAGCCTAGATGCTCTGACTAGTAGTCTGCACTTTCTTCAATTAGGCCTCTGAATTAACGTAAAAACAGCACCAGGTGTCAGGACCCTGCCTGCTCAACTCCCGGACAGTCCAGGGTCAGTTGTGATGAAGGACCATGATGGCCACTGAGTCAACAGCCTTTTGAAGTAAACAGGAGTCCAGCCGGTCTTACTGGTCACCATCATCACGGTGTCTGTAGGCTTTTCTATGGTGACAGCGTGATATACGGTTCCCCTGCCAAGATTATTACCTCCCCTCTGGGTGCAGTAAGTCCTGCAAGCAGTAGTCTACTGTTTTGTGACACACTCTTGTTGTTTTATGAGAGAAACTCCAGGTCAAGTGATGGTCACATGTGTCGTCATGGTGCCCCGTTGCCCCCAGATATCTCTCTGGATGTTGGAGTAGGAGGGCTTCCTCACTGGAGGTCAGTGTGCCCACGGAGCAAACCCTGCAACTTCAGGGCATGGTTGGGGGTTAGGAACACCACGTGGGGTCCTTTTCCCTTAGGAGGGAGGTGGCCTTTTGGGCTGCTGATTTCCAGGTTTTTAGATACCGCCAGTATGTTGGCCAGATGTTGCAGTGGGCCAAGCCCCTTGGTGACTATAGTTTATCCTACCTGGATGGCATTCTTGCATTGTTCCATTTCAAGTGGTCCCAGGTTTTGCACTAATACTCCAATGGCAATTCACCTTTCACCAGGAATGTAAAGGTCAAAGGGTTTAGCTAAATTAGGGAGTTCCAGGGCAAGGGTCTGAATTGACTGCTCTTTCCATTCTTGAAAGGCCACTTCTGGATTCTATTCAAAAGGATCATCATCTTTTCCTTTCAGTGTTTCATATAGAGGCCCAGCTAGTAGACTGTAGTTAGGGATCCAGAAGCAGCAAACTCTGGCCTCCCCAGGAACCCCTAAGCTGTCTTCTAGTTTTAGAAAGGGGTAAGGCTGTAAATTGTTTCTTCCCTTTCCTGGGATGAGCTTCTCCGACCTTCTGTGAGAATGAAGCCCAGGCAGGTCACCGTAGTCTGTGATATTTGAGCTTTTTCTTGGACAACTTCTATCCTTTATTGGCTTGGTAGTTCAGAGGCCTCCTTAGTAGGGCTGGTGATCAGAATGTCGTCAGCATATTGAAGGAGTGTTTCCTTTTCCAGAGGTAGAACTTTTACGTCTTTAGCTAAGCTTTCCCCAAAGATGGTGTGGGAATTTTTGAACACTTGGGGCAAGACGGCCTGGATGTATTGTTTTAGTTGTATGTTGAGTCCTGCCACTTACAAGCCAAAATTTCTTGTGACTCTGGGACTAATGGCATACAAAAGAAGGCATCATTGAAGACTAATACAGAATACCGTCTCCTGGTGGTTGGTAGAATGACCAGCAGGGTGTAGGAATTAGGAACTACTGGAGGTATATACTCGGTGGCTTCACTGACGATCCTGACATCTTTACCAGGCCCCTGGCAGCCCATGGGGCTCTCGTGGTCAGGCCAATCTCAGGATATGGAGCTCACCTGGGCAGGTACCCCACCTCCACACCAGCCCATGGGGCTCTCATGGTCAGGCCCATCCCAGGATATGGGGTTCCCTGGGCAGGTCCCCTGCAGCCCATGGGGCTCTCGTGGTCAGCTCCCTCCCAGGATACAGAGCTACACTTGCAGGTACTGTGGCAGGGCAGGGCACACAGGAACCGTGCACATTGCCCTCATTGCAGAGCACTCTCAGCTCACCTGTCACTCAGATCTGACACAGAGCACCTCAGAGCAGGACTTGAACTAACAAATAGCAACTCCGACAGGTCTGTGACCCTGGGCATCACTCTGTACGGCCTGCCACCACCTGGTCTTCCAGAGACTTCCACTGCACCCGGGGCACCAGGCCTCTGTCTCCACCCACCACCCACCCCTCCTCTCCCTGACTCCTGGGGTCCTCTTATTAGGCCAGGGTTTTCTTGAAGCTGTCTCCCACTCATGGGCCAGATAAAATGATTAGAATACAAGCCAGAGCTGCAGCCCATTGTCTATCCTGACTCTCAAGAGCCCACACCTGTTCCTTGGACCTGGCCGATTCAGCAAGTTCCATTTTCTGCAACTGTGAGACCCTGAGGGGTGATGATTGGCTGACCTGGGCAGCCTGACCATGCCGGCCAGCCCTCCCCAGGTGTGCCTGTTTTGAGATCAATATAAACACCGCTCCAGGCAGCAAGAACCCCTGCAGCTGTGCCTGACGCCATTTTCTCTGCCCTGTCAGCAGTCTCGGGGCTGGGCTGGTGGGAGGGAGTGACAGGTCACGGCGTTGTGGGTGGCCCAGTGTGAGTGGGGCTCTGCTGGACTTTCTGCAGCAGTTGTCAAGATGCCACCTGCTAAAGAAGAGGATGTGTCACCCATACCTGGCGCTGGAATTTCTCCCTGGGCAGACGTGAGGAAGGAAGAAATCAGTGGGGGCCGGGACAGGAGGGGTATCTCAGGCAGGGAAATGGAAAGCTTCCAGAAGAGCACCCAGGGCCAGGACCATCCTGGCTGGCCTGCAGGCACCAAGTTGGCTGGCATGCAATCACTCGTGTGGCTCCATTGCCCTTCCTCTAGGCTTTCAAGTCCTTGAACATATTCAGGTGTTTTATCTGGGAAGGGTGGGAACATTTCAGCAGCAGCTGGCCTGGGGCTCGGACCACGTTTACTCACAGATGCCTCAGCACGGTCCCCCAGCTTTGCAATGAGGACGCTTGTTGCGTGGGGCCTGCTGGCTGTATGGGAGATGATTCCCCACCACTGACCAACTTCAGAATTGTTTACAACTGGAGCAAGTGTCCTGATACGGTTTTCCTCTGTGTAACTTGTGGATTCTGTTTGTTTTTTCTATTTTTCGTTTTTGGTTCAAGGTAGATTTCATTCCTCTTTTTTGCATTTACAAATATAAGCATAGAAATAATTTATTCATATAAATACATGTATGTGGAGGGAAGAATATTTTTTCTGTTTTACTTTTTAATTTTATTTTTTTTAATTTTTAATCTTATTTTTTATACAGCAGGTTCTTATTGGTTATCTATTTTATACATATAAATGTATACATGTCAATCCCAATCTCTCAACTCTTCACACCACCATCCCCCCAACAGCTTTCTGCCCTTGGTGCAGATTTCCTTTACAGGCTTGCTTGGTTGGCCATCAAGGGTGTATGCGTTTTTTCCTGAATATATTCAGGAAAAAATGCATACGCCCTTTTTGGCAAAGTGCATCATTGTCGACATTCTGCCTCATTTCCTATGCTTTAAGTGCAATTCCAGTCTACCCCCTGAAATAGTTTTCCTCAAATGCTGCCCCCCTTTCCAGTCCTCTTCGCAGACTTACTTCAATATATTTTTGGACGATAGCTGTCATTCATAACTCTGCAGGTTTGTGAATTAGAGTGCCCCTGAGCTCCTTTCTTCAACTCGCTTTCTTGTGAGCTGGCCGAAAACCGCAGGAATGCTTCAGGCGCTAATCTGTTTCTGGCAGGGCACGCTGACCCTTTGGTTAATTCCTCTTCCTGGTGGGAAATGGTCGTTACACTTGCCCGTGCAGGCACCTACAGCTAGTCTCTCATTGGTTCTCCCTATTCCTGTTCATCTTGCTCAGAAATTGCAAACTGTGCTGAACAGGATGTTAAAGGCATTGACTCTCCAAGTGGGGAGAGTGTTAGTAAAGCGTCTGGAATGGTGAACCCGAGTACCAGGGCACAAAAACTGAGATGCATTTGAAAACGTTTCGCAATCACATGGTGGAATATACTCTGCGTTTCTCATGCATGTTTTAGCTGAAGGAAGAATCCCTTAAACCTGGAGAGTTGGGACCCACGGAATGGGTACCATGCAGTATGCCTTCAAACGGTCTGCATTTGCTCACCGAGCCTCACCAATGGTATCAGCGCGAAGGGTCCAGCCTTATGTCTCACCCAGCTCTGGGTGTAGATGTGGTAAATCCAGGTTGCATCACAAGCCCTGAATGAATTATTTAAGAATTGCTCTCTATTTCACTGTCATTGTGTTTTGTTTTTGAAATTTTTTTTGATAAAGGAAGTTATCCGATTTTCACTGCTGCGTTTAGGCCACTGTACACACGCTTGATTCTCTTACGGAGACATATAAATCCATGGGTTTTAAGATTCTTATTGTCAGGTATATTCCGAGGCGTTGAATATGGGGTGTTGAGTTCATTTCGTTGAGCAAGGAGTAGGTCTTGTCTATTATATATTTGGCTTATGGAAAGATATCTGTGCTAATTTCAATCTCTGGTTTTATGCAGCACGTCAACTCACCTTTCCCCATAAGCAAGCGTAAGTTCGTTTTCT
Organism: Delphinapterus leucas; assembly: GCF_059928025.1. NCBI lineage: Eukaryota > Metazoa > Chordata > Mammalia > Artiodactyla > Monodontidae > Delphinapterus > Delphinapterus leucas. Next base: position 2,755,998 of record NW_028322254.1, on the reverse strand, counting down.
AAATTTGAGACCGTGTTCTGTTTTGTAGATCAGTTCATGTGTAGCCAAGTTTACATTCCATGTATTAGTGATAACTTATGATGTTTCTTTTTCTGTGTGACTTATTTCACGTAAAATCATCATACCTGAATCCATTCATTATGCCACTACTGGCCTGATGACATAGATATCATTGCTGAGTGATATTCCATTGTACATACGTACCACATCTTCTTTATCCATATTTCGATTTCTGGGATATTTAACTTGTATCGTAGACGAGGTTCTTGTAAACAGAGCCGTCCCAAACTTTGGGGTGGCTCTGTGTTTTTCATTTTAATGTCCCTAAGCTATAGGACCATAAGTGGAAGTGCCATAGGCTGTGTTGCTTTGTTTCCTACGTGTTTCTGGAAACACCATACAGTTCTCCAGAGTGGCTGTTGGTGGTTCACATCCCGCCCATCAGCATAACAAGGCTACATGTTCCCCATGGCCTGTCCTGCCTTTCTGGATTTTACACTTTTTTCAGATGGCCCTTTTGACCGGGGGGCAGTGAGGCTTCATTGTAGTGCAGATTTCCTTTACACGCTTGCTTGGTTGGCCAAAAAGGGCGTATGCGTTTTTTCCTGAATATATATATGGGGAGAGTGTTATTGACGGGTCTGGAATATTGAACCCTAGTACCAGGGGAAAAAAACTGAGATGCATTTGAAAACGAATCCAAATCACAAGGTGGACCATACTCTGGGTTTCCCATGCATGTTTTAGCTGAAGGAAGAATCCCTTAAACCTGGAGAGTTGGGACCCATGGAATGGGTACCATGCAGTATGACTTCAAATGTTCTGCATTTGCTCACCGAACCTCACCAATGCTATCAGCCCGAAGTGTCCAGCCTTATGTCTCACCCAGCTCTGGTTGAAGATGTGCTAAATCCAGGTTGTATCACAAGCCCTGAATGAATTATTTAAGAATTGCCCTCTATTTCAGTGTCATTGTGTTTTGTTTTTGAAATTTATTTTGATAATGGGATTTATCGGATTTTCACTGATGCGTTTAGGCCGCTGTACACACGCTTGATTCTCTTACGGAGACATATAAATCCATGGGTTTTAAGATCCTTACTAGTCAGGTATATTCCTAGGCGTTGAATATGGGGTGTTGACTCCATTTCGTTGAGCAAGGAGTAGGTCTTTTCTATTACATATTTGGTTTATGGAACAGTTTCTGTGCTAATATCAATCTCTGGTTTTATGCAGCACCCCAACTCACCTTTCCCCATAAGCAACCATCAGTTGGTTTTCTAACTTGGAGACCCTCTTCTGTTTTGTAATTCAGTTCATGTGTAGCCAAGTTTCATTCCATGTATTAGTGATATCTTATGATGTTCCTTTTTCTGTGTGACTTATTTCACGTAGAATCATTGTACCTGAAACCACTCATTATGCCGCTAAGGGCCAGATGACATAGATTTCATTGCTGAGTGATTTTCCATTGTACGTATGTACCACAACTTCTTTATCCATTTTCGCTTTCTGGGATATTTAAATTGTACCGTAGACGAGGTTCTTGTAAACAGAGCCGACCCAAACTTTGGGGTGGCTGTGTGTTTTTGATTTTAATTTCCCTAAGCTATAGGACCATAAGTGGAAGTGCCGTAGGTTGTGTTGCTTTGTTTCCTACGTGTTTCAGGAAACACCATACACTTCTCCAGAGTGGCTGTTGGCAATTTACATCCCACCCATCAGCATAACAAGGCTCCCTGTTCTCCATGGCCTGTGCTGCCTTTCTGGATTTTACACTTTTTTCAGATGGCCCTTTTGACCGGGGGGCAGTGAGACTACATTGTAGTGCAGATTTCTTTAACATGCTTGCTTGGTTGGCCAAAAAGGGCGTATGCGTTTTCTCCTCAGGAAAAAACGCATACGCCCTTTTTGGCCAAGTGCATCATTGTCGACGTTCTGCCTCTTTTCCTATGCTTTAAATGCAATTCCAGTCTACCCCCTGAAATCGTTTTCCTGCAATTCTGCCCCGCTTTCAAGTCCTCTTCGCAGCCTTCCTTCAATATATTTTTGGACGATAGCTGTCATTTATAACTCTGCAGGTTTGTGAATTACAGAGCCCCTGAGCTCCTTTCTTAAAATCGCTTTCTTGTGAGCTGGCCGCAAACCCGCAGGATTGCTTCAGGCCCTAATCTGGTTCCGGCACGGCATGCTGAGCCTTTGGTTAATTCCTCTTTCTGGTGGGAAATGAGCGTTAAATTTGCCCGTGCAGACACCTACAGCTAGTCTCTCATTGGTTCTCCCTATTCCTGTTCATCTTGCGCAGAAATTGCAAACTGTGCCTAACAGCAGGTTAAAGGCACTGACTCTCCAAGTGGGGAGAGTGTTAGTAAAGGGTCTGGGATTGTGAACCCGAGTAAAAGGGGACGAAAACTGAGATGCCTTTGAAAACGTTTCCTGGTCACATGGTGCACCATACTGTGGGTTTCCCATGCATGTTTTAGCTGAAGGAAGAATCGCTTAAACCTGGAGAGTTGGGACCCATGGAATGGGTACCATGCTGTATGACTTCAAAGGGTCTGCATTTGCTCATCGAACCTCACCAATGCTATCAGCCCGAAGTGCCCAACCTTATGTCTCACTCAGCTCTGGGTGTAGATGTGGTAAATCCAGGTTGCATCACAAGCCCTGAATGAATTATTTAAGAATTGCTCTCTATTTCACTGTCCTTGGGTTTTCTTTGTGTAATTCATTTTGATAATGGGATTTATCGGATTTTCTCTGCTGCATTCATGCCGCTGTACACACGCTTCATTCTCTTACGGAGACATATAAATCCATGGGTTTGAAGATTCTTACTAGTCAGGTGTATTCCTAGGCGTTGAATATGGGGTGTTTAGTCCATTTTGTTGAGCAAGGGGTAGGTCTTGACTATTACATATTTGGCTTATGGAAAGGTATCTGTGCTAATTTCTATCTCTGGTTTTATGCAGCACCCCAACTCACCTTTCCCCTTAAGCAAGCATAAGTTTGTTTTCTAATTTGAGACCCTGTTCTGTTTTGTAATTCAGTTCATGTGTAGCCAAGTTTACATTCCGTGTAGTAGTGATATCTTATGATGTTTCATTTTCTGTGTGACTTATTTCACTTAGAATCATCGTACCTGAATCCACTCATTATGCCGCGATGGGCCTGATGACATAGATTACATTGCTGAGTGATATTCCATTGTACGTACGTACCACAACTTCTTTATCCATTTTTCACATTCTGGGATATTTAACTTGTACCGTAGACGAGGTTCTTGTAAACAGAGCCGTCCGACACTTTGGGGTGGCTGTGTGTTTTTGATTTTAATTTCCCTAAGCTATAGGACCATAAGTGGAAGTGCCGTAGGCTCCGTAGCTTTGTTTTTTCGGTGTTCCGGGAAACACCATACACTTCTCCAGAGTGGCTGTTGGCAATTTACATCCCGCCCATCAGCATAACAAGGCTCCCTGTTCTCCATGGCGTGTGCTGCCTTTCTGGATTTTACACTTTTTTCAGATGGCCCTTTTGACCGGGGGGCAGTGAGACTTCATTGTAGTGCAGATTTCTTTAACATGCTTGCTTGGTTGGCCAAAAAGGGCGTATGCGTTTTTTCCTGAATATATTCAGGAAAAAACGCATACGCCCTTTTTGGCCAAGAGCATCATTGTCGACGTTCTGCCTCTTTTCCTATGCTTTAAATGGAATTCCCGTCTACCCCCTGAAATCGTTTTCCTGCAAATCTGTCCCGCTTACAAGTCGTCTTCGCAGCCTTCCTTCAATATATTTTTGGACGATAGCTGTCATTTATAACTCTGCAGGTTTGTGAGTTACAGTGCCCCTGAGCTCCTTTCTTCAACTCGCTATCTTGTGAGCTGGCCGCAAACCCGCAGGATTGCCTCAGGCCCTAATCTGGTTCTGGCACGGCATGCTGAGCCTTTGGTTAATTCCTCTTCCTGGTGGGAAATGAGCGTTAAATTTGCCCGTGCATACACCTACAACTAGTCTCTCATTGGTTCTCCCTATTCCTGTTCATCTTGCGCAGAAATTGCAAACTGTGCCAAACAGGAGGTTAAAGGCACTGACTCTCCAAGTGGGGAGAGTGTTAGTAAAGGGTCTGGAATTGTGCACCCGAGTAAAAGGGGACGAAAACTGAGATGCATTTGAAAATGTTTCCCGGTCACACGGTGCACCATATTGTGGGTTTCCTATGCATGTTTTAGCTGAAGGAAGAATCGCTTAAACGTGGAGAGTTGGGACCCATGGAAAGGGTACCATACAGTATGACTTCAAATGGTCTGCATTTGCTCATTGAACCTCACCAATGTTATCAGCCCGATGTCTCCAAACTTATGTCTCACGCAGCTCTGGGTGTAGATGAGGTAAATCCAGGTGGCATCACAAGCCCTGAATGAATTATTTAAGAATTGCTCTCTATTTCACTGTCATTGTGTTTTGTTTTTGAAATTTATTTTGATAATGGGATTTAGCTGATTTTCACTGCTGCGTTTTTGTCACTGTACACACGCTTGATTCTCTTATGGAGACATATAAATCCATAGGTATTAAGACTCTTACTCATCCTGTATATTCCTAGGCACTGAATATGGGGTGTTGAGTCCATTTCGTTGACCAGGAAGTAGGTTTTTTCTATTACATATTTGGCTTATGGAACGGTATCTGTGCTAATTTCAATCTCTGGTTTTATGCAGCACCCCAACTCTCCTTGATCCTTAAGCAAGCATAAGTTGGTTTTCTAAATTTGAGACCCCGTTCTCTTTTGTAATTCAGTTCATTTGTAGCCACGTTTACATTCCATGTATTAGTAATATCGTATGTCTTTGTCTTTTTGAATTATGTGACTTCAAATGATCATACGTAACTCCTCTGGGGTTGTTACAACTGGCCATGTTTCATTGATTTTCAGGCTGAGTAATATTCCACTCTACATAAGTGCCACACCTCTGTCCATTTTTTCCCTCCAGAGACATATAAATTATAACCTAATCGAGGATATATTAAACAGAGAGGCGGTAAACATTGGGGTGCCTGTGTCCTCTCGATTTTTCTTTTTCCCAAGATATACGTCCATGAGTGCAAGTGCCCTGTGCTCTGTAGCTCATTTTTTAGATGCTTTAGTAATCACAATACACTTTTCCAGAGTGACCGTTGGCAATATACATTTCCACTATAAGCCTCACAGGGCTCCCTTTTCTCCTTGCCCTGTCCTGCATTTCTGGTGTTTACACTTTATGAGGAAGGCTCTTCTGACTGATGCGAAGTGATATGTTTTGTAGTATTGATTTCCAGTGCCCACCTGTTCGGTTGGCTAAAAAAGTGTATGCCCTTTTCTTGAATATATACAGAAAAAGATGCATACACCCTTTTTGGCCAACTGCAATGTTGGCAATGTTCAGCCCCTTTTCTTGTGCTTAATGGCGAGTCCTTTCTACCTCATCCAATCCCTTTCCTGCCATTCTCCGTTGCTTACAAGTCCTTTTCTCTGACTTTCCTCAAGACATTTTTCAGTGATAGATATTTTCAACTCTGCAGTTTCGTGAATTTTAGTGTCCCTGAGTTCCATTTTTCAACTTGTGTTTATGGGAACTGGCCACAAAGCAGCGGGATTTCCTCAAGCCCTATTCTGTTTCCATGGGCAACCCTAGCCTTTGGTCAATTCGTCTTCCTGATTGGAAATTAGAGTGACATATGTCTGTCCGAAAACCTAGGACTTGTCTCTCATTGTTCCTCCTCCTTCTGCTTCATCCTTGGACAAATTCCAAACTGTGTGCAACAGGATGTTGACAGTGCTGACATCTCCAAGTGGGGAGACTGTTAGTAAAGACGCCGGAGTGGTGAACCCGAGCACCAGGAGATGAGGAGATGAGATGCCTTTTCCAAACTCTTCCCGATCAGACGATATACCATCCTCTGGGTGTGACAGGCATGTTTTAGCTGTAGGAAGTGTCCCGTTCATGTGAGGAGAACACCAGGGCTTTTTCAAAATCAGTGTCTCTCCGCTACCCAAACTGGGGAATTTTTTAAGCTACGGCTACACATATGTTCATTAAGGGCCTTGGGAAGTAGGCAGAGTCCAAACTTTAGATGATTGAAGTCTTCAGGGTCAGAAGCACTGACCACCGGCTTCCCTTAGGTTCCATTTTAACTGTCATTGATAGATGATGTCAATAAAAATATCTATTCTTTTTCAGATTATTTCCCCTTATAGGTTATTGCAAAATATTGAGTGTAGTTCCCTGTGCTATAGAGTAGTTCCTTGTTGACGATCTATTTTATACATAGCAGTGTGTATGTGTTAATCCCAAACTGTTAATTTATCCCTCCTCCCACCTTTCCACTTTGGTAATAATAAATTATAAGATTTTATACTTCTCAGAAATGGGGGAGCTGAATGAGAGGTATCATTTTCAATGGAAAAGCATTTAAAACAAGGTTGAAGCTTTAACCAAGATTATTAGATGTACATCCTTGGAAAGAAATCACTTCGCTTCTCTAATATTGACCTGACAAATAAGACAAACCTTTTCACTGAACTTGCTTATAATAAAGTGATGGAAATATCAAATGGAAGTGTTAGAAACATCTTATTTTACCCGAGCCTTATACACTGTTCTATGTTAATTATAGTTTGGCTCACACATCTGTTCATTGAAGTTACAACGTTCTCAATTTCTGTTACTGATCCTCCAGAGTGGACCCCAACAAGTGTCCCCACGCCCAGTGTCATTGGAGCCAAAAGATCGAGACTGAGTTTGGTTCAGAAGCAAAGGAAACTTTATATTTTGATCAGAGAATGGAGAGGTGAGAGCATGTGCTACCCCGTGGGCTGTGGGCTGGGCTGCTGTGTAGAGATCCTGTCAGATTCAGTGGGAGGGAGGGGGCAGAGCTCTCGAGGGCCCTGTTGGCTGCAGCTCAGGCTCTATATCGCGGAGTCTGCACTGGGCCCCAGGACCTGATGTGTCGACCCAGCCATTCTGTACTAGGAAATCTGGTCTGAAGTGCCGGGTGTGGAACCTCTGTATGCGGGACCCTAGGAGCACATGAAATTAGACAAAGCACAAAGGATAAAAAAGGTTAGACTTTATTTTATTGCCCAGATTCTATTTTTATCTCCCAGGGATTTTTAATGGGCTTTGCCTGGGACAAACCCCTCTTCTGCCTTTTGTCCTCTTCCTCATTCTTGGAGTGCTGAGGGTGCAGACCCTTCTTCTGTAACTGCTGAGTGCTGAGTTAGGAGCCCTTATACCCGTGGGCGAGGGTCAGAACTTCTCCCCAGCAGCCTCTAGGTGACGTTGATTGTCCCCAGGCCTCCAGCCTCCCTGTTCATCTGCCTGAGCACGAGCATTGGAAGTGTTATAGATTCTAATGACCTTTAAGGGTCCGGGAAGGAAATGTGCAGTGACGCTGTGAGGTCCACTTTCACCCCGCCACACATTTGTTCAGACACTTTAGGCTGACCGTTTCTGCCAGCCTAGATGCTCTGACTAGTAGTCTGCACTTTCTTCAATTAGGCCTCTGAATTAACGTAAAAACAGCACCAGGTGTCAGGACCCTGCCTGCTCAACTCCCGGACAGTCCAGGGTCAGTGGTGATGAAGGACCATGATGGCCACTGAGTCAACAGCCTTTTGAAGTAAACAGGAGTCCAGCCGGTCTTACTGGTCACCATCATCACGGTGTCTGTAGGCTTTTCTATGGTGACAGCGTGATATACGGTTCCCCTGCCAAGATTATTACCTCCCCTCTGGGTGCAGTAAGTCCTGCAAGCAGTAGTCTACTCTTTTGTGACACACTCTTGTTGTTTTATGAGAGAAACTCCAGGTCAAGTGATGGTCACATGTGTCGTCATGGTGCCCCGTTGCCCCCGGATATCTCTCTGGATGTTGGAGTAGGAGGGCTTCCTCACTGGAGGTCAGTGTGCCCACGGAGCAAACCCTGCAACTTCAGGGCATGGTTGGGGGTTAGGAACACCACGTGGGGTCCTTTTCCCTTAGGAGGGAGGTGGCCTTTTGGGCTGCTGATTTCCAGGTTTTTAGATACCGCCAGTATGTTGGCCAGATGTTGCAGTGGGCCAAGCCCCTTGGTGACTATAGTTTATCCTACCTGGATGGCATTCTTGCATTGTTCCATTTCAAGTGGTCCCAGGTTTTGCACTAATACTCCAATGGCAATTCACCTTTCACCAGGAATGTAAAGGTCAAAGGGTTTAGCTAAATTAGGGAGTTCCAGGGCAAGGGTCTGAATTGACTGCTCTTTCCATTCTTGAAAGGCCACTTCTGGATTCTATTCAAAAGGATCATCATCTTTTCCTTTCAGTGTTTCATATAGAGGCCCAGCTAGTAGACTGTAGTTAGGGATCCAGAAGCAGCAAACTCTGGCCTCCCCAGGAACCCCTAAGCTGTCTTCTAGTTTTAGAAAGGGGTAAGGCTGTAAATTGTTTCTTCCCTTTCCTGGGATGAGCTTCTCCGACCTTCTGTGAGAATGAAGCCCAGGCAGGTCACCGTAGTCTGTGATATTTGAGCTTTTTCTTGGACAACTTCTATCCTTTATTGGCTTGGTAGTTCAGAGGCCTCCTTAGTAGGGCTGGTGATCAGAATGTCGTCAGCATATTGAAGGAGTGTTTCCTTTTCCAGAGGTAGAACTTTTACGTCTTTAGCTAAGCTTTCCCCAAAGATGGTGTGGGAATTTTTGAACACTTGGGGCAAGACGGCCTGGATGTATTGTTTTAGTTGTATGTTGAGTCCTGCCACTTACAAGCCAAAATTTCTTGTGACTCTGGGACTAATGGCATACAAAAGAAGGCATCATTGAAGACTAATACAGAATACCGTCTCCTGGTGGTTGGTAGAATGACCAGCAGGGTGTAGGAATTAGGAACTACTGGAGGTATATACTCGGTGGCTTCACTGACGATCCTGACATCTTTACCAGGCCCCTGGCAGCCCATGGGGCTCTCGTGGTCAGGCCAATCTCAGGATATGGAGCTCACCTGGGCAGGTACCCCACCTCCACACCAGCCCATGGGGCTCTCATGGTCAGGCCCATCCCAGGATATGGGGTTCCCTGGGCAGGTCCCCTGCAGCCCATGGGGCTCTCGTGGTCAGCTCCCTCCCAGGATACAGAGCTACACTTGCAGGTACTGTGGCAGGGCAGGGCACACAGGAACCGTGCACATTGCCCTCATTGCAGAGCACTCTCAGCTCACCTGTCACTCAGATCTGACACAGAGCACCTCAGAGCAGGACTTGAACTAACAAATAGCAACTCCGACAGGTCTGTGACCCTGGGCATCACTCTGTACGGCCTGCCACCACCTGGTCTTCCAGAGACTTCCACTGCACCCGGGGCACCAGGCCTCTGTCTCCACCCACCACCCACCCCTCCTCTCCCTGACTCCTGGGGTCCTCTTATTAGGCCAGGGTTTTCTTGAAGCTGTCTCCCACTCATGGGCCAGATAAAATGATTAGAATACAAGCCAGAGCTGCAGCCCATTGTCTATCCTGACTCTCAAGAGCCCACACCTGTTCCTTGGACCTGGCCGATTCAGCAAGTTCCATTTTCTGCAACTGTGAGACCCTGAGGGGTGATGATTGGCTGACCTGGGCAGCCTGACCATGCCGGCCAGCCCTCCCCAGGTGTGCCTGTTTTGAGATCAATATAAACACCGCTCCAGGCAGCAAGAACCCCTGCAGCTGTGCCTGACGCCATTTTCTCTGCCCTGTCAGCAGTCTCGGGGCTGGGCTGGTGGGAGGGAGTGACAGGTCACGGCGTTGTGGGTGGCCCAGTGTGAGTGGGGCTCTGCTGGACTTTCTGCAGCAGTTGTCAAGATGCCACCTGCTAAAGAAGAGGATGTGTCACCCATACCTGGCGCTGGAATTTCTCCCTGGGCAGACGTGAGGAAGGAAGAAATCAGTGGGGGCCGGGACAGGAGGGGTATCTCAGGCAGGGAAATGGAAAGCTTCCAGAAGAGCACCCAGGGCCAGGACCATCCTGGCTGGCCTGCAGGCACCAAGTTGGCTGGCATGCAATCACTCGTGTGGCTCCATTGCCCTTCCTCTAGGCTTTCAAGTCCTTGAACATATTCAGGTGTTTTATCTGGGAAGGGTGGGAACATTTCAGCAGCAGCTGGCCTGGGGCTCGGACCACGTTTACTCACAGATGCCTCAGCACGGTCCCCCAGCTTTGCAATGAGGACGCTTGTTGCGTGGGGCCTGCTGGCTGTATGGGAGATGATTCCCCACCACTGACCAACTTCAGAATTGTTTACAACTGGAGCAAGTGTCCTGATACGGTTTTCCTCTGTGTAACTTGTGGATTCTGTTTGTTTTTTCTATTTTTCGTTTTTGGTTCAAGGTAGATTTCATTCCTCTTTTTTGCATTTACAAATATAAGCATAGAAATAATTTATTCATATAAATACATGTATGTGGAGGGAAGAATATTTTTTCTGTTTTACTTTTTAATTTTATTTTTTTTAATTTTTAATCTTATTTTTTATACAGCAGGTTCTTATTGGTTATCTATTTTATACATATAAATGTATACATGTCAATCCCAATCTCTCAACTCTTCACACCACCATCCCCCCAACAGCTTTCTGCCCTTGGTGCAGATTTCCTTTACAGGCTTGCTTGGTTGGCCATCAAGGGTGTATGCGTTTTTTCCTGAATATATTCAGGAAAAAATGCATACGCCCTTTTTGGCAAAGTGCATCATTGTCGACATTCTGCCTCATTTCCTATGCTTTAAGTGCAATTCCAGTCTACCCCCTGAAATAGTTTTCCTCAAATGCTGCCCCCCTTTCCAGTCCTCTTCGCAGACTTACTTCAATATATTTTTGGACGATAGCTGTCATTCATAACTCTGCAGGTTTGTGAATTAGAGTGCCCCTGAGCTCCTTTCTTCAACTCGCTTTCTTGTGAGCTGGCCGAAAACCGCAGGAATGCTTCAGGCGCTAATCTGTTTCTGGCAGGGCACGCTGACCCTTTGGTTAATTCCTCTTCCTGGTGGGAAATGGTCGTTACACTTGCCCGTGCAGGCACCTACAGCTAGTCTCTCATTGGTTCTCCCTATTCCTGTTCATCTTGCTCAGAAATTGCAAACTGTGCTGAACAGGATGTTAAAGGCATTGACTCTCCAAGTGGGGAGAGTGTTAGTAAAGCGTCTGGAATGGTGAACCCGAGTACCAGGGCACAAAAACTGAGATGCATTTGAAAACGTTTCGCAATCACATGGTGGAATATACTCTGCGTTTCTCATGCATGTTTTAGCTGAAGGAAGAATCCCTTAAACCTGGAGAGTTGGGACCCACGGAATGGGTACCATGCAGTATGCCTTCAAACGGTCTGCATTTGCTCACCGAGCCTCACCAATGGTATCAGCGCGAAGGGTCCAGCCTTATGTCTCACCCAGCTCTGGGTGTAGATGTGGTAAATCCAGGTTGCATCACAAGCCCTGAATGAATTATTTAAGAATTGCTCTCTATTTCACTGTCATTGTGTTTTGTTTTTGAAATTTTTTTTGATAAAGGAAGTTATCCGATTTTCACTGCTGCGTTTAGGCCACTGTACACACGCTTGATTCTCTTACGGAGACATATAAATCCATGGGTTTTAAGATTCTTATTGTCAGGTATATTCCGAGGCGTTGAATATGGGGTGTTGAGTTCATTTCGTTGAGCAAGGAGTAGGTCTTGTCTATTATATATTTGGCTTATGGAAAGATATCTGTGCTAATTTCAATCTCTGGTTTTATGCAGCACGTCAACTCACCTTTCCCCATAAGCAAGCGTAAGTTCGTTTTCTAAATTTGAGACCGTGTTCTGTTTTGTAGATCAGTTCATGTGTAGCCAAGTTTACATTCCATGTATTAGTGATAACTTATGATGTTTCTTTTTCTGTGTGACTTATTTCACGTAAAATCATCATACCTGAATCCATTCATTATGCAATTACTGGCCTGATGACATAGATATCATTGCTGAGTGATATTCCATTGTACATACGTACCACATCTTCTTTATCCATATTTCGATTTCTGGGATATTTAATTTGTATCGTAGACGAGGTTCTTGTAAACAGAGCCGTCCCAAACTTTGGGGTGGCTCTGTGTTTTTCATTTTAATGTCCCTAAGCTATAGGACCATAAGTGGAAGTGCCATAGGCTGTGTTGCTTTGTTTCCTACGTGTTTCTGGAAACACCATACAGTTCTCCAGAGTGGCTGTTGGTGGTTCACATCCCGCCCATCAGCATAACAAGGCTACATGTTCCCCATGGCCTGTCCTGCCTTTCTGGATTTTACACTTTTTTCAGATGGCCCTTTTGACCGGGGGGCAGTGAGGCTTCATTGTAGTGCAGATTTCCTTTACACGCTTGCTTGGTTGGCCAAAAAGGGCGTATGCGTTTTTTCCTGAATATATATATGGGGAGAGTGTTATTGACGGGTCTGGAATATTGAACCCTAGTACCAGGGGAAAAAAACTGAGATGCATTTGAAAACGAATCCAAATCACAAGGTGGACCATACTCTGGGTTTCCCATGCATGTTTTAGCTGAAGGAAGAATCCCTTAAACCTGGAGAGTTGGGACCCATGGAATGGGTACCATGCAGTATGACTTCAAATGTTCTGCATTTGCTCACCGAACCTCACCAATGCTATCAGCCCGAAGTGTCCAGCCTTATGTCTCACCCAGCTCTGGTTGAAGATGTGCTAAATCCAGGTTGTATCACAAGCCCTGAATGAATTATTTAAGAATTGCCCTCTATTTCAGTGTCATTGTGTTTTGTTTTTGAAATTTATTTTGATAATGGGATTTATCGGATTTTCACTGATGCGTTTAGGCCGCTGTACACACGCTTGATTCTCTTACGGAGACATATAAATCCATGGGTTTTAAGATCCTTACTAGTCAGGTATATTCCTAGGCGTTGAATATGGGGTGTTGACTCCATTTCGTTGAGCAAGGAGTAGGTCTTTTCTATTACATATTTGGTTTATGGAACAGTTTCTGTGCTAATATCAATCTCTGGTTTTATGCAGCACCCCAACTCACCTTTCCCCATAAGCAACCATCAGTTGGTTTTCTAACTTGGAGACCCTCTTCAGTTTTGTAATTCAGTTCATGTGTAGCCAAGTTTCATTCCATGTATTAGTGATATCTTATGATGTTCCTTTTTCTGTGTGACTTATTTCACGTAGAATCATTGTACCTGAAACCACTCATTATGCCGCTAAGGGCCAGATGACATAGATTTCATTGCTGAGTGATTTTCCATTGTACGTATGTACCACAACTTCTTTATCCATTTTCGCTTTCTGGGATATTTAACTTGTACCGTAAACGAGGTTCTTGTAAACAGAGCCGACCCAAACTTTGGGGTGGCTGTGTGTTTTTGATTTTAATTTCCCTAAGCTATAGGACCATAAGTGGAAGTGCCGTAGGTTGTGTTGCTTTGTTTCCTACGTGTTTCAGGAAACACCATACACTTCTCCAGAGTGGCTGTTGGCAGTTCACATCCCGCCCATCAGCATAACAAGGCTCCCTGTTCTCCATGGCCTGTGCTGCCTTTCTGGATTTTACACTTTTTTCAGGTGGCCCTTTTGACCGGGGGGCAGTGAGACTACATTGTAGTGCAGATTTCTTTAACATGCTTGCTTGGTTGGCCAAAAAGGGCGTATGCGTTTTCTCCTCAGGAAAAAACGCATACGCCCTTTTTGGCCAAGTGCATCATTGTCGACGTTCTGCCTCTTTTCCTATGCTTTAAATGCAATTCCAGTCTACCCTCTGAAATCGTTTTCCTGCAATTCTGCCCCGCTTTCAAGTCCTCTTCGCAGGCTACCTTCAATATATTTTTGGACGATAGCTGTCATTTATAACTCTGCAGGTTTGTGAATTAGAGTGCCCCGGAGCTCCTTTCTTCAAATCGCTTTCTTGTGAGCTGTCCGCAAACTCGCAGGGTTGCTTCAGGCCCTAATCTGGTTCCGGCACGGCATGCTGAGCGTTTGGTAAATTCCTCTTCCTGGTGGGAAATGAGCGTTAAATTTGCCCGTGCAGACACCTACAGCTAGTCTCTCATTGGTTCTCCCTATTCCTGTTCATCTTGCGCAGAAATTGCAAACTGTGCCAAACAGCAGGTTAAAGGCACTGACTCTCCAAGTGGGGAGAGTGTTAGTAAAAGGTCTGGAATGGTGAACCCGAGTTAAAGGGGACGAAAACTAAGATGCATTTGAAAACGTTTCCCGGTCACACGGTGCACCATACTGTGGGTTTCCCATGCATGTTTTAGCTGAAGGAAGAATCCCTTAAACCTGGAGAGTTGGGACCCATGGAATGGGTACCATGCAGTATGACTTCAAATGGTCTGCATTTGCTCATCGAACCTCACCAATGCTATCAGCCCGAAGTGTCCAACTTTATGTCTCACTCAGCTCTGGGTGTAGATGAGGTAAATCCAGGTTGCATCACAAGCCCTGAATGAATTATTTAAGAATTGCTCTCTATTTCACTGTCATTGTGTTTTGTTTTTGTAATTCATTTTGATAATAGGATTTATCGGATTTTCTCTGCTGCCTTCATGCAGCTGTACACACGCTTGATTCCCTTATGGAGACATATAAATCCATGGGTTTGAAGATTCTTACTAGTCAGGTGTATTCCTAGGCATTGAATATGGGGTGTTTAGTCCATTTCGTTGAGCAAGGGATAGGTCTTGAGTATTACGTATTTGGCTTATGGAAAGGTATCTGTGCTAATTTCTATCTCTGGTTTTATGCAGCACCCCAACTCACCTTTCCCCTTAAGCAAGCATAAGTTGGTTTTCTAAATTTGAGTCCCTGTTCTGTTTTGTAATTCAGTTCATGTATAGCCAAGTTTACATTCCATGTATTAGTGATATCTTATGATGTTTCATTTTCTGTGTGACTTATTTCACTTAGAATCATCGTACCTGAATCCACTCATTATGCAGTGACAGGCCTGATGACATAGATTTCATTGCTGAGTGATATTCCATTGTACGTACGTACCACAACTTCTTTATCCATTTTTCACATTCTGGGATATTTAACTGGTACCGTAGACGAGGTTCTTGTAAACAGAGCCGCCCGAGACTTTTGGGTGGCTGTGTGTTTTTGATTTTAATTTTCCTAAGCTATAGGACCATAAGGGGAATTGCCGTAGGCTCCGTTGCTTTGTTTTTTAGGTGTTCCGGGAAACACCATACATTTTTCCAGACTGGCTGTTGGCAATTTACATCCCGCCCATCAGCATAACAAGGCTCCCTGTTCTCCATGGCCTGTGCTGCCTTTCTGGATTTTACACTTTTTTCAGATGGCCCTTTTCACCGGGGGGCAGTGAGACTTCATTGTAGTGCAGATTTCTTTAACATGCTTGCTTGGTTGGCCAAAAAGGGCGTATGCGTTTTTTCCTGAATATATTCAGGAAAAAACGCATACGCCCTTTTTGGCCAAGAGCATCATTGTCGACGTTCTGCCTCTTTTCCTATGCCTTAAATGCAATTCCCGTCTACCCCCTGAAATCGTTTTCCTGCAAATGTGTCCCGCTTACAAGTCGTCTTCGCAGCCTTCCTTCAATATATTTTTGGACGATAGCTGTCATTTATAACTCTGCAGGTTTGTGAGTTACAGTGCCCCTGAGCTCATTTCTTCAACTTGCTATCTTGTGAGCTGGCCGCAAACCCACAGGATTGCCTCAGGCCCTAATCTGGTTCCGGCCTGGCATGCTGAGCCTTTGGTTAATTCCTCTTCCTGGTGGGAAATGAGCGTTAAATTTGCCCGTGCAGACACCTACAGCTAGTCTCTCATTGGTTCTCCCTATTCCTTTTCATCTTGCGCAGAAATTGCAAACTGTGCCCAACAGGAGGTTAAAGGCACTGACTCTCCAAGTGGGGAGAGTGTTCGTAAAGGGTCTGGAATGGTGAACCCGAGTAAAAGGGGACGAAAACTGAGATGCATTTGAAAACGTTTGCCGGTCACACGGTGCACCATACTGTGGGTTTCCCATGCATGTTTTAGCTGAAGGAAGAATCCCTTAAACTTGGAGAGTTGGGACCCATGGAATGGGTACCATGCTGTATGACTTCAAAGGGTCTGCATTTGCTCATCGAACCTCAGCAATTCTATCAGCCCGAAGTGCCCAACCTTATGTCTCACTCAGCTCTGGGTGTAGATGTGGTAAATCCAGGTTGCATCACAAGCCCTGAATGAATTATTTAAGAATTGCTCTCTATTTCACTGTCCTTGGGTTTTGTTTGTGTAATTCATTTTGATAATGGGATTTATCGGATTTTCTCTGCTGCATTCATGCCGCTGTACACACACTTCATTCTCTTACGGAGACATATAAATCCATGGGTTTGAAGATTCTTACTAGTCAGGTGTATTCCTAGGCGTTGAATATGGGGTGTTTAGTCCATTTCGTTGAGCAAGGGGTAGGTGTTGACTATTACATATTTGGCTTAAGGAAAGGTATCTGTGCTAATTTCTATCTCTGGTTTTATGCAGCACCGCAACTCACCTTTCCCCTTAAGCAAGCATAAGTTGGTTTTCTAAATTTGAGACCCTGTTCTGTTTTGTAATTCAGTTCATGTGTAGCCAAGTTTACATTCCGTGTAGTAGTGATATCTTATGATGTTTCATTTTCTGTGTGACTTATTTCACTTAGAATCATCGTACCTGAATCCACTCATTATGCCGCGACGGGCCTGATGACATAGATTTCATTGCTGAGTGATATTCCATTGTACGTACGTACCACAACTTCTTTATCCATTTTTCACATTCTGGGATATTTAACTTGTACCGTAGACGAGGTTCTTGTAAACAGAGCCGTCCGACACTTTGGGGTGGCTCTGTGTTTTTGATTTTAATTTCCCTAAGCTATAGGACCATAAGTGGAAGTGCCGTAGGCTCCGTAGCTTTGTTTTTTCGGTGTTCCGGGAAACACCATACACTTCTCCAGAGTGGCTGTTGGCAATTTACATCCCGCCCATCAGCATAACAAGGCTCCCTGTTCTCCATTTCCTGTGCTGCCTTTCTGGATTTTACACATTTTTCAGATGGCCCTTTTGACCGGGGGGCAGTGAGACTTCATTGTAGTGCAGATTTCTTTAACATGCTTGCTTGGTTGGCCAAAAAGGGCGTATGCGTTTTTTCCTGAAAAATTCAGGAAAAATTCAGGAAAAAACGCATACGCCCTTTTTGGCCAAGAGCATCATTGTCGACGTTCTGCCTCTTTTCCTATGCTTTAAATGCAATTCCCGTCTACCCCCTGAAATCGTTTTCCTGCAAATCTGTCCCGCTTACAAGTCGTCTTCGCAGCCTTCCTTCAATATATTTTTGGACGATAGCTGTCATTTATAACTCTGCAGGTTTGTGAGTTACAGTGCCCCTGAGCTCCTTTCTTCAACTCGCTATCTTGTGAGCTGGCCGCAAACCCACAGGATTGCCTCAGGCCCTAATCTGGTTCCGGCACGGCATGCTGAGCCTTTGGTTAATTCCTCTTCTTGCTGGGAAATGAGCGTTAAATTTGCCCGTGCAGACACCTACAGCTAGTCTCTCATTCGTTCTCCCTCTTCCTTTTCATCTTGCGCAGAAATTGCAAACTGTGCCCAACAGGAGGTTAAAGGCACTGACTCTCCAAGTGGGGAGAGTGTTCGTAAAGGGTCTGGAATGGTGAACCCGAGTAAAAGGGGACGAAAACTGAGATGCATTTGAAAACGTTTGCCAGTCACACGGTGCACCATACTGTGGGTTTCCCATGCATGTTTTAGCTGAAGGAAGAATCCCTTAAACTTGGAGAGTTGGGACCCATGGAATGGGTACCATGCTGTATGACTTCAAAGGGTCTGCATTTGCTCATCGAACCTCACCAATGCTATCAGCCCGAAGTGCCCAACCTTATGTCTCACTCAGCTCTGGGTGTAGATGTGGTAAATCCAGGTTGCATCACAAGCCCTGAATGAATTATTTAAGAATTGCTCTCTATTTCACTGTCCTTGGGTTTTGTTTGTGTAATTCATTTTGATAATGGGATTTATCGGATTTTCTCTGCTGCATTCATGCCGCTGTACACACGCTTCATTCTCTTACGCAGACATATAAATCCATGGGTTTGAAGATTCTTACTAGTCAGGTGTATTCCTAGGCGTTGAATATGGGGTGTTTAGTCCATTTTGTTGAGCAAGGGGTAGGTCTTGACTATTACATATTTGGCTTATGGAAAGGTATCTGTGCTAATTTCTATCTCTGGTTTTATGCAGCACCCCAACTCACCTTTCCCCTTAAGCAAGCATAAGTTGGTTTTCTAAATTTGAGACCCTGCTCTGTTTTGTAATTCAGTTCATGTGTAGCCAAGTTTACATTCCGTGTAGTAGTGATATCTTATGATGTTTCATTTTCTGTGTGACTTATTTCACTTAGAATCATCGTACCTGAATCCACTCATTATGCCGCGACGGGCCTGATGACATAGATTACATTGCTGAGTGATATTCCATTGTACGTACGTACCACAACTTCTTTATCCATTTTTCACATTCTGGGATATTTAACTTGTACCGTAGACGAGGTTCTTGTAAACAGAGCCGTCCGACACTTTGGGGTGGCTGTGTGTTTTTGATTTTAATTTCCCTAAGCTATAGGACCATAAGTGGAAGTGCCGTAGGCTCCGTAGCTTTGTTTTTTCGGTGTTCCGGGAAACACCATACACTTCTCCAGAGTGGCTGTTGGCAATTTACATCCCGCCCATCAGCATTACAAGGCTCCCTGTTCTCCATGGCCTGTGCTGCCTTTCTGGATTTTACACTTTTTTCAGATGGCCCTTTTGACCGGGGGGCAGTGAGACTTCATTGTAGTGCAGATTTCTTTAACATGCTTGCTTGGTTGGCCAAAAAGTGCGTATGCGTTTTTTCCTGAATATATTCAGGAAAAAACGCATACGCCCTTTTTGGCCAAGAGCATCATTGTCGACGTTCTGCCTCTTTTCCTATGCTTTAAATGCAATTCCCGTCTACCCCCTGAAATCGTTTTCCTGCAAATCTGTCCCGCTTAAAAGTCGTCTTCGCAGCCTTCCTTCAATATATTTTTGGACGATAGCTGTCATTTATAACTCTGCAGGTTTGTGAGTTACAGTGCCCCTGAGCTCCTTTCTTCAACTCGCTATCTTGTGAGCTGGCCGCAAACCCGCAGGATTGCCTCAGGCCCTAATCTGGTTCCGGCATGGCATGCTGAGCCTTTGGTTAATTCCTCTTCCTGGTGGGAAATGAGCGTTAACTGTGCCCGTGCAGACACCTAGAGCTAGTCTCTCATTCGTTCTCCCTATTCCTTTTCATCTTGCGCAGAAATTGCAAACTGTGCCCAACAGGAGGTTAAAGGCACTGACTCTCCAAGTGGGGAGAGTGTTCGTAAAGGATCTGGAATGGTGAACCCGAGTAAAAGGGGACGAAAACTGAGATGCATTTGAAAACGTTTGCCAGTCACACGGTGCACCATACTGTGGGTTTCCCATGCATGTTTTAGCTGAAGGAAGTATCCCTTAAACTTGGAGAGTTGGGACCCATGGAATGGGTACCATGCTGTATGACTTCAAAGGGTCTGCATTTGCTCATCGAACCTCACCAATGCTATCAGCCCGAAGTGCCCAACCTTATGTCTCACTCAGCTCTGGGTGTAGATGTGGTAAATCCAGGTTGCATCACAAGCCCTGAATGAATTATTTAAGAATTGCTCTCTATTTCACTGTCCTTGGGTTTTGTTTGTGTAATTCATTTTGATAATGGGATTTATCGGATTTTCTCTGCTGCATTCATGCCGCTGTACACACGCTTCATTCTCTTATGGAGACATATAAATCCATGGGTTTGAAGATTCTTACTAGTCAGGTGTATTCCTAGGCGTTGAATATGGGGTGTTTAGTCCATTTCGTTGAGCAAGGGGTAGGTCTTGACTATTACATATTTGGCTTATGGAAAGGTATCTGTGCTAATTTCTATCTCTGGTTTTATGCACCATCCCAACTCACCTTTCCCCTTAAGCACGCATAAGTTGGTTTTCTAAATTTGAGACCCTGTTCTGTTTTGTAATTCAGTTCATGTGTAGCCAAGTTTACATTCCGTGTATTAGTGATATCTTATGATGTTTCATTTTCTGTGTGACTTATTTCACTTAGAATCATCGTACCTGAATCCACTCATTATGCCGCGACGGGCCTGCTGACATAGATTTCATTGCTGTGTGATATTCCACTGTACGTACGTACCACAACTTCTTTATCCATTTTTCACATTCTGGGATATTTAACTTGTACCGTAGACGAGGTTCTTGTAAACAGAGCCGCCCGAGACGTTTGGGTGGCTGTGTGTTTTTGATTTTAATTTTCCTAAGCTATAGGACCATAAGGGGAAGTGCCATAGGCTCCGTTGCTTTGTTTTTTCGGTGTTCCGGGAAACACCATACACTTCTCCAGAGTGGCTGTTGGCAATTTACATCCCGCCCATCAGCATAACAAGGCTCGCTGTTCTCCATGGCCTGTGCTGCCTTTCTGGATTTTACACTTTTTTCAGATGGCCCTTTTGACCGGGGGGCAGTGAGACTTCATTGTAGTGCAGATTTCTTTAACATGCTTGCTTGGTTGGCCAAAAAGGGCGTATGCGTTTTTTCCTGAATATATTCAGGAAAAAACGCATACGCCCTTTTTGGCCAAGAGCATCATTGTCGACGTTCTGCCTCTTTTCCTATGCTTTAAATGCAATTCCCGTCTACCCCCTGAAATCGTTTTCCTGCAATTCTGCCCCACTTTCAAGTCCTCTTCGCAGACTTCCTTCAATATATTTTTGGACGAAAGCTGTCATTTATAACTCTGCAGGTTTGTGAGTTACAGTGCCCCTGAGCTCATTTCTTCAACTCGCTATCTTGTGAGCTGGCCGCAAACCCACAGGATTGCTTCAGGCCCTAATCTGGTTCCGACACGGCAATCTGAGCCTTTGGTTAATTCCTCTTCCTGGTGGGAAATGCGCGTTAAATTTGCCCGTGCAGACACCTAGAGCTAGTCTCTCATTGGTTCTCCCTATTCCTTTTCATCTTGCGCAGAAATTGCAAACTGTGCCCAACAGGAGTTTAAAGGCACTGACTCTCCAAGTGCGGAGAGTGTTCGTAAAGGGTCTGGAATGGTGAACCCGAGTAAAAGGGGACGAAAACTGAGATGCATTTGAAAACGTTTGCCAGTCACACGGTGCACCATACTGTGGGTTTCCCATGCATGTTTTAGCTGAAGGAAGAATCCCTTAAATTTGGAGAGTTGGGACCCATGGAATGGGTACCATGCTGTATGACTTCAAAGGGTCTGCATTTGCTCATCGAACCTCACCAATGCTATCAGCCCGAAGTGCCCAACCTTATGTCTCACTCAGCTCTGGGTGTAGATGTGGTAAATCCAGGTTGCATCACAAGCCCTGAATGAATTATTTAAGAATTGCTCTCTATTTCACTGTCCTTGGGTTTTGTTTGTGTAATTCATTTTGATAATGGGATTTATCGGATTTCATCTGCTGCATTCATGCCGCTGTACACACGCTTCATTCTCTTACGGAGACATATAAATCCATGGGTTTGAAGATTCTTACTAGTCAGGTGTATTACTAGGCGTTGAATATGGGGTGTTTAGTCCATTTCGTTGAGCAAGGGGTAGGTCTGGGCTATTATATATTTGGCTCATGGAAAGGTATCTGTGCTAATTTCTATCTCTGGTTTTATGCAGCACCCCAACTCACCTTTCCCCTTAAGCAAGCATAAGTTAGTTTTCTAAATTTGAGACCCTGTTCTGTTTTATAATTCAGTTCATGTGTAGCAAAGTTTACATTCCGTGTATTAGTGATATCTTATGATGTTTCATTTTCTGTGTGACTTATTTCCCTTAGAATCATCGTACCTGAATCCACTCATTATGCCGCGATGGGCCTGATGACATAGCTTTCATTGATGAGTGATATTCCATTGTACGTACGTACCACAACTTCTTTATCCATTTTTCACATTCTGGGATATTTAACTTGTACCGTAGAAGAGGTTCTTGTAAACAGAGCCGTCCGACACTTTGGGGTGGCTGTGTGTTTTTGATTTTAATTTCCCTAAGCTATAGGACCATAAGTGGAAGTGCCGTAGGCTCCGTTGCTTTGTTTTTCAGGGGTTTCAGGAAACACCATACACTTCTCCAGAGTGGCTGTTGGCAATTTACATCCCGACCATCAGCATAACAAGGCTCCCTGTTCTCCTTGGCCTGTCCTGTCTTTGTGGATTTTACACTTGTTTCACATGTCCCTTTTGACCGGGGGGCAGTGAGACTTCATTGTAGTGCAGATTTCTTTAACATGCTTGCTTGGTTGGCCAAAAAGCGCATATGCTTTTTTTCCTCAATAAATTCAGGAAAAAACGCATACACCCTTTTTGGCCAAGAGCATCATTGTCGACGTTCTGCCTCTTTTCCTATGCTTTAAATGCAATTCCCGTCTACCCCCTGAAATCGTTTTCCTGGAATTCTGCCCCGCTTTCAAGTCCTCTTCGCAGCCTTCCTTCAATATATTTTTGGACGATAGCTGTCATTTATAACTCTGCAGGTTTGTGAATTACAGTGCCCCTGAGCTCCTTTGTTCAACTCGCTATCTTGTGAGCTGCCTGCACACCCGCAGTATTGCTTCAGGCCCTAATCTGCTTCCGGCACGGCATTCTGAGCCTTTGGTTAATTCCACTTCCTGGTGAGAAATGAGCATTAAATTGCCCGTGCAGACACCTACAGCTAGTCTCTCATTGGTTCTCCCTATTCCTGTTCATCTTGCGCAGAAATTGCAAACTGTGACAAACAGGAGGTTAAAGGCACTGACTCTCCAAGTGGGGAGAGTGTTAGTTAAGCATCTGGAACGGTGAACCCGAGTATAAATGGACGAAAACTGAGATGCATTTGAAAACGCTTCCCAATTACATGGTGGACCATACTCTGGGTTTCCCATACATGATGTAGCGGAAGGAAGAATCCCTTAAACCTGGAGAGTTGGGACCCTTGGAATGGGTACCATGCAGTATGACTTCAAAGGGTCTGCAATTGCTCACCGAACCTCAACAGTACTATCAGGGCGAAGTGTCCGGCCTTATGTCTCCCCAGCACTGGGTGTACATGTGGTAAATCCAGGTTGCATCAGAAGCCCTGAGTGAATTATTTAAGAATTGCTCTCTATTTCACTGTCATTGTGTTTTGTTTTTGAAATTTATTTTGATAATGTGATTTATCGGATTTTCACTGTTGCCTTTAGGCCACTGAACACACGCTGGATTCTCTTATGGACACATATAAATCCATGGGTTTTAAGATTCTTGCTAGGCAGGTATATTCCTAGGCGTTGAATATGGGGTGTTGAGCCCATTTCGTTGAGCAAGCAGTAGGTCTTGTCTATTATATATTTGGCTTGTGGAACGGTATCAGTGCGAATTTCAATCTCTGTTTTTATGCAGCACCCGAACTCACCTTTCCCAAAAAGCAAGCATAAGTTGGTTTTCTAAATTTGAGACACTGTTCTGTTTTGTAATTCATTTCATGTGTAGCCAAGTTTACATTCCGTGTATTAGTGATATCTTATGATGTTTCTTTTTCTGTGTGACCTATTGCACGTAGAATCATCGTACCTGAATCCACTCATTATGCCGCTACGGGCCTCATGACATAGATTTCATTGCTGAGTGATATTCCATTGTACGTAAGAACCACAACTTCTTTATCCATTTTTCGCCCTCTGGGATATTTAACTTGTACCGTACAAGAGGTTCTTGTAAACAGAGCCGTTCCAAACTTTGGGGTGCCTGTGTGGTTTTGATTATAATTTCCCTAAGCTATAGGACCATAAGTGGAAGTGCCATAGGCTGTGTTGCTTTGTTTCTTATGTGTTTCAGGACATACCATACACTTCTCCAGAGTGGCTGTTGGCAATTCACATGCCGACCATCAGGATAACAATGCTCCCTCTTCTCCATGGCCTGTCCTGCCTTTCTGGATTTTACACTTTTTTCAGATGGCCCTTTTGACCGGGGGGCAGAGAGACTTCATTTTAGTGCAGATTTCTTTACACGCTTGCTTGGTTGGCCAAAAAGGGCGTATGCGTTTTTCCTGATTATATTCAGGAAAAAACGCATACGCCCTTTTTGGCCAAGTGCATCATTGTCGCTGTTCTCCGTCTTTTCCTAGGCTTTAAGTGCAATTCCAGTCTACCCCCTGAAATCGTTTTCCTGAATTTCTGCCCAAATTCTAAGTACTCTTCGCAGACATACTTCAATATATTTTTGGACGATAGCTGTCATATATAACTCTGCAGGTTTGTGAGTTACAGTGCCCCTGAGCACCTTTCTTCATCTCGCTAACTTGTTAGCTGGCCGCAAACCCGAAGGATTGCTTCAGGCCCTTATCTGTTTCCAGCAGGGCATGCGGAGCCTTTGGTTAATTCCTCTTCCTGGTGGGAAATGAGCGTTAAATTTGCCCGTGCAGACACCTACAGCTAGTCTCTCATTGGTTCTCCCTATTCCTTTTCATCTTGCGCAGAAATTGCAAACTGTGCCCAACAGGAGGTTAAAGGCACTGACTCTCCAAGTGGGGAGAGTGTTCGTAAAGGGTCTGGAATGGTGAACCCGAGTAAAAGGGGACGAAAACTGAGATGCATTTGAAAACGTTTGCCAGTCACACGGTGCACCATACTGTGGGTTTCCCATGCATGTTTTAGCTGAAGGAAGAATCCCTTAAACTTGGAGAGTTGGGACCCATGGAATGGGTACCATGCTGTATGACTTCAAAGGGTCTGCATTTGCTCATCGAACCTCACCAATGCTATCAGCCCGAAGTGCCCAACCTTATGTCTCACTGAGCTCTGGGTGTAGATGTGGTAAATCCAGGTTGCATCACAAGCCCTGAATGAATTATTTCAGAATTGCTCTCTATTTCACTGTCCTTGGGTTTTGTTTGTGTAATTCATTTTGATAATGGGATTTATCGGATTTTCTCTGCTGCATTCATGCCGCTGTACACACGCTTCATTCTCTTACGGAGACATATAAATCCATGGGTTTGAAGATTCTTACTAGTCAGGTGTATTCCTAGGCGTTGAATATGGGGTGTTTAGTCCATTTCGTTGAGCAAGGGGTAGGTCTTGACTATTACATATTTGGCTTATGGAAAGGTATCTGTGCTAATTTCTATCTCTGGTTATATGCAGCACCCCAACTCACCTTTCCCCTTAAGCAAGCATAAGTTGGTTTTCTAAATTTGAGACCCTGTTCTGTTTTGTAATTCAGTTCATGTGTAGCCAATTTTACATTCGGTGTAGTAGTGATATCTTATGATGTTTCATTTTCTGTGTGACTTATTTCACATAGAATCATCGTACCTGAATCCACTCATTATGTCGCGACGGGCCTGATGACATAGATTTCATTGCTGAGTGATATTCCATTGTACGTACGTACCACAACTTCTTTATCCATTTTTCACATTCTGGGATATTTAACTTGTACCGTAGACGAGGTTCTTGTAAACAGAGCCGTCCGACACTTTTGGGTGGCTGTGTGTTTTTGATTTTAATTTCCCTAAGCTATAGGACCATAAGTGGAAGTGCCGTAGGCTCCGTAGCTTTGTTTTTTCAGTGTTCCGGGAAACACCATACACTTCTCCAGGGTGGCTGTTGGCAATTTACATCCCGCCCATCAGCATAACAAGGCTCCCTGTTCTCCATGGCCTGTGCTGCCTTTCTGGATTTTACACTTTTTTCAGATGGCCCTTTTGACCGGGGGGCAGTGAGACTTCATTGTAGTGCAGATCTCTTTAACATGCTTGCTTGGTTGGCCAAAAAGTGCGTATGCGCTTTTTCCTGAATATATTCAGGAAAAAACGCATACGCCCTTTTTGGCCAAGAGCATCATTGTCGACGTTCTGCCTCTTTTCCTATGCTTTAAATGCAATTCCCGTGTACCCCCTGAAATAATTTTCCTGCAATTCTGCCCCTCTTACAAGTCGTCTTCGCAGCCTTCCTTCAATATATTTTTGACGATAGCTGTCATTTATAACTCTGCAGGTTTGTGAGTTACAGTGCCCCTGAGCTCATTTCTTCAACTCGCTATCTTGTGAGCTGGCCGCAAACCCACAGGATTGCCTCAGGCCCTAATCTGGTTCCGGCACGGCATGCTGAGCCTTTGGTTAATTCCTCTTCCTGGTGGGAAATGAGCGTTAAATTTGCCCGTGCAGACACCTAGAGCTAGTCTCTCATTGGTTCTCCCTATTCCTTTTCATCTTCCACAGAAATTGCAAACTGTGCCCAACAGGAGGTTAAAGGCACTGACTCTCCAAGTGGGGAGAGTGTTCGTAAAGGGTCTGGAATGGTGAACCCGAGTAAAAGGGGACGAAAACTGAGATGCATTTGAAAACGTTTGCCAGTCACACGGTGCACCATACTGTCGGTTTCCCATGCATGTTTTAGCTGAAGGAAGAATCCCTTAAACTTGGAGAGTTGGGACCCATGGAATGGGTACCATGCAGTATGACTTCACAGGGTCTAGATTTGCTCATCGAACCTCACCAATGCTATCAGCCCGAAGTGCCCAACCTTATGTCTCACACAGCTCTGGGTGTAGATGTGGTAAATCCAGGTTGCATCACAAGCCCTGAATGAATTATTTAAGAATTGCTCTCTATTTCACTGTCCTTGGGTTTTGTTTGTGTAATTCATTTTGATAATGGGATTTATCGGATTTTCTCTGCTGCATTCATGCCGCTGTACACACGCTTCATTCTCTTACGGAGACATATAAATCCATGGGTTTGAAGATTCTTACTAGTCAGGTGTATTCCTAGGCGTTGAATATGGGGTGTTTAGTCCATTTCGTTGAGCAAGGGGTAGGTGTTGACTATTACATATTTGGCTTATGGAAAGGTATCTGTGCTAATTTCTATCTCTGGTTTTATGCAGCACCCCAACTCACCTTTCCCCTTAAGCAAGCATAAGTTGGTTTTCTAAATTTGAGACCCTGTTCTGTTTTGTAATTTAGTTCATGTGTAGCCAAGTTTACATTCCGTGTAGTAGTGATATCTTATGATGTTTCATTTTCTGTGTGACTTATTTCACTTAGAATATCGTACCTGAATCCACTCATTATGCCGCGACGGGCCTGATGACATAGATTTCATTGCTGAGTGATATTCCATTGTACGTACGTACCACAACTTCTTTATCCATTTTTCACATTCTGGGATATTTAACTTGTACCGTAGACGAGGTTCTTGTAAACAGAGCCTTCCGACACTTTGGGGTGGCTGTGTGTTTTTGATTTTAATTTCCCTAAGCTATAGGACCATAAGTGGAAGTGCCGTAGGCTCCGTAGCTTTGTTTTTTCGGTGTTCCGGGAAACACCATACACTTCTCCAGAGTGGCTGTTGGCAATTTACATCCCGCCCATCAGCATAACAAGGCTCCCTGTTCTCCATGGCCTGTGCTGCCTTTCTGGATTTTACACTATTTTCAGATGGCCCTTTTGACCGGGGGGCAGTGAGACTTCATTGTAGTGCAGATTTCTTTAACATGCTTGCTTGGTTGGCCAAAAAGGGCGTATGCGTTTTTTCCTGAATATATTCAGGAAAAAACGCATACGCCCTTTTTGGCCAAGAGCATCATTGTCGACGTTCTGCCTCTTTTCCTATGCTTTAAATGCAATTCCCGTCTACCCCCTGAAATCGTTTTCCTGCAAATCTGTCCCGCTTACAAGTCGTCTTCGCAGCCTTCCTTCAATATATTTTTGGACGATAGCTGTCATTTATAACTCTGCAGGTTTGTGAGTTACAGTGCCCCTGAGCTCCTTTCTTCAACTCGCTATCTTGTGAGCTGGCCGCAAACCCACAGGATTGCTTCAGGCCCTAATCTGGTTCCGGCACGGCATGCTGAGCCTTTGGTTAATTCCTCTTCCTGGTGGGAAATGAGCGTTAAATTTGCCCGTGCAGACACCTACAGCTAGTCTCTCATTGGTTCTCCCTATTCCTGTTCATCTTGCGCAGAAATTGCAAACTGTGCCCAACAGGAGGTTAAAGGCACTGACTCTCCAAGTGGGGAGTGTGTTAGTAAAGGGTCTGGAATAGTGAACCCAAATAAAAGGGGACGAAAACTGAGATGCATTTGAAAAGGTTTCCCGGTCACACGGTGCACCATACTGTGGGATTCCCATGCATGTTTTAGCTGAAGGAAGTATCGCTTAAACCTGGAGAGTTGGGACCCATGGAATGGCTACCATGCAGTATGACTTCAAATGGTCTTCATTTGCTCATCGAACCTCACCAATGCTATCAGCCCGAAGTGTCCAACCTTATGTCTCACTCAGCTCTGGGTGTAGATGTGGTAAATCCAGGTTGCATCACAAGCCCTGAATGAATTATTTAAGAATTGCTCTCTATTTCACTGTCCTTGGGTTTTGTTTGTGTAATTCATTTTGATAATGGGATTTATCGGATTTTCTCTGCTGCATTCATGCCGCTGTACACACGCTTCATTCTCTTACGGAGACATATAAATCCATGGGTTTGAAGATTCTTACTAGTCAGGTGTATTCCTAGGCGTTGAATATGGGGTGTTTAGTCCATTTCGTTGAGCAAGGGGTAGGTCTTGACTATTACATATTTGGCTTATGGAAAGGTATCTGTGCTAATTTCTATCTCTGGTTTTATGCAGCACCCCAACTCACCTTTCCCCTTAAGCAAGCATAAGTTGGTTTTCTAAATTTGAGACCCTGTTCTGTTTTGTAATTCAGTTCATGTGTAGCCAAGTTTACATTCCGTGTATTAGTGATATCTTATGATGTTTCATTTTCTGTGTGACTTATTTCACTTAGAATCATCGTACCTGAATCCACTCATTATGCCGCGACGGGCCTGATGACATGGATTTCATTGCTGTGTGATATTCCATTGTACGTACGTACCACAACTTCTTTATCCATTTTTCACATTCTGGGATATTTAACTTGTACCGTAGACGAGGTTCTTGTAAACAGAGCCGCCCGAGTCTTTTGGGTGGCTGTGTGTTTTTGATTTTAATTTTCCTAAGCTATAGGGCAATAAGGGGAATTGCCGTAGGCTCCGTTGCTTTGTTTTTTAGATGTTCCGGGAAACACCATATATTTTTCCAGACTGGCTGTTGGCAACTTACATCCCGCACATCAGCATAACAAGGCTCGCTGTTCTCCATGGCCTGTGCTGCCTTTCTGGATTTTATACTTTTTTCAGATGGCCCTTTTGACCGGGGGGCAGTGAGACTTCATTGTAGTGCAGATTTCTTTAACATGCTTGCTTGGTTGGCCAAAAAGGGCGTATGCGTTTTTTCCTGAATATATTCAGGAAAAAACGCATACGCCCTTTTTGGCCAAGAGCATCATTGTCGACGTTCTGCCTCTTTTCCTATGCTTTAAATGCAATTCCCGTCTACCCCCTGAAATCGTTTTCCTGCAAATCTGTCCCACTTACAAGTCGTCTTCGCCGCCTTCCTTTAATATATTTTTGAACGATAGCTGTCATTTATAACTCTGCAGGTTTGTGAGTTACAGTGCCCCTGAGCTCCTTTCTTCAACTCGCTATCTTGTGAGCTGGCCGCAAACCCACAGGATTGCTTCAGGCCCGAATCTGGTTCCGGCACGGCATGCTGAGCCTTTGGTTAATTCCTCTTCCTGGTGGGAAATGAGCGTTAAATTTACCCGTGCAGACACCTAGAGCTAGTCTCTCATTCGTTCTCCCTATTCCTTTTCATCTTGCGCAGAAATTGCAAACTGTGCCCAACAGGAGGTTAAAGGCACTGACTCTCCAAGTGGGGAGAGTGTTCGTAAAGGGTCTGGAATGGTGAACCCGAGTAAAAGGGGACGAAAACTGAGATGCATTTGAAAACGTTTGCCAGTCACACGGTGCACCATACTGTGGGTTTCCCATGCATGTTTTAGCTGAAGGAAGAATCCCTTAAACTTGGAGAGTTGGGACCCATGGAATGGGTACCATGCTGTATGACTTCAAAGGGTCTGCATTTGCTCATCGAACCTCACCAATGCTATCAGCCCGAAGTGCCCAACCTTATGTCTCACTCAGCTCTGGGTGTAGATGTGGTAAATCCAGGTTGCATCACAAGCCCTGAATGAATTATTTAAGAATTGCTCTCTATTTCACTGTCCTTGGGTTTTGTTTGTGTAATTCATTTTGATAATGGGATTTATAGGATTTTCTCTGCTGCATTCATGCCGCTGTACACACGCTTCATTCTCTTACGGAGACATATAAATCCATGGGTTTGAAGATTCTTACTAGTCAGGTGTATTCCTAGGCGTTGAATATGGGGTGTTTAGTCCATTTCGTTGAGCAAGGGGTAGGTCTTGACTATTACATATTTGGCTTATGGAAAGGTATCTGTGCTAATTTCTATCTCTGGTTTTATGCAGCACCCGAACTCACCTTTCCCCTTAAGCAAGCATAAGTTGGTTTTCTAAATTTGAGACCCTGTTCTGTTTTGTAATTCAGTTCATGTGTAGCCAAGTTTACATTCCGTGTAGTAGTGATATCTTATGATGTTTCATTTTCTGTGTGACTTATTTCACTTAGAATCATCGTACCTGAATCCAATCATTATGCCGCGACGGGCCTGATGACATAGATTTCATTGCTGAGTGATATTACATTGTACGTACGTACCACAACTTCTTTATCCATTTTTCACATTCTGGGATATTTAACTTGTACCGTAGACGAGGTTCTTGTAAACAGAGCCGTCCGACACTTGGGGTGGCTGTGTGTTTTTGATTTTAATTTCCCTAAGCTATAGGACCATAAGTGGAAGTGCCGTAGGCTCCGTAGCTTTGTTTTTTCGGTGTATCGGGAAACACCATACACTTCTCCAGAGTGGCTGTTGGCAATTTACATCCCGCCCGTCAGCATAACCAGGCTCCCTGTTCTCCATGGCGTGTGCTGCCTTTCTGGATTTTACACTTTTTTCAGATGGCCCTTTTGACCGGGGGGCAGTGAGACTTCATTGTAGTGCAGATTTCTTTAACATGCTTGCTTGGTTGGCCAAAAAGGGCGTATGCGTTTTTTCCTGAATATATTCAGGAAAAAACGCATACGCCCTTTTTGGCCAAGAGCATCGTTGTCGACGTTCTGCCTCTTTTCCTATGCTTTAAATGCAATTCCCGTCTACCCCCTGAAATCGTTTTCCTGCAAATCTGTCCCGCTTACAAGTCGTCTTCGCAGCCTTCCTTTAATATATTTTTGGACGATAGCTGTCATTTATAACTCTGCAGGTTTGTGAGTTACAGTGCCCCTGAGCTCCTTTTTCAACTTGCTATATTGTGAGCTGGCCGCAAACCCACAGGATTGCTTCAGGCCCTAATCTGGTTCCGGCACGGCATGCTGAGCCTTTGGTTAATTCCTCTTCCTGGTGGGAAATGAGCATTAAATTTGCCCGTGCAGACACCTAGAGCTAGTCTCTCATTCGTTCTCCCTATTCCTTTTCATCTTGCGCAGAAATTGCAAACTGTGCCCAACAGGAGGTTAAAGGCACCGACTCTCCAAGTGGAGAGAGTGTTCGTAAAGGGTCTGGAATAGTGAACCCGAGTAAAAGCGGACGAAAACTGAGATGCATTTGAAAACGTTTGCCAGTCACACGGTGC
This sequence comes from Delphinapterus leucas, assembly GCF_059928025.1. NCBI lineage: Eukaryota > Metazoa > Chordata > Mammalia > Artiodactyla > Monodontidae > Delphinapterus > Delphinapterus leucas. Next base: position 2,724,245 of record NW_028322254.1, on the reverse strand, counting down.
ACCATACTGTGGGTTTCCCATGCATGTTTTAGCTGAAGGAAGAATCCCTTAAACTTGGAGAGTTGGGACCCATGGAATGGGTACCATGCTGTATGACTTCAAAGGGTCTGCATTTGCTCATCGAACCTCACCAATGCTATCAGCCCGAAGTGCCCAACATTATGTCTCACTCAGCTCTGGGTGTAGATGTGGTAAATCCAGGTTGCATCACAAGCCCTGAATGAATTATTTAAGAATTGCTCTCTATTTCACTGTCCTTGGGTTTTGTTTGTGTAATTCATTTTGATCATGGGATTTATCGGATTTTCTCTGCTGCATTCATGCCGCTGTACACACGCTTCATTCTCTTACGGAGACATATAAATCCATGGGTTTGAAGATTCTTACTAGTCAGGTGTATTCCTAGGCGTTGAATATGGGGTGTTTAGTCCATTTCGTTGAGCAAGGGGTAGGTCTTGACTATTACATATTTGGCTTATGGAAAGGTATCTGTGCTAATTTCTATCTCTGGTTTTATGCAGCACCCCAACTCACCTTTCCCCTTAAGCAAGCATAAGTTGGTTTTCTAAATTTGAGACCCTGTTCTGTTTTGTAATTCAGTTCATGTGTAGCCAAGTTTACATTCCGTGTAGTAGTGATATCTTATGATGTTTCATTTTCTGTGTGACTTATTTCACTTAGAATATCGTACCTGAATCCACTCATTATGCCGCGACGGGCCTGATGACATAGATTTCATTGCTGAGTGATATTACATTGTACGTACGTACCACAACGTCTTTATCCATTTTTCACATTCTGGGATATTTAACTTGTACCGTAGACGAGGTTCTTGTAAACAGAGCCTTCCGACACTTTGGGGTGGCTGTGTGTTTTTGATTTTAATTTCCCTAAGCTATAGGACCATAAGTGGAAGTGCCGTAGGCTCCGTAGCTTTGTTTTTTCGGTGTTCTGGGAAACACCATACACTTCTCCAGAGTGGCTGTTGGCAATTTACATCCCGCCCGTCAGCATAACAAGGCTCCCTGTTCTCCATGGCCTGTGCTGCCTTTCTGGATTTTACACTTTTTTCAGATGGCCCTTTTGACCGGGGGGCAGTGAGACTTCATTGTAGTGCAGATTTCTTTAACATGCTTGCTTGGTTGGCCAAAAAGGGCGTATGCGTTTTTTCCTGAATATATTCAGGAAAAAACGCATACGCCCTTTTTGGCCAAGAGCATCATTGTCGACGTTCTGCCTCTTTTCCTATGCTTTAAATGCAATTCCCGTCTACCCCCTGAAATCGTTTTCCTGCAAATCTGTCCCGCTTACAAGTCGTCTTCGCAGCCTTCCTTCAATATATTTTTGGACGATAGCTGTCATTTATAACTCTGCAGGTTTGTGAGTTACAGTGCCCCTGAGCTCCTTTCTTCAACTCGCTATCTTGTGAGCTGGCCGCAAACCCACAGGATTGCTTCAGGCCCTAATCTGGTTCCGGCACGGCATGCTGAGCCTTTGGTTAATTCCTCTTCCTGGTGGGAAATGAGCGTTAAATTTGCCCGTGCAGACACCTACAGCTAGTCTCTCATTGGTTCTCCCTATTCCTGTTCATCTTGCGCAGAAATTGCAAACTGTGCCCAACAGGAGGTTAAAGGCACTGACTCTCCAAGTGGGGAGTGTGTTAGTAAAGGGTCTGGAATAGTGAACCCAAATAAAAGGGGACGAAAACTGAGATGCATTTGAAAAGGTTTCCCGGTCACACGGTGCACCATACTGTGGGATTCCCATGCATGTTTTAGCTGAAGGAAGTATCGCTTAAACCTGGAGAGTTGGGACCCATGGAATGGCTACCATGCAGTATGACTTCAAATGGTCTTCATTTGCTCATCGAACCTCACCAATGCTATCAGCCCGAAGTGTCCAACCTTATGTCTCACTCAGCTCTGGGTGTAGATGTGGTAAATCCAGGTTGCATCACAAGCCCTGAATGAATTATTTAAGAATTGCTCTCTATTTCACTGTCCTTGGGTTTTGTTTGTGTAATTCATTTTGATAATGGGATTTATCGGATTTTCTCTGCTGCATTCATGCCGCTGTACACACGCTTCATTCTCTTACGGAGACATATAAATCCATGGGTTTGAAGATTCTTACTAGTCAGGTGTATTCCTAGGCGTTGAATATGGGGTGTTTAGTCCATTTCGTTGAGCAAGGGGTAGGTCTTGACTATTACATATTTGGCTTATGGAAAGGTATCTGTGCTAATTTCTATCTCTGGTTTTATGCAGCACCCCAACTCACCTTTCCCCTTAAGCAAGCATAAGTTGGTTTTCTAAATTTGAGACCCTGTTCTGTTTTGTAATTCAGTTCATGTGTAGCCAAGTTTACATTCCGTGTATTAGTGATATCTTATGATGTTTCATTTTCTGTGTGACTTATTTCACTTAGAATCATCGTACCTGAATCCACTCATTATGCCGCGACGGGCCTGATGACATGGATTTCATTGCTGTGTGATATTCCATTGTACGTACGTACCACAACTTCTTTATCCATTTTTCACATTCTGGGATATTTAACTTGTACCGTAGACGAGGTTCTTGTAAACAGAGCCGCCCGAGTCTTTTGGGTGGCTGTGTGTTTTTGATTTTAATTTTCCTAAGCTATAGGGCAATAAGGGGAATTGCCGTAGGCTCCGTTGCTTTGTTTTTTAGATGTTCCGGGAAACACCATATATTTTTCCAGACTGGCTGTTGGCAACTTACATCCCGCACATCAGCATAACAAGGCTCGCTGTTCTCCATGGCCTGTGCTGCCTTTCTGGATTTTATACTTTTTTCAGATGGCCCTTTTGACCGGGGGGCAGTGAGACTTCATTGTAGTGCAGATTTCTTTAACATGCTTGCTTGGTTGGCCAAAAAGGGCGTATGCGTTTTTTCCTGAATATATTCAGGAAAAAACGCATACGCCCTTTTTGGCCAAGAGCATCATTGTCGACGTTCTGCCTCTTTTCCTATGCTTTAAATGCAATTCCCGTCTACCCCCTGAAATCGTTTTCCTGCAAATCTGTCCCACTTACAAGTCGTCTTCGCCGCCTTCCTTTAATATATTTTTGAACGATAGCTGTCATTTATAACTCTGCAGGTTTGTGAGTTACAGTGCCCCTGAGCTCCTTTCTTCAACTCGCTATCTTGTGAGCTGGCCGCAAACCCACAGGATTGCTTCAGGCCCGAATCTGGTTCCGGCACGGCATGCTGAGCCTTTGGTTAATTCCTCTTCCTGGTGGGAAATGAGCGTTAAATTTACCCGTGCAGACACCTAGAGCTAGTCTCTCATTCGTTCTCCCTATTCCTTTTCATCTTGCGCAGAAATTGCAAACTGTGCCCAACAGGAGGTTAAAGGCACTGACTCTCCAAGTGGGGAGAGTGTTCGTAAAGGGTCTGGAATGGTGAACCCGAGTAAAAGGGGACGAAAACTGAGATGCATTTGAAAACGTTTGCCAGTCACACGGTGCACCATACTGTGGGTTTCCCATGCATGTTTTAGCTGAAGGAAGAATACCTTAAACTTGGAGAGTTGGGACCCATGGAATGGGTACCATGCTGTATGACTTCAAAGGGTCTGCATTTGCTCATCGAACCTCACCAATGCTATCAGCCCGAAGTGCCCAACCTTATGTCTCACTCAGCTCTGGGTGTAGATGTGGTAAATCCAGGTTGCATCACAAGCCCTGAATGAATTATTTAAGAATTGCTCTCTATTTCACTGTCCTTGGGTTTTGTTTGTGTAATTCATTTTGATAATGGGATTTATAGGATTTTCTCTGCTGCATTCATGCCGCTGTACACACGCTTCATTCTCTTACGGAGACATATAAATCCATGGGTTTGAAGATTCTTACTAGTCAGGTGTATTCCTAGGCGTTGAATATGGGGTGTTTAGTCCATTTCGTTGAGCAAGGGGTAGGTCTTGACTATTACATATTTGGCTTATGGAAAGGTATCTGTGCTAATTTCTATCTCTGGTTTTATGCAGCACCCGAACTCACCTTTCCCCTTAAGCAAGCATAAGTTGGTTTTCTAAATTTGAGACCCTGTTCTGTTTTGTAATTCAGTTCATGTGTAGCCAAGTTTACATTCCGTGTAGTAGTGATATCTTATGATGTTTCATTTTCTGTGTGACTTATTTCACTTAGAATCATCGTACCTGAATCCAATCATTATGCCGCGACGGGCCTGATGACATAGATTTCATTGCTGAGTGATATTACATTGTACGTACGTACCACAACTTCTTTATCCATTTTTCACATTCTGGGATATTTAACTTGTACCGTAGACGAGGTTCTTGTAAACAGAGCCGTCCGACACTTGGGGTGGCTGTGTGTTTTTGATTTTAATTTCCCTAAGCTATAGGACCATAAGTGGAAGTGCCGTAGGCTCCGTAGCTTTGTTTTTTCGGTGTATCGGGAAACACCATACACTTCTCCAGAGTGGCTGTTGGCAATTTACATCCCGCCCGTCAGCATAACCAGGCTCCCTGTTCTCCATGGCGTGTGCTGCCTTTCTGGATTTTACACTTTTTTCAGATGGCCCTTTTGACCGGGGGGCAGTGAGACTTCATTGTAGTGCAGATTTCTTTAACATGCTTGCTTGGTTGGCCAAAAAGGGCGTATGCGTTTTTTCCTGAATATATTCAGGAAAAAACGCATACGCCCTTTTTGGCCAAGAGCATCGTTGTCGACGTTCTGCCTCTTTTCCTATGCTTTAAATGCAATTCCCGTCTACCCCCTGAAATCGTTTTCCTGCAAATCTGTCCCGCTTACAAGTCGTCTTCGCAGCCTTCCTTTAATATATTTTTGGACGATAGCTGTCATTTATAACTCTGCAGGTTTGTGAGTTACAGTGCCCCTGAGCTCCTTTCTTCAACTTGCTATCTTGTGAGCTGGCCGCAAACCCACAGGATTGCTTCAGGCCCTAATCTGGTTCCGGCACGGCATGCTGAGCCTTTGGTTAATTCCTCTTCCTGGTGGGAAATGAGCATTAAATTTGCCCGTGCAGACACCTAGAGCTAGTCTCTCATTCGTTCTCCCTATTCCTTTTCATCTTGCGCAGAAATTGCAAACTGTGCCCAACAGGAGGTTAAAGGCACCGACTCTCCAAGTGGAGAGAGTGTTCGTAAAGGGTCTGGAATAGTGAACCCGAGTAAAAGCGGACGAAAACTGAGATGCATTTGAAAACGTTTGCCAGTCACACGGTGCACCATACTGTGGGTTTCCCATGCATGTTTTAGCTGAAGGAAGAATCCCTTAAACTTGGAGAGTTGGGACCCATGGAATGGGTACCATGCTGTATGACTTCAAAGGGTCTGCATTTGCTCATCGAACCTCACCAATGCTATCAGCCCGAAGTGCCCAACCTTATGTCTCACTCAGCTCTGGGTGTAGATGTGGTAAATCCAGGTTGCATCACAAGCCCTGAATGAATTATTTAAGAATTGCTCTCTATTTCACTGTCCTTGGGTTTTGTTTGTGTAATTCATTTTGATAATGGGATTTATCGGATTTTCTCTGCTGCATTCATGCCACTGTACACACGCTTCATTCTCTTACGGAGACATATAAATCCATGGGTTTGAAGATTCTTACTAGTCAGGTGTATTCCTAGGCATTGAATATGGGGTGTTTAGTCCATTTCGTTGAGCAAGGGGTAGGTCTTGACTATTACATATTTGGCTTATGGAAAGGTATCTGTGCTAATTTCTATCTCTGGTTTTATGCAGCACCCCAACTCACCTTTCCCCTTAACAAGCATAAGTTGGTTTTCTAAATTTGAGACCCTGTTCTGTTTTGTAATTCAGTTCATGTGTAGCCAAGTTTACATTCCGTGTATTAGTGATATCTTATGATGTTTCATTTTCTGTGTGACTTATTTCACTTAGAATATCGTACCTGAATCCACTCATTATGCCGCGACGGGCCTGATGACATAGATTTCATTGCTGAATGATATTCCATTGTACGTACGAACCACAACTTCTTTATCCATTTTTCACATTCTGGGATATTTAACTTGTACCGTAGACGAGGTTCTTGTAAACAGAGCCGTCCGACACTTTGGGGTGGCTGTGTGTTTTTGATTTTAATTTCCCTAAGCTATAGGACCATAAGTGGAAGTGCCGTAGGCTCCGTAGCTTTGTTTTTTCGGTGTTCCGGGAAACACCATACACTTCTCCAGAGTGGCTGTTGGCAATTTACATCCCGCCCATCAGCATAACAAGGCTCCCTGTTCTCCATGGCCTGTGCTGCCTTTCTGGATTTTACACTTTTTTCAGATGGCCCTTTTGACCGGGGGGCAGTGAGACTTCATTGTAGTGCAGATTTCTTTAACATGCTTGCTTGGTTGGCCAAAAAGGGCGTATGCGTTTTTTCCTGAATATATTCAGGAAAAAACGCATACGCCCTTTTTGGCCAAGAGCATCATTGTCGACGTTCTGCCTCTTTTCCTATGCTTTAAATGCAATTTCCGTCTACCCCCTGAAATCGTTTTCCTGCAAATCTGTCCCGCTTACAAGTCGTCTTCGCAGCCTTCCTTCAATATATTTTTGGACGATAGCTGTCATTTATAACTCTGCAGGTTTGTGAGTTACAGTGCCCCTGAGCTCCTTTCTTCAACTCGCTATCTTGTGAGCTGGCCGCAAACCCACAGGATTGCTTCAGGCCCTAATCTGGTTCTGGCACGGCATGCTGAGCCTTTGGTTAATTCCTCTTCCTGGTGGGAAATGAGCGTTAAATTTGCCCTTGCAGACACCTAGAGCTAGTCTCTCATTGGTTCTCCCTATTCCTTTTCATCTTGCGCAGAAATTGCAAACTGTGCCCAACAGGAGGTTAAAGGCACTGACTCTCCAAGTGGGGAGAGTGTTCGTAAAGGGTCTGGAATGGTGAACCCGAGTAAAAGGGGACGAAAACTGAGATGCATTTGAAAACGTTTGCCAGTCACATGGTGCACCATACTGTGGGTTTCCCATGCATGGTTTAGCTGAAGGAAGAATCCCTTAAACTTGGAGAGTTGGGACCCATGGAATGGGTACCATGCTGTATGACTTCAAAGGGTCTGCATTTGCTCATCGAACCTCACCAATGCTATCAGCCCGAAGTGCCCAACCTTATGTCTCACACAGCTCTGGGTGTAGATGTGGTAAATCCAGGTTGCATCACAAGCCCTGAATGAATTATTTAAGAATTGCTCTCTATCTCACTGTCCTTGGGTTTTGTTTGTGTAATTCATTTTGATAATGGGATTTATCGGATTTTCTCTGCTGCATTCATGCTGCTGTACACACGCTTCATTCTCTTACGGAGACATATAAATCCATGGGTTTGAAGATTCTTACTAGTCAGGTGTATTCCTAGGCGTTGAATATGGGGTGTTTAGTCCATTTCGTTGAGCAAGGGGTAGGTCTTGACTATTACATATTTGGCTTATGGAAAGGCATCTGTGCTAATTTCTATCTCTGGTTTTATGCAGCACCCGAACTCACCTTTCCCCTTAAGCAAGCATAAGTTGGTTTTCTAAATTGGAAACCCTGTTCTGTTTTGTAATTCAGTTCATGTGTAGCCAAGTTTACATTCCGTGTAGTAGTGATATCTTATGATGTTTCATTTTCTGTGTGACTTATTTCACTTAGAATATCGTACCTGAATCCACTCATTATGCCGCGACGGGCCTGATGACATAGATTTCATTGCTGAGTGATATTCCATTGTACGTACGTACCACAACTTCTTTATCCATTTTTCACATTCTGGGATATTTAACTTGTACCGTAGACGAGGTTCTTGTAAACAGAGCCGTCCGACACTTTGGGGTGGCTGTGTGTTTTTGATTTTAATTTCCCTAAGCTATAGGACCATAAGTGGAAGTGCCGTAGGCTCCGTAGCTTTGTTTTTTCGGTGTTCCGGGAAACACCATACACTTCTCCAGAGTGGCTGTTGGCAATTTACATCCCGCCCATCAGCATAACAAGGCTCGCTGTTCTCCATGGCCTGTGCTGCCTTTCTGGATTTTACACTTTTTTCAGATGGCCCTTTTGACCGGGGGGCAGTGAGACTTCATTGTAGTGCAGATTTCTTTAACATGCTTGCTTGGTTGGCCAAAAAGGGTGTATGCGTTTTTTCCTGAATATATTCAGGAAAAAACGCATACGCCATTTTTGGCCAAGAGCCTCATTGTCGACGTTCTGCCTCTTTTCCTATGCTTTAAATGCAATTCCCGTCTACCCCCTGAAATCGTTTTCCTGCAAATCTATCCCGCTTACAAGTCGTCTTCGCAGCCTTCCTTCAATATATTTTTGGACGATAGCTGTCATTTATAACTCTGCAGGTTTGTGAGTTACAGTGCCCCTGAGCTCCTTTCTTCAACTCGCTATCTTGTGAGCTGGCCGCAAACCCACAGGATTGCTTCAGGCCCTAATCTGGTTCCGGCACGGCATGCTGAGCCTTTGGTTAATTCCTCTTCCTGGTGGGAAATGAGCGTTAAATTTGCCCGTGCAGACACCTAGAGCTAGTCTCTCATTGGTTCTCCCTATTCCTTTTCATCTTGCGCAGAAATTGCAAACTGTGCCCAACAGGAGGTTAAAGGCACTGACTCTCCAAGTGGGGAGAGTGTTCGTAAAGGGTCTGGAATGGTGAACCCGAGTAAAAGGGGACGAAAACTGAGATGCATTTGAAAACGTTTGCCAGTCACACGGTGCACCATACTGTGGGTTTCCCATGCATGTTTTAGCTGAAGGAAGAATCCCTTAAACTTGGAGAGTTGGGACCCATGGAATGGGTACCATGCTGTATGACTTCAAAGGGTCTGCATTTGCTCATCGAACCTCACCAATGCTATCAGCCCGAAGTGCCCAACCTTATGTCTCACTCAGCTCTGGGTGTAGATGTGGTAAATCCAGGTTGCATCACAAGCCCTGAATGAATTATTTAAGAATTGCTCTCTATTTCACTGTCCTTGAGTTTTGTTTGTGTAATTCATTTTGACAATGGGATTTATCGGATTTTCTCTGCTGCATTCATGCCGCTGTACACACGCTTCATTCTCTTACGGAGACATATAAACCCATGGGTTTGAAGATTCTTACTAGTCAGGTGTATTCCTAGGCGTTGAATATGGGGTGTTTAGTCCATTTCGTTGAGTAAGGGGTAGGTCTTGACTATTACATATTTGGCTTATGGAAAGGTATCTGTGCTAATTTCTATCTCTGGTTTTATGCAGCACCCCAACTCACCTTTCCCCTTAAGCAAGCATAAGTTGGTTTTCTAAATTTGAGACCCTGTTCTGTTTTGTAACTCAGTTCATGTGTAGCCAAGTTTACATTCCGTGTAGTAGTGATATCTTATGATGTTTCATTTTCTGTGTGACTTATTTCACTTAGAATCATCGTACCTGAATCCACTCATTATGCCGCGACGGGCCTGATGACATAGATTTCTTTGCTGAGTGATATTCCATTGTACGTACGTACCACAACTTCTTTATCCATTTTTCACATTCTGGGATATTTAACTTGTACCGTAGACGAGGTTCTTGTAAACAGAGCCGTCCGACACTTTGGGGTGGCTGTGTGTTTTTGATTTTAATTTCCCTAAGCTATAGGACCATAAGTGGAAGTGCCGTAGGCTCCGTAGCTTTGTGTTTTCGGTGTTCCGGGAAACACCATACACTTCTCCAGAGTGGCTGTTGGCAATTTACATCCCGCCCATCAGCATAACAAGGCTCCCTGTTCTCCATGGCCTGTGCTGCCTTTCTGGATTTTACACTTTTTTCAGATGGCCCTTTTGACCGGGGGGCAGTGAGACTTCATTGTAGTGCAGATTTCTTTAACATGCTTGCTTGGTTGGCCAAAAAGGGCGTATGCGTTTTTTCCTGAATATATTCAGGAAAAAACGCATACGCCCTTTTTGGCCAAGAGCATCATTGTCGACGTTCTGCCTCTTTTCCTATGCTTTAAATGCAATTCCCGTCTACCCCCTGAAATCGTTTTCCTGCAAATCTGTCCCGCTTACAAGTCGTCTTCGCAGCCTTCCTTCAATATATTTTTGGACGATAGCTGTCATTTATAACTCTGCAGCTTTGTGAGTTACAGTGCCCCTGAGCTCCTTTCTTCAACTCGCTATCTTGTGAGCTGGCCGCAAACCCACAGGATTGCTTCAGGCCCTAATCTGGTTCCGGCACGGCATGCTGAGCCTTTGGTTAATTCCTCTTCCTGGTGGGAAATGAGCGTTAAATTTGCCCTTGCAGACACCTAGAGCTAGTCTCTCATTGGTTCTCCCTATTCCTTTTCATCTTGCGCAGAAATTGCAAACTGTGCCCAACAGGAGGTTAAAGGCACTGACTCTCCAAGTGGGGAGAGTGTTCGTAAAGGGTCTGGAATGGTGAACCCGAGTAAAAGGGGACGAAAACTGAGATGCATTTGAAAACGTTTGCCAGTCACACGGTGCACCATACTGTGGGTTTCCCATGCATGTTTTAGCTGAAGGAAGAATCCCTTAAACTTGGAGAGTTGGGACCCATGGAATGGGTACCATGCTGTATGACTTCAAAGGGTCTGCATTTGCTCATCGAACCTCACCAATGCTATCAGCCCGAAGTGCCCAACCTTATGTCTCACTCAGCTCTGGGTGTAGATGTGGTAAATCCAGGTTGCATCACAAGCCCTGAATGAATTATTTAAGAATTGCTCTCTATCTCACTGTCCTTGGGTTTTGTTTGTGTAATTCATTTTGATAATGGGATTTATCGGATTTTCTCTGCTGCATTCATGCCGCTGTACACACGCTTCATTCTCTTACGGAGACATATAAATCCATGGGTTTGAAGATTCTTACTACTCAGGTGTATTCCTAGGCGTTGAATATGGGGTGTTTAGTCCATTTCGTTGAGCAAGGGGTAGGTCTTGACTATTACATATTTGGCTTATGGAAAGGTATCTGTGCTAATTTCTATCTCTGGTTTTATGTAGCACCCCAACTCACCTTTCCCCTTAAGCAAGCATAAGTTGGTTTTCTAAATTTGAGACCCTGTTCTGTTTTGTAATTCAGTTCATGTGTAGCCAAGTTTACATTCCGTGTATTAGTGATATCTTATGATGTTTCATTTTCTGTGTGACTTATTTCCCTTAGAATCATCGTACCTGAATCCACTCATTATGCCGCGACGGGCCTGATGACATAGATTTCATTGCTGTGTGATATTCCATTGTACGTACGTACCACAACTTCTTTATCCATTTTTCACATTCTGGGATATTTAACTTATACCGTAGACGAGGTTCTTGTAAACAGAGCCGTCCGACACTTTGGGGTGGCTGTGTGTTTTTGATTTTAATTTCCCTAAGCTATAGGACCATAAGTGGAAGTGCCGTAGGCTCCGTAGCTTTGTTTTTTCGGTGTTCCGGGAAACACCATACACTTCTCCAGAGTGGCTGTTGGCAATTTACATCCCGCCCATCAGCATAACAAGGCTCCCTGTTCTCCATGGCCTGTGCTGCCTTTCTGGATTTTACACTTTTTTCAGATGGCCCTTTTGACCGGGGGGCAGTGAGACTTCATTGTAGTGCAGATTTCTTTAACATGCTTGCTTGGTTGGCCAAAAAGGGCGTATGCGTTTTTTCCTGAATATATTCAGGAAAAAACGCATACGCCCTTTTTGGCCAAGAGCATCATTGTCGACGTTCTGCCTCTTTTCCTATGCTTTAAATGCAATTCCCGTCTACCCCCTGAAATCGTTTTCCTGCAAATCTGTCCCGCTTACAAGTCGTCTTCGCAGCCTTCCTTCAATATATTTTTGGACGATAGCTGTCATTTATAACTCTGCAGGTTTGTGAGTTACAGTGCCCCTGAGCTCCTTTCTTCAACTCGCTATGTTGTGAGCTGGCCGCAAACCCACAGGATTGCTTCAGGCCCTAATCTGGTTCCGGCACGGCATGCTGAGCCTTTGGTTAATTCCTCTTCCTGGTGGGAAATGAGCGTTAAATTTGCCCTTGCAGACACCTAGAGCTAGTCTCTCATTCGTTCTCCCTATTCCTTTACATCTTGCGCAGAAATTGCAAACTGTGCCCAACAGGAGGTTAAAGGCACTGACTCTCCAAGTGGGGAGAGTGTTCGTAAAGGGTCTGGAATGGTGAACCCGAGTAAAAGGGGACGAAAACTGAGATGCATTTGAAAACGTTTGCCAGTCACACGGTGCACCATACTGTCGGTTTCCCATGCATGTTTTAGCTGAAGGAAGAATCCCTTAAACTTGGAGAGTTGGGACCCATGGAATGGGTACCATGCTGTATGACTTCAAAGGGTCTGCATTTGCTCATCGAACCTCACCAATGCTATCAGCCCGAAGTGCCCAACCTTATGTCTCACTCAGCTCTGGGTGTAGATGTGGTAAATCCAGGTTGCATCACAAGCCCTGAATGAATTATTTAAGAATTGCTCTCTATCTCACTGTCCTTGGGTTTTGTTTGTGTAATTCATTTTGATAATGGGATTTATCGGATTTTCTCTGTTGCATTCATGCCGCTGTACACACGCTTCATTCTCTTACGGAGACATATAAATCCATGGGTTTGAAGATTCTTACTAGTCAGGTGTATTCCTAGGCGTTGAATATGGGGTGTTTAATCCATTTCGTTGAGCAAGGGGTAGGTCTTGACTATTACATATTTGGCTTATGGAAAGGTATCTGTGCTAATTTCTATCTCTGGTTTTATGCAGCACCCCAACTCACCTTTCCCATTAAGCAAGCATAAGTTGGTTTTCTAAATTTGAGACCCTGTTCTGTTTTGTAATTCAGTTCATGTGTAGCCAAGTTTACATTCCGTGTATTAGTGATATCTTATGATGTTTCATTTTCTGTGTGACTTATTTCCCTTAGAATCATCGTACCTGAATCCACTCATTATGCCGCGACGGGCCTGATGACATAGATTTCATTGCTGAGTGATATTCCATTGTACGTACGTACCACAACTTCTTTATCCATTTTTCACATTCTGGGATATTTAACTTGTACCGTAGACGAGGTTCTTGTAAACAGAGCCGTCCGACACTTTGGGGTGGCTGTGTGTTTTTGATTTTAATTTCCCTAAGCTATAGGACCATAAGTGGAAGTGCCGTAGGCTCCGTAGCTTTGTTTTTTCGGTGTTCCGGGAAACACCATACACTTCTCCAGAGTGGCTGTTGGCAATTTACATCCCGCCCATCAGCATAACAAGGCTCCCTGTTCTCCATGGCCTGTGCTGCCTTTCTGGATTTTACACTTTTTTCAGATGGCCCTTTTGACCGGGGGGCAGTGAGACTTCATTGTAGTGCAGATTTCTTTAACATGCTTGCTTGGTTGGCCAAAAAGGGCGTATGCGTTTTTTCCTGAATATATTCAGGAAAAAACGCATACGCCCTTTTTGGCCAAGAGCATCATTGTCGACGTTCTGCCTCTTTTCCTATGCTTTAAATGCAATTCCCGTCTACCCCCTGAAATCGTTTTCCTGCAAATCTGTCCCGCTTACAAGTCGTCTTCGCAGCCTTCCTTCAATATATTTTTGGACGATAGCTGTCATTTATAACTCTGCAGGTTTGTGAGTTACAGTGCCCCTGAGCTCCTTTCTTCAACTCGCTATCTTGTGAGCTGGCCGCAAACCCACAGGATTGCTTCAGGCCCTAATCTGGTTCCGGCACGGCATGCTGAGCCTTTGGTTAATTCCTCTTCCTGGTGGGAAATGAGCGTTAAATTTGCCCTTGCAGACACCTAGAGCTAGTCTCTCATTCTTTCTCCCTATTCCTTTTCATCTTGCGCAGAAATTGCAAACTGTGCCCAACAGGAGGTTAAAGGCACTGACTCTCCAAGTGGGGAGAGTGTTCGTAAAGGGTCTGGAATGGTGAACCCGAGTAAAAGGGGACGAAAACTGAGATGCATTTGAAAACGTTTGCCAGTCACACGGTGCACCATACTGTGGGTTTCCCATGCATGTTTTAGCTGAAGGAAGAATCCCTTAAACTTGGAGAGTTGGGACCCATGGAATGGGTACCATGCTGTATGACTTCAAAGGGTCTGCATTTGCTCATCGAACCTCACCAATGCTATCAGCCCGAAGTGCCCAACCTTATGTCTCACTCAGCTCTGGGTGTAGATGTGGTAAATCCAGGTTGCATCACAAGCCCTGAATGAATTATTTAAGAATTGCTCTCTATCTCACTGTCCTTGGGTTTTGTTTGTGTAATTCATTTTGATAATGGGATTTATCGGATTTTCTCTGCTGCATTCATGCCGCTGTACACACGCTTCATTCTCTTACGGAGACATATAAATCCATGGGTTTGAAGATTCTTACTAGTCAGGTGTATTCCTAGGCGTTGAATATGGGGTGTTTAATCCATTTCGTTGAGCAAGGGGTAGGTCTTGACTATTACATATTTGGCTTATGGAAAGGTATCTGTGCTAATTTCTATCTTTGGTTTTATGCAGCACCCCAACTCACGTTTCCCATTAAGCAAGCATAAGTTGGTTTTCTAAATTTGAGACCCTGTTCTGTTTTGTAATTCAGTTCATGTGTAGCCAAGTTTACATTCCGTGTATTAGTGATATCTTATGATATTTCATTTTCTGTGAGACTTATTTCCCTTAGAATCATCGTACCTGAAACCACTCATTATGCCGCGACGTGCCTGATGACATAGATTTCATTGCTGAGTGATATTACATTGTACGTACGTACCACAACTTCTTTATCCATTTTTCACATTCTGGGATATTTAACTTGTACCGTAGACGAGGTTCTTGTAAACAGAGCCGTCCGACACTTTGGGGTGGCTGTGTGTTTTTGATTTTAATTTCCCTAAGCTATAGGACCATAAGTGGAAGTGCCGTAGGCTCCGTTGCTTTGTTTTTTCGGTGTTACGGGAAACACCATACACTTCTACAGAGTGGCTGTTGGCAATTTACATCCCGCCCATCAGCATAACAAGGCTCCCTGTTCTCCATGGCCTGTGCTGCCTTTCTGGATTTTACACTTTTTTCAGATGGCCCTTTTGACCGGGGGGCAGTGAGACTTCATTGTAGTGCAGATTTCTTTAACGTGCTTGCTTGGTTGGCCAAAAAGGGCGTATGCGTTTTTTCCTGAATATATTCAGGAAAAAACGCATACGCCCTTTTTGGCCAAGAGCATCATTGTCGACGTTCTGCCTCTTTTCCTATGCTTTAAATGCAATTCCCGTCTACCCCCTGAAATCGTTTTCCTGCAAATCTGTCCCGCTTACAAGTCGTCTTCGCAGCCTTCCTTCAATATATTTTTGGACGATAGCTGTCATTTATAACTCTGCAGGTTTTTGAGTTACAGTGTCCCTGAGCTCCTTTCTTCAACTTGCTATCTTGTAAGCTGGCCGCAAACCTGCTGGATTGCTTCAGGCCCTAAACTGGTTCTGGCACGGCATGCTGAGCCTTTGGTTAATTGCTCTTCCTGGTGCGAAATGAGCATTAAATTTGCCCGTGCAGACACCTACAGCTAGTCTCTCATTGGTTCTCCCTATTCCTGTTCATCTTGCGCAGAAATTGCAAACTGTGCCCAACAGGAGGTTAAAGGCACTGACTCTCCAAGTGGGGAGCGTGTTAGTAAAGGGTCTGGAATAGTGAACCCAAATCAAAGGGGACGAAAACTGAGATGCATTTGAAAAGGTTTCCCGGTCACACGGTGCACCATACTGTGGGATTCCCATGCATGTTTTAGCTGAAGGAAGTATCGCTTAAACCTGGAGAGTTGGGACCCATGGAATGGCTACCATGCAGTATGACTTCAAATGGTCTTCATTTGCTCATCGAACCTCATCAATGCTATCAGCCCGAAGTGTCCAACCTTATGTCTCACTGAGCTCTGGGTGTAGATGTGGTAAATCCAGGTTGCATCACAAGCCCTGAATGAATTATTTAAGAATTGCTCTCTATTTCACTGTCCTTGGGTTTTGTTTGTGTAATTCATTTTGATAATGGGATTTATCGGATTTTCTCTGCTGCATTCATGCCGCTGTACACACGCTTCATTCTCTTACGGAGACATATAAATCCATGGGTTTGAAGATTCTTACTAGTCAGGTGTATTCCTAGGCGTTGAATATGGGGTGTTTAGTCCATTTCGTTGAGCAAGGGGTAGGTCTTGACTATTACATATTTGGCTTATGGAAAGGTATCTGTGCTAATTTCTATCTCTGGTTTTATGCAGCACCCCAACTCACCTTTCCCCTTAAGCAAGCATAAGTTGGTTTTCTAAATTTGAGACCCTGTTCTGTTTTGTAATTCAGTTCATGTGTAGCCAAGTTTACATTCCGTGTATTAGTGATATCTTATGATGTTTCATTTTCTGTGTGACTTATTTCACTTAGAATCATCGTACCTGAATCCACTCATTATGCCGCGACGGGCCTGATGACATGGATTTCATTGCTGTGTGATATTCCATTGTACGTACGTACCACAACTTCTTTATCCATTTTTCACATTCTGGGATATTTAACTTGTACCGTAGACGAGGTTCTTGTAAACAGAGCCGCCCGAGTCTTTTGGGTGGCTGTGTGTTTTTGATTTTAATTTTCCTAAGCTATAGGGCAATAAGGGGAATTGCCGTAGGCTCCGTTGCTTTGTTTTTTAGATGTTCCGGGAAACACCATATATTTTTCCAGACTGGCTGTTGGCAACTTACATCCCGCACATCAGCATAACAAGGCTCGCTGTTCTCCATGGCCTGTGCTGCCTTTCTGGATTTTATACTTTTTTCAGATGGCCCTTTTGACCGGGGGGCAGTGAGACTTCATTGTAGTGCAGATTTCTTTAACATGCTTGCTTGGTTGGCCAAAAAGGGCGTATGCGTTTTTTCCTGAATATATTCAGGAAAAAACGCATACGCCCTTTTTGGCCAAGAGCATCATTGTCGACGTTCTGCCTCTTTTCCTATGCTTTAAATGCAATTCCCGTCTACCCCCTGAAATCGTTTTCCTGCAAATCTGTCCCACTTACAAGTCGTCTTCGCCGCCTTCCTTTAATATATTTTTGAACGATAGCTGTCATTTATAACTCTGCAGGTTTGTGAGTTACAGTGCCCCTGAGCTCCTTTCTTCAACTCGCTATCTTGTGAGCTGGCCGCAAACCCACATGATTGCTTCAGGCCCGAATCTGGTTCCGGCACGGCATGCTGAGCCTTTGGTTAATTCCTCTTCCTGGTGGGAAATGAGCGTTAAATTTACCCGTGCAGACACCTAGAGCTAGTCTCTCATTCGTTCTCCCTATTCCTTTTCATCTTGCGCAGAAATTGCAAACTGTGCCCAACAGGAGGTTAAAGGCACTGACTCTCCAAGTGGGGAGAGTGTTCGTAAAGGGTCTGGAATGGTGAACCCGAGTAAAAGGGGACGAAAACTGAGATGCATTTGAAAACGTTTGCCAGTCACACGGTGCACCATACTGTGGGTTTCCCATGCATGTTTTAGCTGAAGGAAGAATCCCTTAAACTTGGAGAGTTGGGACCCATGGAATGGGTACCATGCTGTATGACTTCAAAGGGTCTGCATTTGCTCATCGAACCTCACCAATGCTATCAGCCCGAAGTGCCCAACCTTATGTCTCACTCAGCTCTGGGTGTAGATGTGGTAAATCCAGGTTGCATCACAAGCCCTGAATGAATTATTTAAGAATTGCTCTCTATTTCACTGTCCTTGGGTTTTGTTTGTGTAATTCATTTTGATAATGGGATTTATCGGATTTTCTCTGCTGCATTCATGCCGCTGTACACACGCTTCATTCTCTTACGGAGACATATAAATCCATGGGTTTGAAGATTCTTACTAGTCAGGTGTATTCCTAGGCGTTGAATATGGGGTGTTTAGTCCATTTCGTTGAGCAAGGGGTAGGTCTTGACTATTACATATTTGGCTTATGGAAAGGTATCTGTGCTAATTTCTATCTCTGGTTTTATGCAGCACCCGAACTCACCTTTCCCCTTAAGCAAGCATAAGTTGGTTTTCTAAATTTGAGACCCTGTTCTGTTTTGTAATTCAGTTCATGTGTAGCCAAGTTTACATTCCGTGTAGTAGTGATATCTTATGATGTTTCATTTTCTGTGTGACTTATTTCACTTAGAATCATCGTACCTGAATCCAATCATTATGCCGCGACGGGCCTGATGACATAGATTTCATTGCTGAGTGATATTCCATTGTACGTACGTACCACAACTTCTTTATCCATTTTTCACATTCTGGGATATTTAACTTGTACCGTAGACGAGGTTCTTGTAAACAGAGCCGTCCGACACTTGGGGTGGCTGTGTGTTTTTGATTTTAATTTCCCTAAGCTATAGGACCATAAGTGGAAGTGCCGTAGGCTCCGTAGCTTTGTTTTTTCGGTGTATCGGGAAACACCATACACTTCTCCAGAGTGGCTGTTGGCAATTTACATCCCGCCCATCAGCATAACCAGGCTCCCTGTTCTCCATGGCGTGTGCTGCCTTTCTGGATTTTACACTTTTTTCAGATGGCCCTTTTGACCGGGGGGCAGTGAGACTTCATTGTAGTGCAGATTTCTTTAACATGCTTGCTTGGTTGGCCAAAAAGGGCGTATGCGTTTTTTCCTGAATATATTCAGGAAAAAACGCATACGCCCTTTTTGGCCAAGAGCATCGTTGTCGACGTTCTGCCTCTTTTCCTATGCTTTAAATGCAATTCCCGTCTACCCCCTGAAATCCTTTTCCTGCAAATCTGTCCCGCTTACAAGTCGTCTTCGCAGCCTTCCTTTAATATATTTTTGGACGATAGCTGTCATTTATAACTCTGCAGGTTTGTGAGTTACAGTGCCCCTGAGCTCCTTTCTTCAACTTGCTATATTGTGAGCTGGCCGCAAACCCACAGGATTGCTTCAGGCCCTAATCTGGTTCCGGCACGGCATGCTGAGCCTTTGGTTAATTCCTCTTCCTGGTGGGAAATGAGCATTAAATTTGCCCGTGCAGACACCTAGAGCTAGTCTCTCATTCGTTCTCCCTATTCCTTTTCATCTTGCGCAGAAATTGCAAACTGTGCCCAACAGGAGGTTAAAGGCACCGACTCTCCAAGTAGAGAGAGTGTTCGTAAAGGGTCTGGAATAGTGAACCCGAGTAAAAGCGGACGAAAACTGAGATGCATTTGAAAACGTTTGCCAGTCACACGGTGCACCATACTGTGGGTTTCCCATGCATGTTTTAGCTGAAGGAAGAATCCCTTAAACTTGGAGAGTTGGGACCCATGGAATGGGTACCATGCTGTATGACTTCAAAGGGTCTGCATTTGCTCATCGAACCTCACCAATGCTATCAGCCCGAAGTGCCCAACCTTATGTCTCACTCAGCTCTGGGTGTAGATGTGGTAAATCCAGGTTGCATCACAAGCCCTGAATGAATTATTTAAGAATTGCTCTCTATTTCACTGTCCTTGGGTTTTGTTTGTGTAATTCATTTTGATAATGGGATTTATCGGATTTTCTCTGCTGCATTCATGCCACTGTACACACGCTTCATTCTCTTACGGAGACATATAAATCCATGGGTTTGAAGATTCTTACTAGTCAGGTGTATTCCTAGGCATTGAATATGGGGTGTTTAGTCCATTTCGTTGAGCAAGGGGTAGGTCTTGACTATTACATATTTGGCTTATGGAAAGGTATCTGTGCTAATTTCTATCTCTGGTTTTATGCAGCACCCCAACTCACCTTTCCCCTTAACAAGCATAAGTTGGTTTTCTAAATTTGAGACCCTGTTCTGTTTTGTAATTCAGTTCATGTGTAGCCAAGTTTACATTCCGTGTATTAGTGATATCTTATGATGTTTCATTTTCTGTGTGACTTATTTCACTTAGAATATCGTACCTGAATCCACTCATTATGCCGCGACGGGCCTGATGACATAGATTTCATTGCTGAATGATATTCCATTGTACGTACGAACCACAACTTCTTTATCCATTTTTCACATTCTGGGATATTTAACTTGTACCGTAGACGAGGTTCTTGTAAACAGAGCCATCCGACACTTTGGGGTGGCTGTGTGTTTTTGATTTTAATTTCCCTAAGCTATAGGACCATAAGTGGAAGTGCCGTAGGCTCCGTAGCTTTGTTTTTTCGGTGTTCCGGGAAACACCATACACTTCTCCAGAGTGGCTGTTGGCAATTTACATCCCGCCCATCAGCATAACAAGGCTCCCTGTTCTCCATGGCCTGTGCTGCCTTTCTGGATTTTACACTTTTTTCAGATGGCCCTTTTGACCGGGGGGCAGTGAGACTTCATTGTAGTGCAGATTTCTTTAACATGCTTGCTTGGTTGGCCAAAAAGGGCGTATGCGTTTTTTCCTGAATATATTCAGGAAAAAACGCATACGCCCTTTTTGGCCAAGAGCATCATTGTCGACGTTCTGCCTCTTTTCCTATGCTTTAAATGCAATTTCCGTCTACCCCCTGAAATCGTTTTCCTGCAAATCTGTCCCGCTTACAAGTCGTCTTCGCAGCCTTCCTTCAATATATTTTTGGACGATAGCTGTCATTTATAACTCTGCAGGTTTGTGAGTTACAGTGCCCCTGAGCTCCTTTCTTCAACTCGCTATCTTGTGAGCTGGCCGCAAACCCACAGGATTGCTTCAGGCCCTAATCTGGTTCTGGCACGGCATGCTGAGCCTTTGGTTAATTCCTCTTCCTGGTGGGAAATGAGCGTTAAATTTGCCCTTGCAGACACCTAGAGCTAGTCTCTCATTGGTTCTCCCTATTCCTTTTCATCTTGCGCAGAAATTGCAAACTGTGCCCAACAGGAGGTTAAAGGCACTGACTCTCCAATTGGGGAGAGTGTTCGTAAAGGGTCTGGAATGGTGAACCCGAGTAAAAGGGGACGAAAACTGAGATGCATTTGAAAACGTTTGCCAGTCACATGGTGCACCATACTGTGGGTTTCCCATGCATGTTTTAGCTGAAGGAAGAATCCCTTAAACTTGGAGAGTTGGGACCCATGGAATGGGTACCATGCTGTATGACTTCAAAGGGTCTGCATTTGCTCATCGAACCTCACCAATGCTATCAGCCCGAAGTGCCCAACCTTATGTCTCACTCAGCTCTGGGTGTAGATGTGGTAAATCCAGGTTGCATCACAAGCCCTGAATGAATTATTTAAGAATTGCTCTCTATCTCACTGTCCTTGGGTTTTGTTTGTGTAATTCATTTTGATAATGGGATTTATCGGATTTTCTCTGCTGCATTCATGCTGCTGTACACACGCTTCATTCTCTTACGGAGACATATAAATCCATGGGTTTGAAGATTCTTACTAGTCAGGTGTATTCCTAGGCGTTGAATATGGGGTGTTTAGTCCATTTCGTTGAGCAAGGGGTAGGTCTTGACTATTACATATTTGGCTTATGGAAAGGTATCTGTGCTAATTTCTATCTCTGGTTTTATGCAGCACCCAAACTCACCTTTCCCCTTAAGCAAGCATAAGTTGGTTTTCTAAATTTGAGACCCTGTTATGTTTTGTAATTCAGTTCATGTGTAGCCAAGTTTACATTCCGTGTAGTAGTGATATCTTATGATGTTTCATTTTTTGTGTGACTTATTTCCCTTAGAATCATCGTACCTGAATCCACTCATTATGCCGCGACGGGCCTGATGACATAGATTTCATTGCTGTGTGATATTCCATTGTACGTACGTACCACAACTTCTTTATCCATTTTTCACATTCTGGGATATTTAACTTGTACCGTAGACGAGGTTCTTGTAAACAGAGCCGTCCGATACTTTGGGGTGGCTGTGTGTTTTTGATTTTAATTTCCCTAAGCTATAGGACCATAAGTGGAAGTGCCGTAGGCTCCGTAGCTTTGTTTTTTCGGTGTTCCAGGAAACACCATACACTTCTCCAGAGTGGCTGTTGGCAATTTACATCCCGCCCGTCAGCATAACAAGGCTCCCTGTTCTCCATGGCCTGTGCTGCCTTTCTGGATTTTACACTTTTTTCAGATGGCCCTTTTGACCTGGGAGCAGTGAGACTTCATTGTAGTGCAGATTTCTTTAACATGCTTGCTTGGTTGGCCAAAAAGGGCGTATGCGTTTTTTCCTGAATATATTCAGGAAAAAACGCATACGCCCTTTTTGGCCAAGAGCATCATTGTCGACGTTCTGCCTCTTTTCCTATGCTTTAAATGCAATTCCCGTCTACCCCCTGAAATCGTTTTCCTGCAAATCTGTCCCGCTTACAAGTCGTCTTCGCAGCCTTCCTTTAATATATTTTTGGACGATAGCTGTCATTTATAACTCTGCAGGTTTGTGAGTTACAGTGCCCCTGAGCTCCTTTCTTCAACTTGCTATCTTGTGAGCTGGCCGCAAACCCACAGGATTGCTTCAGGCCCTAATCTGGTTCCGGCACGGCATGCTGAGCCTTTGGTTAATTCCTCTTCCTGGTGGGAAATGAGCCTTAAATTTGCCCGTGCAGACACCTAGAGCTAGTCTCTCATTCGTTCTCCCTATTCCTTTTCATCTTGCGCAGAAATTGCAAACTGTGCCCAACGGGAGGTTAAAGGCACCGACTCTCCAAGTGGGGAGAGTGTTCGTAAAGGGTCTGGAATGGTGAACCCGAGTAAAAGGGGACGAAAACTGAGATGCATTTGAAAACGTTTGCCAGTCACACAGTGCACCATACTGTGGGTTTCCCATGCATGTTTTAGCTGAAGGAAGAATCCCTTAAACTTGGAGAGTTGGGACCCATGGAATGGGTACCATGCTGTATGACTTCAAATGGTCTGCATTTGCTCATCGAACCACACCAATGCTATCAGCCCGAAGTGCCCAACCTTATGTCTCACTCAGCTCTGGGTGTAGATGTGGTAAATCCAGGTTGCATCACAAGCCCTGAATGAATTATTTAAGAATTGCTCTCTATCTCACTGTCCTTGGGTTTTGTTTGTGTAATTCATTTTGATAATGGGATTTATCGGATTTTCTCTGCTGCATTCATGCTGCTGTACACACGCTTCATTCTCTTACGGAGACATATAAATCCATGGGTTTGAAGATTCTTACTAGTCAGGTGTATTCCTAGGCGTTGAATATGGGGTGTTTAGTCCATTTCGTTGAGTAAGGGGTAGGTCTTGACTATTACATATTTGGCTTATGGAAAGGTATCTGTGCTAATTTCTATCTCTGGTTTTATGCAGCACCCCAACTCACCTTTCCCCTTAAGCAAGCATAAGTTGGTTTTCTAAATTTGAGACCCTGTTCTGTTTTGTAACTCAGTTCATGTGTAGCCAAGTTTACATTCCGTGTAGTAGTGATATCTTATGATGTTTCATTTTCTGTGTGACTTATTTCACTTAGAATCATCGTACCTGAATCCACTCATTATGCCGCGACGGGCCTGATGACATAGATTTCATTGCTGAGTGATATTCCATTGTACGTACGTACCACAACTTCTTTATCCATTTTTCACATTCTGGGATATTTAACTTGTACCGTAGACGAGGTTCTTGTAAACAGAGCCGTCCGACACTTTGGGGTGGCTGTGTGTTTTTGATTTTAATTTCCCTAAGCTATAGGACCATAAGTGGAAGTGCCGTAGGCTCCGTAGCTTTGTGTTTTCGGTGTTCCGGGAAACACCATACACTTCTCCAGAGTGGCTGTTGGCAATTTACATCCCGCCCATCAGCATAACAAGGCTCCCTGTTCTCCATGGCCTGTGCTGCCTTTCTGGATTTTACACTTTTTTCAGATGGCCCTTTTGACCGGGGGGCAGTGAGACTTCATTGTAGTGCAGATTTCTTTAACATGCTTGCTTGGTTGGCCAAAAAGGGCGTATGCGTTTTTTCCTGAATATATTCAGGAAAAAACGCATACGCCCTTTTTGGCCAAGAGCATCATTGTCGACGTTCTGCCTCTTTTCCTATGCTTTAAATGCAATTCCCGTCTACCCCCTGAAATCGTTTACCTGCAAATCTGTCCCGCTTACAAGTCGTCTTCGCAGCCTTCCTTCAATATATTTTTGGACGATAGCTGTCATTTATAACTCTGCAGCTTTGTGAGTTACAGTGCCCCTGAGCTCCTTTCTTCAACTCGCTATCTTGTGAGCTGGCCGCAAACCCACAGGATTGCTTCAGGCCCTAATCTGGTTCCGGCACGGCATGCTGAGCCTTTGGTTAATTCCTCTTCCTGGTGGGAAATGAGCGTTAAATTTGCCCTTGCAGACACCTAGAGCTAGTCTCTCATTGGTTCTCCCTATTCCTTTTCATCTTGCGCAGAAATTGCAAACTGTGCCCAACAGGAGGTTAAAGGCACTGACTCTCCAAGTGGGGAGAGTGTTCGTAAAGGGTCTGGAATGGTGAACCCGAGTAAAAGGGGACGAAAACTGAGATGCCTTTGAAAACGTTTGCCAGTCACACGGTGCACCATACTGTGGGTTTCCCATGCATGTTTTAGCTGAAGGAAGAATCCCTTAAACTTGGAGAGTTGGGACCCATGGAATGGGTACCATGCTGTATGACTTCAAAGGGTCTGCATTTGCTCATCGAACCTCACCAATGCTATCAGCCCGAAGTGCCCAACCTTATGTCTCACTCAGCTCTGGGTGTAGATGTGGTAAATCCAGGTTGCATCACAAGCCCTGAATGAATTATTTAAGAATTGCTCTCTATCTCACTGTCCTTGGGTTTTGTTTGTGTAATGCATTTTGATAATGGGATTTATCGGATTTTCTCTGCTGCATTCATGCCACTGTACACACGCTTCATTCTCTTACGGAGACATATAAATCCATGGGTTTGAAGATTCTTACTAGTCAGGTGTATTCCTAGGCGTTGAATATGGGGTGTTTAGTCCATTTCGTTGAGCAAGGAGTAGGTCTTGATTATTACATATTTGGCTTATGAAAAGGTATCTGTGCTAATTTCTATCTCTGGTTTTATGCAGCACCCCAACTCACCTTTCCCCTTAAGCAAGCATAAGTTGGTTTTCTAAATTTGAGACCCTGTTCTGTTTTGTAATTCAGTTCATGTGTAGCCAAGTTTACATTCCGTGTATTAGTGATATCTTATGATGTTTCATTTTCTGTGTGACTTATTTCCCTTAGAATCATCGTACCTGAATCCACTCATTATGCCGCGACGGGCCTGATGACATAGATTTCATTGCTGTGTGATATTCCATTGTACGTACGTACCACAACTTCTTTATCCATTTTTCACATTCTGGGATATTTAACATATACCGTAGACGAGGTTCTTGTAAACAGAGCCGTCCGACACTTTGGGGTGGCTGTGTGTTTTTGATTTTAATTTCCCTAAGCTATAGGACCATAAGTGGAAGTGCCGTAGGCTCCGTAGCTTTGTTTTTTCGGTGTTCCGGGAAACACCATACACTTCTCCAGAGTGGCTGTTGGCAATTTACATCCCGCCCATCAGCATAACAAGGCTCCCTGTTCTCCATGGCCTGTGCTGCCTTTCTGGATTTTACACTTTTTTCAGATGGCCCTTTTGACCGGGGGGCAGTGAGACTTCATTGTAGTGCAGATTTCTTTAACATGCTTGCTTGGTTGGCCAAAAAGGGCGTATGCGTTTTTTCCTGAATATATTCAGGAAAAAACGCATACGCCCTTTTTGGCCAAGAGCATCATTGTCGATGTTCTGCCTCTTTTCCTATGCTTTAAATGCAATTCCCGTCTACCCCCTGAAATCGTTTTCCTGCAAATCTGTCCCGCTTACAAGTCGTCTTCGCAGCCTTCCTTCAATATATTTTTGGACGATAGCTGTCATTTATAACTCTGCAGGTTTGTGAGTTACAGTGCCCCTGAGCTCCTTTCTTCAACTCGCTATGTTGTGAGCTGGCCGCAAACCCACAGGATTGCTTCAGGCCCTAATCTGGTTCCGGCACGGCATGCTGAGCCTTTGGTTAATTCCTCTTCCTGGTGGGAAATGAGCGTTAAATTTGCCCTTGCAGACACCTAGAGCTAGTCTCTCATTCGTTCTCCCTATTCCTTTACATCTTGCGCAGAAATTGCAAACTGTGCCCAACAGGAGGTTAAAGGCACTGACTCTCCAAGTGGGGAGAGTGTTCGTAAAGGGTCTGGAATGGTGAACCCGAGTAAAAGGGGACGAAAACTGAGATGCATTTGAAAACGTTTGCCAGTCACACGGTGCACCATACTGTGGGTTTCCCATGCATGTTTTAGCTGAAGGAAGAATCCCTTAAACTTGGAGAGTTGGGACCCATGGAATGGGTACCATGCTGTATGACTTCAAAGGGTCTGCATTTGCTCATCGAACCTCACCAATGCTATCAGCCCGAAGTGCCCAACCTTATGTCTCACTCAGCTCTGGGTGTAGATGTGGTAAATCCAGGTTGCATCACAAGCCCTGAATGAATTATTTAAGAATTGCTCTCTATCTCACTGTCCTTGGGTTTTGTTTGTGTAATTCATTTTGATAATGGGATTTATCGGATTTTCTCTGTTGCATTCATGCCGCTGTACACACGCTTCATTCTCTTACGGAGACATATAAATCCATGGGTTTGAAGATTCTTACTAGTCAGGTGTATTCCTAGGCGTTGAATATGGGGTGTTTAATCCATTTCGTTGAGCAAGGGGTAGGTCTTGACTATTACATATTTGGCTTATGGAAAGGTATCTGTGCTAATTTCTATCTCTGGTTTTATGCAGCACCCCAACTCACCTTTCCCATTAAGCAAGCATAAGTTGGTTTTCTAAATTTGAGACCCTGTTCTGTTTTGTAATTCAGTTCATGTGTAGCCAAGTTTACATTCCGTGTATTAGTGATATCTTATGATGTTTCATTTTCTGTGTGACTTATTTCCCTTAGAATCATCGTACCTGAATCCACTCATTATGCCGCGACGGGCCTGATGACATAGATTTCATTGCTGAGTGATATTCCATTGTACGTACGTACCACAACTTCTTTATCCATTTTTCACATTCTGGGATATTTAACTTGTACCGTAGACGAGGTTCTTGTAAACAGAGCCGTCCGACACTTTGGGGTGGCTGTGTGTTTTTGATTTTAATTTCCCTAAGCTATAGGACCATAAGTGGAAGTGCCGTAGGCTCCGTAGCTTTGTTTTTTCGGTGTTCCGGGAAACACCATACACTTCTCCAGAGTGGCTGTTGGCAATTTACATCCCGCCCATCAGCATAACAAGGCTCCCTGTTCTCCATGGCCTGTGCTGCCTTTCTGGATTTTACACTTTTTTCAGATGGCCCTTTTGACCGGGGGGCAGTGAGACTTCATTGTAGTGCAGATTTCTTTAACGTGCTTGCTTGGTTGGCCAAAAAGGGCGTATGCGTTTTTTCCTGAATATATTCAGGAAAAAACGCATACGCCCTTTTTGGCCAAGAGCATCATTGTCGACGTTCTGCCTCTTTTCCTATGCTTTAAATGCAATTCCCGTCTACCCCCTGAAATCGTTTTCCTGCAAATCTGTCCCGCTTACAAGTCGTCTTCGCAGCCTTCCTTCAATATATTTTTGGACGATAGCTGTCATTTATAACTCTGCAGGTTTGAGTTACAGTGTCCCTGAGCTCCTTTCTTCAACTCGCTATCTTGTGTGCTGGCCGCAAACCCACAGGATTGCCTCAGGCCCTAATCTGGTTCCGGCACGGCATGCTGAGCCTTTGGTTAATTCCTCTTCCTGGTGGGAAATGAGCGTTAAATTTGCCCGTGCAGACACCTAGAGCTAGTCTCTCATTCGTTCTCCCTATTCCTTTTCATCTTGCGCAGAAATTGCAAACTGTGCCCAACAGGAGGTTAAAGGCACTGACTCTCCAAGTGGGGAGAGTGTTCGTAAAGGGTCTGGAATGGTGAACCCGAGTAAAAGGGGACGAAAACTGAGATGCATTTGAAAACGTTTGCCAGTCACACGGTGCACCATACTGTGGGTTTCCCATGCATGTTTTAGCTGAAGGAAGAATCCCTTAAACTTGGAGAGTTGGGACCCATGGAATGGGTACCATGCTGTATGACTTCAAAGGGTCTGCATTTGCTCATCGAACCTCACCAATGCTATCAGCCCGAAGTGCCCAACCTTATGTCTCACTCAGCTCTGGGTGTAGATGTGGTAAATCCAGGTTGCATCACAAGCCCTGAATGAATTATTTAAGAATTGCTCTCTATTTCACTGTCCTTGGGTTTTGTTTGTGTAATTCATTTTGATAATGGGATTTATCGGATTTTCTCTGCTGCATTCATGCCGCTGTACACACGCTTCATTCTCTTACGGAGACATATAAATCCATGGGTTTGAAGATTCTTACTAGTCAGGTGTATTCCTAGGCGTTGAATATGGGGTGTTTAGTCCATTTCGTTGAGCAAGGGGTAGGTCTTGACTATTACATATTTGGCTTATGGAAAGGTATCTGTGCTAATTTCTATCTCTGGTTTTATGCAGCACCCGAACTCACCTTTCCCCTTAAGCAAGCATAAGTTGGTTTTCTAAATTTGAGACCCTGTTCTGTTTTGTAATTCAGTTCATGTGTAGCCAAGTTTACATTCCGTGTAGTAGTGATATCTTATGATGTTTCATTTTCTGTGTGACTTACTTCCCTTACAATCATCGTACCTGAATCCACTCATTATGCCGCGACGGGCCTGATGACATAGATTTCATTGCTGAGTGATATTCCATTGTACGTACGAACCACAACTTCTTTATCCATTTTTCACATTCTGGGATATTTAACTTGTACCGTAGACGAGGTTCTTGTAAACAGAGCCGTCCGACACTTTGGGGTGGCTGTGTGTTTTTGATTTTAATTCCCTAAGCTATAGGACCATAAGTGGAAGTGCCGTAGGTTCCGTAGCTTTGTTTTTTCGGTGTTCCGGGAAACACCATACACTTCTCCAGAGTGGCTGTTGGCAATTTACATCCCGCCCATCAGAATAACAAGGCTCCCTGTTCTCCATGGCCTGTGCTGCCTTTCTGGATTTTACACTTTTTTCAGATGGCCCTTTTGACCGGGGGGCAGTGAGACTTCATTGTAGTGCAGATTTCTTTAACATGCTTGCTTGGTTGGCCAAAAAGGGCGTATGCGTTTTTTCCTGAATATATTCAGGAAAAAACGCATACGCCCTTTTTGGCCAAGTGCATCATTGTCGACGTTCTGCCTCTTTTCCTATGCTTTAAATGCAATTCCCGTCTACCCCCTGAAATCGTTTTCCTGCAAATCTGTCCCGCTTACAAGTCATCTTCGCAGCCTTCCTTCAATATATTTTTGGACGATAGCTGTCATTTATAACTCTGCAGGTTTGTGAGTTACAGTGCCCCTGAGCTCCTTTCTTCAACTCGCTATCTTGTGAGCTGGCCGCAAACACACAGGATTGCGTCAGGCCCTAATCTGGTTCCGGCACGGCATGCTGAGCCTTTGGTTAATTCCTCTTCCTGGTGGGAAATGAGCGTTAAATTTGCCCGTGCAGACACCTAGAGCTAGTCTCTCATTGGTTCTCCCTATTCCTTTTCATCTTGCGCAGAAATTGCAAACTGTGCCCAACAGGAGGTTAAAGGCACTGACTCTCCAAGTGGGGAGAGTGTTCGTAAAGGGTCTGGAATGGTGAACCCGAGTAAAAGGGGACGAAAACTGAGATGCATTTGAAAACGTTTGCCAGTCACACGGTGCACCATACTGTGGGTTTCCCATGCATGTTTTAGCTGAAGGAAGAATCCCTTAAACTTGGAGAGTTGGGACCCATGGAATGGGTACCATGCTGTATGACTTCAAAGGGTCTGCATTTGCTCATCGAACCTCACCAATGCTATCAGCCCGAAGTGCCCAACCTTATGTCTCACTCAGCTGTGTGTGTAGATGTGGTAAATCCAGGTTGCATCACAAGCCCTGAATGAATTATTTAAGAATTGCTCTCTATTTCACTGTCCTTGGGTTTTGTTTGTGTAATTCATTTTGATAATGGGATTTATCGGATTTTCTCTGCTGCATTCATGCCGCTGTACACACGCTTCATTCTCTTACGGAGACATATAAATCCATGGGTTTGAAGATTCTTACTAGTCAGGTGTATTCCTAGGCGTTGAATATGGGGTGTTTAGTCCATTTCGTTGAGCAAGGGGTAGGTCTTGACTATTACATATTTGGCTTATGGAAAGGTATCTGTGCTAATTTCTATCTCTGGTTTTATGCAGCACCCCAACTCACCTTTCCCCTTAAGAAAGCATAAGTTGGTTTTCTAAATTTCAGACCCTGTTCTGTTTTGTAATTCAGTTCATGTGTAGCCAAGTTTACATTCCGTGTAGTAGTGATATCTTATGATGTTTCATTTTCTGTGTGACTTATTTCACTTAGAATCATCGTACCTGAATCCACTCATTATGCCGCGACGGGCCTGATGACATAGATTTCATTGCTGAGTGATAGTTCATTGTACGTACGTACCACAACTTCTTTATCCATTTTTCACATTCTGGGATATTTAACTTGTTCCGTAGACGAGGTTCTTGTAAACAGAGCCGTCCGCACTTTGGGGTGGCTGTGTGTTTTTGATTTTAATTTCCCTAAGCTATAGGACCATAAGTGGAAGTGCCGTAGGCTCCGTTGCTTTGTTTTTTCGGTGTTCCGGGAAACACCATACACTTCTACAGAGTGGCTGTTGGCAATTTACATCCCGCCCATCAGCATAACAAGGCTCCCTGTTCTCCATGGCCTGTGCTGCCTTTCTGGATTTTACACTTTTTTCAGATGGCCCTTTTGACCGGGGGTCAGTGAGACTTCATTGTAGTGCAGATTTCTTTTACATGCTTGCTTGGTTGGCCAAAAAGGGCGTATGCGTTTTTTCCTGAATATATTCAGGAAAAAACGCATACGCCCTTTTTGGCCAAGAGCATCATTGTCGACGTTCTGCCTCTTTTCCTATGCTTTAAATGCAATTCCCGTCTACCCCCTGAAATCGTTTTCCTGCAAATCTGTCCCGCTTACAAGTCGTCTTCGCAGCCTTCCTTCAATATATTTTTGGACGATAGCTGTCATTTATAACTCTGCAGGTTTGTGAGTTACAGTGCCCCTGAGCTCCTTTCTTCAACTCGCTATCTTGTGAGCTGGCCGCAAACCCACAGGATTGCTTCAGGCCCTAATCTGGTTCCGGCACGGCATGCTGAGCCTTTGGTTAATTCCTCTTCCTGCTGGGAAATGAGCGTTAAATTTGCCCGTGCAGACACCTAGAGCTAGTCTCTCATTCGTTCTCCCTATTCCTTTTCATCTTGCGCAGAAATTGCAAACTGTGCCCAACAGGAGGTTAAAGGCACCGACTCTCCAAGTGGGGAGAGTGTTAGTAAAGGGTCTGGAATAGTAAACCCGAATAAAAGGGGACGAAAACTGAGATTCATTTGAAAACGTTTCCCGGTCACACGGTGCACCATACTGTGGGATTGCCATGCATGTTTTAGCTGAAGGAAGAATCGCTTAAATCTGGAGAGTTGGGACCCATGGAATGGGTTCCATGCAGTATGACTTCAAATGGTCTTCATTTGCTCATCGAACCTCACCAATGCTATCAGCCCGAAGTGCCCAACCTTATGTCTCACTCAGCTCTGGGTGTAGATGAGGTAAATCCACGTTGCATCACAAGCCCTGAATGAATTATTTAAGAATTGCTCTCCATTTCACTGTCATTGTGTTTGGTTTTTGTAATTCATTTTGATAATGGGATTTATCGGATTTTATCTGCTACCTTCATGCAGCTGTACACACGCTTGATTCTCTTATGGAGACATATAAATCCATGGGTTTGAAGATTCTTACTAGTCAGGTGTATTCCTAGGCGTTGAATATAGGGTGTTTAGCCCATTTCGTTGAACAAGAGGTAGGTCTTGACTATTACGTATTTGACGTATGGAATGGTATTTGTGCTAATTTCTATCTCTGGTTTTATGCAGCACCCCAACTCACCTTTCCCCTTAAGCAAACATAAGTTGGTTTTCTAAATTTGAGACCCTGTTCTGTTTTGCAATTCAGTTCATGTGTAGCCAAGATTACATTCCGTGTATTAGTGATATCTTATGATGTTTCATTTTCTGTGTGACTTATTTCACTTAGAATCATTGTACCTGAATCCAATCATTATGCCACGACGGGCCTGATGATATAGGTTTCATTGGTGAATGATATTCCATTGTACGTACGTACCACAATTTCTTTATCCATTTTTCGCTTTCTGGGATATTTAACTTGTACCGTAGTCGAGGTTCTTGTAAACAGAGGCGTCTGAAACTTTGGGGTGGCTGTGTGTTTTTGATTTTAATTTCCCTAAGCTATAGGACCATAAGTGCCAGTGCCGTAGGCTCCGTTGCTTTGTTTTTTAGGTGTTTCAGGAAACACAATACACTTCTCCAGAGTGGCTGTTGGCAATTTACATACCAGCCATCAGCATAACAAGGCTCCCTGTTCTCCATGGCCTGTGCTGCCTTTCTGGATTTTACACTTTTTTCAGATGACCCTTTTGACCGAGGGGCAGTGAGACTTCATTGTAGTGCAGATTTATTTAACATGCATGCTTGGTTGGCCAGAAAGGCCGTATGCGTTTTTTCCTGAATATATTCAGGAAAAAACGCATACGCCCTTTTTGGCCAAGTGCATCATTGTGGACATTCTGCCTCTTTTCCTATGCTTTAAATGCAATTGCAGTCTACACCCAGAAATAGTTTTCCTGCAATTCTGCCCCGCTTTCAAGTCCTCTTCGCAGCCTTCCTTCAATATATTTTTTGACGATAGCTGTCATTTATAACTCTGCAGGTTCATGAATTACAGTGTCCCAGAGCTCCTTTCTTCAAATCGCTTTCTTGTGAGCTGGCCGCAAACCCGCAGATTTGATTCAGGCCCTAATCTGGTTCCGGCACGGCATGCTGAGCGTTTGGTTAATTCCTCTACCTGGTGGGAAATGAGCGTTAAATTTGCCCGTGCAGACACCTAAGCTAGTCTCTCATTGGTTCTCCCTATTCCTTTTCATCTTGTGCAGAAATTGCAAAGTGTGCCAAACAGCAGGTTAAAGGCACTGACTCTCCAAGTGGGGAGAGTGTTAGTAAAGGGTCTGGAATTGTGAACCCGAGTAAATGGGACGAAAACTGAGATGCATTTGAAAACGTTTCCCGGTCACACGGTGCACCATACTGTGGGTTTCCCATGCATGTTTTAGCTGAAGGAAGAATCGCTTAAACCTGGAGAGTTGGGACCCATGGAATGGGTACCATGCAGTATGACTTCAAATGGTCTGCATTTGCTCATCGAACCTCACCAATGCTATCAGCCCGAAGTGTCCAACCTTATGTCTCACTCAGCTCTGGGTGTAGATGAGGTAAATCCAGGTTGCATCACAAGCCCTGAATGAATTATTTAAGAATTGCTTTCTATTTCACTGTCATTGTGTTTTGTTTTTTTAATTCATTTTGATAATGGGATTTATCGGATTTTCTCTGCTGCATTCATGCAGCTGTACACACGCTTGATTCTCTTATGGAGACATATAAATCCATGGGTTTGAAGATTCTTACTAGTCAGGTATATTCCTAGGCGTTGAATATAGGGTGTTTAGCCCATTTCGTTGAACAAGGGGTAGGTCTTGACTATTACATATTTGACTTATGGAATGGTATCTGTGCTAATTTCTATCTCTGGTTTTATGCAGCACCCCAACTCACCTTTCCCCTTAAGCAAACATAAGTTGGTTTTCTCAACTTGAGACCCTGTTCTGTTTTGTAATTCAGTTCATGTGTAGCCAAGATTACATTCCGTGTATTAGTGATATCTTATGATGTTTCATTTTCTGTGTGACATATTTCACTTAGAATCATCGTACCTGAATCCACTCATTATGCCACGATGGGCCTGATGACATAGATGTCATTGGTGAGTGATATTCCATTGTACGTACCTACCACATCTTCTTTATCCATTTTTCGCTTTCTGGGATATTTAAGTTGTACCATAGACGAGGTTCTTGTAAACAGAGCCGTCTGAAACTTTGGGGTGGCTGTGTGTTTTTGATTTTAATTTCCCTAAGCTATAGGACCACAAGTGGAAGTGCCGTAGGCTCCGTTGCTTTGTTTTTTAGGTGTTTCAGGAAAAACCATGCACTTCTCCAGAGTGGCTCTTGGAAATTTACATCCCACCCATCAGCATAACAAGGCTCCCTGTTCTCCATGGCCTGTGCTACATTTCTGGATTTTACACTTTTTTCAGATGGTCCTTTTGACCGAGGGGCAGTGGGACTTCATTGTAGTGCAGAATTCTTTAACATGCATGCTTGGTTGGCCAAAAAGGGCGTATGCGTGTTTTCCTGAATATATTCAGGAAAAAACGCATACGCCCTTTTTGGCCAAGAGCATCATTGTCGACGTTCTGCCTCTTTTCCTATGCTTTAAATGCAATTCCAGTCTACCCCCTGAAATCGTTTTCCTGCAATTCTGCCCCGCTTTCAAGTCCTCTTCGCAGCCTTCCTTCAATATATTTTTGGACGATGGCTGTCATTTATAACTCTGCATGTTTGTGAATTACAGTGCCCCTGAGCTCCTTTCTTCAAATCGCTTTCTTGTGAGCTGGCCGCAATCCCGCAGGATAGATTCAGGACCTAATCTTGTTCAGGCATGGCATGCTGAGCGTTTGGTTAATTCCTCTTCCTGGTGGGAAATGAGCGTTAAATTTGCCTGTGCAGACAGCCACAGCTAGTCTCTCATTGGTTCTCCCTATTCCTGTTCATCTTGCGCAGAAATTGCAAACTGTGCCAAACAGCAGGTTAAAGGCACTGACTCTCCAAGTGGGGAGAGTGTTAGTAAAGTGTCTGGAATGGTGAACCCGAGTAAAAGGGGACGAAACCTGAGATGCATTTGAAAACGTTTCCCGGTCACACGATGCACCATACTGTGGGTTTCCCATGCATGTTTTACCTGAAGGAAGAATCGCTTAAACCTGGAGAGTTGGGACCCATGGAATGGGCACCATGCAGTATAACTTCAAATGGTCTGCATTTGCTCATCGAACCTCACCAATGCTATCAGCCCGAAGTGTCCAACCTGATGCCTCACTCAGGTCTGGCTGTAGATGAGGTAAATCCAGGTTGCATCACATGCCCTGAATGAATTATTTAAGAATTGCTCTCTATTTCACTGTCATTGTGTTTTGTTTTTATAATTCATTTTGATAATGGGATTTATCGGATTTTCTCTGCTGCCTTCATGCAGCTGCACACACGCTTGCTTCTCTTATGGAGACATATAAATCCATGGGTTTGAAGATTCTTACTAGTCAGGTGTATTCCTAGGCGTTGAATATAGGGTGTTTAGCCCATTTATTTGAGAAAGGGTAGGTCTTGACTATTACATATTTGACTTATGGAATGGTATCTGTGCTAATTTCTATCTCTGGTTTTATGCAGCACCCCAACTCACCTTTCCCCTTAAGCAAACATAAGTTGCTTTCCTAAATTTGAGACCCTGTTCTGTTTTGTAATTCAATTCATGTGTAGCCAAGCTTACATTCCGTGTATTAGTGATATCTTATGATATTTCATTTTCTGTGTGACTTATTTCACTTAGAATCATCGTACCTGAATCCACTCATTATGCCACGACGGGCCTGATGACATAGATTTCATTGGAGAGTGATATTCCATTGCACATACGTAGCACAATGTCTTTATCCATTTTTTGCTTTCTGCGATATTTAACTTGACCGTAGACGAGGTTCTTGGAAACAGAGCCGTCTGAAACTTTGGGGTGGCTGTGTGTTTCTGATTTTAATTTCCATATGCTATAGGACCATATGTGGAAGTGCCGTAGGCTCTGTTGCTTTGTTTTTTAGGTGTTTCAGGAAACACCATACACCTCTCCAGATTGGCTGTTGGCAATTTATATCCCACACATCAGCATAACAAGGCTCCCTGTTCTCCATGGCCTGTGCTGCATTTCTGGATTTTACACTTTTCTCAGATGGCCCTTTTGACCGGGGGGCAGTGAGACTTCCTTG
This sequence comes from Delphinapterus leucas, assembly GCF_059928025.1. Classification (NCBI taxonomy): domain Eukaryota; kingdom Metazoa; phylum Chordata; class Mammalia; order Artiodactyla; family Monodontidae; genus Delphinapterus; species Delphinapterus leucas. The sequence goes on along the minus strand of NW_028322254.1, from coordinate 2,688,209 downwards.
TAGTGCAGGTTTCTTTAATATGCTTGCTTGGTTGGCCAAAAAGGGCGTATGCGTTTTTTCCTGAATATATTCAGGAAAAAACGCATACGCCCTTTTTGGCCAAGTGCATCATTGTCGACGTTCTGCCTCTTTTCCTATGCTTTAAATGCAATTCCCGTCTACCCCCTGAAATCGTTTTCCTGCAAATCTGTCCCGCTTACAAGTCGTCTTCGCAGCCTTCCTTCAATATATTTTTGGACGATAGCTGTCATTTATAACTCTGCAGGTTTTTGAGTTACAGTGTCCCTGAGCTCCTTTCTTCAACTTGCTTTCTTGTAAGCTGGCCGCAAAACTGCTGGATTGCTTCAGGCCCTAAACTGGTTCTGGCACGGCACGCTGAGCCTTTGGTTAATTGCTCTTCCTGGTGCGAAATGAGCATTAAATTTGCTCGTGCAGACACCTACAGCTAGTCTCTCATTGGTTCTCCCTATTCCTGTTCATCTTGCGCAGAAATTGCAAACTGTGCCAAACAGGAGGTTAAAGGTACAGACTCTCCAAGTGGTGAGAGTGTTAGTAAAGGGTCTGGAATGGTGAACCCAAGTAAAAGGGGACAAAAACTGAGATGCATTTGAAAACGTTTGTCGGTCACACGGTGCACCATACTGTGGGTCTCCCATGCATGTTTTAGCTGAAGGAAGAATCCCTTAAATCTGGAGAGGTGGGAACCATGGAATGGGTACCATGCAGTATGACTTCAAAGGGTCTGCATTTGCTCATCGAACCTCACCAATGCTATCAGCCCGAAGTGCCCAACCTTATGTCTCACTCAGCTCTGGGTGTAGATGTGGTAAATCCAGGTTGCATCACAAGCCCTGAATGAATTATTTAAGAATTGCTCTCTATTTCACTGTCCTTGGGTTTTGTTTTTGTAATTCATTTTGATAATGGGATTTATCGGATTTTCTCTGCTGCGTTCATGCCGCTGTACACACGCTTCATTCTCTTACGGAGACATATAAATGCATGGGTTTAAAGATTCTTACTAGTCAGGTGTATTCCTAGGCGTTGAATATGGGGTGTTTAGTCCATTTCGTTGAGCAAGGTGTAGGTCTGGGCTATTACATATTTGGCTTATGGAAAGGTATCTGTGCTAATTTCTATCTCTGGTTTTATGCAGCACCCCAACTCACCTTTCCCCTTAAGCAAGCATAAGTTGGTTTTCTAAATTTGAGACCCTGTTCTGTTTTATAATTCAGTTCATGTGTAGCAAAGTTTATATTCCATGTATTAGTGATATCTTATGATGTTTCATTTTCTGTGTGACGTATTTCCCTTAGAATCATCGTACCTGAATCCACTCGTTATGCCGCGATGGGCCTGATGACATAGCTTTCATTGCTGAGTGATATTCCATTGTACGTACGTACCACAACTTCTTTATCCATTTTTCACATTCTGGGATATTTAACTTGTACCGTAGAAGAGGTTCTTGTAAACAGAGCTGTCCGACACTTTGGGGTGGCTGTGTGTTTTTGATTTTAATTTCCCTAAGCTATAAGACCATAAGTGGAAGTGCCGTAGGCTCCGTTGCTTTGTTTTTCAGGGGTTCCAGGAAACACCATACACTTCTCCAGAGTGGCTGTTGGCAATTTACATCCCGCCCATCAGCATAAAAAGGCTCCCTGTTCTCCATGGCCTGTGCTGCCTTTCTGGATTTTACACTTTATTCAGATGGCTCTTTTGACTGGAGGGCAGTGAGACTTCATTGTACTGCAGATTTCTTTAAAATGATTCTTTGGTTGGCCAAAAAGGGCGTATGTGTTTTTTCCTGAATATATTCAGGAAAAAACGCATACGCCCTTTTTGGCCAAGAGCATCATTGTCGACCTTCTGCCTCTTTTCTTATGCTTTAAATGCAATTCCCGTCCACCCCCTGAAAAGGTTTTCCTGCAATTCTGCCCCGCTTCCAAGTCCTCTTCGCAGCCTTCCTTCAATATATTTTTGGACGATAGCTGTCATTTATAACTCTGCAGGTTTGTGAGTTACAGTGACCCTGAGCTCCTTTCTTCATCTCGCTATCTTGTGAGCTGGCCGCAAACCCGCAGGATTGCTTCAGGCCCTAATCTGGTTCCGGCATGGCATGCTGAGCCTTTGGTTAATTCCTCTTCCTGGTGGGAAATGAGCGTTAAATTTGCCCGTGCAGACACCTACAGCTAGTCTCTCATTGGTTCTCCCTATTCCTGTACATCTTGCGCAGAATTTGCAAACTGTGCCCAACAGGAGGTTAAAGGCACTGACTCTCCAAGTGGGGAGAGTGTTAGTAAAGTGTGTGGAATGGAGAACCCGAGTAAAAGGGGACGAAAACTGAGGTGCATTTGAAAACGTTCCCCGTTCACACGGTGCACCATACTGTGGGGTTCCCATGCATGTTTTAGCTGAAGGTAAAATCCCTTAACCCTGGAGAGTTGGGACCCATGGAATGGGTACCATGCAGTATGACTTCAAAGGGTCTGCATTTGCTCATCGAACCTCACCAATGCTATCAGCCCGAAGTGCCCAAACTTATGTCTCACTCAGCTCTGGGTGTAGATGTGGTAAATCCAGGTTGCATCACAAGCCCTGAATGAATTATTTAAGAAATGCTCTCTATTTCACTGTCCTTGTGTTTTGATTTTGGAATTCATTTTGATAATGGGATTTATCGGATTTTCTCTGCTGCATTCATGCCGCTGTACACACGCTTCATTCTCTTATGGAGACATATAAATCCATGAGTTTGAAGATTCTTACTAGTCAGGTGTATTCCTAGGCGTTGAATACGGGGTGTTTTGTCCATTTCGTTAAGCAAGGGGTAGGTCTTGACTATAATATATTTGGCTTATGGAAAGGTATCTGTGCTAATTTCTATCTCCGAGTTTATGCAGCGCCCCAACTCACCTTTCCCCTTAAGCAAGCATAAGTTGTTTTTTTAAATTTGAGACCCTGTTCTGCTTTGTAATTCAGTTCATGTGTAGCCAAGTTTACATTCCGTGTTTTAGTGATATCTTATGATGTTTCATTTTCTGTGTGACTTATTTCAGTTAGAATAATCGTACCTGAATCCACTCATTATGCCGCGACGGGCCTGATGACATAGAGTTCATTGGTGAGTGATATTCCATTGTACGTACGTACCACAACTTCTTTATCCATTTTTCACGTTCTGGGATATTTAACTTGTACCGTAGATGAGGTTCTTGTAAACAGAGCCGTCCCAAACATTGGGGTGGCTGTGTGTTTTTGATTTTAATTTCCCTAAGCTATAGGACCATAAGTGGAAGTGCCGTAGGATCCACTGCTTTGTTTTTTAGGTGTTCCAGGAAACACCATACACTTGTCCAGAGATGCTGTTGGCAATTTACATCCCACCCATCAGCATAACAAGGCTCCGTGTTCTCCATGGCCTGTGCTGCCTTTCTGGATTTTACAATCTTTTCAGATGGCTCTTTTAACCGGGGGGCTGTGAGACTTCATTTTAGTGTAGATTTCTTTCACATGCTTGCTTGGTTGGCCAAAAAGGGCGTATGCGTTTTTTCCTGAATATATTCAGGAAAAAACGCATACGCCCTTTTTGGCCAAGAGCATCATTGTCGACGTTCTGCCTCTTTTCCTATGCTTTAAATGCAATTCCCGTCTACACCCTGAAATCATTTTCCTGCAATTCTGCACCGTTTACAAGTCGTCTTCGCAGCCTTCCTTCAATATATTTTTGGACGATAGCTGTCATTTATAACTCTGCAGGTTTGTGAGTTACAGTGCCCCTGAGCTCCTTTCTTCAACTTGCTATCTTGTGAGCTGGCCGCAAACCCGCAGGATTGCTTCAGGCCCTAATCTGGTTCCGGCACGGCATGCTGAGCCTTTGGTTAATTCCTCGTCCTGGTGGGAAATGAGCATTAAATTCGCCCGTGCAGACACCTACAGCTAGTCTCTCATTGGTTCTCCCTATTCCTGTTCATCTTGCGCAGAAATTGCAAACTGTGCCAAACAGGAGGTTAAAGGCACTGACTCTCCAAGTGGGGAGAGTGTTAGTAAAGGGTCTGGAATGGTGAACCCGAGTACAATGGGACGAAAACTGAGATGCATTTGAAAACGTTTCCCGGTCACACGGTGCACAATACTGTGGGTTTCCCATGCATGTTTTAGCTGAAGGAAGAATCCCTTAAACCTGGAGAGTTGGGACCCATGGAATGGGTACCATGCAGTATGACTTCAAAGGGTCTGCATTTGCTCATCGAACCTCACCAATGCTATCAGGCCGAAGTGTCTGGCCTTATGTCTCCCCAGCTCTGGGTGTAGATGTGGTAAATCCAGGTTGCATCAGAAGCCCTGAGTGAATTATTTAAGAATTGCTCTCTATTTCACTGTCATTGTGTTTTGTTTTTGAAATTTATTTTGATAATGGGATTTATCGGATTTTCACTGCTGCGTTTAGGCCACTGAACACACGCTTGATTCTCTTATGGAGACATATAAATCAATGGGTTTTAAGATTCTTACTAGGCAGGTATATTCCTAGGCGTTGAATATGGGGTGTTGAGTCCATTTCGTTGAATAAGGAGTAGGTCTTGTGTATTACATATTTGGCGTATGGAACGGTATCTGTGCGAATTTCAATCTCTTTTTATGCAGCACCCCAAGTCACCTTTCCCAAAAAGCTAGCATAAGTTGGTTTTCTAAATTGGAGACCCTGTTCTGTTTTGTAATTCAGTTCATGTGTAGCCAAGTTTACATTCCGTGTATTAGTGATATCTTATGCTGTTTCTATTTCTGTGTGACCTATTTCACGTAGAATCATCGTACCTGAATCCACTCATTATGCCCCTATGGGCCTGATGACATAGATTTCATTGCTCTGTGATATTCCATTGTACGTACGTACCACAACTTCTTTATCCATTTTTCACATTCTGGGATATTTAACTTGTACCGTAGACGAGGTTCCTGTAAACAGAGCCGTTCCAAACTTTGGGGTGGCTGTGTCGTTTTGATTTTAATTTCCCAAAGCTATAGGATCATAAGTGGAAGTGCCATAGGCTGTGTTGCTTTGTTTCTTTCGTGTTTCAGGAAACAGCATACACATCTCCAGAGTGGCTGTTGGCAATTCACATCCCGCCCATCAGCAAAACAATGCTCCCTCTTCTCCATGGCCTGTCCTGCCTTTCCGGATTTTACACATTTTTCAGATGGCCCTTTTGACCGGGGGGCAGTGAGACTTCATTGTAGTTCAGATTTCTTACATGCTTGCTTGGTTTCCCAAAAAGGGCGTATGCGTTTTTTCCTGAATATATTCAGGAAAAAACGCATACGCCATTTTTGGCCAAGTGCATCATTGTCGCCGTTCTGCGTCTTTTCCTATGCTTTAAGGGCAATTCCAGTCTACCCCCTGAAATCGTTTTCCTGAATTTCTGCCCAGCTTCCAAGTCCTCTTCGCAGACTTACTTCAATATATTTTTGGACGATAGCTGTCATTTATAACTCTGCATGTTTGTGAATTACAGTGCCCCTGAGCTCCTTTCTTCAACTTGTTTTCTTGTGAGCTGGTCGCAAAACCGCAGGATTGCTTCAGGCCCTAGTCTTGTTCCGGCAGGGCATGCTGAGCGTTTTTTTAATTCCTCGTCCTGGTGGGAAATGAGCGTTACATTTGCACGTGCAGACACCTACAGCTAGGCTCTCATTGGTTCTCCCTATTCCTGTTCATCTTGCGCAGAAATTGCAAAATGTGCCAAACAGGAGGTTAAAGGAACTGACTCTCCAAGTGGGGAGAGTGTTAGTTAAGCGTCTGGAATGGTGAACCCGAGTATAAAGGGACGAAAACTGAGATGCATTTGAAAACGTTTCCCAATCACATGGTGGACCACACTCTGGGTTTCCCATACATGATTTAGCGGAAGGAAGAATCCCTTAAACCTGGAGAGTTGGGACCCATGGAATGGGTACCATGCAGTATGACTTCAAAGGGTCTGCATTTGCTCACCAAACCTCACCAAAGCTATCAGGCCGAAGTGTCCGGCCTTATGTCTCCCCAGCTCTTTGTGTAGATGTGGTAAATCCAGGTTGCATCAGAAGCCCTGAGTGAATTATTTAAGAATTGCTCTCTATTTCACTGTCATTGTGTTTTGTTTTTGAAATTTATTTTGATAATGTGATTTATCGGATTTTCACTGCTGCGTTTAGGCCACTGAACACACGCTTGATTCTCTTACGGAGACATATAAATCCATGGGTTTTAAGATTCTTCCTAGGCAGGTATATTCCTAGGCGTTGAATATGGGGTGTTGAGTCTATTTCATTGAGCAAGGAGTAGGTCTTGTCTATTACATATTTGGCGTATGGAACGGTGTCTGTGCGAATTTCCATCTCTGTTTTTATGCAGCACCCCAACTCACCTTTCCCAAAAAGCAAGCATAAGTTGGTTTTCTAAATTGGCGACCCTGTTCTGTTTTGTAATTCAGTTCATGTGTAGCCAAGTTTACATTCCGTGTATTAGTGATATCTTATGATGTTTCTTTTTCTGTGTGACTTATTTCTCGTAGAATCCTCGTATCTGAATCCACTCATTATGCCGCTACGGGCCTGATGACGTAGATTTCATTGCTGAGTGTTATTCCATTATACGTACGTACCACAACTTCTTTATCCATTTTTTGCTTTCTGCGATATTTAACTTGCACCGTAGACGAGGTTCTTGTAAACAGAGCCGTCCCAAACTTTGGGGTGGCTGTGTGTTTTTGATTTTAATTTCCCTAAGCTATAGGACCATAAGTGGAAGTGCCATAGGCTGTGTTGCTTTGTTTCCTACGTGTTTCAGGAAACACCATACACTTCTCCAGAGTGGCTGTTGGCCATTTACATTCCGCCCATCAGTATAACAAGGCTCCCTGTTCTCCATGACCTGTCCTGCCTTTCTGGATTTTACACTTTTTTCAGATGGCCCTTTTGACCGGGGGGCAGTGAGACTTCCTTGTAGTGCAGGTTTCTTTAATATGCTTGCTTGGTTGGCCAAAAAGGGCGTATGCGTTTTTTCCTGAATATATTCAGGAAAAAACGCATACGCCCTTTTTGGCCAAGTGCATCATTGTCGACGTTCTGCCTCTTTTCCTATGCTTTAAATGCAATTCCCGTCTACCCCCTGAAATCGTTTTCCTGCAAATCTGTCCCGCTTACAAGTCGTCTTCGCAGCCTTCCTTCAATATATTTTTGGACGATAGCTGTCATTTATAACTCTGCAGGTTTTTGAGTTACAGTGTCCCTGAGCTCCTTTCTTCAACTTGCTTTCTTGTAAGCTGGCCGCAAAACTGCTGGATTGCTTCAGGCCCTAAACTGGTTCTGGCACGGCACGCTGAGCCTTTGGTTAATTGCTCTTCCTGGTGCGAAATGAGCATTAAATTTGCTCGTGCAGACACCTACAGCTAGTCTCTCATTGGTTCTCCCTATTCCTGTTCATCTTGCGCAGAAATTGCAAACTGTGCCAAACAGGAGGTTAAAGGTACAGACTCTCCAAGTGGTGAGAGTGTTAGTAAAGGGTCTGGAATGGTGAACCCAAGTAAAAGGGGACAAAAACTGAGATGCATTTGAAAACGTTTGTCGGTCACACGGTGCACCATACTGTGGGTCTCCCATGCATGTTTTAGCTGAAGGAAGAATCCCTTAAATCTGGAGAGGTGGGAACCATGGAATGGGTACCATGCAGTATGACTTCAAAGGGTCTGCATTTGCTCATCGAACCTCACCAATGCTATCAGCCCGAAGTGCCCAACCTTATGTCTCACTCAGCTCTGGGTGTAGATGTGGTAAATCCAGGTTGCATCACAAGCCCTGAATGAATTATTTAAGAATTGCTCTCTATTTCACTGTCCTTGGGTTTTGTTTTTGTAATTCATTTTGATAATGGGATTTATCGGATTTTCTCTGCTGCGTTCATGCCGCTGTACACACGCTTCATTCTCTTACGGAGACATATAAATGCATGGGTTTAAAGATTCTTACTAGTCAGGTGTATTCCTAGGCGTTGAATATGGGGTGTTTAGTCCATTTCGTTGAGCAAGGTGTAGGTCTGGGCTATTACATATTTGGCTTATGGAAAGGTATCTGTGCTAATTTCTATCTCTGGTTTTATGCAGCACCCCAACTCACCTTTCCCCTTAAGCAAGCATAAGTTGGTTTTCTAAATTTGAGACCCTGTTCTGTTTTATAATTCAGTTCATGTGTAGCAAAGTTTATATTCCATGTATTAGTGATATCTTATGATGTTTCATTTTCTGTGTGACGTATTTCCCTTAGAATCATCGTACCTGAATCCACTCGTTATGCCGCGATGGGCCTGATGACATAGCTTTCATTGCTGAGTGATATTCCATTGTACGTACGTACCACAACTTCTTTATCCATTTTTCACATTCTGGGATATTTAACTTGTACCGTAGAAGAGGTTCTTGTAAACAGAGCTGTCCGACACTTTGGGGTGGCTGTGTGTTTTTGATTTTAATTTCCCTAAGCTATAAGACCATAAGTGGAAGTGCCGTAGGCTCCGTTGCTTTGTTTTTCAGGGGTTCCAGGAAACACCATACACTTCTCCAGAGTGGCTGTTGGCAATTTACATCCCGCCCATCAGCATAAAAAGGCTCCCTGTTCTCCATGGCCTGTGCTGCCTTTCTGGATTTTACACTTTATTCAGATGGCTCTTTTGACTGGAGGGCAGTGAGACTTCATTGTACTGCAGATTTCTTTAAAATGATTCTTTGGTTGGCCAAAAAGGGCGTATGTGTTTTTTCCTGAATATATTCAGGAAAAAACGCATACGCCCTTTTTGGCCAAGAGCATCATTGTCGACCTTCTGCCTCTTTTCTTATGCTTTAAATGCAATTCCCGTCCACCCCCTGAAAAGGTTTTCCTGCAATTCTGCCCCGCTTCCAAGTCCTCTTCGCAGCCTTCCTTCAATATATTTTTGGACGATAGCTGTCATTTATAACTCTGCAGGTTTGTGAGTTACAGTGACCCTGAGCTCCTTTCTTCATCTCGCTATCTTGTGAGCTGGCCGCAAACCCGCAGGATTGCTTCAGGCCCTAATCTGGTTCCGGCATGGCATGCTGAGCCTTTGGTTAATTCCTCTTCCTGGTGGGAAATGAGCGTTAAATTTGCCCGTGCAGACACCTACAGCTAGTCTCTCATTGGTTCTCCCTATTCCTGTACATCTTGCGCAGAATTTGCAAACTGTGCCCAACAGGAGGTTAAAGGCACTGACTCTCCAAGTGGGGAGAGTGTTAGTAAAGTGTGTGGAATGGAGAACCCGAGTAAAAGGGGACGAAAACTGAGGTGCATTTGAAAACGTTCCCCGTTCACACGGTGCACCATACTGTGGGGTTCCCATGCATGTTTTAGCTGAAGGTAAAATCCCTTAACCCTGGAGAGTTGGGACCCATGGAATGGGTACCATGCAGTATGACTTCAAAGGGTCTGCATTTGCTCATCGAACCTCACCAATGCTATCAGCCCGAAGTGCCCAAACTTATGTCTCACTCAGCTCTGGGTGTAGATGTGGTAAATCCAGGTTGCATCACAAGCCCTGAATGAATTATTTAAGAAATGCTCTCTATTTCACTGTCCTTGTGTTTTGATTTTGGAATTCATTTTGATAATGGGATTTATCGGATTTTCTCTGCTGCATTCATGCCGCTGTACACACGCTTCATTCTCTTATGGAGACATATAAATCCATGAGTTTGAAGATTCTTACTAGTCAGGTGTATTCCTAGGCGTTGAATACGGGGTGTTTTGTCCATTTCGTTAAGCAAGGGGTAGGTCTTGACTATAATATATTTGGCTTATGGAAAGGTATCTGTGCTAATTTCTATCTCCGAGTTTATGCAGCGCCCCAACTCACCTTTCCCCTTAAGCAAGCATAAGTTGTTTTTTTAAATTTGAGACCCTGTTCTGCTTTGTAATTCAGTTCATGTGTAGCCAAGTTTACATTCCGTGTTTTAGTGATATCTTATGATGTTTCATTTTCTGTGTGACTTATTTCAGTTAGAATAATCGTACCTGAATCCACTCATTATGCCGCGACGGGCCTGATGACATAGAGTTCATTGGTGAGTGATATTCCATTGTACGTACGTACCACAACTTCTTTATCCATTTTTCACGTTCTGGGATATTTAACTTGTACCGTAGATGAGGTTCTTGTAAACAGAGCCGTCCCAAACATTGGGGTGGCTGTGTGTTTTTGATTTTAATTTCCCTAAGCTATAGGACCATAAGTGGAAGTGCCGTAGGATCCACTGCTTTGTTTTTTAGGTGTTCCAGGAAACACCATACACTTGTCCAGAGATGCTGTTGGCAATTTACATCCCACCCATCAGCATAACAAGGCTCCGTGTTCTCCATGGCCTGTGCTGCCTTTCTGGATTTTACAATCTTTTCAGATGGCTCTTTTAACCGGGGGGCTGTGAGACTTCATTTTAGTGTAGATTTCTTTCACATGCTTGCTTGGTTGGCCAAAAAGGGCGTATGCGTTTTTTCCTGAATATATTCAGGAAAAAACGCATACGCCCTTTTTGGCCAAGAGCATCATTGTCGACGTTCTGCCTCTTTTCCTATGCTTTAAATGCAATTCCCGTCTACACCCTGAAATCATTTTCCTGCAATTCTGCACCGTTTACAAGTCGTCTTCGCAGCCTTCCTTCAATATATTTTTGGACGATAGCTGTCATTTATAACTCTGCAGGTTTGTGAGTTACAGTGCCCCTGAGCTCCTTTCTTCAACTTGCTATCTTGTGAGCTGGCCGCAAACCCGCAGGATTGCTTCAGGCCCTAATCTGGTTCCGGCACGGCATGCTGAGCCTTTGGTTAATTCCTCGTCCTGGTGGGAAATGAGCATTAAATTCGCCCGTGCAGACACCTACAGCTAGTCTCTCATTGGTTCTCCCTATTCCTGTTCATCTTGCGCAGAAATTGCAAACTGTGCCAAACAGGAGGTTAAAGGCACTGACTCTCCAAGTGGGGAGAGTGTTAGTAAAGGGTCTGGAATGGTGAACCCGAGTACAATGGGACGAAAACTGAGATGCATTTGAAAACGTTTCCCGGTCACACGGTGCACAATACTGTGGGTTTCCCATGCATGTTTTAGCTGAAGGAAGAATCCCTTAAACCTGGAGAGTTGGGACCCATGGAATGGGTACCATGCAGTATGACTTCAAAGGGTCTGCATTTGCTCATCGAACCTCACCAATGCTATCAGGCCGAAGTGTCTGGCCTTATGTCTCCCCAGCTCTGGGTGTAGATGTGGTAAATCCAGGTTGCATCAGAAGCCCTGAGTGAATTATTTAAGAATTGCTCTCTATTTCACTGTCATTGTGTTTTGTTTTTGAAATTTATTTTGATAATGGGATTTATCGGATTTTCACTGCTGCGTTTAGGCCACTGAACACACGCTTGATTCTCTTATGGAGACATATAAATCAATGGGTTTTAAGATTCTTACTAGGCAGGTATATTCCTAGGCGTTGAATATGGGGTGTTGAGTCCATTTCGTTGAATAAGGAGTAGGTCTTGTGTATTACATATTTGGCGTATGGAACGGTATCTGTGCGAATTTCAATCTCTTTTTATGCAGCACCCCAAGTCACCTTTCCCAAAAAGCTAGCATAAGTTGGTTTTCTAAATTGGAGACCCTGTTCTGTTTTGTAATTCAGTTCATGTGTAGCCAAGTTTACATTCCGTGTATTAGTGATATCTTATGCTGTTTCTATTTCTGTGTGACCTATTTCACGTAGAATCATCGTACCTGAATCCACTCATTATGCCCCTATGGGCCTGATGACATAGATTTCATTGCTCTGTGATATTCCATTGTACGTACGTACCACAACTTCTTTATCCATTTTTCACATTCTGGGATATTTAACTTGTACCGTAGACGAGGTTCCTGTAAACAGAGCCGTTCCAAACTTTGGGGTGGCTGTGTCGTTTTGATTTTAATTTCCCAAAGCTATAGGATCATAAGTGGAAGTGCCATAGGCTGTGTTGCTTTGTTTCTTTCGTGTTTCAGGAAACAGCATACACATCTCCAGAGTGGCTGTTGGCAATTCACATCCCGCCCATCAGCAAAACAATGCTCCCTCTTCTCCATGGCCTGTCCTGCCTTTCCGGATTTTACACATTTTTCAGATGGCCCTTTTGACCGGGGGGCAGTGAGACTTCATTGTAGTTCAGATTTCTTACATGCTTGCTTGGTTTCCCAAAAAGGGCGTATGCGTTTTTTCCTGAATATATTCAGGAAAAAACGCATACGCCATTTTTGGCCAAGTGCATCATTGTCGCCGTTCTGCGTCTTTTCCTATGCTTTAAGGGCAATTCCAGTCTACCCCCTGAAATCGTTTTCCTGAATTTCTGCCCAGCTTCCAAGTCCTCTTCGCAGACTTACTTCAATATATTTTTGGACGATAGCTGTCATTTATAACTCTGCATGTTTGTGAATTACAGTGCCCCTGAGCTCCTTTCTTCAACTTGTTTTCTTGTGAGCTGGTCGCAAAACCGCAGGATTGCTTCAGGCCCTAGTCTTGTTCCGGCAGGGCATGCTGAGCGTTTTTTTAATTCCTCGTCCTGGTGGGAAATGAGCGTTACATTTGCACGTGCAGACACCTACAGCTAGGCTCTCATTGGTTCTCCCTATTCCTGTTCATCTTGCGCAGAAATTGCAAAATGTGCCAAACAGGAGGTTAAAGGAACTGACTCTCCAAGTGGGGAGAGTGTTAGTTAAGCGTCTGGAATGGTGAACCCGAGTATAAAGGGACGAAAACTGAGATGCATTTGAAAACGTTTCCCAATCACATGGTGGACCACACTCTGGGTTTCCCATACATGATTTAGCGGAAGGAAGAATCCCTTAAACCTGGAGAGTTGGGACCCATGGAATGGGTACCATGCAGTATGACTTCAAAGGGTCTGCATTTGCTCACCAAACCTCACCAAAGCTATCAGGCCGAAGTGTCCGGCCTTATGTCTCCCCAGCTCTTTGTGTAGATGTGGTAAATCCAGGTTGCATCAGAAGCCCTGAGTGAATTATTTAAGAATTGCTCTCTATTTCACTGTCATTGTGTTTTGTTTTTGAAATTTATTTTGATAATGTGATTTATCGGATTTTCACTGCTGCGTTTAGGCCACTGAACACACGCTTGATTCTCTTACGGAGACATATAAATCATTGGGTTTTAAGATTCTTCCTAGGCAGGTATATTCCTAGGCGTTGAATATGGGGTGTTGAGTCTATTTCATTGAGCAAGGAGTAGGTCTTGTCTATTACATATTTGGCGTATGGAACGGTGTCTGTGCGAATTTCCATCTCTGTTTTTATGCAGCACCCCAACTCACCTTTCCCAAAAAGCAAGCATAAGTTGGTTTTCTAAATTGGCGACCCTGTTCTGTTTTGTAATTCAGTTCATGTGTAGCCAAGTTTACATTCCGTGTATTAGTGATATCTTATGATGTTTCTTTTTCTGTGTGACTTATTTCTCGTAGAATCCTCGTATCTGAATCCACTCATTATGCCGCTACGGGCCTGATGACGTAGATTTCATTGCTGAGTGTTATTCCATTATACGTACGTACCACAACTTCTTTATCCATTTTTTGCTTTCTCGGATATTTAACTTGCACCGTAGACGAGGTTCTTGTAAACAGAGCCGTCCCAAACTTTGGGGTGGCTGTGTGTTTTTGATTTTAATTTCCCTAAGCTATAGGACCATAAGTGGAAGTGCCATAGGCTGTGTTGCTTTGTTTCCTACGTGTTTCAGGAAACACCATACACTTCTCCAGAGTGGCTGTTGGCCATTTACATTCCGCCCATCAGTATAACAAGGCTCCCTGTTCTCCATGACCTGTCCTGCCTTTCTGGATTTTACACTTTTTTCAGATGGCCCTTTTGACCGGGGAGCAGTGAGACTTCATTGTAGTGTAGATTTCCTTTACACGCTTGCTTGGTTGGCCAAAAATGGGCGTATGCGTTTTTTCCTGAATATATTCAGGATAAAACGCATATGCCCTTTTTGACCAAATGCATCATTGTCGACCTTCTGCCTCTTTTCCTATGCTTTAAGTGCAATTCCAGTCTACCCCCTGAAATCGTTTTCCTGAAATTCTGTCCCGCTTTCAAGTTCTCTTCGAAGACTTACTTCAATACATTTTTGGACGATAGCTGTCATTCATAACTCTGCAGGTTTGTGAAATACAGTGCCCTTGAGCTCCTTTCTTCAACTCGCTTTCTTGTGAGCTGGCCGCAAAACTGAAGGATTGTTTCAGGCCCTAATCTTTTTTGGCAGGGCATGCTGAGCCTTTGGTTAATTCCTCTTCCTGGTGGGAAATGAGCGTTCCATTTGCCCATGCATAAACCTGGAGCTAGTCTCTCATTGGTTCTCCCTATTCCTGTTCATCTTGCGCAGAAATTGCAAACTGTGCCAAACAGGAGGTTAAAGGCACTGACTCTCCAAGTGGGGAGAGTGTTACTAAACGTCTGGAATGGTGAACCCGAGTACCAGGGGACGAAACCTGAGATGCATTTGAAAACGTTTCCCAATCACATGGTGGACCATACTCTGCGTTTCCCATGCATGTTTTAGCTGAAGGAAGAATCCCTTAAACCTGGAGATTTGGGAACCATGGAATGGGTACCATGCAGTATGACTTCAAAGGGTCTGCGTTTGCTCACCGAACCTCACCAATGCTATCAGCCCGAAGTGTCCAGCCTTATGTCTCACCCAGCTCTGGGTGTAGATGTGGTAAATCCAGGTTGCATCACAAGCCCTGAATGAATTATTTAAGAATTGCTCTCTAATTCACTGTCATTGTGTTTTGTTTTTGAAATTTATTTTGATAATGGGATTTATCGGATTTTCACTGCTGCGTTTAGTCTGCTGTACACACGCTTGATTTCCTTATGGAGACATATAAATCCATGGGTTTTAAGATTCTTACTTGTCAGGTATATTCCCAGTCGTTGAATATGGGGTTTTGAGTCCATTTCGTTGAGCAAGGAGTAGGTCTTGTCTATTATATATTTGGCTTATGGAACGGTATCTGTGCTAATTTCCATCTCTGGTTTTATGCAGCACCCCAACTCACCTTTCCCCATAAGCAAGCATAAGTTGGTTTTCTAAATTTGTGACCCTGTTCTGTTTTGTAATTCAGTTCATGTGTAGCCAAGTTTACATTCCGTGTATTAGTGATATCTTATGATGTTTCTTTTTCTGTGTGACTTATTTCTCGTAGAATCCTCGTACCTGAATCCACTCATTATGCCGCTACGGGCCTGATGACGTAGATTTCATTGCTGAATGATATTCCATTGTACGTACGTACCACAACATCTTTATCCATTTTTTGCTTTCTCGGATATTTAACTTGTACCGTAGACGAGGTTCTTGTAAACAGAGCCGTCCCAAACTTTGGGGTGGCTGTGTGTTTTTGATTTTAAATTCCCTAAGCTATAGGACCATAAGTGGAAGTGCCATAGGCTGTGTTGCTTTGTTTCCTACGTGTTTCAGGAAACACCATACACTTCTCCAGAGTGGCTGTTGGCAATTTACATGCCGCCCATCAGCAAAACGAGGCTCCCTGTTCTCCATGACCTGTGCTGCCTTTCTGGATTTTACACTTTTTTCAGATGGCCCTTTTGACCGGGGGGCAGTGAGACTTCATTGTAGTGCAGATTTCCTAAACACGCTTGCTTGGTTGGCCGAAAAGAGGCATACGCCCCTTTTTGGCCAAGTGCATCATTGTCGATATTCTGCCTCTTTTCCTATGCTTTAAGTGCAATTCCAGTCTACCCCCTGAAATCGTTTTCCAGAAATTCTACCCCGCTTTCAAGTCCTCTTCGAAGACTTACTTCAATACATTTTGGGACGATAGCTGTCATTCATAACTCTGCAGGTTTGTGAATTACAGTGCCCCTGAGCTCCTTTCTTCAACTCGCTTTCTTGTGAGCTGGCCGCAAAACCGCAGGATTGCTTCAGGCTCTAATCTGTTTCCTGCAGGGCACGCTGAGCTTTTGGTTAATTCCTCTTCCTCGTGGGAAATGGGCATTCCATTTGCCCGTGCAGACACCTACAGCTAGTCTCTCATTGGTTCTCCCTATTCCTGTTCATCTTGCACAGAAATTGCAAACTGTGCCAAACAGGAGGTTAAAGACACTGACTCTCCAAATGGGGAGAGTGTTAGTAAAGCTTCTAGAAAGGTGAACCCGAGTACCAGGGGACTAAAACTGAGATGCATCTGAAATCATTTCCCGGTCACACGGTTCACCATACTGCGGGTTCCCATGCATGTATTAGCTGAAGGAAGAATCCCTTAAACCTGGAGAGTTGGGACCCATGGAATTGGTACCATGAAGTATGACTTCAAAGGGTCTGCATTTGCTCATCGAACCTCACCAATGCTATCAGCCTGAAGTTCCCCACCTTATGTCTCACACAGCTCTGGGTGTAGATGTGGTAAATCCAGGTTGCATCACAAGCCCTGAATGAATTATTTAAGAATTGCTCTCTATTTCACTCTTCTTGGGTATTGTTTTTGTAATCCATTTTGATAATGGGATTTATCGGATTTTCTCTGCTGATTCATGCTGCTTACAAACGCTTCATTCTCTTAAGGAGACATATAAATCCATGGGTTTGAAGATTCTTACTAGTCAGGTGTATTCCTAGGCGTTGAATATGGGGTGTTTAGTCCATTTCGTTGAGCAAGGGGTAGGTCTTGACTATTACATATTTGGCTTATGGAAAGGTATCTGTGCTAATTTCTATTTCTGGTTTTATGCAGCTCCCCAACTCACCTTTCCCCTTAAGCAAGCATAAGTTGCTTTTCTAAATTGGAGACCCTTTTCTGTTTTATAATTCAGTTCATGTGTAGTCAAGTTTACATTCCGTGTATTAGTGATATCTTATGATGTTTCATTTTCCGTGTGACTTATTTCACTTAGAATCATCGTACCTGAATCCACTCATTATGCCGCGACGGGCCTGATGACATAGATTTCATTGCTGAGTGATATTCCATTGTACGTACGTACCACAACTTCTTTATCCATTTTTCACGTTCTGGGATATTTAAATTGTACCGTAGACGAGGTTCTTGTAAACAGAGCCGTCCGAAACTTTCGGGTGGGTGTGTGTTTTTGATTTTAATTTCCCTAAGCTATAGGACCATAAGTGGAAGTGCTGTAGGCTCCGTTGCTTTGTTTTTTAGGTGTTTGAGGAAACACCATACACTTCTCCAGAGTGGCTGTTGGCAGTTTACATCCCGCCCATCAGCATAACAAGGCTCCCTGTTCTCCATGGCCTGTCCAGCCTTTCTGGATTTTACACTTTTTTCAGATGGCCCTTTTGACTGGGAGGCAGTGAGACTTCATTGAGGTGCAGATTTCTTTAACATGCTTGCTTGGTTGGCCAAAAAGAGCATATGCGTTTTTTCCTGACTATATTCAGGAAAAAACGCATACGCCCTTTTTGGCCAAGTGCATCAATGTTGACATTGTGCCTCTTTTCCTATGCTTCAAATGCAATTCCCGTCCACCCCCTGAAAACGTTTTCCTGCAATTCTGCACCGCTTCCAAGTCCTCTTCGCAGCCTTCCTACAATATATTTTTGGACGATAGCTGTCATTTATAGCTCTGCATCTTTGTGACTTACAGTGCCCCTGAGCTCCTTTCTTCAACTTGCTATCTTGTGAGCTGGCCGCAATCCCGCAGGATTGCTTCAGGCCCTAATCTGGTTCCGGCACGGCATGCTGAGACTTTGGTTAATTCCTCGTCCTGGTGGGAAATGAGCATTAAATTCGCCCGTGCAGACACCTACAGCTAGTCTCTCATTGGTTCTCCCTATTCCTGTTCATCTTGCGCAGAAATTGCAAACTGTGCCAAACAGGAGGTTAAAGGCACTGACTCTCCAAGTGGGGAGAGTGTTAGTAAAGGGTCTGGAATGGTGAACCCGAGTACAATGGGACGAAAACTGAGATGCATTTGAAAACGTTTCCCGGTCACACGGTGCACAATACTGTGGGTTTCCCATGCATGTTTTAGCTGAAGGAAGAATCCCTTAAACCTGGAGAGTTGGGACCCATGGAATGGGTACCATGCAGTATGACTTCAAAGGGTCTGCATTTGCTCATCAAACCTCACCAATGCTATCAGGCCGAAGTGTCTGGCCTTATGTCTCCCCAGCTCTGGGTGTAGATGTGGTAAATCCAGGTTGCATCACAAGCCCTGAGTGAATTATATAAGAATTGCTCTCTATTTCACTGTCATTGTGTTTTGTTTTTGAAATTTATTTTGATAATGGGATTTATTGGATTTTCACTGCTGCGTTTAGGCAACTGAACACATGCTTGATTCTCTTATGGAGACATATAAATCAATGGGTTTTAAGATTCTTACTAGGCAGGTATATTCCTAGGCGTTGAATATGGGGTGTTGAGTCCATTTCGTTGAGCAAGGGGTAGGTCTTGACTATTACATATTTGGCCTATGGAACGGTATCTGTGCGAATTTCAATCTCTTTTTATGCAGCACCCCAAGTCACCTTTCCCAAAAAGCTAGCATAAGTTGGTTTTCTAAATTGGAGACCCTGTTCTGTTTTGTAATTCAGTTCATGTGTAGCCAAGTTTACATTCCGTGTATTAGTGATATCTTATGCTGTTTCTTTTTCTGTGTGACCTATTTCACGTAGAATCATCGTACCTGAATCCACTCATTATGCCCCTATGGGCCTGATGACATAGATTTCATTGCTCTGTGATATTCCATTGTACGTACGTACCACAACTTCTTTATCCATTTTTCACATTCTGGGATATTTAACTTGTACCGTAGACGAGGTTCCTGTAAACAGAGCCGTTCCAAACTTTGGGGTGGCTGTGTCGTTTTGATTTTAATTTCCCTAAGCTATAGGATCATAAGTGGAAGTGCCATAGGCTGTGTTGCTTTGTTTCTTTCGTGTTTCAGGAAACAGCATACACATCTCCAGAGTGGCTGTTGGCAATTCACATCCCGCCCATCAGCAAAACAATGCTCCCTCTTCTCCATGGCCTGTCCTGCCTTTCCGGATTTTACACATTTTTCAGATGGCCCTTTTGACCGGGGGGCAGTGAGACTTCATTGTAGTTCAGATTTCTTACATGCTTGCTTGGTTTCCCAAAAAGGGCGTATGCGTTTTTTCCTGAATATATTCAGGAAAAAACGCATACGCCATTTTTGGCCAAGTGCATCATTGTCGCCGTGCTGCGTCTTTTCCTATGCTTTAAGTGCAATTCCAGTCTACCCCCTGAAATCGTTTTCCTGAATTTCTGCCCAGCTTCCAAGTCCTCTTCGCAGACTTACTTCAATATATTTTTGGACGATAGCTGTCATTTATAACTCTGCATGTTTGTGAATTACAGTGCCCCTGAGCTCCTTTCTTCAACTTGTTTTCTTGTGAGCTGGTCGCAAAACCGCAGGATTGCTTCAGGCCCTAGTCTTGTTCCGGCAGGGCATGCTGAGCGTTTTTTTAATTCCTCGTCCTGGTGGGAAATGAGCGTTACATTTGCACGTGCAGACACCTACAGCTAGGCTCTCACTGGTTCTCCCTATTCCTGTTCATCTTGCGCAGAAATTGCAAAATGTGCCAAACAGGAGGTTAAAGGCACTGACTCTCCAAGTGGGGAGAGTGTTAGTTAAGCGTCTGGAATGGTGAACCCGAGTATAAAGGGACGAAAACTGAGATGCATTTGAAAACGTTTCCCAATCACATGGTGGACCACACTCTGGGTTTCCCATACATGATTTAGCGGAAGGAAGAATCCCTTAAACCTGGAGAGTTGGGACCCATGGAATGGGTACCATGCAGTATGACTTCAAAGGGTCTGCATTTGCTCACCAAACCTCACCAAAGCTATCAGGCCGAAGTGTCCGGCCTTATGTCTCCCCAGCTCTTTGTGTAGATGTGGTAAATCCAGGTTGCATCAGAAGCCCTGAGTGAATTATTTAAGAATTGCTCTCTATTTCACTGTCATTGTGTTTTGTTTTTGAAATTTATTTTGATAATGTGATTTATCGGATTTTCACTGCTGCGTTTAGGCCACTGAACACACGCTTGATTCTCTTACGGAGACATATAAATCCATGGGTTTTAAGATTCTTCCTAGGCAGGTATATTCCTAGGCATTGAATATGGGGTGTTGAGTCTATTTCATTGAGCAAGGAGTAGGTCTTGTCTATTACATATTTGGCGTATGGAACGGTGTCTGTGCGAATTTCAATCTCTGTTTTTATGCAGCACCCCAACTCACCTTTCCCAAAAAGCAAGCATAAGTTGGTTTTCTAAATTGGCGTCCCTGTTCTGTTTTGTAATTCAGTTCATGTGTAGCCAACTTTACATTCCGTGTATTAGTGATATCTTATGATGTTTCTTTTTCTGTGTGACTTATTTCTCGTAGGATCCTCGTATCTGAATCCACTCATTATGCTGCTACGGGCCTGATGAGGTAGATTTCATTGCTGAGTGTTATTCCATTATACGTACGTACCACAACTTCTTTATCCATTTTTTGCTTTCTCGGATATTTAACTTGTACCGTAGACGAGGTTCTTTTAAACAGAGCCGTCCCAAACTTTGGGGTGGCTGTGTGTTTTTGATTTTAATTTCCCTAAGCTATAGGACCATAAGTGGAAGTGCCATAGGCTGTGTTGCTTTGTTTCCTACGTGTTTCAGGAAACACCATACACTTCTCCAGAGTGGCTGTTGGCCATTTACATTCCGCCCATCAGTATAACAAGGCTCCCTGTTCTCCATGACCTGTCCTGCCTTTCTGGATTTTACACTTTTTTCAGATGGCCCTTTTGACCGGGGGGCAGTGAGACTTCATTGTAGTGCAGATTTCCTAAACACGCTTGCTTGGTTGGCCAAAAATGGGCGTATGCGTTTTTTCCTGAATATATTCAGGATAAAACGCATATGCCCTTTTTGGCCAAATGCATCATTGTCGACGTTCTGCCTATTTTCCTATGCTTTAAGTGCAATTCCAGTCTACCCCCTGAAATCGTTTTCCTGAAATTCTGTCCCGCTTTCAAGTCCTCTTCGAAGACTTACTTCAATACATTTTTGGACGATAGCTGTCATTCATAACTCTGCAGGTTTGTGAAATACAGTGCCCTTGAGCTCCTTTCTTCAGCTCGCTTTCTTGTGAGCTGGCCGCAAAACTGCAGGATTGCTTCAGGCCCTAATCTTTTTTGGCAGGGCATGCTGCGCCTTTGGTTAATTCCTCTTCCTGGTGGGAAATGAGCGTTCCATTTGCCCATGCATAAACCTGGAGCTAGTCTCTCATTGGTTCTCCCTATTCCTGTTCATCTTGCGCAGAAATTGCAAACTGTGCCAAACAGGAGGTTAAAGGCACTGACTCTCCAAGTGGGGAGAGTGTTACTAAACGTCTGGAATGGTGAACCCGAGTACCAGGGGACGAAACCTGAGATGCATTTGAAAACGTTTCCCAATCACACGGTGGACCATACTCTGGGTTTCCCATGCATGTTTTAGCTGAAGGAAGAATCCCTTAAACCTGGAGATTTGGGACCCATGGAATGGGTACCATGCAGTATGACTTCAAAGGGTCTGCGTTTGCTCACCGAAACTCACCAATGCTATCAGCCCGAAGTGTCCAGCCTTATGTCTCACCCAGCTCTGGGTGTAGATGTGGTAAATCCAGGTTGCATCACAAGCCCTGAATGAATTATTTAAGAATTGCTCTCTAATTCACTGTCATTGTGTTTTGTTTTTGAAATTTATTTTGATAATGGGATTTATCGGATTTTCACTGCTGCGTTTAGTCCGCTGTACACACGCTTGATTTCCTTATGGAGACATATAAATCTATGGGTTTTAAGATTCTTACTTGTCAGGTATATTGCCAGTCGTTGAATATGTGGTTTTGAGTCCATTTCCTTGAGCAAGGAGTAGGTCTTGTCTATTATATATTTGGCTTATGGAACGGTATCTGTGCTAGTTTCCATCTCTGGTTTTATGCAGCACCCCAACGCACCTTTCCCCATAAGCAAGCATAAGTTGGTTTTCTAAATTTGTGACCCTGTTCTGTTTTGTAATTCAGTTCATGTGTAGCCAAGTTTACATTCCGTGTATTAGTGATATCTTATGATGTTTCTTTTTCTGTGTGACTTATTTCACTTAGAATCCTCGTACCTGAATCCACTCATTATGCCGCTACGGGCCTGATGACGTAGATTTCATTGCTGAGTGATATTCCATTGTACGTACGTACCACAACTTCTTTATCCATTTTTCACATTCTGGGATATTTAACTTGTACCGTAGATGAGGTTCTTGTAAACAGAGCCGTCCGACACTTTGGGGTGGCTGTGTGTTTTTGATTTTAATTCCCTAAGCTATAGGACCATAAGTGGAAGTGCCGTAGGCTCCGTAGCTTTGTTTTTTCGGTGTTCCGGGAAACACCATACACTTCTCCAGAGTGGCTGTTGACAATTTACATCCCGCCCATCAGCATAACAAGGCTCCCTGTTCTCCATGGCCTGTGCTGCCTTTCTGGATTTTACACTTTTTTCAGATGGCCCTTTTGACCGGGGGGCAGTGAGACTTCATTGTAGTGCAGATTTCTTTAACATGCTTGCTTGGTTGGCCAAAAAGGGCGTATGCGTTTTTTCCTGAATATATTCAGGAAAAAACGCATACGCCCTTTTTGGCCAAGTGCATCATTGTCAACGTTCTGCCTCTTTTCCTATGCTTTAAATGCAATTCCCGTCTACCCCCTGAAATCGTTTTCCTGCAAATCTGTCCCGCTTACAAGTCATCTTCGCAGCCTTCCTTCAATATATTTTTGGACGATAGCTGTCATTTATAACTCTGCAGGTTTGTGAGTTACAGTGCCCCTGAGCTCATTTCTTCAACTCGCTATCTTGTGAGCTGGCCGCAAACCCACAGGATTGCCTCAGGCCCTAATCTGGTTCCGGCACGGCATGCTGAGCCTTTGGTTAATTCCTCTTCCTGGTGGGAAATGAGCGTTAAATTTGCCCGTGCAGACACCTAGAGCTAGTCTCTCATTCGTTCTCCCTATTCCTTTTCATCTTGCGCAGAAATTGCAAACTGTGCCCAACAGGAGGTTAAAGGCACTGACTCTCCAAGTGGGGAGAGTGTTCGTAAAGGGTCTGGAATGGTGAACCCGAGTAAAAGGGGACGAAAACTGAGATGCATTTGAAAACGTTTGCCAGTCACACGGTGCACCATACTGTGGGTTTCCCATGCATGTTTTAGCTGAAGGAAGAATCCCTTAAACTTGGAGAGTTGGGACCCATGGAATGGGTACCATGCTGTATGACTTCAAAGGGTCTGCATTTGCTCATCGAACCTCACCAATGCTATCAGCCCGAAGTGCCCAACCTTATGTCTCACTCAGCTGTGTGTGTAGATGTGGTAAATCCAGGTTGCATCACAAGCCCTGAATGAATTATTTAAGAATTGCTCTCTATTTCACTGTACTTGGGTTTTGTTTGTGTAATTCATTTTGATAATGGGATTTATCGGATTTTCTCTGCTGCATTCATGCCGCTGTACACACGCTTCATTCTCTTACGGAGACATATAAATCCATGGATTTGAAGATTCTTACTAGTCAGGTGTATTCCTAGGCGTTGAATATGGGGTGTTTAGTCCATTTCGTTGAACAAGGGGTAGGTCTTGACTATTACATATTTGGCTTATGGAAAGGTATCTGTGCTAATTTCTATCTCTGGTTTTATGCAGCACCCCAACTCACCTTTCCCCTTAAGCAAGCATAAGTTGGTTTTCTAAATTTCAGACCCTGTTCTGTTTTGTAATTCAGTTCATGTGTAGCCAAGTTTACATTCCGTGTAGTAGTGATATCTTATGATGTTTCATTTTCTGTGTGACTTATTTCACTTAGAATCATCGTACCTGAATCCACTCATTATGCCGCGATGGGCCTGATGACATAGATTTCATTGCTGAGTGATAGTCCATTGTACGTACGTACCACAACTTCTTTATCCATTTTTCACATTCTGGGATATTTAACTTGTTCCGTAGACGAGGTTCTTGTAAACAGAGCCGTCCGACACTTTGGGGTGGCTGTGTGTTTTTGATTTTAATTTCCCTAAGCTATAGGACCATAAGTGGAAGTGCCGTAGGCTCCGTAGCTTTGTTTTTTCGGTGTTCCGGGAAACACCATACACTTCTCCAGAGTGGCTGTTGGCAATTTACATCCCGCCCATCAGCATAACAAGGCTCCCTGTTCTCCATGGCCTGTGCTGCCTTTCTGGATTTTACACTTTTTTCAGATGGCCCTTTTGACCGGGGGGCAGTGAGACTTCATTGTAGTGCAGATTTCTTTAACATGCTTGCTTGGTTGGCCAAAAAGGGCATATGCGTTTTTTCCTGAATATATTCAGGAAAAAACGCATACGCCCTTTTTGGCCAAGAGCATCATTGTCGACGTTCTGCCTCTTTTCCTATGCTTTAAATGCAATTCCCGTCTACCCCCTGAAATCGTTTTCCTGCAAATCTGTCCCGCTTACAAGTCGTCTTCGCAGCCTTCCTTCAATATATTTTTGGACGATAGCTGTCATTTATAACTCTGCAGGTTTGTGAGTTACAGTGCCCCTGAGCTCCTTTCTTCAACTCGCTATCTTGTGAGCTGGCCGCAAACCCACAGGATTGCTTCACGCCCTAATCTGGTTCCGGCACGGCATGCTGAGCCTTTGGTTAATTCCTCTTCCTGGTGGGAAATGAGCGTTAAATTTGCCCTTGCAGACACCTAGATCTAGTCTCTCATTCGTTCTCCCTATTCCTTTTCATCTTGCGCAGAAATTGCAAACTGTGCCCAACAGGAGGTTAAAGGCACTGACTCTCCAAGTGGGGAGAGTGTTCGTAAAGGGTCTGGAATGGTGAACCCGAGTAAAAGGGGACGAAAACTGAGATGCATTTGAAAACGTTTGCCAGTCACACGGTGCACCATACTGTGGGTTTCCCATGCATGTTTTAGCTGAAGGAAGAATCCCTTAAACTTGGAGAGTTGGGACCCATGGAATGGGTACCATGCTGTATGACTTCAAAGGGTCTGCATTTGCTCATCGAACCTCACCAATGCTATCAGCCCGAAGTGCCCAACCTTATGTCTCACTCAGCTGTGTGTGTAGATGTGGTAAATCCAGGTTGCATCACAAGCCCTGAATGAATTATTTAAGAATTGCTCTCTATTTCACTGTACTTGGGTTTTGTTTGTGTAATTCATTTTGATAATGGGATTTATCGGATTTTCTCTGCTGCATTCATGCCGCTGTACACACGCTTCATTCTCTTACGGAGACATATAAATCCATGGATTTGAAGATTCTTACTAGTCAGGTGTATTCCTAGGCGTTGAATATGGGGTGTTTAGTCCATTTCGTTGAACAAGGGGTAGGTCTTGACTATTACATATTTGGCTTATGGAAAGGTATCTGTGCTAATTTCTATCTCTGGTTTTATGCAGCACCCCAACTCACCTTTCCCCTTAAGCAAGCATAAGTTGGTTTTCTAAATTTCAGACCCTGTTCTGTTTTGTAATTCAGTTCATGTGTAGCCAAGTTTACATTCCGTGTAGTAGTGATATCTTATGATGTTTCATTTTCTGTGTGACTTATTTCACTTAGAATCATCGTACCTGAATCCACTCATTATGCCGCGATGGGCCTGATGACATAGATTTCATTGCTGAGTGATAGTCCATTGTACGTACGTACCACAACTTCTTTATCCATTTTTCACATTCTGGGATATTTAACTTGTTCCGTAGACGAGGTTCTTGTAAACAGAGCCGTCCGACACTTTGGGGTGGCTGTGTGTTTTTGATTTTAATTTCCCTAAGCTATAGGACCATAAGTGGAAGTGCCGTAGGCTCCGTAGCTTTGTTTTTTCGGTGTTCCGGGAAACACCATACACTTCTCCAGAGTGGCTGTTGGCAAGTTACATCCCGCCCATCAGCATAACAAGGCTCCCTGTTCTCCATGGCCTGTGCTGCCTTTCTGGATTTTACACTTTTTTCAGATGGCCCTTTTGACCGGGGGGCAGTGAGACTTCATTGTAGTGCAGATTTCTTTAACATGCTTGCTTGGTTGGCCAAAAAGGGCATATGCGTTTTTTCCTGAATATATTCAGGAAAAAACGCATACGCCCTTTTTGGCCAAGAGCATCATTGTCGACGTTCTGCCTCTTTTCCTATGCTTTAAATGCAATTCCCGTCTACCCCCTGAAATCGTTTTCCTGCAAATCTGTCCCGCTTACAAGTCGTCTTCGCAGCCTTCCTTCAATATATTTTTGGACGATAGCTGTCATTTATAACTCTGCAGGTTTGTGAGTTACAGTGCCCCTGAGCTCCTTTCTTCAACTCGCTATCTTGTGAGCTGGCCGCAAACCCACAGGATTGCTTCACGCCCTAATCTGGTTCCGGCACGGCATGCTGAGCCTTTGGTTAATTCCTCTTCCTGGTGGGAAATGAGCGTTAAATTTGCCCTTGCAGACACCTAGATCTAGTCTCTCATTCGTTCTCCCTATTCCTTTTCATCTTGCGCAGAAATTGCAAACTGTGCCCAACAGGAGGTTAAAGGCACTGACTCTCCAAGTGGGGAGAGTGTTCGTAAAGGGTCTGGAATGGTGAACCCGAGTAAAAGGGGACGAAAACTGAGATGCATTTGAAAACGTTGCCAGTCACACGGTGCACCATACTGTGGGTTTCCCATGCATGTTTTAGCTGAAGGAAGAATCCCTTAAACTTGGAGAGTTGGGACCCATGGAATGGGTACCATGCTGTATGACTTCAAAGGGTCTGCATTTGCTCATCGAACCTCACCAATGCTATCAGCCCGAAGTGTCCAACCTTATGTCTCACTCAGCTCTGGGTGTAGATGTGGTAAATCCAGGTTGCATCACAAGCCCTGAATGAATTATTTAAGAATTGCTCTCTATCTCACTGTCCCTGGGTTTTGTTTGTGTAATTCATTTTGATAATGGGATTTATCGGATTTTCTCTGCTGCATTCATGCCGCTGTACACACGCTTCATTCTCTTATGGAGACATATAAATCCATGGGTTTGAAGATTCTTACTAGTCAGTGTATTCCTAGGCGTTGAATATGGGGTGTTTAGTCCATTTCGTTGAGCAAGGGGTAGGTCTTGACTATTACATATTTGGCTTATGGAAAGGTATCTGTGCTAATTTCTATCTCTGGTTTTATGCAGCACCCCAACTCACCTTTCCCCTTAAGCAAGCATAAGTTGGTTTTCTAAATTTGAGACCCTGTTCTGTTTTGTAATTCAGTTCATGTGTAGCCAAGTTTACATTCCGTGTATTAGTGATATCTTATGATGTTTCATTTTCTGTGTGACTTATTTCCCTTAGAATCATCGTACCTGAATCCACTCATTATGCCACGATGGGCCTGATGACATAGATTTCATTGCTGAGTGATATTCCATTGTACGTACGTACCACAACTTCTTTATCCATTTTTCACATTCTGGGATATTTAACTTGTTCCGTAGACGAGGTTCTTGTAAACAGAGCCGTCCGACACTTTGGGGTGGCTGTGTGTTTTTGATTTTAATTTCCCTAAGCTATAGGACCATAAGTGGAAGTGCCGTAGGCTCCGTTGCTTTGTTTTTTCGGTGTTCCGGGAAACACCATACACTTCTACAGAGTGGCTGTTGGCAATTTACATCCCGCCCATCAGCATAACAAGGCTCCCTGTTCTCCATGGCCTGTGTTGCCTTTCTGGATTTTACACTTTTTTCAGATGGCCCTTTTGACCGGGGGGCAGTGAGACTTCATTGTAGTGCAGATTTCTTTAACATGCTTGCTTGGTTGGCCAAAAAGGGCGTATGCGTTTTTTCCTGAATATATTCAGGAAAAAACGCATACGCCCTTTTTGGCCAAGTGCATCATTGTCGACGTTCTGCCTCTTTTCCTATGCTTTAAATGCAATTCCCGTCTACCCCCTGAAATCGTTTTCCTGCAATTCTGCCCCACTTACAAGTCGTCTTCGCAGCCTTCCTTCAATATATTTTTGGACGATAGCTGTCATTTATAACTCTGCAGGTTTGTGAGTTACAGTGCCCCTGAGCTCATTTCTTCAACTCGCTATCTTGTGAGCTGGCCGCAAACCCACAGGATTGCTTCAGGCCCTAATCTGGTTCCGGCACGGCATGCTGAACCTTTGGTTAATTCCTCTGCCTGGTGGGAAATGAGCGTTAAATTTGCCCGTGCAGACACCTAGAGCTAGTCTCTCATTCGTTCTCCCTATTCCTTTTCATCTTGCGCAGAAATTGCAAACTGTGCCCAACAGGAGGTTAAAGGCACCGACTCTCCAAGTGGGGAGAGTGTTCGTAAAGGGTCTGGAATGGTGAACCCGAGTAAAAGGGGATGAAGACTGAGATGCATTTGAAAACGTTTGCCAGTCACACGGTGCACCTTACTGTGGGTTTCCCATGCATGTTTTAGCTGAAGGAAGAATCCCTTAAACTTGGAGAGTTGGGACCCATGGAATGGGTACCATGCTGTATGACTTCAAAGGGTCTGCATTTGCTCATCGAACCTCACCAATGCTATCAGCCCGAAGTGCCCAACCTTATGTCTCACTCAGCTCTGGGTGTAGATGTGGTAAATCCAGGTTGCATCACAAGCCCTGAATGAATTATTTAAGAATTGCTCTCTATTTCACTGTCCTTGGGTTTTGTTTGTGTAATTAATTTTGATAATGGGATTTATCGGATTTTCTCTGCTGCATTCATGCCGCTGTACACACGCTTCATTCTCTTACGGAGACATATAAATCCATGGGTTTGAAGATTCTTACTAGTCAGGTGTATTCCTAGGCATTGAATATGGGGTGTTTAGTCCATTTCGTTGAGCAAGGGGTAGGTCTTGACTATTACATATTTGGCTTATGGAAAGGTATCTGTGCTAATTTCTATCTCTGGTTTTATGCAGCACCCCAACTCACCTTTCCCCTTAAGCAAGCATAAGTTGTTTTTTTAAATTTGAGACCCTGTTCTGCTTTGTAATTCAGTTCATGTGTAGCCAAGTTTACATTCCGTGTATTAGTGATATCTTATGATGTTTCATTTTCTGTGTGACTTATTTCAGTTAGAATAATCGTACCTGAATCCACTCATTATGCCGCGACGGGCCTGATGACATAGAGTTCATTGGTGAGTGATATTCCATTGTACGTACGTACCACAACTTCTTTATCCATTTTTCACGTTGTGGGATATTTAACTTGTACCGTAGACGAGGTTCTTGTAAACAGAGCCGTCCCAAACATTGGGGTGGCTGTGTGTTTTTGATTTTAATTTCCCTAAGCTATAGGACCATAAGTGGAAGTGCCGTAGGATCCACTGCTTTTTTTTTAGGTGTTCCAGGAAACACCATACACTTGTCCAGAGATGCTGTTGGCAATTTACATCCCGCCCATCAGCATAACAAGGCTCCGTGTTCTCCATGGCCTGTGCTGCCTTTCTGGATTTTACACTCTTTTCAGATGGCTCTTTTAACTGGGGGGCTGTGAGACTTCATTTTAGTGTAGATTTCTTTCACATGCTTGCTTGGTTGGCCAAAAAGGGCATATGCGTTTTTTCCTGAATATATTCAGGAAAAAACGCATACGCCCTTTTTGGCCAAGAGCATCATTGTCGACGTTCTGCCTCTTTTCCTATGCTTTAAATGCAATTCCCGTCTACACCCTGAAATCATTTTCCTGCAATTCTGCACCGTTTACAAGTCGTCTTCGCAGCCTTCCTTCAATATATTTTTGGGCAATAGCTGTCATTTATAACTCTGCAGGTTTGTGAGTTACAGTGCCCCTGAGCTCCTTTCTTCAACTTGCTATCTTGTGAGCTGGCCGCAAACCCGCAGGATTGCTTCAGGCCCTAATCTGGTTCCGGCACGGCATGCTGAGCCTTTCGTTAATTCCTCGTCCTGGTGGGAAATGAGCATTAAATTCGCCCGTGCAGACACCTACAGCTAGTCTCTCATTGGTTCTCCCTATTCCTGTTCATCTTGCGCAGAAATTGCAAACTGTGCCAAACAGGAGGTTAAAGGCACTGACTCTCCAAGTGGGGAGAGTGTTAGTAAAGGGTCTGGAATGGTGAACCCGAGTACAATGGGACGAAAACTGAGATGCATTTGAAAACGTTTCCCGGTCACACGGTGCACAATACTGTGGGTTTCCCATGCATGTTTTAGCTGAAGGAAGAATCCCTTAAACCTGGAGAGTTGGGACCCATGGAATGGGTACCATGCAGTATGACTTCAAAGGGTCTGCATTTGCTCATCGAACCTCACCAATGCTATCAGGCCGAAGTGTCTGGCCTTATGTCTCCCCAGCTCTGGGTGTAGATGTGGTAAATCCAGGTTGCATCAGAAGCCCTGAGTGAATTATTTAAGAATTGCTCTCTATTTCACTGTCATTGTGTTTTGTTTTTGAAATTTATTTTGATAACGGGATTTATCGGATTTTCACTGCTGCGTTTAGGCCACTGAACACACGCTTGATTCTCTTATGGAGACATATAAATCAATGGGTTTTAAGATTCTTACTAGGCAGGTATATTCCTAGGCGTTGAATATGGGGTGTTGAGTCCATTTCGTTGAATAAGGAGTAGGTCTTGTCTATTACATATTTGGCGTATGGAACGGTATCTGTGCGAATTTCAATCTCTTTTTATGCAGCACCCCAAGTCACCTTTCCCAAAAAGCTAGCATAAGTTGGTTTTCTAAATTGGAGACCCTGTTCTGTTTTGTAATTCAGTTCATGTGTAGCCAAGTTTACATTCCGTGTATTAGTGATATCTTATGCTGTTTCTATTTCTGTGTGACCTATTTCACGTAGAATCATCGTACCTGAATCCACTCATTATGCCCCTATGGGCCTGATGTCATAGATTTCATTGCTCTGTGATATTCCATTGTACGTACGTACCACAACTTCTTTATCCATTTTTCACATTCTGGGATATTTAACTTGTACCGTAGACGAGGTTCCTGTAAACAGAGCCGTTCCAAACTTTGGGGTGGCTGTGTCGTTTTGATTTTAATTTCCCAAAGCTATAGGATCATAAGTGGAAGTGCCATAGGCTGTGTTGCTTTGTTTCTTTCGTGTTTCAGGAAACAGCATACACATCTCCAGAGTGGCTGTTGGCAATTCACATCCCGCCCATCAGCAAAACAATGCTCCCTCTTCTCCATGGCCTGTCCTGCCTTTCCGGATTTTACACATTTTTCAGATGGCCCTTTTGACCGGGGGGCAGTGAGACTTCATTGTAGTTCAGATTTCTTACATGCTTGCTTGGTTTCCCAAAAAGGGCGTATGCGTTTTTTCCTGAATATATTCAGGAAAAACGCATACGCCTTTTTTGGCCAAGTGCATCATTGTCGCCGTTCTGCGTCTTTTCCTATGCTTTAAGTGCAATTCCAGTCTACCCCCTGAAATCGTTTTCCTGAATTTCTGCCCAGCTTCCAAGTCCTCTTCGCAGACTTACTTCAATATATTTTTGGACGATAGCTGTCATTTATAACTCTGCATGTTTGTGAATTACAGTGCCCCTGAGCTCCTTTCTTCAACTTGTTTTCTTGTGAGCTGGTCGCAAAACCGCAGGATTGCTTCAGGCCCTAGTCTTGTTCCGGCAGGGCATGCTGAGCGTTTTTTTAATTCCTCGTCCTGGTGGGAAATGAGCGTTACATTTGCACGTGCAGACACCTACAGCTAGGCTCTCATTGGTTCTCCCTATTCCTGTTCATCTTGCGCAGAAATTGCAAAATGTGCCAAACAGGAGGTTAAAGGAACTGACTCTCCAAGTGGGGAGAGTGTTAGTTAAGCGTCTGGAATGGTGAACCCGAGTATAAAGGGACGAAAACTGAGATGCATTTGAAAACGTTTCCCAATCACATGGTGGACCACACTCTGGGTTTCCCATACATGATTTAGCGGAAGGAAGAATCCCTTAAACCTGGAGAGTTGGGACCCATGGAATGGGTACCATGCAGTATGACTTCAAAGGGTCTGCATTTGCTCACCAAACCTCACCAAAGCTATCAGGCCGAAGTGTCCGGCCTTATGTCTCCCCAGCTCTTTGTGTAGATGTGGTAAATCCAGGTTGCATCAGAAGCCCTGAGTGAATTATTTAAGAATTGCTCTCTATTTCACTGTCATTGTGTTTTGTTTTTGAAATTTATTTTGATAATGTGATTTATCGGATTTTCACTGCTGCGTTTAGGCCACTGAACACACGCTTGATTCTCTTACGGAGACATATAAATCCATGGGTTTTAAGATTCTTCCTAGGCAGGTATATTCCTAGGCGTTGAATATGGGGTGTTGAGTCTATTTCATTGAGCAAGGAGTAGGTCTTGTCTATTACATATTTGGCGTATGGAACGGTGTCTGTGCGAATTTCCGTCTCTGTTTTTATGCAGCACCCCAACTCACCTTTCCCAAAAAGCAAGCATAAGTTGGTTTTCTAAATTGGCGACCCTGTTCTGTTTTGTAATTCAGTTCATGTGTAGCCAAGTTTACATTCCGTGTATTAGTGATATCTTATGATGTTTCTTTTTCTGTGTGACTTATTTCTCGTAGAATCCTCGTATCTGAATCCACTCATTATGCCGCTACGGGCCTGATGACGTAGATTTCATTGCTGAGTGTTATTCCATTATACGTACGTACCACAACTTCTTTATCCATTTTTTGCTTTCTCGGATATTTAACTTGCACCGTAGACGAGGTTCTTGTAAACAGAGCCGTCCCAAACTTTGGGGTGGCTGTGTGTTTTTGATTTTAATTTCCCTAAGCTATAGGACCATAAGTGGAAGTGCCATAGGCTGTGTTGCTTTGTTTCCTACGTGTTTCAGGAAACACCATACACTTCTCCAGAGTGGCTGTTGGCCATTTACATTCCGCCCATCAGTATAACAAGGCTCCCTGTTCTCCATGACCTGTCCTGCCTTTCTGGATTTTACACTTTTTTCAGATGGCCCTTTTGACCGGGGAGCAGTGAGACTTCATTGTAGTGTAGATTTCCTTTACACGCTTGCTTGGTTGGCCAAAAATGGGCGTATGCGTTTTTTCCTGAATATATTCAGGATAAAACGCATATGCCCTTTTTGGCCAAATGCATCATTGTCGACCTTCTGCCTCTTTTCCTATGCTTTAAGTGCAATTCCAGTGTACCCCCTGAAATCGTTTTCCTGAAATTCTGTCCCGCTTTCAAGTTCTCTTCGAAGACTTACTTCAATACATTTTTGGACGATAGCTGTCATTCATAACTCTGCAGGTTTGTGAAATACAGTGCCCTTGAGCTCCTTTCTTCAACTCGCTTTCTTGTGAGCTGGCCGCAAAACTGAAGGATTGTTTCAGGCCCTAATCTTTTTTGGCAGGGCATGCTGAGCCTTTGGTTAATTCCTCTTCCTGGTGGGAAATGAGCGTTCCATTTGCCCATGCATAAACCTGGAGCTAGTCTCTCATTGGTTCTCCCTATTCCTGTTCATCTTGCGCAGAAATTGCAAACTGTGCCAAACAGGAGGTTAAAGGCACTGACTCTCCAAGTGGGGAGAGTGTTACTAAACGTCTGGAATGGTGAACCCGAGTACCAGGGGACGAAACCTGAGATGCATTTGAAAACGTTTCCCAATCACATGGTGGACCATACTCTGCGTTTCCCATGCATGTTTTAGCTGAAGGAAGAATCCCTTAAACCTGGAGATTTGGGAACCATGGAATGGGTACCATGCAGTATGACTTCAAAGGGTCTGCGTTTGCTCACCGAACCTCACCAATGCTATCAGCCCGAAGTGTCCAGCCTTATGTCTCACCCAGCTCTGGGTGTAGATGTGGTAAATCCAGGTTGCATCACAAGCCCTGAATGAATTATTTAAGAATTGCTCTCTAATTCACTGTCATTGTGTTTTGTTTTTGAAATTTATTTTGATAATGGGATTTATCGGATTTTCACTGCTGCGTTTAGTCTGCTGTACACACGCTTGATTTCCTTATGGAGACATATAAATCCATGGGTTTTAAGATTCTTACTTGTCAGGTATATTCCCAGTCGTTGAATATGGGGTTTTGAGTCCATTTCGTTGAGCAAGGAGTAGGTCTTGTCTATTATATATTTGGCTTATGGAACGGTATCTGTGCTAATTTCCATCTCTGGTTTTATGCAGCACCCCAACTCACCTTTCCCCATAAGCAAGCATAAGTTGGTTTTCTAAATTTGTGACCCTGTTCTGTTTTGTAATTCAGTTCATGTGTAGCCAAGTTTACATTCCGTGTATTAGTGATATCTTATGATGTTTCTTTTTCTGTGTGACTTATTTCTCGTAGAATCCTCGTACCTGAATCCACTCATTATGCCGCTACGGGCCTGATGACGTAGATTTCATTGCTGAATGATATTCCATTGTACGTACGTACCACAACATCTTTATCCATTTTTTGCTTTCTCGGATATTTAACTTGTACCGTAGACGAGGTTCTTGTAAACAGAGCCGTCCCAAACTTTGGGGTGGCTGTGTGTTTTTGATTTTAAATTCCCTAAGCTATAGGACCATAAGTGGAAGTGCCATAGGCTGTGTTGCTTTGTTTCCTACGTGTTTCAGGAAACACCATACACTTCTCCAGAGTGGCTGTTGGCAATTTACATGCCGCCCATCAGCAAAACGAGGCTCCCTGTTCTCCATGACCTGTGCTGCCTTTCTGGATTTTACACTTTTTTCAGATGGCCCTTTTGACCGGGGGGCAGTGAGACTTCATTGTAGTGCAGATTTACTTTACACGCTTGCTTGGTTGGCCGAAAAGAGGCATACGCCCCTTTTTGGCCAAGTGCATCATTGTCGATATTCTGCCTCTTTTCCTATGCTTTAAGTGCAATTCCAGTCTACCCCCTGAAATCGTTTTCCAGAAATTCTACCCCGCTTTCAAGTCCTCTTCGAAGACTTACTTCAATACATTTTGGGACGATAGCTGTCATTCATAACTCTGCAGGTTTGTGAATTACAGTGCCCCTGAGCTCCTTTCTTCAACTCGCTTTCTTGTGAGCTGGCCGCAAAACCGCAGGATTGCTTCAGGCTCTAATCTGTTTCCTGCAGGGCACGCTGAGCTTTTGGTTAATTCCTCTTCCTCGTGGGAAATGGGCGTTCCATTTGCCCGTGCAGACACCTACAGCTAGTCTCTCATTGGTTCTCCCTATTCCTGTTCATCTTGCACAGAAATTGCAAACTGTGCCAAACAGGAGGTTAAAGACACTGACTCTCCAAATGGGGAGAGTGTTAGTAAAGCTTCTAGAAAGGTGAACCCGAGTACCAGGGGACTAAAACTGAGATGCATCTGAAATCATTTCCCGGTCACACGGTTCACCATACTGCGGGTTCCCATGCATGTATTAGCTGAAGGAAGAATCCCTTAAACCTGGAGAGTTGGGACCCATGGAATTGGTACCATGAAGTATGACTTCAAAGGGTCTGCATTTGCTCATCGAACCTCACCAATGCTATCAGCCTGAAGTTCCCCACCTTATGTCTCACACAGCTCTGGGTGTAGATGTGGTAAATCCAGGTTGCATCACAAGCCCTGAATGAATTATTTAAGAATTGCTCTCTATTTCACTCTTCTTGGGTTTTGTTTTTGTAATCCATTTTGATAATGGGATTTATCGGATTTTCTCTGCTGATTCATGCTGCTTACAAACGCTTCATTCTCTTAAGGAGACATATAAATCCATGGGTTTGAAGATTCTTACTAGTCAGGTGTATTCCTAGGCGTTGAATATGGGGTGTTTAGTCCATTTCGTTGAGCAAGGGGTAGGTCTTGACTATTACATATTTGGCTTATGGAAAGGTATCTGTGCTAATTTCTATCTCTGGTTTTATGCAGCTCCCCAACTCACCTTTCCCCTTAAGCAAGCATAAGTTGCTTTTCTAAATTGGAGACCCTTTTCTGTTTTATAATTCAGTTCATGTGTAGTCAAGTTTACATTCCGTGTATTAGTGATATCTTATGATGTTTCATTTTCCGTGTGACTTATTTCACTTAGAATCATCGTACCTGAATCCACTCATTATGCCGCGACGGGCCTGATGACATAGATTTCATTGCTGAGTGATATTCCATTGTACGTACGTACCACAACTTCTTTATCCATTTTTCACGTTCTGGGATATTTAAATTGTACCGTAGACGAGGTTCTTGTAAACAGAGCCGTCCGAAACTTTCGGGTGGGTGTGTGTTTTTGATTTTAATTTCCCTAAGCTATAGGACCATAAGTGGAAGTGCTGTAGGCTCCGTTGCTTTGTTTTTTAGGTGTTTGAGGAAACACCATACACTTCTCCAGAGTGGCTGTTGGCAGTTTACATCCCGCCCATCAGCATAACAAGGCTCCCTGTTCTCCATGGCCTGTCCAGCCTTTCTGGATTTTACACTTTTTTCAGATGGCCCTTTTGACTGGGAGGCAGTGAGACTTCATTGAGGTGCAGATTTCTTTAACATGCTTGCTTGGTTGGCCAAAAAGAGCATATGCGTTTTTTCCTGACTATATTCAGGAAAAAACACATACGCCCTTTTTGGCCAAGTGCATCAATGTTGACATTGTGCCTCTTTTCCTATGCTTCAAATGCAATTCCCGTCCACCCCCTGAAAACGTTTTCCTGCAATTCTGCACCGCTTCCAAGTCCTCTTCGCAGCCTTCCTACAATATATTTTTGGACGATAGCTGTCATTTATAGCTCTGCATCTTTGTGACTTACAGTGCCCCTGAGCTCCTTTCTTCAACTTGCTATCTTGTGAGCTGGCCGCAATCCCGCAGGATTGCTTCAGGCCCTAATCTGGTTCCGGCACGGCATGCTGAGACTTTGGTTAATTCCTCGTCCTGGTGGGAAATGAGCATTAAATTCGCCCGTGCAGACACCTACAGCTAGTCTCTCATTGGTTCTCCCTATTCCTGTTCATCTTGCGCAGAAATTGCAAACTGTGCCAAACAGGAGGTTAAAGGCACTGACTCTCCAAGTGGGGAGAGTGTTAGTAAAGGGTCTGGAATGGTGAACCCGAGTACAATGGGACGAAAACTGAGATGCATTTGAAAACGTTTCCCGGTCACACGGTGCACAATACTGTGGGTTTCCCATGCATGTTTTAGCTGAAGGAAGAATCCCTTAAACCTGGAGAGTTGGGACCCATGGAATGGGTACCATGCAGTATGACTTCAAAGGGTCTGCATTTGCTCATCAAACCTCACCAATGCTATCAGGCCGAAGTGTCTGGCCTTATGTCTCCCCAGCTCTGGGTGTAGATGTGGTAAATCCAGGTTGCATCACAAGCCCTGAGTGAATTATATAAGAATTGCTCTCTATTTCACTGTCATTGTGTTTTGTTTTTGAAATTTATTTTGATAATGGGATTTATTGGATTTTCACTGCTGCGTTTAGGCAACTGAACACATGCTTGATTCTCTTATGGAGACATATAAATCAATGGGTTTTAAGATTCTTACTAGGCAGGTATATTCCTAGGCGTTGAATATGGGGTGTTGAGTCCATTTCGTTGAGCAAGGGGTAGGTCTTGACTATTACATATTTGGCCTATGGAACGGTATCTGTGCGAATTTCAATCTCTTTTTATGCAGCACCCCAAGTCACCTTTCCCAAAAAGCTAGCATAAGTTGGTTTTCTAAATTGGAGACCCTGTTCTGTTTTGTAATTCAGTTCATGTGTAGCCAAGTTTACATTCCGTGTATTAGTGATATCTTATGCTGTTTCTTTTTCTGTGTGACCTATTTCACGTAGAATCATCGTACCTGAATCCACTCATTATGCCCCTATGGGCCTGATGACATAGATTTCATTGCTCTGTGATATTCCATTGTACGTACGTACCACAACTTCTTTATCCATTTTTCACATTCTGGGATATTTAACTTGTACCGTAGACGAGGTTCCTGTAAACAGAGCCGTTCCAAACTTTGGGGTGGCTGTGTCGTTTTGATTTTAATTTCCCTAAGCTATAGGATCATAAGTGGAAGTGCCATAGGCTGTGTTGCTTTGTTTCTTTCGTGTTTCAGGAAACAGCATACACATCTCCAGAGTGGCTGTTGGCAATTCACATCCCGCCCATCAGCAAAACAATGCTCCCTCTTCTCCATGGCCTGTCCTGCCTTTCCGGATTTTACACATTTTTCAGATGGCCCTTTTGACCGGGGGGCAGTGAGACTTCATTGTAGTTCAGATTTCTTACATGCTTGCTTGGTTTCCCAAAAAGGGCGTATGCGTTTTTTCCTGAATATATTCAGGAAAAAACGCATACGCCATTTTTGGCCAAGTGCATCATTGTCGCCGTGCTGCGTCTTTTCCTATGCTTTAAGTGCAATTCCAGTCTACCCCCTGAAATCGTTTTCCTGAATTTCTGCCCAGCTTCCAAATCCTCTTCGCAGACTTACTTCAATATATTTTTGGACGATAGCTGTCATTTATAACTCTGCATGTTTGTGAATTACAGTGCCCCTGAGCTCCTTTCTTCAACTTGTTTTCTTGTGAGCTGGTCGCAAAACCGCAGGATTGCTTCAGGCCCTAGTCTTGTTCCGGCAGGGCATGCTGAGCGTTTTTTTAATTCCTCGTCCTGGTGGGAAATGAGCGTTACATTTGCACGTGCAGACACCTACAGCTAGGCTCTCACTGGTTCTCCCTATTCCTGTTCATCTTGCGCAGAAATTGCAAAATGTGCCAAACAGGAGGTTAAAGGCACTGACTCTCCAAGTGGGGAGAGTGTTAGTTAAGCGTCTGGAATGGTGAACCCGAGTATAAAGGGACGAAAACTGAGATGCATTTGAAAACGTTTCCCAATCACATGGTGGACCACACTCTGGGTTTCCCATACATGATTTAGCGGAAGGAAGAATCCCTTAAACCTGGAGAGTTGGGACCCATGGAATGGGTACCATGCAGTATGACTTCAAAGGGTCTGCATTTGCTCACCAAACCTCACCAAAGCTATCAGGCCGAAGTGTCCGGCCTTATGTCTCCCCAGCTCTTTGTGTAGATGTGGTAAATCCAGGTTGCATCAGAAGCCCTGAGTGAATTATTTAAGAATTGCTCTCTATTTCACTGTCATTGTGTTTTGTTTTTGAAATTTATTTTGATAATGTGATTTATCGGATTTTCACTGCTGCGTTTAGGCCACTGAACACACGCTTGATTCTCTTACGGAGACATATAAATCCATGGGTTTTAAGATTCTTCCTAGGCAGGTATATTCCTAGGCGTTGAATATGGGGTGTTGAGTCTATTTCATTGAGCAAGGAGTAGGTCTTGTCTATTACATATTTGGCGTATGGAACGGTGTCTGTGCGAATTTCAATCTCTGTTTTTATGCAGCACCCCAACTCACCTTTCCCAAAAAGCAAGCATAAGTTGGTTTTCTAAATTGGCGTCCCTGTTCTGTTTTGTAATTCAGTTCATGTGTAGCCAAGTTTACATTCCGTGTATTAGTGATATCTTATGATGTTTCTTTTTCTGTGTGACTTATTTCTCGTAGGATCCTCGTATCTGAATCCACTCATTATGCCGCTACGGGCCTGATGAGGTAGATTTCATTGCTGAGTGTTATTCCATTATACGTACGTACCACAACTTCTTTATCCATTTTTTGCTTTCTCGGATATTTAACTTGTACCGTAGACGAGGTTCTTTTAAACAGAGCCGTCCCAAACTTTGGGGTGGCTGTGTGTTTTTGATTTTAATTTCCCTAAGCTATAGGACCATAAGTGGAAGTGCCATAGGCTGTGTTGCTTTGTTTCCTACGTGTTTCAGGAAACACCATACACTTCTCCAGAGTGGCTGTTGGCCATTTACATTCCGCCCATCAGTATAACAAGGCTCCCTGTTCTCCATGACCTGTCCTGCCTTTCTGGATTTTACACTTTTTTCAGATGGCCCTTTTGACCGGGGGGCAGTGAGACTTCATTGTAGTGCAGATTTCCTAAACACGCTTGCTTGGTTGGCCAAAAATGGGCGTATGCGTTTTTTCCTGAATATATTCAGGATAAAACGCATATGCCCTTTTTGGCCAAATGCATCATTGTCGACGTTCTGCCTATTTTCCTATGCTTTAAGTGCAATTCCAGTCTACCCCCTGAAATCGTTTTCCTGAAATTCTGTCCCGCTTTCAAGTCCTCTTCGAAGACTTACTTCAATACATTTTTGGACGATAGCTGTCATTCATAACTCTGCAGGTTTGTGAAATACAGTGCCCTTGAGCTCCTTTCTTCAGCTCGCTTTCTTGTGAGCTAGCCGCAAAACTGCAGGATTGCTTCAGGCCCTAATCTTTTTTGGCAGGGCATGCTGCGCCTTTGGTTAATTCCTCTTCCTGGTGGGAAATGAGCGTTCCATTTGCCCATGCATAAACCTGGAGCTAGTCTCTCATTGGTTCTCCCTATTCCTGTTCATCTTGCGCAGAAATTGCAAACTGTGCCAAACAGGAGGTTAAAGGCACTGACTCTCCAAGTGGGGAGAGTGTTACTAAACGTCTGGAATGGTGAACCCGAGTACCAGGGGACGAAACCTGAGATGCATTTGAAAACGTTTCCCAATCACACGGTGGACCATACTCTGGGTTTCCCATGCATGTTTTAGCTGAAGGAAGAATCCCTTAAACCTGGAGATTTGGGACCCATGGAATGGGTACCATGCAGTATGACTTCAAAGGGTCTGCGTTTGCTCACCGAACCTCACCAATGCTATCAGCCCGAAGTGTCCAGCCTTATGTCTCACCCAGCTCTGGGTGTAGATGTGGTAAATCCAGGTTGCATCACAAGCCCTGAATGAATTATTTAAGAATTGCTCTCTAATTCACTGTCATTGTGTTTTGTTTTTGAAATTTATTTTGATAATGGGATTTATCGGATTTTCACTGCTGCGTTTAGTCCGCTGTACACACGCTTGATTTCCTTATGGAGACATATAAATCTATGGGTTTTAAGATTCTTACTTGTCAGGTATATTGCCAGTCGTTGAATATGTGGTTTTGAGTCCATTTCCTTGAGCAAGGAGTAGGTCTTGTCTATTATATATTTGGCTTATGGAACGGTATCTGTGCTAGTTTCCATCTCTGGTTTTATGCAGCACCCCAACTCACCTTTCCCCATAAGCAAGCATAAGTTGGTTTTCTAAATTTGTGACCCTGTTCTGTTTTGTAATTCAGTTCATGTGTAGCCAAGTTTACATTCCGTGTATTAGTGATATCTTATGCTGTTTCTTTTTCTGTGTGACTTATTTCTCGTAGAATCCTCGTACCTGAATCCACTCATTATGCCGCTACGGGCCTGATGACGTAGATTTCATTGCTGAGTGATATTCCATTGTACGTATGTACCACAACTTCTTTATCCATTTTTTGCTTTCTCGGATATTTAACTTGTACCGTAGACGAGGTTCTTGTAAACAGAGCCGTCCCAAACTTTGGGGTGGCTGTGTGTTTTTGATTTTAAATTCCCTAAGCTATAGGACCATAAGTGGAAGTGCCATAGGCTGTGTTGCTTTGTTTCCTACGTGTTTCAAGAAACACCATACACTTCTCCAGAGTGGCTGTTGGCAATTTACATGCCGCCCATCAGCATAACAAGGCTCCCTGTTCTATATGACCTGTGCTGCCTTTCTGGATTTTACACTTTTTTCAGATGGCCCTTTTGACCGGGGGGCAGTGAGACTTCATTGTAGTGCAGATTTACTTTACACGCTTGCTTGGTTGGCGGAAAAGAGGCATACGCCCCTTTTTGGCCAAGTGCATCATTGTCGATATTCTGCCTCTTTTCCTATGCTTTAAGTGCAATTCCAGTCTACCCCCTGAAATCGTTTTCCAGAAATTCTACCCCGCTTTCAAGTCCTCTTCGAAGACTTACTTCAATACATTTTGGGACGATATCTGTCATTCATAACTCTGCAGGTTTGTGAATTACAGTGCCCCTGAGCTCCTTTCTTCAACTCGCTTTCTTGTGAGCTGGCCGCAAAACCGCAGGATTGCTTCAGGCTCTAATCTGTTTCCTGCAGGGCTCGCTGAGCTTTTGGTTAATTCCTCTTCCTCGTGGGAAATGGGCGTTCCATTTGCCCGTGCAGACACCTACAGCTAGTCTCT
The DNA here is from genome assembly GCF_059928025.1 of Delphinapterus leucas. Classification (NCBI taxonomy): domain Eukaryota; kingdom Metazoa; phylum Chordata; class Mammalia; order Artiodactyla; family Monodontidae; genus Delphinapterus; species Delphinapterus leucas. The sequence continues at coordinate 2,645,980 of NW_028322254.1, read as the reverse complement.
CATTGGTTCTCCCTATTCCTGTTCATCTTGCACAGAAATTGCAAACTGTGCCAAACAGGAGGTTAAAGACACTGACTCTCCAAATGGGGAGAGTGTTAGTAAAGCTTCTAGAAAGGTGAACCCGAGAACCAGGGGACTAAAACTGAGATGCATCTGAAATAATTTCCCGGTCACACGGTTCACCATACTGCGGGTTTCCCATGCATGTATTAGCTGAAGGAAGAATCCCTTAAACCTGGAGTGTTGGGACCCATGGAATCGGTACCATGAAGTATGACTTCAAAGGGTCTGCATTTGCTCATCGAACCTCACCAATGCTATCAGCCTGAAGTGCCCAACCTTATGTCTCACTCATCTCTGGGTGTAGATGTGGTAAATCCAGGTTGCCTCACAAGCCCATAATGAATTATTTAAGAATTGCTCTCTATTTCACTGTCCTTTTGTTTTGTTTTTGTAATTCATTTTGATAATGGGATTTATCGGATTTTCTCTGCTGCATTCATGCCGCTGTACACACGCTTCATTCTCTTACGGAGACATATAAATCCATGGGTTTGAAGATTCTTACTAGTCAGGTGTATTCCTAGGCGTTGAATATGGGTTGTTTAGTCCATTTCGTTGAGCAAGGTGTAGGCATTGACTATTACATATTTGGCTTATGGGAATTTATCTGTGCTAATTTCTATCTCTGGTTTGATGCAGCACCCCAACTCACATTTCCCCTTAAGCAAGCATAAGTTGGTTTTCTAAATTTGAGACCCTGTTGTGTTTTGTAATTCAGTTCATGTGTAGCCAAGTTTACATTCCATGTATTAGTGATATCTTATGATGTTTCATTTTCTGTGTGACTTATTTCACTTAGAATCATCGTACCTGAATCCACTCATTATGCCACGACTGGCCTGATGACATAGAGTTCATTGCTGAGTGATATTCCATTGTACGTACGTACCACAGCTTCTTTATCCATTTTTCACATTCTGGGATATTTAAATTTTACTGTAGACGAGGTTCATGTAAACAGAGCCGTCCGACACTTTGGGGTGGCTGTGCATATTTGATTTTAATTCCCCTAAGCTATAGGACCATAAGTGGAAGTGCCGTAGGCTCCATTGCTTTGTTTTTTAGGTGTTCCAGGAAACACCATACACTTCTCCAGAGTGGGTGTTGGCAATTTACAACCCACCCATCAGCATAACAAGGCTCCCTGTTCTCCATGGCCTGTGCTGCCTTTCTGGATTTTACACTTTTTTCAGATGACCCTTTTGACTGGGGGGCAGTGAGACTTCATTGTAGTGCAGATTTCTTTAACATGCTTGCTTGGTTGGCCAAAAACGGCGTATGCGTTTTTTCCTGAATATATTCAGGAAAAAACGCATACGCCCTTTTTGGCCAAGAGCATCATTGTCGACGTTCTGCCTCTTTTCCTATGCTTTAAATGCAATTCCCGTATACACCCTGAAATCGTTTTCCTGCAATTCTGCCCCGCTTACAAGTCGTCTTCGCAGCCTTCCTTCAATATATTTTTGGACGATAGCTGTCATTTATAACTGCAGGTTTGTGTGTTACAGTGCCCGTGAGCTCCTTTCTTCAACTCGCTATCTTGTGAGCTGGCCGCAAACATGCTGGATTGCTTCAGGCCCTAATCTTGTTCCGGCACGGCATGCTGACCCTTTGGTTAATTCATCATCCTAGTGCGAAATGAGCGTTAAATTTGCCCGTGCAGACACCTACAGCTAGTCTGTCATTGGTTCTCCCTATACCTGTTTATCTTGCGCAGAAATTGCAAACTGTGCCAAACCAGAAGTTAAAGGCACTGACTCTCCAATTGGGGAGAGTGTTAGTAAAGGGTTTGGAATGGTGAACTCGAGTAAAAGGGGACGAAAACTGGGATGCATTTGAAAACGTTTGCCGGTGACACGGTGCACCATACTGTGGTTTTCAAATACATGTTTTAGCTGAAGGAAGAATCCCTTAAACCTGGAGTGTTGGGACCCATGGAATGGGTACCATGCAGTATGACTTCAAAGGGTCTGCATTTGCTCATCGAAACTCACTAATGCTATGAGCCCGAAGTGCCCAACCTTATGTCTCACTCAGCTGTGGGTGTAGATGTGACAAATATAGGTTGCATCACAAGCCCTGAATGAATTATTTAAGAATTGCTCTCTATTTCAGTGTCCTTGCGTTTTGTTTGTGTAATTCATTTTGATAATGGGATTTATCGGATTTTCTCTGGTGCATTCATGCCGCTGTACACACGCTTCGTTCTCTTACGGAGACATATAAATCCATGTGTTTGAAGATTCTTACTAGTCAGGTGTATTCCTAGGCGTTGAATATGGGGTGTTTAGTCCATTTCGTTGAGCAAGGGGTAGGTCTTGACTATTACATATTTGGCTTATGGAAAGGTATCTGTGCTAATTTCTATCTCTGGTTTTATGCAGCACCCCAACTCACCTTTCCCCTTAAGGAAGCATAAGTTGGTTTTCTAAATTTGAGACCCTGTTCTGTTTTGTAATTCAGTTCATGTGTAGCCAAGTTTACATTCCGTGTAGTAGTGATATCTTATGATGTTTCATTTTCTGTGTGACTTATTTCACTTAGAATCATCGTACCTGAATCCACTCATTATGCCGCGAAGGGCCTGATGACATAGATTTCATTGCTGTGTGATATTCCATTGTACGTACGTACCACAACTTCTTTATCCATTTTTCACATTCTGGGATATTTAACTTGTACCGTAGACGAGGTTCTTGTAAACAGAGCCGTCCGACACTTTGGGGTGGCTGTGTGTTTTTGATTTTAATTTCCCTAAGCTATAGGACCATAAGTGGAAGTGCCGTAGGCTCCGTAGCTTTGTTTTTTCGGTGTTCCGGGAAACACCATACACTTCTCCAGAGTGGCTGTTGGCAATTTACATCCCGCCCATCAGCATAACAAGGCTCCCTGTTCTCCATGGCCTGTGCTGCCTTTCTGGATTTTACACTTTTTTCAGATGGCCCTTTTGACCGGGGGGCAGTGAGACTTCATTGTAGTGCAGATTTCTTTAACATGCTTGCTTGGTTGGCCAAAAACGGCGTATGCGTTTTTTCCTGAATATATTCAGGAAAAAACGCATACGCACTTTTTAGCCAAGAGCATCATTGTCGACGTTCTGCCTCTTTTCCTATGCTTTAAATGAAATTCCCGTCTACCCCCTGAAATCGTTTTCCTGCAAATCTGTCCCGCTTACAAGTCGTCTTCGCAGCCTTCCTTCAATATATTTTTGGACGATAGCTGTCATTTACAACTCTGCAGGTTTGTGAGTTACAGTGCCCCTGAGCTCATTTCTTCAACTCGCTATCTTGTGAGCTGGCCGCAAACCCACAGGATTGCCTCAGGCCCTAATCTGGTTCCGGCATGGCATGCTGAGCCTTTGGTTAATTCCTCTTCCTGCTGGGAAATGAGCAATAAATTTTCCCGTGCAGACACCTAGAGCTAGTCTCTCATTCGTTCTCCCTATTCCTTTTCATCTTGCGCAGAAATTGCAAACTGTGCCCAACAGGAGGTTAAAGGCACTGACTCTCCAAGTGGGGAGAGTGTTCGTAAAGGGTCTGGAATGGTGAACCCGAGTAAAAGGGGATGAAAACTGAGATGCATTTGAAAACGTTTGCCAGTCACACGGTGCACCATACTGTGGGTTTCCCATGCATGTTTTAGCTGAAGGAAGAATCCCTTAAACTTGGAGAGTTGGGACCCATGGAATGGGTACCATGCTGTATGACTTCAAAGGGTCTGCATTTGCTCATCGAACCTCACCAATGCTATCAGCCCAAAGTGCCCAACCTTATGTCTCACTCAGCTCTGGGTGTAGATGTGGTAAATCCAGGTTGCATCACAAGCCCTGAATGAATTATTTAAGAATTGCTCTCTATTTCACTGTCCTTGGGTTTTGTTTGTGTAATTCATTTTGATAATGGGATTTATCGGATTTTCTCTGCTGCATTCATGCCGCTGTACACACGCTTCATTCTCTTACAGAGACATATAAATCCATGGGTTTGAAGATTCTTACTATTCAGGTGTATTCCTAGGCGTTGAATATGGGGTGTTTAGTCCATTTCGTTGAGTAAGGGGTAGGTCTTGACTATTACATATTTGGCTTATGGAAAGGTATCTGTGTTAATTTCTATCTCTGGTTTTATGCACCACAACAACTCACCTTTCCCCTTAAGCAAGCATAAGTTGGTTTTCTAAATTTGAGACCCTGTTCTGTTTTGTAATTCAGTTCATGTGTAGCCAAGTTTACATTCCGTGTATTAGTGATATCTTATGATGTTTCATTTTCTGTGTGGCTTATTTTACTTAGAATCATCGTACCTGAATCCACTCATTATGCCGCGACAGGCCTGATGACATAGATTTCATTGCTGAGTGATATTCCATTGTACGTACGTACCACAACTTCTTTATCCATTTTTCACATTCTGGGATATTTAACTTGTACCGTAGACGAGGTTCTTGTAAACAGAGCCGTCCGACACTTTGGGGTGGCTGTGTGTTTTTGATTTTAATTTCCCTAAGCTATAGGACCATAAGTGGAAGTGCCGTAGGCTCCGTAGCTTTGTTTTTTCGGTGTTCCGGGAAACACCATACACTTCTCCAGAGTGGCTGTTGGCAATTTACATCCCGCCCATCAGCATAACAAGGCTCCCTGTTCTCCATGGTCTGTGCTGCCTTTCTGGATTTTACACTTTTTTCAGATGGCCCTTTTGACCGGGGGGCTGTGAGACTTCATTGTAGTGCAGATTTCTTTAACATGCTTGCTTGGTTGGCCAAAAAGGGCGTATGCGTTTTTTCCTGAATATATTCAGGAAAAAACGCATACGCCCTTTTTGGCCAAGAGCATCATTGTCGACGTTCTGCCTCTTTTCCTATGCTTTAAATGAAATTCCCGTCTACCCCCTGAAATCGTTTTCCTGCAAATCTGTCCCGCTTACAAGTCGTCTTCGCAGCCTTCCTTCAATATATTTTTGGACGATAGCTGTCATTTATAACTCTGCAGGTTTGTGAGTTACAGTGCCCCTGAGCTCCTTTCTTCAACTCGCTATCTTGTGAGCTGGCCGCAAACCCACAGGATTGCCTCATGCCCTAATCTGGTTCCGGCACGGCATGCTGAGCCTGTGGTTAATTCCTCTTCCTGGTGGGAAATGAGCGTGAAATTTGCCCGTGCAGACACCTAGAGCTAGTCTCTCATTCGTTCTCCCTATTCCTTTTCATCTTGCGCCGAAATTGCAAACTGTGCCCAACAGGAGGTTAAAGGCACTGACTCTCCAAGGGTGGAGAGTGTTCGTAAAGGGTCTGGAATTGTGAACCCGAGTAAAAGGGGACGAAAACTGAGATGCATTTGAAAACGTTTGCCAGTCACACGGTGCACCATACTGTGGGTTTCCCATGCATGTTTTAGCTGAAGGAAGAATCCCTTAAACCTGGAGAGTTGGGACCCATGGAATGGGTACCATGCAGTATGACTTCAAATGGTGTGCATTGGCTCATCGAACCTCACCAATGCTATCAGCCCGAAGTGTCCAACTTTATGTCTCACTCAGCTCTGGGTTTAGATGAGGTAAATCCAGGTTGCATCACAAGTCCTGAATGAATTATTTAAGAATTGCTCTCTATTTCACTGTCATTGTGTTTTGTTTTTGTAATTGATTTTGATAATGGGATTTATCGGATTTTCTCTGCTGCCTTCATGCAGCTGTACACACGTTTGATTCTCTTATGGAGACATATAAATCCATGGGTTTGAAGATTCTTACTACTCAGGTGTATTCCTAGGCGTTGAATATAGGGTGTTTAGCCCATTTCGTTGAGCAAGGTGTAGGTCTTGACTATTACATATTTGACGTATGGAATGGTATCTGTGCTATTTTCTATCTCTGGTTTTATGCAGCACCCCAACTCACCTTTCCCCTTAAGCAAACATAAGTTGGTTTTCTAAATTTGAGAACCTGTTCTGTTTTGTAATTCAGTTATTGTGTAGCCAAGATTACATTCGGTGTATTAGAGATAACTTATGATGTTTCATTTTCTGTGTGACTTATTTCTCTTAGAATCATCGTACCTGAATCCACTCATTATGCCACGACGGGCCAGGTGACAGAGATTTCATTGGTGAGTGATATTCCTTTGTACATACGTACCACAACTTCTTTATCGATTTTTCGCTTTCTGGGATATTTAACTTGTACCGTAGACGGGGTTTTGTAAACAGAGCCGTCTGAAACTTTGAGGTGGCTGTGTGTTTTTGATTTTAATTTCCCTAAGCTATAGGACCATAAGTGGAAGTGCCGTAGGCTCCGTTGCTTTGTTTTTTAGGTGTTTCAGGAAACACCATACACTTCTCCAGAGTGGCTGTTGGCAATTTACATCCCACCCATCAGCATGACAAGGCTCCCTGTTCTCCATGGCGTGTGCTACATTTCTGGATTTTACACTTTTTTCAGATGGCCCTTTTGACCGGGGGGCAGTGAGACTTCATTGTAGTGCAGAGTTCTTTAACATGCTTGCTTGGTTGGCCAAAAAGGGCGTATGCGTTTTTTCCTGAATATATTCAGGAAAAAACGCATACGCCCTTTTTGGTCAAGAGCATCATTGTTGACGTTCTGCCTCTTTTCCTATGCTTTAAATGCAATTCCAGTCTACCCTCTGAAATCGTTTTCCTGCAATTCTGCCCCGCTTTCAAGTCCTCTTCGCAGGCTACCTTCAATATATTTTTGGACGATAGCTGTCATTTATAACTCTGCAGGTTTGTGAATTAGAGTGCCCCGGAGCTCCTTTCTTCAAATCGCTTTCTTGTGAGCTGTCCGCAAACTCGCAGGGTTGCTTCAGGCCCTAATCTGGTTCCGGCACGGCATGCTGAGCGTTTGGTTAATTCCTCTTCCTGGTGGGAAATGAGCGTTAAATTTGCCCGTGCAGACACCTACAGCTAGTCTCTCATTGGTTCTCCCTATTCCTGTTCATCTTGCGCAGAAATTGCAAACTGTGCCCAACAGGAGGTTAAAGGCACTGACTCTCCAAGTGGGGAGAGTGTTAGTAAAAGGTCTGGAATTGTGAACCCGAGTTAAAGGGGACGAAAACTGAGATACATTTGAAAACGTTTCCCGGTCACACGGTGCACCATACTGTGGGTTTCCCATGCATGTTTTAGCTGAAGGAAGAATCCCTTAAACCTGGAGAGTTGGGACCCATGGAATGGGTACCATGCTGTATGACTTCAAAGGGTCTGCATTTGCTCATCGAACCTCACAAATTCTATCAGCCCGAAGTGCCCAACCTTATGTCTCACTCAGCTCTGGGTGTAGATGTGGTAAATCCAGGTTGCATAACAAGCCCTGAATGAATTATTTAAGAATTGCTCTCTATTTCACTGTCCTTGGGTTTTGTTTGTGTAATTCATTTTGATAATGGGATTTATCGGATTTTCTCTGCTGCATTCATGCCGCTGTACACACGCTTCATTCTCTTACGGAGACATATAAATCCATGGGTTTGAAGATTCTTACTAGTCAGGTGTATTCCTAGGCGTTGAATATGGGGTGTTTAGTCCATTTCGTTGAGCAAGGGGTAGGTGTTGACTATTACATATTTGGCTTAAGGAAAGGTATCTGTGCTAATTTCTATCTCTGGTTTTATGCAGCACCGCAACTCACCTTTCCCCTTAAGCAAGCATAAGTTGGTTTTCTAAATTTGAGACCCTGATCTGTTTTGTAATTCAGTTCATGTGTAGCCAAGTTTACATTCCGTGTAGTAGTGATATCTTATGATGTTTCATTTTCTGTGTGACTTATTTCACTTAGAATCATCGTACCTGAATCCACTCATTATGCCGCGACGGGCCTGATGACATAGATTTCATTGCTGAGTGATATTCCACTGTACATACGTACCACAACTTCTTTATCCATTTTTCACATTCTGGGATATTTAACTTGTACCGTAGACGAGGTTCTTGTAAACAGAGCCGTCCGACACTTTGGGGTGGCTGTGTGTTTTTGATTTTAATTTCCCTAAGCTATAGGACCATAAGTGGAAGTGCCGTAGGCTCCGTAGCTTTGTTTTTTCGGTGTTCCGGGAAACACCATACACTTCTCCAGAGTGGCTGTTGGCAATTTACATCCCGCCCATCAGCATAACAAGGCTCCCTGTTCTCCATGGCCTGTGCTGCCTTTCTGGATTTTACACTTTATTCAGATGGCCCTTTTGACCGGGGGGCAGTGAGACTTCATTGTAGTGCAGATTTCTTTAACATGCTTGCTTGGTTGGCCAAAAAGGGCGTATGCGTTTTTTCCTGAATATATTCAGGAAAAAACGCATACGCCCTTTTTGGCCAAAAGCATCATTGTCGACGTTCTGCCTCTTTTCCTATGCTTTAAATGCAATTCCCGTCTACCACCTGAAATCGTTTTCCTGCAAATCTGTCCCGCTTACAAGTCGTCTTCGCAGCCTTCCTTCAATATATTTTTGGACGATAGCTGTCATTTATAACTCTGCAGGTTTGTGAGTTACAGTGCCCCTGAGCTCCTTTCTTCAACTCGCTATCTTGTGAGCTGGCCGCAAACCCACAGGATTGCCTCAGGCCCTAATCTGGTTCCGGCACGGCATGCTGAGCCTTTGGTTAATTCCTCTTCCTGGTGGGAAATGAGCGTTAAATTTGCCCGTGCAGACACCTACAGCTAGTCTCTCATTCGTTCTCCCTCTTCCTTTTCATCTTGCGCAGAAATTGCAAACTGTGCCCAACAGGAGGTTAAAGGCACTGACTCTCCAAGTGGGGAGAGTGTTCGTAAAGGGTCTGGAATGGTGAACCCGAGTAAAAGGGGACGAAAACTGAGATGCATTTGAAAACGTTTGCCAGTCACACGGTGCACCATACTGTGGGTTTCCCATGCATGTTTTAGCTGAAGGAAGAATCCCTTAAACCTGGAGAGTTGGGACCCATGGAATGGGTACCATGCAGTATGACTTCAAATGGTGTGCATTGGCTCATCGAACCTCACCAATGCTATCAGCCCGAAGTGTCCAACTTTATGTCTCACTCAGCTCTGGGTTTAGATGAGGTAAATCCAGGTTGCATCACAAGTCCTGAATGAATTATTTAAGAATTGCTCTCTATTTCACTGTCATTGTGTTTTGTTTTTGTAATTGATTTTGATAATGGGATTTATCGGATTTTCTCTGCTGCCTTCATGCAGCTGTACACACGTTTGATTCTCTTATGGAGACATATAAATCCATGGGTTTGAAGATTCTTACTACTCAGGTGTATTCCTAGGCGTTGAATATAGGGTGTTTAGCCCATTTCGTTGAGCAAGGTGTAGGTCTTGACTATTACATATTTGACGTATGGAATGGTATCTGTGCTATTTTCTATCTCTGGTTTTATGCAGCACCCCAACTCACCTTTCCCCTTAAGCAAACATAAGTTGGTTTTCTAAATTTGAGAACCTGTTCTGTTTTGTAATTCAGTTATTGTGTAGCCAAGATTACATTCGGTGTATTAGAGATAACTTATGATGTTTCATTTTCTGTGTGACTTATTTCTCTTAGAATCATCGTACCTGAATCCACTCATTATGCCACGACGGGCCAGGTGACAGAGATTTCATTGGTGAGTGATATTCCTTTGTACATACGTACCACAACTTCTTTATCGATTTTTCGCTTTCTGGGATATTTAACTTGTACCGTAGACGGGGTTTTGTAAACAGAGCCGTCTGAAACTTTGAGGTGGCTGTGTGTTTTTGATTTTAATTTCCCTAAGCTATAGGACCATAAGTGGAAGTGCCGTAGGCTCCGTTGCTTTGTTTTTTAGGTGTTTCAGGAAACACCATACACTTCTCCAGAGTGGCTGTTGGCAATTTACATCCCACCCATCAGCATGACAAGGCTCCCTGTTCTCCATGGCGTGTGCTACATTTGTGGATTTTACACTTTTTTCAGATGGCCCTTTTGACCGGGGGGCAGTGAGACTTCATTGTAGTGCAGAGTTCTTTAACATGCTTGCTTGGTTGGCCAAAAAGGGCGTATGCGTTTTTTCCTGAATATATTCAGGAAAAAACGCATACGCCCTTTTTGGTCAAGAGCATCATTGTTGACGTTCTGCCTCTTTTCCTATGCTTTAAATGCAATTCCAGTCTACCCTCTGAAATCGTTTTCCTGCAATTCTGCCCCGCTTTCAAGTCCTCTTCGCAGGCTACCTTCAATATATTTTTGGACGATAGCTGTCATTTATAACTCTGCAGGTTTGTGAATTAGAGTGCCCCGGAGCTCCTTTCTTCAAATCGCTTTCTTGTGAGCTGTCCGCAAACTCGCAGGGTTGCTTCAGGCCCTAATCTGGTTCCGGCACGGCATGCTGAGCGTTTGGTTAATTCCTCTTCCTGGTGGGAAATGAGCGTTAAATTTGCCCACGCAGACACCTACAGCTAGTCTCTCATTGGTTCTCCCTATTCCTGTTCATCTTGCGCAGAAATTGCAAACTGTGCCCAACAGGAGGTTAAAGGCACTGACTCTCCAAGTGGGGAGAGTGTTAGTAAAAGGTCTGGAATTGTGAACCCGAGTTAAAGGGGACGAAAACTGAGATACATTTGAAAACGTTTCCCGGTCACACGGTGCACCATACTGTGGGTTTCCCATGCATGTTTTAGCTGAAGGAAGAATCCCTTAAACCTGGAGAGTTGGGACCCATGGAATGGGTACCATGCTGTATGACTTCAAAGGGTCTGCATTTGCTCATCGAACCTCACAAATTCTATCAGCCCGAAGTGCCCAACCTTATGTCTCACTCAGCTCTGGGTGTAGATGTGGTAAATCCAGGTTGCATAACAAGCCCTGAATGAATTATTTAAGAATTGCTCTCTATTTCACTGTCCTTGGGTTTTGTTTGTGTAATTCATTTTGATAATGGGATTTATCGGATTTTCTCTGCTGCATTCATGCCGCTGTACACACGCTTCATTCTCTTACGGAGACATATAAATCCATGGGTTTGAAGATTCTTACTAGTCAGGTGTATTCCTAGGCGTTGAATATGGGGTGTTTAGTCCATTTCGTTGAGCAAGGGGTAGGTGTTGACTATTACATATTTGGCTTAAGGAAAGGTATCTGTGCTAATTTCTATCTCTGGTTTTATGCAGCACCGCAACTCACCTTTCCCCTTAAGCAAGCATAAGTTGGTTTTCTAAATTTGAGACCCTGATCTGTTTTGTAATTCAGTTCATGTGTAGCCAAGTTTACATTCCGTGTAGTAGTGATATCTTATGATGTTTCATTTTCTGTGTGACTTATTTCACTTAGAATCATCGTACCTGAATCCACTCATTATGCCGCGACGGGCCTGATGACATAGATTTCATTGCTGAGTGATATTCCACTGTACATACGTACCACAACTTCTTTATCCATTTTTCACATTCTGGGATATTTAACTTGTACCGTAGACGAGGTTCTTGTAAACAGAGCCGTCCGACACTTTGGGGTGGCTGTGTGTTTTTGATTTTAATTTCCCTAAGCTATAGGACCATAAGTGGAAGTGCCGTAGGCTCCGTAGCTTTGTTTTTTCGGTGTTCCGGGAAACACCATACACTTCTCCAGAGTGGCTGTTGGCAATTTACATCCCGCCCATCAGCATAACAAGGCTCCCTGTTCTCCATGGCCTGTGCTGCCTTTCTGGATTTTACACTTTATTCAGATGGCCCTTTTGACCGGGGGGCAGTGAGACTTCATTGTAGTGCAGATTTCTTTAACATGCTTGCTTGGTTGGCCAAAAAGGGCGTATGCGTTTTTTCCTGAATATATTCAGGAAAAAACGCATACGCCCTTTTTGGCCAAAAGCATCATTGTCGACGTTCTGCCTCTTTTCCTATGCTTTAAATGCAATTCCCGTCTACCACCTGAAATCGTTTTCCTGCAAATCTGTCCCGCTTACAAGTCGTCTTCGCAGCCTTCCTTCAATATATTTTTGGACGATAGCTGTCATTTATAACTCTGCAGGTTTGTGAGTTACAGTGCCCCTGAGCTCCTTTCTTCAACTCGCTATCTTGTGAGCTGGCCGCAAACCCACAGGATTGCCTCAGGCCCTAATCTGGTTCCGGCACGGCATGCTGAGCCTTTGGTTAATTCCTCTTCCTGGTGGGAAATGAGCGTTAAATTTGCCCGTGCAGACACCTACAGCTAGTCTCTCATTCGTTCTCCCTCTTCCTTTTCATCTTGCGCAGAAATTGCAAACTGTGCCCAACAGGAGGTTAAAGGCACTGACTCTCCAAGTGGGGAGAGTGTTCGTAAAGGGTCTGGAATGGTGAACCCGAGTAAAAGGGGACGAAAACTGAGATGCATTTGAAAACGTTTGCCAGTCACACGGTGCACCATACTGTGGGTTTCCCATGCATGTTTTAGCTGAAGGAAGAATCCCTTAAACTTGGAGAGTTGGGACCCATGGAATGGGTACCATGCTGTATGACTTCAAAGGGTCTGCATTTGCTCATCGAACCTCACCAATGCTATCAGCCCGAAGTGCCCAACCTTATGTCTCACTCAGCTCTGGGTGTAGATGTGGTAAATCCAGGTTGCATCACAAGCCCTGAATGAATTATTTAAGAATTGCTCTCTATTACACTGTCCTTGGGTTTTGTTTGTGTAATTCATTTTGATAATGGGATTTATCGGATTTTCTCTGCTGCATTCATGCCGCTGTACACACGCTTCATTCTCTTACGGAGACATATAAATCCATGGGTTTGAAGATTCTTACTAGTCAGGTGTATTCCTAGGCGTTGAATATGGGGTGTTTAGTCCATTTTGTTGAGCAAGGGGTAGGTCTTGACTATTACATATTTGGCTTATGGAAAGGTATCTGTGCTAATTTCTATCTCTGGTTTTATGCAGCACCCCAACTCACCTTTCCCCTTAAGCAAGCATAAGTTGGTTTTCTAAATTTGAGACCCTGTTCTGTTTTGTAATTCAGTTCATGTGTAGCCAAGTTTACATTCCGTGTAGTAGTGATATCTTATGTTGTTTCATTTTCTGTGTGACTTATTTCACTTAGAATCATCGTACCTGAATCCACTCATTATGCCGCGACGGGCCTGATGACATAGATTACATTGCTGAGTGATATTCCATTGTACGTACATACCACAACATCTTTATCCATTTTTCACATTCTGGGATATTTAACTTGTACCGTAGACGAGGTTCTTGTAAACAGAGCCGTCCGACACTTTGGGGTGGCTGTGTGTTTTTGATTTTAATTTCCCTAAGCTATAGGACCATAAGTAGAAGTGCCGTAGGCTCCGTAGCTTTGTTTTTTCGGTGTTCCGTGAAACACCATACACTTCTCGAGAGTGGCTGTTGGCAATTTACATCCCGCCCATCAGCATAACAAGGCTCCCTGTTCTCCATGGCCTGTGCTGCCTTTCTGGATTTTACACTTTTTTCAGATGGCCCTTTTGACCGGGGGGCAGTGAGACTTCATTGTAGTGCAGAGTTCTTTAACATGCTTGCCTGGTTGGCCAAAAAGGGCGTATGCGTATTTTCCTGAATATATTCAGGAAAAAACGCATACGCCCTTTTTGGCCAAGAGCATCATTGTCGACGTTCTGCCTCTTTTCCTATGCTTTAAATGCAATTCCCGTCTACCCCCTGAAATCGTTTTCCTGCAAATCTGTCCCGCTTACAAGTCGTCTTCGCAGCCTTCCTTCAATATATTTTTGGACGATAGCTGTCATTTATAACTCTGCAGGTTTGTCAGTTACAGTGCCCCTGAGCTCCTTTCTTCAACTCGCTATCTTGTGAGCTGGCCGCAAACCCACAGGATTGCCTCAGGCCCTAATCTGGTTCCGGCACGGCATGCTGAGCCTTTGGTTAATTCCTCTTCTTGCTGGGAAATGAGCGTTAAATTTGCCCGTGCAGACACCTACAGCTAGTCTCTCATTCGTTCTCCCTCTTCATTTTCATCTTGCACAGAAATTGCAAACTGTGCCCAACAGGAGGTTAAAGGCACTGACTCTCCAAGTGGGGAGAGTGTTCGTAAAGGGTCTGGAATGGTGAACCCGAGTAAAAGGGGACGAAAACTGAGATGCATTTGAAAACGTTTGCCAGTCACACGGTGCACCATACTGTGGGTTTCCCATGCATGTTTTAGCTGAAGGAAGAATCCCTTAAACTTGGAGAGTTGGGACCCATGGAATGGGTACCATGCTGTATGACTTCAAAGGGTCTGCATTTGCTCATCGAACCTCACCAATGCTATCAGCCCGAAGTGCCCAACCTTATGTCTCACTCAGCTCTGGGTGTACATGTGGTAAATCCAGGTTGCATCACAAGCCCTGAATGAATTATTTAAGAATTGCTCTCTTTCACTGTCCTTGGGTTTTGTTTGTGTAATTCATTTTGATAATGGGATTTATCGGATTTTCTCTGCTGCATTCATGCCGCTGTACACACGCTTCATTCTCTTACGGAGACATATAAATCCATGGGTTTGAAGATTCTTACTAGTCAGGTGTATTCCTAGGCGTTGAATATGGGGTGTTTAGTCCATTTCGTTGAGCAAGGGGTAGGTCTTGACTATTACATATTTGGCTTATGGAAAGGTATCTGTGCTAATTTCTATCTCTGGTTTTATGCAGCACCCCAACTCACCTTTCCCCTTAAGCAAGCATAAGTTGGTTTTCTAAATTTGAGACCCTGTTCTGTTTTGTAATTCAGTTCATGTGTAACCAAGTTTACATTCCGTGTAGTAGTGATATCTTATGATGTTTCATTTTCTGTGTGACTTATTTCACTTAGAATCATCGTACCTGAATCCACTCATTATGCCGCGACGGGCCTGATGACATAGATTACATTGCTGAGTGATATTCCATTGTACATACGTACCACAACTTCTTTATCCATTTTTCACATTCTGGGATATTTAACTTGTACCGTAGACGAGGTTCTTGTAAACAGAGCCGTCCGACACTTTGGGGTGGCTGTGTGTTTTTGATTTTAATTTCCCTAAGCTCTAGGACCATAAGTGGAAGTGCCGTAGGCTCCGTAGCTTTGTTTTTTCGGTGTTCCGGGAAACACCATACACTTCTCCAGAGTGGCTGTTGGCAATTTACATCCCGCCCATCAGCATAACAAGGCTCCCTGTTCTCCATGGCGTGTGCTGCCTTTCTGGATTTTACACTTTTTTACAGATGGCCCTTTTGACCGGGGGGCAGTGAGACTTCATTGTACTGCAGATTTCTTTAACATGCTTGCTTTGTTGGCCAAAAAGGGCGTATGCGTTTTTTCCTGAATATATTCAGGAAAAAACGCATACGCCCTTTTTGGCCAAGAGCATCATTGTCGACGTTCTGCCTCTTTTCCTATGCTTTAAATGCAATTCCCGTCTACCCCCTGAAATCGTTTTCCTGCAAATCTGTCCCGCTTACAAGTCGTCTTCGCAGCCTTCCTTCAATATATTTTTGGACGATAGCTCTCATTTATAACTCTGCAGGTTTGTGAGTTACAGTGCCCCTGAGCTCCTTTCTTCAACTCGCTATCTTGTGAGCTGGCCGCAAATCCGCAGGATTGCCTCAGGCCCTAATCTGGTTCTGGCACGGCATGCTGAGCCTTTGGTTAATTCCTCTTCCTGGTGGGAAATGAGCGTTAAATTTGCCCGTGCAGACACCTAGAGCTAGTCTCTCATTCGTTCTCCCTATTCCTTTTCATCTTGCGCAGAAATTGCAAACTGTGCCCAACAGGAGGTTAAAGGCACTGACTCTCCAAGTGGGGAGAGTGTTCGTAAAGGGTCTAGAATGGTGAACCCGAGTAAAAGGGGACGAAAACTGAGATGCATTTGAAAACGTTTGCCAGTCACACGGTGCACCATACTGTGGGTTTCCCATGCATGTTTTAGCTGAAGGAAGAATCCTTTAAACTTGGAGAGTTGGGACCCATGGAATGGGTACCATGCTGTATGACTTCAAAGGGTCTGCATTTGCTCATCGAACCTCACCAATGCTATCAGCCCGAAGTGCCCAACCTTATGTCTCAATCAGCTCTGGGTTTAGATGAGGTAAATCCAGGTTGCACCACAAGCCCTGAATGAATTATTTAAGAATTGCTCTCTATTTCACTGTCATTGTGTTTTGTTTGTGTAATTCATTTTGATAATGGGATTTATCGGATTTTCTCTGCTGCCTTCATGCAGCTGTACACATGTTTGATTCCCTTATGGAGACATATAAATCCATGGGTTTGAAAATTCTTTCTAGTCAGGTGTATTCCTAGGCGTTGAATATAGGGTGTTTAGCCCATTTCGTTGAGCAAGGTGTAGGTCTTGACTATTACATATTTGACGTATGGAATGGTATCTGTGCTAATTTCTATCTCTGGTTTTATGCAGCAACCCAACTCACCTTTCCCCTTAAGCAAACATTAGTTGGTTTTATAAATTTGAGACCCTGTTCTGTTTTGTAATTCAGTTCATGTGTAGCCAAGATTACATTCCGTGTATTAGTGATATCTTATGATGTTTCATTTTCTGTGTGATTTATTTCTTTTAGAATCATCGTACCTGAATCCACTCATTATGCCACGATGGTCCAGATGACATAGATTTCATTTGTGAGTGATATTCAATTGTACGTACGTACCACAACTTCTTTATCCATTTTTTGCTTTCTGGGATATTTAACTTGTACCGTAGACGAGGTTCTTGTAAACAGAGCTGTCTAAAGCTTTGGGGTGGCTGTGTGTTTTTGATTTTAATTTCCCTAAGCTATAGGACCATAAGTGGAAGTGCCATAGGCTCCGTTGCTTTGTTTTTTAGGTGTTTCAGGAAACACCATACACTTCTCCAGAGTGGCTCTTGGCAATTTACATCCCACACATCAGCATAACAAGGCTCCCTGTTCTCCATGGCCTGTGCTGCATTTCTGCATTTTACACTTTTTTCAGATGTCCCTTTTGACCGGGGGGCAGTGAGACTTCATTGTAGTGCAGATTTCTTTAACATGCTTGCTTGGTTGGCCAAAAAGGGCGTATGCGTTTTTTCCTGAATATATTCAGGAAAATTCGCATTCGCCCTTTTTGGCCAAGTGCATCATTGTCGACGTTCTGCCTCTTTTCCTATGCTTTAAATGCAATTCCAGTCTACCCCCTGAAATCGTTTTCCTGCAATTCTGCCCCACTTTCAAGTCGTCTTCGCAGCCTTCCTTCAATATATTTTTGGATGATAGCAGTCATTTATAACTCTGCAGGTTTGTGAATTACAGTGCCCCTGAGCTCCTTTCTTCAAATCGCTTTCTTGTGAGCTGGCCGCAAACCGGCAGGATTGCTTCAGGACCTAATCTAGTTCCGGCACGGCATGCTGAGCGTTTGGTTAATTCCTCTTCCTGGTGGGAAATGAGCGTTAAATTTGCCCGTGCATACACCTACAACTAGTCTCTCATTGGTTCTCCCTATTCCTGTTCATCTTGCGCAGAAATTGCAAACTGTGCCAAACAGGAGGTTAAAGGCACTGACTCTCCAAGAGGGGAGAGTGTTAGTAAAGTGTCTGGAATTGTGCACCCGAGTAAAAGGGGACGAAAACTGAGATGCATTTGAAAATGTTTCCCGGTCACACGGTGCACCATATTGTGGGTTTCCTATGCATGTTTTAGCTGAAGGAAGAATCGCTTAAACGTGGAGACTTGGGACCCATGGAAAGGGTACCATACAGTATGACTTCAAATGGTCTGCATTTGCTCATTGAACCTCACCAATGTTATCAGCCCGATGTCTCCAAACTTATGTCTCACGCAGCTCTGGGTGTAGATGAGGTAAATCCAGGTTGCATCACAAGCCCTGAATGAATTATTTAAGAATTGCTCTCTATTTCACTGTCATTGTGTTTTGTTTTTGAAATTTATTTTGATAATGGGATTTAGCTGATTTTCACTGCTGCGTTTTTGTCACTGTACACACGCTTGATTCTCTTATGGAGACATATAAATCCATAGGTATTAAGACTCTTACTCATCCTGTATATTCCTAGGCACTGAATATGGGGTGTTGAGTCCATTTCGTTGACCAGGAAGTAGGTTTTTTCTATT
Source organism: Delphinapterus leucas (assembly GCF_059928025.1). Taxonomy (NCBI): domain Eukaryota; kingdom Metazoa; phylum Chordata; class Mammalia; order Artiodactyla; family Monodontidae; genus Delphinapterus; species Delphinapterus leucas. Next base: position 2,627,870 of record NW_028322254.1, on the reverse strand, counting down.
ACATATTTGGCTTATGGAACGGTATCTGTGCTAATTTCAATCTCTGGTTTTATGCAGCACCCCAACTCTCCTTGATCCTTAAGCAAGCATAAGTTGGTTTTCTAAATTTGAGACCCCGTTCTCTTTTGTAATTCAGTTCATTTGTAGCCACGTTTACATTCCATGTATTAGTAATATCGTATGTCTTTGTCTTTTTGAATTATGTGACTTCAAATGATCATACGTAACTCCTCTGGGGTTGTTACAACTGGCCATGTTTCATTGATTTTCAGGCTGAGTAATATTCCACTCTACATAAGTGCCACACCTCTGTCCATTTTTTCCCTCCAGAGACATATAAATTATAACCTAATCGAGGATATATTAAACAGAGAGGCGGTAAACATTGGGGTGCCTGTGTCCTCTCGATTTTTCTTTTTCCCAAGATATACGTCCATGAGTGCAAGTGCCCTGTGCTCTGTAGCTCATTTTTTAGATGCTTTAGTAATCACAATACACTTTTCCAGAGTGACCGTTGGCAATATACATTTCCACTATAAGCCTCACAGGGCTCCCTTTTCTCCTTGCCCTGTCCTGCATTTCTGGTGTTTACACTTTATGAGGAAGGCTCTTCTGACTGATGCGAAGTGATATGTTTTGTAGTATTGATTTCCAGTGCCCACCTGTTTGGTTGGCTAAAAAAGTGTATGCCCTTTTCTTGAATATATACAGAAAAAGATGCATACACCCTTTTTGGCCAACTGCAATGTTGGCAATGTTCAGCCCCTTTTCTTGTGCTTAATGGCGAGTCCTTTCTACCTCTTCCAATCCCTTTCCTGCCATTCTCCGTTGCTTACAAGTCCTTTTCTCTGACTTTCCTCAAGACATTTTTCAGTGATAGATATTTTCAACTCTGCAGTTTCGTGAATTTTAGTGTCCCTGAGTTCCATTTTTCAACTTGTGTTTATGGGAACTGGCCACAAAGCAGCGGGATTTCCTCAAGCCCTATTCTGTTTCCATGGGCAACCCTAGCCTTTGGTCAATTCGTCTTCCTGATTGGAAATTAGAGTGACATATGTCTGTCCGAAAACCTAGGACTTGTCTCTCATTGTTCCTCCTCCTTCTGCTTCATCCTTGGACAAATTCCAAACTGTGTGCAACAGGATGTTGACAGTGCTGACATCTCCAAGTGGGGAGACTGTTAGTAAAGACGCCGGAGTGGTGAACCCGAGCACCAGGAGATGAGGAGATGAGATGCCTTTTCCAAACTCTTCCCGATCAGACGATATACCATCCTCTGGGTGTGACAGGCATGTTTTAGCTGTAGGAAGTGTCCCGTTCATGTGAGGAGAACACCAGGGCTTTTTCAAAATCAGTGTCTCTCCGCTACCCAAACTGGGGAATTTTTTAAGCTACGGCTACACATATGTTCATTAAGGGCCTTGGGAAGTAGGCAGAGTCCAAACTTTAGATGATTGAAGTCTTCAGGGTCAGAAGCACTGACCACCGGCTTCCCTTAGGTTCCATTTTAACTGTCATTGATAGATGATGTCAATAAAAATATCTATTCTTTTTCAGATTATTTCCCCTTATAGGTTATTGCAAAATATTGAGTGTAGTTCCCTGTGCTATAGAGTAGTTCCTTGTTGACGATCTATTTTATACATAGCAGTGTGTATGTGTTAATCCCAAACTGTTAATTTATCCCTCCTCCCACCTTTCCACTTTGGTAATAATAAATTATAAGATTTTATACTTCTCAGAAATGGGGGAGCTGAAAGAGAGGTATCATTTTCAATGGAAAAGCATTTAAAACAAGATTGAAGCTTTAACCAAGATTATTAGATGTACATCCTTGGAAAGAAATCACTTCGCTTCTCTAATATTGACCTGACAAGACAAACCTTTTCACTGAACTTGCTTATAATAAAGTGATGGAAATATCAAATGGAAGTGTTAGAAACATCTTATTTTACCTGAGCCTTATACACTGTTCTATGTTAATTATAGTTTGGCTCACACATCTGTTCATTGAAGTTACAGCGTTCTCAATTTCTGTTACTGATCCTCCAGAGTGGACCCCAACAAGTGTCCCCACGCCCAGTGTCATTGGAGCCAAAAGATCGAGACTGAGTTTGGTTCAGAAGCAAAGGAAACTTTATATTTTGATCAGAGAATGGAGAGGTGAGAGCATGTGCTACCCCGTGGGCTGTGGGCTGGGCTGCTGTGTAGAGATCCTGTCAGATTCAGTGGGAGGGAGGGGGCAGAGCTCTCGAGGGCCCTGTTGGCTGCAGCTCAGGCTCTATATCGCGGAGTCTGCACTGGGCCCCAGGACCTGATGTGTCGACCCAGCCATTCTGTACTAGGAAATCTGGTCTGAAGTGCCGGGTGTGGAACCTCTGTATGCGGGACCCTAGGAGCACATGAAATTAGACAAAGCACAAAGGATAAAAAAGGTTAGACTTTATTTTATTGCCCAGATTCTATTTTTATCTCCCAGGGATTTTTAATGGGCTTTGCCTGGGACAAACCCCTCTTCTGCCTTTTGTCCTCTTCCTCATTCTTGGAGTGCTGAGGGTGCAGACCCTTCTTCTGTAACTGCTGAGTGCTGAGTTAGGAGCCCTTATACCCGTGGGCGAGGGTCAGAACTTCTCCCCAGCAGCCTCTAGGTGACGTTGATTGTCCCCAGGCCTCCAGCCTCCCTGTTCATCTGCCTGAGCACGAGCATTGGAAGTGTTATAGATTCTAATGACCTTTAAGGGTCCGGGAAGGAAATGTGCAGTGACGCTGTGAGGTCCACTTTCACCCCGCCACACATTTGTTCAGACACTTCAGGCTGACCGTTTCTGCCAGCCTAGATGCTCTGACTAGTAGTCTGCACTTTCTTCAATTAGGCCTCTGAATTAACGTAAAAACAGCACCAGGTGTCAGGACCCTGCCTGCTCAACTCCCGGACAGTCCAGGGTCAGTTGTGATGAAGGACCATGATGGCCACTGAGTCAACAGCCTTTTGAAGTAAACAGGAGTCCAGCCGGTCTTACTGGTCACCATCATCACGGTGTCTGTAGGCTTTTCTATGGTGACAGCGTGATATACGGTTCCCCTGCCAAGATTATTACCTCCCCTCTGGGTGCAGTAAGTCCTGCAAGCAGTAGTCTACTCTTTTGGAACACACTCTTGTTGTTTTATGAGAGAAACTCCAGGTCAAGTGATGGTCACATGTGTCGTCATGGTGCCCCGTTGCCCCCGGATATCTCTCTGGATGTTGGAGTAGGAGGGCTTCCTCACTGGAGGTCAGTGTGCCCACGGAGCAAACCCTGCAACTTCAGGGCATGGTTGGGGGTTAGGAACACCACGTGGGGTCCTTTTCCCTTAGGAGGGAGGTGGCCTTTTGGGCTGCTGATTTCCAGGTTTTTAGATACCGCCAGTATGTTGGCCAGATGTTGCAGTGGGCCAAGCCCCTTGGTGACTATAGTTTATCCTACCTGGATGGCATTCTTGCATTGTTCCATTTCAAGTGGTCCCAGGTTTTGCACTAATACTCCAATGGCAATTCACCTTTCACCAGGAATGTAAAGGTCAAAGGGTTTAGCTAAATTAGGGAGTTCCAGGGCAAGGGTCTGAATTGACTGCTCTTTCCATTCTTGAAAGGCCACTTCTGGATTCTATTCAAAAGGATCATCATCTTTTCCTTTCAGTGTTTCATATAGAGGCCCAGCTAGTAGACTGTAGTTAGGGATCCAGAAGCAGCAAACTCTGGCCTCCCCAGGAACCCCTAAGCTGTCTTCTAGTTTTAGAAAGGGGTAAGGCTGTAAATTGTTTCTTCCCTTTCCTGGGATGAGCTTCTCCGACCTTCTGTGAGAATGAAGCCCAGGCAGGTCACCGTAGTCTGTGATATTTGAGCTTTTTCTTGGACAACTTCTATCCTTTATTGGCTTGGTAGTTCAGAGGCCTCCTTAGTAGGGCTGGTGATCAGAATGTCGTCAGCATATTGAAGGAGTGTTTCCTTTTCCAGAGGTAGAACTTTTACGTCTTTAGCTAAGCTTTCCCCAAAGATGGTGTGGGAATTTTTGAACACTTGGGGCAAGACGGCCTGGATGTATTGTTTTAGTTGTATGTTGAGTCCTGCCACTTACAAGCCAAAATTTCTTGTGACTCTGGGACTAATGGCATACAAAAGAAGGCATCATTGAAGACTAATACAGAATACCGTCTCCTGGTGGTTGGTAGAATGACCAGCAGGGTGTAGGAATTAGGAACTACTGGAGGTATATACTCGGTGGCTTCACTGACGATCCTGACATCTTTACCAGGCCCCTGGCAGCCCATGGGGCTCTCGTGGTCAGGCCAATCTCAGGATATGGAGCTCACCTGGGCAGGTACCCCACCTCCACACCAGCCCATGGGGCTCTCATGGTCAGGCCCATCCCAGGATATGGGGTTCCCTGGGCAGGTCCCCTGCAGCCCATGGGGCTCTCGTGGTCAGCTCCCTCCCAGGATACAGAGCTACACTTGCAGGTACTGTGGCAGGGCAGGGCACACAGGAACCGTGCACATTGCCCTCATTGCAGAGCACTCTCAGCTCACCTGTCACTCAGATCTGACACAGAGCACCTCAGAGCAGGACTTGAACTAACAAATAGCAACTCCGACAGGTCTGTGACCCTGGGCATCACTCTGTACGGCCTGCCACCACCTGGTCTTCCAGAGACTTCCACTGCACCCGGGGCACCAGGCCTCTGTCTCCACCCACCACCCACCCCTCCTCTCCCTGACTCCTGGGGTCCTCTTATTAGGCCAGGGTTTTCTTGAAGCTGTCTCCCACTCATGGGCCAGATAAAATGATTAGAATACAAGCCAGAGCTGCAGCCCATTGTCTATCCTGACTCTCAAGAGCCCACACCTGTTCCTTGGACCTGGCCGATTCAGCAAGTTCCATTTTCTGCAACTGTGAGACCCTGAGGGGTGATGATTGGCTGACCTGGGCAGCCTGACCATGCCGGCCAGCCCTCCCCAGGTGTGCCTGTTTTGAGATCAATATAAACACCGCTCCAGGCAGCAAGAACCCCTGCAGCTGTGCCTGACGCCATTTTCTCTGCCCTGTCAGCAGTCTCGGGGCTGGGCTGGTGGCAGGGAGTGACAGGTCACGGCGTTGTGGGTGGCCCAGTGTGAGTGGGGCTCTGCTGGACTTTCTGCAGCAGTTGTCAAGATGCCACCTGCTAAAGGAGAGGATGTGTCACCCATACCTGGCGCTGGAATTTCTCCCTGGGCAGACGTGAGGAAGGAAGAAATCAGTGGGGGCCGGGACAGGAGGGGTATCTCAGGCAGGGAAATGGAAAGCTTCCAGAAGAGCACCCAGGGCCAGGACCATCCTGGCTGGCCTGCAGGCACCAAGTTGGCTGGCATGCAATCACTCGTGTGGCTCCATTGCCCTTCCTCTAGGCTTTCAAGTCCTTGAACATATTCAGGTGTTTTATCTGGGAAGGGTGGGAACATTTCAGCAGCAGCTGGCCTGGGGCTCGGACCACGTTTACTCACAGATGCCTCAGCACGGTCCCCCAGCTTTGCAATGAGGACGCTTGTTGCGTGGGGCCTGCTGGCTGTATGGGAGATGATTCCCCACCACTGACCAACTTCAGAATTGTTTACAACTGGAGCAAGTGTCCTGATACGGTTTTCCTCTGTGTAACTTGTGGATTCTGTTTGTTTTTTCTATTTTTCGTTTTTGGTTCAAGGTAGATTTCATTCCTCTTTTTTGCATTTACAAATATAAGCATAGAAATAATTTATTCATATAAATACATGTATGTGGAGGGAAGAATATTTTTTCTGTTTTACTTTTTAATTTTATTTTTTTTAATTTTTAATCTTATTTTTTATACAGCAGGTTCTTATTGGTTATCTATTTTATACATATAAATGTATACATGTCAATCCCAATCTCTCAACTCTTCACACCACCATCCCCCCAACAGCTTTCTGCCCTTGGTGCAGATTTCCTTTACAGGCTTGCTTGGTTGGCCATCAAGGGTGTATGCGTTTTTTCCTGAATATATTCAGGAAAAAATGCATACGCCCTTTTTGGCAAAGTGCATCATTGTCGACATTCTGCCTCATTTCCTATGCTTTAAGTGCAATTCCAGTCTACCCCCTGAAATAGTTTTCCTCAAATGCTGCCCCCCTTTCCAGTCCTCTTCGCAGACTTACTTCAATATATTTTTGGACGATAGCTGTCATTCATAACTCTGCAGGTTTGTGAATTAGAGTGCCCCTGAGCTCCTTTCTTCAACTCGCTTTCTTGTGAGATGGCCGAAAACCGCAGGAATGCTTCAGGCGCTAATCTGTTTCTGGCAGGGCACGCTGACCCTTTGGTTAATTCCTCTTCCTGGTGGGAAATGGTCGTTACACTTGCCCGTGCAGGCACCTACAGCTAGTCTCTCATTGGTTCTCCCTATTCCTGTTCATCTTGCTCAGAAATTGCAAACTGTGCTGAACAGGATGTTAAAGGCATTGACTCTCCAAGTGGGGAGAGTGTTAGTAAAGCGTCTGGAATGGTGAACCCGAGTACCAGGGCACAAAAACTGAGATGCATTTGAAAACGTTTCGCAATCACATGGTGGAATATACTCTGCGTTTCTCATGCATGTTTTAGCTGAAGGAAGAATCCCTTAAACCTGGAGAGTTGGGACCCATGGAATGGGTACCATGCAGTATGCCTTCAAACGGTCTGCATTTGCTCACCGAGCCTCACCAATGGTATCAGCGCGAAGGGTCCAGCCTTATGTCTCACCCAGCTCTGGGTGTAGATGTGGTAAATCCAGGTTGCATCACAAGCCCTGAATGAATTATTTAAGAATTGCTCTCTATTTCACTGTCATTGGGTTTTGTTTTTGAAATTCTTTTTGATAAAGGAAGTTACCCGATTTTCACTGCTGCGTTTAGGCCACTGTACACACGCTTGATTCTCTTACGGAGACATATAAATCCATGGGTTTTAAGATTCTTACTAGTCAGGTATATTCCGAGGCGTTGAATATGGGGTGTTGAGTTCATTTCGTTGAGCAAGGAGTAGGTCTTGTCTATTATATATTTGGCTTATGGAAAGATATCTGTGCTAATTTCAATCTCTGGTTTTATGCAGCACGCCTACTCACCTTTCCCCATAAGCAAGCGTAAGTTCGTTTTCTAAATTTGAGACCGTGTTCTGTTTTGTAGATCAGTTCATGTGTAGCCAAGTTTACATTCCATGTATTAGTGATAACTTATGATGTTTCTTTTTCTGTGTGACTTATTTCACGTAAAATCATCATACCTGAATCCATTCATTATGCCACTACTGGCCTGATGACATAGATATCATTGCTGAGTGATATTCCATTGTACATACGTACCACATCTTCTTTATCCATATTTCGATTTCTGGGATATTTAACTTGTATCGTAGACGAGGTTCTTGTAAACAGAGCCGTCCCAAACTTTGGGGTGGCTCTGTGTTTTTCATTTTAATGTCCCTAAGCTATAGGACCATAAGTGGAAGTGCCATAGGCTGTGTTGCTTTGTTTCCTACGTGTTTCCGGAAACACCATACAGTTCTCCAGAGTGGCTTTTGGCGGTTCACATCCCGCCCATCAGCAAAACAAGGCTACATGTTCTCCATGGCCTGTCCTGCCTTTCTGGATTTTACACTTTTTTCAGATGGCCCTTTTGACCGGGGGGCAGTGAGGCTTCATTGTAGTGCAGATTTTCTTTACACGCTTGCTTGGTTGGCCAAAAAGGGCGTATGCGTTTTTTCCTGAATATATATATGGGGAGAGTGTTATTGACGGGTCTGGAATATTGAACCCTAGTACCAGGGGAAAAAAACTGAGATGCATTTGAAAACGAATCCAAATCACAAGGTGGACCATACTCTGGGTTTCCCATGCATGTTTTAGCTGAAGGAAGAATCCCTTAAACCTGGAGAGTTGGGACCCATGGAATGGGTACCATGCAGTATGACTTCAAATGTTCTGCATTTGCTCACCGAACCTCACCAATGCTATCAGCCCGAAGTGTCCAGCCTTATGTCTCACCCAGCTCTGGTTGAAGATGTGCTAAATCCAGGTTGTATCACAAGCCCTGAATGAATTATTTAAGAATTGCCCTCTATTTCAGTGTCATTGTGTTTTGTTTTTGAAATTTATTTTGATAATGGGATTTATCGGATTTTCACTGATGCGTTTAGGCCGCTGTACACACGCTTGATTCTCTTACGGAGACATATAAATCCATGGGTTTTAAGATCCTTACTAGTCAGGTATATTCCTAGGCGTTGAATATGGGGTGTTGACTCCATTTCGTTGAGCAAGGAGTAGGTCTTTTCTATTACATATTTGGTTTATGGAACAGTTTCTGTGCTAATATCAATCTCTGGTTTTATGCAGCACCCCAACTCACCTTTCCCCATAAGCAACCATCAGTTGGTTTTCTAACTTGGAGACCCTCTTCTGTTTTGTAATTCAGTTCATGTGTAGCCAAGTTTCATTCCATGTATTAGTGATATCTTATGATGTTCCTTTTTCTGTGTGACTTATTTCACGTAGAATCATTGTACCTGAATCCACTCATTATGCCGCTAAGGGCCAGATGACATAGATTTCATTGCTGAGTGATTTTCCATTGTACGTATGTACCACAACTTCTTTATCCATTTTCGCTTTCTGGGATATTTAACTTGTACCGTAGACGAGGTTCTTGTAAACAGAGCCGACCCAAACTTTGGGGTGGCTGTGTGTTTTTGATTTTAACTTCCCTAAGCTATACGACCATAAGTGGAAGTGCCATAGGCTGTGTTGCTTTGTTTCCTACGTGTTTCAGGAAACACCATACACTTCTCCAGAGTGGCTGTTGGCAGTTCACATCCCGCCCATCAGCATAACAAGGCTCCCTGTTCTCCATGGCCTGTGCTGCCTTTCTGGATTTTACACTTTTTTCAGATGGCCCTTTTGACTGGGGGGCAGTGAGACTTCTTTGTAGTGCAGATTTCTTTAACATGCTTGCTTGGTTGGCCAAAAAGGGCGTATGCGTTTTTTCCTGAATATATTCAGGAAAAAACGCATACGCCCTTTTTGGCCAAGTGCATCATTGTCGACGTACTGCCTCTTTTCCTATGCTTTAAATGCAATTCCAGTCTACCCTCTGAAATCGTTTTCCTGCAATTTTGCCCCGCTTTCAAGTCCTCTTCACAGCCTTCCTTCAATATATTTTTGGATGATAGCTGTCACTTATAACTCTGCAGGTTTGTGAATTAGAGTGCCCCTGAGCTCCTTTCTTCAAATCGCTTTCTTTTGAGCTGGCCTCAAACCCGCAGGATTGCTTCAGGCCCTAATCTTGTTCCGGCACGGCATGCTGAGCGTTTGGTTAATTCCTCTTCCTGGTTGGAAATGAGCGTTAAATTTGCCCGTGCAGACACCTACAGCTAGTCTCTCATTGGTACTCCCTATTCCTGTTCATCTTGCGCAGAAATTGCAAACTGTGCCAAATAGGAGGTTAAAGGCACTGACTCTCCAAGTGGGGAGAGTGTTAGTAAAGGTTCTGGAATTGTGAACCCGAGTAAAAGGGGACAAAAACTGAGATGCATTTGAAAATGATTCCCGATCACACGGTGCACCATACTGTGGGCTTCCCATGCATGCTTTAGCTGAAGGAAGAATCGCTTAAACCTGGAGAGTTGGGACCCATGGAATGGGTACCATGTAGTATGACTTCAAATGGTCTGCATTTGCTCATCGAACCTCACCAATGCTATCAGCCCGAAGTGTCCAACCTTATGTCTCACTCAGCTCTGGGTTTAGATGAGGTAAATCCAGGTTGCATCACAAGCCCTGAATGAATTATTTAAGAATTGCTCTCTATTTCACTGTCATTGTGTTTCGTTTTTGTAATTCATTTTGATAATAGGATTTATCGGATTTTCTCTGCTGCCTTCATGCAGCTGTACACATGCTTGATTCTCTTATGGAGACATATAAATCCATGGGTTTGAAGATTCTTACTAGTCAGGTGTATTCCTAGGCGTTGAATATAGGGTGTTTAGCCCATTTCGTTAAGCAAGGGGTAGGTCTTGACTATTACATATTTGACGTATGGAATGGTATATGTGCTAATTTCTATCTCTGGTTTTATGCAGCACCCCAACTCACCTTTCCACTTAAGCAAACATAAGTTGGTTTTCTAAATTTGAGACCCTGTTCTGTTTTGTAATTCAGTTCATGTGTAGCCAAGATTACATTCGGTGTATTAGAGTTAACTTATGATGTTTCATTTTCTGTGTGACTTATTTCTCTTAGAATCATCGTACCTGAATCCACTCATTATGCCACGACGGGCCAGATGACATAGATTTCATTGGTGAGTGATATTCCATTGTACGTACGTACCACAACTTCTTTATCCATTTTTCGCTTTCTGGGATATTTAACTTGTACCGTAGACGAGGTTCTTGTAAACAGAGCCGTCTGAAACTTTGGGGTGGCTGTGTGTTTTTCATTTTAATTTCCCTAAGCTATAGGTCCATAATTGGAAGTGCCGTAGGCTCCGTTGCTTTGTTTTTTAGGTGTTTCAGGAAACACAATACACTTCTCCAGAGTGGCTGTTGGCAATTTACATCCCACCCATGAGCATAACAAGGCTCCCTGTTCTCCATGGCCTGTGCTGCCTTTCTGGATTTTACACTTTTTTCAGATGGCCCTTTTGAGTGGGGGGCAGTGAGACTTCATTGTAGTGCAGATTTCTTTAACATGCTTGCTTGGTTGGCCAAAAAGGGCGTATGCGTTTATTCCTGAATATATTCAGGAAAAAAACGCATACGCCCTTTTTGGCCAAGAGCATCATTGTTGACGTTCTGCCTCTTTTCCTATGCTTTAAATGCAATTCCAGTCTACCCCATGAAATCGTTTTCCTGAAATTCTGCCCCGCTTTCAAGTCCTCTTCGCAGCCTTCCTTCAATATATTTTTGGACGATAGCTGTCATTTACAACACTGCAGGTTTTGAATTACCGTGCCCCGGAGCTCCTTTCTTCAAATCGCTTTCTTGTGAGCTGGCCGCAAACCCTCAGGATTGCTTCAGGCCCTAATCTGGTTCCGGCACAGCATGCTGAGCCTTCGGTTAATTCCTCTTCCTGGTGGGAAATGAGCGTTAAATTTGCCCGTGCAGACACCTACAGCTAGTCTCTCATTGGTTCTCCCTATTCCTGTTCATCTTGCGCAGAAATTGCAAACTGTGCCAAACAGGAGGTTAAAGGCACTGACTCTCCAAGTAGGGAGAGTGTTAGTAAAGGGTCTGGAATTGTGAACCCGAGTAAAAGGGGACGAAAACTGAGATGCATTTGAAAACGTTTCCCGGTCACACGGTGCACCATACTGTGGGTTTCCCATGCATGTTTTAGCTGAAGGAAGAATCGCTTAAACCTGGAGAGTTGGGACCCATGGAATGGGTACCATGCAGTATGACTTCAAATGGTCTGCATTTGCTCATCGAACCTCACCAATGCTATCAGCCCGAAGTGTCCAACTTTATGTCTCACTCAGCTCTGGGTGTAGATGAGGTAAATCCAGGTTGCATCACAAGCCCTGAATGAATTATTTAAGAATTGCTCTCTATTTCACTGTCATTGTGTTTTGTTTTTGTAATTCATTTTGATAATAGGATTTATCGGATTTTCTCTGCTGCATTCATGCAGCTGTACACACGCTTGATTCTCTTATGGAGACATATAAATCCATGGGTTTGAAGATTCTTACTAGTCAGGTGTATTCCTAGGCGTTGAATATAGGGTGTTTAGCCCATTTCGTTGAGCAAGGGGTAGGTCTTGACTATTACATATTTGGCGTATGGAATGGTATCTGTGCTAATTTCTATCTCTGTTTTTATGCAGCACCCCAACTCACCTTTCCCCTTAAGCAAACATAAGTTGGTTTTCTAAATTTGAGACCCTGTTCTGTTTTGTAATTCAGTTCATGTGTAGCGAAGATTACATTCGGTGTGTTAGTGATATCTTATGATGTTTCATTTTCTGTGTGACTTATTTCACTTAGAATCATCGTACCTGAACCCACTCATTACGCCACGACGGGCCAGATGACATAGCTTTCCTTGGTGACTGATATTCCATTGTACGTACGTACCACAACTTCTTTATCCATTTTTCGCTTTCTGGGATATTTAACTTGTACCGTAGACGAGGTTCTTGTAAACAGAGCCGTCTGAAACTTTGCGGTGGCTGTGTGTTTTTGATTTTAATTTCCCTAAGCTATAGGAGCATAAGTGGAAGTGCCGTAGGCTCCGTTGCTTTGTTTTTTAGGTGTTTCAGGATACACAATACACATCTCCAGAGTGGTTGTTGGCAATTTACATCCCACCCATCAGCATAACAAGGCTCCCTGTTCTCCATGGCCTGTGCTGCATTTCTGGATTTTACACTTTTTTCAGATGGCCCTTTTGACCGGGGGGCAGTGAGACTTCATTGTAGTGCAGATTTCTTTAACATGCTTGCTTGGTTGGCCAAAAAGGGCGTATGCATTTTTTCCTGAATATATTCAGGAAAAAACGCATACGCCCTTTTTGGCCAAGTGCATCATTGTCGACGTTCTGCCTCTTTTCCTATGCTTTAAATGCAATTCCAGTCTACCCCATGAAATCGTTTTCCTGAAATTCTGCCCCGCTTTCAAGTCCTCTGCGCAGCCTTCCTTCAATATATTTTTGGACGATAGCTGTCATTTATAACTCTGCAGGTTTGTGAATTACAGTGCCCCTGAGCTCCTTTCTTCAAATTGCTTTCTTGTGAGCTGGCCGCAAACCCGCAGGATTGCTTCAGGCCCTAATCTGGTTCCGGCACGGCATGCTGAGCGTTTGGTTAAATCCTCTTCCTGGTTGGAAATGAGCGTTAAATTAGCCCCTGCAGACACCTACAGCTAGTCACTCATTGGTTCTCCCTATTCCTGTTCATCTTGCGCAGAAATTGCAAACTGTGCGAAACAGGAGGTTAAAGGCACTGACTCTCCAAGTGTGGAGAGTGTTAGTAAAGGGTCTGGAATTGTGAACCCGAGTAAAAGAGGACAAAAACTGAGATGCATTTGAAAACGTTTCCCGGTCACATGGTGCACCATACTGTGGGTTTCCCATGCATGGTTTAGCTGAAGGAAGAATCGCTTAAACCTGGAGAGTTGGGACCCATGGAATGTGTACCATGTATTATGACTTCAAAAGGTCTGCATTTGCTCATCGAACCTCACCGATGCTATCAGCCCGAAGGGTCCAACCTTATGTCTCACTCAGCTCTGGGTGTAGATGTGGTAAATCCAGGTTGCATCACAAGCCCTGAATGAATTATTTAAGAATTGCTCTCTATTTCACTGTCCTTGGGTTTTGTTTGTGTAATTCATTTTGATAATGGGATTTATCGGATTTTCTCTGCTGCATTCATGCCGCTGTACACACGCTTCATTCTCTTACGGAGACATATAAATCCATGGGTTTGAAGATTCTTACTAGTCAGGTGTATTCCTAGGCGTTGAATATGGGGTGTTTAGTCCATTTCATTGAGCAAGGGGTAGGTCTTGACTATTACATATTTGGCTTATGGAAAGGTATCTGTGCTAATTTCTATCTCTGGTTTTATGCAGCACCCCAACTCACCTTTCCCCTTAAGCAAGCATAAGTTGGTTTTCTAAATTTGAGACCCTGTTCTGTTTTGTAATTCAGTTCATGTGTAGCCAAGTTTACATTCCGTGTATTAGAGATATCTTATGATGTTTCATTTTCTGTGTGACTTATTTCACTTAGAATCATCGTACCTGAATCCACTCATTATGCCGCGACGGGCCTGATGACATAGATTTCATTGCTGAGTGATATTCCACTGTACGTACGTACCACAACTTCTTTATCCATTTTTCACATTCTGGGATATTTAACTTGTACCGTAGACGAGGTTCTTGTAAACAGAGCCGTCCGACACTTTGGGGTGGCTGTGTGTTTTTGATTTTAATTTCCCTAAGCTATAGGACCATAAGGGGAAGTGCCGTAGGCTCCGTAGCTTTGTTTTTTCGGTGTTCCGGGAAACACCATACACTTCTCCAGAGTGGCTGTTGGCAATTCACATCCCACGCATCAGCATAACAAGGCTCCCTGTTCTCCATGGCCTGTGCTGCTTTCTGGATTTTACACTTTTTTCAGATGGCCCTTTTGACCGGGGGGCAGTGAGACTTCATTGTAGTGCAGATTTCTTTAACATGCTTGCTTGGTTGGCCTAAAAGGGCGTGTGCGTTTTTTCCTGAATATATTCAGGAAAAAACGCATACGCCCTTTTTGGCCAAGAGCATCATTGTTGACGTTCTGCCTCTTTTCCTATGCTTTAAATGCAATTCCCGTCTACCCCCTGAAATCGTTTTCCTGCAATTCTGCCCCACTTACAAGTCGTCTTCGCAGCCTTCCTTCAATATATTTTTGGACGATAGCTGTCATTTATAACTCTGCAGGTTTGTGAGTTACAGTGTCCCTGAGCTCATTTCTTCAACTCGCTATCTTGTGAGCTGGCCGCAAACCCACAGGATTGCCTCAGGCCCTAATCTGGTTCCGGCACGGCATGCTGAGCCTTTGGTTAATTCCTCTTCCTGCTGGGAAATGAGCGTTAAATTTACCCGTGCAGACACCTAGAGCTAGTCTCTCATTGGTTCTCCCTATTCCTTTTCATCTTGCGCAGAAATTGCAAACTGTGCCCAACAGGAGGTTAAAGGCACTGACTCTCCAAGTGGGGAGAGTGTTCGTAAAAGGTCTGGAATGGTGAACCCGAGTAAAAGGGGACGAAAACTGAGATGCATTTGAAAACGTTTGCCAGTCACACGGTGCACCATACTGTGGGTTTCCCATGCATGTTCTAGCTGAAGGAAGAATCCCTTAAACTTGGAGAGTTGGGACCCATGGAATGGGTACCATGCTGTATGACTTCAAAGGGTCTGCATTTGCTCATCGAACCTCACCAATGCTATCAGCCCGAAGTGCCCAACCTTATGTCTCACTCAGCTCTGGGTGTAGATGTGGTAAATCCAGGTTGCATCACAAGCCCTGAATGAATTATTTAAGAATTGTTCTCTATTTCACTGTCCTTGGGTTTTGTTTGTGTAATTCATTTTGATAATGGGATTTATCGGATTTTCTCTGCTGCATTCATGCCGCTGTACACACGCTTCATTCTCTTACGGAGACATATAAATCCATGGGTTTGAAGATTCTTACTAGTCAGGTGTATTCCTAGGCGTTGAATATGGGGTGTTTAGTCCATTTCGTTGACCAAGGGGTAGGTCTTGACTATTACATATTTGGCTTATGGAAAGGTATCTGTGCTAATTTCTATCTCTGGTTTTATGCAGCACCCCAACTCACCTTTCCCCTTAAGCAAGCATAAGTTGGTTTTCTAAATTTGAGACCCTGTTCTGTTTTGTAATTCAGTTCATGTGTAGCCAAGTTTACATTCCGTGTATTAGTGATATCTTATGATGTTTCATTTTCTGTGTGACTTATTTCACTTAGAATCATCGTACCTGAATCCACTCATTATGCCGCGACGGGCCTGATGACATAGATTTCATTGCTGTGTGATATTCCACTGTACGTACGTACCACAACTTCTTTATCCATTTTTCACATTCTGGGATATTTAACATGTACCGTAGACGAGGTTCTTGTAAACAGAGCCGTCCGACACTTTGGGGTGGCTGTGTGTTTTTGATTTTAATTTCCCTAAGCTATAGGACCATAAGTGGAAGTGCCGTAGGCTCCGTAGCTTTGTTTTTTCGGTGTTCCGGGAAACACCATACACTTCTCCAGAGTGGCTGTTGGCAATTTACATCCCGCCCATCAGCATAACAAGGCTCCCTGTTCTCCATGGCCTGTGCTGCCTTTCTGGATTTTACACTTTTTTCAGATGGCCCTTTTGACCGGGGGGCAGTGAGACTTCATTGTAGTGCAGATTTCTTTAACATGCTTGCTTGGTTGGCCAAAAAGGGCGTATGCGTTTATTCCTGAATATATTCAGGAAAAAAACGCATACGCCCTTTTTGGCCAAGAGCATCATTGTTGACGTTCTGCCTCTTTTCCTATGCTTTAAATGCAATTCCCGTCTACCCCCTGAAATCGTTTTCCTGCAAATCTGTCCCGCTTACAAGTCGTCTTTGCAGACCTCCTTCAATATATTTTTGGACGATAGCTGTCATTTATTACTCTGCAGGTTTGTGAGTTACAGTGCCCCTGAGCTCCTTTCTTCAACTCGCTATCTTGTGAGCTGGCTGCAAACCCACAGGATTGCCTCAGGCCCTAATCTGGTTCCGGCACGGCATGCTGAGCCTTTGGTTAATTCCTCTTCCTGGTGGGAAATGAGCATTAAATTTTCCCGTGCAGACACCTAGAGCTAGTCTCTCATTCGTTCTCCCTATTCCTTTTCATCTTGCGCAGAAATTGCAAACTGTGCCCAACAGGAGGTTAAAGGCACTGACTCTCCAAGTGGGGAGAGTGTTCGTAAAGGGTCTAGAATGGTGAACCCGAGTAAAAGGGGACGAAAACTGAGATGCATTTGAAAACGTTTGCCAGTCACACGTTGCACCATACTGTGCGTTTCCCATGCATGTTTTAGCTGAAGGAAGAATCCTTTAAACTTGGAGAGTTGGGACCCATGGAATGGGTACCATGCTGTATGACTTCAAAGGGTCTGCATTTGCTCATCGAACCTCACCAATGCTATCAGCCCGAAGTGCCCAACCTTATGTCTCAATCAGCTCTGGGTTTAGATGAGGTAAATCCAGGTTGCACCACAAGCCCTGAATGAATTATTTAAGAATTGCTCTCTATTTCACTGTCATTGTGTTTTGTTTGTGTAATTCATTTTGATAATGGGATTTATCGGATTTTCTCTGCTGCCTTCATGCAGCTGTACACATGTTTGATTCTCTTATGGAGACATATAAATCCATGGGTTTGAAAATTCTTTCTAGTCAGGTGTATTCCTAGGCGTTGAATATAGGGTGTTTAGCCCATTTCGTTGAGCAAGGGGTAGGTGTTGACTATTACATATTTGACGTATGGAATGGTATCTGTGCTAATTTCTATCTCTGGTTTTATGCAGCACCCCAACTCACCTTTCCCCTTAAGCAAACATAAGTTGGTTTTCTAAATTTGAGACCCTGTTCTGTTTTGTAATTCAGTTCATGTGTAGCCAAGATTACATTCCGTGTATTAGTGATATCTTATGATGTTTCATTTTCTGTGTGACTTATTTCACTTAGAATCATCGTACCTGAATCCACTCATTATGCCACGATGGTCCAGATGACATAGATTTCATTCGTGAGTGATATTCAATTGTACGTACGTACCACAACTTCTTTATCCATTTTTCGCTTTCTGGGATATTTAACTTGTACCGTAGACGAGGTTCTTGTAAACAGAGCCGTCTGAAACTTTGCGGTGGCTGTGTGTTTTTGATTTTAATTTCCCTAAGCTATAGGAGCATAAGTGGAAGTGCCGTAGGCTCCGTTGCTTTGTTTTTTAGGTGTTTCAGGATACACAATACACATCTCCAGAGTGGTTGTTGGCAATTTACATCCCACCCATCAGCATAACAAGGCTCCCTGTTCTCCATGGCCTGTGCTGCATTTCTGGATTTTACACTTTTTTCAGATGGCCCTTTTGACCGGGGGGCAGTGAGACTTCATTGTAGTGCAGATTTCTTTAACATGCTTGCTTGGTTGGCCAAAAAGGGCGTATGCGTTTTTTCCTGAATATATTCAGGAAAAAACGCATACGCCCTTTTTGGCCAAGTGCATCATTGTCGACGTTCTGCCTCTTTTCCTATGCTTTAAATGCAATTCCAGTCTACCCCATGAAATCGTTTTCCTGAAATTCTGCCCCGCTTTCAAGTCCTCTGCGCAGCCTTCCTTCAATATATTTTTGGACGATAGCTGTCATTTATAACTCTGCAGGTTTGTGAATTACAGTGCCCCTGAGCTCCTTTCTTCAAATTGCTTTCTTGTGAGCTGGCCGCAAACCCGCAGGATTGCTTCAGGCCCTAATCTGGTTCCGGCACGGCATGCTGAGCGTTTGGTTAAATCCTCTTCCTGGTTGGAAATGAGCGTTAAATTAGCCCCTGCAGACACCTACAGCTAGTCACTCATTGGTTCTCCCTATTCCTGTTCATCTTGCGCAGAAATTGCAAACTGTGCGAAACAGGAGGTTAAAGGCACTGACTCTCCAAGTGTGGAGAGTGTTCGTAAAAGGTCTGGAATGGTGAACCCGAGTAAAAGGGGACGAAAACTGAGATGCATTTGAAAACGTTTGCCAGTCACACGGTGCACCATACTGTGGGTTTCCCATGCATGTTCTAGCTGAAGGAAGAATCCCTTAAACTTGGAGAGTTGGGACCCATGGAATGGGTACCATGCTGTATGACTTCAAAGGGTCTGCATTTGCTCATCGAACCTCACCAATGCTATCAGCCCGAAGTGCCCAACCTTATGTCTCACTCAGCTCTGGGTGTAGATGTGGTAAATCCAGGTTGCATCACAAGCCCTGAATGAATTATTTAAGAATTGTTCTCTATTTCACTGTCCTTGGGTTTTGTTTGTGTAATTCATTTTGATAATGGGATTTATCGGATTTTCTCTGATGCATTCATGCCGCTGTACACACGCTTCATTCTCTAACGGACACATATAAATCCATGGGTTTGAAGATTCTTACTAGTCAGGTGTATTCCTAGGCGTTGAATATGGGGTGTTTAGTCCATTTCGTTGACCAAGGGGTAGGTCTTGACTATTACATATTTGGCTTATGGAAAGGTATCTGTGCTAATTTCTATCTCTGGTTTTATGCAGCACCCCAACTCACCTTTCCCCTTAAGCAAGCATAAGTTGGTTTTCTAAATTTGAGACCCTGTTCTGTTTTGTAATTCAGTTCATGTGTAGCCAAGTTTACATTCCGTGTATTAGTGATATCTTATGATGTTTCATTTTCTGTGTGACTTATTTCACTTAGAATCATCGTACCTGAATCCACTCATTATGCCGCGACGGGCCTGATGACATAGATTTCATTGCTGTGTGATATTCCACTGTACGTACGTACCACAACTTCTTTATCCATTTTTCACATTCTGGGATATTTAACATGTACCGTAGACGAGGTTCTTGTAAACAGAGCCGTCCGACACTTTGGGGTGGCTGTGTGTTTTTGATTTTAATTTCCCTAAGCTATAGGACCATAAGTGGAAGTGCCGTAGGCTCCGTAGCTTTGTTTTTTCGGTGTTCCGGGAAACACCATACACTTCTCCAGAGTGGCTGTTGGCAATTTACATCCCGCCCATCAGCATAACAAGGCTCCCTGTTCTCCATGGCCTGTGCTGCCTTTCTGGATTTTACACTTTTTTCAGATGGCCCTTTTGACCGGGGGGCAGTGAGACTTCATTGTAGTGCAGATTTCTTTAACATGCTTGCTTGGTTGGCCAAAAAGGGCGTATGCGTTTATTCCTGAATATATTCAGGAAAAAACGCATACGCCCTTTTTGGCCAAGAGCATCATTGTTGACGTTCTGCCTCTTTTCCTATGCTTTAAATGCAATTCCCGTCTACCCCCTGAAATCGTTTTCCTGCAAATCTGTCCCGCTTACAAGTCGTCTTTGCAGCCCTCCTTCAATATATTTTTGGACGATAGCTGTCATTTATTACTCTGCAGGTTTGTGAGTTACAGTGCCCCTGAGCTCCTTTCTTCAACTCGCTATCTTGTGATCTGGCTGCAAACCCGCACGATTGTCAGGCCCTAATCTGGTTCCGGCACGGCATGCTGAGCCTTTGGTTAATTCCTCTTCCTGGTGGGAAATGAGCGTTAAATTTGCCCGTGCAGACACCTAGAGCTAGTCTCTCATTCGTTCTCCCTATTCCTTTTCATCTTGCGCAGAAATTGCAAACTGTGCCCAACAGGAGGTTAAAGGCACTGACTCTCCAAGTGGGGAGAGTGTTCGTAAAGGGTCTAGAATGGTGAACCCGAGTAAAAGGGGACGAAAACTGAGATGCATTTGAAAACGTTTGCCAGTCACACGGTGCACCATACTGTGGGTTTCCCATGCATGTTTTAGCTGAAGGAAGAATCCTTTAAACTTGGAGAGTTGGGACCCATGGAATGGGTACCATGCTGTATGACTTCAAAGGGTCTGCATTTGCTCATCGAACCTCACCAATGCTATCAGCCCGAAGTGCCCAACCTTATGTCTCAATCAGCTCTGGGTTTAGATGAGGTAAATCCAGGTTGCACCACAAGCCCTGAATGAATTATTTAAGAATTGCTCTCTATTTCACTGTCATTGTGTTTTGTTTGTGTAATTCATTTTGATAATGGGATTTATCGGATTTTCTCTGCTGCCTTCATGCAGCTGTACACATGTTTGATTCTCTTATGGAGACATATAAATCCATGGGTTTGAAAATTCTTTCTAGTCAGGTGTATTCCTAGGCGTTGAATATAGGGTGTTTAGCCCATTTCGTTGAGCAAGGGGTAGGTGTTGACTATTACATATTTGACGTATGGAATGGTATCTGTGCTAATTTCTATCTCTGGTTTTATGCAGCACCCCAACTCACCTTTCCCCTTAAGCAAACATAAGTTGGTTTTCTAAATTTGAGACCCTGTTCTGTTTTGTAATTCAGTTCATGTGTAGCCAAGATTACATTCCGTGTATTAGTGATATCTTATGATGTTTCATTTTCTGTGTGACTTATTTCACTTAGAATCATCGTACCTGAATCCACTCATTATGCCACGATGGTCCAGATGACATAGATTTCATTCGTGAGTGATATTCAATTGTACGTACGTACCACAACTTCTTTATCCATTTTTCGCTTTCTGGGATATTTAACTTGTACCGTAGACGAGGTTCTTGTAAACAGAGCCGTCTGAAACTTTGCGGTGGCTGTGTGTTTTTGATTTTAATTTCCCTAAGCTATAGGAGCATAAGTGGAAGTGCCGTAGGCTCCGTTGCTTTGTTTTTTAGGTGTTTCAGGATACACAATACACATCTCCAGAGTGGTTGTTGGCAATTTACATCCCACCCATCAGCATAACAAGGCTCCCTGTTCTCCATGGCCTGTGCTGCATTTCTGGATTTTACACTTTTTTCAGATGGCCCTTTTGACCGGGGGGCAGTGAGACTTCATTGTAGTGCAGATTTCTTTAACATGCTTGCTTGGTTGGCCAAAAAGGGCGTATGCGTTTTTTCCTGAATATATTCAGGAAAAAACGCATACGCCCTTTTTGGCCAAGTGCATCATTGTCGACGTTCTGCCTCTTTTCCTATGCTTTAAATGCAATTCCAGTCTACCCCATGAAATCGTTTTCCTGAAATTCTGCCCCGCTTTCAAGTCCTCTGCGCAGCCTTCCTTCAATATATTTTTGGACGATAGCTGTCATTTATAACTCTGCAGGTTTGTGAATTACAGTGCCCCTGAGCTCCTTTCTTCAAATTGCTTTCTTGTGAGCTGGCCGCAAACCCGCAGGATTGCTTCAGGCCCTAATCTGGTTCCGGCACGGCATGCTGAGCGTTTGGTTAAATCCTCTTCCTGGTTGGAAATGAGCGTTAAATTAGCCCCTGCAGACACCTACAGCTAGTCACTCATTGGTTCTCCCTATTCCTGTTCATCTTGCGCAGAAATTGCAAACTGTGCGAAACAGGAGGTTAAAGGCACTGACTCTCCAAGTGTGGAGAGTGTTCGTAAAAGGTCTGGAATGGTGAACCCGAGTAAAAGGGGACGAAAACTGAGATGCATTTGAAAACGTTTGCCAGTCACACGGTGCACCATACTGTGGGTTTCCCATGCATGTTCTAGCTGAAGGAAGAATCCCTTAAACTTGGAGAGTTGGGACCCATGGAATGGGTACCATGCTGTATGACTTCAAAGGGTCTGCATTTGCTCATCGAACCTCACCAATGCTATCAGCCCGAAGTGCCCAACCTTATGTCTCACTCAGCTCTGGGTGTAGATGTGGTAAATCCAGGTTGCATCACAAGCCCTGAATGAATTATTTAAGAATTGTTCTCTATTTCACTGTCCTTGGGTTTTGTTTGTGTAATTCATTTTGATAATGGGATTTATCGGATTTTCTCTGCTGCATTCATGCCGCTGTACACACGCTTCATTCTCTAACGGAGACATATAAATCCATGGGTTTGAAGATTCTTACTAGTCAGGTGTATTCCTAGGCGTTGAATATGGGGTGTTTAGTCCATTTCGTTGACCAAGGGGTAGGTCTTGACTATTACATATTTGGCTTATGGAAAGGTATCTGTGCTAATTTCTATCTCTGGTTTTATGCAGCACCCCAACTCACCTTTCCCCTTAAGCAAGCATAAGTTGGTTTTCTAAATTTGAGACCCTGTTCTGTTTTGTAATTCAGTTCATGTGTAGCCAAGTTTACATTCCGTGTATTAGTGATATCTTATGATGTTTCATTTTCTGTGTGACTTATTTCACTTAGAATCATCGTACCTGAATCCACTCATTATGCCGCGACGGGCCTGATGACATAGATTTCATTGCTGTGTGATATTCCACTGTACGTACGTACCACAACTTCTTTATCCATTTTTCACATTCTGGGATATTTAACATGTACCGTAGACGAGGTTCTTGTAAACAGAGCCGTCCGACACTTTGGGGTGGCTGTGTGTTTTTGATTTTAATTTCCCTAAGCTATAGGACCATAAGTGGAAGTGCCGTAGGCTCCGTAGCTTTGTTTTTTCGGTGTTCCGGGAAACACCATACACTTCTCCAGAGTGGCTGTTGGCAATTTACATCCCGCCCATCAGCATAACAAGGCTCCCTGTTCTCCATGGCCTGTGCTGCCTTTCTGGATTTTACACTTTTTTCAGATGGCCCTTTTGACCGGGGGGCAGTGAGACTTCATTGTAGTGCAGATTTCTTTAACATGCTTGCTTGGTTGGCCAAAAAGGGCGTATGCGTTTATTCCTGAATATATTCAGGAAAAAAACGCATACGCCCTTTTTGGCCAAGAGCATCATTGTTGACGTTCTGCCTCTTTTCCTATGCTTTAAATGCAATTCCCGTCTACCCCCTGAAATCGTTTTCCTGCAAATCTGTCCCGCTTACAAGTCGTCTTTGCAGACCTCCTTCAATATATTTTTGGACGATAGCTGTCATTTATTACTCTGCAGGTTTGTGAGTTACAGTGCCCCTGAGCTCCTTTCTTCAACTCGCTATCTTGTGATCTGGCTGCAAACCCGCACGATTGTCAGGCCCTAATCTGGTTCCGGCACGGCATGCTGAGCCTTTGGTTAATTCCTCTTCCTGGTGGGAAATGAGCGTTAAATTTGCCCGTGCAGACACCTAGAGCTAGTCTCTCATTCGTTCTCCCTATTCCTTTTCATCTTGCGCAGAAATTGCAAACTGTGCCCAACAGGAGGTTAAAGGAACTGACTCTCCAAGTGGGGAGAGTGTTCGTAAAGGGTCTGGAATGGTGAACCCGAGTAAAAGGGGACGAAAACTGAGATGCATTTGAAAACGTTTGTCGGTCACACGGTGCACCATACTGTGGGTTTCCCATGCATGTTTTAGCTGAAGGAAGAATCCCTTAAATCTGGAGAGGTGGGAACCATGGAATGGGTACCATGCAGTATGACTTCAAAGGGTCTGCATTTGCTCATCGAACCTCAACAATGCTATCAGCCCGAAGTGCCCAACCTTATGTCTCACTCAGCTCTGGGTGTAGATGTGGTAAATCCAGGTTGCATCACAAGCCCTGAATGAATTATTTAAGAATTGCTCTCTATTTCACTGTCCTTGGGTTTTGTTTGTGTAATTCATTTTGATAATGGGATTTATCGGATTTTCTCTGCTGCGTTCATGCCGCTGTACACACGCTTCATTCTCTTACGGAGACATATAAATCCATCGGTTTGAAGATTCTTACTAGTCAGGTGTATTACTAGGCGTTGAATATGGGGTGTTTAGTCCATTTCGTTGAGCAAGGGGTAGGTCTGGGCTATTACATATTTGGCTTATGGAAAGGTATCTGTGCTAATTTCTATCTCTGGTTTTATGCAGCACCCCAACTCACCTTTCCCCTTAAGCAAGCATAAGTTTGTTTTCTAAATTTGAGACCCTGTTCTGTTTTATAATTCAGTTCATGTGTAGCAAAGTTTACATTCCGTGTATTAGTGATATCTTATGATGTTTCATTTTCTGTGTGACTTATTTCCCTTAGAATCATCGTACCTGAATCCACTCATTATGCCGCGATGGGCCTGATGACATAGCTTTCATTGCTGAGTGATTTTCCATTGTACGTACGTACCACAACTTCTTTATCCATTTTTCACATTCTGGGATATTTAACTTGTACCGTAGACGAGGTTCTTGTAAACAGAGCCGTCCGACACTTTGGGGTGGCTGTGTGTTTTTGATTTTAATTTCCCTAAGCTATAGGACCATAAGTGGAAGTGCCGTAGGCTCCGTTGCTTTGTTTTTCAGGGGTTTCAGGAAACACCATACACTTCTCCAGAGTGGCTGTTGGCAATTTACATCCCGACCATCAGCATAACAAGGCTCCCTGTTCTCCTTGGCCTGTCCTGTCTTTGTGGATTTTACACTTGTTTCACATGTCCCTTTTGACCGGGGGGCAGTGAGACTTCATTGTAGTGCAGATTTCTTTAACATGCTTGCTTGGTTGGCCAAAAAGCGCATATGCTTTTTTTCCTCAATAAATTCAGGAAAAAACGCATACACCCTTTTTGGCCAAGAGCATCATTGTCGACGTTCTGCCTCTTTTCCTATGCTTTAAATGCAATTCCCGTCTACCCCCTGAAATCGTTTTCCTGCAATTCTGCCCCAATTACAAGTTGTCTTCGCAGCCTTCCTTCAATATATTTTTGGATGATAGCTGTCATTTATAACTCTGCATGTTTGTGAGTTACAGTGCCCCTGAGCTCCTTTCTTCAACTCGCAACTTGTGAGCTGGGCGCAAACCCGCAGGATTGATTCAGGCCCTAATCTGGTTCCGGCACGGCATGCTGATCCTTTGGTTAATTCCTCTTCCTGGTGGGAAATGAGCATTAAATTTGCCCGTGCAGACACTTACTGCTAGTCTCTCATTGGTTCTCCCTATTCCTGTTCATCTTGCGCAGAAATTGCAAACTGTGCCAAACAGGAGGTTAAAGGCACTGACTCTCCAAGTGGGGAGAGTGTTAGTAAACGTTCTGGAATGGTGAACCTGAGTTAAAGGGGACGAAAACTGAGATGCATTTGAAAACCTTTCCTGGTCACACGGTGCACCATACTGTGGGTTTCCCATGCATGTTTTAGCTGAAGAAAGAATCCCTTAATCCTGGAGAGTTGGGACCCATGGAATGGGTACCATGCTGTATGACTTCAAAGGGTCTGCATTTGCTCATCGAACCTCAACAATGCTATCAGCCCGAAGTGCCCAACCTTATGTCTCACTCAGCTCTGGGTGTAGATGTGGTAAATCCAGGTTGCATCACAAGCCCTGAATGAATTATTTAAGAATTGCTCTCTATTTCACTCTCATTGTGTTTTGTTTTTGTAATTTATTTTCATAATGGGATTTATCGCATTTTCACTGCTGTGTTCATGCCGCTGTACTCACGCTTGATTCTCTTACGGACACATATAAATCCATGAGTTTGAAGATTCTTACTAGTCAGGTGTATTCGTAGGTGTTGAATATGGCGTGTTGAGTCCATTTCGTTGACCAGGGAGTAGGTTTTTTCTATTACATATTTGGCTTATCGAACGGTATCTGTGCTAATTTCAATCTCTGGTTTTATGCAGCTCCCCAACTCTCCTTTTTCCTTAAGCAAACATAAGTTGGTCTTCTAAATTTGAGACCCCATTCTGTTTTGTAATTCAGGTACTTTGTAGCCACGTTTACATTCCATGTATTAGTAATATCGTATGTCTTTTTCTTTTTGAATTATGTGACTTTGAATGATCATACGTAACTACTCTGGGGTTGTTACAACTGGCCATATTTCACTGATTTTCAGGCTGAGTAATATTCCACTCTACATAAGTGCCACACCTCTATCCATTTTTTCCCTCCAGAGACATATAAATTATATCCTAGTCGAGGATCTTTGAAACAGAGAGGCGGTAAACATTGGGGTGCCTGTGTCCTCTCCATTTTTGTCTTTCCCAAGATATACGTCCATGAGTGCAAGTGCCCTGTGCTCTGTAGCTCATTTTTTAGATGCTTTAGTAAACACAATACACTTCTCAAGAGTGACCATTGGCAATATACATTTCCACTATAAGCCTCACAGGGCTCCCTTTTCTCCTTGCCCTGTCCTGCATTTCTGGTGTTTACACTTTATGAGGAAGGCTCTTCTGACTGATGCGAAGTGATATGTTTTGTAGTACTGATTTCCAGTGCCCACCTGTTTGGTTGGCTAAAAAAGTGTATGCCGTTTTCTTGAATATATACAGAAAAAGACGCATACACCCTTTTTGGCCAACTGCAATGTTGGCAATGTTCAGCCCCTTTTCTTGTGCTTAATGGCGAGTCCTTTCTACCTCTTCCAATCCCTTTCCTGCCATTCTCCGTTGCTTACAAGTCCTTTTCTCTGACTTTCCTCAAGACATTTTTCAGTGAGAGATATTTTCAACTCTGCAGTTTCATGAATTTTAGCGGCCCTGAGTTCCATTTTTCAACTTGTGTTTATGGGAACTGGCCACAAAGCAGCGGGATTTCCTCAAGCCCTATTCTGTTTCCATGGGCAACCCTAGCTTTTAGTCAATTCGTCTTCCTGATTGGAAATTAGAGTGACATGTGCCTGTCCGAACACCTAGGACTTGTCTCTCATTGTTCCTCCTCCTTCTGCTTCATTCTCTGGACAAATTCCAAACTGTATGCAACAGGATGTTGACAGTGCTGACATCTCCAAGTGGGAAGACTGTTCGTAAAGACGCTGGAGGGGTGAACCCGAGCACCAGGAGATGAGGAGATGAGATGCCTTTTCCAAACTCTTCCCGATCAGACGGTATACCATCTTCTGGGTGTGACAGGCATATTTTAGCTGTAGGAAGTGTCCCATTCATGTGAGGAGAACACCAGGGCTTTTTCAAAATCACTGTCTCTCCACAACCCAAACTGGGGAATTTTTTAAGCTACGGCTACACATATGTTCATTAAGGGCCTTGGGAAGTAGGCAGAGTCCAAACTTTAGATGATTGAAGTCTTCAGGGTCAGAAGCACTCACCACCGGCTTCCGTTAGGTTCCATTTTAACTGTCATTAATAGATGATGTCAATAAAAATATCTATTCTTTTTTCAGATTATTTCCCCTTATAGGTTATTGCAAAATATTGAGTGTAGTTCCCTGTGCTGTACAGTAGTTCCTTGTTGATGATCGATTTTATACATAGCAGTGTGTATGTGTTAATCCCAAACTGTTAATTTATCCCTCCTCCCACCTTTCCCCTTTGGTAATAATAAATTATAAGATTTTATACTTCTCAGAAATGGGGGAGCTGAAAGAGAGGTATCATTTTCAATGGAAAAGCATTTAAAACAAGATTGAAGCTTTAACCAAGATTATTAGATGTACATCCTTGGAAAGAAATCACTTCGTTTCTCTAGTATTGACCTGACAAATAAGACAAACCTTTCACTGAACTTGCTTATAATAAAGTGATGGAAATATCAAATGGAAGTGTTAGAAACATCTTATTTTACCCGAGCCTTATACACTGTTCTATGTTAATTACAGTTTGGCTCACACATCTGTTCATTGAAGTTACAATGTTCTCAATTTCTGTTACTGATCCTCCAGAGTGGACCCCAACAAGTGTCCCCCTGCCCAGTGTCATTGGAGCCAACAGATCGAGACTGAGTTTGGTTCAGAAGCAAAGGAAACTTTATATTTTGATCAGAGAATGCAGAGGTGAGAGCATGTGCTACCCCGTGGGCTGTGGGCTGGGCTGCTGTGTAGAGATCCTGTCAGAGTCAGTGGGAGGGAGGGGGCGGAGCTCTCGAGGGCCCGGTTGGCTGCAGCTCAGGCTCTATATCGCGGAGTCTGCACTGTGCTCCAGGAGCTGAAGTGTCGACCCAGCCATTCTGCACTAGGAAATCTGGTCTGAAGTGCCGGCTGTTGAACCTCTGTATGCGGGACCCTAGGAGCACGTGAAATTAGACAAAGCACAAAGGATAAAAAAGGTTAGACTTTATTTTATTGCCCAGATTCTATTTTTATCTCCCAGGGATTTTTAAGGGGCTTTGCCTGGGACAAACCCCTCTTCTGCATTTTGTCCCCTTCCTCATTCTTAGAGTGCTGAGGGTGCAGACCCTTCATCTGTAACTGCTGAGTGCTGAGTTAGGAGCCCTCATACCTGTGGGAGAGGGTCTGAACTTCTCCCCAGCAGCCTCCAGGTGACGTTGTTTGTCCGCAGGCCTCCTGCCTCCCTGCTCCTCCGCCTGAGCACAAGTATTGGTAGTGTTATAGATTCTAATGACCTTTAAGGGTCCAGGAAGGAGATGTGCAGTGACGCTGTGAGGTCCAGTTTCACCCCGCCCCACATTTGTTCGGCCACCTTAGGCTGACCGTTTCTGCCAGCCTAGATGCTCTGACCAGTAGTCTGTGCTTTCTTCAGTTAGGCCCCTGAATTAACGTAAAAACAGCACCAGGTGTCAGCACCCTGACTGCTCAACTCCCAGACAGTCCAGGGTCAGTGGTGATGAAGGACCATGATGGCCACTGAGTCAACAGCCTTTTGAAGTAAACAGGAGTCCAGCCGGTCTTATTGGCCACCATCATCACAGTGTCTGTAGGCTTTTCTATGGTGACAGCATGATATACTGTTCCCCTGCCAAGATTATTACCTCCCCTCTGGGTGCAGTAAGTCCTGCAAGCAGTAGTCTACTCTTTTGGGACACACTCTTGTTGTTTTATGAGAGAAACTCCAGGTCAAGTGATGGTCACACGAGTCGTCATGGTGCCCCTTTGCCCCAGTTATCTCTCTGGAGGTTGGAGTTGGAGGACCTCCTCACTCAAGGTCAGTGTGCCCACGGAGCAAACCCTGCAACTTCAGGGCATGGTTGGGGGTTAGGATCACCACGTGGGGTCCTTTTCCCTTAGGAGGGAGGTGGCCTTTTGGGCTGCTGATTTCCAGGTTTTCAGATACTGCCAGTATCTTGGCCAGATGTGGCAGTGGGCCAAGCCCCTTGGTGACCGTAGTTTATCCTACCTGGATGGCATTCTTGCATTGTTCCATTTCAAGTGGTCCCAGGTTTTGCACTAATACTCCAATGGCCATTCAAATTTCACTAGGAATGTAAAGGTCAAAGGGTTTAGCTAAATTAGGGAGTTCCAGGGCAAGGGTCTGAATTGACTGCTCTTTCCATTCTTGAAAGGCCACTTCTGGATTCTATTCAAAAGGATCATCATCTTTTTCTTTCAGTGTTTCATATAGAGGCCCAGCTAGTAGACTGTAGTTAGGGATCCAGAAGCAGCAAACCCTGGCCTCCCCAGGAACCCCTAAGCTGTCTCCTAGTTTTAGAAATGGGTAAGGCTGTAAATTGTTTCTTCCCTTTCCTGGGATGGGCTTCTCCGACCTTCTGTGAGAATGCAGCCCACGCAGGTCACCATAGTCTGTGATATTTGAGCTTTTTCTTGGACAACTTGTATCCTTTATTGGCTTGGTAGTTCAGAGGTCTCCTTAGTAGGGCTGGCGATCAGAATGTCGTCTGCATATTGAAGGAGTGTTTCCTTTTCCAGAGGTAGAACTTTTAGGTCTTTAGCTGAGCTTTCCCCAAAGATGGTGTGGGAATTTTTGAACCCTTGGGGCAAGACGGCCCGGAAGTATTGTTTTAGTTGTATGTTGAGTCCTGCCACTCACAAGCCAAAATTTCTTGTGACTCTGGGACTAATAGAATACAAAAGAAGGCTTCATTGAAGACTAATACAGAATACCATGTCCTGGTGGTTAGTAGAATGACCAGCAGGGTGTAGGGTTTAGGAACTACTGGAGGTATATCCTCGGTGGCTTCACTGACTGTCCTGACATCTTTTACCAGGACTCCAGCAGCCCATGGGGCTCTCGAGGTCAGGCCAATCCCAGGATATGGAGCTCACCTGGGCAGGTACCCCACCCCCACCCCAGCCCACGGGGCTCTCGTGGTCAGGCCCCTCCCAGGATACAGAGCAACCCTTTCAGGTACCGTGGCAGGGCTGGGCACACAGGAGCCATGCACATCGCCCTCATTGCAGAGCACTCCCAGCTCACCTGTCACTCAGATCTGACACAGAGCACCTCAGAGCAGGACTTGAACTAACAAACAGCAGCTCCGACAGGTCTGTGACCCTGGGCATCACTCTGTGTGGCCTCCCTCCACCTGGTCTTCCAGAGACTTCCACTGCACCCGGGGCACCAGGCCTCTGTCTCCACCCACCACCCACCCCTCCTCTCCCTGACTCCTGGGTTCCTCTCATTAGGAGAGGGTTTTCTTGAAGTTGTCTCCCACTCATGGGCCAGATAATATAATTAGAAAACAAGCCAGAGCTGCAGCCCCTTGTCTATCCTGACTCTCAGGGGCCCACACCTGTTCCTTGGACCTGGCCGATTCAGCAAGTTCCAGTTTCTGCAACTGTGAGCCCCTGAGGGGTGATTATTGGCTGGCCTGGGAAGCCCGACCGTGCCGGCCAGACCTCCCCAGGTGTGCCTGGGTTGAGATCAATATAAACACCGCTCCAGGCAGCAAGAGCACCTGCAGCTGTGCCTGACGCCATTTTCTGCCCTGTCAGCAGTCTCGGGGCTGGACTGGTGGGAGGGAGTGAGAGGCCACGGCTTTGTGGGTGGCCCAGTGTGAGTGGGGCTCTGCTGGACTTTCTGCAGCAGTTGCCAAGATGCCACCTGCTAAAGAAGAGGATGTGCCACCCATACCTGCCGCTGGAATTTCTCCCTGGGCAGAGGTGAGTAAGGAAGAAAGCAGTGGGGGCCGGGACAGGAGGGGTATCTCAGGCAGGGAAATGGAAAGCTTCCAGAAGAGCACCCAGGGCCAGGACCATCCTGTCTGGCCTGCAGGCACCAAGTCGGCTGGCATGCTGTCGCTCATGTGGCTCCATGGCCCTTCCTCTAGGCTTTCAAGTCCTTGTACATATTCAGGTGTTTTACCTGGGAAGGGTGGGAACATTTCAGCAGCAGCTGGCCTGGGGCTCGGCCCACGTTTACTCACAGATGCCTCGGCACGGGCCCCCAGCTTTGCAATGAGGACGCTTGTTGCGTGGGGCATGCTGGCTGAATGGGAGATGATTCCCCACCACTGACCAACTTCAGAATTGTTTACAACTGGAGCAAGGGCCCTGATACGGTTTTCCTCTGTGTAACTGGTGGGTTCTGTTTTTTTTTCTTTTTTTCGTTTTTGGTTCAAGGTAGATTTTATTCCTCTTTTTTGTATTTACAGATATAAGCATGGAAATAATTTATTCATATAAATACATGTATGTGAAGGGAAGAATATTTTTTCTGTTTTACTTTTTGTAATTTTGAATTTTATTTTATTTTTTTATACAGCAGGTTCTTTTTGGTTATCTATTTTATACATAGAAATGTATACATGCCAATCCCAATCTCTCAACTCCTCCCACCACCACCCCCCTAACAGCTTTCCCCCCTTGGTGTCCATACGTTTGTTGTCTACATCTGTTGCTCTATTTCTGCCTTGCAAAACGGTTCATCTGTACAACTTTTCTAGGTTCCACATATATGCATTTATATACAGGATTTGTTTTTCTCTTTCTGACTTACTTCACTCTGTATGACAGTCTCTAGATCCATCAACGTCTCTACAAATGACCCAATTTCATTCCTTTTTATGGCTTAGTAATATTCCATTTTATATATGTACCTCATCTTTATGCATTCGTCTGTCTGTGGGCATTTAGGTTGCTTCCATTACCTGGATATTGTAAATAGTGATGCAATGAACATTGCGGTGAATGTCTCTTTTCGTTTTATGGTTTTGTCTGGGTATATGCCCAGTAGTGGGATTGCTGTATTATATGGTAATTCTATTCTTAGTTTTATAAGAAACTCCATAATGTTCTCCACAGTGACTGCATCAATTTACATTCCCAACAATAGTGGAAGAGGTTTCCTTATCTCCGCACCCTTTCCAGCATTTGTTGTTTGTAGATTTTCTGATGATGCCTATTCTAACAGGTGTGAGGTGATACACCATGGATTAGTCTATTTCGTTGAGCAAAGAGTAGGTCTTGTCTATTACATATTTGGCTTATGGAACGGTATGTGTGCTCATTTCAATCTCTGGTTTTATACAGCACCCCAACTCAACTTTCCCGTTAAGCAAGCATAAGTTTTTATCTAAATGTGAGACTCTGCTCGGTTTTGTAATTCAGTTTATGTGTAGCCAAGTTTACACTCCCTCTATTTGTGATATCTTATGATAATTATGTTTCTCTGTGTGACATATTTCTCTTAGAATCATCATACTTAAATCCACTCAATTTGCTGCTACAGGCCTGATGACATTGATTTCATTGCTGAGTGATATTCCGTTGTACGTAAGTAGGACAACTCCTTTATCCATTTTTTTCTTTCTGGGATATTTAATTTGTACTGGACTCAAGGTTCTTGTAAACACAGCAGCCCTGGATATTGTGTTGGCTGTGTCTTGTTGATTTTAATTTTCCTAAGCTATAGGGCCAAAAGTGGAAGTGCCCTAGGCTCTGTAGCTTTGTTTTTTAGATGTTTCAGCATACACTATAAACATCACCAGAGTGTCTGTTGGCAATTTACAATCCGTCCATCAGCATAACAAGGCTCCCTGTTCTCCATGGCCTGTCCTGTGTTTCTGGGTTTTACACTTTTTTCAGATGGCTCTTTTGACGAATGGGAAATGAGAGTTCATTGTAGTGTGGATTTCCATTGCTCGAATTCTTGGTTGGCCACAAAGGGCATATGCGTTTTTTCCTGAATATATTCAGGAAAAAATGTATACGCACTTTTTGTCCAAGTGCATCACTGTCAAAGATCTGCCGCTTTTCACATGCTTTAAATGCAATTCCAATCTACCTCCTGAAATATGATTCCTGCAATTCTGCCTCGTTTTCAAGTCCTCTGTGCAGACTTACTTCAATATATTTTTGCCAATAGCTGTCATTTATAACTCTGCAGGTTTGTGAATTACAGTGCCTGTGATTTCCTTTCTTAACTCGTTTCCTTGAAAGCTGGCCACAGAACCGCAGGTTTGCTTCAGGCCGTAATCAGGGTCCCGCACGGCACTCTGAGCCTTTGGTTAATTCCTCTTCCTGGTGGGAAATTAGAGTTAAATGTGCCCCTCCAGACACCTGCCTCACTCCCAGCCCCTTGGTGATGTGTGTCCTCTGGTTTGAGGCCACATGTGCTGGGTTCCTCACCTTTCGCAGATGTGGCCCCACTGGTGTGCGGACACTCCTGCCTGGTTCCCATCCCCTTGGTGATGTGAGCCCTCCAGTGAGAGTCTGATCCTGGTTGGGCTCCTCACACTTCTGTGAGGTGGGCCCTCTTCTCTGAGGTCACTCCTGCCTGGCTGACACACCCCGCCTTGGTGACGTCGGCCCTCTGGTGGCAGTTGGAGCCCGCTGGGAGCCTCCTCCCCTCAGTGATGAGACCCTCTGGCATCAGGCCCTAACTGCTGGTTACCCACATTTTCTGATACGTGCTAAGTGGTGTGAGGGCACTCCTGCCAGGTTCCCATCCCCATGTGCCTTCTGCTCTATGGTCCCAACACCTGTGTTGTTCACAGTTTCAGGATGTTGGCTCTCTGGTGTTAGTTCACTCAGGCCTAGATCCCATAGACTCTGTGCTCTGAGCCGCCTGCTGGGAGGTTCCTACTGCTGGATTCCTTACCATTTTTATTCTTTGGGTCCTGTGTTTTCATGCTCCTCCTTCCTGACTCACTCCCAGCCCCTTTGTGATGTGGGTCCTCTGGTTTGAGGCCACATGTGCCGGTTTCCTCACCTTTATTGATGTGGCCCCACTGGTGTGAGGACACTCCTGCCTGGTTCCCATCCCCTTGGTGATGGGGGCCCTCTGGTGAGAGTCTGATCCTGGCTGGATTCCTCACCCTTCTGGGAGGTGGGCCCTCTGCTGTGAGGTCACTCCTGCCTGGCTGGCACACATCACCTTGGCGATGTGGGTCCTCAGTTGGGAGTTGGTGCCTGCTGGGAGTCTCCTCCCCTCGGTAATGAGGGCCCTCTGGCGTCAGGCCCTAACTCATGGGCTCCCAAAATTTTCTGATATGTGCCCTGTCGTGCGAGTACACTCCTGCCACGTTCCCATCCCCATGGGGATGTGGGCCTTCTGCTCTGAGGTCCCACCAGCTGGGTTGCTCACAGTGTCATGATGTGAGCCCTCTGCTGTGAGTTCACTGTGGCCTGGATCACATAGGCTCCGTACTCTGGGCCACCTGCTGGGGGGTTCCAACTGCTGGATTCCTCACATTTTTTATTCTGTGGGCCCTGTGTTGTTAGGCTACTCCTGCCTGCCTCACTCGTAGCACCTTGGAAATGTGGGTCCTCTGGTTTAGGCCACATGTGCTGGGTTCGTCACCTTTCTATAATGTGGCCACACTGGTGTGAGGACACTCCTGCCTTGTTCCGGTCCCCTTGGTGATGTGGGCTCTCTGGTGAGAGCCTTATCCTGGCTGGTTTCCTCACCCTTCTGTGAGGTAGGCCCTCTGCTGTGAGGTCACTCCTGCCTGACTGGCACACGTCACCTTGGCGACGTGGGCCCTCAGTTGGGAGTTGGTGCCTGCTGGGAGTCTCCTCCCCTCGGTAATGAGGGCCCTCTGGCGTCAGGCTCTAACTCCTGGGCTCCCAAAATTTTCTGATGTGCGCCCTGTGGTGTGAGTACACTCCTGCCAGGTTTCCAACCCCATGGGAATATGGGCCTTCTGCTCTGAGGTCCCAACGGTGGGTGGCTCAGTTTCATGATGAGGGCCCTCTGGTGTGAGTTCACTCCGGCCTGGATCCCATAGCCTCGCTGCTCCTGGCCGCCTGCGGGGAGGTTCCAACTGCGGGATTCCTCACCTTTTCTCTTCTATGGGCCCTCTGTTTGGAGACTCCTCCTGCCTGACTCACTCCCAGCCCCTTGGTGATGTGTGTCCTCTGGTTTGAGGCCACGTGTGCTGGGTCCCTCACCTTTCGATGATGTGGCCCCGCTGGTGTGAGGACACTCCTGCCTGGTTTCTATCCCCTTGGTGATGTGGGCCCTCTGGTGAGAGTCTGATCCTGGCTGGGTTCCTCACCCTTCTGTGAGGTGGGCCCTCTGCTGTGAGGTCACTACTGACTGGCTGGCACACCCCGCCTTGGCGACATCGGCCCTCTTGTGGCAGTTGGAGCCTGCTGGGAGCCACCTCCCCTCGGTGATGAGGGCTCTCTAGCGTCAGGCCGTAACTGCTGGGTACCCACTTTTTCTGATACGTGCTAAGTGGTGCGAGGACACTCTTGCCATGTTCCCAACCCCATGGGGATGTGGGCCTTCTGCTGTGAGGTCCCAATGGCTGGGTTGCTCACAGTTTCATGATATGGGCCCTCTGCTGTGAGTTCACTGCAGCCTGGATCGCATAGACTCGGTGCTCTGGGCCGCCTGCTGGGAGGTTCCCACTGCAGGATTCCTCAGCTTTTTTATTCTATGGGCCCTGTGTTGTGAGGCTACTCCTGCATGCCTCACTCCGAGCCCCTTGGAGATGTGGGTCTTCTGGTTTAGGCCACATGTGCTGGGTTCCTCACCTTTCTATGATGTGGTCACCCTGGTGTGAAGACAGTCCTGCCTGGTTCTGATCCTCTTGGTGATGTGGGCCCTCTGGTGAGAGTCTAATCCTCTTTGGGTTCCTCACACTTTTTTGAGGTTGGCCCTCTGCTCTGAGGTCACTCCTGCCTGGCTGGCACACCCCGCATTGGCGACGTTGGCCCTCTTGTAGCAGTTGGAGCCTGCTGGTAGCCTCCTCTCCTCGGTGATGAGGGCCCTCTGGCATCAGGCCCTAACTGCTGGGCTCCCCACATTTTCTGATGTGTGCCCACTGGTGCGATGACACTCCTGCTTGGTTCGCTTCCCCATGGGGATGTGGGCCTTGTGCTCTGAGGTCACAATGGCTAGGTTGCTCACAGTTTCATGATGAGGGCCCTCTGTTGTGAGTTCATCATTGCCTGGATCCCATAGCCTCAGTGCTCTGGGCCGCCTGCTGGGATGTTCCAACTGCTGGATTCCTCACCTTTTTTATACAATGGGCCACGTGTTTTGAGGTTCATCCTGCCTGCCTCGCTCCGAGACCCATGGAGATGTGGGTCCTCTGGTTTGAGGCCACATGTGCTGGGTACCTCAACTTGCGATGATGTGGCCCCACGGGTGTGAAGACACTCCTGCCTGGTTCCCAGCCCCTTGCTGATGTGGGCCCTCTGGTGAGAGTCTGATAATGGCTGGGTCCCTTACCCTTCTGTGAGGTGGGCCCTCTGATGTGAGGTCACTCCTGCCTGGCTGGCTCACGTCACCTTGGCGATGTGGGCCCTCTGTTGGCCACTGAAGCATGCTGGGAGCCCCCTACCCTCTTTAAGGAGGGCCTTGGAAAAAACGCATATGCACTTTTTGAACAAGTGCATCATTGTCGAGGTTCTGCCTCTTCTCCTATGCTTTCAGTGCATTTCCCGTCTACCTCCTGAAATCGTTTTCCTGGAATTCTGCCCCGCTTTCAAGTCCTCTTCGCAGCCTTCCTTCAATATATTTTTGGACGATAGCTGTCATTTATAACTCTGCAGGTTTGTGAATTACAGTGCCCCTGAGCTCCTTTGTTCAACTCGCTATCTTGTGAGCTGCCTGCACACCCGCAGTATTGCTTCAGGCCCTAATCTGGTTCCGGCACGGCATTCTGAGCCTTTGGTTAATTCCACTTCCTGGTGAGAAATGAGCATTAAATTGCCCGTGCAGACACCTACAGCTAGTCTCTCATTGGTTCTCCCTATTCCTGTTCATCTTGCGCAGAAATTGCAAACTGTGACAAACAGGAGGTTAAAGGCACTGACTCTCCAAGTGGGGAGAGTGTTAGTTAAGCATCTGGAATGGTGAACCCGAGTATAAAGGGACGAAAACTGAGATGCATTTGAAAACGTTTCCCAATCACATGGTGGACCATACTCTGGGTTTCCCATACATGATGTAGCGGAAGGAAGAATCCCTTAAACCTGGAGAGTTGGGACCCTTGGAATGGGTACCATGCAGTATGACTTCAAAGGGTCTGCAATTGCTCACAGAACCTCAACAATACTATCAGGGCGAAGTGTCCGGCCTTATGTCTCCCCAGCACTGGGTGTACATGTGGTAAATCCAGGTTGCATCAGAAGCCCTGAGTGAATTATTTAAGAATTGCTCTCTATTTCACTGTCATTGTGTTTTGTTTTTGAAATTTATTTTGATAATGTGATTTATCGGATTTTCACTGTTGCCTTTAGGCCACTGAACACACGCTGGATTCTCTTATGGACACATATAAATCCATGGGTTTTAAGATTCTTGCTAGGCAGGTATATTCCTAGGCGTTGAATATGGGGTGTTGAGCCCATTTCGTTGAGCAAGCAGTAGGTCTTGTCTATTACATATTTGGCTTATGGAACGGTATCAGTGCGAATTTCAATCTCTGTTTTTATGCAGCACCCGAACTCACCTTTCCCAAAAAGCAAGCATAAGTTGGTTTTCTAAATTTGAGACACTGTTCTGTTTTGTAATTCATTTCATGTGTAGCCAAGTTTACATTCCGTGTATTAGTGATATCTTATGATGTTTCTTTTTCTGTGTGACCTATTGCACGTAGAATCATCGTACCTGAATCCACTCATTATGCCGCTACGGGCCTGATGACATAGATTTCATTGCTGAGTGATATTCCATTGTACGTAAGAACCACAACTTCTTTATCCATTTTTCGCCCTCTGGGATATTTAACTTGTACCGTACAAGAGGTTCTCGTAAACAGAGCCGTTCCAAACTTTGGGGTGCCTGTGTGGTTTTGATTTTAATTTCCCTAAGCTATAGGACCATAAGTGGAAGTGCCATAGGCTGTGTTGCTTTGTTTCTTATGTGTTTCAGGAAATACCATACACTTCTCCAGAGTGGCTGTTGGCAATTCACATGCCGACCATCAGGATAACAATGCTCCCTCTTCTCCATGGCCTGTCCTGCCTTTCTGGATTTTACACTTTTTTCAGATGGCCCTTTTGACCGGGGGGCAGAGAGACTTCATTTTAGTGCAGATTTTTTACACGCTTGCTTGGTTGGCCAAAAAGGGCATATGCGTTTTTTCCTGATTATATTCAGGAAAAAACGCATACGCCCTTTTTGGCCAAGTGCATCATTGTCGCTGTTCTCCGTCTTTTCCTAGTCTTTAAGTGCAATTCCAGTCTACCCCCTGAAATCGTTTTCCTGAATTTC
The DNA here is from genome assembly GCF_059928025.1 of Delphinapterus leucas. Lineage (NCBI taxonomy): Eukaryota > Metazoa > Chordata > Mammalia > Artiodactyla > Monodontidae > Delphinapterus > Delphinapterus leucas. The sequence continues at coordinate 2,589,359 of NW_028322254.1, read as the reverse complement.
TGCCCAAATTCTAAATCCTCTTCGCAGAAATACTTCAATATATTTTTGGACGATAGCTGTCATTTATAACTCTGCAGGTTTGTGAGTTACAGTGCCCCTGAGCTCATTTCTTCATCTCGCTAACTTGTGAGCTGGCCGCAAACCCGCAGGATTGCTTCAGGCCCTTATCTGGTTCCAGCAGGGCATGCTGAGCCTTTGGTTAATTCCTCTTCCTGGTGGGAAATGAGCGTTAAATTTGCCCGTACAGACACCTACAGCTAGTCTCTCATTGGTTCTCCCTATTCCTGTTCATCTTGCGCAGAAATTGCAAACGGTGCCCAACAGGAGGTTAAAGGCACTGACTCTCCAAGTGGGGAGAGTGTGAGTAAAGGGTCTGGAATGGTGAACCTGTGTAAAAGGGGAGGAAAACTGAGATGCATTTGAAAACGTTTGCCGGTCACACGGTCCACCATACTGTGGGTTTCCCATGCATGTTTTGAGCTGAAGGAAGACTCCCTTATAACTGGAGATTAGGGACCCATGGAATGGGTACCATGCAGTATGTCTTCAAAGGGTCTGCATTTGCTCATCGAACCTCACCAGTGCTATCAGCCCGAAGTGCCCAACCTTATGTCACACTCAGCTCTGGGTGTAGATGTGGTAAATCCAGGTTGCATCACAAGCCTGAATGAATTATTTAAGAATTGCTCTCTATTTCACTGTCCTTGTGTTTGGTTTTAGTAATTCATTTTGATAATGGGATTTATCGGATTTTCTCTGCTGCATTCATGTTGCTGTACACACGCTTCATTCCCTAACGGAGACATATAAATCCATGGGTTTGAAGATTCTTACCAGTCAGGTGTATTCCTAGGCGTTGAATATGGGGTATTTAGTCCATTTCATTGCGCAAAGGGTAGGCCTTGACTATTACATATTTGGCTTATGTGAAGGTATCTGTGCTAATTTCTATCTCTGGTTTTATGCAGCACCCCAACTCACCTTTCCCCTTAAGCAAGCATAAGTTGGTTTTCTAAATTTGAGACCCTGTTCTGTTTTGTAATTCAGTTCATGTGTAGCCAAGTTTACATTCCGTGTAGTAGTGATATCTTATGATGTTTCATTTTCTGTGTGACTTATTTCACTTAGAATCATCGTACCTGAATCCACTCATTATGCCGCGACGGGCCTGATGACATAGATTTCATTGCTGAGTGATATTCCATTGTACGTACGTACCACAACTTCTTTATCCATTTTTCACATTCTGGGATATTTAACTTGTACCGTAGACGAGGTTCTTGTAAACAGAGCCGTCCGACACATTGGGGTGGCTGTGTGTTTTTGATTTTAATTTCCCTAAGCTATAGGACCATAAGTGGAAGTGCCGTAGGCTCCGTAGCTTGGTTTTTTCGGTGTTCCGGGAAACACCATACACTTCTCCAGGGTGGCTGTTGGTAATTTACATCCCGCCCATCAGCATAACAAGGCTCCCTGTTCTCCATGGCCTGTGCTGCCTTTCTGGATTTTACACTTTTTTCAGATGGCCCTTTTGACCGGGGGGCAGTGAGACTTCATTGTAGTGCAGATTTCTTTAACATGCTTGCTTGGTTGGCCAAAAAGGGCGTATGCGTTTTTTCCTGAATATATTCAGGAAAAAACGCATACGCCCTTTTTGGCCAAGAGCATCATTGTCGACGTTCTGCCTCTTTTCCTATGCTTTAAATGCAATTCCCGTCTACCCCCTGAAATCGTTTTCCTGCAATTCTGCCCCACTTACAAGTCGTCTTCGCAGCCTTCCTTCAATATATTTTTGGACGATAGCTGTCATTTATAACTCTGCAGGTTTGTGAGTTACAGTGCCCCTGAGCTCATTTCTTCAACTCGCTATCTTGTGAGCTGGCCACAAACCCACAGGATTGCCTCAGGCCCTAATCTGGTTCCGGCACGGCATGCTGAGCCTTTGGTTAATTCCTCTTCCTGGTGGGAAATGAGCGTTAAATTTGCCCGTGCAGACACCTAGAGCTAGTCTCTCATTCGTTCTCCCTATTCCTTTTCATCTTGCGCAGAAATTGCAAACTGTGCCCAACAGGAGGTTAAAGGCACTGACTCTCCAAGTGGGGAGAGTGTTCGTAAAGGGTCTGGAATGGTGAACCCGAGTAAAAGGGGACGAAAACTGAGATGCATTTGAAAACGTTTGCCAGTCACACGGTGCACCATACTGTGGGTTTCCCATGCATGTTTTAGCTGAAGGAAGAATCCCTTAAACTTGGAGAGTTGGGACCCATGGAATGGGTACCATGCTGTATGACTTCAAAGGGTCTGCATTTGCTCATCGAACCTCACCAATGCTATCAGCCCGAAGTGCCCAACCTTATGTCTCACTCAGCTCTGGGTGTACATGTGGTAAGTCCAGGTTGCATCACAAGCCCTGAATGAATTATTTAAGAATTGCTCTCTATTTCACTGTCCTTGGGTTTTGTTTGTGTAATTCATTTTGATAATGGGATTTATCGGATTTTCTCTGCTGCATTCATGCCGCTGTACACACGCTTCATTCTCTTATGGAGACATATAAATCCATGGGTTTGAAGATTCTTACTAGTCAGGTGTATTCCTAGGCGTTGAATATGGGGTGTTTAGTCCATTTCGTTGAGCAAGGGGTAGGTCTTGACTATTACATATTTGGCTTATGGAAAGGTATCTGTGCTAATTTCTATCTCTGGTTTTATGCAGCACCCCAACTCACCTTTCCCCTTAAGCAAGCATAAGTTGGTTTTCTAAATTTGAGACCCTGTTCTGTTTTGTAATTCAGTTCATGTGTAGCCAAGTTTACATTCCGTGTATTAGTGATATCTTATGATGTTTCATTTTCTGTGTGACTTATTTCACTTAGAATCATCGTACCTGAATCCACTCATTATGCCGCGACGGGCCTGATGACATAGATTTCATTGCTGAGTGATATTCCATGGTACGTACGTACAACAACTTCTTTATCCATTTTTCACATTCTGGGATATTTAACTTGTACCGTAGACGAGGTTCTTGTAAACAGAGCCGTCCGACACTTTGGGGTGGCTGTGTGTTTTTGATTTTAATTTCCCTAAGCTATAGGACCATAAGTGGAAGTGCCGTAGGCTCCGTAGCTTTGTTTTTTCGGTGTTCCGGGAAACACCATACACTTCTCCAGGGTGGCTGTTGGCAATTTACATCCCGCCCATCAGCATAACAAGGCTCCCTGTTCTCCATGGCCTGTGCTGCCTTTCTGGATTTTACACTTTTTTCAGATGGCCCTTTTGACCGGGGGGCAGTGAGACTTCATTGTAGTGCAGATTTCTTTAACATGCTTGCTTGGTTGGCCAAAAAGGGCGTATGCGTTTTTTCCTGAATATATTCAGGACAATTCGCATACGCCCTTTTTGGCCCAGTGCATCATTGTCGACGTTCTGCCTCTTTTCCTATGCTTTAAATGCAATTCCAGTCTACCCCCTGAAATCGTTTTCCTGCAATTCTGCCCCGCTTTCAAGTCGTCTTCGCAGCCTTCCTTCAATATATTTTTGGATGATAGCAGTCATTTATAACTCTGCAGGTTTGTGAATTACAGTTCCCCTGAGCTCCTTTCTTCAAATTGCTTTCTTGTGAGCTGGCCGCAAACCGGCAGGATTGTTTCAGGACCTAATCTATTTCCGGCACGGCATGCTGAGCGTTTGGTTAATTCCTCTTCCTCGTGGGAAATGAGCGTTAAATTTGCCCGTGCATACACCTACAACTAGTCTCTCATTGGTTCTCCCTATTCCTGTTCATCTTGCGCAGAAATTGCAAACTGTGCCAAATAGGAGGTTAAAGGCACTGACTCTCCAAGTGGGGAGAGTGTTCGTAAAGGGTCTGGAATTGTGCACCCGAGTAAAAGGGGACGAAAACTGAGATGCATTTGAAAATGTTTCCCGGTCACACGGTGCACCATACTGTGGGTTTCCTATGCATGTTTTAGCTGAAGGAAGAATCGCTTAAACCTGGAGAGTTGGGACCCATGGAAAGGGTACCATACAGTATGACTTCAAATGGTCTGCATTTGCTCATTGAACCTCACCAATGCTATCAGCCCGATGTCTCCAAACTTATGTCTCACACAGCTCTGGGTGTAGATGAGGTAAATCCAGGTTGCATCACAAGCCCTGAATGAATTATTAAAGAATTGCTCTCTATTTCACTGTCATTTTTTTTGTTTTTGAAATTTATTTTGATAATGGGATTTAGCTGATTTTCACTGCTGCGTTTTTGTCACTGTACACACGCTTGATTCTCTTATCGAGACATATAAATCCATAGGTATTAAGACTCTTACTCATCCTGTATATTCCTAGGCACTGAATATGGGGTGTTGAGTCCATTTCGTTGACCAGGAAGTAGGTTTTTTCTATTACATATTCGGCTTATGGAACGGTATCTGTGCTAATTTCAATCTCTGGTTTTATGCAGCACCCCAACTCTCCTTGATCCTTAAGCAAGCATAAGTTGGTTTTCTAAATTTGAGACCCCGTTCTCTTTTGTAATTCAGTTCATTTGTAGCCACGTTTACATTCCATGTATTAGTAATATCGTATGTCTTTGTCTTTTTGAATTATGTGACTTCAAATGATCATACGTAACTCCTCTGGGGTTGTTACAACTGGCCATGTTTCATTGATTTTCAGGCTGAGTAATATTCCACTCTACATAAGTGCCACACCTCTGTCCATTTTTTCCCTCCAGAGACATATAAATTATAACCTAATCGAGGATATATTAAACAGAGAGGCGGTAAACATTGGGGTGCCTGTGTCCTCTCGATTTTTCTTTTTCCCAAGATATACGTCCATGAGTGCAAGTGCCCTGTGCTCTGTAGCTCATTTTTTAGATGCTTTAGTAATCACAATACACTTTTCCAGAGTGACCGTTGGCAATATACATTTCCACTATAAGCCTCACAGGGCTCCCTTTTCTCCTTGCCCTGTCCTGCATTTCTGGTGTTTACACTTTATGAGGAAGGCTCTTCTGACTGATGCGAAGTGATATGTTTTGTAGTATTGATTTCCAGTGCCCACCTGTTTGGTTGGCTAAAAAAGTGTATGCCCTTTTCTTGAATATATACAGAAAAAGATGCATACACCCTTTTTGGCCAACTGCAATGTTGGCAATGTTCAGCCCCTTTTCTTGTGCTTAATGGCGAGTCCTTTCTACCTCATCCAATCCCTTTCCTGCCATTCTCCGTTGCTTACAAGTCCTTTTCTCTGACTTTCCTCAAGACATTTTTCAGTGATAGATATTTTCAACTCTGCAGTTTCGTGAATTTTAGTGTCCCTGAGTTCCATTTTTCAACTTGTGTTTATGGGAACTGGCCACAAAGCAGCGGGATTTCCTCAAGCCCTATTCTGTTTCCATGGGCAACCCTAGCCTTTGGTCAATTCGTCTTCCTGATTGGAAATTAGAGTGACATATGTCTGTCCGAAAACCTAGCACTTGTCTCTCATTGTTCCTCCTCCTTCTGCTTCATCCTTGGACAAATTCCAAACTGTGTGCAACAGGATGTTGACAGTGCTGACATCTCCAAGTGGGGAGACTGTTAGTAAAGACGCCGGAGTGGTGAACCCGAGCACCAGGAGATGAGGAGATGAGATGCCTTTTCCAAACTCTTCCCGATCAGACGATATACCATCCTCTGGGTGTGACAGGCATGTTTTAGCTGTAGGAAGTGTCCCGTTCATGTGAGGAGAACACCAGGGCTTTTTCAAAATCAGTGTCTCTCCGCTACCCAAACTGGGGAATTTTTTAAGCTACGGCTACACATATGTTCATTAAGGGCCTTGGGAAGTAGGCAGAGTCCAAACTTTAGATGATTGAAGTCTTCAGGGTCAGAAGCACTGACCACCGGCTTCCCTTAGGTTCCATTTTAACTGTCATTGATAGATGATGTCAATAAAAATATCTATTCTTTTTCAGATTATTTCCCCTTATAGGTTATTGCAAAATATTGAGTGTAGTTCCCTGTGCTATAGAGTAGTTCCTTGTTGACGATCTATTTTATACATAGCAGTGTGTATGTGTTAATCCCAAACTGTTAATTTATCCCTCCTCCCACCTTTCCACTTTGGTAATAATAAATTATAAGATTTTATACTTCTCAGAAATGGGGGAGCTGAATGAGAGGTATCATTTTCAATGGAAAAGCATTTAAAACAAGATTGAAGCTTTAACCAAGATTATTAGATGTACATCCTTGGAAAGAAATCACTTCGCTTCTCTAATATTGACCTGACAAATAAGACAAACCTTTTCACTGAACTTGCTTATAATAAAGTGATGGAAATATCAAATGGAAGTGTTAGAAACATCTTATTTTACCCGAGCCTTATACACTGTTCTATGTTAATTATAGTTTGGCTCACACATCTGTTCATTGAAGTTACAACGTTCTCAATTTCTGTTACTGATCCTCCAGAGTGGACCCCAACAAGTGTCCCCACGCCCAGTGTCATTGGAGCCAAAAGATCGAGACTGAGTTTGGTTCAGAAGCAAAGGAAACTTTATATTTTGATCAGAGAATGGAGAGGTGAGAGCATGTGCTACCCCGTGGGCTGTGGGCTGGGCTGCTGTGTAGAGATCCTGTCAGATTCAGTGGGAGGGAGGGGGCAGAGCTCTCGAGGGCCCTGTTGGCTGCAGCTCAGGCTCTATATCGCGGAGTCTGCACTGGGCCCCAGGACCTGATGTGTCGACCCAGCCATTCTGTACTAGGAAATCTGGTCTGAAGTGCCGGGTGTGGAACCTCTGTATGCGGGACCCTAGGAGCACATGAAATTAGACAAAGCACAAAGGATAAAAAAGGTTAGACTTTATTTTATTGCCCAGATTCTATTTTTATCTCCCAGGGATTTTTAATGGGCTTTGCCTGGGACAAACCCCTCTTCTGCCTTTTGTCCTCTTCCTCATTCTTGGAGTGCTGAGGGTGCAGACCCTTCTTCTGTAACTGCTGAGTGCTGAGTTAGGAGCCCTTATACCCGTGGGCGAGGGTCAGAACTTCTCCCCAGCAGCCTCTAGGTGACGTTGATTGTCCCCAGGCCTCCAGCCTCCCTGTTCATCTGCCTGAGCATGAGCATTGGAAGTGTTATAGATTCTAATGACCTTTAAGGGTCCGGGAAGGAAATGTGCAGTGACGCTGTGAGGTCCACTTTCACCCCGCCACACATTTGTTCAGACACTTCAGGCTGACCGTTTCTGCCAGCCTAGATGCTCTGACTAGTAGTCTGCACTTTCTTCAATTAGGCCTCTGAATTAACGTAAAAACAGCACCAGGTGTCAGGACCCTGCCTGCTCAACTCCCGGACAGTCCAGGGTCAGTTGTGATGAAGGACCATGATGGCCACTGAGTCAACAGCCTTTTGAAGTAAACAGGAGTCCAGCCGGTCTTACTGGTCACCATCATCACGGTGTCTGTAGGCTTTTCTATGGTGACAGCGTGATATACGGTTCCCCTGCCAAGATTATTACCTCCCCTCTGGGTGCAGTAAGTCCTGCAAGCAGTAGTCTACTCTTTTGTGACACACTCTTGTTGTTTTATGAGAGAAACTCCAGGTCAAGTGATGGTCACATGTGTCGTCATGGTGCCCCGTTGCCCCCGGATATCTCTCTGGATGTTGGAGTAGGAGGGCTTCCTCACTGGAGGTCAGTGTGCCCACGGAGCAAACCCTGCAACTTCAGGGCATGGTTGGGGGTTAGGAACACCACGTGGGGTCCTTTTCCCTTAGGAGGGAGGTGGCCTTTTGGGCTGCTGATTTCCAGGTTTTTAGATACCGCCAGTATGTTGGCCAGATGTTGCAGTGGGCCAAGCCCCTTGGTGACTATAGTTTATCCTACCTGGATGGCAATCTTGCATTGTTCCATTTCAAGTGGTCCCAGGTTTTGCACTAATACTCCAATGGCAATTCACCTTTCACCAGGAATGTAAAGGTCAAAGGGTTTAGCTAAATTAGGGAGTTCCAGGGCAAGGGTCTGAATTGACTGCTCTTTCCATTCTTGAAAGGCCACTTCTGGATTCTATTCAAAAGGATCATCATCTTTTCCTTTCAGTGTTTCATATAGAGGCCCAGCTAGTAGACTGTAGTTAGGGATCCAGAAGCAGCAAACTCTGGCCTCCCCAGGAACCCCTAAGCTGTCTTCTAGTTTTAGAAAGGGGTAAGGCTGTAAATTGTTTCTTCCCTTTCCTGGGATGAGCTTCTCCGACCTTCTGTGAGAATGAAGCCCAGGCAGGTCACCGTAGTCTGTGATATTTGAGCTTTTTCTTGGACAACTTCTATCCTTTATTGGCTTGGTAGTTCAGAGGCCTCCTTAGTAGGGCTGGTGATCAGAATGTCGTCAGCATATTGAAGGAGTGTTTCCTTTTCCAGAGGTAGAACTTTTACGTCTTTAGCTAAGCTTTCCCCAAAGATGGTGTGGGAATTTTTGAACACTTGGGGCAAGACGGCCTGGATGTATTGTTTTAGTTGTATGTTGAGTCCTGCCACTTACAAGCCAAAATTTCTTGTGACTCTGGGACTAATGGCATACAAAAGAAGGCATCATTGAAGACTAATACAGAATACCGTCTCCTGGTGGTTGGTAGAATGACCAGCAGGGTGTAGGAATTAGGAACTACTGGAGGTATATACTCGGTGGCTTCACTGACGATCCTGACATCTTTACCAGGCCCCTGGCAGCCCATGGGGCTCTCGTGGTCAGGCCAATCTCAGGATATGGAGCTCACCTGGGCAGGTACCCCACCTCCACACCAGCCCATGGGGCTCTCATGGTCAGGCCCATCCCAGGATATGGGGTTCCCTGGGCAGGTCCCCTGCAGCCCATGGGGCTCTCGTGGTCAGCTCCCTCCCAGGATACAGAGCTACACTTGCAGGTACTGTGGCAGGGCAGGGCACACAGGAACCGTGCACATTGCCCTCATTGCAGAGCACTCTCAGCTCACCTGTCACTCAGATCTGACACAGAGCACCTCAGAGCAGGACTTGAACTAACAAATAGCAACTCCGACAGGTCTGTGACCCTGGGCATCACTCTGTACGGCCTGCCACCACCTGGTCTTCCAGAGACTTCCACTGCACCCGGGGCACCAGGCCTCTGTCTCCACCCACCACCCACCACCCACCCCTCCTCTCCCTGACTCCTGGGGTCCTCTTATTAGGCCAGGGTTTTCTTGAAGCTGTCTCCCACTCATGGGCCAGATAAAATGATTAGAATACAAGCCAGAGCTGCAGCCCATTGTCTATCCTGACTCTCAAGAGCCCACACCTGTTCCTTGGACCTGGCCGATTCAGCAAGTTCCATTTTCTGCAACTGTGAGACCCTGAGGGGTGATGATTGGCTGACCTGGGCAGCCTGACCATGCCGGCCAGCCCTCCCCAGGTGTGCCTGTTTTGAGATCAATATAAACACCGCTCCAGGCAGCAAGAACCCCTGCAGCTGTGCCTGACGCCATTTTCTCTGCCCTGTCAGCAGTCTCGGGGCTGGGCTGGTGGGAGGGAGTGACAGGTCACGGCGTTGTGGGTGGCCCAGTGTGAGTGGGGCTCTGCTGGACTTTCTGCAGCAGTTGTCAAGATGCCACCTGCTAAAGAAGAGGATGTGTCACCCATACCTGGCGCTGGAATTTCTCCCTGGGCAGACGTGAGGAAGGAAGAAATCAGTGGGGGCCGGGACAGGAGGGGTATCTCAGGCAGGGAAATGGAAAGCTTCCAGAAGAGCACCCAGGGCCAGGACCATCCTGGCTGGCCTGCAGGCACCAAGTTGGCTGGCATGCAATCACTCGTGTGGCTCCATTGCCCTTCCTCTAGGCTTTCAAGTCCTTGAACATATTCAGGTGTTTTATCTGGGAAGGGTGGGAACATTTCAGCAGCAGCTGGCCTGGGGCTCGGACCACGTTTACTCACAGATGCCTCAGCACGGTCCCCCAGCTTTGCAATGAGGACGCTTGTTGCGTGGGGCCTGCTGGCTGTATGGGAGATGATTCCCCACCACTGACCAACTTCAGAATTGTTTACAACTGGAGCAAGTGTCCTGATACGGTTTTCCTCTGTGTAACTTGTGGATTCTGTTTGTTTTTTCTATTTTTCGTTTTTGGTTCAAGGTAGATTTCATTCCTCTTTTTTGCATTTACAAATATAAGCATAGAAATAATTTATTCATATAAATACATGTATGTGGAGGGAAGAATATTTTTTCTGTTTTACTTTTTAATTTTATTTTTTTTAATTTTTAATCTTATTTTTTATACAGCAGGTTCTTATTGGTTATCTATTTTATACATATAAATGTATACATGTCAATCCCAATCTCTCAACTCTTCACACCACCATCCCCCCAACAGCTTTCTGCCCTTGGTGCAGATTTCCTTTACAGGCTTGCTTGGTTGGCCATCAAGGGTGTATGCGTTTTTTCCTGAATATATTCAGGAAAAAATGCATACGCCCTTTTTGGCAAAGTGCATCATTGTCGACATTCTGCCTCATTTCCTATGCTTTAAGTGCAATTCCAGTCTACCCCCTGAAATAGTTTTCCTCAAATGCTGCCCCCCTTTCCAGTCCTCTTCGCAGACTTACTTCAATATATTTTTGGACGATAGCTGTCATTCATAACTCTGCAGGTTTGTGAATTAGAGTGCCCCTGAGCTCCTTTCTTCAACTCGCTTTCTTGTGAGCTGGCTGAAAACCGCAGGAATGCTTCAGGCGCTAATCTGTTTCTGGCAGGGCACGCTGACCCTTTGGTTAATTCCTCTTCCTGGTGGGAAATGGTCGTTATACTTGCCCGTGCAGGCACCTACAGCTAGTCTCTCATTGGTTCTCCCTATTCCTGTTCATCTTGCTCAGAAATTGCAAACTGTGCTGAACAGGATGTTAAAGGCATTGACTCTCCAAGTGGGGAGAGTGTTAGTAAAGCGTCTGGAATGGTGAACCCGAGTACCAGGGCACAAAAACTGAGATGCATTTGAAAACGTTTCGCAATCACATGGTGGAATATACTCTGCGTTTCTCATGCATGTTTTAGCTGAAGGAAGAATCCCTTAAACCTGGAGAGTTGGGACCCATGGAATGGGTACCATGCAGTATGCCTTCAAACGGTCTGCATTTGCTCACCGAGCCTCACCAATGGTATCAGCGCGAAGGGTCCAGCCTTATGTCTCACCCAGCTCTGGGTGTAGATGTGGTAAATCCAGGTTGCATCACAAGCCCTGAATGAATTATTTAAGAATTGCTCTCTATTTCACTGTCATTGGGTTTTGTTTTTGAAATTTTTTTTGATAAAGGAAGTTATCCGATTTTCACTGCTGCGTTTAGGCCACTGTACACACGCTTGATTCTCTTACGGAGACATATAAATCCATGGGTTTTAAGATTCTTACTAGTCAGGTATATTCCGAGGCGTTGAATATGGGGTGTTGAGTTCATTTCGTTGAGCAAGGAGTAGGTCTTGTCTATTATATATTTGGCTTATGGAAAGATATCTGTGCTAATTTCAATCTCTGGTTTTATGCAGCACGCCAACTCACCTTTCCCCATAAGCAAGCGTAAGTTCGTTTTCTAAATTTGAGACCGTGTTCTGTTTTGTAGATCAGTTCATGTGTAGCCAAGTTTACATTCCATGTATTAGTGATAACTTATGATGTTTCTTTTTCTGTGTGACTTATTTCACGTAAAATCATCATACCTGAATCCATTCATTATGCCACTACTGGCCTGATGACATAGATATCATTGCTGAGTGATATTCCATTGTACATACGTACCACATCTTCTTTATCCATATTTCGATTTCTGGGATATTTAACTTGTATCGTAGACGAGGTTCTTGTAAACAGAGCCGTCCCAAACTTTGGGGTGGCTCTGTGTTTTTCATTTTAATGTCCCTAAGCTATAGGACCATAAGTGGAAGTGCCATAGGCTGTGTTGCTTTGTTTCCTACGTGTTTCCGGAAACACCATACAGTTCTCCAGAGTGGCTTTTGGCGGTTCGCATCCCGCCCATCAGCATAACAAGGCTACATGTTCTCCATGGCCTGTCCTGCCTTTCTGGATTTTACACTTTTTTCAGATGGCCCTTTTGACCGGGGGGCAGTGAGGCTTCATTGTAGTGCAGATTTTCTTTACACGCTTGCTTGGTTGGCCAAAAAGGGCGTATGCGTTTTTTCCTGAATATATATATGGGGAGAGTGTTATTGACGGGTCTGGAATATTGAACCCTAGTACCAGGGGAAAAAAACTGAGATGCATTTGAAAACGAATCCAAATCACAAGGTGGACCATACTCTGGGTTTCCCATGCATGTTTTAGCTGAAGGAAGAATCCCTTAAACCTGGAGAGTTGGGACCCATGGAATGGGTACCATGCAGTATGACTTCAAATGTTCTGCATTTGCTCACCGAACCTCACCAATGCTATCAGCCCGAAGTGTCCAGCCTTATGTCTCACCCAGCTCTGGTTGAAGATGTGCTAAATCCAGGTTGTATCACAAGCCCTGAATGAATTATTTAAGAATTGCCCTCTATTTCAGTGTCATTGTGTTTTGTTTTTGAAATTTATTTTGATAATGGGATTTATCGGATTTTCACTGATGCGTTTAGGCCGCTGTACACACGCTTGATTCTCTTACGGAGACATATAAATCCATGGGTTTTAAGATCCTTACTAGTCAGGTATATTCCTAGGCGTTGAATATGGGGTGTTGACTCCATTTCGTTGAGCAAGGAGTAGGTCTTTTCTATTACATATTTGGTTTATGGAACAGTTTCTGTGCTAATATCAATCTCTGGTTTTATGCAGCACCCCAACTCATCTTTCCCCATAAGCAACCATCAGTTGGTTTTCTAACTTGGAGACCCTCTTCTGTTTTGTAATTCAGTTCATGTGTAGCCAAGTTTCATTCCATGTATTAGTGATATCTTATGATGTTCCTTTTTCTGTGTGACTTATTTCACGTAGAATCATTGTACCTGAATCCACTCATTATGCCGCTAAGGGCCAGATGACATAGATTTCATTGCTGAGTGATTTTCCATTGTACGTATGTACCACAACTTCTTTATCCATTTTCGCTTTCTGGGATATTTAACTTGTACCGTAGACGAGGTTCTTGTAAACAGAGCCGACCCAAACTTTGGGGTGGCTGTGTGTTTTTGATTTTAACTTCCCTAAGCTATAGGACCATAAGTGGAAGTGCCATAGGCTGTGTTGCTTTGTTTCCTACGTGTTTCAGGAAACACCATACACTTCTCCAGAGTGGCTGTTGGCAGTTCACATCCCGCCCATCAGCATAACAAGGCTCCCTGTTCTCCATGGCCTGTGCTGCCTTTCTGGATTTTACACTTTTTTCAGATGGCCATTTTGAGTGGGGGGCAGTGAGACTTCATTGTAGTGCAGATTTCTTTAACATGCTTGCTTGGTTGGCCAAAAAGTGCGTATGCGTTTTTTCCTGAATATATTCAGGAAAAAACGCATATGCCCTTTTTGGCCAAGTGCATCATTGTCGACGTACTGCCTCTTTTCCTATGCTTTAAATGCAATTCCAGTCTACCCCCTGAAATCGTTTTCCTGCAATTTTGCCCCGCTTTCAAGTCCTCTTCACAGCCTTCCTTCAATATATTTTTGGATGATAGCTGTCACTTATAACTCTGCAGGTTTGTGAATTAGAGTGCCCCTGAGCTCCTTTCTTCAAATCGCTTTCTTTTGAGCTGGCCGCAAACCCGCAGGATTGCTTCAGGCCCTAATCTTGTTCCGGCACGGCATGCTGAGCGTTTGGTTAATTCCTCTTCCTGGTTGGAAATGAGCGTTAAATTTGCCCGTGCAGACACCTACAGCTAGTCTCTCATTGGTACTCCCTATTCCTGTTCATCTTGCGCAGAAATTGCAAACTGTGCCAAATAGGAGGTTAAAGGCACTGACTCTCCAAGTGGGGAGAGTGTTAGTAAAGGGTCTGGAATGGTGAACCCGAGTAAAAGGGGACAAAAACTGAGATGCATTTGAAAATGTTTCCCGGTCACACGGTGCACCATACTGTGGGCTTCCCATGCATGCTTTAGCTGAAGGAAGAATCGCTTAAACCTGGAGAGTTGGGACCCATGGAATGGGTACCATGTAGTATGACTTCAAATGGTCTGCATTTGCTCATCGAACCTCACCAATGCTATCAGCCCGAAGTGTCCAACCTTATGTCTCACTCAGCTCTGGGTTTAGATGAGGTAAATCCAGGTTGCATCACAAGCCCTGAATGAATTATTTAAGAATTGCTCTCTATTTCACTGTCATTGTGTTTTGTTTTTGTAATTCATTTTGATAATAGGATTTATCGGATTTTCTCTGCTGCCTTCATGCAGCTGTACACATGCTTGATTCTCTTATGGAGACATATAAATCCATGGGTTTGAAGATTCTTACTAGTCAGGTGTATTCCTAGGCGTTGAATATAGGGTGTTTAGCCCATTTCGTTAAGCAACGGGTAGGTCTTGACTATTACATATTTGACGTATGGAATGGTATATGTGCTAATTTCTATCTCTGGTTTTATGCAGCACCCCAACTCACCTTTCCCCTTAAGCAAACATAAGTTGGTTTTCTAAATTTGAGACCCTGTTCTGTTTTGTAATTCAGTTCATGTGTAGCCAAGATTACATTCGGTGTATTAGAGTTAACTTATGATGTTTCATTTTCTGTGTGACTTATTTCTCTTAGAATCATCGTACCTGAATCCACTCATCATGCCACGACGGGCCAGATGACATAGATTTCATTGGTGAGTGATATTCCATTGTACGTACGTACCACAACTTCTTTATCCATTTTTCGCTTTCTGGGATATTTAACTTGTACCGTAGACGAGGTTCTTGTAAACAGAGCTGTCTGAAACTTTGGGGTGGCTGTGTGTTTTTGATTTTAATTTCCCTAAGCTATAGGACCATAAGTGGAAGTGCCGTAGGCTCCGTTGCTTTGTATTTTAGGTGTTTCAGGAAACACCATACACTTCTCCAGAGTGGCTGTTGGCAATTTACATCCCACCCATCAGCATAACAAGGCTCCCAGTTCTCCATGGCCTGTGCTGCATTTCTGGATTTTACACTTTTTTCAGATGGCCCTTTTGACCGGGGGGCAGTGAGACTTCATTGTAGTGCAGATTTCTTTAACATGCTTGCTTGGTTGGCCAAAAAGGGAGTATGCGCTTTTTCCTGAATATATTCAGGAAAAAACGCATACGCCCTTTTTGGCCAAGTGCATCTTTGTCGACGTTCTGCCTCTTTTCCTATGCTTTAAATGCAATTCCAGTCTACCCCCTGAAATCGTTTTCCTACAATTCTGCCCCGCTTTCAAGTCCTCTTCGCAGCCTTCCTTCAATATATTTTTGGACGATAGCTGTCATTTATAACACTGCAGGTTTTGAATTACAGTGCCCCGGAGCTCCTTTCTTCAAATCGCTTTCTTGTGAGCTGGCCGCAAACCCGCAGGATTGCTTCAGGCCCTAATCTGGTTCCGGCACGGCATGCTGAGCGTTTGGTTAATTCCTCTTCCTGGTTGGAAATGACCGTTAAATTTGCCCATGCAGACACCTACAGCTAGTCTCTCATTGGTTCTCCCTATTCCTGTTCATCTTGCGCAGAAATTGCAAACTGTGCCAAACAGGAGGTTAAAGGCACTGACTCTCCAAGTGGGGAGAGTGTTAGTAAAGGGTCTGGAATTGTGAACCCGAGTAAAAGGGGATAAAAACTGAGATGCATTTGAAAATGTTTCCCGGTCACACGGTGCAGCATACTGTGGGCTTCCCATGCATGTTTTAGCTGAAGGAAGAATCGCTTAAACCTTGAGAGTTGGGACCCATGGAATGGGTACCATGTAGTATGACTTCAAATGGTCTGCATTTGCTCATCGAACCTCACCAATGCTATCAGCCCGAAGTGTCCAACCTTATGTCTCACTCAGCTCTGGGTTTAGATGAGGTAAATCCAGGTTGCATCACAAGCCCTGAATGAATTATTTAAGAATTGCTCTCTATTTCACAGTCATTGTGTTTTGTTTTTGTAATTCATTTTGATAATAGGATTTATCGGATTTTCTCTGCTGCCTTCATGCAGCTGTACACATGCTTGATTCTCTTATGGAGACATATAAATCCATGGGTTTGAAGATTCTTACTAGTCAGGTGTATTCCTAAGCGTTGAATATAGGGTGTTTAGCCCATTTCGTTGAGCAAGTGGTAGGTCTTCACTATTACATATTTGACGTATGGAAAGGTATATGTGCTAATTTCTATCTCTGGTTTTATGCAGCACCCCAACTCACCTTTCCCCTTAAGCAAACATAAGTTGGTTTTCTAAATTTGAGACCCTGTTCTGTTTTGTAATTCAGTTCATGTGTAGCCAAGATTACATTCGGTGTATTAGAGATAACTTATGATGTTTCATTTTCTGTGTGACTTATTTCTCTTAGAATCATCGTACCTGAATCCACTCATTATGCCACGACGGGCCAGATGACATAGATTTCATTGGTGAGTGATATTCCATTGTACGTACGTACCACAACTTCTTTATCCATTTTTCGCTTTCTGGGATATTTAACTTGTACCGTAGACGAGGTTCTTGTAAACAGAGCCGTCTGAAACTTTGGGGTGGCTGTGTGTTTTTTATTTTAATTTCCCTAAGCTATAGGACCATAAGTGGAAGTGCCGTAGGCTCCGTTGCTTTGTTTTTTAGGTGTTTCAGGATACACCATACACTTCTCCAGAGTGGCTGTTGGCAATTTACATCCCACCCATGAGCATAACAAGGCTCCCTGTTCTCCATGGCCTGTGCTGCCTTTCTGGATTTTACACTTTTTTCAGATGGCCCTTTTGACCGGGGGGCAGTGAGACTTCATTGTAGTGCAGATTTCTTTAACATGCTTGCTTGGTTGGCCAAAAAGGGCGTATGCGTTTTTTCCTGAATATATTCAGGAAAAAACGCATACGCCCTTTTTGGCCAAGAGCATCATTGTTGACGTTCTGCCTCTTTTCCTATGCTTTAAATGCAATTCCCGTCTACCCCCTGAAATCGTTTTCCTGCAATTCTCCCCCGCTTTCTAGTCGTCTTCGCAGCCTTCCTTCAATATATTTTTGGACGATAGCTGTCGTTTATAAATCTGCAGGTTTGTGAGTTACAGTGCCCCTGAGCTCCTTTCTTCAACTCGCTATCTTGTGAGCTGTCCGCAAACCCGCAAGATTGCTTCAGGCCCTAATCTGGTTCCAGCACGGCATGATGAGCCTTTGGTTCATTCCTCTTCCTGGTGCGAAATGAGCGTTAAATTTGCCCGTGCAGACACCTACAGCTAGTCTCTCATTGGTTCTCCCTATTCCTGTTCATCTTGCGCAGAAATTGCAAACTGTGCCCAACAGGAGGTTAAAGGCACCTACTCTCCAAGTGGTGAGAGTGTTAGTAAAGGGTCTGGAATGGTGAACCCAAGTAAAAGGGGACAAAAACTGAGATGCATTTGAAAACGTTTGTCGGACACACGGTGCACCATACTGTGGGTTTCCCATGCATGTTTTAGCTGAAGGAAGAATCCCTTAAATCTGGAGAGGTGGGAACCATGGAATGGGTACCATGCAGTATGACTTCAAAGGGTCTGCATTTGCTCATCGAACCTTACCAATGCTATCAGCCCGAAGTGCCCAACCTTATGTCTCACTCAGCTCTGGGTGTAGATGTGGTAAATCCAGGATGCATCACAAGACCTGAATGAATTATTTACGAATTGCTCTCTATTTCACTGTCCTTGTGTTTTGTTTGTGCAATTCATTTTGATAATGGGATTTATCGGATTTTCTCTGCTGCATTCATGCCACTGTACAAAGGCTTCTTTCTCTTACGGAGACATATAAATCCATGGGTTTGAAGATTCTTACTAGTCAGGTGTATTCCTAGGCGTTTAATATGGGTTGTTTAGTCCATTTCGTTGAGCAAGTGGTAGGTCTTGACTATTACCTATTTGGCTTATGGAAAGGTATCTGTGCTAATTTCTATCTCTGGTTTTATGCAGCACCCCAACTCACCTTTCCCCTTAAGCAAGCATAAGTTGTTTTTCTAAATTTGAGACCCTGTTCTGTTTTGTAATTCAGTTCATGTGCAGCCAAGTTTACATTCCGTGTATTAGTGATATCTTATGATGTTTCATTTTCTGTGTGACTTATTTCACTTAGAATCTTCGTACATGAATCCACTCATTATGCCGCGACGGGCCTGATGACATAGATTTCATTGCTGAGTGATATTCCATTGTATGTAGGTACCACTACTACTTTATCCATTTTTCACATTCTGGGATATTTAACTTGTACCGTAGACGAGGTTCTTGTAAACAGAGCCGTCCGAAACTTTGGGGTGTTTCTGTGTTTTTGATTTTAATTTCCCTAAGCTATAGGACCATAAGTGGAAGTGCCGTAGGCTTCGTTGCTTTGTTTTTTATGTGTTCCAGGAATCACCATACACTTGTCCAGAGTGGCTGTTGGCAATTTACATCCCACCCATCAACATAGCAAGGCTCCCTGTTCTTCATGGCCTGTGCTGCATTCCTGGATTTTACACTTTTTTCAGATGGCCCTTTTGACCGGGGGGCAGTGAGACTTCATTGTAGTGCAGATTTCTTTAACATGCTTGCTTGGTTGGCCAAAAAGGGCGTATGCGTTTTTTCCTGAATATATTCAGGAAAAAACGCATACGCCCTTTTTGGCCAAGAGCATCATTGTTGACTTTCTGCCTCTTTTCCTATGCTTTAAATGCAATTCCCGTCTACCCCCTGAAATCGTTTTCCTGCAATTCTGCCCCGCATACAAGTCGTCTTCGCAGCCTTCCTTCAATATATTTTTGGACGATAGCTGTCATTTATAACTCTACAGGTTTGTGAGTTACAGTGCCCCTGAGCTCATTTCTTCAACTCGCTATCTTATGAGCTGGCTGCAAACCCACAGGATTGCCTCAGGCCCTAATCTGGTTCCGGCACGGCATACTGAGCCTTTGGTTAATTCCTCTTCCTGGTGGGAAATGAGCATTAAATTTGCCCGTGCAGACACCTAGAGCTAGTCTCTCATTCGTTCTCCCTATTCCTTTTCATCTTGCGCAGAAATTGCAAACTGTGCCCAACAGGAGGTTAAAGGCACTGACTCTCCAAGTGGGGAGAGTGTTCGTAAAGGGTCTTGAATGGTGAACCCGAGTAAAAGGGGACGAAAACTGAGATGGATTTGAAAACGTTTGCCAGTCACACGGTGCACCATACTGTGGGTTTCCCATGCATGTTTTAGCTGAAGGAAGAATCCCTTAAACTTGGAGAGTTGGGACCCATGGAATGGGTACCATGCTGTATGACTTCAAAGGGTCTGCATTTGCTCATCGAACCTCACCAATGCTATCAGCCCGAAGTGCCCAACCTTATGTCTCATTCAGCTCTGGGTGTAGATGTGCTAAATCCAGGTTGCATCACAAGCCCTGAATGAATTATTTAAGAATTGCTCTCTATTTCACTGTCCTTGGGTTTTGTTTGTGTAATTCATTTTGATAATGGGATTTATCGGATTTTCTCTGCTGCATTCATGCCGCTGTACACACGCTTCATTCTCTTACGGAGACATATAAATCCATGGGTTTGAAGATTCTTACTAGTCAGGTATATTCCTAGGCGTTGAATATGGGGTGTTTAGTCCATTTTGTTGAGCAAGGGGTAGGTCTTGACTATTACATATTTGGCTTATGGAAAGGTATCTGTGCTAATTTCTATCTCTGGTTTTATGCAACACCCTAACTCACCTTTACCCTTAAGCAAGCATAAGTTGGGTTTCTAAATTTGAGACCCTGTTCTGTTTTGTAATTCAGTTCATGTGTAGCCAAGTTTACATTCCGTGTAGTAGTGATATCTTATGATGTTTCATTTTCTGTGTGACTTATTTCACTTAGAATCATCGTACCTGAATCCACTCATTATGCCGCGACGGGCCTGATGACATAGATTTCATTGCTGAGTGATATTCCACTGTACTTACGTACCACAACTTCTTTATCCATTTTTCACATTCTGGGATATTTAACTTGTACCGTAGACGAGGTTCTTGTAAACAGAGCCGTCCGACACTTTGGGGTGGCTGTGTGTTTTTGATTTTAATTTCCCTAAGCTATAGGACCATAAGTGGAAGTGCCGTAGGCTCCGTAGCTTTGTTTTTTCGGTGTTCCGGGAAACACCATACACTTCTCCAGAGTGGCTGTTGGCAATTTACATCCCACCCATCAGCATAACAAGGCTCCCTGTTCTCCATGGCCTGTGCTGCATTTCTGGATTTTACACTTTTTTCAGATGGCCCTTTTGACCGGGGGGCAGTGAGACTTCATTGTAGTGCAGATTTCTTTAACATGCTTGCTTCGTTGGCCAAAAAGGGCGTATGCGTTTTTTCCTGAATATATTCAGGAAAAAACGCATACGCCCTTTTTGGCCAAGTGCATCATTGTCGACGTTCTGCCTCTTTTCCTATGCTTTAAATGCAATTCCAGTCTACCCCATGAAATCGTTTTCCTGAAATTCTGCCCCGCTTTCAAGTCCTCTGCGCAGCCTTCCTTCAATATATTTTTGGACGATAGCTGTCATTTATAACTCTGCAGGTTTGTGAGTTACAGTGTCCCTGAGCTCATTTCTTCAACTCGCTATCTTGTGAGCTGGCCGCAAACCCACAGGATTGCCTCAGGCCCTAATCTGGTTCCGGCACGGCATGCTGAGCCTTTGGTTAATTCCTCTTCCTGCTGGGAAATGAGCGTTAAATTTACCCGTGCAGACACCTAGAGCTAGTCTCTCATTGGTTCTCCCTATTCCTTTTCATCTTGCGCAGAAATTGCAAACTGTGCCCAACAGGAGGTTAAAGGCACTGACTCTCCAAGTGGGGAGAGTGTTCGTAAAAGGTCTGGAATGGTGAACCCGAGTAAAAGGGGACGAAAACTGAGATGCATTTGAAAACGTTTGCCAGTCACACGGTGCACCATACTGTGGGTTTCCCATGCATGTTCTAGCTGAAGGAAGAATCCCTTAAACTTGGAGAGTTGGGACCCATGGAATGGGTACCATGCTGTATGACTTCAAAGGGTCTGCATTTGCTCATCGAACCTCACCAATGCTATCAGCCCGAAGTGCCCAACCTTATGTCTCACTCAGCTCTGGGTGTAGATGTGGTAAATCCAGGTTGCATCACAAGCCCTGAATGAATTATTTAAGAATTGTTCTCTATTTCACTGTCCTTGGGTTTTGTTTGTGTAATTCATTTTGATAATGGGATTTATCGGATTTTCTCTGCTGCATTCATGCCGCTGTACACACGCTTCATTCTCTTACGGAGACATATAAATCCATGGGTTTGAAGATTCTTACTAGTCAGGTGTATTCCTAGGCGTTGAATATGGGGTGTTTAGTCCATTTCGTTGACCAAGGGGTAGGTCTTGACTATTACATATTTGGCTTATGGAAAGGTATCTGTGCTAATTTCTATCTCTGGTTTTATGCAGCACCCCAACTCACCTTTCCCCTTAAGCAAGCATAAGTTGGTTTTCTAAATTTGAGACCCTGTTCTGTTTTGTAATTCAGTTCATGTGTAGCCAAGTTTACATTCCGTGTATTAGTGATATCTTATGATGTTTCATTTTCTGTGTGACTTATTTCACTTAGAATCATCGTACCTGAATCCACTCATTATGCCGCGACGGGCCTGATGACATAGATTTCATTGCTGTGTGATATTCCACTGTACGTACGTACCACAACTTCTTTATCCATTTTTCACATTCTGGGATATTTAACATGTACCGTAGACGAGGTTCTTGTAAACAGAGCCGTCCGACACTTTGGGGTGGCTGTGTGTTTTTGATTTTAATTTCCCTAAGCTATAGGACCATAAGTGGAAGTGCCGTAGGCTCCGTAGCTTTGTTTTTTCGGTGTTCCGGGAAACACCATACACTTCTCCAGAGTGGCTGTTGGCAATTTACATCCCGCCCATCAGCATAATAAGGCTCCCTGTTCTCCATGGCCTGTGCTGCCTTTCTGGATTTTACACTTTTTTCAGATGGCCCTTTTGACCGGGGGGCAGTGAGACTTCATTGTAGTGCAGATTTCTTTAACATGCTTGCTTGGTTGGCCAAAAAGGGCGTATGCGTTTATTCCTGAATATATTCAGGAAAAAAACGCATACGCCCTTTTTGGCCAAGAGCATCATTGTTGACGTTCTGCCTCTTTTCCTATGCTTTAAATGCAATTCCCGTCTACCCCCTGAAATCGTTTTCCTGCAAATCTGTCCCGCTTACAAGTCGTCTTTGCAGACCTCCTTCAATATATTTTTGGACGATAGCTGTCATTTATTACTCTGCAGGTTTGTGAGTTACAGTGCCCCTGAGCTCCTTTCTTCAACTCGCTATCTTGTGATCTGGCTGCAAACCCGCACGATTGTCAGGCCCTAATCTGGTTCCGGCACGGCATGCTGAGCCTTTGGTTAATTCCTCTTCCTGGTGGGAAATGAGCGTTAAATTTGCCCGTGCAGACACCTAGAGCTAGTCTCTCATTCGTTCTCCCTATTCCTTTTCATCTTGCGCAGAAATTGCAAACTGTGCCCAACAGGAGGTTAAAGGAACTGACTCTCCAAGTGGGGAGAGTGTTCGTAAAGGGTCTGGAATGGTGAACCCGAGTAAAAGGGGACGAAAACTGAGATGCATTTGAAAACGTTTGTCGGTCACACGGTGCACCATACTGTGGGTTTCCCATGCATGTTTTAGCTGAAGGAAGAATCCCTTAAATCTGGAGAGGTGGGAACCATGGAATGGGTACCATGCAGTATGACTTCAAAGGGTCTGCATTTGCTCATCGAACCTCAACAATGCTATCAGCCCGAAGTGCCCAACCTTATGTCTCACTCAGCTCTGGGTGTAGATGTGGTAAATCCAGGTTGCATCACAAGCCCTGAATGAATTATTTAAGAATTGCTCTCTATTTCACTGTCCTTGGGTTTTGTTTGTGTAATTCATTTTGATAATGGGATTTATCGGATTTTCTCTGCTGCGTTCATGCCGCTGTACACACGCTTCATTCTCTTACGGAGACATATAAATCCATCGGTTTGAAGATTCTTACTAGTCAGGTGTATTACTAGGCGTTGAATATGGGGTGTTTAGTCCATTTCGTTGAGCAAGGGGTAGGTCTGGGCTATTACATATTTGGCTTATGGAAAGGTATCTGTGCTAATTTCTATCTCTGGTTTTATGCAGCACCCCAACTCACCTTTCCCCTTAAGCAAGCATAAGTTGGTTTTCTAAATTTGAGACCCTGTTCTGTTTTGTAATTCAGTTCATGTGTAGCCAAGTTTACATTCCGTGTATTAGTGATATCTTATGATGTTTCATTTTCTGTGTGACTTATTTCACTTAGAATCATCGTACCTGAATCCACTCATTATGCCGCGACGGGCCTGATGACATAGATTTCATTGCTGAGTGATATTCCACTGTACGTACGTACCACAACTTCTTTATCCATTTTTCACATTCTGGGATATTTAACTTGTACCGTAGACGAGGTTCTTGTGAACAGAGCCGCCCGAGACTTTTGGGTGGCTGTGTGTTTTTGATTTTAATTTTCCTAAGCTATAGGACCATAAGGGGAAGTGCCGTAGGCTCCGTTGCTTTGTTTTTTAGATGTTCCGGGAAACACCATACACTTCTCCAGAGTGGCTGTTGGCAATTTACATCCCGCCCATCAGCATAACAAGGCTCGCTGTTCTCCATGGCCTGTGCTGCCTTTCTGGATTTTACACTTTTTTCAGATGGCCCTTTTGACCGGGGGGCAGTGAGACTTCATTGTAGTGCAGATTTCTTTAACATGCTTGCTTGGTTGGCCAAAAAGGGCGTATGCGTTTTTTCCTGAATATATTCAGGAAAAAACGCATACGCCCTTTTTGGCCAAGAGCATCATTGTCGACGTTCTGCCTCTTTTCCTATGCTTTAAATGCAATTCCCGTCTACCCCCTGAAATCGTTTTCCTGCAATTCTGCCCCACTTTCAAGTCGTCTTCGCAGCCTTCCTTCAATATATTTTTGGACGATAGCTGTCATTTATAACTCTGCAGGTTTGTGAGTTACAGTGCCCCTGAGCTCATTTCTTCAACTCGCTATCTTGTGAGCTGGCCGCAAACCCACAGGATTGCCTCAGGCCCTAGTCTGGTTCCGGCCCGGCATGCTGAACCTTTGGTTAATTCCTCTTCCTGGTGCGAAATGAGCATTAAATTTGCCCGTGCAGACACCTACAGCTAGTCTCTCATTGGTTCTCCCTATTCCTGTTCATCTTGCACAGAAATTGCAAACTGTGCCAAACAAGAGGTTAAAAGTACAGACTCTCCAAGGTGGAGAGTGTTATTAAAGGGTCTGGAATGGTGTACCCAAGTAAAACGAGACGAAAACTGAGATGCATTTGAAAACGTTTCCCCGTCACATGGTGCACCATAATGTGGGTTTCCCATGCATATTTTAGCTGAAGGAAGAATCCCTTAAACCTGGCAGTTGGGACCCATGGAATGGCTACCATGCAGTATGACTTCAAAGGGTCTGCATTTGCTTATCGAACCTCACCAATGCTATCAGCCCAAAGTGTCCAACCTTATGTCTCACTCAGCTCTGGGTGTATATGTGGTAAATCCAGGTTGCATCACAAGCCCTGAATGAATTATTTAAGAATTGCTCTCTATTTCACTGTCCTTGGGTTTTGTTTGTGTAATTCATTTTGACAATGGGATTTATCGGATTTTCTCTGCTGCATTCATGCCGCTGTACACACGCTTCATTCTCTTACGGAGGCATATGAATCCATGGGTTTGAAGATTCTTACTAGTCAGGTGTATTCCTAGGTGTTGAATATGTGGTGTTTAGTCCATTTCGTTGAGCAAGTGGTGGGTCTTGACTATGACATATTTGGCTTATGGAAAGTTATCTGTGCTAATTTCTATCTCTGGTTTTATGCAGCACCCCAACTCACCTTTCCCCTTAAGCAAGCATAAGTTGGTTTTCTAAATTTGAGACCCTGTTCTGTTTTGTAATTCAGTTCATGTGTAGCCAAGTTTACATTCCGTGTATTAGTGATATCTTATGATGTTTCATTTTCTGTGTGACTTATTTCACTTAGAATCATCGTACCTGAATCCACTCATTATGCCGCGACGGGCCTGATGATATAGATTTCATTGCTGAGTGATATTCCATTGTACGTATGTACCACAATTTCTTTATCCATTTTTCACTTTCTGGGATATTTAACTTGTACCGTAGACGAGGTTCTTGTAAACAGAGCCGTCTGAAATTTTGGGTGGCTGTCTGTTTTTGATTTTAATTTCCCTAAGCTATAGGACCATAAGTGGAAGTGCCGTAGGCTCCGTAGCTTTGTTTTTTCGGTGTTCCGGGAAACACCATACACTTCTCCAGAGTGGCTGTTGGCAATTTACATCCCGCCCATCAGCATAACAAGGCTCCCTGTTCTCCATGGCCTGTGCTGCCTTTCTGGATTTTACACTTTTATCAGATGGCCCTTTTGACCGGGGGGCAGTGAGACTTCATTGTAGTGCAGATTTCTTTAACATGCTTGCTTGGTTGGCCAAAAAGGGCGTATGCGTTTTTTCCTGAATATATTCAGGAAAAAACGCATACGCCCTTTTTGGCCAAGAGCATCATTGTTGACGTTCTGCCTCTTTTCCTATGCTTTAAATGCAATTCCCGTCTACCCCCTGAAATCGTTTTCCTGCAATTCTGCCCCACTTTCAAGTCGTCTTCGCAGCCTTCCTTCAATATATTTTTGGACGATAGCTGTCATTTATAACTCTGCAGGTTTGTGAGTTACAGTGCCCCTGAGCTCATTTCTTCAACTCGCTATCTTGTGAGCTGGCTGCAAACCCACAGGATTGCCTCAGGCCCTAATCTGGTTCCGGCACGGCATGCTGAGCCTTTGGTTAATTCCTCTTCCTGGTGCGAAATGAGCATTAAATTTGCCCGTGCATACACCTACAGCTAGTCTCTCATTGGTTCTCCCTATTCCTGTTCATCTTGCGCAGAAATTGCAAACTGTGCCAAACAGGAGGTTAAAAGTACAGACTCTCCAAGGTGGAGAGTGTTATTAAAGGGTCTGGAATGGTGTACCCAAGTAAAACGAGACGAAAACTGAGATGCATTTGAAAACGTTTCCCCGTCACATGGTGCACCATAATGTGGGTTTCCCATGCATATTTTAGCTGAAGGAAGAATCCCTTAAACCTGGCAGTTGGGACCCATGGAATGGCTACCATGCAGTATGACTTCAAAGGGTCTGCATTTGCTTATCGAACCTCACCAATGCTATCAGCCCAAAGTGTCCAACCTTATGTCTCACTCAGCTCTGGGTGTATATGTGGTAAATCCAGGTTGCATCACAAGCCCTGAATGAATTATTTAAGAATTGCTCTCTATTTCACTGTCCTTGGGTTTTGTTTGTGTAATTCATTTTGATAATGGGATTTATCGGATTTCCTCTGCTGCATTCATGCCGCTGTACACACGCTTCATTCTCTTACGGAGACATATAAATCCATGGGTTTGAAGATTCTTACTAGTCAGGTGTATTCCTAGGCGTTGAATATGGGGTGTTTAGTCCATTTCGTTGAGCAAGGGGTAGGTCTTGACTATTACATATTTGGCTTATGAAAAGGTATCTGTGCTAATTTCTATCTCTGGTTTTATGCAGCACCCCAACTCACCTTTCCCCTTAAGCAAGCATAAGTTGGTTTTCTAAATTTGAGACCCTGTTCTGTTTTGTAATTCAGTTCATGTGTAGCCAAGTTTACATTCCGTGTATTAGTGATATCTTATGATGTTTCATTTTCTGTGTGACTTATTTCACTTAGAATCATCGTACCTGAATCCACTCATTATGCCGCGACGGGCCTGATGACATAGATTTCATTGCTGAGTGATATTCCATTGTACGTATGTACCACAACTTCTTTATCCATTTTTCGCTTTCTGGGATATTTAACTTATACCGTAGACGAGGTTCTTGTAAACAGAGCCGTCTGAAACTTTTGGGTGGCTGTGTGTTTTTGATTTTAATTTCCCTAAGCTATAGGACCATAAGTGGAAGTGCCGTAGGCTCCGTAGCTTTGTTTTTTCGGTGTTCCGGGAAACACCATACACTTCTCCAGAGTGGCTGTTGGCAATTTACATTCCGCCCATCAGCATAACAAGGCTCCCTGTTCTCCATGGCCTGTGCTGCCTTTCTGGATTTTACACTTTTTTCAGATGGCCCTTTTGACCGGGGGGCAGTGAGACTTCATTGTAGTGCAGATTTCTTTAACATGCTTGCTTGGTTGGCCAAAAAGGGCGTATGCGTTTTTTCCTGAATATATTCAGGAAAAAACGCAAACGCCCTTTTGGCCAAGAGCATCATTGTCGACGTTCTGCCTCTTTTCCTATGCTTTAAATGCAATTCCCGTCTACCCCCTGAAATCGTTTTCCTGCAAATCTGTCCCGATTACAAGTCGTCTTCGCAGCCTTCCTTCAATATATTTTTGGACGATAGCTGTCATTTATAACTCTGCAGGTTTGTGAGTTACAGTGCCCCTGAGCTCCTTTCTTCAACTCGCTATGTTGTGAGCTGGCCGCAAACCCACAGGATTGCTTCAGGCCCTAATCTGGTTCCGGCACGGCATGCTGAGCCTTTGGTTAATTCCTCTTCCTGGTGGGAAATGAGCGTTAAATTTGCCCGTACAGACACCTAGAGCTAGTCTCTCATTCGTTCTCCCTATTCCTTTTCATCTTGCGCAGAAATTGCAAACTGTGCCCAACAGGAGGTTAAAGGCACTGACTCTCCAAGTGGGTAGAGTGTTCGTAAAGGGTCTGGAATGGCGAACCCGAGTAAAAGGGGACGAAAACTGAGATGCATTTGAAAACGTTTGCCAGTCACACGGTGCACCATACTGTGGGTTTCCCATGCATGTTTTAGCTGAAGGAAGAATCCCTTAAACTTGGAGAGTTGGGACCCATGGAATGGGTACCATGCTGTATGACTTCAAAGGGTCTGCATTTGCTCATCGAACCTCACCAATGCTATCAGCCCGAAGTGCCCAACCTTATGTCTCACTCAGCTCTGGGTGTAGATGTGGTAAATCCAGGTTGCATCACAAGCCCTGAATGAATTATTTAAGAATTGCTCTCTATTTCACTGTCCTTGGGTTTTGTTTGTGTAATTCATTTTGATAATGGGATTTATCGGATTTTCTCTGCTGCATTCATGCCGCTCTACACACGCTTCATTCTCTTACGGAGTCATATAAATCCATGGGTTTGAAGATTCTTACTAGTCAGGTGTATTCCTAGGCGTTGAATATGGGGTGTTTAGTCCATTTCGTTGAGCAAGGGGTAGGTCTTGACTATTACATATTTGGCTTATGGAAAGGTATCTGTGCTAATTTCTATCTCTGGTTTTATGCAGCACCCCAACTCACCTTTCCCCTTAAGCAAGCATAAGTTTGTTTTCTAAATTTGAGACCCTGTTCTGTTTTATAATTCAGTTCATGTGTAGCAAAGTTTACATTCCGTGTATTAGTGATATCTTATGATGTTTCATTTTCTGTGTGACTTATTTCCCTTAGAATCATCGTACCTGAATCCACTCATTATGCCGCGACGGGCCTGATGACATAGCTTTCATTGCTGAGTGATATTCCATTGTACGTACGTACCACAACTTCTTTATCCATTTTTCACATTCTGGGATATTTAACTTGTACCGTAGAAGAGGTTCTTGTAAACAGAACCGTCCGACATTTTGGGGTGGCTGTGTGTTTTTGATTTTAATTTCCCTAAGCTATAGGACCATAAGTGGAAGTGCCGTAGGCTCCGTTGCTTTGTTTTTCAGGGGTTTTAGGAAACACCATACACTTCTCCAGAGTGGCTGTTGGCAATTTACATCCCGACCATCAGCATAACAAGGCTCCCTGTTCTCCTTGGCCTGTCCTGTCTTTGTGGATTTTACACTTGTTTCACATGTCCCTTTTGACCGGGGGGCAGTGAGACTTCATTGTAGTGCAGATTTCTTTAACATGCTTGCTTGGTTGGCCAAAAAGCGCATATGCATTTTTTCCTCAATAAATTCAGGAAAAAACGCATACACCCTTTTTGGCCAAGAGCATCATTGTCGACGTTCTGCCTCTTTTCCTATGCTTTAAATGCAATTCCCGTCTACCCCCTGAAATCGTTTTCCTGCAATTCTGCCCCACTTACAAGTCGTCTTCGCAGCCTTCCTTCAATATATTTTTGGACGATAGCTGTCATTTATAACTCTGCATGTTTGTGAGTTACAGTGCCCCTGAGCTCCTTTCTTCAACTCGCAACTTGTGAGCTGGGCGCAAACCCGCAGGATTGATTCAGGCCGTAATCTGGTTCCGGCACGGCATGCTGATCCTTTGGTTAATTCCTCTTCCTGGTGGGAAATGAGCATTAAATTTGCCCGTGCAGACACTTACTGCTAGTCTCTCATTGGTTCTCCCTATTCCTGTTCATCTTGCGCAGAAATTGCAAACTGTGCCAAACAGGAGGTTAAAGGCACTGGCTCTCCAAGTGGGGAGAGTGTTAGTAAACGTTCTGGAATGGTGAACCCGAGTAAAAGGGGACGAAAACTGAGATGCATTTGAAAACCTTTCCTGGTCACACGGTGCACCATACTGTGGGTTTCCCATGCATGTTTTAGCTGAAGAAAGAATCCCTTAATCCTGGAGAGTTGGGACCCATGGAATGGGTACCATGCAGTATGACTTCAAAGGGTCTGCATTTGCTCATCGAACCTCAACAATGCTATCAGCCCGAAGTGCCCAACCTTATGTCTCACTCAGCTCTGGGTGTAGATGTGGTAAATCCAGGTTGCATCACAAGCCCTGAATGAATTATTTAAGAATTGCTCTCTATTTCACTCTCATTGTGTTTTGTTTTTGTAATTTATTTTCATAATGGGATTTATCGCATTTTCACTGCTGTGTTCATGCCGCTGTACTCACGCTTGATTCTCTTACGGAGACATATAAATCCATGAGTTTGAAGATTCTTACTAGTCAGGTGTATTCGTAGGTGTTGAATATGGCGTGTTCAGTCCATTTCGTTGACCAGGGAGTAGGTTTTTTCTATTACATATTTGGCTTATCGAACGGTATCTGTGCTAATTTCAATCTCTGGTTTTATGCAGCTCCCCAACTCTCCTTTTTCCTTAAGCAAACATAAGTTGGTCTTCTAAATTTGAGACCCCATTCTGTTTTGTAATTCAGGTTCTTTGTAGCCACGTTTACATTCCATGTATTAGTAATATCGTATGTCTTTTTCTTTTTGAATTATGTGACTTTGAATGATCATACGTAACTACTCTGGGGTTGTTACAACTGGCCATATTTCACTGATTTTCAGGCTGAGTAATATTCCACTCTACATAAGTGCCACACCTCTATCCATTTTTTCCCTCCAGAGACATATAAATTATATCCTAGTCGAGGATCTTTGAAACAGAGAGGGGGTAAACATTGGGGTGCCTGTGTCCTCTCCATTTTTGTCTTTCCCAAGATATACGTCCATGAGTGCAAGTGCCCTGTGCTCTGTAGCTCATTTTTTAGATGCTTTAGTAAACACAATACACTTCTCAAGAGTGACCATTGGCAATATACATTTCCACTATAAGCCTCACAGGGCTCCCTTTTCTCCTTGCCCTGTCCTGCATTTCTGGTGTTTACACTTTATGAGGAAGGCTCTTCTGACTGACGCGAAGTGATATGTTTTGTAGTACTGATTTCCAGTGCCCACCTGTTTGGTTGGCTAAAAAAGTGTATGCCGTTTTCTTGAATATATACAGAAAAAGACGCATACACCCTTTTTGGCCAACTGCAATGTTGGCAATGTTCAGCCCCTTTTCTTGTGCTTAATGGCGAGTCCTTTCTACCTCTTCCAATCCCTTTCCTGCCATTCTCCGTTGCTTACAAGTCCTTTTCTCTGACTTTCCTCAAGACATTTTTCAGTGAGAGATATTTTCAACTCTGCAGTTTCGTGAATTTTAGCGGCCCTGAGTTCCATTTTTCAACTTGTGTTTATGGGAACTGGCCACAAAGCAGCGGGATTTCCTCAAGCCCTATTCTGTTTCCATGGGCAACCCTAGCTTTTAGTCAATTCGTCTTCCTGATTGGAAATTAGAGTGACATGTGCCTGTCCGAACACCTAGGACTTGTCTCTCATTGTTCCTCCTCCTTCTGCTTCATTCTCTGGACAAATTCCAAACTGTATGCAACAGGATGTTGACAGTGCTGACATCTCCAAGTGGGAAGACTGTTCGTAAAGACGCTGGAGGGGTGAACCCGAGCACCAGGAGATGAGGAGATGAGATGCCTTTTCCAAACTCTTCCCGATCAGACGGTATACCATCTTCTGGGTGTGACAGGCATATTTTAGCTGTAGGAAGTGTCCCATTCATGTGAGGAGAACACCAGGGCTTTTTCAAAATCACTGTCTCTCCACAACCCAAACTGGGGAATTTTTTAAGCTACGGCTACACATATGTTCATTAAGGGCCTTGGGAAGTAGGCAGAGTCCAAACTTTAGATGATTGAAGTCTTCAGGGTCAGAAGCACTCACCACCGGCTTCCGTTAGGTTCCATTTTAACTGTCATTAATAGATGATGTCAATAAAAATATCTATTCTTTTTTCAGATTATTTCCCCTTATAGGTTATTGCAAAATATTGAGTGTAGTTCCCTGTGCTGTACAGTAGTTCCTTGTTGATGATCGATTTTATACATAGCAGTGTGTATGTGTTAATCCCAAACTGTTAATTTATCCCTCCTCCCACCTTTCCCCTTTGGTAATAATAAATTATAAGATTTTATACTTCTCAGAAATGGGGGAGCTGAAAGAGAGGTATCATTTTCAATGGAAAAGCATTTAAAACAAGATTGAAGCTTTAACCAAGATTATTAGATGTACATCCTTGGAAAGAAATCACTTCGTTTCTCTAGTATTGACCTGACAAATAAGACAAACCTTTCACTGAACTTGCTTATAATAAAGTGATGGAAATATCAAATGGAAGTGTTAGAAACATCTTATTTTACCCGAGCCTTATACACTGTTCTATGTTAATTACAGTTTGGCTCACACATCTGTTCATTGAAGTTACAATGTTCTCAATTTCTGTTACTGATCCTCCAGAGTGGACCCCAACAAGTGTCCCCCTGCCCAGTGTCATTGGAGCCAACAGATCGAGACTGAGTTTGGTTCAGAAGCAAAGGAAACTTTATATTTTGATCAGAGAATGCAGAGGTGAGAGCATGTGCTACCCCGTGGGCTGTGGGCTGGGCTGCTGTGTAGAGATCCTGTCAGAGTCAGTGGGAGGGAGGGGGCGGAGTTCTCGAGGGCCCGGTTGGCTGCAGCTCAGGCTCTATATCGCGGAGTCTGCACTGTGCTCCAGGAGCTGAAGTGTCGACCCAGCCATTCTGCACTAGGAAATCTGGTCTGAAGTGCCGGCTGTTGAACCTCTGTATGCGGGACCCTAGGAGCACGTGAAATTAGACAAAGCACAAAGGATAAAAAAGGTTAGACTTTATTTTATTGCCCAGATTCTATTTTTATCTCCCAGGGATTTTTAAGGGGCTTTGCCTGGGACAAACCCCTCTTCTGCATTTTGTCCCCTTCCTCATTCTTAGAGTGCTGAGGGTGCAGACCCTTCATCTGTAACTGCTGAGTGCTGAGTTAGGAGCCCTCATACCTGTGGGAGAGGGTCTGAACTTCTCCCCAGCAGCCTCCAGGTGACGTTGTTTGTCCGCAGGCCTCCTGCCTCCCTGCTCCTCCGCCTGAGCACAAG
The DNA here is from genome assembly GCF_059928025.1 of Delphinapterus leucas. Classification (NCBI taxonomy): domain Eukaryota; kingdom Metazoa; phylum Chordata; class Mammalia; order Artiodactyla; family Monodontidae; genus Delphinapterus; species Delphinapterus leucas. The sequence goes on along the minus strand of NW_028322254.1, from coordinate 2,556,431 downwards.
TATTGGTAGTGTTATAGATTCTAATGACCTTTAAGGGTCCAGGAAGGAGATGTGCAGTGACGCTGTGAGGTCCAGTTTCACCCCGCCCCACATTTGTTCGGCCACCTTAGGCTGACCGTTTCTGCCAGCCTAGATGCTCTGACCAGTAGTCTGTGCTTTCTTCAGTTAGGCCCCTGAATTAACGTAAAAACAGCACCAGGTGTCAGCACCCTGACTGCTCAACTCCCAGACAGTCCAGGGTCAGTGGTGATGAAGGACCATGATGGCCACTGAGTCAACAGCCTTTTGAAGTAAACAGGAGTCCAGCCGGTCTTATTGGCCACCATCATCACAGTGTCTGTAGGCTTTTCTATGGTGACAGCGTGATATACTGTTCCCCTGCCAAGATTATTACCTCCCCTCTGGGTGCAGTAAGTCCTGCAAGCAGTAGTCTACTCTTTTGGGACACACTCTTGTTGTTTTATGAGAGAAACTCCAGGTCAAGTGATGGTCACACGAGTCGTCATGGTGCCCCTTTGCCCCAGTTATCTCTCTGGAGGTTGGAGTTGGAGGACCTCCTCACTCAAGGTCAGTGTGCCCACGGAGCAAACCCTGCAACTTCAGGGCATGGTTGGGGGTTAGGATCACCACGTGGGGTCCTTTTCCCTTAGGAGGGAGGTGGCCTTTTGGGCTGCTGATTTCCAGGTTTTCAGATACTGCCAGTATCTTGGCCAGATGTGGCGGTGGGCCAAGCCCCTTGGTGACCGTAGTTTATCCTACCTGGATGGCATTCTTGCATTGTTCCATTTCAAGTGGTCCCAGGTTTTGCACTAATACTCCAATGGCCATTCAAATTTCACTAGGAATGTAAAGGTCAAAGGGTTTAGCTAAATTAGGGAGTTCCAGGGCAAGGGTCTGAATTGACTGCTCTTTCCATTCTTGAAAGGCCACTTCTGGATTCTATTCAAAAGGATCATCATCTTTTTCTTTCAGTGTTTCATATAGAGGCCCAGCTAGTAGACTGTAGTTAGGGATCCAGAAGCAGCAAACCCTGGCCTCCCCAGGAACCCCTAAGCTGTCTCCTAGTTTTAGAAATGGGTAAGGCTGTAAATTGTTTCTTCCCTTTCCTGGGATGGGCTTCTCCGACCTTCTGTGAGAATGCAGCCCACGCAGGTCACCATAGTCTGTGATATTTGAGCTTTTTCTTGGACAACTTGTATCCTTTATTGGCTTGGTAGTTCAGAGGTCTCCTTAGTAGGGCTGGCGATCAGAATGTCGTCTGCATATTGAAGGAGTGTTTCCTTTTCCAGAGGTAGAACTTTTAGGTCTTTAGCTGAGCTTTCCCCAAAGATGGTGTGGGAATTTTTGAACCCTTGGGGCAAGACGGCCCGGAAGTATTGTTTTAGTTGTATGTTGAGTCCTGCCACTCACAAGCCAAAATTTCTTGTGACTCTGGGACTAATAGAATACAAAAGAAGGCTTCATTGAAGACTAATACAGAATACCATGTCCTGGTGGTTAGTAGAATGACCAGCAGGGTGTAGGGTTTAGGAACTACTGGAGGTATATCCTCGGTGGCTTCACTGACTGTCCTGACATCTTTTACCAGGACTCCAGCAGCCCATGGGGCTCTCGAGGTCAGGCCAATCCCAGGATATGGAGCTCACCTGGGCAGGTACCCCACCCCCACCCCAGCCCACGGGGCTCTCGTGGTCAGGCCCCTCCCAGGATACAGAGCAACCCTTTCAGGTACCGTGGCAGGGCTGGGCACACAGGAGCCATGCACATCGCCCTCATTGCAGAGCACTCCCAGCTCACCTGTCACTCAGATCTGACACAGAGCACCTCAGAGCAGGACTTGAACTAACAAACAGCAGCTCCGACAGGTCTGTGACCCTGGGCATCACTCTGTGTGGCCTCCCTCCACCTGGTCTTCCAGAGACTTCCACTGCACCCGGGGCACCAGGCCTCTGTCTCCACCCACCACCCACCCCTCCTCTCCCTGACTCCTGGGTTCCTCTCATTAGGAGAGGGTTTTCTTGAAGTTGTCTCCCACTCATGGGCCAGATAATATAATTAGAAAACAAGCCAGAGCTGCAGCCCCTTGTCTATCCTGACTCTCAGGGGCCCACACCTGTTCCTTGGACCTGGCCGATTCAGCAAGTTCCAGTTTCTGCAACTGTGAGCCCCTGAGGGGTGATTATTGGCTGGCCTGGGAAGCCCGACCGTGCCGGCCAGACCTCCCCAGGTGTGCCTGGGTTGAGATCAATATAAACACCGCTCCAGGCAGCAAGAGCACCTGCAGCTGTGCCTGACGCCATTTTCTGCCCTGTCAGCAGTCTCGGGGCTGGACTGGTGGGAGGGAGTGAGAGGCCACGGCTTTGTGGGTGGCCCAGTGTGAGTGGGGCTCTGCTGGACTTTCTGCAGCAGTTGCCAAGATGCCACCTGCTAAAGAAGAGGATGTGCCACCCATACCTGCCGCTGGAATTTCTCCCTGGGCAGAGGTGAGTAAGGAAGAAAGCAGTGGGGGCCGGGACAGGAGGGGTATCTCAGGCAGGGAAATGGAAAGCTTCCAGAAGAGCACCCAGGGCCAGGACCATCCTGTCTGGCCTGCAGGCACCAAGTCGGCTGGCATGCTGTCGCTCATGTGGCTCCATGGCCCTTCCTCTAGGCTTTCAAGTCCTTGTACATATTCAGGTGTTTTACCTGGGAAGGGTGGGAACATTTCAGCAGCAGCTGGCCTGGGGCTCGGCCCACGTTTACTCACAGATGCCTCGGCACGGGCCCCCAGCTTTGCAATGAGGACGCTTGTTGCGTGGGGCATGCTGGCTGAATGGGAGATGATTCCCCACCACTGACCAACTTCAGAATTGTTTACAACTGGAGCAAGTGTCCTGATACGGTTTTCCTCTGTGTAACTGGTGGGTTCTGTTTTTTTTTCTTTTTTTCGTTTTTGGTTCAAGGTAGATTTTATTCCTCTTTTTTGTATTTACAGATATAAGCATGGAAATAATTTATTCATATAAATACATGTATGTGAAGGGAAGAATATTTTTTCTGTTTTACTTTTTGTAATTTTGAATTTTATTTTATTTTTTTATACAGCAGGTTCTTTTTGGTTATCTATTTTATACATAGAAATGTATACATGCCAATCCCAATCTCTCAACTCCTCCCACCACCACCCCCCTAACAGCTTTCCCCCCTTGGTGTCCATACGTTTGTTGTCTACATCTGTTGCTCTATTTCTGCCTTGCAAAACGCTTCATCTGTACAACTTTTCTAGGTTCCACATATATGCATTTATATACAGGATTTGTTTTTCTCTTTCTGACTTACTTCACTCTGTATGACAGTCTCTAGATCCATCAACGTCTCTACAAATGACCCAATTTCATTCCTTTTTATGGCTTAGTAATATTCCATTTTATATATGTACCTCATCTTTATGCATTCGTCTGTCTGTGGGCATTTAGGTTGCTTCCATTACCTGGATATTGTAAATAGTGATGCAATGAACATTGCGGTGAATGTCTCTTTTCGTTTTATGGTTTTGTCTGGGTATATGCCCAGTAGTGGGATTGCTGTATTATATGGTAATTCTATTCTTAGTTTTATAAGAAACTCCATAATGTTCTCCACAGTGACTGCATCAATTTACATTCCCAACAATAGTGGAAGAGGTTTCCTTATCTCCGCACCCTTTCCAGCATTTGTTGTTTGTAGATTTTCTGATGATGCCTATTCTAACAGGTGTGAGGTGATACACCATGGATTAGTCTATTTCGTTGAGCAAAGAGTAGGTCTTGTCTATTACATATTTGGCTTATGGAACGGTATGTGTGCTCATTTCAATCTCTGGTTTTATACAGCACCCCAACTCAACTTTCCCGTTAAGCAAGCATAAGTTTTTATCTAAATGTGAGACTCTGCTCGGTTTTGTAATTCAGTTTATGTGTAGCCAAGTTTACACTCCCTCTATTTGTGATATCTTATGATAATTATGTTTCTCTGTGTGACATATTTCTCTTAGAATCATCATACTTAAATCCACTCAATTTGCTGCTACAGGCCTGATGACATTGATTTCATTGCTGAGTGATATTCCGTTGTACGTAAGTAGGACAACTCCTTTATCCATTTTTTTCTTTCTGGGATATTTAATTTGTACTGGACTCAAGGTTCTTGTAAACACAGCAGCCCTGGATATTGTGTTGGCTGTGTCTTGTTGATTTTAATTTTCCTAAGCTATAGGGCCAAAAGTGGAAGTGCCCTAGGCTCTGTAGCTTTGTTTTTTAGATGTTTCAGCATACACTATAAACATCACCAGAGTGTCTGTTGGCAATTTACAATCCGTCCATCAGCATAACAAGGCTCCCTGTTCTCCATGGCCTGTCCTGTGTTTCTGGGTTTTACACTTTTTTCAGATGGCTCTTTTGACGAATGGGAAATGAGAGTTCATTGTAGTGTGGATTTCCATTGCTCGAATTCTTGGTTGGCCACAAAGGGCATATGCGTTTTTTCCTGAATATATTCAGGAAAAAATGTATACGCACTTTTTGTCCAAGTGCATCACTGTCAAAGATCTGCCGCTTTTCACATGCTTTAAATGCAATTCCAATCTACCTCCTGAAATATGATTCCTGCAATTCTGCCTCGTTTTCAAGTCCTCTGTGCAGACTTACTTCAATATATTTTTGCCAATAGCTGTCATTTATAACTCTGCAGGTTTGTGAATTACAGTGCCTGTGATTTCCTTTCTTAACTCGTTTCCTTGAAAGCTGGCCACAGAACCGCAGGTTTGCTTCAGGCCGTAATCAGGGTCCCGCACGGCACTCTGAGCCTTTGGTTAATTCCTCTTCCTGGTGGGAAATTAGAGTTAAATGTGCCCCTCCAGACACCTGCCTCACTCCCAGCCCCTTGGTGATGTGTGTCCTCTGGTTTGAGGCCACATGTGCTGGGTTCCTCACCTTTCGCAGATGTGGCCCCACTGGTGTGCGGACACTCCTGCCTGGTTCCCATCCCCTTGGTGATGTGAGCCCTCCAGTGAGAGTCTGATCCTGGTTGGGCTCCTCACACTTCTGTGAGGTGGGCCCTCTTCTCTGAGGTCACTCCTGCCTGGCTGACACACCCCGCCTTGGCGACGTCGGCCCTCTGGTGGCAGTTGGAGCCCACTGGGAGCCTCCTCCCCTCAGTGATGAGACCCTCTGGCATCAGGCCCTAACTGCTGGTTACCCACATTTTCTGATACGTGCTAAGTGGTGTGAGGGCACTCCTGCCAGGTTCCCATCCCCATGTGCCTTCTGCTCTATGGTCCCAACACCTGTGTTGTTCACAGTTTCAGGATGTTGGCTCTCTGGTGTTAGTTCACTCAGGCCTAGATCCCATAGACTCTGTGCTCTGAGCCGCCTGCTGGGAGGTTCCTACTGCTGGATTCCTTACCATTTTTATTCTTTGGGTCCTGTGTTTTCATGCTCCTCCTTCCTGACTCACTCCCAGCCCCTTTGTGATGTGGGTCCTCTGGTTTGAGGCCACATGTGCCGGTTTCCTCACCTTTATTGATGTGGCCCCACTGGTGTGAGGACACTCCTGCCTGGTTCCCATCCCCTTGGTGATGGGGGCCCTCTGGTGAGAGTCTGATCCTGGCTGGATTCCTCACCCTTCTGGGAGGTGGGCCCTCTGCTGTGAGGTCACTCCTGCCTGGCTGGCACACATCACCTTGGCGATGTGGGTCCTCAGTTGGGAGTTGGTGCCTGCTGGGAGTCTCCTCCCCTCGGTAATGAGGGCCCTCTGGCGTCAGGCCCTAACTCATGGGCTCCCAAAATTTTCTGATATGTGCCCTGTCGTGCGAGTACACTCCTGCCACGTTCCCATCCCCATGGGGATGTGGGCCTTCTGCTCTGAGGTCCCACCAGCTGGGTTGCTCACAGTGTCATGATGTGAGCCCTCTGCTGTGAGTTCACTGTGGCCTGGATCACATAGGCTCCGTACTCTGGGCCACCTGCTGGGGGGTTCCAACTGCTGGATTCCTCACATTTTTTATTCTGTGGGCCCTGTGTTGTTAGGCTACTCCTGCCTGCCTCACTCGTAGCACCTTGGAAATGTGGGTCCTCTGGTTTAGGCCACATGTGCTGGGTTCGTCACCTTTCTATAATGTGGCCACACTGGTGTGAGGACACTCCTGCCTTGTTCCGGTCCCCTTGGTGATGTGGGCTCTCTGGTGAGAGCCTTATCCTGGCTGGTTTCCTCACCCTTCTGTGAGGTAGGCCCTCTGCTGTGAGGTCACTCCTGCCTGACTGGCACACGTCACCTTGGCGACGTGGGCCCTCAGGTGGGAGTTGGTGCCTGCTGGGAGTCTCCTTCCCTCGGTAATGAGGGCCCTCTGGCGTCAGGCTCTAACTCCTGGGCTCCCAAAATTTTCTGATGTGCGCCCTGTGGTGTGAGTACACTCCTGCCAGGTTTCCAACCCCATGGGAATATGGGCCTTCTGCTCTGAGGTCCCAACGGTGGGTGGCTCAGTTTCATGATGAGGGCCCTCTGGTGTGAGTTCACTCCGGCCTGGATCCCATAGCCTCGCTGCTCCTGGCCGCCTGCGGGGAGGTTCCAACTGCGGGATTCCTCACCTTTTCTCTTCTATGGGCCCTCTGTTTGGAGACTCCTCCTGCCTGACTCACTCCCAGCCCCTTGGTGATGTGTGTCCTCTGGTTTGAGGCCACGTGTGCTGGGTCCCTCACCTTTCGATGATGTGGCCCCGCTGGTGTGAGGACACTCCTGCCTGGTTTCTATCCCCTTGGTGATGTGGGCCCTCTGGTGAGAGTCTGATCCTGGCTGGGTTCCTCACCCTTCTGTGAGGTGGGCCCTCTGCTGTGAGGTCACTACTGACTGGCTGGCACACCCCGCCTTGGCGACATCGGCCCTCTTGTGGCAGTTGGAGCCTGCTGGGAGCCACCTCCCCTCGGTGATGAGGGCTCTCTAGCGTCAGGCCGTAACTGCTGGGTACCCACTTTTTCTGATACGTGCTAAGTGGTGCGAGGACACTCTTGCCATGTTCCCAACCCCATGGGGATGTGGGCCTTCTGCTGTGAGGTCCCAATGGCTGGGTTGCTCACAGTTTCATGATATGGGCCCTCTGCTGTGAGTTCACTGCAGCCTGGATCGCATAGACTCGGTGCTCTGGGCCGCCTGCTGGGAGGTTCCCACTGCAGGATTCCTCAGCTTTTTTATTCTATGGGCCCTGTGTTGTGAGGCTACTCCTGCATGCCTCACTCCGAGCCCCTTGGAGATGTGGGTCTTCTGGTTTAGGCCACATGTGCTGGGTTCCTCACCTTTCTATGATGTGGTCACCCTGGTGTGAAGACAGTCCTGCCTGGTTCTGATCCTCTTGGTGATGTGGGCCCTCTGGTGAGAGTCTAATCCTCTTTGGGTTCCTCACACTTTTTTGAGGTTGGCCCTCTGCTCTGAGGTCACTCCTGCCTGGCTGGCACACCCCGCATTGGCGACGTTGGCCCTCTTGTAGCAGTTGGAGCCTGCTGGTAGCCTCCTCTCCTCGGTGATGAGGGCCCTCTGGCATCAGGCCCTAACTGCTGGGCTCCCCACATTTTCTGATGTGTGCCCACTGGTGCGATGACACTCCTGCTTGGTTCGCTTCCCCATGGGGATGTGGGCCTTGTGCTCTGAGGTCACAATGGCTAGGTTGCTCACAGTTTCATGATGAGGGCCCTCTGTTGTGAGTTCATCATTGCCTGGATCCCATAGCCTCAGTGCTCTGGGCCGCCTGCTGGGATGTTCCAACTGCTGGATTCCTCACCTTTTTTATACAATGGGCCACGTGTTTTGAGGTTCATCCTGCCTGCCTCGCTCCGAGACCCATGGAGATGTGGGTCCTCTGGTTTGAGGCCACATGTGCTGGGTACCTCAACTTGCGATGATGTGGCCCCACGGGTGTGAAGACACTCCTGCCTGGTTCCCAGCCCCTTGCTGATGTGGGCCCTCTGGTGAGAGTCTGATAATGGCTGGGTCCCTTACCCTTCTGTGAGGTGGGCCCTCTGATGTGAGGTCACTCCTGCCTGGCTGGCTCACGTCACCTTGGCGATGTGGGCCCTCTGTTGGCCACTGAAGCATGCTGGGAGCCCCCTACCCTCTTTAAGGAGGGCCTTGGAAAAAACGCATATGCACTTTTTGAACAAGTGCATCATTGTCGAGGTTCTGCCTCTTCTCCTATGCTTTCAGTGCATTTCCCGTCTACCTCCTGAAATCGTTTTCCTGGAATTCTGCCCCGCTTTCAAGTCCTCTTCGCAGCCTTCCTTCAATATATTTTTGGACGATAGCTGTCATTTATAACTCTGCAGGTTTGTGAATTACAGTGCCCCTGAGCTCCTTTGTTCAACTCGCTATCTTGTGAGCTGCCTGCACACCCGCAGTATTGCTTCAGGCCCTAATCTGGTTCCGGCACGGCATGCTGAGCCTTTGGTTAATTCCACTTCCTGGTGAGAAATGAGCATTAAATTGCCCGTGCAGACACCTACAGCTAGTCTCTCATTGGTTCTCCCTATTCCTGTTCATCTTGCGCAGAAATTGCAAACTGTGACAAACAGGAGGTTAAAGGCACTGACTCTCCAAGTGGGGAGAGTGTTAGTTAAGCATCTGGAATGGTGAACCCGAGTATAAAGGGACGAAAACTGAGATGCATTTGAAAACGTTTCCCAATCACATGGTGGACCATACTCTGGGTTTCCCATACATGATGTAGCGGAAGGAAGAATCCCTTAAACCTGGAGAGTTGGGACCCTTGGAATGGGTACCATGCAGTATGACTTCAAAGGGTCTGCAATTGCTCACAGAACCTCAACAATACTATCAGGGCGAAGTGTCCGGCCTTATGTCTCCCCAGCACTGGGTGTACATGTGGTAAATCCAGGTTGCATCAGAAGCCCTGAGTGAATTATTTAAGAATTGCTCTCTATTTCACTGTCATTGTGTTTTGTTTTTGAAATTTATTTTGATAATGTGATTTATCGGATTTTCACTGTTGCCTTTAGGCCACTGAACACACGCTGGATTCTCTTATGGACACATATAAATCCATGGGTTTTAAGATTCTTGCTAGGCAGGTATATTCCTAGGCGTTGAATATGGGGTGTTGAGCCCATTTCGTTGAGCAAGCAGTAGGTCTTGTCTATTACATATTTGGCTTATGGAACGGTATCAGTGCGAATTTCAATCTCTGTTTTTATGCAGCACCCGAACTCACCTTTCCCAAAAAGCAAGCATAAGTTGGTTTTCTAAATTTGAGACACTGTTCTGTTTTGTAATTCATTTCATGTGTAGCCAAGTTTACATTCCGTGTATTAGTGATATCTTATGATGTTTCTTTTTCTGTGTGACCTATTGCACGTAGAATCATCGTACCTGAATCCACTCATTATGCCGCTACGGGCCTGATGACATAGATTTCATTGCTGAGTGATATTCCATTGTACGTAAGAACCACAACTTCTTTATCCATTTTTCGCCCTCTGGGATATTTAACTTGTACCGTACAAGAGGTTCTCGTAAACAGAGCCGTTCCAAACTTTGGGGTGCCTGTGTGGTTTTGATTTTAATTTCCCTAAGCTATAGGACCATAAGTGGAAGTGCCATAGGCTGTGTTGCTTTGTTTCTTATGTGTTTCAGGAAATACCATACACTTCTCCAGAGTGGCTGTTGGCAATTCACATGCCGACCATCAGGATAACAATGCTCCCTCTTCTCCATGGCCAGTCCTGCCTTTCTGGATTTTACACTTTTTTCAGATGGCCCTTTTGACCGGGGGGCAGAGAGACTTCATTTTAGTGCAGATTTTTTACACGCTTGCTTGGTTGGCCAAAAAGGGCATATGCGTTTTTTCCTGATTATATTCAGGAAAAAACGCATACGCCCTTTTTGGCCAAGTGCATCATTGTCGCTGTTCTCCGTCTTTTCCTAGTCTTTAAGTGCAATTCCAGTCTACCCCCTGAAATCGTTTTCCTGAATTTCTGCCCAAATTCTAAATCCTCTTCGCAGAAATACTTCAATATATTTTTGGACGATAGCTGTCATTTATAACTCTGCAGGTTTGTGAGTTACAGTGCCCCTGAGCTCCTTTCTTCATCTCGCTAACTTGTGAGCTGGCCGCAAACCCGCAGGATTGCTTCAGGCCCTTATCTGGTTCCAGCAGGGCATGCTGAGCCTTTGGTTAATTCCTCTTCCTGGTGGGAAATGAGCGTTAAATTTGCCCGTACAGACACCTACAGCTAGTCTCTCATTGGTTCTCCCTATTCCTGTTCATCTTGCGCAGAAATTGCAAACGGTGCCCAACAGGAGGTTAAAGGCACTGACTCTCCAAGTGGGGAGAGTGTGAGTAAAGGGTCTGGAATGGTGAACCTGTGTAAAAGGGGAGGAAAACTGAGATGCATTTGAAAACGTTTGCCGGTCACACGGTCCACCATACTGTGGGTTTCCCATGCATGTTTTGAGCTGAAGGAAGAATCCCTTATAACTGGAGATTTGGGACCCATGGAATGGGTACCATGCAGTATGTCTTCAAAGGGTCTGCATTTGCTCATCGAACCTCACCAGTGCTATCAGCCCGAAGTGCCCAACCTTATGTCACACTCAGCTCTGGGTGTAGATGTGGTAAATCCAGGTTGCATCACAAGCCTGAATGAATTATTTAAGAATTGCTCTCTATTTCACTGTCCTTGTGTTTGGTTTTAGTAACTCATTTTGATAATGGGATTTATCGGATTTTCTCTGCTGCATTCATGTTGCTGTACACACGCTTCATTCCCTAACGGAGACATATAAATCCATGGGTTTGAAGATTCTTACCAGTCAGGTGTATTCCTAGGCGTTGAATATGGGGTATTTAGTCCATTTCATTGCGCAAAGGGTAGGCCTTGACTATTACATATTTGGCTTATGTGAAGGTATCTGTGCTAATTTCTATCTCTGGTTTTATGCAGCACCCCAACTCACCTTTCCCCTTAAGCAAGCATAAGTTGGTTTTCTAAATTTGAGACCCTGTTCTGTTTTGTAATTCAGTTCATGTGTAGCCAAGTTTACATTCCGTGTAGTAGTGATATCTTATGATGTTTCATTTTCTGTGTGACTTAGTTCACTTAGAATCATCGTACCTGAATCCACTCATTATGCCGCGACGGGCCTGATGACATAGATTTCATTGCTGAGTGATATTCCATTGTACGTACGTACCACAACTTCTTTATCCATTTTTCACATTCTGGGATATTTAACTTGTACCGTAGACGAGGTTCTTGTAAACAGAGCCGTCCGACACATTGGGGTGGCTGTGTGTTTTTGATTTTAATTTCCCTAAGCTATAGGACCATAAGTGGAAGTGCCGTAGGCTCCGTAGCTTGGTTTTTTCGGTGTTCCGGGAAACACCATACACTTCTCCAGGGTGGCTGTTGGTAATTTACATCCCGCCCATCAGCATAACAAGGCTCCCTGTTCTCCATGGCCTGTGCTGCCTTTCTGGATTTTACACTTTTTTCAGATGGCCCTTTTGACCGGGGGGCAGTGAGACTTCATTGTAGTGCAGATTTCTTTAACATGCTTGCTTGGTTGGCCAAAAAGGGCGTATGCGTTTTTTCCTGAATATATTCAGGAAAAAACGCATACGCCCTTTTTGGCCAAGAGCATCATTGTCGACGTTCTGCCTCTTTTCCTATGCTTTAAATGCAATTCCCGTCTACCCCTGAAATCGTTTTCCTGCAATTCTGCCCCACTTACAAGTCGTCTTCGCAGCCTTCCTTCAATATATTTTTGGACGATAGCTGTCATTTATAACTCTGCAAGTTTGTGAGATACAGTGCCCCTGAGCTCATTTCTTCAACTCGCTATCTTGTGAGCTGGCCGCAAACCCACAGGATTGCCTCAGGCCCTAATCTGGTTCCGGCACGGCATGCTGAGCCTTTGGTTAATTCCTCTTCCTGGTGGGAAATGAGCGTTAAATTTGCCCGTGCAGACACCTAGAGCTAGTCTCTCATTCGTTCTCCCTATTCCTTTTCATCTTGCGCAGAAATTGCAAACTGTGCCCAACAGGAGGTTAAAGGCACTGACTCTCCAAGTGGGGAGAGTGTTCGTAAAGGGTCTGGAATGGTGAACCCGAGTAAAAGGGGACGAAAACTGAGATGCATTTGAAAACGTTTGCCAGTCACACGGTGCACCATACTGTGGGTTTCCCATGCATGTTTTAGCTGAAGGAAGAATCCCTTAAACTTGGAGAGTTGGGACCCATGGAATGGGTACCATGCTGTATGACTTCAAAGGGTCTGCATTTGCTCATCGAACCTCACCAATGCTATCAGCCCGAAGTGCCCAACCTTATGTCTCACTCAGCTCTGGGTGTACATGTGGTAATTCCAGGTTGCATCACAAGCCCTGAATGAATTATTTAAGAATTGCTCTCTATTTCACTGTCCTTGGGTTTTGTTTGTGTAATTCATTTTGATAATGGGATTTATCGGATTTTCTCTGCTGCATTCATGCCGCTGTACACACGCTTCATTCTCTTACGGAGACATATAAATCCATGGGTTTGAAGATTCTTACTAGTCAGGTGTATTCCTAGGCGTTGAATATGGGGTGTTTAGTCCATTTCGTTGAGCAAGGGGTAGGTCTTGACTATTACATATTTGGCTTATGGAAAGGTATCTGTGCTAATTTCTATCTCTGGTTTTATGCAGCACCCCAACTCACCTTTCCCCTTAAGCAAGCATAAGTTGGTTTTCTAAATTTGAGACCCTGTTCTGTTTTGTAATTCAGTTCATGTGTAGCCAAGTTTACATTCCGTGTATTAGTGATATCTTATGATGTTTCATTTTCTGTGTGACTTATTTCACTTAGAATCATCGTACCTGAATCCACTCATTATGCCGCGACGGGCCTGATGACATAGATTTCATTGCTGAGTGATATTCCACTGTACGTACGTACCACAACTTCTTTATCCATTTTTCACATTCTGGGATATTTAACTTGTACCGTAGACGAGGTTCTTGTAAACAGAGCCGTCCGACACTTTGGGGTGGCTGTGTGTTTTTGATTTTAATTTCCCTAAGCTATAGGACCATAAGTGGAAGTGCCGTAGGCTCCGTAGCTTTGTTTTTTCGGTGTTCCGGGAAACACCATACACTTCTCCAGGGTGGCTGTTGGCAATTTACATCCCGCCCATCAGCATAACAAGGCTCCCTGTTCTCCATGGCCTGTGCTGCCTTTCTGGATTTTACACTTTTTTCAGATGGCCCTTTTGACCGAGGGGGCAGTGAGACTTCATTGTAGTGCAGATTTCTTTAACATGCTTGCTTTGTTGGCCAAAAAGGGCGTATGCGTTTTCTCCTGAATATATTCAGGAGAAAACGCATACGCCCTTTTTGGCCAAGAGCATCATTGTTGACGTTCTGCCTCTTTTCCTATGCTTTAAATGCAATTCCCGTCTACCCCCTGAAATCGTTTTCCTGCGATTCTGCCCCACTTACAAGTCGTCTTCGCAGCCTCCCTTCAATATATTTTTGGACGATAGCTGTCATTTATAACTCTGCAGGTTTGTGAGTTACAGTGCCCCTGAGCTCATTTCTTCAACTCGCTATCTTGTGAGCTGGCTGCAAACCCACTGGATTGCCTCAGGCCCTAATCTGGTTCCGGCACGGCATGCTGAGCCTTTGGTTAATTCCTCTTCCTGGTGGGAAATGAGCGTTAAATTTGCCCGTGCAGACACCTAGAGCTAGTCTCTCATTCGTTCTCCCTATTCCTTTTCATCTTGCGCAGAAATTGCAAACTGTGCCCAACAGGAGGTTAAAGGCACTGACTCTCCAAGTGGGGAGAGTGTTCGTAAAGGGTCTGGAATGGTGAACCCGAGTAAAAGGGGACGAAAACTGAGATGCATTTGAAAACGTTTGCCAGTCACACGGTGCACCATACTGTGGGTTTCCCATGCATGTTTTAGCTGAAGGAAGAATCCCTTAAACTTGGAGAGTTGGGACCCATGGAATGGGTACCATGCTGTATGACTTCAAAGGGTCTGCATTTGCTCATCGAACCTCACCAATGCTATCAGCCCGAAGTGCCCAACCTTATGTCTCACTCAGCTCTGGGTGTACATGTGGTAAATCCAGGTTGCATCACAAGCCCTGAATGAATTATTTAAGAATTGCTCTCTATTTCACTGTCCTTGGGTTTTGTTTGTGTAATTCATTTTGATAATGGGATTTATCGGATTTTCTCTGCTGCATTCATGCCGCTGTACACACGCTTCATTCTCTTACGGAGACATATAAATCCATGGGTTTGAAGATTCTTACTAGTCAGGTGTATTCCTAGGCGTTGAATATGGGGTGTTTAGTCCATTTCGTTGAGCAAGGGGTAGGACTTGACTATTACATATTTGGCTTATGGAAAGGTATCTGTGCTAATTTCTATCTCTGGTTTTGTGCAGCACCCCAACTCACCTTTCCCCTTAAGCAAGCATAAGTTGGTTTTCTAAATTTGAGACCCTGTTCTGTTTTGTAATTCAGTTCATGTGTAGCCACATTTACATTCCGTGTAGTAGTGATATCTTATGATGTGTCATTTTCTGTGTGACTTATTTCACTTAGAATCATCGTACCTGAATCCACTCATCATGCCGCGACGGGCCTGATGACATAGATTTCATTGCTGAGTGATATTCCATTGTACGTACGTACCACAACTTCTTTATCCATTTTTCACATTCTGGGATATTTAACTTGTACCGTAGACGAGGTTCTTGTAAACAGAGCCGTCCGACACTTTGGGGTGGCTGTGTGTTTTTGATTTTAATTTCCCTAAGCTATAGGACCATAAGTGGAAGTGCCGTAGGCTCCGTAGCTTTGTTTTTTCGGTGTTCCGGGAAACACCATACACTTCTCCAGGGTGGCTGTTGGCAATTTACATCCCGCCCATCAGCATAACAAGGCTCCCTGTTCTCCATGGCCTGTGCTGCCTTTCTGGATTTTACACTTTTTTCAGATGGCCCTTTTGACCGGGGGGCAGTGAGACTTCATTGTAGTGCAGATTTCTTTAACATGCTTGCTTGGTTGGCCAAAAAGGGCGTATGCGTTTTTTCCTGAATATATTCAGGAAAAAACGCATACGCCCTTTTTGGCCAAGAGCATCATTGTCGACGTTCTGCCTCTTTTCCTATGCTTTAAATGCAATTCCCGTCTACCCCCTGAAATCGTTCTCCTGCAATTCTGCCCCACTTACAAGTCGTCTTCGCAGCCTTCCTTCAATATATTTTTGGACGATAGCTGTCATTTATAACTCTGCAGGTTTGTGAGTTACAGTGCCCCTGAGCTCATTTCTTCAACTCGCTATCTTGTGAGCTGGCCGCAAACCCACAGGATTGCCTCAGGCCCTAATCTGGTTCCGGCACGGCATGCTGAGCCTTTGGTTAATTCCTCTTCCTGGTGGGAAATGAGCGTTAAATTTGCCCGTGCAGACACCTAGAGCTAGTCTCTCATTCGTTCTCCCTATTCCTTTTCATCTTGCGCAGAAATTGCAAACTGTGCCCAACAGGAGGTTAAAGGCACTGACTCTCCAAGTGGGGAGAGTGTTCGTAAAGGGTCGGGAATGGTGAACCCGAGTAAAAGGGGACGAAAACTGAGATGCATTTGAAAACGTTTGCCAGTCACACGGTGCACCATACTGTGGGTTTCCCATGCATGTTTTAGCTGAAGGAAGAATCCCTTAAACTTGGAGAGTTGGGACCCATGGAATGGGTACCATGCTGTATGACTTCTAAGGGTCTGCATTTGCTCATCGAACCTCACCAATGCTATCAGCCCGAAGTGCCCAACCTTATGTCTCACTCAGCTCTGGGTGTACATGTGGTAATTCCAGGTTGCATCACAAGCCCTGAATGAATTATTTAAGAATTGCTCTCTATTTCACTGTCCTTGGGTTTTGTTTGTGTAATTCATTTTGATAATGGGATTTATCGGATTTTCTCTGCTGCATTCATGCCGCTGTACACACGCTTCATTCTCTTACGGAGACATATAAATCCATGGGTTTGAAGATTCTTACTAGTCAGGTGTATTCCTAGGCGTTGAATATGGGGTGTTTAGTCCATTTCGTTGAGCAAGGGGTAGGTCTTGACTATTACATATTTGGCTTATGGAAAGGTATCTGTGCTAATTTCTATCTCTGGTTTTATGCAGCACCCCAACTCACCTTTCCCCTTAAGCAAGCATAAGTTGGTTTTCTAAATTTGAGACCCTGTTCTGTTTTGTAATTCAGTTCATGTGTAGCCAAGTTTACATTCCGTGTATTAGTGATATCTTATGATGTTTCATTTTCTGTGTGACTTATTTCACTTAGAATCATCGTACCTGAATCCACTCATTATGCCGCGACGGGCCTGATGACATAGATTTCATTGCTGAGTGATATTCCACTGTACGTACGTACCACAACTTCTTTATCCATTTTTCACATTCTGGGATATTTAACTTGTACCGTAGACGAGGTTCTTGTAAACAGAGCCGTCCGACACTTTGGGGTGGCTGTGTGTTTTTGATTTTAATTTCCCTAAGCTATAGGACCATAAGTGGAAGTGCCGTAGGCTCCGTAGCTTTGTTTTTTCGGTGTTCCGGGAAACACCATACACTTCTCCAGGGTGGCTGTTGGCAATTTACATCCCGCCCATCAGCATAACAAGGCTCCCTGTTCTCCATGGCCTGTGCTGCCTTTCTGGATTTTACACTTTTTTCAGATGGCCCTTTTGACCGGGGGGCAGTGAGACTTCATTGTAGTGCAGATTTCTTTAACATGCTTGCTTGCTTGGCCAAAAAGGGCGTATGCGTTTTTTCCTGAATATATTCAGGAAAAAACGCATACGCCCTTTTTGGCCAAGAGCATCATTGTCCACGTTCTGCCTCTTTTCCTATGCTTTAAATGCAATTCCCGTCTACCCCCTGAAATCGTTCTCCTGCAATTCTGCCCCACTTACAAGTCGTCTTCGCAGCCTTCCTTCAATATATTTTTGGACGATAGCTGTCATTTATAACTCTGCAGGTTTGTGAGTTACAGTGCCCCTGAGCTCATTTCTTCAACTCGCTATCTTGTGAGCTGGCCGCAAACCCACAGGATTGCCTCAGGCCCTAATCTGGTTCCGGCACGGCATGCTGAGCCTTTGGTTAATTCCTCTTCCTGGTGGGAAATGAGCGTTAAATTTGCCCGTGCAGACACCTAGAGCTAGTCTCTCATTCGTTCTCCCTATTCTTTTTCATCTTGCGCAGAAATTGCAAACTGTGCCCAACAGGAGGTTAAAGGCACTGACTCTCCAAGTGGGGAGAGTGTTCGTAAAGGGTCGGGAATGGTGAACCCGAGTAAAAGGGGACGAAAACTGAGATGCATTTGAAAACGTTTGCCAGTCACACGGTGCACCATACTGTGGGTTTCCCATGCATGTTTTAGCTGAAGGAAGAATCCCTTAAACTTGGAGAGTTGGGACCCATGGAATGGGTACCATGCTGTATGACTTCAAAGGGTCTGCATTTGCTCATCGAACCTCACCAATGCTATCAGCCCGAAGTGCCCAACCTTATGTCTCACTCAGCTCTGGGTGTACATGTGGTAAGTCCAGGTTGCATCACAAGCCCTGAATGAATTATTTAAGAATTGCTCTCTATTTCACTGTCCTTGGGTTTTGTTTGTGTAATTCATTTTGATAATGGGATTTATCGGATTTTCTCTGCTGCATTCATGCCGCTGTACACACGCTTCATTCTCTTACGGAGACATATAAATCCATGGGTTTGAAGATTCTTACTAGTCAGGTGTATTCCTAGGCGTTGAATATGGGGTGTTTAGTCCATTTCGTTGAGCAAGGGGTAGGACTTGACTATTACATATTTGGCTTATGGAAAGGTATCTGTGCTAATTTCTATCTCTGGTTTTGTGCAGCACCCCAACTCACCTTTCCCCTTAAGCAAGCATAAGTTGGTTTTCTAAATTTGAGACCCTGTTCTGTTTTGTAATTCAGTTCATGTGTAGCCACATTTACATTCCGTGTAGTAGTGATATCTTATGATGTGTCATTTTCTGTGTGACTTATTTCACTTAGAATCATCGTACCTGAATCCACTCATCATGCCGCGACGGGCCTGATGACATAGATTTCATTGCTGAGTGATATTCCATTGTACGTACGTACCACAACTTCTTTATCCATTTTTCACATTCTGGGATATTTAACTTGTACCGTAGACGAGGTTCTTGTAAACAGAGCCGTCCGACACTTTGGGGTGGCTGTGTGTTTTTGATTTTAATTTCCCTAAGCTATAGGACCATAAGTGGAAGTGCCGTAGGCTCCGTAGCTTTGTTTTTTCGGTGTTCCGGGAAACACCATACACTTCTCCAGGGTGGCTGTTGGCAATTTACATCCCGCCCATCAGCATAACAAGGCTCCCTGTTCTCCATGGCCTGTGCTGCCTTTCTGGATTTTACACTTTTTTCAGATGGCCCTTTTGACCGGGGGGCAGTGAGACTTCATTGTAGTGCAGATTTCTTTAACATGCTTGCTTGGTTGGCCAAAAAGGGCGTATGCGTTTTTTCCTGAATATATTCAGGAAAAAACGCATACGCCCTTTTTGGCCAAGAGCATCATTGTCGACGTTCTGCCTCTTTTCCTATGCTTTAAATGCAATTCCCGTCTACCCCCTGAAATCGTTCTCCTGCAATTCAGCCCCACTTACAAGTCGTCTTCGCAGCCTTCCTTCAATATATTTTTGGACGATAGCTGTCATTTATAACTCTGCAGGTTTGTGAGTTACAGTGCCCCTGAGCTCATTTCTTCAACTCGCTATCTTGTGAGCTGGCCGCAAACCCACAGGATTGCCTCAGGCCCTAATCTGGTTCCGGCACGGCATGCTGAGCCTTTGGTTAATTCCTCTTCCTGGTGGGAAATGAGCGTTAAATTTGCCCGTGCAGACACCTAGAGCTAGTCTCTCATTCGTTCTCCCTATTCCTTTTCATCTTGCGCAGAAATTGCAAACTGTGCCCAACAGGAGGTTAAAGGCACTGACTCTCCAAGTGGGGAGAGTGTTCGTAAAGGGTCTGGAATGGTGAACCCGAGTAAAAGGGGACGAAAACTGAGATGCATTTGAAAACGTTTGCCAGTCACACGGTGCACCATACTGTGGGTTTCCCATGCATGTTTTAGCTGAAGGAAGAATCCCTTAAACTTGGAGAGTTGGGACCCATGGAATGGGTACCATGCTGTATGACTTCTAAGGGTCTGCATTTGCTCATCGAACCTCACCAATGCTATCAGCCCGAAGTGCCCAACCTTATGTCTCACTCAGCTCTGGGTGTACATGTGGTAATTCCAGGTTGCATCACAAGCCCTGAATGAATTATTTAAGAATTGCTCTCTATTTCACTGTCCTTGGGTTTTGTTTGTGTAATTCATTTTGATAATGGGATTTATCGGATTTTCTCTGCTGCATTCATGCCGCTGTACACACGCTTCATTCTCTTACGGAGACATATAAATCCATGGGTTTGAAGATTCTTACTAGTCAGGTGTATTCCTAGGCGTTGAATATGGGGTGTTTAGTCCATTTCGTTGAGCAAGGGGTAGGTCTTGACTATTACATATTTGGCTTATGGAAAGGTATCTGTGCTAATTTCTATCTCTGGTTTTATGCAGCACCCCAACTCACCTTTCCCCTTAAGCAAGCATAAGTTGGTTTTCTAAATTTGAGACCCTGTTCTGTTTTGTAATTCAGTTCATGTGTAGCCAAGTTTACATTCCGTGTATTAGTGATATCTTATGATGTTTCATTTTCTGTGTGACTTATTTCACTTAGAATCATCGTACCTGAATCCACTCATTATGCCGCGACGGGCCTGATGACATAGATTTCATTGCTGAGTGATATTCCACTGTACGTACGTACCACAACTTCTTTATCCATTTTTCACATTCTGGGATATTTAACTTGTACCGTAGACGAGGTTCTTGTAAACAGAGCCGTCCGACACTTTGGGGTGGCTGTGTGTTTTTGATTTTAATTTCCCTAAGCTATAGGACCATAAGTGGAAGTGCCGAAGGCTCCGTAGCTTTGTTTTTTCGGTGTTCCGGGAAACACCATACACTTCTCCAGGGTGGCTGTTGGCAATTTACATCCCGCCCATCAGCATAACAAGGCTCCCTGTTCTCCATGGCCTGTGCTGCCTTTCTGGATTTTACACTTTTTTCTGATGGCCGTTTTGACCGAGGGGGCAGTGAGACTTCATTGTAGTGCAGATTTCTTTAACATGCTTGCTTGGTTGGCCAAAAAGGGCGTATGCGTTTTTTCCTGAATATATTCAGGAAAAAACGCATACGCCCTTTTTGGCCAAGAGCATTATTGTTGACGTTCTGCCTCTTTTCCTATGCTTTAAATGCAATTCCCGTCTACCCCCTGAAATCGTTTTCCTGCGATTCTGCCCCACTTACAAGTCGTCTTCGCAGCCTCCCTTCAATATATTTTTGGACGATAGCTGTCATTTATAACTCTGCAGGTTTGTGAGTTACAGTGCCCCTGAGCTCATTTCTTCAACTCGCTATCTTGTGAGCTGGCCGCAAACCCACAGGATTGCCTCAGGCCCTAATCTGGTTCCGGCACGGCATGCTGAGCCTTTGGTTAATTCCTCTTCCTGGTGGGAAATGAGCGTTAAATTTGCCCGTGCAGACACCTAGAGCTAGTCTCTCATTCGTTCTCCCTATTCCTTTTCATCTTGCGCAGAAATTGCAAACTGTGCCCAACAGGAGGTTAAAGGCACTGACTCTCCAAGTGGGGAGAGTGTTCGTAAAGGGTCTGGAATGGTGAACCCGAGTAAAAGGGGACGAAAACTGAGATGCATTTGAAAACGTTTGCCAGTCACACGGTGCACCATACTGTGGGTTTCCCATGCATGTTTTAGCTGAAGGAAGAATCCCTTAAACTTGGAGAGTTGGGACCCATGGAATGGGTACCATGCTGTATGACTTCAAAGGGTCTGCATTTGCTCATCGAACCTCACCAATGCTATCAGCCCGAAGTGCCCAACCTTATGTCTCACTCAGCTCTGGGTGTAGATGTGGTAAATCCAGGTTGCATCACAAGCCCTGAATGAATTATTTAAGAATTGCTCTCTATTTCACTGTCCTTGGGTTTTGTTTGTGTAATTCATTTTGATAATGGGATTTATCGGATTTTCTCTGCTGCATTCATGCCGCTGTACACACGCTTCATTCTCTTACGGAGACATATAAATCCATGGGTTTGAAGATTCTTACTAGTCAGGTGTATTCCTAGGCGTTGAATATGGGGTGTTTAGTCATTTCGTTGAGCAAGGGGTAGGTCTTGACTATTACATATTTGGCTTATGGAAAGGTATCTGTGCTAATTTCTATCTCTGGTTTTATGCAGCACCCCAACTCACCTTTCCCCTTAAGCAAGCATAAGTTGGTTTTCTAAATTTGAGACCCTGTTCTGTTTTGTAATTCAGTTCATGTGTAGCCAAGTTTACATTCCGTGTAGTAGTGATATCTTATGATGTTTCATTTTCTGTGTGACTTAGTTCACTTAGAATCATCGTACCTGAATCCACTCATTATGCTGCGACGGGCCTGATGACATAGATTTCATTGCTGAGTGATATTCCATTGTACGTACGTACCACAACTTCTTTATCCATTTTTCACATTCTGGGATATTTAACTTGTACCGTAGACGAGGTTCTTGTAAACAGAGCCGTCCGACACTTTGGGGTGGCTGTGTGTTTTTGATTTTAATTTCCCTAAGCTATAGGACCATAAGTGGAAGTGCCGTAGGCTCCGTAGCTTTGTTTTTTCGGTGTTCCGGGAAACACCATACACTTCTCCAGAGTGGCTGTTGGCAATTTACATCCCGCCCATCAGCATAACAAGGCTCCCTGTTCTCCATGGCCTGTGCTGCCTTTCTGGATTTTACACTTTTTTCAGATGGCCCTTTTGACCGGGGGGCAGTGAGACTTCATTGTAGTGCAGATTTCTTTAACATGCTTGCTTGGTTGGCCAAAGAGTGCGTATGCGTTTTTTCCTGAATATATTCAGGAAAAAACGCATACGCCCTTTTTGGCCAAGAGCATCATTGTCGTTCTGCCTCTTTTCCTATGCTTTAAATGCAATTCCCGTCTACCCCCTGAAATCGTTTTCCTGCAATTCTGCCCCGCATACAAGTCGTCTTCGCAGCCTTCCTTCAATATATTTTTGGACGATAGCTGTCATTTATAACTCTACAGGTTTGTGAGTTACAGTGCCCCTGAGCTCATTTCTTCAACTCGCTATCTTGTGAGCTGGCCGCAAACCCACAGGATTGCCTCAGGCCCTAATCTGGTTCCGGCACGGCATGCTGAGCCTTTGGTTAATTCCTCTTCCTGGTGGGAAATGAGCGTTAAATTTGCCCGTGCAGACACCTAGAGCTAGTCTCTCATTCGTTCTCCCTATTCCTTTTCATCTTGCGCAGAAATTGCAAACTGTGCCCAACAGGAGGTTAAAGGCACTGACTCTCCAAGTGGGCAGAGTGTTCGTAAAGAGTCTGGAATGGTGAACCCGAGTAAAAGGGGACGAAAACTGAGATGCATTTGAAAACGTTTGCCAGTCACACGGTGCACCATACTGTGGGTTTCCCATGCATGTTTTAGCTGAAGGAAGAATCCCTTAAACTTGGAGAGTTGGGACCCATGGAATGGGTACCATGCTGTATGACTTCAAAGGGTCTGCATTTGCTCATCGAACCTCACCAATGCTATCAGCCCGAAGTGCCCAACCTTATGTCTCACTCAGCTCTGGGTGTAGATGTGGTAAATCCAGGTTGCATCACAAGCCCTGAATGAATTATTTAAGAATTGCTCTCTATTTCACTGTCCTTGGGTTTTGTTTGTGTAATTCATTTTGATAATGGGATTTATCGGATTTTCTCTGCTGCATTCATGCCGCTGTACATACGCTTCATTCTCTTACGGAGACATATAAATCCATGGGTTTGAAGATTCTTACTAGTCAGGTGTATTCCTAGGCGTTGAATATGGGGTGATTAGTCCATTTCGTTGAGCAAGGGGTAGGTCTTGACTATTACATATTTGGCTTATGGAAAGGTATCTGTGCTAATTTCTATCTCTGGTTTTATGCAGCACCCCAACTCACCTTTCCCCTTAAGCAAGCATAAGTTGGTTTTCTAAATTTGAGACCCTGTTCTGTTTTGTAATTCAGTTCATGTGTAGCCAAGTTTACATTCCGTGTAGTAGTGATATCTTATGATGTTTCATTTTCTGTGTGACTTATTTCACTTAGAATCATCGTACCTGAATCCACTCATTATGCCGCGACGGGCCTGATGACATAGAATTCATTGCTGTGTGATATTCCATTGTACGAACGTACCACAATTTCTTTATCCATTTTTCACATTCTGGGATATTTAACTTGTACCGTAGACGAGGTTATTGTAAACAGAGCCGCCCGAGACTTTTGGGTGGCTGTGTGTTTTTGATTTTAATTTCCCTAAGCTATAGGACCATAAGGGGAATTGCCGTAGGCTCCGTTGCTTTGTTTTTTAGATGTTCCGGGAAACACCATACATTTTTCCAGACTGGTTGTTGGCTATTTACATCCCGCCCATTAGCATAACAAGGCTCGCTGTTCTCCATGGCCTGTGCTGCCTTTCTGGATTTTACACTTTTTTCAGATGGCCCTTTTGACCGGGGGGCAGTGAGACTTCATTGTAGTGCAGATTTCTTTAACATGCTTGCTTGCTTGGCCAAAAAGGGCGTATGCGTTTTTTCCTGTATATATTCAGGAAAAAACGCATACGCCCTTTTTGGCCAAGAGCATCATTGTCGTTCTGCCTCTTTTCCTATGCTTTAAATGCAATTCCCGTCTACCCCCTGAAATCGTTTTCCTGCAATTCTGCCCCGCATACAAGTCGTCTTCGCAGCCTTCCTTCAATATATTTTTGGACGATAGCTGTCATTTATAACTCTACAGGTTTGTGAGTTACAGTGCCCCTGAGCTCATTTCTTCAACTTGCTATCTTATGAGCTGGCTGCAAACCCACAGGATTGCCTCAGGCACTAACCTGGTTCCGGCACGGCATGCTGAGCCTTTGGTTAATTCCTCTTCCTGGTGGGAAATGAGCGTTAAATTTGCCCGTGCAGACACCTAGAGCTAGTCTCTCATTCGTTCTCCCTATTCCTTTTCATCTTGCGCAGAAATTGCAAACTGTGCCCAACAGGAGGTTAAAGGCACTGACTCTCCAAGTGGGGAGAGTGTTCGTAAAGGGTCTGGAATGGTGAACCCGAGTAAAAGGGGACGAAAACTGAGATGCATTTGAAAACGTTTGCCAGTCACACGGTGCACCATACTGTGGGTTTCCCATGCATGTTTTAGCTGAAGGAAGAATCCCTTAAACTTGGAGAGTTGGGACCCATGGAATGGGTACCATGCTGTATGACTTCAAAGGGTCTGCATTTGCTCATCGAACCTCACCAATGCTATCAGCCCGAAGTGCCCAACCTTATGTCTCACTCAGCTCTGGGTGTACATGTGGTAAATCCAGGTTGCATCACAAGCCCTGAATGAATTATTTAAGAATTGCTCTCTATTTCACTGTCCTTGGGTTTTGTTTGTGTAATTCATTTTGATAATGGGATTTATCGGATTTTCTCTGCTGCATTCATGCCGCTGTACACACGCTTCATTCTCTTACGGAGACATATAAATCCATGGGTTTGAAGATTCTTACTAGTCAGGTGTATTCCTAGGCGTTGAATATGGGGTGTTTAGTCATTTCGTTGAGCAAGGGGTAGGTCTTGACTATTACATATTTGGCTTATGGAAAGGTATCTGTGCTAATTTCTATCTCTGGTTTTATGCAGCACCCCAACTCACCTTTCCCCTTAAGCAAGCATAAGTTGGTTTTCTAAATTTGAGACCCTGTTCTGTTTTGTAATTCAGTTCATGTGTAGCCAAGTTTACATTCCGTGTAGTAGTGATATCTTATGATGTTTCATTTTCTGTGTGACTTAGTTCACTTAGAATCATCGTACCTGAATCCACTCATTATGCTGCGACGGGCCTGATGACATAGATTTCATTGCTGAGTGATATTCCATTGTACGTACGTACCACAACTTCTTTATCCATTTTTCACATTCTGGGATATTTAACTTGTACCGTAGACGAGGTTCTTGTAAACAGAGCCGTCCGACACTTTGGGGTGGCTGTGTGTTTTTGATTTTAATTTCCCTAAGCTATAGGACCATAAGTGGAAGTGCCGTAGGCTCCGTAGCTTTGTTTTTTCGGTGTTCCGGGAAACACCATACACTTCTCCAGAGTGGCTGTTGGCAATTTACATCCCGCCCATCAGCATAACAAGGCTCCCTGTTCTCCATGGCCTGTGCTGCCTTTCTGGATTTTACACTTTTTTCAGATGGCCCTTTTGACCGGGGGGCAGTGAGACTTCATTGTAGTGCAGATTTCTTTAACATGCTTGCTTGGTTGGCCAAAGAGTGCGTATGCGTTTTTTCCTGAATATATTCAGGAAAAAACGCATACGCCCTTTTTGGCCAAGAGCATCATTGTCGTTCTGCCTCTTTTCCTATGCTTTAAATGCAATTCCCGTCTACCCCCTGAAATCGTTTTCCTGCAATTCTGCCCCGCATACAAGTCGTCTTCGCAGCCTTCCTTCAATATATTTTTGGACGATAGCTGTCATTTATAACTCTACAGGTTTGTGAGTTACAGTGCCCCTGAGCTCATTTCTTCAACTCGCTATCTTATGAGCTGGCTGCAAACCCACAGGATTGCCTCAGGCCCTAATCTGGTTCCGGCACGGCATGCTGAGCCTTTGGTTAATTCCTCTTCCTGGTGGGAAATGAGCATTAAATTTGCCCGTGCAGACACCTAGAGCTAGTCTCTCATTCGTTCTCCCTATTCCTTTTCATCTTGCGCAGAAATTGCAAACTGTGCCCAACAGGAGGTTAAAGGCACTGACTCTCCAAGTGGGGAGAGTGTTCGTAAAGGGTCTGGAATGGTGAACCCGAGTAAAAGGGGACGAAAACTGAGATGCATTTGAAAACGTTTGCCAGTCACACGGTGCACCATACTGTGGGTTTCCCATGCATGTTTTAGCTGAAGGAAGAATCCCTTAAACTTGGAGAGTTGGGACCCATGGAATGGGTACCATGCTGTATGACTTCAAAGGGTCTGCATTTGCTCATCGAACCTCACCAATGCTATCAGCCCGAAGTGCCCAACCTTATGTCTCACTCAGCTCTGGGTGTAGATGTGGTAAATCCAGGTTGCATCACAAGCCCTGAATGAATTATTTAAGAATTGCTCTCTATTTCACTGTCCTTGGGTTTTGTTTGTGTAATTCATTTTGATAATGGGATTTATCGGATTTTCTCTGCTGCATTCATGCCGCTGTACACACGCTTCATTCTCTTACGGAGACATATAAATCCATGGGTTTGAAGATTCTTACTAGTCAGGTGTATTCCTAGGCGTTGAATATGGGGTGTTTAGTCATTTCGTTGAGCAAGGGGTAGGTCTTGACTATTACATATTTGGCTTATGGAAAGGTATCTGTGCTAATTTCTATCTCTGGTTTTATGCAGCACCCCAACTCACCTTTCCCCTTAAGCAAGCATAAGTTGGTTTTCTAAATTTGAGACCCTGTTCTGTTTTGCAATTCAGTTCATGTGTAGCCAAGTTTACATTCCGTGTAGTAGTGATACCTTATGATGTTTCATTTTCTGTGTGACTTAGTTCACTTAGAATCATCGTACCTGAATCCACTCATTATGCTGCGACGGGCCTGATGACATAGATTTCATTGCTGAGTGATATTCCATTGTACGTACGTACCACAACTTCTTTATCCATTTTTCACATTCTGGGATATTTAACTTGTACCGTAGACGAGGTTCTTGTAAACAGAGCCGTCCGACACTTTGGGGTGGCTGTGTGTTTTTGATTTTAATTTCCCTAAGCTATAGGACCATAAGTGGAAGTGCCGTAGGCTCCGTAGCTTTGTTTTTTCGGTGTTCCGGGAAACACCATACACTTCTCCAGAGTGGCTGTTGGCAATTTACATCCCGCCCATCAGCATAACAAGGCTCCCTGTTCTCCATGGCCTGTGCTGCCTTTCTGGATTTTACACTTTTTTCAGATGGCCCTTTTGACCGGGGGGCAGTGAGACTTCATTGTAGTGCAGATTTCTTTAACATGCTTGCTTGCTTGGCCAAAAAGGGCGTATGCGTTTTTTCCTGAATATATTCAGGAAAAAACGCATACGCCCTTTTTGGCCAAGAGCATCATTGTCGATGTTCTGCCTCTTTTCCTATGCTTTAAATGCAATTCCCGTGTCCCCCCTGAAATCGTTTTCCTGCAATTCTGCCCCACTTACAAGTCGTCTTCGCAGCCTTCCTTCAATATATTTTTGGACGATAGCTGTCATTTACAACTCTGCAGGTTTGTGAGTTACAGTGCCCCTGAGCTCATTTCTTCAACTCGCTATCTTGTGAGCTGGCCGCAAACCCACAGGATTGCCTCAGGCCCTAATCTGGTTCCGGCACGGCATGCTGAGCCTTTGGTTAATTCCTCTTCCTGGTGGGAAATGAGCGTTAAATTTGCCCGTGCAAACACCTAGAGCTAGTCTCTGATTCGTTCTCCCTATTCCTTTTCATCTTGCGCAGAAATTGCAAACTGTGCCCAACAGGAGGTTAAAGGCACTGACTCTCCAAGTGGGGAGAGTGTTCGTAAAGGGTCTGGAATGGTGAACCCGAGTAAAAGGGGACGAAAACTGAGATGCATTTGAAAACGTTTGCCAGTCACACGGTGCACCATACTGTGGGTTTCCCATGCATGTTTTAGCTGAAGGAAGAATCCCTTAAACTTGGAGAGTTGGGACCCATGGAATGGGTACCATGCTGTATGACTTCAAAGGGTCTGCATTTGCTCATCGAACCTCACCAATGCTATCAGCCCGAAGTGCCCAACCTTATGTCTCACTCAGCTCTGGGTGTAGATGTGGTAAATCCAGGTTGCATCACAAGCCCTGAATGAATTATTTAAGAATTGCTCTCTATTTCACTGTCCTTGGGTTTTGTTTGTGTAATTCATTTTGATAATGGGATTTATCGGATTTTCTCTGCTGCATTCATGCCGCTGTACACACGCTTCATTCTCTTACGGAGACATATAAATCCATGGGTTTGAAGATTCTTACTAGTCAGGTGTATTCCTAGGCGTTGAATATGGGGTGTTTAGTCATTTCGTTGAGCAAGGGGTAGGTCTTGACTATTACATATTTGGCTTATGGAAAGGTATCTGTGCTAATTTCTATCTCTGGTTTTATGCAGCACCCCAACTCACCTTTCCCCTTAAGCAAGCATAAGTTGGTTTTCTAATTTTGAGACCCTGTTCTGTTTTGTAATTCAGTTCATGTGTAGCCAAGTTTACATTCCGTGTAGTAGTGATATCTTATGATGTTTCATTTTCTGTGTGACTTAGTTCACTTAGAATCATCGTACCTGAATCCACTCATTATGCTGCGACGGGCCTGATGACATAGATTTCATTGCTGAGTGATATTCCATTGTACGTACGTACCACAACTTCTTTATCCATTTTTCACATTCTGGGATATTTAACTTGTACCGTAGACGAGGTTCTTGTAAACAGAGCCGTCCGACACTTTGGGGTGGCTGTGTGTTTTTGATTTTAATTTCCCTAAGCTATAGGACCATAAGTGGAATTGCCGTAGGCTCCGTAGCTTTGTTTTTTCGGTGTTCCGGGAAACACCATACACTTCTCCAGAGTGGCTGTTGGCAATTTACATCCCGCCCATCAGCATAACAAGGCTCCCTGTTCTCCATGGCCTGTGCTGCCTTTCTGGATTTTACACTTTTTTCAGATGGCCCTTTTGACCGGGGGGCAGTGAGACTTCATTGTAGTGCAGATTTCTTTAACATGCTTGCTTGCTTGGCCAAAAAGGGCGTATGCGTTTTTTCCTGAATATATTCAGGAAAAAACGCATACGCCCTTTTTGGCCAAGAGCATCATTGTCGATGTTCTGCCTCTTTTCCTATGCTTTAAATGCAATTCCCGTGTCCCCCCTGAAATCGTTTTCCTGCAATTCTGCCCCACTTACAAGTCGTCTTCGCAGCCTTCCTTCAATATATTTTTGGACGATAGCTGTCATTTACAACTCTGCAGGTTTGTGAGTTACAGTGCCCCTGAGCTCATTTCTTCAACTCGCTATCTTGTGAGCTGGCCGCAAACCCACAGGATTGCCTCAGGCCCTAATCTGGTTCCGGCACGGCATGCTGAGCCTTTGGTTAATTCCTCTTCCTGGTGGGAAATGAGCGTTAAATTTGCCCGTGCAAACACCTAGAGCTAGTCTCTGATTCGTTCTCCCTATTCCTTTTCATCTTGCGCAGAAATTGCAAACTGTGCCCAACAGGAGGTTAAAGGCACTGACTCTCCAAGTGGGGAGAGTGTTCGTAAAGGGTCTGGAATGGTGAACCCGAGTAAAAGGGGACGAAAACTGAGATGCATTTGAAAACGTTTGCCAGTCACACGGTGCACCATACTGTGGGTTTCCCATGCATGTTTTAGCTGAAGGAAGAATCCCTTAAACTTGGAGAGTTGGGACCCATGGAATGGGTACCATGCTGTATGACTTCAAAGGGTCTGCATTTGCTCATCGAACCTCACCAATGCTATCAGCCCGAAGTGCCCAACCTTATGTCTCACTCAGCTCTGGGTGTAGATGTGGTAAATCCAGGTTGCATCACAAGCCCTGAATGAATTATTTAAGAATTGCTCTCTATTTCACTGTCCTTGGGTTTTGTTTGTGTAATTCATTTTGATAATGGGATTTATCGGATTTTCTCTGCTGCATTCATGCCGCTGTACACACGCTTCATTCTCTTACGGAGACATATAAATCCATGGGTTTGAAGATTCTTACTAGTCAGGTGTATTCCTAGGCGTTGAATATGGGGTGTTTAGTCATTTCGTTGAGCAAGGGGTAGGTCTTGACTATTACATATTTGGCTTATGGAAAGGTATCTGTGCTAATTTCTATCTCTGGTTTTATGCAGCACCCCAACTCACCTTTCCCCTTAAGCAAGCATAAGTTGGTTTTCTAAATTTGAGACCCTGTTCTGTTTTGTAATTCAGTTCATGTGTAGCCAAGTTTACATTCCGTGTAGTAGTGATATCTTATGATGTTTCATTTTCTGTGTGACTTAGTTCACTTAGAATCATCGTACCTGAATCCACTCATTATGCTGCGACGGGCCTGATGACATAGATTTCATTGCTGAGTGATATTCCATTGTACGTACGTACCACAACTTCTTTATCCATTTTTCACATTCTGGGATATTTAACTTGTACCGTAGACGAGGTTCTTGTAAACAGAGCCGTCCGACACTTTGGGGTGGCTGTGTGTTTTTGATTTTAATTTCCCTAAGCTATAGGACCATAAGTGGAAGTGCCGTAGGCTCCGTAGCTTTGTTTTTTCGGTGTTCCGGGAAACACCATACACTTCTCCAGAGTGGCTGTTGGCAATTTACATCCCGCCCATCAGCATAACAAGGCTCCCTGTTCTCCATGGCCTGTGCTGCCTTTCTGGATTTTACACTTTTTTCAGATGGCCCTTTTGACCGGGGGGCAGTGAGACTTCATTGTAGTGCAGATTTCTTTAACATGCTTGCTTGGTTGGCCAAAGAGTGCGTATGCGTTTTTTCCTGAATATATTCAGGAAAAAACGCATACGCCCTTTTTGGCCAAGAGCATCATTGTCGTTCTGCCTCTTTTCCTATGCTTTAAATGCAATTCCCGTCTACCCCCTGAAATCGTTTTCCTGCAATTCTGCCCCGCATACAAGTCGTCTTCGCAGCCTTCCTTCAATATATTTTTGGACGATAGCTGTCATTTATAACTCTACAGGTTTGTGAGTTACAGTGCCCCTGAGCTCATTTCTTCAACTCGCTATCTTATGAGCTGGCTGCAAACCCACAGGATTGCCTCAGGCCCTAATCTGGTTCCGGCACGGCATGCTGAGCCTTTGGTTAATTCCTCTTCCTGGTGGGAAATGAGCATTAAATTTGCCCGTGCAGACACCTAGAGCTAGTCTCTCATTCGTTCTCCCTATTCCTTTTCATCTTGCGCAGAAATTGCAAACTGTGCCCAACAGGAGGTTAAAGGCACTGACTCTCCAAGTGGGGAGAGTGTTCGTAAAGGGTCTGGAATGGTGAACCCGAGTAAAAGGGGACGAAAACTGAGATGCATTTGAAAACGTTTGCCAGTCACACGGTGCACCATACTGTGGGTTTCCCATGCATGTTTTAGCTGAAGGAAGAATCCCTTAAACTTGGAGAGTTGGGACCCATGGAATGGGTACCATGCTGTATGACTTCAAAGGGTCTGCATTTGCTCATCGAACCTCACCAATGCTATCAGCCCGAAGTGCCCAACCTTATGTCTCACTCAGCTCTGGGTGTAGATGTGGTAAATCCAGGTTGCATCACAAGCCCTGAATGAATTATTTAAGAATTGCTCTCTATTTCACTGTCCTTGGGTTTTGTTTGTGTAATTCATTTTGATAATGGGATTTATCGGATTTTCTCTGCTGCATTCATGCCGCTGTACACACGCTTCATTCTCTTACGGAGACATATAAATCCATGGGTTTGAAGATTCTTACTAGTCAGGTGTATTCCTAGGCGTTGAATATGGGGTGTTTAGTCATTTCGTTGAGCAAGGGGTAGGTCTTGACTATTACATATTTGGCTTATGGAAAGGTATCTGTGCTAATTTCTATCTCTGGTTTTATGCAGCACCCCAACTCACCTTTCCCCTTAAGCAAGCATAAGTTGGTTTTCTAAATTTGAGACCCTGTTCTGTTTTGCAATTCAGTTCATGTGTAGCCAAGTTTACATTCCGTGTAGTAGTGATACCTTATGATGTTTCATTTTCTGTGTGACTTAGTTCACTTAGAATCATCGTACCTGAATCCACTCATTATGCTGCGACGGGCCTGATGACAT
Organism: Delphinapterus leucas; assembly: GCF_059928025.1. Taxonomy (NCBI): domain Eukaryota; kingdom Metazoa; phylum Chordata; class Mammalia; order Artiodactyla; family Monodontidae; genus Delphinapterus; species Delphinapterus leucas. Next base: position 2,524,313 of record NW_028322254.1, on the reverse strand, counting down.
AGATTTCATTGCTGAGTGATATTCCATTGTACGTACGTACCACAACTTCTTTATCCATTTTTCACATTCTGGGATATTTAACTTGTACCGTAGACGAGGTTCTTGTAAACAGAGCCGTCCGACACTTTGGGGTGGCTGTGTGTTTTTGATTTTAATTTCCCTAAGCTATAGGACCATAAGTGGAAGTGCCGTAGGCTCCGTAGCTTTGTTTTTTCGGTGTTCCGGGAAACACCATACACTTCTCCAGAGTGGCTGTTGGCAATTTACATCCCGCCCATCAGCATAACAAGGCTCCCTGTTCTCCATGGCCTGTGCTGCCTTTCTGGATTTTACACTTTTTTCAGATGGCCCTTTTGACCGGGGGGCAGTGAGACTTCATTGTAGTGCAGATTTCTTTAACATGCTTGCTTGGTTGGCCAAAGAGTGCGTATGCGTTTTTTCCTGAATATATTCAGGAAAAAACGCATACGCCCTTTTTGGCCAAGAGCATCATTGTCGTTCTGCCTCTTTTCCTATGCTTTAAATGCAATTCCCGTCTACCCCCTGAAATCGTTTTCCTGCAATTCTGCCCCGCATACAAGTCGTCTTCGCAGCCTTCCTTCAATATATTTTTGGACGATAGCTGTCATTTATAACTCTACAGGTTTGTGAGTTACAGTGCCCCTGAGCTCATTTCTTCAACTCGCTATCTTATGAGCTGGCTGCAAACCCACAGGATTGCCTCAGGCCCTAATCTGGTTCCGGCACGGCATGCTGAGCCTTTGGTTAATTCCTCTTCCTGGTGGGAAATGAGCATTAAATTTGCCCGTGCAGACACCTAGAGCTAGTCTCTCATTCGTTCTCCCTATTCCTTTTCATCTTGCGCAGAAATTGCAAACTGTGCCCAACAGGAGGTTAAAGGCACTGACTCTCCAAGTGGGGAGAGTGTTCGTAAAGGGTCTGGAATGGTGAACCCGAGTAAAAGGGGACGAAAACTGAGATGCATTTGAAAACGTTTGCCAGTCACACGGTGCACCATACTGTGGGTTTCCCATGCATGTTTTAGCTGAAGGAAGAATCCCTTAAACTTGGAGAGTTGGGACCCATGGAATGGGTACCATGCTGTATGACTTCAAAGGGTCTGCATTTGCTCATCGAACCTCACCAATGCTATCAGCCCGAAGTGCCCAACCTTATGTCTCACTCAGCTCTGGGTGTAGATGTGGTAAATCCAGGTTGCATCACAAGCCCTGAATGAATTATTTAAGAATTGCTCTCTATTTCACTGTCCTTGGGTTTTGTTTGTGTAATTCATTTTGATAATGGGATTTATCGGATTTTCTCTGCTGCATTCATGCCGCTGTACACACGCTTCATTCTCTTACGGAGACATATAAATCCATGGGTTTGAAGATTCTTACTAGTCAGGTGTATTCCTAGGCGTTGAATATGGGGTGTTTAGTCATTTCGTTGAGCAAGGGGTAGGTCTTGACTATTACATATTTGGCTTATGGAAAGGTATCTGTGCTAATTTCTATCTCTGGTTTTATGCAGCACCCCAACTCACCTTTCCCCTTAAGCAAGCATAAGTTGGTTTTCTAAATTTGAGACCCTGTTCTGTTTTGCAATTCAGTTCATGTGTAGCCAAGTTTACATTCCGTGTAGTAGTGATACCTTATGATGTTTCATTTTCTGTGTGACTTAGTTCACTTAGAATCATCGTACCTGAATCCACTCATTATGCTGCGACGGGCCTGATGACATAGATTTCATTGCTGAGTGATATTCCATTGTACGTACGTACCACAACTTCTTTATCCATTTTTCACATTCTGGGATATTTAACTTGTACCGTAGACGAGGTTCTTGTAAACAGAGCCGTCCGACACTTTGGGGTGGCTGGGTGTTTTTGATTTTAATTTCCCTAAGCTATAGGACCATAAGTGGAAGTGCCGTAGGCTCCGTAGCTTTGTTTTTTCGGTGTTCCGGGAAACACCATACACTTCTCCAGAGTGGCTGTTGGCAATTTACATCCCGCCCATCAGCATAACAAGGCTCCCTGTTCTCCATGGCCTGTGCTGCCTTTCTGGATTTTACACTTTTTTCAGATGGCCCTTTTGACCGGGGGGCAGTGAGACTTCATTGTAGTGCAGATTTCTTTAACATGCTTGCTTGCTTGGCCAAAAAGGGCGTATGCGTTTTTTCCTGAATATATTCAGGAAAAAACGCATACGCCCTTTTTGGCCAAGAGCATCATTGTCGATGTTCTGCCTCTTTTCCTATGCTTTAAATGCAATTCCCGTGTCCCCCCTGAAATCGTTTTCCTGCAATTCTGCCCCACTTACAAGTCGTCTTCGCAGCCTTCCTTCAATATATTTTTGGACGATAGCTGTCATTTACAACTCTGCAGGTTTGTGAGTTACAGTGCCCCTGAGCTCATTTCTTCAACTCGCTATCTTGTGAGCTGGCCGCAAACCCACAGGATTGCCTCAGGCCCTAATCTGGTTCCGGCACGGCATGCTGAGCCTTTGGTTAATTCCTCTTCCTGGTGGGAAATGAGCGTTAAATTTGCCCGTGCAAACACCTAGAGCTAGTCTCTGATTCGTTCTCCCTATTCCTTTTCATCTTGCGCAGAAATTGCAAACTGTGCCCAACAGGAGGTTAAAGGCACTGACTCTCCAAGTGGGGAGAGTGTTCGTAAAGGGTCTGGAATGGTGAACCCGAGTAAAAGGGGACGAAAACTGAGATGCATTTGAAAACGTTTGCCAGTCACACGGTGCACCATACTGTGGGTTTCCCATGCATGTTTTAGCTGAAGGAAGAATCCCTTAAACTTGGAGAGTTGGGACCCATGGAATGGGTACCATGCTGTATGACTTCAAAGGGTCTGCATTTGCTCATCGAACCTCACCAATGCTATCAGCCCGAAGTGCCCAACCTTATGTCTCACTCAGCTCTGGGTGTAGATGTGGTAAATCCAGGTTGCATCACAAGCCCTGAATGAATTATTTAAGAATTGCTCTCTATTTCACTGTCCTTGGGTTTTGTTTGTGTAATTCATTTTGATAATGGGATTTATCGGATTTTCTCTGCTGCATTCATGCCGCTGTACACACGCTTCATTCTCTTACGGAGACATATAAATCCATGGGTTTGAAGATTCTTACTAGTCAGGTGTATTCCTAGGCGTTGAATATGGGGTGTTTAGTCATTTCGTTGAGCAAGGGGTAGGTCTTGACTATTACATATTTGGCTTATGGAAAGGTATCTGTGCTAATTTCTATCTCTGGTTTTATGCAGCACCCCAACTCACCTTTCCCCTTAAGCAAGCATAAGTTGGTTTTCTAAATTTGAGACCCTGTTCTGTTTTGTAATTCAGTTCATGTGTAGCCAAGTTTACATTCCGTGTAGTAGTGATATCTTATGATGTTTCATTTTCTGTGTGACTTAGTTCACTTAGAATCATCGTACCTGAATCCACTCATTATGCTGCGACGGGCCTGATGACATAGATTTCATTGCTGAGTGATATTCCATTGTACGTACGTACCACAACTTCTTTATCCATTTTTCACATTCTGGGATATTTAACTTGTACCGTAGACGAGGTTCTTGTAAACAGAGCCGTCCGACACTTTGGGGTGGCTGTGTGTTTTTGATTTTAATTTCCCTAAGCTATAGGACCATAAGTGGAAGTGCCGTAGGCTCCGTAGCTTTGTTTTTTCGGTGTTCCGGGAAACACCATACACTTCTCCAGAGTGGCTGTTGGCAATTTACATCCCGCCCATCAGCATAACAAGGCTCCCTGTTCTCCATGGCCTGTGCTGCCTTTCTGGATTTTACACTTTTTTCAGATGGCCCTTTTGACCGGGGGGCAGTGAGACTTCATTGTAGTGCAGATTTCTTTAACATGCTTGCTTGGTTGGCCAAAGAGTGCGTATGCGTTTTTTCCTGAATATATTCAGGAAAAAACGCATACGCCCTTTTTGGCCAAGAGCATCATTGTCGTTCTGCCTCTTTTCCTATGCTTTAAATGCAATTCCCGTCTACCCCCTGAAATCGTTTTCCTGCAATTCTGCCCCGCATACAAGTCGTCTTCGCAGCCTTCCTTCAATATATTTTTGGACGATAGCTGTCATTTATAACTCTACAGGTTTGTGAGTTACAGTGCCCCTGAGCTCATTTCTTCAACTCGCTATCTTATGAGCTGGCTGCAAACCCACAGGATTGCCTCAGGCCCTAATCTGGTTCCGGCACGGCATGCTGAGCCTTTGGTTAATTCCTCTTCCTGGTGGGAAATGAGCATTAAATTTGCCCGTGCAGACACCTAGAGCTAGTCTCTCATTCGTTCTCCCTATTCCTTTTCATCTTGCGCAGAAATTGCAAACTGTGCCCAACAGGAGGTTAAAGGCACTGACTCTCCAAGTGGGGAGAGTGTTCGTAAAGGGTCTGGAATGGTGAACCCGAGTAAAAGGGGACGAAAACTGAGATGCATTTGAAAACGTTTGCCAGTCACACGGTGCACCATACTGTGGGTTTCCCATGCATGTTTTAGCTGAAGGAAGAATCCCTTAAACTTGGAGAGTTGGGACCCATGGAATGGGTACCATGCTGTATGACTTCAAAGGGTCTGCATTTGCTCATCGAACCTCACCAATGCTATCAGCCCGAAGTGCCCAACCTTATGTCTCACTCAGCTCTGGGTGTAGATGTGGTAAATCCAGGTTGCATCACAAGCCCTGAATGAATTATTTAAGAATTGCTCTCTATTTCACTGTCCTTGGGTTTTGTTTGTGTAATTCATTTTGATAATGGGATTTATCGGATTTTCTCTGCTGCATTCATGCCGCTGTACACACGCTTCATTCTCTTACGGAGACATATAAATCCATGGGTTTGAAGATTCTTACTAGTCAGGTGTATTCCTAGGCGTTGAATATGGGGTGTTTAGTCATTTCGTTGAGCAAGGGGTAGGTCTTGACTATTACATATTTGGCTTATGGAAAGGTATCTGTGCTAATTTCTATCTCTGGTTTTATGCAGCACCCCAACTCACCTTTCCCCTTAAGCAAGCATAAGTTGGTTTTCTAAATTTGAGACCCTGTTCTGTTTTGCAATTCAGTTCATGTGTAGCCAAGTTTACATTCCGTGTAGTAGTGATACCTTATGATGTTTCATTTTCTGTGTGACTTAGTTCACTTAGAATCATCGTACCTGAATCCACTCATTATGCTGCGACGGGCCTGATGACATAGATTTCATTGCTGAGTGATATTCCATTGTACGTACGTACCACAACTTCTTTATCCATTTTTCACATTCTGGGATATTTAACTTGTACCGTAGACGAGGTTCTTGTAAACAGAGCCGTCCGACACTTTGGGGTGGCTGGGTGTTTTTGATTTTAATTTCCCTAAGCTATAGGACCATAAGTGGAAGTGCCGTAGGCTCCGTAGCTTTGTTTTTTCGGTGTTCCGGGAAACACCATACACTTCTCCAGAGTGGCTGTTGGCAATTTACATCCCGCCCATCAGCATAACAAGGCTCCCTGTTCTCCATGGCCTGTGCTGCCTTTCTGGATTTTACACTTTTTTCAGATGGCCCTTTTGACCGGGGGGCAGTGAGACTTCATTGTAGTGCAGATTTCTTTAACATGCTTGCTTGCTTGGCCAAAAAGGGCGTATGCGTTTTTTCCTGAATATATTCAGGAAAAAACGCATACGCCCTTTTTGGCCAAGAGCATCATTGTCGACGTTCTGCCTCTTTTCCTATGCTTTAAATGGAATTCCCGTCTACCGCCTGAAATCGTTTTCCTGCAAATCTGTCCCGCTTAAAAGTCCTCTTCGCAGCCTTCCTTCAATATATTTTTGGACGATAGCTGTCATTTATAACTCTGCAGGTTTGTGAGTTTCAGTGCCCCTGAGCTCCTTTCTTCAACTCGCTATCTTGTTAGCTGGCCGCAAACCCACAGGATTGCCTCAGGCCCTAATCTGGTTCCGGCAAGGCATGCTGAGCCTTTGGTTAATTCCTCTTCCTGGTGGGAAATGAGCGTTAAATTTGCCCGTGCAGACACCTACAGCTAGTCTCTCATTCGTTCTCCCTCTTCCTTTTCATCTTGCGCAGAAATTGCAAACTGTGCCCAACAGGAGGTTAAAGGCACTGACTCTCCAAGTGGGGAGAGTGTTCGTAAAGGGTCTGGAATGGTGAACCCGAGTAAAAGGGGACGAAAACTGAGATGCATTTGAAAACGTTTGCCAGTCACACGGTGCACCATACTGTGGGTTTCCCATGCATGTTTTAGCTGAAGGAAGAATCCCTTAAACTTGGAGAGATGGGACCCATGGAATGGGTACCATGCTGTATGACTTTAAAGGGTCTGCATTTGCTCATCGAACCTCACCAATGCTATCAGCCCGAAGTGCCCAACCTTATGTCTCACTCAGCTCTGGGTGTAGATGTGGTAAATCCAGGTTGCATTACAAGCCCTGAATGAATTATTTAAGAATTGCTCTCTATTTCTCTGTCCTTGGGTTTTGTTTGTGTTATTCATTTTGATAATGGGATTTATCGGATTTTCTCTGCTGCATTCATGCCGCTGTACACACGCTTGATTCACTTATGGAGACATATAAATCCATGGGTTTGAAGATTCTTACTAGTCAGGTGTATTCCTAGGCGTTGAATATGGGGTGTTTAGTCCATTTCGTTGAGCAAGGGGTAGGTCTTGACTATTACATATTAGGCTTATGGAAAGGTATCTGTGCTAATTTCTATCTCTGGTTTTATGCAGCACCCCAACTCACCTTTCCCCTTAAGCAAGCATAAGTTGGTTTTCTAAATTTGAGACCCTGTTCTGTTTTGTAATTCAGTTCATGTGTAGCCAAGTTTACATTCCGTGTATTAGTGATATCTTATGATGTTTCATTTTCTGTGTGACTTATTTCACTTAGAATCATCGTACCTGAATCCAATCATTATGCCGCGACGGGCCTGATGACATAGATTTCATTGCTGTGTGATATTCCATTGTACGTACGTACCACAACTTGTTTATCCATTTTTCACATTCTGGGATATTTAACTTGTACTGTAGACGAGGTTCTTGTAAACAGAGCCGCCCGAGACTCTTGGGTGGTTGTGTGTTTTTTATTTTAATTTTCCTAAGCTATAGGACCATAAGTGGAAGTGCCGTAGGCTCCGTTGCTGTGTTTTTTAGGTGTTTCAGGAAACACCATACACTTCTCCAGAGTGGCTGTTGGCAATTTACATCCCACGCATCAGCATAACAAGGCTCCCTGTTCTCCATGGCCTGTGCTGCATTTCTGGATTTTACACTTTTTTCAGATGGCCCTTTTGACCGCGGGGCAGTGAGACTTCATTGTAGTGCAGATTTCTTTAACATGCTTGCTTGCTTGGCCAAAAAGGGCGTATGCGTTTTTTCCTGAATATATTCAGGAAAAAACGCATACGCCCTTTTTGTCCAAGAGCATCATTGTCGACGTTCTGCCTCTTTTCCTATTCTTTAAATGCAATTCCCGTCTACCCCCTGAAATCGTTTTCCTGCAATTCTGCCCCACTTACAAGTCGTCTTCGCAGCCTTCCTTCAATATATTTTTGGACGATAGCTGTCATTTATTACTCTGCAGGTTTGTGCGTTACAGTGCCCCTGAGCTCATTTCTTCAACTCGCTATCTTGTGAGCTGGCCGCAAACCCACAGGATTGCCTCAGGCCCTAATCTGGTTCCGGCACGGCATGCTGAGCCTTTGGTTAATTCCTCTTTCTGGTGGGAAATGAGCGTTAAATTTGCCCGTGCAGACACCTAGAGCTAGTCTCTCATTCGTTCTCCCTATTCCTTTTCATCTTGCGCAGAAATTGCAAACTGTGCCCAACAGGAGGTTAAAGGCACTGACTCTCCAAGTGGGCAGAGTGTTCGTAAAGGGTCTGGAATGGTGAACCCGAGTAAAAGGGGACGAAAACTGAGATGCATTTGAAAACGTTTGCCAGTCACACGGTGCACCATACTGTGGGTTTCCCATGCATGTTTTAGCTGAAGGAAGAATCCCTTAAACTTGGAGAGTTGGGACCCATGGAATGGGTACCATGCTGTATGACTTCAAAGGGTCTGCATTTGCTCATCGAACCTCACCAATGCTATCAGCCCGAAGTGCCCAACCTTATGTCTCACTCAGCTCTGGGTGTAGATGTGGTAAATCCAGGTTGCATCACAAGCCCTGAATGAATTATTTAAGAATTGCTCTCTATTTCACTGTCCTTGGGTTTTGTTTGTGTAATTCATTTTGATAATGGGATTTATCGGATTTTCTCTGTTGCATTCATGCCGCTGTACATACGCTTCATTCTCTTACGGAGACATATAAATCCATGGGTTTGAAGATTCTTACTAGTCAGGTGTATTCCTAGGCATTGAATATGGGGTGATTAGTCCATTTCGTTGAGCAAGGGGTAGGTCTAGACTATTACATATTTGGCTTATGGAAAGGTATCTGTGCTAATTTCTATCTCTGGTTTTATGCAGCACCCCAACTCACCTTTCCCCTTAAGCAAGCATAAGTTGGTTTTCTAAATTTGAGACCCTGTTCTGTTTTGTAATTCAGTTCATGTGTAGCCAAGTTTACATTCCGTGTAGTAGTGATATCTTATGATGTTTCATTTTCTGTGTGACTTATTTCACTTAGAATCATCGTACCTGAATCCACTCATTATGCCGCGACGGGCCTGATGACATAGAATTCATTGCTGTGTGATATTCCATTGTACGAACGTACCACAATTTGTTTATCCATTTTTCACATTCTGGGATATTTAACTTGTACCGTAGACGAGGTTATTGTAAACAGAGCCGTCCGACACTTTGGGGTGGCTGTGTGTTTTTGATTTTAATTTCCCTAAGTTTAGGACCATAAGGGGAATTGCCGTAGGCTCCGTTGCTTTGTTTTTTAGATGTTCCGGGAAACACCATACATTTTTCCAGACTGGCTGTTGGCAATTTACATCCCGCCCATCAGCATAACAAGGCTCGCTGTTCTCCATGGCCTGTGCTGCCTTTCTGGATTTTACACTTTTTTCAGATGGCCCTTTTGACCGGGGGGCAGTGAGACTTCATTGTAGTGCAGATTTCTTTAACATGCTTGCTTGCTTGGCCAAAAAGGGCGTATGCGTTTTTTCCTGTATATATTCAGGAAAAAACGCATACGCCCTTTTAGGCCAAGAGCATCATTGTCGTTCTGCCTCTTTTCCTATGCTTTAAATGCAATTCCCGTCTACCCCCTGAAATCGTTTTCCTGCAATTCTGCCCCGCATACAAGTCGTCTTCGCAGCCTTCCTTCAATATATTTTTGGACGATAGCTGTCATTTATAACTCTACAGGTTTGTGAGTTACAGTGCCCCTGAGCTCATTTCTTCAACTCGCTATCTTATGAGCTGGCTGCAAACCCACAGGATTGCCTCAGGCCCTAATCTGGTTCCGGCACGGCATACTGAGCCTTTGGTTAATTCCTCTTCCTGGTGGGAAATGAGCATTAAATTTGCCCGTGCAGACACCTAGAGCTAGTCTCTCATTCGTTCTCCCTATTCCTTTTCATCTTGCGCAGAAATTGCAAACTGTGCCCAACAGGAGGTTAAAGGCACTGACTCTCCAAGTGGGGAGAGTGTTCGTAAAGGGTCTGGAATGGTGAACCCGAGTTAAAGGGGACGAAAACTGAGATGCATTTGAAAACGTTTGCCAGTCACACGGTGCACCATACTGTGGGTTTCCCATGCATGTTTTAGCTGAAGGAAGAATCCCTTAAACTTGGAGAGTTGGGACCCATGGAATGGGTACCATGCTGTATGACTTCAAAGGGTCTGCATTTGCTCATCGAACCTCACCAATGCTATCAGCCCGAAGTGCCCAACCTTATGTCTCATTCAGCTCTGGGTGTAGATGTGGTAAATCCAGGTTGCATCACAAGCCCTGAATGAATTATTTAAGAATTGCTCTCTATTTCACTGTCCTTGGGTTTTGTTTGTGTAATTCATTTTGATAATGGGATTTATCGGATTTTCTCTGCTGCATTCATGCCGCTGTACACACGCTTCATTCTCTTACGGAGACATATAAATCCATGGGTTTGAAGATTCTTACTAGTCAGGTGTATTCCTAGGCGTTGAATATGGGGTGTTTAGTCCATTTTGTTGAGCAAGGGGTAGGTCTTGACTATTACATATTTGGCTTATGGAAAGGTATCTGTGCTAATTTCTATCTCTGGTTTTATGCAACACCCTAACTCACCTTTACCCTTAAGCAAGCATAAGTTGGTTTTCTAAATTTGAGACCCTGTTCTGTTTTGTAATTCATTTCATGTGTAGCCAAGTTTACATTCCCTGTAGTAGTGATATCTTATGATGTTTCATTTTCTGTGTGACTTATTTCACTTAGAATCATCGTACCTGAATCCACTCATTATGCCGCGACGGGCCTGATGACATAGATTTCATTGCTGAGTGATATTCCATTGTACGTACGTACCACAACTTCTTTATCCATTTTTCACATTCTGGGATATTTAACTTGTACCGTAGACGAGGTTCTTGTATACAGAGCCGTCCGACACTTTGGGGTGGCTGTGTGTTTTTGATTTTAATTTCCCTAAGCTATAGGACCATAAGTGGAAGTGCCGTAGGCTCCGTAGCTTTGTTTTTTCGGTGTTCCGGGAAACACCATACACTTCTCCAGAGTGGCTGTTGGCAATTTACATCTCGCCCATCAGCATAACAAGGCTCCCTGTTCTCCATGGCCTGTGCTGCCTTTCTGGATTTTACACTCTTTTCAGATGGCCCTTTTGACCGGGGGGCAGTGAGACTTCATTGTAGTGCAGATTTCTTTAACATTCTTGCTTGCTTGGCCAAAAAGGGCGTATGCGTTTTTTCCTGAATATATTCAGGAAAAAACGCATACGCCCTTTTTGGCCAAGAGCATCATTGTCGACGTTCTGCCTCTTTTCCTATTCTTTAAATGCAATTCCCGTCTACCCCCTGAAATCGTTTTCCTGCAATTCTGCCCCACTTACAAGTCGTCTTCGCAGCCTTCCTTCAATATATTTTTGGACGATAGCTGTCATTTATAACTCTGCAGGTTTGTGAGTTACAGTGCCCCTGAGCTCATTTCTTCAACTCGCTATCTTGTGAGCTGGCCGCAAACCCACAGGATTGCCTCAGGCCCTAATCTGGTTCCGGCACGGCATGCTGAGCCTTTGGTTAATTCCTCTTCCTGGTGGGAAATGAGCGTTAAATTTGCCCGTGCAGACACCTAGAGCTAGTCTCTCATTCGTTCTCCCTATTCCTTTTCATCTTGCGCAGAAATTGCAAACTGTGCCCAACAGGAGGTTAAAGGCACTGACTCTCCAAGTGGGCAGAGTGTTCGTAAAGGGTCTGGAATGGTGAACCCGAGTAAAAGGGGACGAAAACTGAGATGCATTTGAAAACGTTTGCCGGTCACACGGTGCACCATACTGTGGGTTTCCCATGCATGTTTTAGCTGAAGGAAGAATCCCTTAAACTTGGAGAGTTGGGACCCATGGAATGGGTACCATGCTGTATGACTTCAAAGGGTCTGCATTTGCTCCTCGAACCTCACCAATGCTATCAGCCCGAAGTGCCCAACCTTATGTCTCACTCAGCTCTGGGTGTAGATGTGGTAAATCCAGGTTGCATCACAAGCCCTGAATGAATTATTTAAGAATTGCTCTCTATTTCACTGTCCTTGGGTTTTGTTTGTGTAATTCATTTTGATAATGGGATTTATCGGATTTTCTCTGCTGCATTCATGCCGCTGTACATACGCTTCATTCTCTTACGGAGACATATAAATCCATGGGTTTGAAGATTCTTACTAGTCAGGTGTATTCCTAGGCGTTGAATATGGGGTGATTAGTCCATTTCGTTGAGCAAGGGGTAGGTCTTGACTATTACATATTTGGCTTATGGAAAGGTATCTGTGCTAATTTCTATCTCTGGTTTTATGCAGCACCCCAACTCACCTTTCCCCTTAAGCAAGCATAAGTTGGTTTTCTAAATTTGAGACCCTGTTCTGTTTTGTAATTCAGTTCATGTGTAGCCAAGTTTACATTCCGTGTAGTAGTGATATCTTATGATATTTCATTTTCTGTGTGACTTATTTCACTTAGAATCATCGTACCTGAATCCACTCATTATGCCGCGACGGGCCTGATGACATAGAATTCATTGCTGTGTGATATTCCATTGTACGAACGTACCACAATTTCTTTATCCATTTTTCACATTCTGGGATATTTAACTTGTACCGTAGACGAGGTTATTGTAAACAGAGCCGCCCGAGACTTTTGGGTGGCTGTGTGTTTTTGATTTTAATTTCCCTAAGCTATAGGACCATAAGGGGAATTGCCGTAGGCTCCGTTGCTTTGTTTTTTAGATGTTCCGGGAAACACCATACATTTTTCCAGACTGGTTGTTGGCTATTTACATCCCGCCCATCAGCATAACAAGGCTCGCTGTTCTCCATGGCCTGTGCTGCCTTTCTGGATTTTACACTTTTTTCAGATGGCCCTTTTGACCGGGGGGCAGTGAGACTTCATTGTAGTGCAGATTTCTTTAACATGCTTGCTTGCTTGGCCAAAAAGGGCGTATGCGTTTTTTCCTGTATATATTCAGGAAAAAACGCATACGCCCTTTTTGGCCAAGAGCATCATTGTCGTTCTGCCTCTTTTCCTATGCTTTAAATGCAATTCCCGTCTACTCCCTGAAATCGTTTTCCTGCAATTCTGCCCCGCATACAAGTCGTCTTCGCAGCCTTCCTTCAATATATTTTTGGACGATAGCTGTCATTTATAACTCTACAGGTTTGTGAGTTACAGTGCCCCTGAGCTCATTTCTTCAACTTGCTATCTTATGAGCTGGCTGCAAACCCACAGGATTGCCTCAGGCCCTAATCTGGTTCCGGCACGGCATACTGAGCCTTTGGTTAATTCCTCTTCCTGGTGGGAAATGAGCATTAAATTTGCCCGTGCAGACACCTAGAGCTAGTCTCTCATTCGTTCTCCCTATTCCTTTTCATCTTGCGCAGAAATTGCAAACTGTGCCCAACAGGAGGTTAAAGGCACTGACTCTCCAAGTGGGGAGAGTGTTCGTAAAGGGTCTGGAATGGTGAACCCGAGTAATAGGGGACGAAAACTGAGATGCATTTGAAAACGTTTGCCAGTCACACGGTGCACCATACTGTGGGTTTCCCATGCATGTTTTAGCTGAAGGAAGAATCCCTTAAACTTGGAGAGTTGGGACCCATGGAATGGGTACCATGCTGTATGACTTCAAAGGGTCTGCATTTGCTCATCGAACCTCACCAATGCTATCAGCCCGAAGTGCCCAACCTTATGTCTCATTCAGCTCTGGGTGTAGATGTGGTAAATCCAGGTTGCATCACAAGCCCTGAATGAATTATTTAAGAATTGCTCTCTATTTCACTGTCCTTGGGTTTTGTTTGTGTAATTCATTTTGATAATGGGATTTATCGGATTTTCTCTGCTGCATTCATGCCGCTGTACACACGCTTCATTCTCTTACGGAGACATATAAATCCATGGGTTTGAAGATTCTTACTAGTCAGGTGTATTCCTAGGCGTTGAATATGGGGTGTTTAGTCCATTTTGTTGAGCAAGGGGTAGGTCTTGACTATTACATATTTGGCTTATGGAAAGGTATCTGTGCTAATTTCTATCTCTGGTTTTATGCAACACCCTAACTCACCTTTACCCTTAAGCAAGCATAAGTTGGTTATCTAAATTTGAGACCCTGTTCTGTTTTGTAATTCATTTCATGTGTAGCCAAGTTTACATTCCCTGTAGTAGTGATATCTTATGATGTTTCATTTTCTGTGTGACTTATTTCACTTAGAATCATCGTACCTGAATCCACTCATTATGCCGCGACGGGCCTGATGACATAGATTTCATTGCTGAGTGATATTCCATTGTACGTACGTACCACAACTTCTTTATCCATTTTTCACATTCTGGGATATTTAACTTGTACCGTAGACGAGGTTCTTGTATACAGAGCCGTCCGACACTTTGGGGTGGCTGTGTGTTTTTGATTTTAATTTCCCTAAGCTATAGGACCATAAGTGGAAGTGCCGTAGGCTCCGTAGCTTTGTTTTTTCGGTGTTCCGGGAAACACCATACACTTCTCCAGAGTGGCTGTTGGCAATTTACATCTCGCCCATCAGCATAACAAGGCTCCCTGTTCTCCATGGCCTGTGCTGCCTTTCTGGATTTTACACTCTTTTCAGATGGCCCTTTTGACCGGGGGGCAGTGAGACTTCATTGTAGTGCAGATTTCTTTAACATTCTTGCTTGCTTGGCCAAAAAGGGCGTATGCGTTTTTTCCTGAATATATTCAGGAAAAAACGCATACGCCCTTTTTGGCCAAGAGCATCATTGTCGACGTTCTGCCTCTTTTCCTATTCTTTAAATGCAATTCCCGTCTACCCCCTGAAATCGTTTTCCTGCAATTCTGCCCCACTTACAAGTCGTCTTCGCAGCCTTCCTTCAATATATTTTTGGACGATAGCTGTCATTTATAACTCTGCAGGTTTGTGAGTTACAGTGCCCCTGAGCTCATTTCTTCAACTCGCTATCTTGTGAGCTGGCCGCAAACCCACAGGATTGCCTCAGGCCCTAATCTGGTTCCGGCACGGCATGCTGAGCCTTTGGTTAATTCCTCTTCCTGGTGGGAAATGAGCGTTAAATTTGCCCGTGCAGACACCTAGAGCTAGTCTCTCATTCGTTCTCCCTATTCCTTTTCATCTTGCGCAGAAATTGCAAACTGTGCCCAACAGGAGGTTAAAGGCACTGACTCTCCAAGTGGGCAGAGTGTTCGTAAAGGGTCTGGAATGGTGAACCCGAGTAAAAGGGGACGAAAACTGAGATGCATTTGAAAACGTTTGCCGGTCACACGGTGCACCATACTGTGGGTTTCCCATGCATGTTTTAGCTGAAGGAAGAATCCCTTAAACTTGGAGAGTTGGGACCCATGGAATGGGTACCATGCTGTATGACTTCAAAGGGTCTGCATTTGCTCCTCGAACCTCACCAATGCTATCAGCCCGAAGTGCCCAACCTTATGTCTCACTCAGCTCTGGGTGTAGATGTGGTAAATCCAGGTTGCATCACAAGCCCTGAATGAATTATTTAAGAATTGCTCTCTATTTCACTGTCCTTGGGTTTTGTTTGTGTAATTCATTTTGATAATGGGATTTATCGGATTTTCTCTGCTGCATTCATGCCGCTGTACATACGCTTCATTCTCTTACGGAGACATATAAATCCATGGGTTTGAAGATTCTTACTAGTCAGGTGTATTCCTAGGCGTTGAATATGGGGTGATTAGTCCATTTCGTTGAGCAAGGGGTAGGTCTTGACTATTACATATTTGGCTTATGGAAAGGTATCTGTGCTAATTTCTATCTCTGGTTTTATGCAGCACCCCAACTCACCTTTCCCCTTAAGCAAGCATAAGTTGGTTTTCTAAATTTGAGACCCTGTTCTGTTTTGTAATTCAGTTCATGTGTAGCCAAGTTTACATTCCGTGTAGTAGTGATATCTTATGATATTTCATTTTCTGTGTGACTTATTTCACTTAGAATCATCGTACCTGAATCCACTCATTATGCCGCGACGGGCCTGATGACATAGAATTCATTGCTGTGTGATATTCCATTGTACGAACGTACCACAATTTCTTTATCCATTTTTCACATTCTGGGATATTTAACTTGTACCGTAGACGAGGTTATTGTAAACAGAGCCGCCCGAGACTTTTGGGTGGCTGTGTGTTTTTGATTTTAATTTCCCTAAGCTATAGGACCATAAGGGGAATTGCCGTAGGCTCCGTTGCTTTGTTTTTTAGATGTTCCGGGAAACACCATACATTTTTCCAGACTGGTTGTTGGCTATTTACATCCCGCCCATCAGCATAACAAGGCTCGCTGTTCTCCATGGCCTGTGCTGCCTTTCTGGATTTTACACTTTTTTCAGATGGCCCTTTTGACCGGGGGGCAGTGAGACTTCATTGTAGTGCAGATTTCTTTAACATGCTTGCTTGCTTGGCCAAAAAGGGCGTATGCGTTTTTTCCTGTATATATTCAGGAAAAAACGCATACGCCCTTTTTGGCCAAGAGCATCATTGTCGTTCTGCCTCTTTTCCTATGCTTTAAATGCAATTCCCGTCTACTCCCTGAAATCGTTTTCCTGCAATTCTGCCCCGCATACAAGTCGTCTTCGCAGCCTTCCTTCAATATATTTTTGGACGATAGCTGTCATTTATAACTCTACAGGTTTGTGAGTTACAGTGCCCCTGAGCTCATTTCTTCAACTTGCTATCTTATGAGCTGGCTGCAAACCCACAGGATTGCCTCAGGCCCTAATCTGGTTCCGGCACGGCATACTGAGCCTTTGGTTAATTCCTCTTCCTGGTGGGAAATGAGCATTAAATTTGCCCGTGCAGACACCTAGAGCTAGTCTCTCATTCGTTCTCCCTATTCCTTTTCATCTTGCGCAGAAATTGCAAACTGTGCCCAACAGGAGGTTAAAGGCACTGACTCTCCAAGTGGGGAGAGTGTTCGTAAAGGGTCTGGAATGGTGAACCCGAGTAATAGGGGACGAAAACTGAGATGCATTTGAAAACGTTTGCCAGTCACACGGTGCACCATACTGTGGGTTTCCCATGCATGTTTTAGCTGAAGGAAGAATCCCTTAAACTTGGAGAGTTGGGACCCATGGAATGGGTACCATGCTGTATGACTTCAAAGGGTCTGCATTTGCTCATCGAACCTCACCAATGCTATCAGCCCGAAGTGCCCAACCTTATGTCTCATTCAGCTCTGGGTGTAGATGTGGTAAATCCAGGTTGCATCACAAGCCCTGAATGAATTATTTAAGAATTGCTCTCTATTTCACTGTCCTTGGGTTTTGTTTGTGTAATTCATTTTGATAATGGGATTTATCGGATTTTCTCTGCTGCATTCATGCCGCTGTACACACGCTTCATTCTCTTACGGAGACATATAAATCCATGGGTTTGAAGATTCTTACTAGTCAGGTGTATTCCTAGGCGTTGAATATGGGGTGTTTAGTCCATTTTGTTGAGCAAGGGGTAGGTCTTGACTATTACATATTTGGCTTATGGAAAGGTATCTGTGCTAATTTCTATCTCTGGTTTTATGCAACACCCTAACTCACCTTTACCCTTAAGCAAGCATAAGTTGGTTATCTAAATTTGAGACCCTGTTCTGTTTTGTAATTCATTTCATGTGTAGCCAAGTTTACATTCCCTGTAGTAGTGATATCTTATGATGTTTCATTTTCTGTGTGACTTATTTCACTTAGAATCATCGTACCTGAATCCACTCATTATGCCGCGACGGGCCTGATGACATAGATTTCATTGCTGAGTGATATTCCATTGTACGTACGTACCACAACTTCTTTATCCATTTTTCACATTCTGGGATATTTAACTTGTACCGTAGACGAGGTTCTTGTATACAGAGCCGTCCGACACTTTGGGGTGGCTGTGTGTTTTTGATTTTAATTTCCCTAAGCTATAGGACCATAAGTGGAAGTGCCGTAGGCTCCGTAGCTTTGTTTTTTCGGTGTTCCGGGAAACACCATACACTTCTCCAGAGTGGCTGTTGGCAATTTACATCTCGCCCATCAGCATAACAAGGCTCCCTGTTCTCCATGGCCTGTGCTGCCTTTCTGGATTTTACACTCTTTTCAGATGGCCCTTTTGACCGGGGGGCAGTGAGACTTCATTGTAGTGCAGATTTCTTTAACATTCTTGCTTGCTTGGCCAAAAAGGGCGTATGCGTTTTTTCCTGAATATATTCAGGAAAAAACGCATACGCCCTTTTTGGCCAAGAGCATCATTGTCGACGTTCTGCCTCTTTTCCTATTCTTTAAATGCAATTCCCGTCTACCCCCTGAAATCGTTTTCCTGCAATTCTGCCCCACTTACAAGTCGTCTTCGCAGCCTTCCTTCAATATATTTTTGGACGATAGCTGTCATTTATAACTCTGCAGGTTTGTGAGTTACAGTGCCCCTGAGCTCATTTCTTCAACTCGCTATCTTGTGAGCTGGCCGCAAACCCACAGGATTGCCTCAGGCCCTAATCTGGTTCCGGCACGGCATGCTGAGCCTTTGGTTAATTCCTCTTCCTGGTGGGAAATGAGCGTTAAATTTGCCCGTGCAGACACCTAGAGCTAGTCTCTCATTCGTTCTCCCTATTCCTTTTCATCTTGCGCAGAAATTGCAAACTGTGCCCAACAGGAGGTTAAAGGCACTGACTCTCCAAGTGGGCAGAGTGTTCGTAAAGGGTCTGGAATGGTGAACCCGAGTAAAAGGGGACGATAACTGAGATGCATTTGAAAACGTTTGCCAGTCACACGGTGCACCATACTGTGGGTTTCCCATGCATGTTTTAGCTGAAGGAAGAATCCCTTAAACTTGGAGAGTTGGGACCCATGGAATGGGTACCATGCTGTATGACTTCAAAGGGTCTGCATTTGCTCCTCGAACCTCACCAATGCTATCAGCCCGAAGTGCCCAACCTTATGTCTCACTCAGCTCTGGGTGTAGATGTGGTAAATCCAGGTTGCATCACAAGCCCTGAATGAATTATTTAAGAATTGCTCTCTATTTCACTGTCCTTGGGTTTTGTTTGTGTAATTCATTTTGATAATGGGATTTATCGGATTTTCTCTGCTGCATTCATGCCGCTGTACATACGCTTCATTCTCTTACGGAGACATATAAATCCATGGGTTTGAAGATTCTTACTAGTCAGGTGTATTCCTAGGCGTTGAATATGGGGTGATTAGTCCATTTCGTTGAGCAAGGGGTAGGTCTTGACTATTATATATTTGGCTTATGGAAAGGTATCTGTGCTAATTTCTATCTCTGGTTTTATGCAGCACCCCAACTCACCTTTCCCCTTAAGCAAGCATAAGTTGGTTTTCTAAATTTGAGACCCTGTTCTGTTTTGTAATTCAGTTCATGTGTAGCCAAGTTTACATTCCGTGTAGTAGTGATATCTTATGATGTTTCATTTTCTGTGTGACTTATTTCACTTAGAATCATCGTACCTGAATCCACTCATTATGCCGCGACGGGCCTGATGACATAGAATTCATTGCTGTGTGATATTCCATTGTACGAACGTACCACAATTTCTTTATCCATTTTTCACATTCTGGGATATTTAACTTGTACCGTAGACGAGGTTATTGTAAACAGAGCCGCCCGAGACTTTTGGGTGGCTGTGTGTTTTTGATTTTAATTTCCCTAAGCTATAGGACCATAAGGGGAATTGCCGTAGGCTCCGTTGCTTTGTTTTTTAGATGTTCCGGGAAACACCATACATTTTTCCAGACTGGTTGTTGGCTATTTACATCCCGCCCATCAGCATAACAAGGCTCGCTGTTCTCCATGGCCTGTGCTGCCTTTCTGGATTTTACACTTTTTTCAGATGGCCCTTTTGACCGGGGGGCAGTGAGACTTCATTGTAGTGCAGATTTCTTTAACATGCTTGCTTGCTTGGCCAAAAAGGGCGTATGCGTTTTTTCCTGTATATATTCAGGAAAAAACGCATACGCCCTTTTTGGCCAAGAGCATCATTGTCGTTCTGCCTCTTTTCCTATGCTTTAAATGCAATTCCCGTCTACCCCCTGAAATCGTTTTCCTGCAATTCTGCCCCGCATACAAGTCGTCTTCGCAGCCTTCCTTCAATATATTTTTGGACGATAGCTGTCATTTATAACTCTACAGGTTTGTAAGTTACAGTGCCCCTGAGCTCATTTCTTCAACTTGCTATCTTATGAGCTGGCTGCAAACCCACAGGATTGCCTCAGGCCCTAATCTGGTTCCGGCACGGCATGCTGAGCCTTTGGTTAATTCCTCTTCCTGGTGGGAAATGAGCATTAAATTTGCCCATGCAGACACCTAGAGCTAGTCTCTCATTCGTTCTCCCTATTCCTTTTCATCTTGCGCAGAAATTGCAAACTGTGCCCAACAGGAGGTTAAAGGCACTGACTCTCCAAGTGGGGAGAGTGTTCGTAAAGGGTCTGGAATGGTGAACCCGAGTAAAAGGGGACGAAAACTGAGATGCATTTGAAAACGTTTGCCAGTCACACGGTGCACCATACTGTGGGTTTCCCATGCATGTTTTAGCTGAAGGAAGAATCCCTTAAACTTGGAGAGTTGGGACCCATGGAATGGGTACCATGCTGTATGACTTCAAAGGGTCTGCATTTGCTCATCGAACCTCACCAATGCTATCAGCCCGAAGTGCCCAACCTTATGTCTCACTCAGCTCTGGGTGTAGATGTGGTAAATCCAGGTTGCATCACAAGCCCTGAATGAATTATTTAAGAATTGCTCTCTATTTCACTGTCCTTGGGTTTTGTTTGTGTAATTCATTTTGATAATGGGATTTATCGGATTTTCTCTGCTGCATTCATGCCGCTGTACACACGCTTCATTCTCTTACGGAGACATATAAATCCATGGGTTTGAAGATTCTTACTAGTCAGGTGTATTCCTAGGCGTTGAATATGGGGTGTTTAGTCATTTCGTTGAGCAAGGGGTAGGTCTTGACTATTACATATTTGGCTTATGGAAAGGTATCTGTGCTAATTTCTATCTCTGGTTTTATGCAGCACCCCAACTCACCTTTCCCCTTAAGCAAGCATAAGTTGGTTTTCTAAATTTGAGACCCTGTTCTGTTTTGTAATTCAGTTCATGTGTAGCCAAGTTTACATTCCGTGTAGTAGTGATATCTTATGATGTTTCATTTTCTGTGTGACTTAGTTCACTTAGAATCATCGTACCTGAATCCACTCATTATGCTGCGACGGGCCTGATGACATAGATTTCATTGCTGAGTGATATTCCATTGTACGTACGTACCACAACTTCTTTATCCATTTTTCACATTCTGGGATATTTAACTTGTACCGTAGACGAGGTTCTTGTAAACAGAGCCGTCCGACACTTTGGGGTGGCTGTGTGTTTTTGATTTTAATTTCCCTAAGCTATAGGACCATAAGTGGAAGTGCCGTAGGCTCCGTAGCTTTGTTTTTTCGGTGTTCCGGGAAACACCATACACTTCTCCAGAGTGGCTGTTGGCAATTTACATCCCGCCCATCAGCATAACAAGGCTCCCTGTTCTCCATGGCCTGTGCTGCCTTTCTGGATTTTACACTTTTTTCAGATGGCCCTTTTGACCGGGGGGCAGTGAGACTTCATTGTAGTGCAGATTTCTTTAACATGCTTGCTTGGTTGGCCAAAAAGGGCGTATGCGTTTTTTCCTGAATATATTCAGGAAAAAACGCATACGCCCTTTTTGGCCAAGAGCATCATTGTCGATGTTCTGCCTCTTTTCCTATGCTTTAAATGCAATTCCCGTGTCCCCCCTGAAATCGTTTTCCTGCAATTCTGCCCCACTTACAAGTCGTCTTCGCAGCCTACCTTCAATATATTTTTGGACGATAGCTGTCATTTACAACTCTGCAGGTTTGTGAGTTACAGTGCCCCTGAGCTCATTTCTTCAACTCGCTATCTTGTGAGCTGGCCGCAAACCCACAGGATTGCCTCAGGCCCTAATCTGGTTCCGGCACGGCATGCTGAGCCTTTGGTTAATTCCTCTTCCTGGTGGGAAATGAGCGTTAAATTTGCCCGTGCAAACACCTAGAGCTAGTCTCTGATTCGTTCTCCCTATTCCTTTTCATCTTGCGCAGAAATTGCAAACTGTGCCCAACAGGAGGTTAAAGGCACTGACTCTCCAAGTGGGGAGAGTGTTCGTAAATGGTCTGGAATGGTGAACCCGAGTAAAAGGGGACGAAAACTGAGATGCATTTGAAAACGTTTGCCAGTCACACGGTGCACCATACTGTGGGTTTCCCATGCATGTTTTAGCTGAAGGAAGAATCCCTTAAACTTGGAGAGTTGGGACCCATGGAATGGGTACCATGCTGTATGACTTTAAAGGGTCTGCATTTGCTCATCGAACCTCACCAATGCTATCAGCCCGAAGTGCCCAACCTTATGTCTCACTCAGCTCTGGGTGTAGATGTGGTAAATCCAGGTTGCATCACAAGCCCTGAATGAATTATTTAAGAATTGCTCTCTATTTCTCTGTCCTTGGGTTTTGTTTGTGTAATTCATTTTGATAATGGGATTTATCGGATTTCCTCTGCTGCATTCATGCCGCTGTACACACGCTTCATTCTCTTATGGAGACATATAAATCCATGGGTTTGAAGATTCTTACTAGTCAGGTGTATTACTAGGCGTTGAATATGGGGTGTTTAGTCCATTTCGTTGAGCAATGGGTAGGTCTTGACTATTACATATTTGGCTTATGGAAAGGTATCTGTGCTAATTTCTATCTCTGGTTTTATGCAGCACCCCAACTCACCTTTCCCCTTAAGCAAGCATAAGTTGGTTTTATAAATTTGAGACCCTGTTCTGTTTTGTAATTCAGTTCATGTGTAGCCAAGTTTACATTCCGTGTATTAGTGATATCTTATGATGTTTCATTTTCTGTGTGACTTATTTCACTTAGAATCATCGTACCTGAATCCAATCATTATGCCGCGACGGGCCTGATGACATAGATTTCATTGCTGTGTGATATTCCATTGTACGTACGTACCACAACTTGTTTATCCATTTTTCACATTCTGGGATATTTAACTTGTACTGTAGACGAGGTTCTTGTAAACAGAACCGCCCGAGACTCTTGGGTGGTTGTGTGTTTTTTATTTTAATTTTCCTAAGCTATAGGACCATAAGGGGAAGTGCCGTAGGCTCCGTTGCTGTGTTTTTTAGGTGTTTCAGGAAACACCATACACTTCTCCAGAGTGGCTGTTGGCAATTTACATCCCACGCATCAGCATAACAAGGCTCCCTGTTCTCCATGGCCTGTGCTGCATTTCTGGATTTTACACTTTTTTCAGATGGCCCTTTTGACCGGGGGGCAGTGAGACTTCATTGTAGTGCAGATTTCTTTAACATGCTTGCTTGGTTGGCCAAAAAGGGCGTATGCGTTTTTTCCTGAATATATTCAGGAAAAAACGCATACGCCCTTTTTGGCCAAGTGCATCATTGTCGTCGTTCTGCCTCTTTTCCTATGCTTTAAATGCAATTCCAGTCTACCCCCTGAAATCGTTTTCATGCAATTCTGCCCCGCTTTCAAGTCCTCTTCGCAGCCTTCCTTCAATATATTTTTGGACGATAGCTGTCATTTATAACTCTGCAGGTTTGTGAATTACAGTGCCCCTGAGCTCCTTTCTTCAAATCGCTTTCTTTTGAGCTGGCCGCAAACCCGCAGGATTGCTTCAGGCCCTAATCTTGTTGCGGCACGGCATGCTGAGCCTTTCGTTAATTCCTCTTCGTGGTTGGAAATGAGCGTTAAATTTGACCGTGCAGACACCTACAGCTAGTCTCTCATTGGTTCTCCCTATTCCTGTTCATCTTGCGCAGAAATTGCAAACTGTGCTAAACAGGAGGTTAAAGGCACTGACTCTCCAAGTGGGGAGAGTGTTAGTAAATGGTCTGGAATTGTGAACCCGAGTAAAAGGGGACGAAAACTGAGATGCATTTGAAAACGTTTCCCGGTCACACGGTGCACCATACTCTGGGTTTCCCATGCATGTTTTAGCTGAAGGAAGAATCGCTTAAACCTGGAGAGTTGGGACCCATGGAATGGGTACCATGCAGTATGACTTCAAATGGTCTGCATTTGCTCATCGAAACTCAACAATGCTATCAGCCCGAAGTGTCCAACATTATGTCTCACTCAGCTCTGGGTGTAGATGAGGTAAATCCAGGTTGCATCACAAGCCCTGAATGAATTATTTAAGAATTGCTCTCTATTTCACTGTCATTGTGTTTTGTTTTTGTAATTCATTTTGATAATAGGATTTATCGGATTTTCTCTGCTGCCTTCATGCAGCTGTACACACGCTTGATTCTCTTATGGAGACATATAAATCCATGGGTTTTAAGATTCTTACTAGTCAGGTGTATTCCTAGGCGTTGAATATAGGGTGTTTAGCCCATTTCGTTGAGCAAGGGGTAGGTCTTGACTATTACATATTTTTTTTTTTTTTCTGTACGCGGGCCTCTCAGTGTTGTGGCCTCTCCCGTTGCGGAGCACAGGCTCCGGATGCGCAGGCTCAACGGCCATGACTTACGGGGCCAGTAGCTACGCGGCATGTTGGATCCTCTCGGACCGGGGCACGAACCCGCGTCCCCTTCATCGGCAGGCGGACTCTCAACCACTGCACCACCAGGGAAGCCCCCTGACTATTACATATTTGACGTATGGAATGGTATCTGTGCTAATTTCTATCTCTGGTTTTATGCAGCACCCCAACTCACCTTTCCCCTTAAGCAAACATAAGTTGGTTTTCTAAATTTGAGACCCTGTTCTCTCTTGTAATTCAGTTCATGTGTAGCCAAGATTACATTCGGTGTATAAGTGATATCTTATGATGTTTCATTTTCTTTGTGACTTATTTCACTTAGAATCATCGTACCTGAATCCACTCATTATGCCGCGACGGGCCTGATGACATAGATTTCATTGCTGAGTGATATTCCATTGTACGTACGTACCACAACTTCTTTATCCATTTTTCACTTTCTGGGATATTTAACTTGTACCGTAGACGAGGTTCTTGTAAACAGAGCCCTCTGAAACTTTGGGGTGGCGGTGTGTTTTTGATTTTAATTTCCCTAAGCTATAGGACCATAAGTGGAAGTGCCGTAGGCTCCGTTGCTTTGTTTTTTAGGTGTTTCAGGAAACACAATACACTTCTCCAGAGTGGCTTTTGGCAATTCACATCCCACCCATCAGCATAACAAGGCTCCCTGTTCTCCATGGCCTGTGCTGCATTTCTGGATTTTACACTTTTTTCAGATGGCCCTTTTGACCGGGGGGCAGTGAGACTTCATTGTAGTGCAGATTTCTTTAACATGGTTGCTTCGTTGGCCAAAAAGTGCGTATGCGTTTTTTCCTGAATATATTCAGGAAAAAACGCATACGCTCTTTTTGGCCAAGTGCATCATTGTCGACGTTCTGCCTCTTTTCCTATGCTTTAAATGCAATTCCAGTCTACCGCATGAAATCGTTTTCCTGAAATTCTGCCCCGCTTTCAAGTCCTCTTCGCAGCCTTCCTTCAATATATTTTTGGACGATAGCTGTCATTTACAACACTGCAGGTTTTGAATTACAATGCGCCGGAGCTCCTTTCTTCAAATCGCTTTCTTGTGAGCTGGCCGCAAACCCTCAGGATTGCTTCAGGCCCTAATCTGGTTCCGGCACAGCACGCTGAGCCTTCGGTTAATTCCTCTTCCTGGTGGGAAATGAACGTTAAATTTGCCCGTGCAGAGACCTACAGCTAGTCTCTCATTGGTTCTCCCTATTCCTGTTCATCTTGCGCAGAAATTGCAAACTGTGCCAAACAGGAGGTTAAAGGCACTGACTCTCCAAGTGGGGAGAGTGTTAGTAAAGGGTCTGGAATTGTGAACCCGAGTAAAAGGGGACGAAAACTGAGATGCATTTGAAAACGTTTCCCGGTCACACGGTGCACCATACTGTGGGTTTCCCATGCATGTTTTAGCTGAAGGAAGAATCGCTTAAACCTGGAGAGTTGGGACCCATGGAATGGGTACCATGTAGTATGACTTCAAATGGTCTGCATTTGCTCATCGAACCTCACCAATGCTATCAGCCCGAAGTGTCCAACTTTATGTCTCACTCAGCACTGGGTGTAGATGAGGTAAATCCAGGTTGCATCACAAGCCCTGAATGAATTATTTAAGAATTGCTCTCTATTTCACTGTCATTGTGTTTTGTTTTTGTAATTCATTTTGATAATAGGATTTATCGGATTTTCTCTGCTGCATTCATGCAGCTGTACACACGCTTGATTCTCTTATGGAGACATATAAATCCATGGGTTTGAAGATTCTTACTAGTCAGGTGTATTCCTAGGCGTTGAATATAGGGTGTTTAGCCCATTTCGTTGAGCAAGGGGTAGGTCTTGACTATTACATATTTGACGTATGGAATGGTATCTGTGCTAATTTCTATCTCTGGTTTTATGCAGCACCCCAACTCACCTTTCCCCTTAAGCAAACATAAGTTGGTTTTCTAAATTTGAGACCCTGTTCTGTTTTGTAATTCAGTTCATGTGTAGCCAAGATTACATTCGGTGTGTTAGTGATATCTTATGATGTTTCATTTTCTGTGTGACTTATTTCACTTAGAATCATCGTACCTGAATCCACTCATTACGCCACGACGGGCCAGATGACATAGCTTTCCTTGGTGACTGATATTCCATTGTACGTACGTACCACAACTTCTTTATCCATTTTTCGCTTTCTGGGATATTTAACTTGTACCGTAGAAGAGGTTCTTGTAAACAGAGCCATCTGAAACTTTGGCTTGGCTGTGTGTTTTTGATTTAAATTTCCCTAAGCTATAGGACAATAAGTGGAAGTGCCGTAGGCTCTGTTGCTTTGTTTTTTAGGTGTTTCAGGAAACACCATACACTCCTCCAGAGTGGCTGTTGGCAATTTACATCCCGCCCATCAGCATAACAAGGCTCCCTGTTCTCCATGGCCTGTGCTGCCTTTCTGGATTTTACACTTTTTTCAGATGGCCCTTTTGACCGGGGGGCAGTGAGACTTCATTGTAGTGCAGATTTCTTTAACATGCTTGCTTGGTTGGCCAAAAAGGGCGTATGCGTTTTTTCCTGAATATATTCAGGAAAAAACGCATATGCCCTTTTTGGCCAAGTGCATCATTGTCGACGTTCTGCCTCTTTTCCTATGCTTTAAATGCAATTCTAGTCTACCCCCTGAAATCGTTTTCCTGCAATTCTGCCCCGCTTTCTAGTCCTCTTCGCAGGCTTCCTTCAATATATTTTTGGACGATAGCTGTCATTTATAACTCTGCAGGTTTGTGAATTAGAGTGCCCCGTAGCTCCTTTCTTCAAATCGCTTTCTTGTGAGCTGGCCGCAAACTCGCAGGGTTGCTTCAGGCCCTAATCTGGTTCCGGCACGGCATGCTGAGCGTTTGGTTAATTCCTCTTCCTGGTGGGAAATGAGCGTTAAATTTGCCCGTGCAGACACCTACAGCAAGTCTCTCATTGGCTCTCCCTATTCCTGTTCATCTTGCGCAGAAATTGCAAACTGTGCCAAACAGCAGGTTAAAGGCACTGACTCTCCAAGTGGGTAGAGTGTTAGTAAAGGGTCTGGAATTGTGAACCCGAGTAAAAGGGGACGAAAACTGAGATGCATTTGAAAACGTTTCCCGGTCACACGGTGCACCATACTGTGGGTTTCCCATGCATGTTTTAGCTGAAGGAAGAATCGCTTAAACCTGGAGAGTTGGGACCCATGGAATGGGTACCATGCAGTATGACTTCAAATGGTCTGCATTTGCTCTTCGAACCTCACCAATGCTATCAGCCCGAAGTGTCCAACTTTATGTCTCACTCAGCTCTGGGTGTAGATGAGGTAAATCCAGGTTGCATCACAAGCCCTGAATGAATTATTTAAGAATTGCTCTCTATTTCACTGTCATTGTGTTTTGTTTTTGTAATTCATTTTGATAATAGGATTTATCGGATTTTCTCTGCTACCTTCATGCAGCTGTACACATGCTTGATTCTCTTATGGAGACATATAAATCCATGGGTTTGAAGATTCTTACTAGTCAGGTGTATTCCTAGGCGTTGAATATAGGGTGTTTAGCCCATTTCGTTGAGCAAGGGGTAGGTCTTGACTATTACATATTTGACGTATGGAATGGTATCTGTGCTAATTTCTATCTCTGGTTTTATGCAGCACCCCAAGTCACCTTTCCCCTTAAGCAAACATAAGTTGGTTTTCTAAATTTGAGACCCTGTTCTGTTTTGTAATTCAGTTCGTGTGTAGCCAAGATTACATTCGGTGTATTAGAGATAACTTATGATGTTTCATTTTCTGTGTGACTTATTTCTCTTAGAATCATCGTACCTGAATCCACTCATTATGCCACAACGGGCCAGATGACATAGATTTCATTGGTGAGTGATATTCCATTGTACGTACGTACCACAACTTCTTTATCCATTTTTCGCTTTCTGGGATATTTAACTTGTACCGTAGACGAGGTTCTTGTAAACAGAGCCGTCTGAAACTTTGGGGTGGCTGTGTGTTTTTTATTTTAATTTCCCTAAGCTATAGGACCATAAGTGGAAGTGCCGTAGGCTCCGTTGCTTTGTTTTTTAGGTGTTTCAGGAAACACCATACACTTCTCCAGAGTGGCTGTTGGCAATTTACATCCCACCCATGAGCATAACAATGCTCCCTGTTCTCCATGGCCTGTGCTGCCTTTCTGGATTTTACACTTTTTTCAGATGGCCCTTTTGACCGGGGGGCAGTGAGACTTCATTGTAGTGCAGATTTCTTTAACATGCTTGCTTGGTTGGCCAAAAAGGGCGTATGCGTATATTCCGGAAAAAACGCATACGCCCTTTTTGGCCAAGTGCATCATTGTCGACGTTCTGCCTCTTTTCCTATGCTTTAAATGCAATTCCAGTCTAACCCCTGAAATCGTTTTCCTGCAATTTTGCCCCGCTTTCAAGTCC
Organism: Delphinapterus leucas; assembly: GCF_059928025.1. Classification (NCBI taxonomy): domain Eukaryota; kingdom Metazoa; phylum Chordata; class Mammalia; order Artiodactyla; family Monodontidae; genus Delphinapterus; species Delphinapterus leucas. The sequence continues at coordinate 2,495,590 of NW_028322254.1, read as the reverse complement.
TCTTCGCAGCCTTCCTTCAATATATTTTTGGACGATAGCTGTCATTTATAACTCTGCAGGTTTGTGAATTACAGTGCCCCTGAGCTCCTTTCTTCAAATCGCTTTCTTTTGAGCTGGCCGCAAACCCGCAGGATTGCTTCAGGCCCTAATCTGGTTCCGGCACGGCATGCTGAGCGTTTGGTTAATTCCTCTTCCTGGTTGGAAATGAGCGTTAAATTTGCCCGTGCAGAAACCTACAGCTAGTCTCTCATTGGTTCTTCCTATTCCTATTCCTCTTGCGCAGAAATTGCAAACTGTGCCAAACAGCAGGTTAAAGGCACTGACTCTCCAAGTGGGGAGAGTGTTTGTAAAGGGTCTGGAATTCTGAACCCGAGTAAACGGGGACAAAAACTGAGATGCATTTGAAAATGTTTCCCGGTCACACGGTGCACCATACTGTGGGCTTCCCATGCATGCTTTACCTGAAGGAAGAATCGCTTAAACCTGGAGAGTTGGGACCCATGGAATGGGTACCATGTAGTATGACTTCAAATGGTCTGCATTTGCTCATCGAACCTCACCAATGCTATCAGCCCGAAGTGTCCAACCTTAGGTCTCACTCAGCTCTGGGTTTAGATGAGGTAAATCCAGGTTGCATCACAAGCCCTGAATGAATTATTTAAGAATTGCTCTCTATTTCACTGTCATTGTGTTTTGTTTTTGTAATTCATTTTGATAATAGGATTTATCGGATTTTCTCTGCTGCCTTCATGCAGCTGTACACATGCTTGATTCTCTTATGGAGACATATAAATCCATGGGTTTGAAGATTCTTACTAGTCAGGTGTATTCCTAGGCGTTGAATATAGGGTGTTTAGCCCATTTCGTTGAGCAAGGGGTAGGTCTTGACTATTACATATTTGACGTATGGAATGGTATCTGTGCTAATTTCTATCTCTGGTTTTATGCAGCACCCCAAGTCACCTTTCCCCTTAAGCAAACATAAGTTGGTTTTCTAAATTTGAGACCCTGTTCTGTTTTGTAATTCAGTTCATGTGTAGCCAAGATTACATTCGGTGTATTAGTGATATATTATGATGTTTCATTTTCTGTGTGACTTATTTCACTTAGAATCATCGTACGTGAATCCACTCATTATGCCACGACGGGCCAGATGACATAGACTTCATTGGTGAGTGATATTCCATTGTACGTACGTACCACAACTTCTTTATCCATTTTTCGCTTTCTGGGATATTTAACTTGTACCGTAGACGAGGTTCTTGTAAACAGAGCCGTCTGAAACTTTGGCGTGGCTGTGTGTTTTTGAATTTAATTTCCCTAAGCTATAGGACCATAAGTGGAAGTGCCGTAGGCTCCGTTGCTTTGTTTTTTAGGTGTTTCAGGAAACACCATACACTTCTCCAGAGTGGCTGTTGGCAATTTACATCCCACCCATGAGCATAACAAGGCTCCCTGTTCTCCATGGCCTGTGCTGCCTTTCTGGATTTTACACTTTTTTCAGATGGCCCTTTTGACCGGGGGGCAGTGAGACTTCATTGTAGTGCAGATTTCTTTAACATGGTTGCTTGGTTGGCCAAAAAGAGCGTATGCGTTTTTTCCTGAATATATTCAGGAAAAAACGCATACGCTCTTTTTGGCCAAGTGCATCATTGTCGACGTTCTGCCTCTTTTCCTATGCTTTAAATGCAATTCCAGTCTACCCCATGAAATCGTTTTCCTGAAATTCTGCCCCGCTTTCAAGTCCTCTTCGCAGCCTTCCTTCAATATATTTTTGGAGGATAGCTGTCATTTACAACACTGCAGGTTTTGAATTACAGTGCCCCGCAGCTCCTTTCTTCAAATCTCTTTCTTGTGAGCTGGCCGCAAACTCGCAGGGTTGCTTCAGGCCCTAATCTGGTTCCGGCACGGCATGCTGAGCCTTCGGTTAATTCCTCTTCCTGGTGGGAAATGAGCGTTAAATTTGCCCGTGCAGACACCTACAGCTAGTCTCTCATTGGCTCTCCCTATTCCTGTTCATCTTGCACAGATATTGCAAACTGTGCCAAACAGCAGGTTAAAGGCACTGACTCTCCAAGTGGGGAGAGTGTTAGTAAAGGGTCTGGAATTGTGAACCCGAGTAAAAGGGGACGAAAACTGAGATGCATTTTAAAACGTTTCCCGGTCACACGGTGCACCATACTGTGGGTTTCCCATGCATGTTTTAGCTGAAGGAAGAATCGCTTAAACCTGGAGAGTTGGGACCCATGGAATGGGTACCATGCAGTATGACTTCAAATGGTCTGCATTTGCTCTTCGAACCTCACCAATGCTATCAGCCCGAAGTGTCCAACTTTATGTCTCACTCAGCTCTGGGTGTAGATGAGGTAAATCCAGGTTGCATCACAAGCCCTGAATGAATTATTTAAGAATTGCTCTCTATTTCACTGTCATTGTGTTTTGTTTTTGTAATTCATTTTGATAATAGGATTTATCGGATTTTCTCTGCTACCTTCATGCAGCTGTACACATGCTTGATTCTCTTATGGAGACATATAAATCCATGGGTTTGAAGATTCTTACTAGTCAGGTGTATTCCTAGGCGTTGAATATAGGGTGTTTAGCCCATTTCGTTGAGCAAGGGGTAGGTCTTGACTATTACATATTTGACGTATGGAATGGTATCTGTGCTAATTTCTATCTCTGGTTTTATGCAGCACCCCAAGTCACCTTTCCCCTTAAGCAAACATAAGTTGGTTTTCTAAATTTGAGACCCTGTTCTGTTTTGTAATTCAGTTCGTGTGTAGCCAAGATTACATTCGGTGTATTAGAGATAACTTATGATGTTTCATTTTCTGTGTGACTTATTTCTCTTAGAATCATCGTACCTGAATCCACTCATTATGCCACAACGGGCCAGATGACATAGATTTCATTGGTGAGTGATATTCCATTGTACGTACGTACCACAACTTCTTTATCCATTTTTCGCTTTCTGGGATATTTAACTTGTACCGTAGACGAGGTTCTTGTAAACAGAGCCGTCTGAAACTTTGGGGTGGCTGTGTGTTTTTTATTTTAATTTCCCTAAGCTATAGGACCATAAGTGGAAGTGCCGTAGGCTCCGTTGCTTTGTTTTTTAGGTGTTTCAGGAAACACCATACACTTCTCCAGAGTGGCTGTTGGCAATTTACATCCCACCCATGAGCATAACAATGCTCCCTGTTCTCCATGGCCTGTGCTGCCTTTCTGGATTTTACACTTTTTTCAGATGGCCCTTTTGACCGGGGGGCAGTGAGACTTCATTGTAGTGCAGATTTCTTTAACATGCTTGCTTGGTTGGCCAAAAAGGGCGTATGCGTATATTCCGGAAAAAACGCATACGCCCTTTTTGGCCAAGTGCATCATTGTCGACGTTCTGCCTCTTTTCCTATGCTTTAAATGCAATTCCAGTCTAACCCCTGAAATCGTTTTCCTGCAATTTTGCCCCGCTTTCAAGTCCTCTTCGCAGCCTTCCTTCAATATATTTTTGGACGATAGCTGTCATTTATAACTCTGCAGGTTTGTGAATTACAGTGCCCCTGAGCTCCTTTCTTCAAATCGCTTTCTTTTGAGCTGGCCGCAAACCCGCAGGATTGCTTCAGGCCCTAATCTGGTTCCGGCACGGCATGCTGAGCGTTTGGTTAATTCCTCTTCCTGGTTGGAAATGAGCGTTAAATTTGCCCGTGCAGAAACCTACAGCTAGTCTCTCATTGGTTCTTCCTATTCCTATTCCTCTTGCGCAGAAATTGCAAACTGTGCCAAACAGCAGGTTAAAGGCACTGACTCTCCAAGTGGGGAGAGTGTTTGTAAAGGGTCTGGAATTCTGAACCCGAGTAAACGGGGACAAAAACTGAGATGCATTTGAAAATGTTTCCCGGTCACACGGTGCACCATACTGTGGGCTTCCCATGCATGTTTTACCTGAAGGAAGAATCGCTTAAACCTGGAGAGTTGGGACCCATGGAATGGGTACCATGTAGTATGACTTCAAATGGTCTGCATTTGCTCATCGAACCTCACCAATGCTATCAGCCCGAAGTGTCCAACCTTAGGTCTCACTCAGCTCTGGGTTTAGATGAGGTAAATCCAGGTTGCATCACAAGCCCTGAATGAATTATTTAAGAATTGCTCTCTATTTCACTGTCATTGTGTTTTGTTTTTGTAATTCATTTTGATAATAGGATTTATCGGATTTTCTCTGCTGCCTTCATGCAGCTGTACACATGCTTGATTCTCTTATGGAGACATATAAATCCATGGGTTTGAAGATTCTTACTAGTCAGGTGTATTCCTAGGCGTTGAATATAGGGTGTTTAGCCCATTTCGTTGAGCAAGGGGTAGGTCTTGACTATTACATATTTGACGTATGGAATGGTATCTGTGCTAATTTCTATCTCTGGTTTTATGCAGCACCCCAACTCACCTTTCCCCTTAAGCAAACATAAGTTGGTTTTCTAAATTTGAGACCCTGTTCTGTTTTGTAATTCAGTTCATGTGTAGCCAAGATTACATTCGGTGTATTAGTGATATATTATGATGTTTCATTTTCTGTGTGACTTATTTCTCTTAGAATCATCGTACGTGAATCCACTCATTATGCCACGACGGGCCAGATGACATAGACTTCATTGGTGAGTGATATTCCATTGTACGTACGTACCACAACTTCTTTATCCATTTTTCGCTTTCTGGGATATTTAACTTGTACCGTAGACGAGGTTCTTGTAAACAGAGCCGTCTGAAACTTTGGCGTGGCTGTGTGTTTTTGATTTTAATTTCCCTAAGCTATAGGACCATAAGTGGAAGTGCCGTAGGCTCCGTTGCTTTGTTTTTTAGGTGTTTCAGGAAACACCATACACTTCTCCAGAGTGGCTGTTGGCAATTTACATCCCACCCATGAGCATAACAAGGCTCCCTGTTCTCCATGGCCTGTGCTGCCTTTCTGGATTTTACACTTTTTTCAGATGGCCCTTTTGACCGGGGGGCAGTGAGACTTCATTGTAGTGCAGATTTCTTTAACATGGTTGCTTGGTTGGCCAAAAAGGGCGTATGCGTTTTTTCCTGAATATATTCAGGAAAAAACGCATACGCTCTTTTTGGCCAAGTGCATCATTGTCGACGTTCTGCCTCTTTTCCTATGCTTTAAATGCAATTCCAGTCTACCCCATGAAATCGTTTTCCTGAAATTCTGCCCCGCTTTCAAGTCCTCTTCGCAGCCTTCCTTCAATATATTTTTGGACGATAGCTGTCATTTACAACACTGCAGGTTTGTGAATTACAGTGCCCCGCAGCTCCTTTCTTCAAATCTCTTTCTTGTGAGCTGGCCGCAAACTCGCAGGGTTGCTTCAGGCCCTAATCTGGTTCCGGCACGGCATGCTGAGCCTTCGGTTAATTCCTCTTCCTGGTGGGAAATGAGCGTTAAATTTGCCCGTGCAGACACCTACAGCTAGTCTCTCATTGGCTCTCCCTATTCCTGTTCATCTTGCACAGATATTGCAAACTGTGCCAAACAGCAGGTTAAAGGCACTGACTCTCCAAGTGGGGAGAGTGTTAGTAAAGGGTCTGGAATTGTGAACCCGAGTAAAAGGGGACAAAACTGAGATGCATTTTAAAACGTTTCCCGGTCACACGGTGCACCATACTGTGGGTTTCCCATGCATGTTTTAGCTGAAGGAAGAATCGCTTAAACCTGGAGAGTTGGGACCCATGGAATGGGTACCATGCAGTATGACTTCAAATGGTCTGCATTTGCTCTTCGAACCTCACCAATGCTATCAGCCCGAAGTGTCCAACTTTATGTCTCACTCAGCTCTGGGTGTAGATGAGGTAAATCCAGGTTGCATCACAAGCCCTGAATGAATTATTTAAGAATTGCTCTCTATTTCACTGTCATTGTGTTTTGTTTTTGTAATTCATTTTGATAATAGGATTTATCGGATTTTCTCTGCTACCTTCATGCAGCTGTACACACGCTTGATTCTCTTATGGAGACATATAAATCCATGGGTTTGAAGATTCTTACTAGTCAGGTGTATTCCTAGGCGTTGAATATAGGGTGTTTAGCCCATTTCGTTGAGCAAGGGGTAGGTCTTGACTATTACATATTTGACGTATGGAATGGTATCTGTGCTAATTTATATCTCTGGTTTTATGCAGCACCCCAAGTCACCTTTCCCCTTAAGCAAACATAAGTTGGTTTTCTAAATTTGAGACCCTGTTCTGTTTTGTAATTCAGTTCGTGTGTAGCCAAGATTACATTCGGTGTATTAGAGATAACTTATGATGTTTCATTTTCTGTGTGACTTATTTCTCTTAGAATCATCGTACCTGAATCCACTCATTATGCCACAACGGGCCAGATGACATAGATTTCATTGGTGAGTGATATTCCATTGTACGTACGTACCACAACTTCTTTATCCATTTTTCGCTTTCTGGGATATTTAACTTGTACCGTAGACGAGGTTCTTGTAAACAGAGCCGTCTGAAACTTTGGGGTGGCTGTGTGTTTTTTATTTTAATTTCCCTAAGCTATAGGACCATAAGTGGAAGTGCCGTAGGCTCCGTTGCTTTGTTTTTTAGGTGTTTCAGGAAACACCATACACTTCTCCAGAGTGGCTGTTGGCAATTTACATCCCACCCATGAGCATAACAAGGCTCCCTGTTCTCCATGGCCTGTGCTGCCTTTCTGGATTTTACACTTTTTTCAGATGGCCCTTTTGACCGGGGGGCAGTGAGACTTCATTGTAGTGCAGATTTCTTTAACATGCTTGCTTGGTTGGCCAAAAAGGGCGTATGCGTATATTCCGGAAAAAACGCATACGCCCTTTTTGGCCAAGTGCATCATTGTCGACGTTCTGCCTCTTTTCCTATGCTTTAAATGCAATTCCAGTCTAACCCCTGAAATCGTTTTCCTGCAATTTTGCCCCGCTTTCAAGTCCTCTTCGCAGCCTTCCTTCAATATATTTTTGGACGATAGCTGTCATTTATAACTCTGCAGGTTTGTGAATTACAGTGCCCCTGAGCTCCTTTCTTTAAATCGCTTTCTTTTGAGCTGGCCGCAAACCCGCAGGATTGCTTCAGGCCCTAATCTGGTTCCGGCACGGCATGCTGAGCGTTTGGTTAATTCCTCTTCCTGGTTGGAAATGAGCGTTAAATTTGCCCGTGCAGAAACCTACAGCTAGTCTCTCATTGGTTCTTCCTATTCCTATTCCTCTTGCGCAGAAATTGCAAACTGTGCCAAACAGCAGGTTAAAGGCACTGACTCTCCAAGTTGGGAGAGTGTTTGTAAAGGGTCTGGAATTCTGAACCCGAGTAAACGGGGACAAAAACTGAGATGCATTTGAAAATGTTTCCCGGTCACACGGTGCACCATACTGTGGGCTTCCCATGCATGCTTTACCTGAAGGAAGAATCGCTTAAACCTGGAGAGTTGGGACCCATGGAATGGGTACCATGTAGTATGACTTCAAATGGTCTGCATTTGCTCATCGAACCTCACCAATGCTATCAGCCCGAAGTGTCCAACCTTAGGTCTCACTCAGCTCTGGGTTTAGATGAGGTAAATCCAGGTTGCATCACAAGCCCTGAATGAATTATTTAAGAATTGCTCTCTATTTCACTGTCATTGTGTTTTGTTTTTGTTATTCATTTTGATAATAGGATTTATCGGATTTTCTCTGCTGCCTTCATGCAGCTGTACACATGCTTGATTCTCTTATGGAGACATATAAATCCATGGGTTTGAAGATTCTTACTAGTCAGGTGTATTCCTAGGCGTTGAATATAGGGTGTTTAGCCCATTTCGTTGAGCAAGGGGTAGGTCTTGACTATTACATATTTGACGTATGGAATGGTATCTGTGCTAATTTCTATCTCTGGTTTTATGCAGCACCCCAACTCACCTTTCCCCTTAAGCAAACATAAGTTGGTTTTCTAAATTTGAGACCCTGTTATGTTTTGTAATTCAGTTCATGTGTAGCCAAGATTACATTCGGTGTATTAGTGATATATTATGATGTTTCATTTTCTGTGTGACTTATTTCACTTAGAATCATCGTACGTGAATCCACTCATTATGCCACGACGGGCCAGATGACATAGACTTCATTGGTGAATGATATTCCATTGTACGTACGTACCACAACTTCTTTATCCATTTTTCGCTTTCTGGGATATTTAACTTGTACCGTAGACGAGGTTATTGTAAAGAGAGCCGTCTGAAACTTTGGCGTGGCTGTGTGTTTTTGATTTTAATTTCCCTAAGCTATAGGACCATAAGTGGAAGTGCCGTAGGCTCCGTTGCTTTGTTTTTTAGGTGTTTCAGGAAACACCATACACTTCTCCAGAGTGGCTGTTGGCAATTTACATCCCACCCATGAGCATAACAAGGCTCCCTGTTCTCCATGGCCTGTGCTGCCTTTCTGGATTTTACACTTTTTTCAGATGGCCCTTTTGACCGGGGGGCAGTGAGACTTCATTGTAGTGCAGATTTCTTTAACATGGTTGCTTGGTTGGCCAAAAAGAGCGTATGCGTTTTTTCCTGAATATATTCAGGAAAAAACGCATACGCTCTTTTTGGCCAAGTGCATCATTGTCGACGTTCTGCCTCTTTTCCTATGCTTTAAATGCAATTCCAGTCTACCCCATGAAATCGTTTTCCTGAAATTCTGCCCCGCTTTCAAGTCCTCTTCGCAGCCTTCCTTCAATATATTTTTGGACGATAGCTGTCATTTACAACACTGCACGTTTTGAATTACAGTGCCCCGCAGCTCCTTTCTTCAAATCTCTTTCTTGTGAGCTGGCCGCAAACCCTCAGGATTGCTTCAGGCCCTAATCTGGTTCCGGCACAGCATGCTGAGCCTTCGGTTAATTCCTCTTCCTGGTGGGAAATGAGCGTTAAATTTGCCCGTGCAGACACCTACAGCTAGTCTCTCATTGGTTCTCCCTATTCCTGTTCATCTTGCACAGAAATTGCAAACTGTGCCAAACAGGAGGTTAAAGGCACTGACTCTCCAAGTGGGGAGAGTGTTAGTAAAGGGTCTGGAATTGTGAACCCGAGTAAAAGGGGACGAAAACTGAGATGCATTTGAAAACGTTTCCCGGTCACACGGTGCACCATACTGTGGGTTTCCCATGCATGTTTTAGCTGAAGGAAGAATCGCTTAAACCTGGAGAGTTGGGACCCATGGAATGGGTACCATGCAGTATGACTTCAAATGGTCTGCATTTGCTCATCGAACCTCACCAATGCTATCAGCCCGAAGTGTCCAACTTTATGTCTCACTCAGCTCTGGGTGTAGATGAGGTAAATCCAGGTTGCATCACAAGCCCTGAATGAATTATTTAAGAATTGCTCTCTATTTCACTGTCATTGTGTTTTGTTTTTGTAATTCATTTTGATAATAGGATTTATCGGATTTTCTCTGCTGCCTTCATGCAGCTGTACACACGCTTGATTCTCTTATGGAGACATATAAATCCATGGGTTTGAAGATTCTTACTAGTCAGGTGTATTCCTAGGCGTTGAATATAGGGTGTTTAGCCCATTTCGTTGAGCAAGGGGTAGGTCTTGACTATTACATATTTGACGTATGGAATGGTATCTGTGCTAATTTCTATCTCTGGTTTTATGCAGCACCCCAACTCACCTTTCCCCTTAAGCAAACATAAGTTGGTTTTCTAAATTTGAGACCCTGTTCTGTTTTGTAATTCAGTTCATGTGTAGCCAAGATTACATTCGGTGTGTTAGTGATATCTTATGATGTTTCATTTTCTGTGTGACTTATTTCACTTAGAATCATCGTACCTGAATCCACTCATTACGCCACGACGGGCCAGATGACATAGCTTTCCTTGGTGACTGATATTCCATTGTACGTACGTACCACAACTTCTTTATCCATTTTTCGCTTTCTGGGATATTTAACTTGTACCGTAGAAGAGGTTCTTGTAAACAGAGCCATCTGAAAGTTTGGCTTGGCTGTGTGTTTTTGATTTAAATTTCCCTAAGCTATAGGACCATAAGTGGAAGTGCCGTAGGCTCTGTTACTTTGTTTTTTAGGTGTTTCAGGAAACACCATACACTTCTCCAGAGTGGCTGTTGGCAATTTACATCCCTCCCATCAGCATAACAAGGCTCCCTGTTCTCCATGGCCTGTGCTGCCTTTCTGGATTTTACACTTTTTTCAGATGGCCCTTTTTACCGGGGGGCAGTGAGACTTCATTGTAGTGCAGATTTCTTTAACATGCTTGCTTGGTTGGCCAAAAAGGGCGTATGCGTTTTTTCCTGAATATATTCAGGAAAAAACGCATACGCCCTTTTTGGCCAAGTGCATCATTGTCGACGTTCTGCCTCTTTTCCTATGCTTTAAATGCAATTCCAGTCTACCCCCTGAAATCGTTTTCCTGCAATTCTGCCCCGCTTTCAAGTCCTCTTCGCAGGCTTCCTTCAATATATTTTTGGACGATAGCTGTCATTTATAACTCTGCAGGTTTGTGAATTAGAGTGACCCGGAGTTCCTTTCTTCAAATCGCTTTCTTGTGAGCTAGCCGCAAACTCGCAGGGTTGCTTCAGGCCCTAATCTGGTTCCGGCACGGCATGCTGAGCCTTTGGTTAATTCCTCTTCCTGGTTGGAAATGAGCGTTAAATTTGCCCGTGCAGACACCTACAGCTAGTCTCTCATTGGTTCTCCCTATTCCTGTTCATCTTGCGCAGAAATTGCAAACTGTGCCAAACAGCAGGTTAAAGGCACTGACTCTCCAAGTGGGTAGAGTGTTAGTAAAGGGTCTGGAATTGTGAACCCGAGTAAAAGGGGACGAAAACTGAGATGCATTTGAAAACGTTTCCCGGTCACACGGTGCACCATACTGTGGGTTTCCCATGCATGTTTTAGCTGAAGGAAGAATCGCTTAAACCTGGAGAGTTGGGACCCATGGAATGGGTACCATGCAGTATGACTTCAAATGGTCTGCATTTGCTCTTCGAACCTCACCAATGCTATCAGCCCGAAGTGTCCAACTTTATGTCTCACTCAGCTCTGGGTGTAGATTAGGTAAATCCAGGTTGCATCACAAGCCCTGAATGAATTATTTAAGAATTGCTCTCTATTTCACTGCCATTGTGTTTTGTTTTTGTAATTCATTTTGATAATAGTATTTATCGGATTTTCTCTGCTACCTTCATGCAGCTGTACACACGCTTGATTCTCTTATGGAGACATATAAATCCATGGGTTTGAAGATTCTTACTAGTCAGGTGTATTTCTAGGCGTTGAATATAGGGTGTTTAGCCCATTTCGTTGAGCAAGGTGTAGGTCTTGACTATTACATATTTGACGTATGGAATGGTATCTGTGCTAATTTCTATCTCTGGTTTTATGCAGCACCCCAACTCACCTTTCCCCTTAAGCAAACATAAGTTGGTTTTCTAAATTTGAGACCCTGTTCTGTTTTGTAATTCAGTTCATGTGTAGCCAAGATTACATTCAGTGTATTAGAGATAACTTATGATGTTTCATTTTCTGTGTGACTTATTTCTCTTAGAATCATCGTACCTGAATCCACTCATTATGCCACGACGGGCCAGATGACATAGATTTCATTGGTGAGTGATATTCCATTGTACGTACGTACCACAACTTCTTTATCCATTTTTCGCTTTCTGGGATATTTAACTTGTACCGTAGACGAGGTTCTTGTAAACAGAGCCGTCTGAAACTTTGGGGTGGCTGTGTGTTTTTTATTTTAATTTCCCTAAGCTATAGGACCATAAGTGGAAGTGCCGTAGGCTCCGTTGCTTTGTTTTTTAGGTGTTTCAGGAAACACCATACACTTCTCCAGAGTGGCTGTTGGCAATTTACATCCCACCCATGAGCATAACAAGGCTCCCTGTTCTCCATGGCCTGTGCTGCCTTTCTGGATTTTACACTTTTTTCAGATGGCCCTTTTGACCGGGGGGCAGTGAGACTTCATTGTAGTGCAGATTTCTTTAACATGCTTGCTTGGTTGGCCAAAAAGGGCGTATGCGTATATTCCGGAAAAAACGCATACGCCCTTTTTGGCCAAGTGCATCATTGTCGACGTTCTGCCTCTTTTCCTATGCTTTAAATGCAATTCCAGTCTAACCCCTGAAATCGTTTTCCTGCAATTTTGCCCCGCTTTCAAGTCCTCTTCGCAGCCTTCCTTCAATATATTTTTGGACGATAGCTGTCATTTATAACTCTGCAGGTTTGTGAATTACAGTGCCCCTGAGCTCCTTTCTTCAAATCGCTTTCTTTTGAGCTGGCCGCAAACCCGCAGGATTGCTTCAGGCCCTAATCTGGTTCCGGCACGGCATGCTGAGCGTTTGGTTAATTCCTCTTCCTGGTTGGAAATGAGCGTTAAATTTGCCCGTGCAGAAACCTACAGCTAGTCTCTCATTGGTTCTTCCTATTCCTATTCCTCTTGCGCAGAAATTGCAAACTGTGCCAAACAGCAGGTTAAAGGCACTGACTCTCCAAGTGGGGAGAGTGTTTGTAAAGGGTCTGGAATTCTGAACCCGAGTAAACGGGGACAAAACTGAGATGCATTTGAAAATGTTTCCCGGTCACACGGTGCACCATACTGTGGGCTTCCCATGCATGTTTTAGCTGAAGGAAGAATCGCTTAAACCTGGAGAGTTGGGACCCATGGAATGGGTACCATGCAGAATGACTTCAAATGGTCTGCATTTGCTCATCGAACTTCACCAATGCTATCAGCCCGAAGTGTCCAACTTTATGTCTCACTCAGCTCTGGGTGTAGATGAGGTAAATCCAGGTTGCATCACAAGCCCTGAATGAATTATTTAAGAATTGCTCTCTATTTCACTGTCATTGTGTTTTGTTTTTGTAATTCATTTTGATAATAGGATTTATCGGATTTTCTCTGCTGCATTCATGCAGCTGTACACACGCTTGATTCTCTTATGGAGACATATAAATCCATGGGTTTGAAGATTCTTACTAGTCAGGTGTATTCCTAGGCGTTGAATATAGGGTGTTTAGCCCATTTCGTTGAGCAAGGGGTAGGTCTTGACTATTACATATTTGACGTATGGAATGGTATCTGTGCTAATTTCTATCTCTGGTTTTATGCAGCACCCCAACTCACCTTTCCCCTTAAGCAAACATAAGTTGGTTTTCTAAATTTGAGACCCTGTTCTGTTTTGTAATTCAGTTCATGTGTAGCCAAGATTTCATTCGGTGTATTAGAGATAACTTATGATGTTTCATTTTCTGTGTGACTTATTTCACTTAGAATCATCGTACCTGAATCCACTCATTATGCCACGACGGGCCAGATGACATAGATTTCCTTGGTGACTGATATTCCATTGTACGTACGTACCACAACTTCTTTATCCATTTTTCGCTTTCTGGGATATTTAACTTGTACCGTAGACGAGGTTCTTGTAAACAGAGCCGTCTGAAACTTTGGGGTGGCTGTGTGTTTTTGATTTTAATTTCCCTAAGCTATAGGACCATAAGTGGAAGTGCCGTAGGCTCCGTTGCTTTGTTTTTTAGGTGTTTCAGGAAACACCATACACTTCTCCAGAGTGGCTGTTGGCAATTTACATCCCACCCATCAGCATAACAAGGCTCCCTGTTCTCCATGGCCTGTGCTGCATTTCTGGATTTTACACTTTTTTCACATGGCCCTTTTGACCGGGGGGCAGTGAGACTTCATTGTAGTGCAGATTTCTTTAACATGCTTGCTTGGTTGGCCAAAAAGGGCGTATGCGTTTTTTCCTGAATATATTCAGGAAAAAACGCATACGCCCTTTTTGGCCAAGTGCATCATTGTCGACGTCCTGCTTCTTTTCCTATGCTTTAAATGCAATTCCAGTCTACCCCCTGAAATCGTTTTCCTGCAATTCTGCCCCGCTTTCAAGTCCTCTTCGCAGCCTTCCTTCAATATATTTTTGGACGATAGCTGTCATTTATAACTCTGCAGGTTTGTGAATTACAGTGCCCCTGAGCTCCTTTCTTCAAATCGCTTTCTTGTGAGCTGGCCGCAAACCCGCAGGATTGCTTCAGGCCCTAATCTGGTTCCGGCACGGCATGCTGAGCCTTTGGTTAATTCGTCTTTCTGGTTGGAAATGTGCGTTAAATTTGCCCGTGCAGACACCTACAGCTAGTCTCTCATTGGTTCTCCCTATTCCTGTTCATCTTGCGCAGAAATTGCAAAGTGTGCGAAACAGGAGGTTAAAGGCACTGACTCTCCAAGTGGGGAGAGTGTTAGTAAAGGGTCTGGAATTGTGAACCCGAGTAAAAGAGGACAAAAACTGAGATGCATTTGAAAACGTTTCCCGGTCACATGGTGCACCATACTGTGGGTTTCCCATGCATGGTTTAGCTGAAGGAAGAATCGCTTAAACCTGGAGAGTTGGGACCCATGGAATGTGTACCATGTATTATGACTTCAAAAGGTCTGCATTTGCTCATCGAACCTCACCAATGCTATCAGCCCGAAGGGTCCAACCTTATGTCTCACTCAGCTCTGGGTGTAGATGAGGTAAATCCAGGTTGCATCACAAGCCCTGAATGAATAATTTAAGAATTGCTCTCTATTTCACTGTCATTGTGTTTTGTTTTTGTAATTCATTTTGATAATAGGATTTATCGGATTTTCTCTGCTGCCTTCATGCAGCTGTACACACGCTTGATTCTCTTATGGAGACATGTAAATCCATGGGTTTGAAGAGTCTTAGTAGTCAGGTGTATTCCTAGGCTTTGAATATAGGGTGTTTAGCCCATTTCGTTGAGCAAGGGGTAGGTCTTGACTATTACATATTTGACGTATGGAATGGTATCTGTGCTAATTTCTATCTCTCGTTTTATGCAGCACCCCAACTCACCTTTCCCCTTAAGCAAACATTAGTTGGTTTTCTAAATTTGAGACCCTGTTCTGTTTTGTAATTCAGTTCATGTGTAGCCAAGATTACATTCGGTGTATTAGTGATATCTTATGATGTTTCATTTTCTGTGTGACTTATTTCTCTTAGAATCATCGTTCCTGAATCCACTCATTATGCCACGACGGGCCAGATGACATAGATTTCATTGGTGAGTGATATTCCATTGTACGTACGTACCACAACTTCTTTATCCATTTTTCGCTTTCTGGGATATTTAACTTGTACCGTAGACGAGGTTATTGTAAAGAGAGCCGTCTGAAACTTTGGGGTGGCTGTGTGTTTTTTATTTTAATTTCCCTAAGCTATAGGACCATAAGGGGAAGTGCCGTAGGCTCCGTAGCTTTGTTTTTTCGGTGTTCCGGGAAACACCATACACTTCTCCAGGGTGGCTGATGGCAATTCACATCCCACCCATCAGCATAACAAGGCTCCCTGTTCTCCATGGCCTGTGCTGCCTTTCTGGATTTTACACTTTTTTCAGATGGCCCTTTTGACCGGGGGGCAGTGAGACTTCATTGTAGTGAAGATTTCTTGAACATGCTTGCTTGGTTGGCCAAAAAGGGCGTATGCGTATATTCCGGAAAAAACGCATACGCCCTTTTTGGCCAAGTGCATCATTGTCGACGTTCTGCCTCTTTTCCTATGCTTTAAATGCAATTCCAGTCTAACCCCTGAAATCGTTTTCCTGCAATTTTGCCCCGCTTTCAAGTCCTCTTCGCAGCCTTCCTTCAATATATTTTTGGACGATAGCTGTCATTTATAACTCTGCAGGTTTGTGAATTACAGTGCCCCTGAGCTCCTTTCTTCAAATCGCTTTCTTTTGAGCTGGCCGCAAACCCGCAGGATTGCTTCAGGCCCTAATCTGGTTCCGGCACGGCATGCTGAGCGTTTGGTTAATTCCTCTTCCTGGTTGGAAATGAGCGTTAAATTTGCCCGTGCAGAAACCTACAGCTAGTCTCTCATTGGTTCTTCCTATTCCTATTCCTCTTGCGCAGAAATTGCAAACTGTGCCAAACAGCAGGTTAAAGGCACTGACTCTCCAAGTGGGGAGAGTGTTTGTAAAGGGTCTGGAATTCTGAACCCGAGTAAACGGGGACAAAACTGAGATGCATTTGAAAATGTTTCCCGGTCACACGGTGCACCATACTGTGGGCTTCCCATGCATGTTTTAGCTGAAGGAAGAATCGCTTAAACCTGGAGAGTTGGGACCCATGGAATGGGTACCATGCAGAATGACTTCAAATGGTCTGCATTTGCTCATCGAACTTCACCAATGCTATCAGCCCGAAGTGTCCAACTTTATGTCTCACTCAGCTCTGGGTGTAGATGAGGTAAATCCAGGTTGCATCACAAGCCCTGAATGAATTATTTAAGAATTGCTCTCTATTTCACTGTCATTGTGTTTTGTTTTTGTAATTCATTTTGATAATAGGATTTATCGGATTTTCTCTGCTGCATTCATGCAGCTGTACACACGCTTGATTCTCTTATGGAGACATATAAATCCATGGGTTTGAAGATTCTTACTAGTCAGGTGTATTCCTAGGCGTTGAATATAGGGTGTTTAGCCCATTTCGTTGAGCAAGGGGTAGGTCTTGACTATTACATATTTGACGTATGGAATGGTATCTGTGCTAATTTCTATCTCTGGTTTTATGCAGCACCCCAACTCACCTTTCCCCTTAAGCAAACATAAGTTGGTTTTCTAAATTTGAGACCCTGTTCTGTTTTGTAATTCAGTTCATGTGTAGCCAAGATTTCATTCGGTGTATTAGAGATAACTTATGATGTTTCATTTTCTGTGTGACTTATTTCACTTAGAATCATCGTACCTGAATCCACTCATTATGCCACGACGGGCCAGATGACATAGATTTCCTTGGTGACTGATATTCCATTGTACGTACGTACCACAACTTCTTTATCCATTTTTCGCTTTCTGGGATATTTAACTTGTACCGTAGACGAGGTTCTTGTAAACAGAGCCGTCTGAAACTTTGGGGTGGCTGTGTGTTTTTGATTTTAATTTCCCTAAGCTATAGGACCATAAGTGGAAGTGCCGTAGGCTCCGTTGCTTTGTTTTTTAGGTGTTTCAGGAAACACCATACACTTCTCCAGAGTGGCTGTTGGCAATTTACATCCCACCCATCAGCATAACAAGGCTCCCTGTTCTCCATGGCCTGTGCTGCATTTCTGGATTTTACACTTTTTTCACATGGCCCTTTTGACCGGGGGGCAGTGAGACTTCATTGTAGTGCAGATTTCTTTAACATGCTTGCTTGGTTGGCCAAAAAGGGCGTATGCGTTTTTTCCTGAATATATTCAGGAAAAAACGCATACGCCCTTTTTGGCCAAGTGCATCATTGTCGACGTCCTGCTTCTTTTCCTATGCTTTAAATGCAATTCCAGTCTACCCCCTGAAATCGTTTTCCTGCAATTCTGCCCCGCTTTCAAGTCCTCTTCGCAGCCTTCCTTCAATATATTTTTGGACGATAGCTGTCATTTATAACTCTGCAGGTTTGTGAATTACAGTGCCCCTGAGCTCCTTTCTTCAAATCGCTTTCTTGTGAGCTGGCCGCAAACCCGCAGGATTGCTTCAGGCCCTAATCTGGTTCCGGCACGGCATGCTGAGCCTTTGGTTAATTCGTCTTTCTGGTGGGAAATGTGCGTTAAATTTGCCCGTGCAGACACCTACAGCTAGTCTCTCATTGGTTCTCCCTATTCCTGTTCATCTTGCGCAGAAATTGCAAAGTGTGCGAAACAGGAGGTTAAAGGCACTGACTCTCCAAGTGGGGAGAGTGTTAGTAAAGGGTCTGGAATTGTGAACCCGAGTAAAAGAGGACAAAAACTGAGATGCATTTGAAAACGTTTCCCGGTCACATGGTGCACCATACTGTGGGTTTCCCACGCATGGTTTAGCTGAAGGAAGAATCGCTTAAACCTGGAGAGTTGGGACCCATGGAATGTGTACCATGTATTATGACTTCAAAAGGTCTGCATTTGCTCATCGAACCTCACCAATGCTATCAGCCCGAAGGGTCCAACCTTATGTCTCACTCAGCTCTGGGTTTAGATGAGGTAAATCCAGGTTGCATCACAAGCCCTGAATGAATAATTTAAGAATTGCTCTCTATTTCACTGTCATTGTGTTTTGTTTTTGTAATTCATTTTGATAATAGGATTTATCGGATTTTCTCTGCTGCCTTCATGCAGCTGTACACACGCTTGATTCTCTTATGGAGACATGTAAATCCATGGGTTTGAAGAGTCTTAGTAGTCAGGTGTATTCCTAGGCTTTGAATATAGGGTGTTTAGCCCATTTCGTTGAGCAAGGGGTAGGTCTTGACTATTACATATTTGACGTATGGAATGGTATCTGTGCTAATTTCTATCTCTCGTTTTATGCAGCACCCCAACTCACCTTTCCCCTTAAGCAAACATTAGTTGGTTTTCTAAATTTGAGACCCTGTTCTGTTTTGTAATTCAGTTCATGTGTAGCCAAGATTACATTCGGTGTATTAGTGATATCTTATGATGTTTCATTTTCTGTGTGACTTATTTCTCTTAGAATCATCGTTCCTGAATCCACTCATTATGCCACGACGGGCCAGATGACATAGATTTCATTGGTGAGTGATATTCCATTGTACGTACGTACCACAACTTCTTTATCCATTTTTCGCTTTCTGGGATATTTAACTTGTACCGTAGACGAGGTTATTGTAAAGAGAGCCGTCTGAAACTTTGGGGTGGCTGTGTGTTTTTTATTTTAATTTCCCTAAGCTATAGGACCATAAGGGGAAGTGCCGTAGGCTCCGTAGCTTTGTTTTTTCGGTGTTCCGGGAAACACCATACACTTCTCCAGGGTGGCTGATGGCAATTCACATCCCACCCATCAGCATAACAAGGCTCCCTGTTCTCCATGGCCTGTGCTGCCTTTCTGGATTTTACACTTTTTTCAGATGGCCCTTTTGACCGGGGGGCAGTGAGACTTCATTGTAGTGAAGATTTCTTTAACATGCTTGCTTGGTTGGCCAAAAAGGGCGTATGCGTTTTTTCCTGAATATATTCAGGAAAAAACGCATACGCCCTTTTTGGCCAAGAGCATCATTGTCGACGTTCTGCCTCTTTTCCTATGCTTTAAATGCAATTACAGTCTACCCCCTGAAATCGTTTTCCTGCAAATCTGTCCCGCTTACAAGTCGTCTTCGCAGCCTTCCTTCAATATATTTTTGGACGATAGCTGTCATTTATAACTCTGCAGGTTTGTGAGTTACAGTGCCCCTGAGCTCATTTCTTCAACTCGCTATCTTGTGAGCTGGCCGCAAACCCACAGGATTGCCTCAGGCCCTAATCTGGTTCCGGCACGGCATGCTGAGCCTTTGGTTAATTCCTCTTCCTGGTGGGAAATGAGCGTTAAATTTGCCCGTGCAGACACCTAGAGCTAGTCTCTCATTGGTTCTCCCTATTCCTTTTCATCTTGCGCAGAAATTGCAAACTGTGCCCGACAGGAGGTTAAAGGCACTGACTCTCCAAGTGGGGAGAGTGTTCGTAAAGGGTCTGGAATGGTGAACCCGAGTAAAAGGGGACGAAAACTGAGATGCATTTGAAAACGTTTGCCAGTCACACGGTGCACCATACTGTGGGTTTCCCATGCATGTTTTAGCTGAAGGAAGAATCCCTTAAACTTGGAGAGTTGGGACCCATGGAATGGGTACCATGCTGTATGACTTCAAAGGGTCTGCATTTGCTCATCGAACCTCACCAATGCTATCAGCCCGAAGTGCCCAACCTTATGTCTCACTCAGCTCTGGGTGTAGATGTGGTAAATCCAGGTTGCATCACAAGCCCTGAATGAATTATTTAAGAATTGCTCTCTATTTCACTGTCCTTGGGTTTTGTTTGTGTAATTCATTTTGATAATGGGATTTATCGGATTTTCTCTGCTGCATTCATGCCGCTGTACACACGCTTCATTCTCTTACGGAGACATATAAATCCATGGGTTTGAAGATTCTTACTAGTCAGGTGTATTCCTAGGCGTTGAATATGGGGTGTTTAGTCCATTTCGTTGAGCAAGGGGTAGGTCTTGACTATTACATATTTGGCTTATGGAAAGGTATCTGTGCTAATTTCTATCTCTGGTTTTACGCAGCACCCCAACTCACCTTTCCCCTTAAGCAAGCATAAGTTGGTTTTCTAAATTTGAGACCCTGTTCTGTTTTGCAATTCAGTTCATGTGTAGCCAAGTTTACATTCCGTGTATTAGTGATATCTTATGATGTTTCATTTTCTGTGTGACTTATTTCACTTAGAATCATCGTACCTGAATCCACTCATTATGCCGCGATGGGCCTGATGACATAGATTTCATTGCTGAGTGATATTCCATTGTACGTACGTTCCACAACTTCTTTATCCATTTTTCACATTCTGGGATATTTAACTTGTACCGTAGACGAGGTTCTTGTAAACAGAGCCGTCCGACACTTTGGGGTGGCTGTGTGTTTTTGATTTTAATTTCCCTAAGCTATAGATCCATAAGTGGAAGTGCCGTAGGCTCCGTAGCTTTGTTTTTTCGGTGTTCCGGGAAACACCATACACTTCTCCAGAGTGGCTGTTGGCAATTTACATCCCGCCCATCAGCATAACAAGGCTCCCTGTTCTCCATGGCCTGTGCTGCCTTTCTGGATTTTACACTTTTTTCAGATGGCCCTTTTGACCGGGGGGCAGTGAGACTTCATTGTAGTGCAGATTTCATTAACATGCTTGCTTGGTTGGCCAAAAAGGGCGTATGCGTTTTTTCCTGAATATATTCAGGAAAAAACGCATACGCCCTTTTTGGCCAAGAGCATCATTGTTGACGTTCTGCCTCTTTTCCTATGCTTTAAATGCAATTCCCGTCTACCCCCTGAAATCGTTTTCCTGCAAATCTGTCCCGCTTACAAGTCGTCTTTGCAGACCTCCTTCAATATATTTTTGGACGATAGCTGTCATTTATTACTCTGCAGGTTTGTGAGTTACAGTGCCCCTGAGCTCCTTTCTTCAACTCGCTCTCTTGTGAGCTGGCTGCAAACCCGCACGATTGTCAGGCCCTAATCTGTTTCAGGCACGGCATGTTGAGCCTTTGGTTAATTCCTCTTCCTGGTGCGAAATGAGCATTAAATTTGCCCGTGCAGACACCTACAGCTAGTCTCTCATTTGTTCTCCCTATTCCTGTTAATCTTGCGCAGAAATTGCAAACTGTGCCCAACAGGAGTTTAAAGGCACATACTCTCCAAGTGGTGAGAGTGTTAGTAAAGGGTCTGGAATGGTGAACCCAAGTAAAAGGGGACGAAAACTGAGATGCATTTGAAAACGTTTGTCGGTCACACGGTGCACCATACTGTGGGTTTCCCATGCATGTTTTAGCTGAAGGAAGAATCCCTTAAACTTGGAGAGTTGGGACCCATGGAATGGGTACCATGCTGTATGACTTCAAAGGGTCTGCATTTGCTCATCGAACCTCACCAATGCTATCAGCCCGAAGTGCCCAACCTTATGTCTCACTCAGCTCTGGGTGTAGATGTGGTAAATCCAGGTTGCATCACAAGCCCTGAATGAATTATTTAAGAATTGCTCTCTATTTCACTGTCCTTGGGTTTTGTTTGTGTAATTCATTTTGATAATGGGATTTATCGGATTTTCTCTGCTGCATTCATGCCGCTGTACACACGCTTCATTCTCTTATGGAGACATATAAATCCATGGGTTTGAAGATTCTTACTAGTCAGGTGTATTCCTAGGCGTTGAATACGGGGTGTTTAGTCCATATCGTTGAGCAAGGGGTAGGTCTAGACTATTACATATTTGGCTTATGAAAAGGTATCTGTGCTAATTTCTATCTCTGGTTTTATGCAGCACCCCAACTCACCTTTCCCCTTAAGCAAGCATAAGTTGGTTTTCTAAATTTGAGACCCTGTTCTGTTTTGTAATTCAGTTCATGTGTAGCCAAGTTTACATTCCGTGTATTAGTGATATCTTATGATGTTTCATTTTCTGTGTGACTTATTTCACTTAGAATAATCGTACCTGAATCCACTCATTATGCCACGACGGGCCTGATGACATAGATTTCATTGCTGAGTGATATTCCATTGTACGTATGTACCACAACTTCTTTATCCATTTTTCGCTTTCTGGGATATTTAACTTATACCGTAGACGAGGTTCTTGTAAACAGAGCCGTCTGAAACTTTTGGGTGGCTGTGTGTTTTTGATTTTAATTTCCCTAAGCTATAGGACCATAAGTGGAAGTGCCGTAGGCTCCGTAGCTTTGTTTCTTCGGTGTTCCGGGAAACACCATACACTTCTCCAGAGTGGCTGTTGGCAATTTACATCCCGCCCATCAGCATAACAAGGCTCCCTGTTCTCCATGGCCTGTGCTTCCTTTCTGGATTTTACACTTTTTTCAGATGGCCCTTTTGACCGGGGGGCAGTGAGACTTCATTGTAGTGCAGATTTCTTTAACAAGCTTGCCTGGTTGGCCAAAAAGGGCGTATGCGTTTTTTCCTGAATATATTCAGGAAAAAACGCATACGCCCTTTTTGGCCAAGAGCATCATTGTCGACGTTCTGCCTCTTTTCCTATGCTTTAAATGCAATTCCCGTCTACCCCCTGAAATCGTTTTCCTGCAAATCTGTCCCGATTACAAGTCGTCTTCGCAGCCTTCCTTCAATATATTTTTGGACGATAGCTGTCATTTATAACTCTGCAGGTTTGTGAGTTACAGTGCCCCTGAGCTCCTTTCTTCAACTCTCTATCTTGTGAGCTGGCGGCAAACCCACAGGATTGCTTCAGGCCCTAATCTGGTTCCGGCACGGCATGCTGAGCCTTTGGTTAATTCCTCTTCCTGGTGGGAAATGAGCGTTAAATTTGCCCGTGCAGACACCTAGAGCTAGTCTCTCATTGGTTCTCCCTATTCCTTTTCATCTTGCGCAGAAATTGCAAACTGTGCCCAACAGGAGGTTAAAGGCACTGACTCTCCAAGTGGGGAGAGTGTTCGTAAAGGGTCTGGAATGGTGAACCCGAGTAAAAGAGGACGAAAACTGAGATGCATTTGAAAACGTTTGTCGGTCACACGGTGCACCATACTGTGGGTTTCCCATGCATGTTTTAGCTGAAGGAAGAATCCCTTAAATCTGGAGAGGTGGGAACCATGGAATGGGTACCATGCAGTATGACTTCAAAGGGTCTGCATTTGCTCATCGAACCTCACCAATGCTATCAGCCCAAAGTGCCCAACCTTATGTCTCACTCAGCTCTGTGTGTAGATGTGGTAAATCCAGGTTGCATCACAAGCCCTGAATGAATTATTTAAGAATTGGTCTCTATTTCACTGTCCTTGGGTTTTGTTTGTGTAATTCATTTTGATAATGGGATTTATCGGATTTTCTCTGCTGCGTTCATGCCGCTGTACACACGCTACATTCTCTTACGGAGACATATAAATCCATGGGTTTGAAGATTCTTACTAGTCAGGTGTATTACTAGGCGTTGAATATGGGGTGTTTAGTCCATTTCGTTGAGCAAGGGGTAGGTCTGGGCTATTACATATTTGGCTTATGGAAAGGTATCTGTGCTAATTTCTATCTCTGGTTTTATGCAGCACCCCAACTCACCTTTCCCCTTAAGCAAGCATAAGTGTGTTTTCTAAATTTGAGACCCTGTTCTGTTTTATAATTCAGTTCATGTGTAGCAAAGTTTACATTCCGTGTATTAGTGATATCTTATGATGTTTCATTTTCTGTGTGACTTATTTCCCTTAGAATCATCGTACCTGAATCCACTCATTATGCCGCGATGGGCCTGATGACATAGCTTTCATTGCTGAGTGATATTCCATTGTACGTACGTACCACAACTTCTTTATCCATTTTTCACATTCTGGGATATTTAACTTGTACCGTAGAAGAGGTTCTTGTAAACAGAGCCGTCCGACACTTTGGGGTGGCTGTGTGTTTTTGATTTTAATTTCCCTAAGCTATAGGACCATAAGTGGAAGTGCCGTAGTCTCCGTTGCTTTGTTTTTCAGGGGTTTCAGGAAACACCATACACTTCTCCAGAGTGGCTGTTGGCAATTTACATCCCGACCATCAGCATAACAAGGCTCCCCGTTCTCCTTGGCCTGTCCTGTCTTTGTGGATTTTACACTTGTTTCACATGTCCCTTTTGACCGGGGGGCAGTGAGACTTCATTGTAGTGCAGATTTCATTAACATGCTTGCTTGGTTGGCCAAAAAGCCATATGCTTTTTTTCCTCAATAAATTCAGGAAAAAACGCATACACCCTTTTTGGCCAAGAGCATCATTGTCGACGTTCTGCCTCTTTTCCTATGCTTTAAATGCAATTCCCGTCTACCCCCTGAAATCGTTTTCCTGCAATTCTGCCCCACTTACAAGTCGTCTTCGCAGCCTTCCTTCAATATATTTTTGGACGATAGCTGTCATTTATAACTCTGCATGTTTGTGCGTTACAGGGCCCCTGAGCTCCTTTCTTCAACTCGCAACTTGTGAGCTGGGCGCAAACCCGCAGGATTGATTCAGGCCCTAATCTGGTTCCGGCACGGCATGCTGATCCTTTGGTTAATTCCTCTTCCTGGTGGGAAATCAGCATTAAATTTGCCCGTGCAGACACTTACTGCTAGTCTCTCATTGGTTCTCCCTATTCCTGTTCATCTTGTGCAGAAATTGCAAACTGTGCCAAACAGGAGGTTAAAGGCACTGACTCTCCAAGTGGGGAGAGTGTTAGTAAACGTTCTGGAATGGTGAACCCGAGTAAAAGGGGAGGAAAACTGAGATGCATTTGAAAACCTTTCCTGGTCACACGGTGCACCATACTGTGGGTTTCCCATGCATGTTTTAGCTGAAGAAAGAATCCCTTAATCCTGGAGAGTTGGGACCCATGGAATGGGTACCATGTAGTATGACTTCAAATGGTCTGCATTTGCTCATCGAACCTCACCAATGCTATCAGCCCGAAGTGTCCAACTTTATGTCTCACTCAGCACTGGGTGTAGATGAGGTAAATCCAGGTTGCATCACAAGCCCTGAATGAATTATTTAAGAATTGCTCTCTCTTTCACTGTCATTGTGTTTTGTTTTTGTAATTCATTTTGATAATAGGATTTATCGGATTTTCTCTGCTGCATTCATGCAGCTGTACACACGCTTGATTCTCTTATGGAGACATATAAATCCATGGGTTTGAAGATTCTTACTAGTCAGGTGTATTCCTAGGCGTTGAATATAGGGTGTTTAGCCCATTTCGTTGAGCAAGGGGTAGGTCTTGACTATTACATATTTGACGTATGGAATGGTATCTGTGCTAATTTCTATCTCTGGTTTTATGCAGCACCCCAACTCACCTTTCCCCTTAAGCAAACATAAGTTGGTTTTCTAAATTTGAGACCCTGTTCTGTTTTGTAATTCAGTTCATGTGTAGCCAAGATTACATTCGGTGTGTTAGTGATATCTTAAGATGTTTCATTTTCTGTGTGACTTATTTCACTTAGAATCATCGTACCTGAATCCACTCATTACGCCACGACGGGCCAGATGACATAGCTTTCCTTGGTGACTGATATTCCATTGTACGTACGTACAACTTCTTTATCCATTTTTCGCTTTCTGGGATATTTAACTTGTACCGTAGAAGAGGTTCTTGTAAACACAGCCATCTGAAACTTTGGCTTGGCTGTGTGTTTTTGATTTAAATTTCCCTAAGCTATAGGACCATAAGTGGAAGTGCCGTAGGCTCTGTTGCTTTGTTTTTTAGGTGTTTCAGGAAACACCATACACTTCTCCAGAGTGGCTGTTGGCAATTTACATCCCGCCCATCAGCATAACAAGGCTCCCTGTTCTCCATGGCCTGTGCTGCCTTTCTGGATTTTACACTTTTTTCAGATGGCCCTTTTGACCGGGGGGCAGTGAGACTTCATTGTAGTGCAGATTTCTTTAACATGCTTGCTTGGTTGGCCAAAAAGGGCGTATGCGTTTTTTCCTGAATATATTCAGGAAAAAACGCATATGCCCTTTTTGGCCAAGTGCATCATTGTCGACGTTCTGCCTCTTTTCCTATGCTTTAAATGCAATTCCAGTCTACCCCCTGAAATCGTTTTCCTGCAATTCTGCCCCGCTTTCAAGTCCTCTTCGCAGGCTTCCTTCAATATATTTTTGGACGATAGCTGTCATTTATAACTCTGCAGGTTTGTGAATTAGAGTGCCCCGGAGCTCCTTTCTTCAAATCGCTTTCTTGTGAGCTGGCCGCAAACTCGCAGGGTTGCTTCAGGCCCTAATCTGGTTCCGGCACGGCATGCTGAGCGTTTGGTTAATTCCTCTTCCTGGTGGGAAATGAGCGTTAAATTTGCCCGTGCAGACACCTACAGCTAGTCTCTCATTGGCTCTCCCTATTCCTGTTCATCTTGCGCAGAAATTGCAAACTGTGCCAAACAGCAGGTTAAAGGCACTGACTCTCCAAGTGGGGAGAGTGTTAGTAAAGGGTCTGGAATTGTGAACCCGAGTAAAAGGGGACGAAAACTGAGATGCATTTGAAAACGTTTCCCGGTCACACGGTGCACCATACTGTGGGTTTCCCATGCATGTTTTAGCTGAAGGAAGAATCGCTTAAACCTGGAGAGTTGGGACCCATGGAATGGGTACCATGCAGTATGACTTCAAATGGTCTGCATTTGCTCTTCGAACCTCACCAATGCTATCAGCCCGAAGTGTCCAACTTTATGTCTCACTCAGCTCTGGGTGTAGATGAGGTAAATCCAGGTTGCATCACAAGCCCTGAATGAATTATTTAAGAATTGCTCTCTATTTCACTGTCATTGTGTTTTGTTTTTGTAATTCATTTTGATAATAGGATTTATCGGATTTTCTCTGCTGCATTCATGCAGCTGTACACACGCTTGATTCTCTTATGGAGACATATAAATCCATGGGTTTGAAGATTCTTACTAGTCAGGTGTATTCCTAGGCGTTGAATATAGGGTGTTTAGCCCATTTCGTTGAGCAAGGGGTAGGTCTTGACTATTACATATTTGACGTATGGAATGGTATCTGTGCTAATTTCTATCTCTGGTTTTATGCAGCACCCCAACTCACCTTTCCCCTTAAGCAAACATAAGTTGGTTTTCTAAATTTGAGACCCTGTTCTGTTTTGTAATTCAGTTCATGTGTAGCCAAGATTACATTCGGTGTGTTAGTGATATCTTATGATGTTTCATTTTCTGTGTGACTTATTTCACTTAGAATCATCGTACCTGAATCCACTCATTACACCACGACGGGCCAGATGACATAGCTTTCCTTGGTGACTGATATTCCATTGTACGTACGTACCACAACTTCTTTATCCATTTTTCGCTTTCTGGGATATTTAACTTGTACCGTAGAAGAGGTTCTTGTAAACAGAGCCATCTGAAAGTTTGGCTTGGCTGTGTGTTTTTGATTTAAATTTCCCTAAGCTATAGGACCATAAGTGGAAGTGCCGTAGGCTCTGTTGCTTTGTTTTTTAGGTGTTTCAGGAAACACCATACACTTCTCCAGAGTGGCTGTTGGCAATTTACATCCCGCCCATCAGCATAACAAGGCTCCCTGTTCTCCATGGCCTGTGCTGCATTTCTGGATTTTACACTTTTTTCAGATGGCCCTTTTGACCGCGGGGCAGTGAGACTTCATTGTAGTGCAGATTTCTTTAACATGCTTGCTTGGTTGGCCAAAAAGGGCGTATGCGTTTTTTCCTGAATATATTCAGGAAAAAACGCATACGCCCTTTTTGGCCAAGTGCATCATTGTCGACGTTCTGCCTCTTTTCCTATGCTTTAAATGCAATTCCAGTCTACCCCCTGAAATCGTTTTCCTGCAATTCTGCCCCGCTTTCAAGTCCTCTTCGCAGGCTTCCTTCAATATATTTTTGGACGATAGCTGTCATTTATAACTCTGCAGGTTTGTGAATTAGAGTGACCCGGAGCTCCTTTCTTCAAATCGCTTTCTTGTGAGCTAGCCGCAAACTCGCAGGGTTGCTTCAGGCCCTAATCTGGTTCCGGCACGGCATGCTGAGCGTTTGGTTAATTCCTCTTCCTGGTTGGAAATGAGCGTTAAATTTGCCCGTGCAGACACCTACAGCTAGTCTCTCATTGGTTCTCCCTATTCCTGTTCATCTTGCGCAGAAATTGCAAACTGTGCCAAACAGCAGGTTAAAGGCACTGACTCTCCAAGTGGGTAGAGTGTTAGTAAAGGGTCTGGAATTGTGAACCCGAGTAAAAGGGGACGAAAACTGAGATGCATTTGAAAACGTTTCCCGGTCACACGGTGCACCATACTGTGGGTTTCCCATGCATGTTTTAGCTGAAGGAAGAATCGCTTAAACCTGGAGAGTTGGGACCCATGGAATGGGTACCATGCAGTATGACTTCAAATGGTCTGCATTTGCTCTTCGAACCTCACCAATGCTATCAGCCCGAAGTGTCCAACTTTATGTCTCACTCAGCTCTGGGTGTAGATTAGGTAAATCCAGGTTGCATCACAAGCCCTGAATGAATTATTTAAGAATTGCTCTCTATTTCACTGTCATTGTGTTTTGTTTTTGTAATTCATTTTGATAATAGTATTTATCGGATTTTCTCTGCTACCTTCATGCAGCTGTACACACGCTTGATTCTCTTATGGAGACATATAAATCCATGGGTTTGAAGATTCTTACTAGTCAGGTGTATTCCTAGGCGTTGAATATAGGGTGTTTAGCCCATTTCGTTGAGCAAGGGGTAGGTCTTGACTATTACATATTTGACGTATGGAATGGTATCTGTGCTAATTTCTATCTCTGGTTTTATGCAGCACCCCAACTCACCTTTCCCCTTAAGCAAACATAAGTTGGTTTTCTAAATTTGAGACCCTGTTCTGTTTTGTAATTCAGTTCATGTGTAGCCAAGATTACATTCGGTGTGTTAGTGATATCTTATGATGTTTCATTTTCTGTGTGACTTATTTCACTTAGAATCATCGTACCTGAATCCACTCATTACACCACGACGGGCCAGATGACATAGCTTTCCTTGGTGACTGATATTCCATTGTACGTACGTACCACAACTTCTTTATCCATTTTTCGCTTTCTGGGATATTTAACTTGTACCGTAGAAGAGGTTCTTGTAAACAGAGCCATCTGAAAGTTTGGCTTGGCTGTGTGTTTTTGATTTAAATTTCCCTAAGCTATAGGACCATAAGTGGAAGTGCCGTAGGCTCTGTTGCTTTGTTTTTTAGGTGTTTCAGGAAACACCATACACTTCTCCAGAGTGGCTGTTGGCAATTTACATCCCGCCCATCAGCATAACAAGGCTCCCTGTTCTCCATGGCCTGTGCTGCATTTCTGGATTTTACACTTTTTTCAGATGGCCCTTTTGACCGCGGGGCAGTGAGACTTCATTGTAGTGCAGATTTCTTTAACATGCTTGCTTGGTTGGCCAAAAAGGGCGTATGCGTTTTTTCCTGAATATATTCAGGAAAAAACGCATACGCCCTTTTTGGCCAAGTGCATCATTGTCGACGTTCTGCCTCTTTTCCTATGCTTTAAATGCAATTCCAGTCTACCCCCTGAAATCGTTTTCCTGCAATTCTGCCCCGCTTTCAAGTCCTCTTCGCAGGCTTCCTTCAATATATTTTTGGACGATAGCTGTCATTTATAACTCTGCAGGTTTGTGAATTAGAGTGACCCGGAGCTCCTTTCTTCAAATCGCTTTCTTGTGAGCTAGCCGCAAACTCGCAGGGTTGCTTCAGGCCCTAATCTGGTTCCGGCACGGCATGCTGAGCGTTTGGTTAATTCCTCTTCCTGGTTGGAAATGAGCGTTAAATTTGCCCGTGCAGACACCTACAGCTAGTCTCTCATTGGTTCTCCCTATTCCTGTTCATCTTGCGCAGAAATTGCAAACTGTGCCAAACAGCAGGTTAAAGGCACTGACTCTCCAAGTGGGTAGAGTGTTAGTAAAGGGTCTGGAATTGTGAACCCGAGTAAAAGGGGACGAAAACTGAGATGCATTTGAAAACGTTTCCCGGTCACACGGTGCACCATACTGTGGGTTTCCCATGCATGTTTTAGCTGAAGGAAGAATCGCTTAAACCTGGAGAGTTGGGACCCATGGAATGGGTACCATGCAGTATGACTTCAAATGGTCTGCATTTGCTCTTCGAACCTCACCAATGCTATCAGCCCGAAGTGTCCAACTTTATGTCTCACTCAGCTCTGGGTGTAGATTAGGTAAATCCAGGTTGCATCACAAGCCCTGAATGAATTATTTAAGAATTGCTCTCTATTTCACTGTCATTGTGTTTTGTTTTTGTAATTCATTTTGATAATAGTATTTATCGGATTTTCTCTGCTACCTTCATGCAGCTGTACACACGCTTGATTCTCTTATGGAGACATATAAATCCATGGGTTTGAAGATTCTTACTAGTCAGGTGTATTTCTAGGCGTTGAATATAGGGTGTTTAGCCCATTTCGTTGAGCAAGGTGTAGGTCTTGACTATTACATATTTGACGTATGGAATGGTATCTGTGCTAATTTCTATCTCTGGTTTTATGCAGCACCCCAACTCACCTTTCCCCTTAAGCAAACATAAGTTGGTTTTCTAAATTTGAGACCCTGTTCTGTTTTGTAATTCAGTTCATGTGTAGCCAAGATTACATTCGGTGTATTAGAGATAACTTATGATGTTTCATTTTCTGTGTGACTTATTTCTCTTAGAATCATCGTACCTGAATCCACTCATTATGCCACGACGGGCCAGATGACATAGATTTCATTGGTGAGTGATATTCCATTGTACGTACGTACCACAACTTCTTTATCCATTTTTCGCTTTCTGGGATATTTAACTTGTACCGTTGACGAGGTTCTTGTAAACAGAGCCGTCTGAAACTTTGGGGTGGCTGTGTGTTTTTGATTTTAATTTCCCTAAGCTATAGGACCATAAGTGGAAGTGCCGTAGGCTCCGTTGCTTTGTTTTTTAGGTGTTTCAGGAAACACCATACACTTCTCCAGAGTGGCTGTTGGCAATTTACATCCCACCCATGAGCATAACAAGGCTCCCTGTTCTCCATGGCCTGTGCTGCCTTTCTGGATTTTACACTTTTTTCAGATGGCCCTTTTGACCGGGGGGCAGTGAGACTTCATTGTAGTGCAGATTTCTTTAACATGCTTGCTTGGTTGGCCAAAAAGGGCGTATGTGTATATTCCGGAAAAAACGCATACGCCCTTTTTGGCCAAGTGCATCATTGTCGACGTTCTGCCTCTTTTCCTATGCTTTAAATGCAATTCCAGTCTAACCCCTGAAATCGTTTTCCTGCAATTTTGCCCCGCTTTCAAGTCCTCTTCGCAGCCTTCCTTCAATATATTTTTGGACGATAGCTGTCATTTATAACTCTGCAGGTTTGTGAATTACAGTGCCCCTGAGCTCCTTTCTTCAAATCGCTTTCTTTTGAGCTGGCCGCAAACCCGCAGGATTGCTTCAGGCCCTAATCTGGTTCCGGCACGGCATGCTGAGCGTTTGGTTAATTCCTCTTCCTGGTTGGAAATGAGCGTTAAATTTGCCCGTGCAGAAACCTACAGCTAGTCTCTCATTGGTTCTTCCTATTCCTATTCCTCTTGCGCAGAAATTGCAAACTGTGCCAAACAGCAGGTTAAAGGCACTGACTCTCCAAGTGGGGAGAGTGTTTGTAAAGGGTCTGGAATTCTGAACCCGACTAAACGGGGACAAAACTGAGATGCATTTGAAAACGTTTCCCGGTCACACGGTGCACCATACTGTGGGCTTCCCATGCATGTTTTAGCTGAAGGAAGAATCGCTTAAACCTGGAGAGTTGGGACCCATGGAATGGGTACCATGCAGAATGACTTCAAATGGTCTGCATTTGCTCATCGAACTTCACCAATGCTATCAGCCCGAAGTGTCCAACTTTATGTCTCACTCAGCTCTGGGTGTAGATGAGGTAAATCCAGGTTGCATCACAAGCCCTGAATGAATTATTTAAGAATTGCTCTCTATTTCACTGTCATTGTGTTTTGTTTTTGTAATTCATTTTGATAATAGGATTTATCGGATTTTCTCTGCTGCATTCATGCAGCTGTACACACGCTTGATTCTCTTATGGAGACATATAAATCCATGGGTTTGAAGATTCTTACTAGTCAGGTGTATTCCTAGGCGTTGAATATAGGGTGTTTAGCCCATTTCGTTGAGCAAGGGGTAGGTCTTGACTATTACATATTTGACGTATGGAATGGTATCTGTGCTAATTTCTATCTCTGGTTTTATGCAGCACCCCAACTCACCTTTCCCCTTAAGCAAACATAAGTTGGTTTTCTAAATTTGAGACCCTGTTCTGTTTTGTAATTCAGTTCATGTGTAGCCAAGATTATATTCGGTGTGTTAGTGATATCTTATGATGTTTCATTTTCTGTGTGACTTATTTCACTTAGAATCATCGTACCTGAATCCACTCATTACGCCACGACGGGCCAGATGACATAGCTTTCCTTGGTGACTGATATTCCATTGTACGTACGTACCACAACTTCTTTATCCATTTTTCGCTTTCTGGGATATTTAACTTGTACCGTAGAAGAGGTTCTTGTAAACAGAGCCATCTGAAAGTTTGGGGTGGCTGTGTGTTTTTGATTTAAATTTCCCTAAGCTATAGGACCATAAGTGGAAGTGCCGTAGGCTCTGTTGCTTTGTTTTTTAGGTGTTTCAGGAAACATCATACATTTCTCCAGAGTGGCTGTTGGCAATTTACATCCCGCCCATCAACATAACAAGGCTCCCTGTTCTCCATGGCCTGTGCTGCCTTTCTGGATTTTACACTTTTTTCAGATGGCCCTTTGACCGGGGGGCAGTGAGACTTCATTGTAGTGCAGATTTCTTTAACATGCTTGCTTGGTTGGCCAAAAAGGGCGTATGCGTTTTTTCCTGAATATATTCAGGAAAAAACGCATACGCCCTTTTTGGCCAAGTGCATCATTGTCGACGTTCTGCCTCTTTTCCTATGCTTTAAATGCAATTCCAGTCTACCCCCTGAAATCGTTTTCCTGCAATTCTGCCCCGCTTTCAAGTCCTCTTCACAGGCTTCCTTCAATATATTTTTGGACGATAGCTGTCATTTATAACTCTGCAGGTTTGTGAATTAGAGTGCCCCGGAGCTCCTTTCTTCAAATCGCTTTCTTGTGAGCTGGCCGCAAACTCGCAGGGTTGCTTCAGGCCCTAATCTGGTTCCGGCACGGCATGCTGAGCGTTTGGTTAATTCCTCTTCCTGGTTGGAAATGAGCGTTAAATTTGCCCGTGCAGACACCTACAGCTAGTCTCTCATTGGCTCTCCCTATTCCTGTTCATCTTGCGCAGAAATTGCAAACTGTGCCAAACAGCAGGTTAAAGGCACTGACTCTCCAAGTGGGTAGAGTGTTAGTAAAGGGTCTGGAATTGTGAACCCGAGTAAAAGGGGACGAAAACTGAGATGCATTTGAAAACGTTTCCCGGTCACACGGTGCACCATACTGTGGGTTTCCCATGCATGTTTTAGCTGAAGGAAGAATCGCTTAAACCTGGAGAGTTGGGACCCATGGAATGGGTACCATGCAGTATGACTTCAAATGGTCTGCATTTGCTCTTCGAACCTCACCAATGCTATCAGCCCGAAGTGTCCAACTTTATGTCTCACTCAGCTCTGGGTGTAGATGAGGTAAATCCAGGTTGCATCACAAGCCCTGAATGAATTATTTAAGAATTGCTCTCTATTTCACTGTCATTGTGTTTTGTTTTTGTAATTCATTTTGATAATAGTATTTATCGGATTTTCTCTGCTGCATTCATGCAGCTGTACACACGCTTGATTCTCTTATGGAGACATATAAATCCATGGGTTTGAAGATTCTTACTAGTCAGGTGTATTTCTAGGCGTTGAATATAGGGTGTTTAGCCCATTTCGTTGAGCAAGGGGTAGGTCTTGACTATTACATATTTGACGTATGGAATGGTATCTGTGCTAATTTCTATCTCTGGTTTTATGCAGCACCCCAACTCACCTTTCCCCTTAAGCAAACATAAGTTGGTTTTCTAAATTTGAGACCCTGTTCTGTTTTGTAATTCAGTTCATGTGTAGCCAAGATTACATTCGGTGTATTAGTGATATCTTATGATGTTTCATTTTCTGTGTGACTTATTTCTCTTAGAATCATCGTACCTGAATCCACTCATTATGCCACGACGGGCCAGATGACATAGCTTTCATTGGTGAGTGATATTCCATTGTACGTACGTACCACAACTTCTTTATCCGTTTTTCGCTTTCTGGGATATTTAACTTGTACCGTAGAAGAGGTTCTTGTAAACAGAGCCATCTGAAAGTTTGGGTTGGCTGTGTGTTTTTTATTTTAATTTCCCTAAGCTATAGGACCATAAGTGGAAGTGCCGTAGGCTCTGTTGCTTTGTTTTTTAGGTGTTTCAGGAAACACCATACACTTCTCCAGAGTGGCTGTTGGCAATTTACATCCCACCCATGAGCATAACAAGGCTCCCTGTTCTCCATGGCCTGTGCTGCCTTTCTGGATTTTACACTTTTTTCAGATGGCCCTTTTGACCGGGGGGCAGTGAGACTTCATTGTAGTGCAGATTTCTTTAACATGCTTGCTTGGTTGGCCAAAAAGGGCGTATGCGTTTTTTCCTGAATATATTCCGGAAAAAACGCATACGCCCTTTTTGGCCAAGTGCATCATTGTCGACGTTCTGCCTCTTTTCCTATGCTTTAAATGCAATTCCAGTCTACCCCCTGAAATCGTTTTCCTGCAATTCTGCCCCGCTTTCAAGTCCTCTTCGCAGCCTTCCTTCAATATATTTTTGGACGATAGCTGTCATTTATAACTCTGCAGGTTTGTGAATTACAGTGCCCCTGAGCTCCTTTCTTCAAATCGCTTTCTTTGAGCTGGCCGCAAACCCGCAGGATTGCTTCAGGCCCTAATCTGGTTCCGGCACGGCATGCTGAGCGTTTGGTTAATTCCTCTTCCTGGTTGGAAATGAGCGTTAAATTTGCCCGTGCAGAAACCTACAGCTAGTCTCTCATTGGTTCTTCCTATTCCTATTCATCTTGCGCAGAAATTGCAAACTGTGCCAAACAGCAGGTTAAAGGCACTGACTCTCCAAGTGGGGAGAGTGTTTGTAAAGGGTCTGGAATTCTGAACCCGAGTAAACGGGGACAAAACTGAGATGCATTTGAAAATGTTTCCCGGTCACACGGTGCACCATACTGTGGGCTTCCCATGCATGTTTTAGCTGAAGGAAGAATCGCTTAAACCTGGAGAGTTGGGACCCATGGAATGGGTACCATGCAGTATGACTTCAAATGGTCTGCATTTGCTCTTCGAACCTCACCAATGCTATCAGCCCGAAGTGTCCAACTTTATGTCTCACTCAGCTCTGGGTGTAGATTAGGTAAATCCAGGTTGCATCACAAGCCCTGAATGAATTATTTAAGAATTGCTCTCTATTTCACTGCCATTGTGTTTTGTTTTTGTAATTCATTTTGATAATAGTATTTATCGGATTTTCTCTGCTACCTTCATGCAGCTGTACACACGCTTGATTCTCTTATGGAGACATATAAATCCATGGGTTTGAAGATTCTTACTAGTCAGGTGTATTTCTAGGCGTTGAATATAGGGTGTTTAGCCCATTTCGTTGAGCAAGGTGTAGGTCTTGACTATTACATATTTGACGTATGGAATGGTATCTGTGCTAATTTCTATCTCTGGTTTTATGCAGCACCCCAACTCACCTTTCCCCTTAAGCAAACATAAGTTGGTTTTCTAAATTTGAGACCCTGTTCTGTTTTGTAATTCAGTTCATGTGTAGCCAAGATTACATTCGGTGTATTAGAGATAACTTATGATGTTTCATTTTCTGTGTGACTTATTTCTCTTAGAATCATCGTACCTGAATCCACTCATTATGCCACGACGGGCCAGATGACATAGATTTCATTGGTGAGTGATATTCCATTGTACGTACGTACCACAACTTCTTTATCCGTTTTTCGCTTTCTGGGATATTTAACTTGTACCGTAGACGAGGTTCTTGTAAACAGAGCCGTCTGAAACTTTGGGGTGGCTGTGTGTTTTTTATTTTAATTTCCCTAAGCTATAGGACCATAAGTGGAAGTGCCGTAGGCTCCGTTGCTTTGTTTTTTAGGTGTTTCAGGAAACACCATACACTTCTCCAGAGTGGCTGTTGGCAATTTACATCCCACCCATGAGCATAACAAGGCTCCCTGTTCTCCATGGCCTGTGCTGCCTTTCTGGATTTTACACTTTTTTCAGATGGCCCTTTTGACCGGGGGGCAGTGAGACTTCATTGTAGTGCAGATTTCTTTAACATGCTTGCTTGGTTGGCCAAAAAGGGCGTATGCGTATATTCCGGAAAAAACGCATACGCCCTTTTTGGCCAAGTGCATCATTGTCGACGTTCTGCCTCTTTTCCTATGCTTTAAATGCAATTCCAGTCTAACCCCTGAAATCGTTTTCCTGCAATTTTGCCCCGCTTTCAAGTCCTCTTCGCAGCCTTCCTTCAATATATTTTTGGACGATAGCTGTCATTTATAACTCTGCAGGTTTGTGAATTACAGTGCCCCTGAGCTCCTTTCTTCAAATCGCTTTCTTTTGAGCTGGCCGCAAACCCGCAGGATTGCTTCAGGCCCTAATCTGGTTCCGGCACGGCATGCTGAGCGTTTGGTTAATTCCTCTTCCTGGTTGGAAATGAGCGTTAAATTTGCCCGTGCAGAAACCTACAGCTAGTCTCTCATTGGTTCTTCCTATTCCTATTCCTCTTGCGCAGAAATTGCAAACTGTGCCAAACAGCAGGTTAAAGGCACTGACTCTCCAAGTGGGGAGAGTGTTTGTAAAGGGTCTGGAATTCTGAACCCGAGTAAACGGGGACAAAACTGAGATGCATTTGAAAATGTTTCCCGGTCACACGGTGCACCATACTGTGGGCTTCCCATGCATGTTTTAGCTGAAGGAAGAATCGCTTAAACCTGGAGAGTTGGGACCCATGGAATGGGTACCATGCAGAATGACTTCAAATGGTCTGCATTTGCTCATCGAACTTCACCAATGCTATCAGCCCGAAGTGTCCAACTTTATGTCTCACTCAGCTCTGGGTGTAGATGAGGTAAATCCAGGTTGCATCACAAGCCCTGAATGAATTATTTAAGAATTGCTCTCTATTTCACTGTCATTGTGTTTTGTTTTTGTAATTCATTTTGATAATAGGATTTATCGGATTTTCTCTGCTGCATTCATGCAGCTGTACACACGCTTGATTCTCTTATGGAGACATATAAATCCATGGGTTTGAAGATTCTTACTAGTCAGGTGTATTCCTAGGCGTTGAATATAGGGTGTTTAGCCCATTTCGTTGAGCAAGGGGTAGGTCTTGACTATTACATATTTGACGTATGGAATGGTATCTGTGCTAATTTCTATCTCTGGTTTTATGCAGCACCCCAACTCACCTTTCCCCTTAAGCAAACATAAGTTGGTTTTCTAAATTTGAGACCCTGTTCTGTTTTGTAATTCAGTTCATGTGTAGCCAAGATTTCATTCGGTGTATTAGAGATAACTTATGATGTTTCATTTTCTGTGTGACTTATTTCACTTAGAATCATCATACCTGAATCCACTCATTATGCCACGACGGGCCAGATGACATAGATTTCCTTGGTGACTGATATTCCATTGTACGTACGTACCACAACTTCTTTATCCATTTTTCGCTTTCTGGGATATTTAACTTGTACCGTAGACGAGGTTCTTGTAAACAGAGCCGTCTGAAACTTTGGGGTGGCTGTGTGTTTTTGATTTTAATTTCCCTAAGCTATAGGACCATAAGTGGAAGTGCCGTAGGCTCCGTTGCTTTGTTTTTTAGGTGTTTCAGGAAACACCATACACTTCTCCAGAGTGGCTGTTGGCAATTTACATCCCACCCATCAGCATAACAAGGCTCCCTGTTCTCCATGGCCTGTGCTGCATTTCTGGATTTTACACTTTTTTCACATGGCCCTTTTGACCGGGGGGCAGTGAGACTTCATTGTAGTGCAAATTTCTTTAACATGCTTGCTTGGTTGGCCAAAAAGGGCGTATGCGTTTTTTCCTGAATATATTCAGGAAAAAACGCATACGCCCTTTTTGGCCAAGTGCATCATTGTCGACGTCCTGCTTCTTTTCCTATGCTTTAAATGCAATTCCAGTCTACCCCCTGAAATCGTTTTCCTGCAATTCTGCCCCACTTTCAAGTCCTCTTCGCAGCCTTCCTTCAATATATTTTTGGACGATAGCTGTCATTTATAACTCTGCAGGTTTGTGAATTACAGTGCCCCTGAGCTCCTTTCTTCAAATCGCTTTCTTGTGAGCTGGCCGCAAACCCGCAGGATTGCTTCAGGCCCTAATCTTGTTCCGGCACGGCATGCTGAGCCTTTGGTTAATTCGTCTTTCTGGTGGGAAATGTGCGTTAAATTTGCCCGTGCAGACACCTACAGCTAGTCTCTCATTGGTTCTCCCTATTCCTGTTCATCTTGCGCAGAAATTGCAAAGTGTGCGAAACAGGAGGTTAAAGGCACTGACTCTCCAAGTGGGGAGAGTGTTAGTAAAGGGTCTGGAATTGTGAACCCGAGTAAAAGAGGACAAAAACTGAGATGCATTTGAAAACGTTTCCCGGTCACATGGTGCACCATACTGTGGGTTTCCCACGCATGGTTTAGCTGAAGGAAGAATCGCTTAAACCTGGAGAGTTGGGACCCATGGAATGTGTACCATGTATTATGACTTCAAAAGGTCTGCATTTGCTCATCGAACCTCACCAATGCTATCAGCCCGAAGGGTCCAACCTTATGTCTCACTCAGCTCTGGGTTTAGATGAGGTAAATCCAGGTTGCATCACAAGCCCTGAATGAATAATTTAAGAATTGCTCTCTATTTCACTGTCATTGTGTTTTGTTTTTGTAATTCATTTTGATAATAGGATTTATCGGATTTTCTCTGCTGCCTTCATGCAGCTGTACACACGCTTGATTCTCTTATGGAGACATGTAAATCCATGGGTTTGAAGAGTCTTAGTAGTCAGGTGTATTCCTAGGCTTTGAATATAGGGTGTTTAGCCCATTTCGTTGAGCAAGGGGTAGGTCTTGACTATTACATATTTGACGTATGGAATGGTATCTGTGCTAATTTCTATCTCTCGTTTTATGCAGCACCCCAACTCACCTTTCCCCTTAAGCAAACATTAGTTGGTTTTCTAAATTTGAGACCCTGTTCTGTTTTGTAATTCAGTTCATGTGTAGCCAAGATTACATTCGGTGTATTAGTGATATCTTATGATGTTTCATTTTCTGTGTGACTTATTTCTCTTAGAATCATCGTTCCTGAATCCACTCATTATGCCACGACGGGCCAGATGACATAGATTTCATTGGTGAGTGATATTCCATTGTACGTACGTACCACAACTTCTTTATCCATTTTTCGCTTTCTGGGATATTTAACTTGTACCGTAGACGAGGTTATTGTAAAGAGAGCCGTCTGAAACTTTGGGGTGGCTGTGTGTTTTTTATTTTAATTTCCCTAAGCTATAGGACCATAAGGGGAAGTGCCGTAGGCTCCGTAGCTTTGTTTTTTCGGTGTTCCGGGAAACACCATACACTTCTCCAGGGTGGCTGATGGCAATTCACATCCCACCCATCAGCATAACAAGGCTCCCTGTTCTCAATGGCCTGTGCTGCCTTTCTGGATTTTACACTTTTTTCAGATGGCCCTTTTGACCGGGGGGCAGTGAGACTTCATTGTAGTGAAGATTTCTTGAACATGCTTGCTTGGTTGGCCAAAAAGGGCGTATGCGTTTTTTCCTGAATATATTCAGGAAAAAACGCATACGCCCTTTTTGGCCAAGAGCATCATTGTCGACGTTCTGCCTCTTTTCCTATGCTTTAAATGGAATTCCCGTCTACCGCCTGAAATCGTTTTCCTGCAAATCTGTCCCGCTTACAAGTCGTCTTCGCAGCCTTCCTTCAATATATTTTTGGACGATAGCTGTCATTTATAACTCTGCAGGTTTGTGAGTTACAGTGCCCCTGAGCTCCTTTCTTCAACTCGCTATCTTGTGAGCTGGCCGCAAACCCACAGGATTGCTTCAGGCCCTAATCTGGTTCCGGCACGGCATGCTGAGCCTTTGGTTAATTCCTCTTCCTGGTGGGAAATGAGCGTTAAATTTGCTCGTGCAGACACCTAGAGCTAGTCTCTCATTGGTTCTCCCTATTCCTTTTCATCTTGCGCAGAAATTGCAAACTGTGCCCAACAGGAGGTTAAAGGCACTGACTCTCCAAGTGGGGAGAGTGTTCGTAAAGGGTCTGGAATGGTGAACCCGAGTAAAAGGGGACGAAAACTGAGATGCATTTGAAAACGTTTGCCAGTCACACGGTGCACCATACTGTGGGTTTCCCATGCATGTTTTAGCTGAAGGAAGAATCCCTTAAACTTGGAGAGTTGGGACCCATGGAATGGGTACCATGCTGTATGACTTCAAAGGGTCTGCATTTGCTCATCGAACCTCACCAATGCTATCAGCCCGAAGTGCCCAACCTTATGTCTCACTCAGCTCTGGGTGTAGATGTGGTAAATCCAGGTTGCATCACAAGCCCTGAATGAATTATTTAAGAATTGCTCTCTATTTCACTGTCCTTGGGTTTTGTTTGTGTAATTCATTTTGATAATGGGATTTATCGGA
Source organism: Delphinapterus leucas (assembly GCF_059928025.1). NCBI lineage: Eukaryota > Metazoa > Chordata > Mammalia > Artiodactyla > Monodontidae > Delphinapterus > Delphinapterus leucas. The sequence goes on along the minus strand of NW_028322254.1, from coordinate 2,454,766 downwards.
TTTTCTCTGCTGCATTCATGCAGCTGTACACACGCTTCATTCTCTTACGGAGACATATAAATCCATGGGTTTGAAGATTCTTACTAGTCAGGTGTATTCCTAGGCGTTGAATATGGGGTGTTTAGTCCATTTCATTGAGCAAGGGGTAGGTCTTGACTATTACATATTTGGCTTATGGAAAGGTATCTGTGCTAATTTCTATCTCTGGTTTTATGCAGCACCCCAACTCACCTTTCCCCTTAAGCAAGCATAAGTTGGTTTTCTAAATTTGAGACCCTGTTCTGTTTTGTAATTCAGTTCATGTGTAGCCAAGTTTACATTCCGTGTATTAGAGATATCTTATGATGTTTCATTTTCTGTGTGACTTATTTCACTTAGAATCATCGTACCTGAATCCACTCATTATGCCGCGATGGGCCTGATGACATAGATTTCATTTCTGAGTGATATTCCACTGTACGTACGTACCACAACTTCTTTATCCATTTTTCACATTCTGGGATATTTAACTTGTACCGTAGAGGAGGTTCTTGTAAACAGAGCTGTCCGACACTTTGGGGTGGCTGTGTGTTTTTGATTTTAATTTCCCTAAGCTATAGGACCATAAGTGGAAGTGCCGTAGGCTCCGTAGCTTTGTTTTTTCGGTGTTCCGGGAAACACCATACACTTCTCCAGAGTGGCTGTTGGCAATTCACATCTCACGCATCAGCATAACAAGGCTCCCTGTTCTCCATGGCCTGTGCTGCCTTTCTGGATTTTACACTTTTTTCAGATGGCCCTTTTGACCGGGGGGCAGTGAGACTTCATTGTAGTGCAGATTTCTTTAACATGCTTGCTTGGTTGGCCAAAAAGGGCGTATGCGTTTTTTCCTGAATATATTCAGGAAAAAACGCATACGCCCTTTTTGGCCAAGAGCATCATTGTTGACGTTCTGCCTCTTTTCCTATGCTTTAAATGCAATTCCCGTCTACCCCCTGAAATCGTTTTCCTGCAATTCTGACCCACTTACAAGTCGTCTTCGCAGCCTTCCTTCAATATATTTTTGGACGATAGCTGTCATTTATAACTCTGCAGGTTTGTGAGTTACAGTGCCCCTGAGCTCATTTCTTCAACTCGCTATCTTGTGAGCTGGCCGCAAACCCACAGGATTGCCTCAGGCCCTAATCTGGTTCCGGCACGGCATGCTGAGCCTTTGGTTAATTCCTCTTCCTGGTGGGAAATGAGCGTTAAATTTGCCCGTGCAGACACCTAGAGCTAGTCTCTCATTGGTTCTCCCTATTCCTTTTCATCTTGCGCAGAAATTGCAAACTGTGCCCGACAGGAGGTTAAAGGCACTGACTCTCCAAGTGGGGAGAGTGTTCGTAAAGGGTCTGGAATGGTGAACCCGAGTAAAAGGGGACGAAAACTGAGATGCATTTGAAAACGTTTGCCAGTCACACGGTGCACCATACTGTGGGTTTCCCATGCATGTTTTAGCTGAAGGAAGAATCCCTTAAACTTGGAGAGTTGGGACCCATGGAATGGGTACCATGCTGTATGACTTCAAAGGGTCTGCATTTGCTCATCGAACCTCACCAATGCTATCAGCCCGAAGTGCCCAACCTTATGTCTCACTCAGCTCTGGGTGTAGATGTGGTAAATCCAGGTTGCATCACAAGCCCTGAATGAATTATTTAAGAATTGCTCTCTATTTCACTGTCCTTGGGTTTTGTTTGTGTAATTCATTTTGATAATGGGATTTATCGGATTTTCTCTGCTGCATTCATGCCGCTGTACACATGCTTCATTCTCTTACGGAGACATATAAATCCATGGGTTTGAAGATTCTTACAAGTCAGGTGTATTCCTAGGCGTTGAATATGGGGTGTTTAGTCCATTTCGTTGAGCAAGGGGTAGGTCTTGACTATTACATATTTGGCTTATGGAAAGGTATCTGTGCTAATTTCTATCTCTGGTTTTATGCAGCACCCCAACTCACCTTTCCCCTTAAGCAAGCATAAGTTGGTTTTCTAAATTTGAGACCCTGTTCTGTTTTGCAATTCAGTTCATGTGTAGCCAAGTTTACATTCCGTGTATTAGTGATATCTTATGATGTTTCATTTTCTGTGTGACTTATTTCACTTAGAATCATCGTACCTGAATCCACTCATTATGCCGCGACGGGCCTGATGACATAGATTTCATTGCTGAGTGATATTCCACTGTACGTACGTACCACAACTTCTTTATCCATTTTTCACATTCTGGGATATTTAACTTGTACCGTAGACGAGGTTCTTGTAAACAGAGCCGTCCGACACTTTGGGGTGGCTGTGTGTTTTTGATTTTAATTTCCCTAAGCTATAGGACCATAAGTGGAAGTGCCGTAGGCTCCGTAGCTTTGTTTTTTCGGTGTTCCGGGAAACGCCATACACTTCTCCAGAGTGGCTGTTGGCAATTTACATCCCGCCCATCATCATAACAAGGCTCCCTGTTCTCCATGGCCTGTGCTGCCTTTCTGGATTTTACACTTTTTTCAGATGGCCCTTTTGACCGGGGGGCAGTGAGACTTCATTGTAGTGCAGATTTCTTTAACATGCTTGCTTGGTTGGCCAAAAAGGGCATATACGTTTTTTCCTGAATATATTCAGGAAAAAATGCATACGCCCTTTTTGGCCAAGAGCATCATTGTCGACGTTCTGCCTCTTTTCCTATGCTTTAAATGCAATTCCCGTCTACCCCCTGAAATCGTTTTCCTGCAATTCTGCCCCACTTACAAGTCGTCTTCGCAGCCTTCCTTCAATATATTTTTGGACGATAGCTGTCATTTATAACTCTGCAGGTTTGTGAGTTACAGTGCCCCTGAGCTCATTTCTTCAACTCGCTGTCTTGTGAGCTGGCCGCAAACCCACAGGATTGCCTCAGGCCCTAATCTGGTTCCGGCACGGCATGCTGAGCCTTTGGTTAATTCCTCTTCCTGGTGGGAAATGAGGGTTAAATTTGCCCGTGCAGACACCTAGAGCTAGTCTCTCATTCGTTCTCCCTATTCCTTTTCATCTTGCGCAGAAATTGCAAACTGTGCCCAAGAGGAGGTTTAAGGCACTGACTCTCCAAGTGGGGAGAGTGTTCGTAAAGGGTCTGGAATGTTGAACCCAAGTAAAAGGGGACAAAAACTGAGATGCATTTGAAAACGTTTGCCAGTCACACGGTGCACCATACTGTGGTTTCCCATGCATGTTTTAGCTGAAGGAAGAATCCCTTAAACTTGGAGAGTTGGGACACATGGAATGGGTACCATGCTGTATGACTTCAAAGGGTCTGCATTTGCTCATCGAACCTCACTAATGCTATCAGCCTGAAGTGCCCAACCTTATGTCTCACTCAGCTCTGGGTGTAGATGTGGTAAATCCAGGTTGCATCACAAGCCCTGAATGAATTATTTAAGAATTGCTCTCTATTTCACTGTCCTTGTGTTTTGTTTGTGTAATTCATTTTGATAATGGGATTTATCGGATTTTCTCTGCTGCATTCATGCCGCTGTACACACGCTTCATTCTCTTACGGAGACATATAAATCCATGGGTTTGAAGATTCTTTCTAGTCAGGTGTATTCCTAGGCGTTGAATATGGGGTGTTTAGTCCATTTCGTTGAGCAAGGGGTAGGTCTTGACTATTACATATTTGGCTTATGGAAAGGTATCTGTGCTAATTTCTATCTCTGGTTTTATGCAGCACCCCAACTCACCTTTCCCCTTAAGCAAGCATAAGTTGGTTTTCTAAATTTGAGACCCTGTTCTGTTTTGTAATTCAGTTCATGTGTAGCCAAGTTCACACTCCGTGTATTAGTGATATCTTATGATGTTTCATTTTCTGTGTGACTTATTTCACTTAGAATCATCGTACCTGAATCCACTCATTATGCCGCGACGGGCCTGATGACATAGATTTCATTGCTGTGTGATATTCCATTGTACGTACGTACCACAACTTGTTTATCCATTTTTCACATTCTGGGATATTTAACTTGTACGGTAGACGAGGTTCTTGTAAACAGAGCCGCCCGAGACGTTTAGGTGGCTGTGTGTTTTTGATTTTAATTTTCCTAAGCTATAGGACCATAAGGGGAAGTGCCGTAGGCTCCGTTGCTTTGTTTTTTAGGTGTTTCAGGAAACACCATACACTTCTCCAGAGTGGCTGTTGGCAATTTACATCCCACCCATCAGAATAACAAGGCTCCCTGTTCTCCATGGCCTGTGCTGCATTTCTGGATTTTACACTTTTTTCAGATGGCCCTTTTGACCGGGGGGCAGTGAGACTTCATTGTAGTGCAGATTTCTTTAACATGCTTGCTTGGTTGGCCAAAAAGGGCGTATGCGTTTTTTCCTGAATATATTCAGGAAAAAACGCACACGCCCTTCTTGGCCAAGTGCATCATTGTCGTCGTTCTGCCTCTTTTCCTATGCTTTAAATGCAATTCCAGTCTACCCCCTGAAATCGTTTTCCTGCAATTCTGCCCCACTTTCATGTCCTCTTCACAGCCTTCCTTCAATATATTTTTGGACGATAGCTGTCATTTATAACTCTGCAGGTTTGTGAATTACAGTGACCCTGAGCTCCTTTCTTCAAATCGCTTTCTTTTGAGCTGGCCGCAAACCCGCAGGATTTCTTCAAGCGTAAATCTTGTTCCGGCACGGCATGCTGAGCCTTTGGTTAATTCCTCTTCCTGGTGGGAAATGAGCGTTAAATTTGCCCGTGCAGACACCTACAGCTAGTCTCTCATTGGTTCTCCCTATTCCTTTTCATCTTGCGCAGAAATTGCAAACTGTGCCAAACAGGAGGTTAAAGGCACTGACTCTCCAAGTGGGGAGCGTGTTAGTAAAGGGTCTGGAATAGTGAACCCGAATAAAAGGGGACGAAAACTGAGAAGCATTTGAAAACGTTTCCCGGTCACACGGTGCACCATACTGTGGGATTCCCATGTATGTTTTAGCTGAAGGAAGAATCGTTTAAACCTGGAGAGTTGGGACCCATGGAATGGGTACCATGCAGTATGACTTCAAATGGTCTTCATTTGCTCATCGAAACTCACCAATGCTATCAGCCCGAAGTGTCCAACCTTATGTCTCACTCAGCTCTGGGTGTAGATGCGGTAAATCCAGGTTGCATCACAAGCCCTGAATGAATTGTGTAAGAATTGCTCTCTATTTCACTGTCATTGTGTTTTGTTTTTTAATTCATTTTGATAATGGGATTTATCGGATTTTCTCTGCTGCCTTCATGTAGCTGTACACACGCTTGATTCTCTTATGGAGACATATAAATCCATGGGTTTGAAGATTCTTACTAGTCAGGTGTATTCCTAGGCGTTGAATATAGGGGGTTTAGCCCATTTTGTGGAGCAAGGTGTAGGTCTTGACTATTACGTATTTGACGTATGGAATGGTATCTGTGCTAATTTCTATCTCTGGTTTTATGCAGCACCCCAACTCACCTTTCCCCTTAAGCAAACATAAGTTGCTTTTCTAAATTTGAGACCCTGTTCTGTTTTGTAATTCAGTTCATGTGTAGCCAAGATTTCATTCGGTGTATTAGTGATATCTTATGATGTTTCATTTTCTGTGTGACTTATTTCACTTAGAATCATCGTACCTGAATCCAATCATTATGCCAAGACGGGCCAGATGACATAGACTTCATTGGTGAGTGATATTCCATTGTACGTACGTACCACAACTTCTTTATCCATTTTTCGCTTTCTGGGATATTTAACTTGTACCGTAGACGAGGTTCTTGTAAACAGAGCCGTCTGACACTTTGGGGTGGCTGTGTGTTTTTGATTTTAATTTCCCTAAGCTATAGGACCATAAGTGGAAGTGCCGTAGGCTCCGTTGCTTTGTTTTTTAGGTGTTTCAGGAAACACCATACACTTCTCCAGAGTGGCTGTTGGCAATTTACATCCCACCCATCAGCATAACAAGGCTCCCTGTTCTCCATGGCCTGTGCTGCATTTCTGGATTTTACACTTTTTTCAGATGGCCCTTTTGACCGGGGGGCAGTGAGACTTCATTGTAGTGCAGATTTCTTTAACATGCTTGCTTGGTTGGCCAAAAAGGGCGTATGCGTTTTTTCCTGAATATATTCAGTAAAAAATGCATACGCACTTTTTGGCCAAGTGCATCATTGTCGACATTCTGCCTCTTTTCCTATGCTTTAAATGCAATTCCAGTCTACCCCCTGAAATCGTTTTCCTGCAATTCTGCCCCGCTTTCAAGTCCTCTTCACAGCCTTCCTTCAATATATTTTTGGACGATAGCTGTCATTTATAACTCTGCAGGTTTGTGAATTACAGTGCCCCTGAGCTCCTTTCTTCAAATTGCTTTCTTGTGAGCTGGCCGCAAACCCGCATGATAGATTCAGGCCCTAATTTGGTTCCGGCACGGCATGCCGAGCCTTTGGTTAATTCCTCTTCCTGGTTGGAAATGAGCGTTAAATTTGCCCGTGCAGACACCTACAGCTAGTCTCTCATTGGTTCTCCCTATTCCTGTTCATTTTGCGCAGAAATTGCAAACTGTGCCAAACAGGAGGTTAAAGGTACAGACTCTCCAAGTGGGGAGAGTGTTATTAAAGGGTCTGGAATGGTGTACCCAAGTAAAACGAGACGAAAACTGAGATGCATTTGAAAACGTTTCCCCGTCACATGGTGCACCATAATGTGTGTTTCCCATGCATGTTTTAGCTGAAGGAAGTATCCCTTAAACCTGGAGAGTTGGGACCCATGGAATGGCTACCATGCAGTATGACTTCAAAGGGTCTGCATTTGCTTATCGAACCTCAACAATGCTATCAGCCCAAAGTGTCCAACCTTATGTGTCACTCAGCTCTGGGTGTATATGTGGTAAATCCAGGTTGCATCACAAGCCCTGAATGAATTATTTAAGAATTGCTCTCTATTTCACTGTCCTTGGGTTTTGTTTTTGTAATTCATTTTGACAATGGGATTTATCGGATTTTCTCTGCTGCATTCATGCCGCTGTACACACGCTTCATTCTCTTACGGAGGCATATGAATCCATGGGTTTGAAGATTCTTACTAGTCAGGTGTATTCCTAGGCGTTGAATATGGGGTGTTTAGTCCATTTCGTTGAGCAAGGGGTAGGTCTGGGCTATTACATATTTGGCTTTTGGAAAGGTATCTGTGCTAATTTCTATCTCTGGTTTTATGCAGCACCCCAACTCACCTTTCCCCTTAAGCAAGCATAAGTTGGTTTTCTAAATTTGAGACCCTGTTCTGTTTTATAATTCAGTTCATGTGTAGCAAAGTTTACATTCCATGTATTAGTGATATCTTATGATGTTTCATTTTCTGTGTGACTTATTTCCCTTAGAATCATCGTACCTGAATCCACTCATTATGCCGCGACGGGTCTGATGACATAGCTTTCATTGCTGAGTGATATTCCATTGTACGTACGTACCACAACTTCTTTATCCATTTTTCACATTCTGGGATATTTAACTTGTACCGTAGAAGAGGTTCTTGTAAACAGAGCCGTCCGACACTTTGGGGTGTCTGTGTGTTTTTGATTTTAATTTCCCTAAGCTATAGGACCATAAGTGGAAGTGCCGTAGGCTCCGTTGCTTTGTTTTTCAGGGGTTCCAGGAAACACCATACACTTCTCCAGAGTGGCTGTTGGCAATTTACATCCCGACCATCAGCATAACAAGGCTCTCTGTTCTCCTTGCCCTGTCCTGTCTTTGTGGATTTTACACTTGTTTCAGATGTCCCTTTTGACCTGGGGGCAGTGAGACTTCATTGTAGTGCAGATTTCTTTAACATGCTTGCTTGGTTGGCCAAAAAGCGCATATGCTTTTTTTCCTGAATAAATTCAGGAAAAAACGCATACACCCTTTTTGGCCAAGAGCATCATTGTCGACGTTCTGCCTCTTTTCCTATGCTTTAAATGCAATTCCCGTGTACCCCCTGAAATCGATTTCCTGCAATTCTGCCCTGCTTACAAGTCGTATTCGCAGCTTTCCTTCAATATATTTTTGGACGATAGCTGTCATTTATAACTCTGCATGTTTGTGAGTTACAGTGCCCCTGAGCTCCATTCTTCAACTCGCAACTTGTGAGCTGGGCGCAAACCCGCAGGATTGCTTCAGGCCCTAATCTGGTTCCGGCACGTCATGCTGATCCTTTGGTTAATTCCCCTTCCTGGTGGGAAATGAGCATTAAATTTGCCCGTGCAGACACTTACTGCTAGTCTCTCATTGGTTCTCCCTATTCCTGTTCATCTTGCGCAGAAATTGCAAACTGTGCCAAACAGGAGGTTAAAGGCACTGACTCTCCAAGTGGGGAGAGTGTTAGTAAACGTTCTGGAATGGTGAACCCGAGTAAAAGGGGACGAAAACTGAGATGCATTTGAAAACCTTTCCTGGTCACACGGTGCACCATACTGTGGGTTTCCCATGCATGTTTTAGCTGAAGAAAGAATCCCTTAAACCTGGAGAGTTGGGACCCATGGAATGGGTACCATGCAGTATGACTTCAAAGGGTCTGCATTTGCTCATTGAACCTCAACAATGCTATCAGCCCGAAGTGCCCAACCTTATGTCTCACTCAGCTCTGGGTGTAGATGTGGTAAATCCAGGTTGCATCAAAAGCCCTGAATGAATTATTTAAGAATTGCTCTCTATTTCACTCTCATTGTGTTTTGTTTTTGTAATTTATTTTGATAATGGGATTTATCGCATTTTCACTGCTCCGTTCATGCCGCTGTACTCACTCTTGATTCTCTTCCGGAGACATATAAATCCATGAGTTTGAAGATTCTTACTAGTCAGGTGTATTCGTAGGTGTTGAATATGGCGTGTTGAGCACATTTTGTTGACCAGGGAGTAGGTTTTTTCTATTACATATTTGGCTTATGGAACGGTATCTGTGCTAATTTCAATCTCTGGTTTTATGCAGCTCCCCAACTCTCCTTTTTCCTTAAGCAAACATAAGTTGGTCTTCTAAATTTGAGACCCCATTCTGTTTTGTAATTCAGGTCATTTGAAGCCACGTTTACATTCCATGTATTAGTAATATTGTTTGTCTTTTTCTTTTTGAATTATGTGACTTTGAATGATCATACGTAACTACTCTGGGGTTGTTACAACTGGCTATATTTCACTGATTTTCAGGCTGAGTAATATTCCACTCTACATAAGTGCCACACCTCTATCCATTTTTTCCCTCCAGAGACATATAAATTATATCCTAGTCGAGGATCTTTTAAACAGGGAGGCGGTAAACATTGGGGTGCCTGTGTCCTCTCCATTTTTGTCTTTCCCAAGATATACGTCCATGAGTGCAAGTGCCCTGTGCTCTGTAGCTCATTTTTTAGATGCTTTAGTAAACACAATACACTTCTCAAGAGTGACCATTGGCAATATACATTTCCACTATAAGCCTCACAGGGCTCCCTTTTCTCCTTGCCCTGTCCTGCATTTCTGGTGTTTACACTTTATGAGGAAGGCTCTTCTGACTGATGTGAAGTGATATGTTTTGTAGTACTGATTTCCAGTGCGCACCTGTTTGGTTGGCTAAAAAAGTGTATGCCCTTTTCTTGAATATATACAGAAAAAGACGCATACACCCTTTTTGGCCAACTGCAATGTTGGCAATGTTCAGCCCCTTTTCTTGTGCTTAATGGCGAGTCCTTTCTACCTCTTCCAATCCCTTTCCTGCCATTCTCCGTTGCTTACAAGTCCTTTTCTCTGACTTTCCTCAAGACATTTTTCAGTGAGAGATATTTTCAACTCTGCAGTTTCGTGAATTTTAGCGGCCCTGAGTTCCATTTTTCAACTTGTGTTTATGGGAACTGGCCACAAAGCAGCGGGATTTCCTCAAGCCCTATTCTGTTTCCATGGGCAACCCTAGCTTTTAGTCAATTCGTCTTCCTGATTGGAAATTAGAGTGACATGTGCCTGTCCGAACACCTAGGACTTGTCTCTCATTGTTCCTCCTCCTTCTGCTTCATCCTCTGGACAAATTCCAAACTGTATGCAACAGGATGTTGACAGTGCTGACATCTCCAAGTGGGGAGACTGTTCGTAAAGACGCTGGAGGGGTGAACCCGAGCACCAGGAGATGAGGAGATGAGATGCCTTTTCCAAACTCTTCCCGATCAGACGGTATACCATCTTCTGGGTGTGACAGGCATATTTTAGCTGTAGGAAGTGTCCCATTCATGTGAGGAGAACACCAGGGCTTTTTCAAAATCAGTGTCTCTCCACAACCCAAACTGGGGAATTTTTTAAGCTACGGCTACACATATGTTCATTAAGGGCCTTGGGAAGTAGGCAGAGTCCAAACTTTAGATGATTGAAGTCTTCAGGGTCAGAAGCACTGACCACCGGCTTCCCTTAGGTTCCATTTTAACTGTCATTGATAGATGATGTCAATAAAAATATCTATTCTTTTTCAGATTATTTCCCCTTATAGGTTATTGCAAAATATTGAGTGTAGTTCCCTGTGCTATAGAGTAGTTCCTTGTTGACGATCTATTTTATACATAGCAGTGTGTATGTGTTAATCCCAAACTGTTAATTTATCCCTCCTCCCACCTTTCCCCTTTGGTAATAATAAATTATAAGATTTTATACTTCTCAGAAATGGGGGAGCTGAAAGAGAGGTATCATTTTCAATGGAAAAGCATTTAAAACAAGATTGAAGCTTTAACCAAGATTATTAGATGTACATCCTTGGAAAGAAATCACTTCGTTTCTCTAGTATTGACCTGACAAATAAGACAAACCTTTCACTGAACTTGCTTATAATAAAGTGATGGAAATATCAAATGGAAGTGTTAGAAACATCTTATTTTACCCGAGCCTTATACACTGTTCTATGTTAATTACAGTTTGGCTCACACATCTGTTCATTGAAGTTACAATGTTCTCAATTTCTGTTACTGATCCTCCAGAGTGGACCCCAACAAGTGTCCCCCTGCCCAGTGTCATTGGAGCCAACAGATCGAGACTGAGTTTGGTTCAGAAGCAAAGGAAACTTTATATTTTGATCAGAGAATGCAGAGGTGAGAGCATGTGCTACCCCGTGGGCTGTGGGCTGGGCTGCTGTGTAGAGATCCTGTCAGAGTCAGTGGGAGGGAGGGGGCGGAGCTCTCGAGGGCCCGGTTGGCTGCAGCTCAGGCTCTATATCACGGAGTCTGCACTGTGCTCCAGGAGCTGAAGTGTCGACCCAGCCATTCTGCACTAGAAAATCTGGTCTGAAGTGCCGGCTGTTGAACCTCTGTATGCGGGACCCTAGGAGCACGTGAAATTAGACAAAGCACAAAGGATAAAAAAGGTTAGACTTTATTTTATTGCCCAGATTCTATTTTTATCTCCCAGGGATTTTTAAGGGGCTTTGCCTGGGACAAACCCCTCTTCTGCATTTTGTCCCCTTCCTCATTCTTAGAGTGCTGAGGGTGCAGACCCTTCATCTGTAACTGCTGAGTGCTGAGTTAGGAGCCCTCATACCTGTGGGAGAGGGTCTGAACTTCTCCCCAGCAGCCTCCAGGTGACGTTGATTGTCCGCAGGCCTCCTGCCTCCCTGCTCGTCCGCCTGAGCACAAGTATTGGTAGTGTTATAGATTCTAATGACCTTTAAGGGTCCAGGAAGGAGATGTGCAGTGACGCTGTGAGGTCCAGTTTCACCCCGCCGCACATTTGTTCAGCCACCGTAGGCTGACCGTTTCTGCCAGCCTAGATGCTCTGACCAGTAGTCTGTGCTTTCTTCAGTTAGGCCCCTGAATTAACGTAAAAACAGCACCAGGTGTCAGCACCCTGACTGCTCAACTCCCAGACAGTCCAGGGTCAGTGGTGATGAAGGACCATGATGGCCACTGAGTTAACAGCCTTTTGAAGTAAACAGGAGTCCAGCCGGTCTTATTGGCCACCATCATCACAGTGTCTGTAGGCTTTTCTATGGTGACAGCGTGATATACGGTTCCCCTGCCAAGATTATTACCTCCCCTCTGGGTGCAGTTAGTCCTGCAAGCAGTAGTCTACTCTTTTGGGACACACTCTTGTTGTTTTATGAGAGAAACTCCAGGTCAAGTGATGGTCATATGAGTCGTCATGGTGCCACTTTGCCCCAGTTATCTCTCTGGAGGTTGGAGTTGGAGGACCTCCTCACTCAAGGTCAGTGTGCCCACGGAGCAAACCCTGCAACTTCAGGGCATGGTTGGGGGTTAGGATCACCACGTGGGGTCCTTTTCCCTTAGGAGGGAGGTGGCCTTTTGGGCTGCTGATTTCCAGGTTTTCAGATACTGCCAGTATCTTGGCCAGATGTGGTGGTGGGCCAAGCCCCTTGGTGACCATAGTTTATCCTACCTGGATGGCATTCTTGCATTGTTCCATTTCAAGTGGTCCCAGGTTTTGCACTAATACTCCAATGGCCATTCAAATTTCACTAGGAATGTAAAGGTCAAAGTGTTTAGCTAAATTAGGGAGTTCCAGGGCAAGGGTCTGAATTGACTGCTCTTTCCATTCTTGAAAGGCCACTTCTGGATTCTATTCAAAAGGATCATCATCTTTTTCTTTCAGTGTTTCATATAGAGGCCCAGCTAGTAGACTGTAGTTAGGGATCCAGAAGCAGCAAACCCTGGCCTCCCCAGGAACCCCTAAGCTGTCTTCTAGTTTTAGAAATGGGTAAGGCTGTAAATCGTTTCTTCCCTTTCCTGGGATGGGCTTCTCCGACCTTCTGTGAGAATGCAGCCCACGCAGGTCACCATAGTCTGTGATATTTGAGCTTTTTCTTGGACAACTTGTATCCTTTATTGGCTTGGTAGTTCAGAGGTCTCCTTAGTAGGGCTGGCGATCAGAATGTCGTCTGCATATTGAAGGAGTGTTTCCTTTTCCAGAGGTAGAACTTTTAGGTCTTTAGCTGAGCTTTCCCCAAAGATGGTGTGGGAATTTTTGAACCCTTGGGGCAAGACGGCCCAGAAGTATTGTTTTAGTTGTATGTTGAGTCCTGCCACTCACAAGCCAAAATTTCTTGTGACTCTGGGACTAATAGAATACAAAAGAAGGCTTCATTGAAGACTAATACAGAATACCATGCCCTGGTGGTTAGTAGAATGACCAGCAGGGTGTAGGGTTTAGGAACTACTGGAGGTATATCCTCGGTGGCTTCACTGACTGTCCTGACATCTTTTACCAGGACTCCAGCAGCCCATGGGGCTCTCAAGGTCAGGCCAATCCCAGGATATGGAGCTCACCTGGGCAGGTACCCCACCCCCACCCCAGCCCACGGGGCTCTCATGTTCAGGCCCCTCCCAGGATATGGGGCTCCCTGGGCAGGTTCCCCTGCAGCCCATGGGGCTCTCGTGGTCAGGCCCCTCCCAGGATACAGAGCTACCCTTTCAGGTACCGTGGCAGGGCTGGGCACACAGGAGCCATGCACATCGCCCTCATTGCAGAGCACTCCCAGCTCACCTGTCACTCAGATCTGACACAGAGCACCTCAGAGCAGGACTTGAACTAACAAACAGCAGCTCCGACAGGTCTGTGACCCTGGGCATCACTCTGTGTGGCCTCCCTCCACCTGGTCTTCCAGAGATTTCCACTGCACCCGGGGCACCAGGCCTCTGTCTCCACCCACCACCCACCCCTGCTCTCCCTGACTCCTGGGTACTTCTCATTAGGAGATGGTTTTCTTGAAGTTGTCTCCCACTCATGGGCCAGATAATATAATTAGAAAACAAGCCAGAGCTGCAGTCCCTTGTCTATCCTGACTCTCAGGAGCCCACACCTGTTCCTTGGACCTGGCCGATTCAGCAAGTTCCAGTTTCTGCAACTGTGAGCCCCTGAGGGGTGATTATTGGCTGGCCTGGGAAGCCTGACCGTGCCGGCCATCCCTCCCCAGGTGTGCCTGGGTTGAGATCAATATAAACACCGCTCCAGGCAGCAAGAGCACCTGCAGCTGTGCCTGACGCCATTTTCTGCCCTGTCAGCAGTCTCGGGGCTGGACTGGTGGGAGGGAGTGAGAGGCCACGGCTTTGTGGGTTGCTCAGTGTGAGTGGGGCTCTGCTGGACTTTCTGCAGCAGTTGCCAAGATGCCACCTGCTAAAGAAGAGGATGTGCCACCCATACCTGCCGCTGGAATTTCTCCCTGGGCAGAGGTGAGTAAGGAAGAAAGCAGTGGGGGCCGGGACAGGAGGGGTATCTCAGGCAGGGAAATGGAAAGCTTCTAGAAGAGCACCCAGGGCCAGGACCATCCTGTCTGGCCTGCAGGCACCAAGTCGGCTGGCATGCTGTCGCTCATGTGGCTCCATGGCCCTTCCTCTAGGCTTTCAAGTCCTTGTACATATTCAGGTGTTTTACCTGGGAAGGGTGGGAACATTTCAGCAGCAGCTGGCCTGGGGCTCGGCCCACGTTTACTCACAGATGCCTCGGCACGGGCCCCCAGCTTTGCAATGAGGACGCTTGTTGCGTGGGGCATGCTGGCTGAATGGGAGATGATTCCCCACCACTGACCAACTTCAGAATTGTTTACAACTGGAGCAAGTGCCCTGATACGGTTTTCCTCTGTGTAACTTGTGGGTTCTGTATTTTTTTCCTCTGTGTAACTTGTGGGTTCTGTATTTTTTGTCCAAGTGCATCATTGTCGAAGATCTGCCGCATTTCACATGCTTTAAATGCAATTCCAATCTACCTCCTGAAATATGATTCCTGCAATTCTGCCTCGTTTTCAAGTCCTCTGTGCAGACTTACTTCAATATATTTTTGCCAATAGCTGTCATTTATAACTCTGCAGGTTTGTGAATTACAGTGCCTGTGATTTCCTTTCTTAACTCGTTTCCTTGAAAGCTGGCCACAGAACCGCAGGTTTGCTTCAGGCCGTAATCAGGGTCCTGCACGGCACTCTGAGCCTTTGGTTAATTCCTCTTCCTGGTGGGAAATTAGAGTTAAATGTGCCCCTCCAGACACCTGCCTCACTCCCAGCCCCTTGGTGATGTGTGTCCTCTGGTTTGAGGCCACATGTGCTGGGTTCCTCACCTTTCGCAGATGTGGCCCCACTGGTGTGCGGACACTCCTGCCTGGTTCCCATCCCCTTGGTGATGTGAGCCCTCCAGTGAGAGTCTGATCCTGGTTGGGCTCCTCACACTTCTGTGAGGTGGGCCCTCTTCTCTGAGGTCACTCCTGCCTGGCTGACACACCCCGCCTTGGCGACGTCGGCCCTCTGGTGGCAGTTGGAGCCCGCTGGGAGCCTCCTCCCCTCAGTGATGAGGCCCTCTGGCATCAGGCCCTAACTGCTGGTTACCCACATTTTCTGATACGTGCTAAGTGGTGTGAGGGCACTCCTGCCAGGTTCCCATCCCCATGTGCCTTCTGCTCTATGGTCCCAACACCTGTGTTGTTCACAGTTTCAGGATGTTGGCTCTCTGGTGTTAGTTCACTCAGGCCTAGATCCCATAGACTCTGTGCTCTGAGCTGCCTGCTGGGAGGTTCCTACTGCTGGATTCCTTACCATTTTTATTCTTTGGATCCTGTGTTTTCATGCTCCTCCTTCCTGACTCACTCCCAGCCCCTTTGTGATGTGGGTCCTCTGGTTTGAGGCCACATGTGCCGGTTTCCTCACCTTTATTGATGTGGCCCCACTGGTGTGAGGACACTCCTGCCTGGTTCCCATCCCCTTGGTGATGGGGGTCCTCTGGTGAGAGTCTGATCCTGGCTGGATTCCTCACCCTTCTGGGAGGTGGGCCCTCTGCTGTGAGGTCACTCCTGCCTGGCTGGCACACATCACCTTGGCGATGTGGGTCCTCAGTTGGGAGTTGGTGCCTGCTGGGAGTCTCCTCCCCTCGGTAATGAGGGCCCTCTGGCGTCAGGCCCTAACTCATGGGCTCCCAAAATTTTCTGATATGTGCCCTGTCGTGCGAGTACACTCCTGCCACGTTCCCATCCCCATGGGGATGTGGGCCTTCTGCTCTGAGGTCCCACCAGCTGGATTGCTCACAGTGTCATGATGTGAGCCCTCTGCTGTGAGTTCACTGTGGCCTGGATCCCATAGACTCCGTACTCTGGGCCACCTGCTGGGGGGTTCCAACTGCTGGATTCCTCACATTTTTTATTCTGTGGGCCCTGTGCTGTTAGGCTACTCCTGCCTGCCTCACTCGGAGCACCTTGGAAATGTGGGTCCTCTGGTTTAGGCCACATTTGCTGGGTTCGTCACCTTTCTATAATGTGGCCACACTGGTGTGAGGACACTCCTGCCTTGTTCTGGTCACCTTGGAGATGTGGGCTCTCTGGTGAGAGTCTTATCCTGGCTGGTTTCCTCACCCTTCTGTGAGGTAGGCCCTCTGCTGTGAGGTCACTCCTGCCTGACTGGCACACGTCACCTTGGCGACGTGGGCCCTCAGGTGGGAGTTGGTGCCTGCTGGGAGTCTCCTTCCCTCGGTAATGAGGGCCCTCTGGCGTCAGGCTCTAACTCCTGGGCTCCCAAAATTTTCTGATGTGCGCCCTGTGGTGTGAGTACACTCCTGCCAGGTTTCCAACCCCATGGGAATATGGGCCTTCTGCTCTGAGGTCCCAACGGTGGGTGGCTCAGTTTCATGATGAGGGCCCTCTGGTGTGAGTTCACTCCGGCTTGGATCCCATAGCCTCGCTGCTCCTGACCGCCTGCGGGGAGGTTCCAACTGCGGGATTCCTCACCTTTTTTCTTCTATGAGCCCTCTGTTTGGAGACTCCTCCTGCCTGACTCACTCCCAGCCCCTTGGTGATGTGTGTCCTCTGGTTTGAGGCCACGTGTGCTGGGTCCCTCACCTTTCGATGATGTGGCCCCGCTGGTGTGAGGACACTCCTGCCTGGTTTCTATCCCCTTGGTGATGTGGGCCCTCTGGTGAGAGTCTGATCCTGGCTGGGTTCCTCACCCTTCTGTGAGGTGGGCCCTCTGCTGTGAGGTCACTACTGACTGGCTGGCACACCCCGCCTTGGCGACATCGGCCCTCTTGTGGCAGTTGGAGCCTGCTGGGAGCCACCTCCCCTCGGTGATGAGGGCTCTCTAGCGTCAGGCCGTAACTGCTGGGTACCCACTTTTTCTGATACGTGCTAAGTGGTGCGAGGACACTCTTGCCATGTTCCCAACCCCATGGGGATGTGGGCCTTCTGCTGTGAGGTCCCAATGGCTGGGTTGCTCACAGTTTCATGATATGGGCCCTCTGCTGTGAGTTCACTGCAGCCTGGATCGCATAGACTCGGTGCTCTGGGCCGCCTGCTGGGAGGTTCCCACTGCAGGATTCCTCAGCTTTTTTATTCTATGGGCCCTGTGTTGTGAGGCTACTCCTGCATGCCTCACTCCGAGCCCCTTGGAGATGTGGGTCTTCTGGTTTAGGCCACATGTGCTGGGTTCCTCACCTTTCTATGATGTGGTCACCCTGGTGTGAAGACAGTCCTGCCTGGTTCTGATCCTCTTGGTGATGTGGGCCCTCTGGTGAAAGTCTAATCCTCTTTGGGTTCCTCACACTTTTTTGAGGTTGGCCCTCTGCTCTGAGGTCACTCCTGCCTGGCTGGCACACCCCGCATTGGCGACGTTGGCCCTCTTGTAGCAGTTGGAGCCTGCTGGTAGCCTCCTCTCCTCGTTGATGAGGGCCCTCTGGCATCAGGCCCTAACTGCTGGGCTCCCCACATTTTCTGATGTGTGCCCACTGGTGCGATGACACTCCTGCTTGGTTCGCTTCCCCATGGGGATGTGGGCCTTGTGTTCTGAGGTCACAATGGCTAGGTTGCTCACAGTTTCATGATGAGGGCCCTCTGTTGTAAGTTCATCATTGCCTAGATCCCATAGCCTCGGTGCTCTGGGCCGCCTGCTGGGATGTTCCAACTGCTGGATTCCTCACCTTTTTTATACAATGGGCCACGTGTTTTGAGGTTCATCCTGCCTGCCTCGCTCCGAGACCCATGGAGATGTGGGTCCTCTGGTTTGAGGCCACATGTGCTGGGTACCTCAACTTGCGATGATGTGGCCCCACGGGTGTGAAGACACTCCTGCCTGGTTCCCAGCCCCTTGCTGATGTGGGCCCTCTGGTGAGAGTCTGATAATGGCTGGGTCCCTTACCCTTCTGTGAGGTGGGCCCTCTGATGTGAGGTCACTCCTGCCTGGCTGGCTCACGTCACCTTGGCGATGTGGGCCCTCTGTTGGCCACTGAAGCATGCTGGGAGCCCCCTACCCTCTTTAAGGAGGGCCTTGGAAAAAACGCATATGCACTTTTTGAACAAGTGCATCATTGTCGAGGTTCTGCCTCTTCTCCTATGCTTTCAGTGCACTTCCCGTCTACCTCCTGAAATCGTTTTCCTGGAATTCTGCCCCGCTTTCAAGTCCTCTTCGCAGCCTTCCTTCAATATATTTTTGGACGATAGCTGTCATTTATAACTCTGCAGGTTTGTGAATTACAGTGCCCCTGAGCTCCTTTGTTCAACTCGCTATCTTGTGAGCTGCCTGCACACCCGCAATATTGCTTCAGGCCCTAATCTGTTTCTGGCACGGCATTCTGAGCCTTTGGTTAATTCCACTTCCTGGTGAGAAATGAGCATTAAATTGCCCGTGCAGACACCTACAGCTAGTCTCTCATTGGTTCTCCCTATTCCTGTTCATCTTGCGCAGAAATTGCAAACTGTGACAAACAGGAGGTGAAAGGCACTGACTCTCCAAGTGGGGAGAGTGTTAGTTAAGCGTCTGGAATGGTGAACCCGAGTATAAAGGGAAGAAAACTGAGATGCATTTGAAAACGTTTCCCAATCACATGGTGGACCATACTCTGGGTTTCCCATACATGATGTAGCGGAAGGAAGAATCCCTTAAACCTGGAGAGTTGGGACCCTTGGAATGGGTACCATGCAGTATGACTTCAAAGGGTCTGCAATTGCTCACCGAACCTCAACAATGCTATCAGGGCGAAGTGTCCGGCCTTATGTCTCCCCAGCACTGGGTGTACATGTGGTAAATCCAGGTTGCATCAGAAGCCCTGAGTGAATTATTTAAGAATTGCTCTCTATTTCACTGTCATTGTGTTTTGTTTTTGAAATTTATTTTGATAATGTGATTTATCGGATTTTCACTGTTGCCTTTAGGCCACTGAACACACGCTGGATTCTCTTTTGGACACATATAAATCCATGGGTTTTAAGATTCTTGCTAGGCAGGTATATTTCTAGGCGTTGAATATGGGGTGTTGAGCCCATTTCGTTGAGCAAGCAGTAGGTCTTGTCTATTACATATTTGGCTTATGGAACTGTATCAGTGCGAATTTCAATCTCTGTTTTTATGCAGCACCCGAACTCACCTTTCCCAAAAAGCAAGCATAAGTTGGTTTTCTAAATTTGAGACACTGTTCTGTTTTGTAATTCAGTTCATGTGTAGCCAAGATTACATTCCGTGTATTAGTGATACCTTATGATGTTTCTTTTTCTGTGTGACCTATTGCACATAGAATCATCGTACCTGAATCCACTCATTATGCCGCTACGGGCCTGATGACATAGATTTCATTGCTGAGTGGTATTCCATTGTACGTAAGAACCACAACTTCTTTATCCATTTTTCGCCCTGTGGGATATTTAACTTGTACCGTAGACGAGGTTCTTGTAAACAGAGCCGTTCCAAACTTTGGGGTGCCTGTGTGGTTTTGATTTTAATTTCCCTAAGCTATAGGACCATAAGCGGAAGTGCCATAGGCTGTGTTGCTTTGTTTCTTATGTGTTTCAGGAAATACCATACACTTCTCCAGAGTGGCTGTTGGCAATTCACATCCCGCCCATCAGGATAACAATGCTCCCTCTTCTCCATGGCCTGTCCTGCCTTTCTGGATTTTACACTTTTTTCAGATGGCCCTTTTGACCGGGGGGCAGAGAGACTTCATTGTAGTGCAGATTTCTTTACACGCTTGCTTGGTTGGCCAAAAAGGGCGTATGCGTTTTTTCCTGATTATATTCAGGAAAAAACGCATACACCCTTTTTGGCCAAGTGCATCATTGTCGCCGTTCTCCGTCTTTTCCTAGGCGTTAAGTGCAATTCCAGTCTACCCCCGAAATCGTTTTCCTGAATTTCTGCCCAAATTCTAAGTCCTCTTCGCAGACATACTTCAATATATTTTGGACGATAGCTGTCATTTATAACTCTGCAGGTTTGTGAATTACACTGCCCCTGAGCTCCTTTCTTCAACACGCTTTCCTGTGAGTTGGCCGCAAAACCACAGGATTGCTTCAGGCCCTAATCTGGTTCCGGCAGGGCATGCTGGGCCTTTGGTTATTTCCTCTTCCTGGTGGGAAATGAGCGTTCCATTTGCCCGTGCAGACACTTACAGCTAGTCTCTCATTGGTTCTCCCTATTCCTGTTCATCTTGCGCAGAAATTGCAAACTGTGACCAACAGGAGGTTAAAGGCACCTACTCTCCAAGTGGTGAGAGTGTTAGTAAAGGGTCTGGAATGGTGAACCCAAGTAAAATGGTACAAAAACTGAGATGCATTTGAAAACGTTTGTCGGTCACACGGTGCACCATACTGTGGGTTTCCCATGCATGTTTTAGCTGAAGGAAGAATCCATTAAACATGGAGAGTTGGGACTCATGGAATGGGTACCATGCAGTATGACTTCAAAGGGTCTGCATTTGCTCATTGAACCTCACCAATGCTATCAGCCCGAAGTGCCCAACCTTATGTCTCACTCAGCTCTGGGTGTAGATGTGGTAAATCCAGGTTGCATCACAAGCCCTGAATGAACTATTTAAGAATTGGTCTCTATTTCACTGTCCTTGGGTTTTGTTTGTGTAATTCATTTTGATAATGGGATTTATCGGATTTTCTCTGCTGCCTTCATGCAGCTGTACACACGCTTGATTCTCTTATGGAGACATATAAATCCATGGGTTTGAAGATTCTTACTAGTCAGGTGTATTCCTAGGCGTTGAATATGGGGTGTTTAGTCCATTTCGTGAGCAAGGGGTAGGTCTTGACTATTACATATTTGACTTATGGAAAGGTATCTGTGCTAATTTCTATCTCTGGTTTTATGCAGCACCCCAACTCACCTTTCCCCTTAAGCAAGCATAAGTTGGTTTTCTAAATTTGAGACCCTGTTCTGTTTTGTAATTCAGTTCATGTGTAGCCAAGATTACATTCCGTGTATTAGAGATATCTTATGATGTTTCATTTTCTGTGTGACTTATTTCACTTAGAATCATCGTACCTGAATCCACTCATTATGCCGCGACGGGCCTGATGACATAGATTTCATTGCTGAGTGATATTCCATTGTACGTACGTACCACAAATTCTTTATCCATTTTTCACATTCTGGGATATTTAACTTGTACCGTAGACGAGGTTCTTGTAAACAGAGCCGTCCGACACTTTGGGGTGGCTGTGTGTTTTTGATTTTAATTTCCCTAAGCTATAGGACCATAAGTGGAAGTGCCGTAGGCTCCGTTGCTTTGTTTTTTCGGTGTTTCAGGAAACACCATACACTTCTCCAGAGTGGCTGTTGGCAATTTACATCCCGCCCATCAGCATAACAATGCTCCCTGTTCTCCATGGCCTGTGCTGCCTTTCTGGATTTTACATTTTTTCAGATGGCCCTTTTGACCGGGGGGCAGTGAGACTTCATTGTAGTGCAGATTTCTTTAACATGCTTGCTTGGTTGGCCAAAAAGGGCGTATGCGTTTTTTCATGAATATATTCAGGAGAAAACGCATACGCCCTTTTTGGCCAAGAGCATCATTGTCGACGTTCTGCCTCTTTTCCTGTGCTTTAAATGCAATTCCCGTCTACCCCCTGAAATCGTTTTCCTGCAATTCTGCCCCGCTTACAAGTCGTCTTCGCAGCCTTCCTTCAATATATTTTTGGACGATAGCTGTCATTTATAGGTCTGCAGGTTTGTGAGTTACAGTGCCCCTGAGCTCCTTTCTTCAACTCGCTATCTTGTGAGCTGGCCGCAAACCCGCTGCATTGCTTCAGGCCTTAATCTGGTTCCGGCACGGCATGCTGAGCCTTTGGTTAATTCCTCTTCCTGGTGCGAAATGAGCGTTAAATTTCCCCGTGCAGATACCTAGAGCTAGTCTCTCATTTGTTCTCCCTATTCCTTTTCATCTTGTGCAGAAATTGCAAACTCTGCCCAACAGGAGGTTAAAGGCACTGACACTCCATGTGGGGAGAGTGTTCGTAAAGGGTCTGGAATGGTGAACCCGAGTAAAAGGGGACGAAAACTGAGATGCATTTGAAAACGTTTGCCAGTCACACGGTGCACCATACTGTGGGTTTCCCATGCATGTTTTAGCTGAAGGAAGAATCCCTTAAACTTGGAGAGTTGGGACCCATGGAATGGGTACCATGCTGTATGACTTCAAAGGGTCTGCATTTGCTCATCGAACCTCACCAATGCTATCAGCCCGAAGTGCCCAACCTTATGTCTCACTCAGCTCTGGGTGTAGATGTGGTAAATCCAGGTTGCATCACAAGCCCTGAATGAATTATTTAAGAATTGCTCTCTATTTCACTGTCCTTGGGTTTTGTTTGTGTAATTCATTTTGATAATGGGATTTATCGGATTTTCTCTGCTGCATTCATGCCGCTGTACACACGCTTCATTCTCTTACGGAGACATATAAATCCATGGGTTTGAAGATTCTTACTAGTCAGGTGTATTCCTAGGCGTTGAATATGGGGTGTTTATTCCATTTCGTTGAGCAAGGGGTAGGTCTTGACTATTACATATTTGGCTTATGAAAAGGTATCTGTGCTAATTTCTATCTCTGGTTTTATGCAGCACCCCAACTCACCTTTCCCCTTAAGCAAGCATAAGTTGGTTTTCTAAATTTGAGACCCTGTTCTGTTTTGTAATTCAGTTCATGTGTAGCAAGTTTACATTTCGTGTAGTAGTGATATCTTATGATGTTTCATTTTCTGTGTGACTTATTTCACTTAGAATCATCGTACCTGAATCCACTCATTATGCCGCGACGGGCCTGATGACATAGATTTCATTGCTGAGTGATATTCCATTGTACGTACGTACCACAACTTCTTTATCCATTTTTCACATTCTGGGATATATAACTTGTACCGTAGACGAGGTTCTTGTAAACAGAGCCGTCCGACACTTTGGGGTGGCTGTGTGTTTTTGATTTTAATTTCCCTAAGCTATAGGACCATAAGTGGAAGTGCCGTAGGCTCCGTAGCTTTGTTTTTTCGGTGTTCCGGGAAACACCATACACTTCTCCAGAGTGGCTGTTGGCAATTTACATCCCGCCCATCAGCATAACAAGGCTCCCTGTTCTCCATGGACTGTGTTGCCTTTTTGGATTTTACACTTTTTTCAGATGGCCCTTTTGACCGGGGGGCAGTGAGACTTCATTGTAGTGCAGATTTCTTTAACATGCTTGCTTGGTTAGCCAAAAAGGGCGTATGCGTTTTTTCCTGAATATATTCAGGAAAAAACGCATACGCCCTTTTTGGCCAAGAGCATCATTGTCGACGTTCTGCCTCTTTTCCTATGCTTTAGATGCAATTCCCGTCTACCCCCTGAAATCGTTTTCCTGCAAATCTGTCCCGCTTACAAGTCGTCTTCGCAGCCTTCCTTCAATATATTTTTGGACGATAGCTGCCATTCTTAACTCTGCAGGTTTTTGAATTACAGTGCCCCTGAGCTCCTTTCTTCAACTCGCTTTCTTGTGAGCTGGCCGCAAAACCGCACGATTGCTTCAGGCCCTAATCTGTTTCCGGAAGGGCACGCTGAGCCTTTGGTTAATTCCTCTTCCTGGTGGGAAATGAGCATTCCATTTGCCCGTGCAGGCACCTACAGCTAGTCTCTCAATGGTTCTCCCTATTCCTGTTCATCTTGCGCAGAAATTGCAAACTGTGCCCAACAGGAGGTTAAAGGCACTGACTCTCCAAGTGGGGAGAGTGTTAGTAAAGCGTCTGAAATGGTGAAACTGAGTACCTGGGGATGAAACATGAGATTCATTTTAAAACGTTTCCTGGTCACATGTTGGACCATACTCTGGGTTACCCATGCATATTTTAGATGAAAGAAGAATCCTTTAAACCTGGAGAGTTGCGATCATTCGAATGGGTACCATGCAGTATGACTTCAAAGTGTCTGCATTTGCTCAACGAACCTCACCAATGCTATCAGCCCGAAGTGTCCAGCCTTATGTCTCACCCAGCTCTGGGTGTAGATGTGGTAAATCCAGGTTGCATCACAAGCTCTGAATGAATTATTTAAGAATTGCTCTCTATTTCACTGTCATTGTGTTTTGTTTTTGAAATTTATTTTGATAATGGGATATATCTTATTTTCACTGCTGCGTTCATGCCATTGTACACACACTTGATTCTCTTATGAAGACATATAAATCCATGGGTTTTAATATTCTTACTAGTCAGGTATATTCCTAGGCGTTGAATATGGGGTTCTGAGTCCATTTTGTTGAGCAAGCAGTAGATCTTGACTATTACATATTTGGCTTATGGAACAGTATCTGTGCTAATTTCAATCTCTGGTTTTATGCAGCACCCCAACTCACCTTTATCCTTAAGCAAGAATAAGTTGGTTTTCTATATTTGAGACCCTGTTCTGTTTTGTAATTCAGTTCATGTGTAGCCAAGCTTACATTCCATGTATTAGTGATATAGTATGTCTTTTTCTTTTTGAATTCTGTGACTTTGAATGATCATACGTAACTCCTCTGGAGTTGTTACAAGTGGCCATATTGCATTGATTTCCAGGCTGAGTCATATTCCACTCTACATAAGCACCACATCTGTATCCATTTTTTCCCTCCAGAGACATTTAAGTTATATCCTGGTCGAGGATCTTTTAAACAATTAGGCGGTATACATTGGGGTGCCTGTGTCCTCTCGATTTTTGTTTTTCCCAAGATATACGTCCATGAGTGCAAGTGCCCTGTGCTCTGTAGCTCATTTTTCAGATGCTTTATTAAACACAATACACTTTTCTATGGTGACAGCGTGATATACGGTTCCCCCGCCAGGATTATTAGGTCCGCTCTGGGGGCAGTAAGTCCTGCAAGCAGTAGTCTACTCTTTTGGGACACACTCTTGTTGTTTTATGAGAGAAACTCCAGGTCAAGTGATGGTCACTTGAGTCGTCATGGTGCCCCGTTGCCCCCGGTTATCTCTCTGGAGTTTGGAGTTGGAAGGCCTCCTCACTCGAGGTCAGTGTGCCCACAGAGCAAACCCTGCAACTTCAGGGCATCATTGGGTGTTAGGAACACCACTTGGGGTCCTTTTCCCTTAGGAGGGAGGTGGCCTTTTGGGCTGCTGATTTCCAGGATTTTAGATACCGCCAGTATCTTGGCCAGATGTGGCAGTGGGCCAAGCCCCTTGGTGACCGTAGTTTATCCTACCTGGATGGCATTCTTGCATTGTTCCATTTCAAGTGGTCCCAGTTTTTGCACTAATACTCCAATGGCGATTCACCGTTCACCAGGAATGTAAAGGTCAAAGGGTTTAGCTAAATTAGGGAGTTCCAGGGCAAGGGTCTGAATTGACTGCTCTTTCCATTCTTGAAAGGCCACTTCTGGATTCTATTCAAAAGGATCATCATCTTTTCCTTTCAGTGTTTCATATAGAGGCCCAGCTAGTAGACTGTAGTTAGGGATCCAGAAGCAGCAAACCGTGGCCTCCCCAGGAACCCCTAAGCTGTCTTCTAGTTTTAGAAAGGGGTAAGGCTGTAAATTGTTTCTTCCCTTTCCTGGGATGGGCTTCTCCGACCTTCTGTGAGAATGAAGCCCAGGCAGGTCACCGTAGTCTGTGATATTTGAGCTTTTTCTTGGACAACTTGTATCCTTTATTGGCTTGGTAGTTCAGAGGTCTCCTTAGTAGGGCTGGTGTTCAGAATGTCGTCTGCATATTGAAGGAGTGTTTCTTTTTCCAGTGGTAGGACTTTTAGGTCTTTAGCTGAGCTTTCCCCAAAGATGGTGTGGGAATTTTTGAACCCTTGGGGCAAGAAGGCCCAGAAGTATTGTTTTAGTTGTATGTTGAGACCTGCCACTCACAAGCCAAAATTTCTTGTGACTCTGACACTAATGGAATACAAAAGAAGGCATCATTGAAGACTAATACAGAATACCATGTCCTGGTGGTTGGTAGAATGACCAGCAGGGTGTAGGATTTAGGAACTACTGGAGGTCTATCCTCGGTGGCTTCACTGACTGTCCTGACATCTTTTACCAGGATTCCAGCAGCCCATGGGGCTCTCGATATCAGGCCAATCCCAGGATATGGAGATCACCTGAGCAGGGAACCTATCCCCCACTCCAGACCACGGGGCTCTCGTGGTCAGGCCACTCTCAGGATACAGAGCTACCCTTGCAGTTACCGTGGCAGGGCTGGGCACACAGGAACCGTGCACATCGCCCTCATTGCAGAGCACTCCCAGTTCACCTGTCACTCAGATCTGACACAGAGCACCTCAGAGCAGGACTTGAACTAACAAACAGCAGCTCTGACAGGTCTGTGACCCTGGGCATCACTCTGTGTGGCCTCCCTCCACCTGGTCTTCCAGAGACTTCCACTGCACCCGGGGCACCAGGCCTCTGTCTCCACCCACCACACACCCCTCCTCTCCCTGACTCCTGGGTTCCTCTCATTAGGAGAGGGTTTTCTTGACGTTGTCTCCCACTCATGGGCCAGATAATATAATTAGAAAACAAGCCAGAGCTGCAGTCCCTTGTCTATCCTGACTCTCAGGAGCCCACACCTGTTCCTTGGACCTGGCCGATTCAGCAAGTTCCAGTTTCTGCAACTGTGAGCCCCTGAGGGGTGATTATTGGCTGGCCTGGGAAGCCTGACCGTGCCGGCCAGTCCTCCCCAGGTGTGCCTGGGTTGAGATCAATATAAACACCGCTCCAGGCAGCAAGAGCCCCTGCAGCTGTGCCTGACGCCATTTTCTCTGCCCAGTCAGCAGTCTCGGGGCTGGGCTGGTGGGAGGGAGTGAGAGGCCACGGCTTTGTGGGTGGCCCAGTGTGAGTGGGGCTCTGCTGGACTTTCTGCAGCAGTTGCCAAGATGCCACCTGCTAAAGAAGAGGATGTGTCACCCATACCTGCTGCTGGAATTTCTCCCTGGGCAGAGGTGAGGAAGGAAGAAATCAGTGGGGGCCGGGACAGCAGGGGTATCTCAGGCAGGGAAATGGAAAGCTTCCAGAAGAGTACCCAGGGCCAGGACCATCCTGGCTGGCCTGCAGGCACCAAGTCGGCTGGCATGCTGTCGCTCATGTGGCTCCATGGCCCTTCCTCTAGGCTTTCAAATCCTTGTACATATTCAGGTGTTTTACCTGTGAAAGGTGGGAACATTTCTGCAGCAGCTGGCCTGGGGCTCGGCCCACGTTTACTCACAGATGCCTCGGCACGGTCCCCCAACTTTGCAATGAGGATGCTTGTTGCGTGGGGCCTGCTGGCTGAATGGGAGATGATTCCCCACCACTGACCAACTTCAGAATTGTTTACAACTGGAGCAAGTGCCCTGATACGGTTTTCCTCTGTGTAACTTGTGGGTTCTGTATTTTTTTTCTTTTTTTCATTTTTGGTTCAAGGTAGATTTTATTCCTCTTTTTTGTATTTACAGATATAAGCATGGAAATAATTTATTCATATAAATACATGTATGTGAAGGGAAGAATATTTTTTCTGTTTTACTTTTTTTAATTTTGAATTTTATTTTAATTTTTTATACAGCAGGTTCTTGTTGGTTATCTATTTTATACATATAAATGTATACATGCCAATCCCAATCTCTCAACTCCTCCCACCACCACCCCCTAACAGCTTTCCCCCCTTGGTGTCCATACGTTTGTTGTCTACATCTGTTGCTCTATTTCTGCCTTGCAAAACGGTTCATCTGTACAATTTTTCTAGGTTCCACATATATGCATTAATATACAAGATTTGTTTTTCCATTTCTGACTTACTTCACTCTGTATGACAGTCTCTAGATCCATCAACGTCTCTACAAATGACCCAATTTCATTCCTTTTTATGGCTTAGTAATATTCCATTTTATATATGTACCTCATCTTTATGCATTCGTCTGTCTGTGGGCATTTAGGTTGCTTCCATTACCTGGATATTGTAAATAGTGATGCAATGAACATTGCAGTGAATGTCTCTTTTTGATTTATGGTTTTGTCTGGGTATATGCCCAGTAGTGGGATTGCTGTATCATATGGTAATTCTATTCTTAGTTTTATAAGAAACTCCATAATGTTCTCCACAGTGACTGTATCAATTTACATTCCCAACAATAGTGGAAGAGGGTTCCTTATCTCCACACCCTTTCCAGCATTTGTTGTTTGTAGATTTTCTGATGATGCCCATTCTAACAGGTGTGAGGTGATACATCTTGGATGAGTCTATTTCATTGAGCAAAGAGTAGGTCTTGTCTATTACATATTTGACTTATGGAACGGTATGTGTGCTCATTTCAATCTCTGGTTTTATACAGCACCCCAACTCAACTTTCCCCTTAAGCAAGCATAAGTTTTTATCTAAATGTGAGACTCTGTTCGGTTTTGTAATTCAGTTTATGTGTAGCCAAGTTTACACTCTCTCTATTAGTGATATCTTATGATAATTATGTTTCTCTGTGTGACATATTTCTCTTAGAATCATCATACTTAAATCCACTCAATTTGCTGCTACAGTCCTGATGACATTGATTTCATTGCTGAGTGATATTCCGTTGTACGTAAGTAGCACAACTCCTTTATCCATTTTTTTCTTTCTGGGATATTTAATTTGTACTGGACTCGAGGTTCTTGTATACACAGCAGCCCTAAATTTTGTGTTGGCTGTGTCTTCTTGATTTTAATTTTCCAAAGCTATAGGGCCAAAAGTGGAAGTGCCCTAGGGTCTGTAGCTTTGTTTGTCAGATGTTCCAGGATACACCATAAACATCTCCAGAGTGTCTGTTGGCAATTTACATCCCACCCATCAGCATAACAAGGCTCCCTTTATTCCATGGCCTGTCCTGTGTTTCTGGTTTTTACACTTTTTTCAGATGGCCCTTTTGACGAATGGGAAATAAGACTTCATTGTAGTGCGGATTTCCATTGCTCGAGTGCTTGGTTGGCCAAAAAGGGCATATGCGTTTTTTCCTGAATATATTCAGGAAAAAATGTATATGCACTTTTGTCCAAGTGCATCATTGTCGAAGATCTGCCGCATTTCACATGCTTTAAATGCAATTCCAATCTACCTCCTGAAATATGATTCCTGCAATTCTGCCTCGTTTTCAAGTCCTCTTTGCAGACTTACTTCAATATATTTTTGCCAATAGCTGTCATTTATACCTCTGCAGGTTTGTGAATTACAGTGCCCGTGATTTCCTTTCTTAACTCGTTTCCTTGAAAGCTGGCCACAGAACCGCAGGTTTGCTTCAGGCCATAATCAGGGTCCGGCACGGCACTCTGAGCCTTTGGTTAATTCCTCTTCCTGGTGGGAAATTAGAGTTAAATGTGCCCCTCCAGACACCTGCCTCACTCCCAGCCCCTTGGTGATGTGTGTCCTCTGGTTTGAGGCCACATGTGCTGGGTTCCTCACCTTTGGCTGATGTGGCCCCACTGGTGTGAGGACACTCCTGCTTGGTTCCCATCTCCTTGGTGATGTGGGCCCTCCGGTGAGAGTCTGATCCTGGTTGTGTTACTCACACTTCTGTGAGGTAGGCCCTCTTCTCTGAGGTCAGTCCTGCCTAGCTGGCACACCCCGCCTTGGTGACGTTGGCCATCTGGTGGGAGTTGGTGCCTGCTGGGAGTCTCCTCCCCTTGGTAATGAGGGCCCTCTGGCATCAGGCCCTAACTCCTGGGCTCCCAAAATTTTCTGATGTGCGCCCTGTGGTGCGAGTACATTCCTGCCAAGTTCACAACCCCATGGGAATGTGGGCCTTCTGCTCTGAGGTCCCAACGGTGGGTTGCTCAGTTTCATGATGAGGGCCCTCTGGTGTGAGTTCACTCCGGCCTGGATCCCATAGCCATGCTGCTCCTGGCCACCTGCTGGGACGTTACAACTGCGGGATTCCTCACCTTTTTTCTTCTATGGGCCCTCTTTTTTGAGACTCCTCCTGCCTGCCTCACTCCCAGCCCCTTGGTGATGTGTGTCCTCTGGTTTGAGGCCACGTGTGCTGGGTCCCTCACCTTTTGATGATGTGGCCCCAATGGTGTGAGGACACTCCTGCCTGGTTCCTATCCCCTTGATGATGTGGGCCCTCTGGTGAGAGTCTGATCCTGTTTGGGTTCCTCACCCTTCTGTGAGGTGGGTCCTCTGCTGTGAGGTCACTCCTGCCTGGTTGGCATACCCCGCCTGGGCAACATCGGCCCTCTTGTGGCAGTTGTAGCCTGCTGGGAGCTTCCTCCCCTCGGTGATGAGGGCCCTCTTGCGTCAGGCCCTAACTGCTGGGTACCCACATTTTCTGATAAGTGCTAAGTGGTGCGAGGGCACTCCTGCGAGGTTCCCATCCCCATGGGGATGTGGGCCTTCTGCTCTGAGGTCCCAATGTCTGGGTTGCTCACAGTTTCATGATGTGGGCCCTCTGCTGTGAGTTCACTGCAGCCTGGATCGCATAGACTTGGTGCTCTGGGCCGCCTGCTGGGAGGTTCACACTGCAAGTTTCCTCAGCTTTTTTATCCTATGGTCCCTGTGTTGTGAGGCTCCTCCTGCCTGCCTCACTCCGAGCCCCTTGGAGATGTGGGTCCTCTGGTTTAGGCCACATGTGCTGGGTTCCTCACCTTTCTATGATGTGGCCACACTGGTGTGAAGACAGTCCTGCCTGTTTCTGATCCCATTGGTGATGTGGGCCCTCTGGTGAGAGTCTTATCCTGGCTGGGTTCCTCACCCTTCTGTGAGGTAGGCCCTCTGCTGTGAGGTCACTCCTGCCTGGCTGTCACACGTCACCTTGGCGACATGGGCCCTCAGTTGGGAGTTGGTGCCTGCTTGGAGTCTCCTCCCCTTGGTAATGAGGGCCCTCTGGCGTCAGGCCCTAACTTCTGGGCTTCCAAAATTCTCTGATGTGTGCCCTGTGGTGCGAGTACACTTATGCCATGTTCCCAGCCACATGGGAATGTGGGCCTTCTGCTCTGAGGTCCCAACGGCTGGGTTGCTCACAGTTTTATGATGAGGGCACTCTGTTTTGAGTTCAGTCAGGTCTGGATCCCATAGCCTCGCTGCTCCTGGCCGCCTGCTAGGAGGTTCCAACTGCGGGATACCTCACCATTTTTATTCTATGGTCCCTATGTTTTGAGGCTCCTCCTGCCTGCCTCACTCCCAGCCCCTTGGTGATATGTGTCCTCTGGTTTGAAGCCACGTGTGCTGGGTCACTCACATTTCGGTGATGAGGCCCCACTGGTGTGAGGACACTCCAGCCTGGTTCCCATTCCCTTGGTGATGTGGGCCCTGTGGTGAGAGTCTGATCCTCTTTGGGTTCCTCACACTTTTGTGTGGTGGGCCCTCTGCTCTGAGGTCACTCCTGCCTGGCTGGCACATCCCGCATTGGCGATGGCGGCCCTCTGGTAGCAGTTGGAGCCTGCTGTGAGCCTCCTCTCCTCAGTGATGAGAGCCCTCTGGCGTCAGGCCCTAACTGCTGGGCTCCCCACATTTTCTGATGTGTGCCCACTGGTGTGATGACACTCCTGCTTGGTTCCCTTCCCCATGGGGATGTGGGCCTTGTGCTCTGAGGTCACAACGGCTGGTTTCCTCACAGTTTCATGATGAGGGACCTCTGTTGTGAGTTCATCACTGCCTGGATCCCATAGCCCTGGTGCTCTGGGACGCCTGCTGGGATGTTCCAACTGCTGGATTCCTCACCTTTTTTATACAATGGGCCATGTGTTGTGAGGTTAATCCTGCCTGCCTCGCTCTGAGACCCATGGTGATGTGGGTCCTCTGGTTTGAGGCCACATTTCCTGGGTACCTCAACCTTTGATGATGTGGCCCCATGGGTGTGATGACACTCATGTCTGGTTCACAGCCCCTTGCTGATGTGGGCACTCTGGTGAGAGTCTGATCCTGGCTGGGTTCCTTACCCTTCTGTGAGGTGGGCCCTCTGATGTGAGGTCACTCCTGCCTGGCTGGCTCACATCGCCTTGGCGATGTGGGCCCTCTGTTGGCCACGAAAGCATGCTGGGAGCCCCCTACCCTCTTTAATGAGGGCCCTGAAAAAACTCATATGCACTTTTTGACCAAGTGCATCATTGTCGAGAATCTGCCTCTTCTCCTATGCTTTCAGAGCACTTCCCGTCTACCTCCTGAAATCATATTACTGGAATTCTGCCCCACTTTCAAGTCCTCTTTGCAGCCTTACTTCAATATATTTTTGTTTGATACCTGCCATTTATAACTCTGCAGGTTTGTTAATTACAGTGTCCCTGAGCTCCTTTCTTCAACTAGCTTTCTTGTGAGCTGGCCGCAAAACCGCAGGATTGCTTCAGGCCCTAATCTGGTTTCCGCACAGCATGCTGAGCGTTTGGAAAATTCCTTTTTCTGGTGGGAAATGAGCGTTAAATTTGCCCGTGCAGACAACTACAGCTAGTCTCTCATTGGTTCTCCCTATTCCTGTTCATCTTGCGCAGATATTGCAAACTGTGCCCAACAGGAGGTTAAAGGCACTGACTCTCCAAGTGGGGAGAGAGTTAGTAAAGCGTCTGGAATGGTGAACCTGAGTACCAAGGGACGAAACCTGAGAGGCATTTAAAATCGCTTCCCAGTCACATGGTGGACCATACTCTGGGATTCAGGTGCATGATTTAGGTGAAGGAAGAATCCTGTAAACCTGGAAAGTTGGGACCCATGGAATGGGTACCATGCAGTATGACTTCAAAGGGTCTGCGTTTGCTCATCGAACCTCACCAATGCTATCAGCACGAAGTGTCCAACCTTATGTCTTACTCAGCTCTGGGTGTAGATGTGGTAAATCCAGGGTGCATTACAAGCCCTGAATGAATTATTTAAGAATTGCTCTCTTTTTCAGTGTCATTGTGTTTTGTTTTTGTAATTCATTTTGATAATGGGATTTATCGGATTTTCTCTGCTGCATTCATGCAGTTGTACACACGCTTGATTCTCTTATGCAGACATATAAATCCATGGGTTTGAAGATTCTTACTAGTCAGGTGTATTCCTAGGCGTTGAATATGGGGTGTTTAGTCCATTTCGTTGAGCAAGGGGTAGGTTTTGACTATGACATATTTGGCTTATGGAAAGGTATCTGTGCTAATTTCTATCTCTGGTTTGATGCACCACCCCAACTCACCTTTCCCCTTAAGCAAGCATAAGTTGGTTTTCTAAATTTGAGACCCTGTTCTGTTTTGTAATTCAGTTCATGTGTAGCCAAGTTTACATTCCGTGTATTAGTGATATCTTATGATGTTTCATTTTCTGTGTGACTTATTTCACTTAGAATCATCGTACCTGAATCCACTCATTATGCCGCGACGGGCCTGAAGACATAGATTTCATTGCTGTGTGATATTCCATTGTACGTTCGTAGCACAACTTCTTTATCCATTTTCCGCTTTCTGGGATATTTAACTTGTACCATAGATGAGTATATTGTAAACAGAGCCATTCGAAAATTTGGGGTGGCTGCGTCTTTTTTATTTTAATTTCCCTAAACTATAGGACCATAAGTGGAAGTGCCGTAGGCTCCGTT
This sequence comes from Delphinapterus leucas, assembly GCF_059928025.1. Taxonomy (NCBI): domain Eukaryota; kingdom Metazoa; phylum Chordata; class Mammalia; order Artiodactyla; family Monodontidae; genus Delphinapterus; species Delphinapterus leucas. The sequence goes on along the minus strand of NW_028322254.1, from coordinate 2,421,090 downwards.
GCTTTTTTTTTTAGGTGTTTGAGGAAACACCATACACTTCTCCAGAGTGGCTGTTGGCAATTTACATCCCGCCCATCAGCATAAGAAGGCTTCCTGTTCTCCATGGCCTGTGCTGCCTTTCTGGATTTTACACTTTTTTCAGATGGCCCTTTTGACCATGGGGGAGATGAGACTTCATTGTAGTGCAGATTACTTTAACATGCTTGCTTGGTTGGCCAAAAAGGGCGTATGCGTTTTTTCCTGAATATATTCAGGAAAAAACGCACACGCTCTTTTTGCCCAAGAGCATCATTGTCGACGTCCTGCCTCTTTTCCTATGCTTTAAATGCAATTCCAGTCTACCCCCTGAAATCGTTTTCATGCAATTCTGCCCCGCTTTCAAGTATGTTCGCAGCCTAACTTCAATATATTTTTGGACGATAGCTGTCAATTATAAGTCTGCAGGTTTGTGAATTATAGTGTCCCTGAGCTCCTTTCTTCAACTCGCTTTCTTGTGAGCTGGCCACAAACCCGGAGGATTGCTTCAGGCCCTAATCTGATTCCGGAACGGCATGCTGAGCCTTTGATTAATTCCTCTTCCTGGTGGGAAATGAGCGTTAAATTTGCCCCTGCAGACACCTACAGCTAGTCTCTCATTGGTTCTCCCTATTCCTGTACATCTTGCGCAGAAATTGCAAACTGTGCCAAACAGGAGGTTAAAGGCACTGACTCTCCAAGTGGGGAGAGTGTTCGTAAAGGGTCTGGAATGGTGAACCCGAGTAAAAGGGGACGAAAACTGAGATTCATTTGAAAACGTTTCCCGGTCACACGGTGCACCATACTGTGGGTTTCCCATGCATGTTTTAGCTGAAGGAAGAATCCCTTAAACCTGGAGAGTTGGGACCCATGGAATGGGTACTATGCAGTATGACTACAAACGGTCTGCATTTGCTCATCGAACCTCATCCATGCTGTCAGCCCGAAGTCTCCAACCTTATGTCTCACTCAGCTCTGGGTGTAGATGAGGTAAATCCAGGTTGCATCACAAGCCCTGAATGAATTATTTAAGAATTGCTCTCTATTTCACTGTCATTTTTTTTGTTTTTGAAATTTATTTTGATAATGGGATTTAGCTGATTTTCACTGCTGCGTTTTTGTCACTGTACACACGCTTGATTCTCTTATGGAGACATATAAATCCATAGGTATTAAGACTCTTACTCATCCTGTATATTCCTAGGCACTGAATATGGGGTGTTGAGTCCATTTCGTTGACCAGGAAGTAGGTTTTTTCTATTACATATTTGGCTTATGGAACGGTATCTGTGCTAATTTCAATCTCTGGTTTTATGCAGCACCCCAACTCTCCTTGATCCTTAAGCAAGCATAAGTTGGTTTTCTAAATTTGAGACCCCGTTCTCTTTTGTAATTCAGTTCATTTGTAGCCACGTTTACATTCCATGTATTAGTAATATCGTATGTCTTTGTCTTTTTGAATTATGTGACTTCAAATGATCATACGTAACTCCTCTGGGGTTGTTACAACTGGCCATGTTTCATTGATTTTCAGGCTGAGTAATATTCCACTCTACATAAGTGCCACACCTCTGTCCATTTTTTCCCTCCAGAGACATATAAATTATATCCTAATCGAGGATATATTAAACAGAGAGGCGGTAAACATTGGGGTGCCTGTGTCCTCTCGATTTTTCTTTTTCCCAAGATATACGTCCATGAGTGCAAGTGCCCTGTGCTCTGTAGCTCATTTTTTAGATGCTTTAGTAATCACAATACACTTTTCCAGAGTGACCGTTGGCAATATACATTTCCACTATAAGCCTCACAGGGCTCCCTTTTCTCCTTGCCCTGTCCTGCATTTCTGGTGTTTACACTTTATGAGGAAGGCTCTTCTGACTGATGCGAAGTGATATGTTTTGTAGTATTGATTTCCAGTGCCCACCTGTTTGGTTGGCTAAAAAAGTGTATGCCCTTTTCTTGAATATATACAGAAAAAGATGCATACACCCTTTTTGGCCAACTGCAATGTTGGCAATGTTCAGCCCCTTTTCTTGTGCTTAATGGCGAGTCCTTTCTACCTCATCCAATCCCTTTCCTGCCATTCTCCGTTGCTTACAAGTCCTTTTCTCTGACTTTCCTCAAGACATTTTTCAGTGATAGATATTTTCAACTCTGCAGTTTCGTGAATTTTAGTGTCCCTGAGTTCCATTTTTCAACTTGTGTTTATGGGAACTGGCCACAAAGCAGCGGGATTTCCTCAAGCCCTATTCTGTTTCCATGGGCAACCCTAGCCTTTGGTCAATTCGTCTTCCTGATTGGAAATTAGAGTGACATGTGCCTGTCCGAAAACCTAGGACTTGTCTCTCATTGTTCCTCCTCCTTCTGCTTCATCCTTGGACAAATTCCAAACTGTGTGCAACAGGATGTTGACAGTGCTGACATCTCCAAGTGGGGAGACTGTTAGTAAAGACGCCGGAGTGGTGAACCCGAGCACCAGGAGATGAGGAGATGAGATGCCTTTTCCAAACTCTTCCCGATCAGACGATATACCATCCTCTGGGTGTGACAGGCATGTTTTAGCTGTAGGAAGTGTCCCGTTCATGTGAGGAGAACACCAGGGCTTTTTCAAAATCAGTGTCTCTCCGCTACCCAAACTGGGGAATTTTTTAAGCTACGGCTACACATATGTTCATTAAGGGCCTTGGGAAGTAGGCAGAGTCCAAACTTTAGATGATTGAAGTCTTCAGGGTCAGAAGCACTGACCACCGGCTTCCCTTAGGTTCCATTTTAACTGTCATTGATAGATGATGTCAATAAAAATATCTATTCTTTTTCAGATTATTTCCCCTTATAGGTTATTGCAAAATATTGAGTGTAGTTCCCTGTGCTATAGAGTAGTTCCTTGTTGACGATCTATTTTATACATAGCAGTGTGTATGTGTTAATCCCAAACTGTTAATTTATCCCTCCTCCCACCTTTCCACTTTGGTAATAATAAATTATAAGATTTTATACTTCTCAGAAATGGGGGAGCTGAATGAGAGGTATCATTTTCAATGGAAAAGCATTTAAAACAAGATTGAAGATTTAACCAAGATTATTAGATGTACATCCTTGGAAAGAAATCACTTCGTTTCTCTAATATTGACCTGACAAATAAGACAAACCTTTTCACTGAACTTGCTTATAATAAAGTGATGGAAATATCAAATGGAAGTGTTAGAAACATCTTATTTTACCCGAGCCTTATACACTGTTCTATGTTAATTATAGTTTGGCTCACACATCTGTTCATTGAAGTTACAACGTTCTCAATTTCTGTTACTGATCCTCCAGAGTGGACCCCAACAAGTGTCCCCACGCCCAGTGTCATTGGAGCCAAAAGATCGAGACTGAGTTTGGTTCAGAAGCAAAGGAAACTTTATATTTTGATCAGAGAATGGAGAGGTGAGAGCATGTGCTACCCCGTGGGCTGTGGGCTGGGCTGCTGTGTAGAGATCCTGTCAGATTCAGTGGGAGGGAGGGGGCAGAGCTCTCGAGGGCCCTGTTGGCTGCAGCTCAGGCTCTATATCGCGGAGTCTGCACTGGGCCCCAGGACCTGATGTGTCGACCCAGCCATTCTGTACTAGGAAATCTGGTCTGAAGTGCCGGGTGTGGAACCTCTGTATGCGGGACCCTAGGAGCACATGAAATTAGACAAAGCACAAAGGATAAAAAAGGTTAGACTTTATTTTATTGCCCAGATTCTATTTTTATCTCCCAGGGATTTTTAATGGGCTTTGCCTGGGACAAACCCCTCTTCTGCCTTTTGTCCTCTTCCTCATTCTTGGAGTGCTGAGGGTGCAGACCCTTCTTCTGTAACTGCTGAGTGCTGAGTTAGGAGCCCTTATACCCGTGGGCGAGGGTCAGAACTTCTCCCCAGCAGCCTCTAGGTGACGTTGATTGTCCCCAGGCCTCCAGCCTCCCTGTTCATCTGCCTGAGCATGAGCATTGGAAGTGTTATAGATTCTAATGACCTTTAAGGGTCCGGGAAGGAAATGTGCAGTGACGCTGTGAGGTCCACTTTCACCCCGCCACACATTTGTTCAGACACTTCAGGCTGACCGTTTCTGCCAGCCTAGATGCTCTGACTAGTAGTCTGCACTTTCTTCAATTAGGCCTCTGAATTAACGTAAAAACAGCACCAGGTGTCAGGACCCTGCCTGCTCAACTCCCGGACAGTCCAGGGTCAGTTGTGATGAAGGACCATGATGGCCACTGAGTCAACAGCCTTTTGAAGTAAACAGGAGTCCAGCCGGTCTTACTGGTCACCATCATCACGGTGTCTGTAGGCTTTTCTATGGTGACAGCGTGATATACGGTTCCCCTGCCAAGATTATTACCTCCCCTCTGGGTGCAGTAAGTCCTGCAAGCAGTAGTCTACTCTTTTGTGACACACTCTTGTTGTTTTATGAGAGAAACTCCAGGTCAAGTGATGGTCACATGTGTCGTCATGGTGCCCCGTTGCCCCCGGATATCTCTCTGGATGTTGGAGTAGGAGGGCTTCCTCACTGGAGGTCAGTGTGCCCACGGAGCAAACCCTGCAACTTCAGGGCATGGTTGGGGGTTAGGAACACCACGTGGGGTCCTTTTCCCTTAGGAGGGAGGTGGCCTTTTGAGCTGCTGATTTCCAGGTTTTTAGATACCGCCAGTATGTTGGCCAGATGTTGCAGTGGGCCAAGCCCCTTGGTGACTATAGTTTATCCTACCTGGATGGCATTCTTGCATTGTTCCATTTCAAGTGGTCCCAGGTTTTGCACTAATACTCCAATGGCAATTCACCTTTCACCAGGAATGTAAAGGTCAAAGGGTTTAGCTAAATTAGGGAGTTCCAGGGCAAGGGTCTGAATTGACTGCTCTTTCCATTCTTGAAAGGCCACTTCTGGATTCTATTCAAAAGGATCATCATCTTTTCCTTTCAGTGTTTCATATAGAGGCCCAGCTAGTAGACTGTAGTTAGGGATCCAGAAGCAGCAAACTCTGGCCTCCCCAGGAACCCCTAAGCTGTCTTCTAGTTTTAGAAAGGGGTAAGGCTGTAAATTGTTTCTTCCCTTTCCTGGGATGAGCTTCTCCGACCTTCTGTGAGAATGAAGCCCAGGCAGGTCACCGTAGTCTGTGATATTTGAGCTTTTTCTTGGACAACTTCTATCCTTTATTGGCTTGGTAGTTCAGAGGCCTCCTTAGTAGGGCTGGTGATCAGAATGTCGTCAGCATATTGAAGGAGTGTTTCCTTTTCCAGAGGTAGAACTTTTACGTCTTTAGCTAAGCTTTCCCCAAAGATGGTGTGGGAATTTTTGAACACTTGGGGCAAGACGGCCTGGATGTATTGTTTTAGTTGTATGTTGAGTCCTGCCACTTACAAGCCAAAATTTCTTGTGACTCTGGGACTAATGGCATACAAAAGAAGGCATCATTGAAGACTAATACAGAATACCGTCTCCTGGTGGTTGGTAGAATGACCAGCAGGGTGTAGGAATTAGGAACTACTGGAGGTATATACTCGGTGGCTTCACTGACGATCCTGACATCTTTACCAGGCCCCTGGCAGCCCATGGGGCTCTCGTGGTCAGGCCAATCTCAGGATATGGAGCTCACCTGGGCAGGTACCCCACCTCCACACCAGCCCATGGGGCTCTCATGGTCAGGCCCATCCCAGGATATGGGGTTCCCTGGGCAGGTCCCCTGCAGCCCATGGGGCTCTCGTGGTCAGCTCCCTCCCAGGATACAGAGCTACACTTGCAGGTACTGTGGCAGGGCAGGGCACACAGGAACCGTGCACATTGCCCTCATTGCAGAGCACTCTCAGCTCACCTGTCACTCAGATCTGACACAGAGCACCTCAGAGCAGGACTTGAACTAACAAATAGCAACTCCGACAGGTCTGTGACCCTGGGCATCACTCTGTACGGCCTGCCACCACCTGGTCTTCCAGAGACTTCCACTGCACCCGGGGCACCAGGCCTCTGTCTCCACCCACCACCCACCACCCACCCCTCCTCTCCCTGACTCCTGGGGTCCTCTTATTAGGCCAGGGTTTTCTTGAAGCTGTCTCCCACTCATGGGCCAGATAAAATGATTAGAATACAAGCCAGAGCTGCAGCCCATTGTCTATCCTGACTCTCAAGAGCCCACACCTGTTCCTTGGACCTGGCCGATTCAGCAAGTTCCATTTTCTGCAACTGTGAGACCCTGAGGGGTGATGATTGGCTGACCTGGGCAGCCTGACCATGCCGGCCAGCCCTCCCCAGGTGTGCCTGTTTTGAGATCAATATAAACACCGCTCCAGGCAGCAAGAACCCCTGCAGCTGTGCCTGACGCCATTTTCTCTGCCCTGTCAGCAGTCTCGGGGCTGGGCTGGTGGGAGGGAGTGACAGGTCACGGCGTTGTGGGTGGCCCAGTGTGAGTGGGGCTCTGCTGGACTTTCTGCAGCAGTTGTCAAGATGCCACCTGCTAAAGAAGAGGATGTGTCACCCATACCTGGCGCTGGAATTTCTCCCTGGGCAGACGTGAGGAAGGAAGAAATCAGTGGGGGCCGGGACAGGAGGGGTATCTCAGGCAGGGAAATGGAAAGCTTCCAGAAGAGCACCCAGGGCCAGGACCATCCTGTCTGGCCTGCAGGCACCAAGTTGGCTGGCATGCAATCACTCGTGTGGCTCCATTGCCCTTCCTCTAGGCTTTCAAGTCCTTGAACATATTCAGGTGTTTTATCTGGGAAGGGTGGGAACATTTCAGCAGCAGCTGGCCTGGGGCTCGGACCACGTTTACTCACAGATGCCTCAGCACGGTCCCCCAGCTTTGCAATGAGGACGCTTGTTGCGTGGGGCCTGCTGGCTGTATGGGAGATGATTCCCCACCACTGACCAACTTCAGAATTGTTTACAACTGGAGCAAGTGTCCTGATACGGTTTTCCTCTGTGTAACTTGTGGATTCTGTTTGTTTTTTCTATTTTTCGTTTTTGGTTCAAGGTAGATTTCATTCCTCTTTTTTGCATTTACAAATATAAGCATAGAAATAATTTATTCATATAAATACATGTATGTGGAGGGAAGAATATTTTTTCTGTTTTACTTTTTAATTTTATTTTTTTTAATTTTTAATCTTATTTTTTATACAGCAGGTTCTTATTGGTTATCTATTTTATACATATAAATGTATACATGTCAATCCCAATCTCTCAACTCTTCACACCACCATCCCCCCAACAGCTTTCTGCCCTTGGTGCAGATTTCCTTTACAGGCTTGCTTGGTTGGCCATCAAGGGTGTATGCGTTTTTTCCTGAATATATTCAGGAAAAAATGCATACGCCCTTTTTGGCAAAGTGCATCATTGTCGACATTCTGCCTCATTTCCTATGCTTTAAGTGCAATTCCAGTCTACCCCCTGAAATAGTTTTCCTCAAATGCTGCCCCCCTTTCCAGTCCTCTTCGCAGACATACTTCAATATATTTTTGGACGATAGCTGTCATTCATAACTCTGCAGTTTTGTGAATTAGAGTGCCCCTGAGCTCCTTTCTTCAACTCGCTTTCTTGTGAGCTGGCCGAAAACCGCAGGAATGCTTCAGGCGCTAATCTGTTTCTGGCAGGGCACGCTGACCCTTTGGTTAATTCCTCTTCCTGGTGGGAAATGGTCGTTACACTTGCCCGTGCAGGCACCTACAGCTAGTCTCTCATTGGTTCTCCCTATTCCTGTTCATCTTGCTCAGAAATTGCAAACTGTGCTGAACAGGATGTTAAAGGCATTGACTCTCCAAGTGGGGAGAGTGTTAGTAAAGCGTCTGGAATGGTGAACCCGAGTACCAGGGCACAAAAACAGATGCATTTGAAAACGTTTCGCAATCATATGGTGGAATATACTCTGCGTTTCTCATGCATGTTTTATCTGAAGGAAGAATCGCTTAAACCTGGAGAGTAAGGACCCATGGAATGGGTACCATGCAGTATGACTTCAAATGGTCTGCATTTCCTCATCGAACCTCACCAACGCTATCAGCCCGAAGTATCCAACCTTATGTCTCACTCAGCTCTGGGTGTAGATGAGGTAAATCCAGGTTGCATCACAAGACCTGAATGAATTATTTAAGAATTGCTCTCTATTTCACTGTCATTGTGTTTTGTTTTTGTAATTCATTTTGATAATAGGATTTATCGGATTTTCTCTGCTGCCTTCATGCAGCTGTACACACGCTTGATTCTCTTATGGAGACATATAAATCCATGGGTTTGAAGATTCTTACTAGTCAGGTGTATTCCTAGGCGTTGAATATAGGGTGTTTAGCCCATTTCGTTGAGCAAGGGGTAGGTCTTGACTATTACATATTTGACGTATGGAATGGTATCTGTGCTAATTTCTATCTCTGGTTTTATGCAGCACCCCAACTCACCTTTCCCCTTAAGCAAACATAAGTTGGTTTTCTAAATTTGAGACCCTGTTCTGTTTTGTAATTCAGTTCATGTGTAGCCAAGATTACATTCGGTGTATTAGAGATAACTTATGATGTTTCATTTTCTGTGTGACTTATTTCTCTTAGAATCATCGTACCTGAATCCACTCATTATGCCACGACGGGCCAGATGACATAGATTTCATTGGTGAGTGATATTCCATTGTACGTACGTACCACAACTTCTTTATCCATTTTTCGCTTTCTGGGATATTTAACTTGTACCGTAGACGAGGTTCTTGTAAACAGCGCCATCTGAAACTTTGGGGTGGCTGTGTGTTTTTGATTTTCATTTCCCTAAGCTATAGGACCATAAGTGGAAGTGCCGTAGGCTCCGTTGCTTTGTTTTTTAGGTGTTTCAGGAAACACCATACACTTCTCCAGAGTGGCTCTTGGCAATTTACATCCCACCCATGAGCATAACAAGGCTCCCTGTTCTCCATGGCCTGTGCTGCCTTTCTGGATTTTACACTTTTTTCAGATGGCCCTTTTGACAGTGGGGCAGTGAGACTTCATTGTAGTGCAGATTTCTTTAACATGCTTGCTTGGTTGGCCAAAAAGGGCGTATGCGTTTTTTCCTGAATATATTCAGGAAAAAACGCATACGCCCTTTTTGGCCAAGTGCAACATTATCGACGTTCTGCCTCTTTTCCTATGCTTTAAATGCAATTCCAGTCTACCCCCTGAAATCGTTTTCCTGCAATTTTGCCCCGCTTTCAAGTCCTCTTCCCAGCCTTCTTTCAATATATTTTTGGACGATAGCTGTCATTTATAACTCTGCAGGTTTGTGAATTACAGTGCCCCTGAGTTCCTTTCTTCAAATCGCTTTCTTTTGAGCTGGCCGCAAACCCGCAGGATTGCTTCAGGCCCTAATCTGGTTCCGGCACGGCATGCTGAGCGTTTGGTTAATTCCTCTTCCTGGATGGAAATGAGCATTAAATTTGCCTGTGCAGACACCTACAGCTAGTCTCTCATTGGTTCTCCCTATTCCTGTTCATCTTGCGCAGAAATTGCAAACTGTGCCAAACAGCAGGTTAAAGGCACTGACTCTCCAAGTGGGGAGAGTGTTAGTAAAGGGTCTGGAATTGTGAACCCGAGTAAAAGGGGACGAAAACTGAGATGCATTTGAAAACGTTTCCCGGTCACACGGTGCACCATACTGTGGGTTTCCCATGCATGTTTTAGCTGAAGGAAGAATCGCTTAAACCTGGAGAGTTGGGACCCATGGAATGGGTACCATGCAGTATGACTTCAAATGGTCTGCATTTGCTCTTCGAACCTCACCAATGCTATCAGCCCGAAGTGTCCAACTTTATGTCTCACTCAGCTCTGGGTGTAGATGAGGTAAATCCAGGTTGCATCACAAGCCCTGAATGAATTATTTAAGAATTGCTCTCTATTTCACTGTCATTGTGTTTTGTTTTTGTAATTCATTTTGATAATAGGATTTATCGGATTTTCTCTGCTACCTTCATGCAGCTGTACACACGCTTGATTCTCTTATGGAGACATATAAATCCATGGGTTTGAAAATTCTTACTAGTCAGGTGTATTCCTAGGCGTTGAATATAGGGTATTTAGCCCATTTCGTTGAGCAAGGTGTAGGTCTTGACTATTACATATTTGACGTATGGAAAGGTATCTGTGCTAATTTCTATCTCTGGTTTTATGCAGCACCCCAACTCACCTTCCCCCTTAAGCAAACATAAGTTGGTTTTCTAAATTTGAGACCCTGTTCTGTTTTGTAATTCAGTTCATGTGTAGCCAAGATTACATTCGGTGTATTAGAGATAACTTATGATGTTTCATTTTCTGTGTGACTTATTTCTCTTAGAATCATCGTACCTGAATCCACTCATTATGCCACGACGGGCCAGATGACATAGATTTCATTGGTGAGTGATATTCCATTGTACGTACGTACCACAACTTCTTTATCCATTTTTCGCTTTCTGGGATATTTAACTTGTACCGTAGACGAGGTTCTTGTAAACAGAGCCGTCTGAAACTTTGGGGTGGCTGTGTGTTTTTGATTTTAATTTCCCTAAGCTATAGGACCATAAGTGGAAGTGCCGTAGCCTCCGTTGCTTTGTTTTTTAGGTGTTTCAGGATACACAATACACATCTCCAGAGTGGTTGTTGGCAATTTACATCCCACCCATCAGCAAAACAAGGCTCCCTGTTCTCCATGGCCTGTGCTGCATTTCTGGATTTTACACTTTTTTCAGATGGCCCTTTTGACCGGGGGGCAGTGAGACTTCATTGTAGTGCAGATTTCTTTAACATGCTTGCTTGGTTGGCCAAAAAGGGCGTATGCGTTTTTTCCTGAATATATTCAGGAAAAAACGCATACGCCCTTTTTGGCCAAGTGCATCATTGTCGACGTTCTGCCTCTTTTCCTATGCTTTAAATGCAATTCCAGTCTACCCCCTGAAATCGTTTTCCTGCAATTCTGCCCCGCTTTCAAGTCCTCTTCGCAGGCTTCCTTCAATATATTTTTGGACGATAGCTGTCATTTATAACTCTGCAGGTTTGTGAATTAGAGTGCCCCGGAGCTCCTTTCTTCAAATCGCTTTCTTGTGAGCTGGCCGCAAACTCGCAGGGTTGCTTCAGGCCCTAATCTGGTTCCGGCACGGCATGCTGAGCGTTTGGTTAATTCCTCTTCCTGGTTGGAAATGAGCGTTAAATTTGCCCGTGCAGACACCTACAGCTAGTCTCTCATTGGTTCTCCCTATTCCTGTTCATCTTGCGCAGAAATTGCAAACTGTGCCAAACAGCAGGTTAAAGGCACTGACTCTCCAAGTGGGTAGAGTGTTAGTAAAGGGTCTGGAATTGTGAACCCGAGTAAAAGGGGACGAAAACTGAGATGCATTTGAAAACGTTTCCCGGTCACACGGTGCACCATACTGTGGGTTTCTCATGCATGATTTAGCTGAAGGAAGAATCGCTTAAACCTGGAGAGTTGGGACCCATGGAATGGGTCCCATGCAGTATGACTTCAAATGGTCTGCATTTGCTCTTCGAACCTCACCAATGCTATCAGCCCGAAGTGTCCAACTTTATGTCTCACTCAGCTCTGGGTGTAGATGAGGTAAATCCAGGTTGCATCACAAGCCCTGAATGAATTATTTAAGAATTGCTCTCTATTTCACTGTCATTGTGTTTTGTTTTTGTAATTCATTTTGATAATAGGATTTATCGGATTTTCTCTGCTACCTTCATGCAGCTGTACCCACGCTTGATTCTCTTATGGAGACATATAAATCCAGGGGTTTGAAGATTCTTACTAGTCAGGTGTATTCCTAGGCGTTGAAAATAGGGTGTTTAGCCCATTTCGTTGAGCAAGGGGTAGGTCTTGACTATTACATATTTGACGTATGGAATGGTATCTGTGCTAATTTCTATCTCTGGTTTTATGCAGCACCCCAACTCACCTTTCCCCTTAAGCAAACATAAGTTGGTTTTCTAAATTTGAGACCCTGTTCTGTTTTGTAATTCAGTTCATGTGTAGCCAAGATTACATTCGGTGTATTAGTGATATCTTATGATGTTTCATTTTCTGTGTGACTTATTTCTCTTAGAATCATCGTACCTGAATCCACTCATTATGCCACGACGGGCCAGATGACATAGATTTCATTGGTGAGTGATATTCCATTGTACGTACGTACCACAACTTCTTTATCCATTTTTCGCTTTCTGGGATATTTAACTTGTACCGTAGACGAGGTTCTTGTAAACAGAGCCGTCTGAAACTTTGGGGTGGCTGTGTGTTTTTTATTTTAATTTCCCTAAGCTATAGGACCATAAGTGGAAGTGCCGTAGGCTCCGTTGCTTTGTTTTTTAGGTGTTTCAGGAAACACCATACACTTCTCCAGAGTGGCTGTTGGCAATTTACATCCCACCCATCAGCATAACAAGGCTCCCTGTTCTCCATGGCCTGTGCTGCATTTCTGGATTTTACACTTTTTTCAGATGGCCCTTTTGACAGGGGGGCAGTGAGACTTCATTGTAGTGCAGATTTCTTTAACATGCTTGCTTGGTTGGCCAAAAAGGGCGTATGCGTTTTTTCCTGAATATATTCAGGAAAAAACGCATACGCCCTTTTTGGCCAAGTGCATCATTGTCGACGTTCTGCCTCTTTTCCTATGCTTTAAATGGAATTCCAGTCTACCCCCTGAAATCGTTTTCCTGAAATTCTGCCCCGCTTTCAAGTCCTCTTCGCAGCCTTCCTTCAATATATTTTTGGACGATAGCTGTCATTTATAACTCTGCAGGTTTGTGAATTACAGTGCCCCTGAGCTCCTTTCTTCAAATCGCTTTCTTGTGAGCTGGCCGCAAACCCGCAGGATTGCTTCAGGCCCTAATCTGGTTCCGGCACGGCATGCTGAGCGTTTGGTTAATTCCTCTTCCTGGTTGGAAATGAGCGTTAAATTTGCCCGTGCAGACACCTACAGCTAGTCTCTCATTGTTTCTCCCTATTCCTGTTCATCTTGCGCAGAAATTGCAAACTGTGCCAAACAGCAGGTTAAATGCACTGACTCTCCAAGTGGGAAGAGTGTTAGTAAAGGGTCTGGAATTGTGAACCCGAGTAAAAGGGGACAAAAACTGAGATGCATTTGAAAACGTTTCCCGGTCACACGGTGCACCATACTCTGGGTTTCCCATGCATGTTTTAGCTGAAGGAAGAATCGCTGAAACCTGGAGAGTTGGGACCTTTGGAATGGGTACCGTGCAGTATGACTTCAAATGGTCTGCATTTGCTCATCAAACCTCACCAATGCTATCAGCCCGAAGTGTCCAACTTTATGTCTCACTCAGTTCTGGGTGTAGATGAGGTAAATCCAGGTTGCATCACAAGCCCTGAATGAATTATTTAAGAATTGCTCTCTATTTCACTGTCATTGTGTTTTGTTTTTGAAATTTATTTTGATAATGGGATTTATCGGATTTTCACTCTTGTGTTTAGGCCGCTGTACACATGCTTGATTTCCTTATGGAGACATATAAATCCATGGGTTTTAAGATTCTTACTTGTCAGGTATATTCGCAGGCGTTGAATAAGGGGTGTTGAGTCCATTTCGTTGAGCAAGGTGTAGGTCTTGTCTATTATATATTTGGCTTATGGAACGTTATCTGTACTAATTTCAATCTTTGGTTTTATGCAGCACCCCAACTCACCTTTCCCTATAAGCAAGCATAAGTTGGTTTTCTAAATTTGAGACCCTGTTCTCTTTTGTATTTCAGTTCATGTGTAGCCAAGTTTACGTTCCGTGTATTAGTGATATCTTATGATCTTTCTTTTTCTGTGAGATTATTTCTAGTAGAATCATAGTACTTGAATCAATTCATGATGCCGCTACGGGCCTGATGACATAGATTTCATTGCTGAGTGATATTCCATTGTACATACGTACCACAACATCTTTACCCATGTTTTGCTTTCTCGGATATTTAACTTGTACGGTAGACGAGGTTCTTGTAAACAGAGCCATCCCAAATTTTGGGGTGGCTGTGTGTTTTTGATTTTAATTTCCCTAAGCTATAGGACCCTAATTGGAAGTGCCATAGGCTGTGTTGCTTTGTTTCCTACGTGTTTCATTAAACAACATACACTTCTCCAGAGTGGCTGTTGGCAATGTACATCCCGCCCATCAGCATAACAAGGCTCCCTGTTCTCCATGACCTGGCCTGCCTTTCTGGATTTTACACTTTTTTCAGATGGCCCTTTTGACCGGGGGGCAGTGAGACTTCATTGTAGTGCAGATTTCCTTTACAGGCTTGCTTGGTTGCCCAAAAAGCACGTATGCGTTTTTTCCTGAATATATTCAGGAAAAAACTCATACGCCTTTTTTGGCCAAGTGCATCATTGTGGACATTCTGCCTCTTTTCGTATGCTTTAAGTGCAATTCCAGTCTACCCCCTGAAATCGTTTTCCTGAAATTCTGCCCCGCTTTCAAGTCCTCTTCGAAGACATACTTCAATACATTTTTGGGCGATAGCTGTCATTCATAACTCTGCAGGTTTGTGAATTACAGTTCCCCTGAGCTCCTTTCTTCAACTCGCTTTCTTGTGAGCTGGCCGCAAAACCGCAGGATTGCTTCAGGCCCTAATCTGGTTCCGGCAGGGCACGATGAGCCTTTGGTTAATTCCTCTTCCTGGTGGGAAATGAGCGTTCCATTGGCACGTGGAGACACCTACAGCTAGTCTCTCATTGGTTCTCCCTATTCCTGTTCATCTTGCGCAGAAATTGCAAACTGTGCCAAACAGGAGGTTAAAGGCACTGACTCTCCAAGTAGGGAGAGTGTTAGTAAAGCGTCTGGAACGGTGAACCCGAGTACCAGGGGACGAAACCTGAGATGCATTTGAAACCGTTTCCCAATCACACGGTGGACCATACTCTGGGTTTCCCATGCATGTTTTAGCTGAAGGAAGAATCCCTTAAACCTGGAGAGTTGGGACCCATGGAATGGCTACCATGCAGTATGACTTCAAAGGGTCTGCGTTTGCTCACCGAACCTCACCAATGCTATCAGCCTGAAGTGTCCAGCCTTATGTCTCACCCAGCTCTGGGTGTAGATGTGGTAAATCCAGGTTGCATCACAAGCCCTGAATGAATTATTTAAGAATTGCTCTCTATTTCACTGTCATTGTGTTTTGTTTGTGAAATTTAGTTTGATAATGGGATTTATCGGATTTTCACTGCTGCGTTTAGGCTGCTGTACACACGCTTGATTTCCTTATGGAGACATATAAATCCATGGGTCTTAAGATTCTTACTTGTCAGGTATATTCCCAGGCGTTGAATATGGGGTGTTGAGTCCATTTCGTTGAGCAAGGAGTAGGTCTTGTCTATTATATATTTGGCTTATGGAACGGTATCTGTGCTAATTTCAATCTCTGGTTTGATGCAGCACCCCAACTCACCTTTCCCCATAAGCAAGCATAAGTTGGTTTTCTAAATTTGAGACCCTGTTCTGTTTTGTAATTCAGTTCATGTGTAGCGAAGTTTACGTTCCGTGTATTAGTGATATCTTATGATATTTCTTTTTCTGAGAGACTTATTTCTCGTAGAATCGTCGTACCTGAATCCACTGATTTTGCCGCTACGGGCCTGATGACCTAGATCTCATTGCTGAGTGATATTCCATTGTACGTACGTACCACAATTTCTTTATCCATTTTTTGCTTTCTCGGATATTTAACTTGTACCGTAGGCGAGGTTCTTGTAAACAGAGCCGTCCCAAACTTTGGGGTGGCTGTGTGTTTTTGATTTTAATATCCCTAAGCTATAGGACCCTAAGTGGAAGTGCCATAGGCTGTGTTGCTTTGTTTCCTACGTGTTTCAGGAAACACCATACACTTCTCCAGAGTGGCTGTTGGCAATTTACATCCCGCCCATCAGCATAACAAGGCTCCCTCTTCTCCATGACCTGTCCTGCCTTTCTGGATTTTACACTTGTTTCAGATGGCCGTTTGGACCGGGGGGCAGTGAGACTTCATTGTAGTTCAGATTTCCTTTACACGCTTGCTTGGTTGGCCAAAAAGGGCGTATGCGTTTTTTCCTGAATATATTCAGGAAAAAACGCATACGCCCTTTTTGGCCAAGTGCATCATTGTCGACATTCTGCCTCTTTTCCTATGCTTTAAGTGCAATTCCAGTCTACCCCCTGAAATCGTTTTCCTGAAATTCTGCCCCGCTTTCAAGTCCTCTTCGAGGACTTACTTCAATACATTTTTGAACGAGCTGTCATTCATAACTCTGCAGGTTTGTGAATTACAGTGCCCCTGAGCTCCTTTCTTCAACTCGCTTTCTTGTGAGCTGGCCGCAAAACCGCAGGATTGCTTCAGGCCCTAATCTGGTTCCGGCAGGGCACGCTGAGCCTTTGGATAATTCTTCTTCCTGGTGGGAAATGAGCGTTCCATTTGCCCGTGCAGCCACCTACAGCTTCTCTCTCATTGGTTCTCCCTATTCCTGTTCATCTTGCGCAGAAATTGCAAACTGTGCCAAACAGGCGGTTAAAGGCACTGACTCTCCAAGTGGGGAGAGTGTTAGTAAAGCGTCTGGAATGGTGAACCCGAGTACCAGGGGACGAAACCTGAGATGCATTTGAAAACGTTTCCCAATCACACGGTGGACCATACTCTGGGTTTCCCATGCATGTTTTAGCTGAAGGAAGAATCCCTTAAACCTGGAGAGTTGGGACCAATGGAATGGCTACCATGCAGTATGACTTCAAAGGGTCTGCGTTTGCTCACCGAACCTCACCAATGCTATCAGCCCGAAGTGTCCAGCCTTATGTCTCACCCAGCTCTGGGTGTTGATGTGGTAAATACAGGTTGCATCACAAGCCCTGAATGAATTATTTAAGAAGTGCTCTCTATTTCACTGTCATTGTGTTGTGTTTGTGAAATTTATTTTGATAATGGGATTTATCGGATTTTCACTGCTCCATATAGGCCGCTGTACACACGCTTGATTCTCTTATGGAGACATATAAATCCATGGGTTTGAAGATCCTTACTAGTCAGGTGTATTCCTAGGCGTTGAATATAGTGTGTTTAGCCCATTTCGTTGAGCAAGGGGTAGGTCTTGACTATTACGTATTTGACTTATGGAATGGTATCTGTGCTAATTTCTAACTCTGGTTTTATGCAGCACGCCAACTCACCTTTCCCCTTAAGCAAACATAAGTTGGTTTTCTAAATATGAGTCCCTGTTCTGTTTTGTAATTCAGTTCATGTGTAGCCAAGATTACATTCCGTGTATTAGTGATATCTTATGTTGTTTCATTTTCTGTGTGAGTTATTTCACTGAGAATCATCGTACCTGAATCCACTCATTATGCCACGACGGGCCTGATGACATGGATTTCATTGGTGAGTGATATTCCATTATACGTACGTACCACAAGTTCTTTATCCATTTTTCGCTTTCTGGGATATTTAACTTGTACCGTAGACGAGGTTCTTGTAAACAGAGCCGTCTGAAACTTTGGGGTGGATGTGTGTGTTTTTGATTTTAATTTCCCTAAGCTCTAGGACCATAAGTGGAAGTGCCGTAGGCTCCGTTGCTTTGTTTTTTAGGTGTTTCAGGAAACACCATACACTTCTCCAGAGTGGCTGTTGGCAATTTACATCCCACAAATCAGCATAACCAGGCTCCCTGTTCTCCATGGCCTGTGCTGCCTTTCTGGATTTTACACTTTTTTCAGATGGCCCTTTTGACCGGGGGGCAGTGAGACTTCATTGTAGTGCAGATTTCTTTAACATGCTTGCTTGGTTGGCCAAAAAGGGCGTATGCGTTTTTTCCTGAATATATTCAGGAAAAAACGCATACGCCCTTTTTGGCCAAGTGCATCATTGTCGACGTTCTGCCTCTTTTCCTATGCTTTAAATGCAATTCCAGTCTACCCCCTGAAATCGTTTTCCTGCAATTCTGCCCCGCTTTCAAGTCCTCTTCGCAGCCTTCCTTCAATATATTTTTGGACGATAGCTGTCATTTATAACTCTGCAGGTTTGTGAATTACAGTGCCCCTGAGCTCCTTTCTTCAAATCGCTTTCTTATGAGCTGGCCGCAAACCCGCAGGATTGCTTCAGGCCCTAATCTGGTTCCGGCACGGCATGCTGAGCGTTTGGTTAATTCCTCTTCCTGGTTGGAAATGAGCGTTAAATTTGCCCCTGCAGACACCTACAGCTAGTCTCTCATTGGTTCTCCCTATTCCTGTTCATCTTGCGCAGAAATTGCAAACTGTGCCAAACAGCAGGTTAAAGGCACTGACTCTCCAAGTGGGGAGAGTGTTAGTAAAGGGTCTGGAATTGTGAACCCGAGTAAAAGGGGACAAAAACTGAGATGCATTTGAAAATGTTTCCCGGTCACACGGTGCACCATACTGTGGGTTTCCCATGCATGCTTTAGCTGAAGGAAGAATGGCTTAAACCTGGAGAGTTGGGACCCATCGAATGGGTACCATGTAGTATGACTTCAAATGGTCTTCATTTTCTCATCGAACCTCACCAATGCTATCAGCCCGAAGTGTCCATCTTTATGTCTCACTCAGTTCTGGGTGTAGATGAGGTAAATCCAGGTTGCATCACAAGCCCTGAATGAATTATTTAAAAATTGCTCTCTATTTCACTGTCATTGTGTTTTGTTTTTGTAATTCATTTTGATAAGGGGATTTATCGGATTTTCTCTGCTGCCTTCATGCAGCTGTACACACGCTTGATTCTCTTATGGAGACATATAAATCCATGGGTTTGAAGATTCTTACTAGTCAGGTGTATTCCTAGGCGTTGAATATAGGGTGTTTAGCCCATTTCGTTGAGCAAGGTGTAGTTCTTGACTATTACATATTTGACGTATGGAATGGTATCTGTGCTAATTTCTATCTCTGGTTTTATGCAGCAGCCCAACTCACCTTTCCCCTTAAGCAAACATAAGTTGGTTTTCTAAATTTGAGACCCTGTTCTGTTTTGTAATTCAGTTCATGTGTAGCCAAGATTACATTCGGTGTATTAGAGATATCTTATGATGTTTCATTTTCTGTGTGACTTATTTCTCTTAGAATCATCGTACCTGAATCCACTCATTATGCCACGACGGGCCAGATGACATAGATTACATTGGTGAGTGATATTCCATTGTACGTACGTACCACAACTTCTTTATCCATTTTTCGCTTTCTGGGATATTTAACTTGTACCGTAGACGAGGTTCTTGTAAACAGAGCCGTCTGAAACTTTGGGGTGGCTGTGTGTTTTTGAGTTTAATTTCCCTAAGCCATAGGACCATAAGTGGAAGTGCTATAGGCTCCGTTGCTTTGTTTTTTAGGTGTTTCAGGAAACACCATACATTTCTCCAGAGTGGCTGTTGGCAATTTACATCCCACCCATCAGCATAACAAGGCTCCCTACTCTGCATGGCCTGTGCTGCCTTTCTGGATTTTACACTTTTTTCAGATGGCTCTTTTGACCACGGGGCAGTGAGACTTCATTGTAGTGCAGATATCTTTAATATGCTTGCTTGGTTGGCCAAAAAGGGCGTATGCGTTTTTTCCTGAATATATTCAGGAAAAAACGCATACGCCCTTTTTGGCCAAGTGCATCATTGTCGACGTTCTGCCTCTTTTCCTATGCTTTAAATGCAATTCCAGTCTACCCCCTGAAATCGTTTTCCTGCAATTCTGCCCCGCTTTCAAGTCATCTTCGCAGCCTTCCTTCAATATATTTTTGGACGATAGCTGTCATTTATAACTCTGCAGGTTTGTGAATTACAGTGCCCCTGAGCTCCTTTCTTCAAATCGCTTTCTTGTGAGCTGGCCGCAAACCCGCAGGATTGCTTCAGGCCCTAATCTGGTTCCGGCATGGCATGATGAGCGTTTGGTTAATTCCTCTTCCTGGTTGGAAATGAGCGTTAAATTTGCCCGTGCAGACACCTACAGCTAGTCTCTTATTGGTTCTCCCTATTCCTGTTCATCTTGCGCAGAAATTGCAAACTGTGCCAAACAGCAGGTTAAAGGCACTGACTCTCCAAGTGGGGAGAGTGTTAGTAAAGGCTCTGGAATTGTGAACCCGAGTAAAAGGGTACGAGAACTGAGATGCATTTGAAAACGTTTCCCGGTCACACGGTGCACCATACTCTGGGTTCCCCATGCATGTTTTAGCTGAAGGAAGAATCCCTTAAACCTGGAGAGTTGGGACCCATGGAATGGGTCCCATGCAGTATGACTTCAAAGCGTCTCTATTTGCTCATCGAACCTCACCAATGCTATCAGCCCGAGTGTCCAACGTTATGTCTCACTCAGCTCTGGGTGTAGATGAGGTAAATCCAGGTTGCATCACAAGCCCTGAATGAATTATTTAAGAATTGCTCTCTATTTCACTCTCATTGTGTTTTGTTTTTGTAATTCATTTTGATAAGGGGATTTATCGGATTTATTCTGCTGAATACATGCAGCTGTACACACGCTTGATTCTCTTATGGAGACATATAAATCCATGGGTTTGAAGATTCTTACTAGTCAGGTGTATTCCTAGGCGTTGAATATAGGGTGTTTAGTCCATCTCGTTGAGCAAGGGGTTGGTCTTGACTATTACATATTAGACTTATGGAATGGTATCTGTGCTAATTTCTATCTCTGGTTTTATGCAGCACCCCAACTCCCCTTTCCCCTTAAGCAAACATAAATTGGTTTTCTAAATTTGAGACCCTGTTCTGTTTTGTAATTCAGTTCATGTGTAGCCAAGATTACATTCCGTGTATTAGTGATATCTCATGATGTTTCATTTTCTGTGTGACGTATTTCACTTAGAATCATCGTACCTGAATCCACTCATTATGCCACGACGGGCTAGATGACATAGATTTCATTGGTGAGTGATATTCCACTGTATGTACGTACCACAACTTCTTTATCCATTTTTCGCTTTCTGGGATATTTAACTTGTACCGTAGACGAGGTTCTTGTAAACAGAGCCGTCTGAAACTTTGGGGTGGCTGTGTGTTTTTGATTTTAATTTCCCTAAGCTCTAGGACCATAAGTGGAAGTGCCGTAGGCTCCGTTGCTTTGTTTTTTATGTGTTTCAGGAAACACCATACACTTCTCCAGAGTGGCTGTTGGCAATTTACATCCCACCCATCAGCATAACAAGGCTCCCTGTTCTCCATGGCCTGTGCTGCATTTCTGGATTTTACACTTTTTTCAGATGGCCCTTTTGACCGGGGGGCAGTGAGACTTCATTGTAGTGCAGATTTCTTTAACATGCTTGCTTGGTTGGCCAAAAAGGGCGTATGCGTTTTTTCCTGAATATATTCAGGAAAAAACGCATACGCCCTTTTTGGCCAAGTGCATCATTGTCGACGTTCTGCCTCTTTTCCTATGCTTTAAATGCAATTCCAGTCTACCCCCTGAAATCGTTTTCCTGCAATTCTGCCCCGCTTTCAAGTCCTTTCGCAGCCTTCCTTCAATATATTTTTGGACGATAGCTGTCATTTATAACTCTGCAGGTTTGTGAATTACAGTGCCCCTGATCTCCTTTCTTCAAATCGCTTTCTTCTGAGCTGGCTGCAAACCGGTAGGATTGCTTCAGGCCCTAATCTGGTTCCGGCACGGCATGCTGAGCCTTTGGTTAATTCCTCTTCCTGGTGGGAAATGAGCGTTAAATTTGCCCCTGCAGACACCTACAGCTAGTCTCTCATTGGTTCTCCCTATTCCTGTTCATCTTGCGCAGAAATTGCAAACTGTGCGAAACAGGAAGTTAAAGGCACTGACTCTCCAAGTGGGGAGAGTGTTAGAAAGTGTCTGGAATTGTGAACCCGAGTAAAAGGGGACAAAATCTGAGATGCATTTGAAAAGGTTTGCCGGTTACACGGTGCACCATACTGTGGGTTTCCCATGCATGCTTTAGCTGAAGGAAGAATGGCTTAAACCTGGAGAGTTGGGACCCATGGAATGTGTACCATGTATTATGACTTCAAAAGGTTTGCATTTTCTCATCGAACCTCACCAATGGTATCAGCACGAAGTGTCCAACCTTATATCTCACTCAGCTCTGGGTGTAGATGAGGTAAATCCAGGTTGCATCACAAGCCCTGAATGAATTATTTAAGAATTGCTCTCTATTTCACTGTCATTGTGTTTTGTTTTTGTAATTCATTTTGATAATAGGATATATCGGATTTTCTCTGCGGCCTTCATGCATCTGTACACACGCTTGATTCACTTATGGACACATATAAATCCATGGGTTTGAAGATCCTTACTAGTCAGCTGTATTCCTAGGCGTTGAATATAGTGTGTTTAGCCCATTTCGTTGAGCAAGGGGTAGGTCTTGACTATTATGTATTTGACTTATGGAATGGTATCTGTGCTAATTTCTAACTCTGGTTTTATGCAGCACCCCAACTCACCTTTCCCCTTATGCAAACATAAGTTGGTTTTCTAAATTTGAGACCCTGTTCTGTTTTGTAATTCAGTTCATGTGTAGCCAAGATTACATTCGGTGTATTAGTGATATCTTATGATGTTTCATTTTCTGTGTGACGTATTTCACTTAGAATCATCGTACCTGAATCCACTCATTATGCCACGACGGGCCAGATGACATAGATTTCATTGGTGACTGATATTCCATTGTACGTACGTACCACAACTTCTTTATCCATTTTTCGCTTTCTGGGATATTTAACTTGTACCGTAGACGAGGTTCTTGTAAACAGAGCCGTCTGAAACTTTGGGGTGGATGTGTGTGTTTTTGATTTTAATTTCCCTAAGCTCTAGGACCATAAGTGGAAGTGCCGTAGGCTCCGTTGCTTTGTTTTTTAGGTGTTTCAGGAAACACCATACACTTCTCCAGAGTGGCTGTTGGCAATTTACATCCCACCCATCAGCATAACAAGGCTCCCTGTTCTCCATGGCCTGTGCTGCATTTCTGGATTTACACTATTTTCAGATGGCCCTTTTGACCGGGGGGCAGTGATACTTCATTGTAGTGCAGATATCTTTAACATGCTTGCTTGGTTGGCCAAAAAGGGAGTATGCGTTTTTTCCTGAATATATTCAGGAAAAAACGCATATGTACTTTTTGGCCAAGTGCATCATTGTCGACGTTCTGCCTCTTTTCCTATGCTTTAAATGGAATTCCAGTCTATCCCCTGAAATCGTTTTCCTGCAATTCTGCCCCGCTTTCAAGTCCTCTTCGCAGCCTTCCTTCAATATATTTTTGGACGATAGCTGTTATTTATAACTCTGCAGGCTTGTGAATTACAGTGCCCCTGAGCTCCTTTCTTCAAATCGCTTTCTTATGAGCCAGCCGCAAACCCGCAGGATTGCTTCAGGCCCTAATCTGGTTCCGGCACGGCATGCTGAGCCTTTGGTTAATTCCTCTTCCTGGTGGGAAATGAGCGTTAAATTTGCCCCTGCAGACACCTACACCAATCTCTCATTGGTTCTCCCTATTCCTGTTCATCTTGCACAGAAATTGCAAACTGTGCCAAACAGGAGGTTAAAGGCACTGACTCTCCAAGTGGGGAGAGTGTTAATAAATGGTCTGGAATTGTGAACCCGAGTAAAATGGGACAAACCCTGAGATGCATTTGAAAAGGTTTCCCGGTCACACGGTGCACCATACTGTGGGTTTCCCATGCATGCTTTAGCTGAAGGAAGAATCGCTTAAACCTGGAGAGTTGGGACCCATGGAATGGGTACCATGTAGTATGACTTCAAATGGTCTGCATTTGCTCATCGAACCTCACCAATGCTATCAGCCCGAAGTGTCCAACCTTATGTCTCACTCAGCTCTGGGTTTAGATGAGGTAAATCCAGGTTGCATCACAAGCCCTGAATGAATTATTTAAGAATTGCTCTCTATTTCACTGGCATTGTGTTTTGTTTTTGTAATTCATTTTGATAATAGGATTTATCGGATTCTCTCTGCTGCCTTCATGCAGCTGTACACACGCTTGATTCTCTTATGGAGACATATAAATCCATGGGTTTGAAGATTCTTTCTAGTCAGGTGTATTCCTAGGTGTTGAATATAGGGTGTTTAGCCCATTTCGTTGAGCAAGGGGTAGGTCTTGACTATTACATATTTGACGTATGGAATGGTATCTGTGCTAATTTCTATCTCTGGTTTTATGCAGCACCCCAACTCACCTTTCCCCTTAAGCAAACATAAGTTGGTTTTCTAAATTTGAGACCCTGTTCTGTTTTGTAGTTCAGTTCATGTGTAGCCAAGATTACATTCGGTGTATTAGTGATATCTTATGATGTTTCATTTTCTGTGTGACTTATTTCTCTTAGAATCATCGTACCTGAATCCACTCATTATGCCACGACGGGCCAGATGACATAGATTTCATTGGTGAGTGTTATTCCATTGTACGTACGTACCACAACTTCTTTATCCATTTTTCGCTTTCTGGGATATTTAACTTGTACCGTAGACGAGGTTCTTGTTAACAGAGCCGTCTGAAACATTGGGGTGGCTGTGTGTTTTTGATTTTAATTTCCCTACGCTATAGGACCATAAGTGGAAGTGCCGTAGGCTCCGTTGCTTTGTTTTTTAGGTGTTTCAGGAAACACAATACACTTCTCCAGAGTGGCTGTTGGCAATTTACATCCCACCCATCAGCATAACAAGGCTACCTGTCCTCCATGGCCTGTGCTGCATTTCTGGATTTTACACTATTTTCAGATGGCCCTTTTGACCGGGGGGCAGTGAGACTTCTTTGTAGCGCAGATTTCTTTAACATGCTTGCTTGGTTGGCCAAAAAGGGCGTATGCGTTTTTTCCTCAATATATTCAGGAAAAAACGCATACGCCCTTTTTGGCCAAGTGCATCATTGTCGACGTTCTGCCTCTTTTCCTATGCTTTAAATGCAATTCCAGTCTACCCCCTGAAATCGTTTTCCTGCAATTCTGCCCCGCTTTCAAGTCCTCTTCGCAGCCTTCCTTCAATATATTTTTGGACGATAGCTGTCATTTATAACTCTGCAGGTTTGTGAATTACAGTGCCCCTGAGCTCCTTTCTTCAAATCGCTTTCTTCTGAGCTGGCCGCAAACCCGCATGATTGGTTCAGGCCCTAATCTGAATCCGGCACGGCATGCTGAGCGTTTGGTTAATTCCTCTTCCTGGTTGGAAATGAGCGTTAAATTTGCCCGTGCAGACACCTACAGCTAGTCTCTCATTGGTTCTCCCTATTCCTGTTCATCTTGCGCAGAAATTGCAAACTGTGCCAAACAGCAGGTTAAAGGCACTGACTCTCCAAGTGGGGAGAGTGTTAGTAAAGGGTCTGGAATTGTGAACCCGAGTAAAAGGGGGCAAAAACTGAGATGCATTTGAAAAAGTTTCCCGGTCACACAGTGCACCATACTGTGGGTTTCCCATGCATGTTTTAGCTGAAGGAAGAATCGCTTAAACCTGGAGAGTTGGGACCCATGGAATGGGTACCATGCAGTATGACTTCAAATGGTCTGCATTTGCTCATCGAACCTCACCAATGCTATCAGCCCGAAGTGTCGAACCTTATGTCTCACTCAGCTCTGGGTGTAGATGAGGTAAATCCAGGTTGCATCACAAGCCCTGAATGAATTATTTAAGAATTGCTCTCTCTTTCACTGTCATTGTGTTTTGTTTTTGTAATTCATTTTGATAATAGGATTTATCGGATTTTCTCTGCTGCCTTCATGCAGCTGTACACACGCTTGATTCTCTTATGGAGACATATAAATCCATGGGTTTGAAGATTCTTACTAGTCAGGTGTATTCCTAGGCGTTGAATATAGGGTGTTTAGCCCATTTCGTTGAGCAATGGGTAGGTCTTGACTATTACATATTTGACTTATGGAATGGTATCTGTGCTAATTTCTGTCTCTGGTTTTATGCAGCACCACAACTCACCTTTCCCCTTAAGCAAACATAAGTTGGTTTTCTAAATTTGAGACCCTGTTCTGTTTTGTAATTCAGTTCATGTGTAGCCAAGATTACATTCGGTGTGTTAGTGATATCTTATGATGTTTCATTTTCTGTGTGACTTATTTCACTTAGAATCATCGTACCTGAATCCACTCATTATGCCACGACGGGCCAGATGACATAGATTTCATTGGTGAGTGATATTCCATTGTACGTACGTACCACAACTTCTTTATCCATTTTTCGCTTTCTGGGATATTTAACTTGTACCGTAGACGAGGTTCTTGTAAACAGAGCCGTCTGAAACTTTGGGGTGGCTGTGTGTTTTTGATTTTAATTTCCCTAATCTATAGGACCATAAGTGGAAGTGCCGTAGGCTCCGTTGCTTTGTTTTTTAGGTGTTTCAGGAAACACAATACACTTCTCCAGAGTGGCTGTTGGCAATTTACATCCCACCCATCAGCATAACAAGGCTCCCTGTTCTCCATGGCCTGTGCTGCCTTTCTGGATTTTACACTTTTTTCAGATGGGCCTTTTGACCAGGGGGCAGTGAGACTTCATTGTAGTGCAGATTTCTTTAACAGGGGACTGGGACCGTTTAGAGTACAGGTTAGCATACGACAACGTTTTAGGGAGAGCGTACGTGTTAGGATACTGGTTAGTGTTATCGTACGGGTTAGGATTAGGGGACGGGCTAGGGTAAGGCTTCGGTTAAGGGTTAGGGTTAGGGTTGGTGTTAGGGTTAGGGTTAGGTAACGGGGACGTTTTAGGGTACAGCTTAGGTTACAACAACTGTTTACGGTGAGCCTACGTGTTAGGGTACGTGTTAGTGTTAGCGTACGGGTTAGGTTTAGGGGACGTGTTAGGGTAATTCTTCGGGTAAGGGTTAGGGTTAGGGTTAGTGTTAGGGGACGTGGATGGTTTAGGGTAAAGGTTAGGGTACGACAACGGTTTAGCGTGAGCATACGTGTTAGGGTACAGGTTAGTTTTAGTGTACGTTTTAGGATAAGGGGACGGGTTAGGGTAAGGCTTCGGGTAAATGTTAAGGTTAGGGTTAGTGGTAGGGTTAGGGTTAGGGTACGGGGATGGTTTAGGGTACAGGTTAGGGTACGACAACGGTTTAGCTAGAGCGTACGTGTTATGGTACCTGTTGGTGTTAGCGTACGGGTTAGGATTAGAAGACCAGTTAGGGTAAGGCTTCGGGTAAGGGTTAGGTTTAGGGTTAGGGATAGGGTTAGGGGATGGGAACGGTTTAGGGTACAGGTTAGTGTACGACAATGGTTTAGGGTGAGCGTACATGTTAGGGTACAGGTTAGTGTTAGCATACGGTTTAGGATTAGGGGAAGGTTAGGGTAAGGCTTCGGGTAAAGTTTAGGGTTAAGGTTAGTGTTAGGGTTAGGGTTAGAGGACGGGGACGGTTTGGGGTGCAGGTTAGGCTATGACAACTGCTTAGGGTGAGCGTACGTGTTAGGGTAGGTGTTAGTGTTTGCGTAAGGGTTAGGATTAAGGTACGGGTTAGTGTAAAGCTTCAGGTAAGGGTTAGGTTTAGGGTTAGGGTTAGGGGACGGGCACGGGGACGGGGACAGTTTAGGGTACTGGTTAGGGTACGACAACTGTTTAGGGTGAGCATACGTGTTAGGGTACGGGTTAGTGGTAGCATACGTGTTAGGATTATAGGATGTATTAGTGTAAGGCTTCGGGTAAAGGTTAGGGTTAGGGTTAGGGTTAGGGGACGTGGATGGGGACGGGGATGGTTTAGGGTACAGGTTAGTGTACGACAATGGTTTAGGGTGAGCGTACGTGTTAGGGTACGTGTTAGTGTTAGCGTACGGGTTAGGATTAAGGGACGGGTTAGTGTAAGGCTTCGGGTAAGGGTTAGGGTTAAGGTTAGGGTTAGGGGACGGGGACGGTTTAGGGTACAGATTAGTGTACGACAACGTTTTAGGGTGAGCGTATGTGTTAGGGTACAGGTTAGTGTTAGCGTACGGTTTAGGATTAGGGGACGGATTAGGGTAAGGCTTCGGCTAAGGGTTAGGGTTAGGATTAGGGTTAGGGTTAGGGTTAGGGTTAGTTGACGGCGACGGTTTAGGGTACAGGTTAGGGTACGACAACGGTTTAGGGAGAGCGTACGTGTTAGGGTATGGGTTACTGTTAGCGTACGGGTTAGGATTAGTGGATGGGTTAGGGTAAGGCTTCGGGTAAGGGTTAGGGTTAGGGTTAGGGTTAGGGGACGGGGAAGGGGCCGGGGACGGTTTAGGTTACAGGTAAGTGTACAAGAACGGTTTAGGGTGAGCGTACGTGTTAGGGTACAGGTTAGTGTTA
The DNA here is from genome assembly GCF_059928025.1 of Delphinapterus leucas. Taxonomy (NCBI): domain Eukaryota; kingdom Metazoa; phylum Chordata; class Mammalia; order Artiodactyla; family Monodontidae; genus Delphinapterus; species Delphinapterus leucas. The sequence goes on along the minus strand of NW_028322254.1, from coordinate 2,392,868 downwards.
GTGTACGGGTTAGGATTAGGGGACGGGTTAAGGTAAGGCTTCGGGTAAGGGTTAGGGTTAGGGTTAGGGTTAGGGGACGTTTGAGTGTACAGGTAAGTGTATGACAACGGTTTAGGGTGAGTGTACGTGTTAGAGTACAGGTTAATGTTAGCGTACGGGTTAGGATTAGGGGACAGGTTAGGGTAAGGCTTCGAGTAAGGGTTAGGGTTAGGGTTAGGGGACGGGCACGGGGACGGGGACTGTTTAGGGTACATGTTAGGTACGACAACGGTTTAGGGTGAACGTTCGTGTTAGGGTAAGGGTTCGTGTTAGCGTGCAGTTTAGGATTAGGGGAAGAGTTAGGGTAAGGCTTTGGGTAAGGGTTAGGGTTAGGGTTACGGTTAAGGTTAGGGTCAGGGGACGGGTACGGGGACGGTTTAGGGTACAGTTTAGCGTACGACAATGGTTTAGGGTGAGCGTACGTGTTAGGGTACGTGTTAGTGTTAGCGTACGGGTTAGGATTGGGGGACGGGTTAGGGTAAGGCTTCGGGTAAGGGTTAGGGTTAGGGTTAGGTTAAGGGGACGGGGACGATTTAGGGTACAGGTTAGGGTACGACAACGGTTTAGGGTGAGCGTACGTGTTAGGGTACGGGTTAGTGTTAGCGTACGGGTTAGGATTAGGGGACGGGTGAGGGTAAGGCTTCGGGTAAGGATTAGGGTTAGTGTTAGTGTTAGGGTTAGGGTTAGGGGACGGGGACGGTTTAGGGTACAGGTTAGGGTATGACAACGGTTTAGGGTGAGCGTACGTGTTAGGGTACGGGTTAGTGTTAGCGTACGGGTTAGGATTAGGGGACGGGTGAGTGTAAGGCTTCGGGTAAGGGTTAGGGTTAGGGTTAGGGTTAGGTTTAGGGGACGGGGAACGTTTAGGGTACAGGTTATGGTACGTCAACGGTTTAGGGTGAGCGTACGTGTTAGAGTACGGGTTAGTGTTAGTGTACGGGTTAGGATAAGGGGACGGGTGAGGGTAAGGCTTCGGGTAAGGGTTAGGGTTAGGGTTATGGTTAGGGTTAGGGTTAGGGGACGGGGACGGTTTAGGGTACAGGTTAGGGTACGAAAACGGTTTAGGGTGAGCGTACGTGTTACGGTACGGGTTAGTGTTAGCGTACGGGTTAGGATTAGGTGACGGATGAGGTTAAGGCTTCGGGAAAGGGTTAGGTTTAGGGTTAGGGGACGGGGACGGTTTAGGGTACAGGTTAGGGTACGACAACGGTTTAGGGTGAGCGTACGTGTTAGGGTACGGGTTAGTGTTAGCTTACGGGTTAGGATTAGGGGACGGGTGAGGGTAAGGGTTAGGGTTAGGGTTAGGTTTAGGGTTAGGGTTAGGGGACGGGGACGGTTTAGGGTACAGGTTATGGTACGAAAACGGTTTAGGTTGAGCGTACGTGTTAGGGTACGGGTTAGTGTTAGCGTACGCGTGAGGATTATGGGACGGGTGAGTGTAAGGCTTCGGGTAAGGGTTAGGGTTAGGGTTAGGGTTAGGGTTAGGGGACGGGGACGGTTTAGGGTGCAGGTTAGGGTACGACAACGGTTTAGGGTGAGCGTACGTGTTAGGGTACGGGTTAGTGTTAGCGTACGGGTTAGGATTAGGGGACGGGTGAGGGTAAGGCTTCGGGTAAAGATTAGGGTTAGGGTTAGGGTTAGGGGACGGGGACGGGGACGGTTTAGGGTACAGATAAGGGTACGACAACGGTTTAGGGTGAGCGTACGTGTTAGGGTACGGTTTAGTGTTGGGGTACGGGTTAGGATTAGGGGACGGGTGAGGGTAAGGCTTCGGGTAAGGGTTAGGGGTAGGGTTAGGGGACGGGGACGGGGAAGGGGACGGTTTAGGGTACAGGTTAGGGTACAACAACGGTTTAGGGTGAGCTTACGTGTTAGGGTACGGGTTAGTGTTTGCGTACAGGTTAGGATTAGGGGACGGGTGAGGGTAAGGGTTAGGGTTAGGGTTAGGGTTAGGGTTAGGGGACGGGGACAGTTTAGGGTACAGGTTAGGGTACGACAACGATTTAGGGTGAGCGTACGTGTTAGGGTACGGGTTAGTGTTAGCGTAAGGGTTAGGATTAGGGGACGGGTGAGGGTAAGGCTTTGGGTAAGGGTTAGGGTTAGGTTTAGGGCACGGGGAAGGGGACGGGGACGCTTTAGGGTACAGGTTAGTGTACGACAACGGTTTAGGGTGAGCGTACGTGTTAGGGTACGGGTTAGTGTTAGCGTACGGGTTAGGATTAGGGGACGGGTGAGGGTAAGGCTTCGGGTAAGGGTTAGGGTTAGGGTTAGGGTTAGGGGACGGGGACGGGGATGGTTTAGGGTACAGGTGAGGCTACGACAACGGTTTAGGGTGAGCGTACGTGTTAGGGTACGGGTTAGTGTTAGCGTACGGGTTAGGATTAGGGGACGGGTGAGGGTAAGGCTTCGGGTAAGGGTTAAGGTTAGGGTTAGGGTTAGGGTTAGGGTTAGGGGACGGGGACAGGGACGGTTTAGGGTACAGGTCAGGGTACGACAACGGTTTAGGGTGACCGTACATGTTAGGGTATGGGTTAGTGTTAGCGTACGGGTTAGGATTAGAGGACGGGTGAGGGTAAGGCTTCGGGTAAGGGTTAGGTTTAGGGTTAGGGGACGTGGACGGGGACGGGGACGGTTTAGGGTACAGGTTAGGGTACGACAACAGTTTAGGGTGAGCGTACGTGTTAGGGTACGGGTTAGTGTTTGCGTACAGGTTAGGATTAGGGGACGGGTGAGGGTAAGGGTTAGGGTTAGGGTTAGGGTTAGGGTTAGGGGACGGGGACAGTTTAGGGTACAGGTTAGGGTACGACAACGATTTAGGGTGAGCGTACGTGTTAGGGTACGGGTTAGGGTTAGCGTACGGGTTAGGATTAGGGGACGGTTGAGGGTAAGGCTTCGGGTAAGGGTTAGGGTTAGGTTTAGGGCACGGGGAAGGGGACGGGGACGCTTTAGGGTACAGGTTAGTGTACGACAACGGTTTAGGGTGAGCGTACGTGTTAGGGTACGGGTTAGTGTTAGCGTACGGGTTAGGATTAGGGGACGGGTGAGGGTAAGGCTTCGGGTAAGGGTTAGGGTTAGGGTTAGGGTTAGGGGACGGGGACGGGGATGGTTTAGGGTACAGGTGAGTCTACGACAACGGTTTAGGGTGAGCGTACGTGTTAGGGTACGGGTTAGTGTTAGCGTACGGGTTAGGATTAGGGGACGTGTGAGGGTAAGGCTTCGGGTAAGGGTTAAGGTTAGGGTTAGGGTTAGGGTTAGGGTTAGGGGACGGGGACAGGGACGGTTTAGGGTACAGTTTAGGGTACGACAACGGTTTAGGGTGACCGTACATGTTAGGGTATGGGTTAGTGTTAGCGTACGGGTTAGGATTAGAGGACGGGTGAGGGTAAGGCTTCGGGTAAGGGTTAGGTTTAGGGTTAGGGGACGTGGACGGGGACGGGGACGGTTTAGGGTACAGGTTAGGGTACGACAACAGTTTAGGGTGAGCGTACGTGTTAGGGTACGGGTTAGTGTTAGCGTACGGGTTAGGATTAGGGGACGGGTGAGGGTAAGGCTTCGGGTAAAGGTTAGGGTTAGGGTTTGGGTTAGGGGACGGGTACGGGGACGGTTTAGGGTACAGATTAGGGTACGACAACGGTTTAGGGTGAGCGTACGTGTTAGGGTACGGTTTAGTGTTGGGGTACGGGTTAGGATTAGGGGACGGGTGAGGGTAAGGCTTCGGGTAAGGGTTAGGGTTAGGGTTAGGGGACGGGGACGGGGACAGTTTAGGGTACAGGTTAGGGTACAACAACGGTTTAGGGTGAGCTTACGAGTTAGGGTACGGGTTAGTGTTTGCGTACAGGTTAGGATTAGGGGACGGGTGAGGGTAAGGGTTAGGGTTAGGGTTAGGGTTAGGGTACGGGGACAGTTTAGGGTACAGGTTAGGGTACGACAACGGTTTAGGGTGAGCGTACGTGTTAGGGTACGGGTTAGTGTTAGCGTAAGGGTTAGGATTAGGGGACGGGTGAGGGTAAGGCTTCGGGTAAGGCTTAGGGTTAGGTTTAGGGGACGGGGAAGGGGACGGGGACGGTTTAGGGTACAGGTTAGTGTACGACAACGGTTTAGGGTGAGCGTACGTGTTAGGGTACGGGTTAGTGTTAGCGTACGGGTTAGGATTAGGGGACGGGTGAGGGTAAGGCTTCGGGTAAGTGTTAGGGTTAGGGTTAGGGTTAGGGTTAGGGTACGGGGACGGTTTAGGGTACAGGTTAGGGTACGACAATGATTTAGGGTGAGCGTACCTGTAAGGGTACGGGTTAGTGTTAGCGTACGGGTTAGGATTAGGGGACGGGTGAGGGTAAGGCTTCGGGTAAGGGTTAGGGTTAGGGTTAGGGTTAGGAGACGGGGACGGTTTAGGGTACAGGTAAGACTACGACAACGGTTTAGGGTGAGCGTACGTGTTAGGGTAGGTGTTAGTGTTAGCATACGGGTTAGGATTAGCGGACGGGTGAGGGTAAGGCTTCGGGTAAGGGTTAAGGTTAGGGTTAGGGTTAGGGTTAGGGGACGGGGACAGGGACGGTTTAGGGTACAGGTTAGGGTACGACAACGGTTTAGCGTGAGCGTACATGTTAGGGTATGGGTTAGTGTTAGCGTACGGTTTAGTATTAGGGGACGGGTGAGGGTAAGGCTTCGGGTAAGGGTTAGGGTTAGGGGACGGGGACGGGGACGGGGACGGTTTAGGGTACAGGTTAGGGTACGACAACGGTTTAGGGTGAGCGTACGTGTTAGGGTACGGGTTAGTGTTAGCGTACGGGTTAGGATTAGGGGACGGGTGAGGGTAAGGCTTCGGGTAAAGGTTAGGGTTAGGGTTAGGGTTAGGGTTGGGGATGGGGACGTGGACGGTTTAGGGTACTTGTTAGGGTACGACAACAGTTTAGGGTGAGCGTACGTGTTAGGTTACTGGTTAGTTTTAGCTTACGGGTTAGGATTAGAGGACGGGTGAGTGTAAGGCTTCGGGTAAGGGTTAGGGTTAGGGTTAGGGTTAGGGGACGGGGACGGTTTAGGGTACAGGTTAGTGTACGTCAACGGTTTAGGGTGAGCGTACGTGTTAGGGTACGGGTTAGTGTTAGCGTACGGGTTAGGATTAGGGGACGGGTGAGGGTAAGGCTTCGGGTAAGGGTTACGGTTAGGGTTAGGGTTAGGGTTAGTGGACGGGGACGGTTTAGGGTACAGTTTAGGGTACGACAACGGTTTAGGGTGAGCGTACGTGTTAGGGTAAGGGTTAGTGTTAGCGTACGGTTTAGGATTAGGGGACGGGTGAGGGTAAGGCTTCGGGTAAGGGTTAGGGTTAGGGTTAGGGTTAGGGGACGGGGACGGGGACGGTTTAGGGTACAGGTTAGGGTACGACAACAGTTTAGGGTGAGCGTACATGTTAGGGTACGGGTTAGTGTTAGCGTACGGGTTAGGATTAGTGGACGGGTGAGGGTAAGGCTTCGGGTAAGGGTTAGGGTTAGGGTTAGGGTTAGGGTTAGGGTTAGGGGACGGGGACGGTTTAGGGTACAGGTTAGGGTACGACAACGGTTTAGGGTGAGCGTACGTGTTAGGGTACGGGCTAGTGTTAGCGTACAGGTTAGGATTAGGGGAAGTGTGAGGGTAAGGCTTCGGGTAAGGGTTAGGGTTAGGGTTAGGGTTAGGGGACGGGCACGGGGACGGTTTAGGGTACAGTTTAGGGTATGACAACGGTTTAGGGTGAGCGTATGTGTTAGGGTACGGGTTAGTGTTAGCGTACGGGTTAGGATTAGGGGACGGGTGAGGGTAAGGCTTCGGGTAAGGGTTAGGGTTAGGGTTAGGTTTAGGGTTAGGGGACGGGGACGGTTTAGGGTACAGGTTAGGGTACGACAACGGTTTAGGGTGAGCGTACGTGTTAGGTTACGGGTTACTGTTAGCGATCGGGTGAGGATTATGGGACGGGTGAGTGTAAGGCTTCGGGTAAGGGTTAGGGTTAGGGTTAGGTTTAGGGTTAGGGTTAGGGTTAGGGGATGGTTTAGGGTAAAGGTTAGGGTACGACAACGGTTTAGGGTGAGCGTACGTGTTAGAGTACGGGTTAGTGTTAGCGTACGGGTTAGGATTAGGGGACGGGTGAGGGTAAGGCTTCGGGTAAGGGTTAGGGTTAGGGTTAGGGTTAGGGTTAGTGTTAGGGGACGGGGACGGTTTAGGGTACAGGTTAGGGTACGACAACGGTTTAGGGTGAGCGTACGTGTTAGGGTACGGGTTAGTGTTAGCGTATGGTTTAGGATTAGGGGACGGGTGAGGGTAACGCTTCTGGTAAGGGTTAGGGTTAGGGTTAGGGTTAGGGGACGGGGACGCTTTAGGGTACAGGTTAGGGTACGACAACGGTTTAGGGTGAGCGTACGTGTTAGGGTACGGGTTAGTGTTAGCGTACGGGTTAGGATAAGGGGACGGGTGAAGTTAAGGCTTCGGGTAAGGGTTAGGGTTAGGGTTAGGGTTAGGGGACGGGGACGGTTTAGGGTACAGGTTAGGGTACGACAACGGTTTAGGGTGAGCGTACGTGTTAGGGTACGGGTTAGTGTTAGCGTACGGGTTAGGATTAGGGGACGGGTGAGGGTAAGGCTTCGGGTAAGTGTTAGGGTTAGGGTTAGGGTTAAGGTTAGGGTACGGGGACAGTTTAGGGTACAGTTTAGAGTACGACAATGATTTAGGGTGAGTGTACGTGTTAGGGTACGGGTTAGTGTTAGCGTACGGGTTAGGATTAGGGGACGGGTGAGGGTAAGGCTTCGGGTAAGGGTTAGGTTTAGGGTCAGGGTTAGGGTTAGGGGACGGGGATGGTTTAGGGTACAGGTTAGGCTACGACAGCGGTTCAGGGTGAGCGTACGTTTTAGGGTACGGGTTAGTGTTAGCGTACGGGTTAGGATTAGGGGACGGGTGAGGGTAAGGCTTCGGTTAAGGGTTAGGGTTAGGGTTAGGGTTAGGGGAAGGGGATAGGGACGGGGACGGGGACGGGGACGGTTTAGGGTCCAGGTTAGGGTACGACAAGGGTTTAGGGTGAGCGTACGTGTTAGGGTACGGGTTAGTGTTAGCGTACGGGTTAGGATTAGGGGACGGGTGAGGGTAAGGCTTCGGGTAAAGGTTAGGGTTAGGGCTTGGGTTAGGGGACGGGGACGGGGACGGTTTAGGGTACAGGTTAGGGTACGACAACGGTTTAGGGTGAGCGTACGTGTTAGGATACGGGTTAGTGTTAGGGTACGGGTTAGGATTAGGGGACGGGTGAGTGTAAGGCTTCGGGTAAGGGTTAGGGTTAGGGTTAGGGTTAGGGTACGGGGACGGTTTAGGGTACAGGTTAGGGTACGACAACAATTTAGGGTGAGCGTACGTGTTAGGGTACGGGTTAGTGTTAGCGTACGGGTTAGGATTAGGGGACGGGTGAGGGTAAGGCTTCGGGTAAGGGTTAGGGTTAGTGTTAGGGTTAGGGTTAGGGGACGGGGATGGTTTAGGGTACAGGTTAGGCTACGACAACGGTTTAGGGTGAGCGTACGTGTTAAGGTACGGGTTAGTGTTAGCGTACGGGTTAGGATTAGGGGACGGGTGAGGGTAAGGCTTCAGGTAAGGGTTAGGGTTAGGGTTAGTGGACGGGGATGGGGACGGGGACGGGGACGGTTTAGGGTACAGGTGAGGGTACGACAACGATTTAGGGTAAGCGTACGTGTTAGGGTACGGGTTAGTGTTAGCGTACGGGTTAGGATTAGGGGACGGGTGAGGGTAAGGCTTCGGGTAAATGTTAGGGTTAGGGTTAGGGTTAGGGTTAGGGGACGGTGACGGGGACGGTTTAGGGTACAGGTTAGGGTACGACAACGGTTTAGTGTGAGCATACGTGTTAGGGTACGGGTTAGTGTTAGCGTACGGGTTAGGATTAGGGGACGGGTCAGGGTAAGGCTTCGGGTAAGGGTTAGGGTTAGGGTTAGGGTTAGTGTTAGGGGACGGGGACGGTTTAGGGTACAGGTTAGGGTACGACAACGGTTTAGGGTGAGCGTACGTGTTAGGGTATGGGTTAGTGTTAGCGTACGGGTTAGGATAAGGGGACGGTTGAGTGTAAGGCTTCGGGTAAGGGTTAGGGTTAGGGTTAGGGTTAGTGTTAGGGTTAGGGTTAGGGTTAGGGGACGGAGACGGTTTAGGGTACAGGTTAGGCTACGACAACGGTTTAGGGTGACCGTACGTGTTAGGGTACGGGTTAGTGTTAGCGTACGGGTTAGGATTAGGGCACGGGTGAGGGTAAGGCTTTGGGTAAGGGTTAGGGTTAGGGTTAGGGTTAGGGTTAGGGTTAGGGGACGGGGACTGGGACGGTTTAGGGTACAGGTTAGGGTACGACAACGGTTTAGGGTGAGCGTACATGTTAGGGTATGGGTTAGTGTTAGCATACGGGTTAGGATTAGGGGACGGGTGAGGGTAAGGCTTCGGGTAAGGGTTAGGGTTAGGGTTAGGGGACGGGGACAGGGACGGGGACGGTTTAGGGTACAGGTTAGTGTACGACAACGATTTAGGGTGAGCGTACGTGTTAGGGTACGGGTTAGTGTTAGCGTACGGGTTAGGATAAAGGGACGGGTGAGGGTAAGGCTTCGGGTAAGGGTTAGGGTTAGGGTTAGGGTTAGGGTTAGGGGACGGTGACGGTTTAGGGTACAGGTTAGGGTACGAGAACGGTTTAAGGTGAGTGTACGTCTTAGGGTATGGGTTAGTGTTAGCGTACGGGTTAGGATTAGGGGACGGGTGAGGGTAAGGCTTCGGGTAAGTTTTAGGGTTAGGGTTAGGGATAGGGTTAGGGTACGGGGATGGTTTAGGGTACAGGTTAGGGTACAACAACGATTTAGGGTGAGCGTACGTGTTAGGGTACGGGTTAGTGTTAGCGTACGGGTTAGGATTAGGGGACGGGTGAGGGTAAGGCTTCGGGTAAGGGTTAGGATTAGGGTTAGGGTAAGGGTTAGGGGACGGTGACGGTTTAGGGTACAGGTTAGGGTACGACAACGGTTTATGGTGAGCGTACGTGTTAAGGTACGGGTTAGTGTTAGAGTACGGGATAGGATTAGGGGACGGGTGAGGGTAAGGCTTCGGGTAAGTGTTAGGGTTAGGGTTAGGGTTACGGTTAGGGTTAGGGTTCGGGTACGGTTTAGGGTACAGGTTAGGGTACGACAACGATTTAGGGTGAGCGTACGTGTTAGGGTACGGGTTAGTGTTAGCGTAGGAGTTAGGTTTAGGGGACGGGTGAGGGTAAGGCTTCGGGTAAGAGTTAGGGTTAGGGTTAGGGTTAGGGGACGGTGACGGTTTAGGGTACAGGTTAGGCTGCGACAACGGTTTAGGGTGAGCGTACGTGTTAGGGTACGGGATAGTGTTAGCGTACGGTTTAGGATTAGGGGACGGGTGAGGGTAAGGCTTCGGGTAAGGGTTAGGGTTAGGGTTAGGGTTAGGGTTAGGGTTAGGGGACGGCGACAGGGACGATTTAGGGTACAGGTTAGGGTACGACAACGTTTTAGGGTGAGCGTACATGTTAGGGTATGGGTTAGTGTTGCGTACGGGTTAGGATTAGGGGACGGGTGAGGGTAAGGCTTCGGGTAAGGGTTAGGGTTAGGGTTAGGGGACGGGGACGGGGACGGGGACGGTTTAGGGTACAGGTTAGTGTACGACAACAGTTTAGGGTGAGCGTTCGTGTTAGGGTACGTGTTAGTGTTAGCGTACGGGTTAGGATTAGGGGACGGGTGAGCGTAAGGCTTCGGGTAAGGGTTAGGGTTAGGGTTAGGGTTAGGGTTAGGGGACGGGGACGGTTTAGGGTACAAGTTAGGGTACGACAAGGGTTTAGGGTGAGCGTACGTGTTAGGGTACTGGTTAGTGTTAGCGTACGGGTTAGGATTAGGGAACGGGTGAGGGTAGGGCTTCGGGTAAGAGTTAGGGTTAGGGTTAGGGGACGGGGATGGTTTAGGGTACAGGTTAGGGTACGACAACGGTTTAGGGTGAGCGTACGTGTTAGGGTACGGGTTAGTGTTAGCGTACAGGTGAGGATTAGGGGACGGGTGAGGGTAAGGCTTCGGGTAAGGTTTAGGGTTAGGGTTAGGGTTAGGTTTAGGTTTAGGGGACGGGGACGGTTTAGGGTACAGGTTAGGGTACGACAAAGGTTTAGGGTGAGCGTACGTGTTAGGGTACGGGTTAGTGTTAGCGTACGGGTTAGGATTAGGGGACGGGTGAGGGTAAGGCTTCGGGTAAGGGTTAGGGTTAGGGTTAGGGTTAGGGTTAGGGTTAGGGTACGGGGACGGTTTAGGGTACAGGTTAGTGTACGACAACGATTTAGGGTGAGAGTACGTGTTAGGGTACGGGTTAGTGTTAGCGTACGGGTTAGGATTAGGGGACGGGTGAGGGTAAGGCTTCGGGTCAGGGATAGGGTTAGGGTTAGGATTAGCGTTAGGGGACGGGGACGGTTTAGGGTACAGGTTAGGCTACGACAACGGTTTAGGGTGAGCGTACGTGTTAGGTTACGGGTTAGTGTTAGCGTACGGGTTAGGATTAGGGGACGGGTGAGGGTAAGGCTTCGGGTAAGTGTTAGGGTTAGGGTTAGGGTTAGGGTACGGGGACGGTTTAGGGTACAGGTTAGGGTACGACAACGATTTAGGGTGAGCGTACGTGTTAGGGTACGGGTTAGTGTTAGCGTACGGGTTAGGATTAGGGGACGGGTGAGGGTAAGGCTTCGGGTAAGGGTTAGGGTTAGTGTTAGGGTTAGGGTTAGGGGACGGGGATGGTTTAGGGTACAGGTTAGGCTACGACAACGGTTTAGGGTGAGCGTACGTGTTAGGGTACGGGTTAGTGTTAGCGTACGGGTTAGGATTAGGGGACGGGTGAGGGTAAGGCTTCGGGTAAGTGTTAGGGTTAGGGTTAGGGTTACGGTTAGGGTTAGGGGACGGGGACAGGGACGGTTTAGGGTACAGGTTAGGGTAGGACAACGGTTTACCGTGAGCGTACATGTTAGGTTATGGGTTAGTGTTAGCGTACGGGTTAGTATTAGGGGACGTGTGAGGGTAAGGCTTCGGATAAGGGTTAGGGTTAGGGTTAGGGTTAGGGTTATTGGACGGGGACGGGGACGGTTTAGGGTACAGGTTAGGGTACGACAACGGTTTAGGGTGAGCGTACATGTTAGGGTACGGGTTAGTGTTAGCGTACGGGTTAGGATTAGGGGACGGGTGAGTGTAAGACTTCGGGTAAAGGTTAGGGTTAGGGTTAGGGTTAGGGTTAGGGTTAGGGGACGAGGACGGTTTAGGGTACAGGTTAGTGTACGTCAACGGTTTAGGGTGCGCGTACGTGTTAGGGTACGGGTTAGTGTTAGCGTACGGGTCAGGATTAGGAGACGGGTGAGGGTAAGGCTTCGGGAAAGGGTTAGGGTTAGGGTTAGGGTTAGGGTTAGGGAACGGGGACGGTTTAGGGTACAGGTTAGGGTACGACAACGGTTTAGGGTGAGCGTACGTGTTAGGGTATGGTTTAGTGTTAGCGTACGGGTGAGGATTAGGGGACGGCTGAGTGTAAGGCTTCGGGTAAGGGTTAGGGTTAGGGTTAGGGTTAGGGTTAGGGGACGGGGACGGTTTAGGGTACAGATTAGGGTACGACAACGGTTTAGGGTGAGCGTACGTGTTAGGGTACGGGTTAGTGTTAGCGTACGGGTTAGGATTAGGGGACGGGTGAGGGTAAGGCTTCGGGTAAGGGTTAGTGTTAGGGTTAGGGTTAGGGTTAGTTGACGGGGACGGTTTAGGGTACAGGTTAGGGTACGACAACGGTTTAGGGTGAGCGTAAGTGTTAGGGTACGGGTTAGTGTTAGCGTACGGGTTAGGATGAGGGGACGGGTGAGGGTAAGGTTTCGGGTAAGTGTTAGGGTTAGGGTTAAGGTTAGGGTTAGGGTTAGGGTACGGGGACGGTTTAGGGTACAGGTTAGGGTACGACAACGATTTAGGGTGAGCGTACGTGTTAGGGTACGGGTTAGTGTTAGCGTACGGGTTAGGATTAAGGGACGGGTGAGGGTAAGGCTTCCGGTAAGGGTTAGGGTTAGTGTTAGGATTAGGGTTAGGGGACGGGGACGGTTTAGGGTACAGGTTAGGCTACGACAACGGTTTAGGGTGAGCGTACGTGTTAGGTTACGGGTTAGTGTTAGCGTACGGGTTAGGATTAGGGGACGGGTGAGGGTAAGGCTTCGGGTAAGTGTTAGGGTTAGGGTTAGGGTTAGGGTACGGGGACGGTTTAGGGTACAGGTTAGGGTACGACAACGATTTAGGGTGAGCGTACGTGTTAGGGTACGGGTTAGTGTTAGCGTACGGGTTAGGATTAGGGGACGGGTGAGGGTAAGGCTTCGGGTAAGGGTTAGGGTTAGTGTTAGGGTTAGGGTTAGGGGACGGGGATGGTTTAGGGTACAGGTTAGGCTACGACAACGGTTTAGGGTGAGCGTACGTGTTAGGGTACGGGTTAGTGTTAGCGTACGGGTTAGGATTAGGGTACGGGTGAGGGTAAGGCTTCAGGTAAGTGTTAGGGTTAGGGTTAGTGGACGGGGATGGGGACGGGGACGGGGACGGTTTAGGGTACAGGTGAGGGTACGACAACGATTTAGGGTAAGCGTACGTGTTAGGGTACGGGTTAGTGTTAGCGTACGGGTTAGGATTAGGGGACGGGTGAGGGTAAGGCTTCGGGTAAATGTTAGGGTTAGGGTTAGGGTTAGGGTTAGGGGACGGTGACGGGGACGGTTTAGGGTACAGGTTAGGGTACGACAACGGTTTAGTGTGAGCGTACGTGTTAGGGTACGGGTTAGTGTTAGCGTACGGGTTAGGATTAGGGGACGGGTCAGGGTAAGGCTTCGGGTAAGGGTTAGGGTTAGGGTTAGGGTTAGTGTTAGGGGACGGGGACGGTTTAGGGTACAGGTTAGGGTACGACAACGGTTTAGGGTGAGCGTACGTGTTAGGGTATGGGTTAGTGTTAGCGTACGGGTTAGGATAAGGGGACGGGTGAGTGTAAGGCTTCGGGTAAGGGTTAGGGTTAGGGTTAGGGTTAGTGTTAGGGTTAGGGTTAGGGTTAGGGGACGGAGACGGTTTAGGGTACAGGTTAGGCTACGACAACGGTTTAGGGTGACCGTACGTGTTAGGGTACGGGTTAGTGTTAGCGTACGGGTTAGGATTAGGGCACGGGTGAGGGTAAGGCTTTGGGTAAGGGTTAGGGTTAGGGTTAGGGTTAGGGTTAGGGTTAGGGGACGGGGACTGGGACGGTTTAGGGTACAGGTTAGGGTACGACAACGGTTTAGGGTGAGCGTACATGTTAGGGTATGGGTTAGTGTTAGCATACGGGTTAGGATTAGGGGACGGGTGAGGGTAAGGCTTCGGGTAAGGGTTAGGGTTAGGGTTAGGGGACGGGGACAGGGACGGGGACGGTTTAGGGTACAGGTTAGTGTACGACAACGATTTAGGGTGAGCGTACGTGTTAGGGTTCGGGTTAGTGTTAGCGTACGGGTTAGGATAAAGGGACGGGTGAGGGTAAGGCTTCGGGTAAGGGTTAGGGTTAGGGTTAGGGTTAGGGTTAGGGGACGGTGACGGTTTAGGGTACAGGTTAGGGTAGGAGAACGGTTTAAGGTGAGTGTACGTCTTAGGGTATGGGTTAGTGTTAGCGTACGGGTTAGGATTAGGGGACGGGTGAGGGTAAGGCTTCGGGTAAGTTTTAGGGTTAGGGTTAGGGATAGGGTTAGGGTACGGGGACGGTTTAGGGTACAGGTTAGGGTACGACAACGATTTAGGGTGAGCGTACGTGTTAGGGTACGGGTTAGTGTTAGCGTACGGGTTAGGATTAGGGGACGGGTGAGGGTAAGGCTTCGGGTAAGGGTTAGGATTAGGGTTAGGGTAAGGGTTAGGGGACGGTGACGGTTTAGGGTACAGGTTAGGGTACGACAACGGTTTATGGTGAGCGTACGTGTTAAGGTACGGGTTAGTGTTAGAGTACGGGATAGGATTAGGGGACGGGTGAGGGTAAGGCTTCGGGTAAGTGTTAGGGTTAGGGTTAGGGTTACGGTTAGGGTTAGGGTTCGGGTACGGTTTAGGGTACAGGTTAGGGTACGACAACGATTTAGGGTGAGCGTACGTGTTAGGGTACGGGTTAGTGTTAGCGTAGGAGTTAGGATTAGGGGACGGGTGAGGGTAAGGCTTCGGGTAAGGGTTAGGGTTAGGGTTAGGGGACTGTGACGGTTTAGGGTACAGGTTAGGCTGCGACAACGGTTTAGGGTGAGCGTACGTGTTAGGGTACGGGATAGTGTTAGCGTACGGTTTAGGATTAGGGGACGGGTGAGGGTAAGGCTTCGGGTAAGGGTTAGGTTTAGGGTTAGGGTTAGGGTTAGGGGACGGCGACAGGGACGATTTAGGGTACAGGTTAGGGTACGACAACGTTTTAGGGTGAGCGTACATGTTAGGGTATGGGTTAGTGTTGCGTACGGGTTAGGATTAGGGGACGGGTGAGGGTAAGGCTTCGGGTAAGGGTTAGGGTTAGGGTTAGGGGACGGGGACGGGGACGGGGACGGTTTAGGGTACAGGTTAGGGTACGACAACAGTTTAGGGTGAGCGTTCGTGTTAGGGTACATGTTAGTGTTAGCGTACGGGTTAGGATTAGGGGACGGGTGAGCGTAAGGCTTCGGGTAAGGGTTAGGGTTAGGGTTAGGGGATGGGGACGGTTTAGGGTACAGGTTAGGGTACGACAACGGTTTAGGGTGAGCGTACGTGTTAGGGTACGGGTTAGTGTTATCGTACGGGTGAGGATTAGGGGACGGGTGAGGGTAAGGCTTCGGGTAAGGGTTAGGGTTAGGGTTAGGGTTAGGGGACGGGAATGGTTTAGGGTACAGGTTAGGGTACGACAACGGTTTAGGGTGAGCGTACGTGTTAGGATACGGGTTAGTGTTAGCGTACGGGTTAGGATTAGGGGACGGGTGAGGGTAAGGCTTCGGGTAAGTGTTAGGGTTAGGGTTAGGGTTAGGGTTAGGGTTAGGGTACGGGGACGGTTTAGGGTACAGGTTAGTGTACGACAACGATTTAGGGTGAGAGTACGTGTTAGGGTACGGGTTAGTGTTAGCGTACGGGTTAGGATTAGGGGACGGGTGAGGGTAAGGCTTCGGGTCAGGGATAGGGTTAGGGTTAGGGTTAGGGTTAGGGGACGGGGACGGTTTAGGGTACAGGTTAGGGTATGACAACGGTTTAGGGTGAGCGTACGTGTTAGGGTACGGGTTAGTGTTAGCGTACGGTTTAGGATTAGGGGACGGGTAAGAGTAAGGCTTCGGGTAAGGGTTAGGGTTAGGGTTAGGGTTAGGGGATGGGGACGGATTAGGGTACAGGTTAGTGTACGACAACGGTTTAGGGTGAGCGTACGTGTTAGGGTATGGGTTAGTGTTGGCGTACGGGTTACGATTATGGGACGGGTGAGGGTAAGGCTTCTGGTAAGGGTTAGGGTTAGGGTTAGGGGACGGGGACGGGGACGGGGACGGTTTAGGGTACAGGTTAGGGTACGAAAACGGTTTAGGGTGAGCTTACGTGTTAGGGTACGGGTTAGTGTTAGCGTAAGGTTTAGGATTAGGGGACGGGTGAGGGTAAGTCTTCGGGTAAGGGTTAGGGTTAGGGTTAGGGGACGGGGACGGTTTAGGGTACAAGTTAGGGTACGACAAGGGTTTAGGGTGAGCGTACGTGTTAGGGTACTGGTTAGTGTTAGCGTACGGGTTAGGATTAGGGAACGGGTGAGGGTAGGGCTTCGGGTAAGGGTTAGGGTTAGGGTTAGGGGACGGGGATGGTTTAGGGTACAGGTTAGGGTACGACAACGGTTTAGGGTGAGCGTACGTGTTAGGGTATGGGTTAGTGTTAGCGTACGGGTTAGGATTAGGGGACGGGTGAGGGTAAGGCTTCGGGTAAGGTTTAGGGTTAGGGTTAGGGTTAGGTTTAGGTGTAGGGGACGGGGACGGTTTAGGGTACAGGTTAGGGTACGACAAAGGTTTAGGGTGAGCGTACGTGTTAGGGTACGGGTTAGTGTTAGCGTACGGGTTAGGATTAGGGGACGGGTGAGGGTAAGGCTTCGGGTAAGGGTTAGGGTTAGGGTTAGGGTTAGGGTTAGGGTTAGGGGACGGGGACGGTTTAGGGTACAGGTTAGTGTACGACAACGTTTTAGGGTGAGAGTACGTGTTAGGTTACGGGTTAGTGTTAGCGTACGGGTGAGTATTAGGGGACGGGTTAGGGTAAGGCTTCGGGTAAGGGTTAGGGTTAGGGGACGGGGACGGTTTAGGGTACAGGTTAGGATACGGCAACGGTTTAGGGTGAGCGTACGTGTTAGGGTACGGGTTAGTGTTAGCGTACGGGTTAGGATTAGGGGACGGGTGAGGGTAAGGCTTCGGGTAAGGGATAGGGTTTGGGTTAGGGTTAGGGTTAGGGGACGGGGACGGTTTAGGGTACAGGTTAGGGTATGACAACGGTTTAGGGTGAGCGTACGTGTTAGGGTACGGGTTAGTGTTAGCGTACGGGTTAGGATTAGGGGACGGGTGAGGGTAAGGCTTCGGGTAAGGGTTAGGGTTAGGGTTAGGGTTAGGGTTAGAGTTACGGGACGGGGACAGGGACGGTTTAGGGTACAGGTTAGGGTACAACAGCAGTTTAGGGTGAGCGTACGTGTTTGGGTACGGGATAGTGTTAGCGTACGGTTTAGGATTAGGGGACGGGTGAGGGTAAGGCTTCAGTTAAGGGTTAGGGTTAGGGGACAGGGACGGTTTAGGGTACAGGTTAGTGTACGACAACGGTTTAGGTTGAGCGTACGAGTTAGGGTACGGGTTAGTGTTAGCGCACGGGTTAGGATAAGGGGACGGGTGAGGGTAAGGTTTCGGGTAAGGGTTAGGGTTAGGGTTAGGGTTAGGGGACGGGGATGGTTTAGGGTACAGGTTAGGATACGACAACGGTTTAGGGTGAGCGTACGTGTTAGGGTACGTGTTAGTGTTAGCGTACGGCTTAGGATTAGGGGACGGGTGAGGGTAAGGCTTCGGGTAAGTGTTAGGGTTAGGGTTAGGGTACGGGGACGGTTTAGGGTACAGGTTAGGGTACGACAACGATTTAGGGTGAGCGTACGTGTTAGGGTACGGGTTAGTGTTAGCGTACAGGTTAGGATTAGGGGACGCGTGAGGGTAAGGCTTCGGGTAAGGGTTAGGGTTAGGGTTAGGGGACGGGGACGGTTTAGGGTACAGGATAGGGTACGACAAAGGTTTAGGGTGAGCGTACGTGTTAGGGTACGGGTTAGTGTTAGCGTACAGGTTAGGATTAGGGGACGGATGAGGATAAGGCTTCGCGTAAGGATTAGGGTTAGGGTTAGGGTTAGGGTTAGGGGACGGGGACGGTTTAGGGTACAGGTTAGGGTACGACAACGGTTTAGGGTGAGCGTACGTGTTAGGGTACGGGTTAGTGTTAGCGTACGAGTTAGGATTAGGGGACGGGTGAGGGTAAGGCTTCGGGTAAGGGTTAGGGTTAGGTTTAGGGTTAGGTTTAGGATTAGGGTTAGGGGACGGTTTAGGGTACAGGTTAGGGTATGACAACGGTTTAGGGTGAGCGTACGTGTTAGGGTACGGGTTAGTGTTAGCGTACGGGTTAGGATTAGAGGACGGCTGAGGGTAAGGCTTCGGGTAAAGGTTAGGGTTAGGGTTAGGGTTAGGGTTAGGGGACGGGGACGGGGACGGTTTAGGGTACAGGTTAGGGTACGACAACGGTTTAGGGTGAGCGTACGTGTTAGGGTACGGGTTAGTGTTAGCGTACGGGTTAGGATTAGAGGACGGGTGAGTGCAAGGCTTCGGGTAAGGGTTAGGGTTAGGGTTAGGGTTAGGGTTAGGGGACGGGGACAGTATAGGGTACAGGTTAGGGTACGTCAACGGTTTAGGGTGAGCGTACGTGTTAGGGTACGGGTTAGTGTTATTGTACGGGTTAGGATTAGGGGACGGGTGAGGGTAAGGCTTCGGGTAAGGGTTAGGTTTAGGGTTAGGGTTAGGGTTAGGGGACGGGGACGGTTTAGGGTACAAGTTAGTGTACGACAACGGTTTAGGGTGAGCGTACGTGTTAGGGTATGGGTTAGTGTTAGCGTACGGGTTAGGATTAGGGGACGGGTGAGGGTAAGGCTTCGGGAAAGGGTTAGGGTTAGAGTTAGGGTTAGGGGACGGGCACGGGGACGGTTCAGGGTACAAGTTAGGGTACGACAACGTTTTAGGGTGAGGGTACGTGTTAGGGTACGGGTTAGTGTTAACGTACGGGTTAGGATTAGGGGACGGGTTAGGGTAAGGCTTCGGGTAAGGGTTAGGGTTAGGGGACGGGGACGGTTTAGGGTACAGGTTAGGGTACGACAACGGTTTAGTGTGAGCGTACGAGTTAGGGTACGGGTTAGTGTTAGCGCACGGGTTAGGATAAGGGGACGGGTGAGGGTAAGGTTTCGGGTAAGGGTTAGGGTTAGGGTTAGGGTTAGGGTTAGAGGACGGGGATGGTTTAGGGTACAGGTTAGGATACGACAACGGTTTAGGGTGAGCGTACGTGTTAGGGTACGTGTTAGTGTTAGCGTACGGCTTAGGATTAGGGGACGGGTGAGGGTAAGGCTTCGGGTAAGTGTTAGGGTTAGGGTTAGGGTTAGGGTTAGGGTTAGGTACGGGGACGGTTTAGGGTACAGGTTAGGGTACGACAACGATTTAGGGTGAGCGTACGTGTTAGGGTACGGGTTAGTGTTAGCGTACAGGTTAGGATTAGGGGACGGGTGAGGGTAAGGCTTCGGGTAAGGGTAAGGGTTAGGGTTAGGGTTAGGGTTAGGGTTAGGGGACGGGGACGGTTTAGGGTACAGATTAGGGTATGACAACGGTTTAGGGTGAGCGTACGTGTTAGGGTACGGGTTAGTGTTAGCGTACGGATTAGGATTAGGGGACGGGTGAGGGTAGGGCTTCGGGTAAGGGTTAGTGTTAGGGTTAGGGTTAGGGTTAGGGGACGGGGACGGGGACGGTTTAGGGTACAGGTTAGGGTACGACAACGGTTTAGGGTGAGATTACGTGTTAGGGTACGGGTTAGTGTTAGCGTACGGTTTAGGATTCGGGGACGGGTGAGGGTTAGGCTTCGGGTAAGGGTTAGGGTTAGGGTTAGGGTTACGGTTAGGGGATGGGGACGGTTTAGGGTACAGGTTAGTGTACGACAACGGTTTAGGGTGAGCGTACGTGTTAGGGTACGGGTTAGTGTTGGCGTACGGGTTAGGATTAGGGGACGGGTGAGGGTAAGGCTTCGGGTAAGGGTTAGGGTTAGGGTTAGGGTTAGGGGATTGGGACGGGGACGGTTTAGGGTACAGGTTAGGGTACGACAACGGTTTATGGTGAGCTTAAGTGTTAGGGTACGGGTTAGTGTTAGCGTAAGGGTTAGGATTAGGGGACGGGTGAGGGTAAGTCTTCGGGTAAGGGTTACGGTTAGGGTTAGGGTTAGGGTTAGCGTTAGGGGACGGGGACGCTTTAGGGTACAGGTTAGGGTACGACAACGGTTTAGGGTGAGCGTACGTGTTAGGGTACGGGATAGTGTTAGCGTACGGGTTAGGATTAGGGGACGGGTGAAGGTAAGGCTTCGGGTAAGGGTTAGGGATAGTGTTAGGGTTAGGGTTAGGGTTACGGGACGGGGACAGGGACGGTTTAGGGTAGAGGTTAGGGTACGACAACAGTTTGGGGTGAGCGTACGTGTTAGGGTACGGGTTAGTGTTAGCATACGGGTTAGGATTAGAGGACGGGTGAGGGTAAGGCTTCGGGTAAGCGTTAGGGTTAAGGTTAGGGTTAGGGTTAGGGTTAGGGGACGGGGACGGTTTAGGGTACAGGTTAGGGTACGACAACGGTTTAGGGTGAGCGTACGTTTTAGGGTACGGGTTAGTGTTAGCGTACGGGTTAGGATTAGGGGACGGGTGAGGGTAAGGCTTCGGGTAAGGGTTAGGGTTAGGGTTAGGGTTTGGGGACGGGGACGGTTTAGGGTACACGTTAGGGTACGACAACGGTTTAGGGTGAGCGTACGTGTTAGGGTACTGGTTAGTGTTAGCGTACGGGTTAGGATTAGGGAACGGGTGAGGGTAAGGCTTCGGGTAAGGGTTAGGGTTAGGGTTAGGGGACGGGGACGGTTTAGGGTAAAGGTTAGGGTACGACAAAGGTTTAGGGTGAGCGTACGTGTTAGGGTACGTGTTAGTGTTAGCGTACGGGTTAGGATTAGGGGACGGGTGTGGGTAAGGCTTCGCGTAAGGGTTAGCGTTAGGGTTAGGGTTAGGGTTAGGGTTAGGGGACGGGGACGGTTTAGGGTACAGGTTAGGGTACGACAACGGTTTAGGGTGAGCGTACGTGTTAGGGTACGGGTTAGTGTTAGCGTACGGGTTAGGATTAGGGGACGGGTGAGGGTAAGGCTTCGGGTAAGGTTAAGGGTTAGGGTTAGGGTTAGGGTTAGGTTTAGGGTTAGGGTTAGGGGACGGTTTAGGGTACAGGTTAGGGTACGACAACGGTTTAGGGTGAGCGTACGTGTTAGGGTACGGGTTAGTGTTAGCGTACGGGTGAGGATTAGGTGACGGGTGAGTGTAAGGCTTCGGGTAAGGGTTAGGGTTAGGGTTAGGGTTAGGGTTAGGGGACCCGGACGGTTTAGGGTACAGGTTAGGGTACGACAAAGGTTTAGGGTGAGCGTACGTGTTAAGGTACGGGTTAGTGTTAGCGTACGGGTTAGGATTAAGGGACGGGTGAGGGTAAGGCTTCGGTTAAGGGATAGGGTTACGGTTAGGGTTAGGGTTAGGGGACGGGGACGGTTTAGGGTACAGGTTCGGCTGCGACAATGGTTTAGGGTGAGCGTACGTGTTAGGGTACGGGTTAGTGTTAGCTTACGGGTTAGGATTAGCGGACGGGTGAGGGTAAGGCTTCGGGTAAGGGTTAGGGTTAGGGTTAGGGCTAGGGTTAGGGTTAGGGGACGGGGACAGGCACGGTTTAGGGTACAGGTTAGGGTACGACAACGGTTTAGGGTGAGCGTACATGTTAGGGTATGGGTTAGTGTTAGCGTATGGGTTAGGATTAGGGGACAGGTGATGTTAAGGCTTCGGGTAAGGGTTAGGATTAGGGTTAGGGTACGGGGACGGGGACGGGGATGGGGATGGTTTAGGGTACAGGTTAGGGTACGACAAAGATTTAGGGTGAGCGTACGTGTTAGGGTACGGGTTAGTGTTAGCGTACGGGTTAGGATTAGAGGACGCCTGAGGGTAAGGCTTCGGGTAAAGGTTAGGGTTAGGGTTAGGGTTAGGGGACGGGGACGGGGACGGTTTAGGGTACAGGTTAGGGTACGTCAACGGTTTAGGGTGAGCGTACGTGTTAGGGTATGGGTTAGTGTTAGTGTACGGGTTAGGATTAGGGCACGGGTGAGGGTAAGGCTTCGGGTAAGGGTTAGGGTTAGGGTTAGGGTTAGGGTTAGAGTTAGGGGACGGGGACGGTTTAGGGTACAAGTTAGGGTACGACAACGGTTTAGGGTGAGCGTACGTGTTAGGGTATGGGTTAGTGTTAGCGTACGGGTTAGGATTAGGGGACGGGTGAGGGTAAGGCTTCGGGAAAGGGTTAGGGTTAGGGTTAGAGTTACGGTTAGGGGACGGGCACGGGGACGGTTTAGGGTACAAGTTAGGGTACGACAACGGTTTAGGGTGAGCGTACGTGTTAGGGTACGGGTTAGTGTTAACGTACGGGTTAGGATTAGGGGACGGGTGAGGGTAAGGCTTCGGGCAAGTGTTAGGGTTAGGGTTAGGGTTAAGGTTAGGGGACGTGGACGGTTTAGGGTACAGGTTAGGGTACGACAACCGTTTAGGGGGAGCGTACGTGTTAGGGTACGGGTTAGTGTTAGCGTACGGGTTAGGATTAGGGGACGGGTGAGGGTAAGGCTTCGGGTAAGGGTTAGTGTTAGGGTTAGGGTTAGGGGACGGGGACGGGGACGGTTTAGGGTACAGGTTATGGTACGACAACGGTTTAGGGTGAGCGTACGTGTTAGGGTACGGGTTAGTGTTAGCGTACGGGTGAGGATTAGGGGACGGGTGAGGGTAAGGCTTCGGGTAAGGGTTAGGGTTAGGACTAGGGTTAGGTTTAGGGTTAGGGGACGGGGACTGTTTAGGGAACAGGTTAGGGTACAACAACGGTTTAGGGTGAGCGTACGTGTTAGGGTACGGGTTAGTGTTAGCGTACGGGTTAGGATTAGGGGACGGGTGAGCGTAAGGCTTCGGGTAAGGGTTAGGGTTACGGTTAGGGTTATGGTTAGGGTTAGGGGACGGGGACGGTTTAGGGTACAGGTTAGGGTACGACAATGTTTTAGGGTGAGCGTACGTGTTAGGGTACGGGTTAGTGTTAGCGTACGGGTGAGGATTAGGGGACGGGTGTGGGTAAGGCTTCGGGTAAGGATTTGGGTTAGGGTTAGGGGACGGGGACGGTTTAGGGTACAGGTTAGGGTACGACAACGGTTTAGGGTGAGCGTACGAGTTAGGGTACGGGTTAGTGTTAGCACACGGTTTAGGATAAGGGAACGGGTGAGAGTAAGGCTTCGGGTAAGGGTTAGGGTTAGGGTTAGGGTTAGGGTTAGGGGACGGGGACGGTTTAGGGTACAGGTTAGGGTACGACAGCGGTTTAGGGTGAGCGTACGTGTTAGGGTACGGGTTAGTGTTAGCGTACGGTTTAGGATTCGGGGACGGGTGAGGGTAAGGCTTCGGGTAAGGGTTAGTGTTAGGGTTAGGGTTACGGTTAGGGGATGGGGACGGTTTAGGGTACAGGTTAGTGTACGACAACGGTTTAGGGTGAGCGTACGTGTTAGGGTATGGGTTAGTGTTGGCGTACGGGTTAGGATTAGGGGACGGGTGAGGGTAAGGCTTCGGGTAAGGGTTAGGGTTAGGGTTAGGGTTAGGGTTAGCGTTAGGGGACGGGGACGCTTTAGGGTACAGGTTAGGGTACGACAACGGTTTAGGGTGAGCGTACGTGTTAGGGTACGGGTTAGTGTTAGCGTACGGGTTAGGATTAGGGGACGGGTGAGGGTAAGGCTTCGGGTAAGGGTTAGGGTTAGTGTTAGGGTTAGGGTTAGGGGACGGGGATGGTTTAGGGTACAGGTTAGGCTACGACAACGGTTTAGGGTGAGCGTACGTGTTAGGGTACGGGTTAGTGTTAGCGTACGGGTTAGGATTAGGGGACGGGTGAGGGTAAGGCTTCGGGTAAGTGTTAGGGTTAGGGTTAGGGTTACGGTTAGGGTTAGGGGACGGGGACAGGGACGGTTTAGGGTACAGGTTAGGGTAGGACAACGGTTTACCGTGAGCGTACATGTTAGGGTATGGGTTAGTGTTAGCGTACGGGTTAGTATTAGGGGACGTGTGAGGGTAAGGCTTCGGATAAGGGTTAGGGTTAGGGTTAGGGTTAGGGTTATTGGACGGGGACGGGGACGGTTTAGGGTACAGGTTAGGGTACGACAACGGTTTAGGGTGAGCGTACATGTTAGGGTACGGGTTAGTGTTAGCGTACGGGTTAGGATTAGGGGACGGGTGAGTGTAAGACTTCGGGTAAAGGTTAGGGTTAGGGTTAGGGTTAGGGTTAGGGTTAGGGGACGAGGACGGTTTAGGGTACAGGTTAGTGTACGTCAACGGTTTAGGGTGCGCGTACGTGTTAGGGTACGGGTTAGTGTTAGCGTACGGGTCAGGATTAGGAGACGGGTGAGGGTAAGGCTTCGGGAAAGGGTTAGGGTTAGGGTTAGGGTTAGGGTTAGGGAACGGGGACGGTTTAGGGTACAGGTTAGGGTACGACAACGGTTTAGGGTGAGCGTACGTGTTAGGGTATGGTTTAGTGTTAGCGTACGGGTGAGGATTAGGGGACGGCTGAGTGTAAGGCTTCGGGTAAGGGTTAGGGTTAGGGTTAGGGTTAGGGTTAGGGGACGGGGACGGTTTAGGGTACAGATTAGGGTACGACAACGGTTTAGGGTGAGCGTACGTGTTAGGGTACTGGTTAGTGTTAGCGTACGGGTTAGGATTAGGGGACGGGTGAGGGTAAGGCTTCGGGTAAGGGTTAGTGTTAGGGTTAGGGTTAGGGTTAGTTGACGGGGACGGTTTAGGGTACAGGTTAGGGTACGACAACGGTTTAGGGTGAGCGTAAGTGTTAGGGTACGGGTTAGTGTTAGCGTACGGGTTAGGATGAGGGGACGGGTGAGGGTAAGGTTTCGGGTAAGTGTTAGGGTTAGGGTTAAGGTTAGGGTTAGGGTTAGGGTACGGGGACGGTTTAGGGTACAGGTTAGGGTACGACAACGATTTAGGGTGAGCGTACGTGTTAGGGTACGGGTTAGTGTTAGCGTACGGGTTAGGATTAAGGGACGGGTGAGGGTAAGGCTTCCGGTAAGGGTTAGGGTTAGTGTTAGGATTAGGGTTAGGGGACGGGGACGGTTTAGGGTACAGGTTAGGCTACGACAACGGTTTAGGGTGAGCGTACGTGTTAGGTTACGGGTTAGTGTTAGCGTACGGGTTAGGATTAGGGGACGGGTGAGGGTAAGGCTTCGGGTAAGTGTTAGGGTTAGGGTTAGGGTTAGGGTACGGGGACGGTTTAGGGTACAGGTTAGGGTACGACAACGATTTAGGGTGAGCGTACGTGTTAGGGTACGGGTTAGTGTTAGCGTACGGGTTAGGATTAGGGGACGGGTGAGGGTAAGGCTTCGGGTAAGGGTTAGGGTTAGTGTTAGGGTTAGGGTTAGGGGACGGGGATGGTTTAGGGTACAGGTTAGGCTACGACAACGGTTTAGGGTGAGCGTACGTGTTAGGGTACGGGTTAGTGTTAGCGTACGGGTTAGGATTAGGGGACGGGTGAGGGTAGGGCTTCAGGTAAGTGTTAGGGTTAGGGTTAGTGGACGGGGATGGGGACGGGGACGGGGACGGTTTAGGGTACAGGTGAGGGTACGACAACGATTTAGGGTAAGCGTACGTGTTAGGGTACGGGTTAGTGTTAGCGTACGGGTTAGGATTAGGGGACGGGTGAGGGTAAGGCTTCGGGTAAATGTTAGGGTTAGGGTTAGGGTTAGGGTTAGGGGACGGTGACGGGGACGGTTTAGGGTACAGGTTAGGGTACGACAACGGTTTAGTGTGAGCGTACGTGTTAGGGTACGGGTTAGTGTTAGCGTACGGGTTAGGATTAGGGGACGGGTCAGGGTAAGGCTTCGGGTAAGGGTTAGGGTTAGGGTTAGGGTTAGTGTTAGGGGACGGGGACGGTTTAGGGTACAGGTTAGGGTACGACAACGGTTTAGGGTGAGCGTACGTGTTAGGGTATGGGTTAGTGTTAGCGTACGGGTTAGGATAAGGGGACGGGTGAGTGTAAGGCTTCGGGTAAGGGTTAGGGTTAGGGTTAGGGTTAGTGTTAGGGTTAGGGTTAGGGTTAGGGGACGGAGACGGTTTAGGGTACAGGTTAGGCTACGACAACGGTTTAGGGTGACCGTACGTGTTAGGGTACGGGTTAGTGTTAGCGTACGGGTTAGGATTAGGGCACGGGTGAGGGTAAGGCTTTGGGTAAGGGTTAGGGTTAGGGTTAGGGTTAGGGTTAGGGTTAGGGGACGGGGACTGGGACGGTTTAGGGTACAGGTTAGGGTACGACAACGGTTTAGGGTGAGCGTACATGTTAGGGTATGGGTTAGTGTTAGCATACGGGTTAGGATTAGGGGACGGGTGAGGGTAAGGCTTCGGGTAAGGGTTAGGGTTAGGGTTAGGGGACGGGGACAGGGACGGGGACGGTTTAGGGTACAGGTTAGTGTACGACAACGATTTAGGGTGAGCGTACGTGTTAGGGTTCGGGTTAGTGTTAGCGTACGGGTTAGGATAAAGGGACGGGTGAGGGTAAGGCTTCGGGTAAGGGTTAGGGTTAGGGTTAGGGTTAGGGTTAGGGGACGGTGACGGTTTAGGGTACAGGTTAGGGTAGGAGAACGGTTTAAGGTGAGTGTACGTCTTAGGGTATGGGTTAGTGTTAGCGTACGGGTTAGGATTAGGGGACGGGTGAGGGTAAGGCTTCGGGTAAGTTTTAGGGTTAGGGTTAGGGATAGGGTTAGGGTACGGGGACGGTTTAGGGTACAGGTTAGGGTACGACAACGATTTAGGGTGAGCGTACGTGTTAGGGTACGGGTTAGTGTTAGCGTACGGGTTAGGATTAGGGGACGGGTGATGGTAAGGCTTCGGGTAAGGGTTAGGATTAGGGTTAGGGTAAGGGTTAGGGGACGGTGACGGTTTAGGGTACAGGTTAGGGTACGACAACGGTTTATGGTGAGCGTACGTGTTAAGGTACGGGTTAGTGTTAGAGTACGGGATAGGATTAGGGGACGGGTGAGGGTAAGGCTTCGGGTAAGTGTTAGGGTTAGGGTTAGGGTTACGGTTAGGGTTAGGGTTCGGGTACGGTTTAGGGTACAGGTTAGGGTACGACAACGATTTAGGGTGAGCGTACGTGTTAGGGTACGGGTTAGTGTTAGCGTAGGAGTTAGGATTAGGGGACGGGTGAGGGTAAGGCTTCGGGTAAGGGTTAGGGTTAGGGTTAGGGTTAGGGGACTGTGACGGTTTAGGGTACAGGTTAGGCTGCGACAACGGTTTAGGGTGAGCGTACGTGTTAGGGTACGGGATAGTGTTAGCGTACGGTTTAGGATTAGGGGACGGGTGAGGGTAAGGCTTCGGGTAAGGGTTAGGTTTAGGGTTAGGGTTAGGGTTAGGGGACGGCGACAGGGACGATTTAGGGTACAGGTTAGGGTACGACAACGTTTTAGGGTGAGCGTACATGTTAGGGTATGGGTTAGTGTTGCGTACGGGTTAGGATTAGGGGACGGGTGAGGGTAAGGCTTCGGGTAAGGGTTAGGGTTAGGGTTAGGGGACGGGGACGGGGACGGGGACGGTTTAGGGTACAGGTTAGGGTACGACAACAGTTTAGGGTGAGCGTTCGTGTTAGGGTACGTGTTAGTGTTAGCGTACGGGTTAGGATTAGGGGACGGGTGAGCGTAAGGCTTCGGGTAAGGGTTAGGGTTAGGGTTAGGGGATGGGGACGGTTTAGGGTACAGGTTAGGGTACGACAACGGTTTAGGGTGAGCGTACGTGTTAGGGTACGGGTTAGTGTTATCGTACGGGTGAGGATTAGGGGACGGGTGAGGGTAAGGCTTCGGGTAAGGGTTAGGGTTAGGGTTAGGGTTAGGGGACGGGAATGGTTTAGGGTACAGGTTAGGGTACGACAACGGTTTAGGGTGAGCGTACGTGTTAGGATACGGGTTAGTGTTAGCGTACGGGTTAGGATTAGGGGACGGGTGAGGGTAAGGCTTCGGGTAAGTGTTAGGGTTAGGGTTAGGGTTAGGGTTAGGGTTAGGGTACGGGGACGGTTTAGGGTACAGGTTAGTGTACGACAACGATTTAGGGTGAGAGTACGTGTTAGGGTACGGGTTAGTGTTAGCGTACGGGTTAGGATTAGGGGACGGGTGAGGGTAAGGCTTCGGGTCAGGGATAGGGTTAGGGTTAGGGTTAGGGTTAGGGGACGGGGACGGTTTAGGGTACAGGTTAGGGTATGACAACGGTTTAGGGTGAGCGTACGTGTTAGGGTACGGGTTAGTGTTAGCGTACGGTTTAGGATTAGGGGACGGGTAAGAGTAAGGCTTCGGGTAAGGGTTAGGGTTAGGGTTAGGGTTAGGGGATGGGGACGGTTTAGGGTACAGGTTAGTGTACGACAACGGTTTAGGGTGAGCGTACGTGTTAGGGTATGGGTTAGTGTTGGCGTACGGGTTACGATTATGGGACGGGTGAGGGTAAGGCTTCTGGTAAGGGTTAGGGTTAGGGTTAGGGGACGGGGACGGGGACGGGGACGGTTTAGGGTACAGGTTAGGGTACGAAAACGGTTTAGGGTGAGCTTACGTGTTAGGGTACGGGTTAGTGTTAGCGTAAGGTTTAGGATTAGGGGACGGGTGAGGGTAAGTCTTCGGGTAAGGGTTAGGGTTAGGGTTAGGGGACGGGGACGGTTTAGGGTACAAGTTAGGGTACGACAAGGGTTTAGGGTGAGCGTACGTGTTAGGGTACTGGTTAGTGTTAGCGTACGGGTTAGGATTAGGGAACGGGTGAGGGTAGGGCTTCGGGTAAGGGTTAGGGTTAGGGTTAGGGGACGGGGATGGTTTAGGGTACAGGTTAGGGTACGACAACGGTTTAGGGTGAGCGTACGTGTTAGGGTATGGGTTAGTGTTAGCGTACGGGTTAGGATTAGGGGACGGGTGAGGGTAACGCTTCGGGTAAGGTTTAGGGTTAGGGTTAGGGTTAGGTTTAGGTGTAGGGGACGGGGACGGTTTAGGGTACAGGTTAGGGTACGACAAAGGTTTAGGGTGAGCGTACGTGTTAGGGTACGGGTTAGTGTTAGCGTACGGGTTAGGATTAGGGGACGGGTGAGGGTAAGGCTTCGGGTAAGGGTTAGGGTTAGGGTTAGGGTTAGGGTTAGGGTTAGGGGACGGGGACGGTTTAGGGTACAGGTTAGTGTACGACAACGTTTTAGGGTGAGAGTACGTGTTAGGTTACGGGTTAGTGTTAGCGTACGGGTGAGGATTAGGGGACGGGTTAGGGTAAGGCTTCGGGTAAGGGTTAGGGTTAGGGGACGGGGACGGTTTAGGGTACAGGTTAGGATACGGCAACGGTTTAGGGTGAGCGTACGTGTTAGGGTACGGGTTAGTGTTAGCGTACGGGTTAGGATTAGGGGACGGGTGAGGGTAAGGCTTCGGGTAAGGGATAGGGTTTGGGTTAGGGTTAGGGTTAGGGGACGGGGACGGTTTAGGGTACAGGTTAGGGTATGACAACGGTTTAGGGTGAGCGTACGTGTTAGGGTACGGGTTAGTGTTAGCGTACGGGTTAGGATTAGGGGACGGGTGAGGGTAAGGCTTCGGGTAAGGGTTAGGGTTAGGGTTAGGGTTAGGGTTAGAGTTACGGGACGGGGACAGGGACGGTTTAGGGTACAGGTTAGGGTACAACAGCAGTTTAGGGTGAGCGTACGTGTTTGGGTACGGGATAGTGTTAGCGTACGGTTTAGGATTAGGGGACGGGTGAGGGTAAGGCTTCAGTTAAGGGTTAGGGTTAGGGGACAGGGACGGTTTAGGGTACAGGTTAGTGTACGACAACGGTTTAGGTTGAGCGTACGAGTTAGGGTACGGGTTAGTGTTAGCGCACGGGTTAGGATAAGGGGACGGGTGAGGGTAAGGTTTCGGGTAAGGGTTAGGGTTAGGGTTAGGGTTAGGGGACGGGGATGGTTTAGGGTACAGGTTAGGATACGACAACGGTTTAGGGTGAGCGTACGTGTTAGGGTACGTGTTAGTGTTAGCGTACGGCTTAGGATTAGGGGACGGGTGAGGGTAAGGCTTCGGGTAAGTGTTAGGGTTAGGGTTAGGGTACGGGGACGGTTTAGGGTACAGGTTAGGGTACGACAACGATTTAGGGTGAGCGTACGTGTTAGGGTACGGGTTAGTGTTAGCGTACAGGTTAGGATTAGGGGACGCGTGAGGGTAAGGCTTCGGGTAAGGGTTAGGGTTAGGGTTAGGGGACGGGGACGGTTTAGGGTACAGGATAGGGTACGACAAAGGTTTAGGGTGAGCGTACGTGTTAGGGTACGGGTTAGTGTTAGCGTACAGGTTAGGATTAGGGGACGGATGAGGATAAGGCTTCGCGTAAGGATTAGGGTTAGGGTTAGGGTTAGGGTTAGGGGACGGGGACGGTTTAGGGTACAGGTTAGGGTACGACAACGGTTTAGGGTGAGCGTACGTGTTAGGGTACGGGTTAGTGTTAGCGTACGAGTTAGGATTAGGGGACGGGTGAGGGTAAGGCTTCGGGTAAGGGTTAGGGTTAGGTTTAGGGTTAGGTTTAGGATTAGGTTTAGGGGACGGTTTAGGGTACAGGTTAGGGTATGACAACGGTTTAGGGTGAGCGTACGTGTTAGGGTATGGGTTAGTGTTAGCGTACGGGTTAGGATTAGAGGACGGCTGAGGGTAAGGCTTCGGGTAAAGGTTAGGGTTAGGGTTAGGGTTAGGGTTAGGGGAAGGGGACGGGGACGGTTTAGGGTACAGGTTAGGGTACGACAACGGTTTAGGGTGAGCGTACGTGTTAGGGTACGGGTTAGTGTTAGCGTACGGGTTAGGATTAGAGGACGGGTGAGTGCAAGGCTTCGGGTAAGGGTTAGGGTTAGGGTTAGGGTTAGGGTTAGGGGACGGGGACAGTATAGGGTACAGGTTAGGGTACGTCAACGGTTTAGGGTGAGCGTACGTGTTAGGGTACGGGTTAGTGTTATTGTACGGGTTAGGATTAGGGGACGGGTGAGGGTAAGGCTTCGGGTAAGGGTTAGGTTTAGGGTTAGGGTTAGGGTTAGGGGACGGGGACGGTTTAGGGTACAAGTTAGTGTACGACAACGGTTTAGGGTGAGCGTACGTGTTAGGGTATGGGTTAGTGTTAGCGTACGGGTTAGGATTAGGGGACGGGTGAGGGTAAGGCTTCGGGAAAGGGTTAGGGTTAGAGTTAGGGTTAGGGGACGGGCACGGGGACGGTTCAGGGTACAAGTTAGGGTACGACAACGTTTTAGGGTGAGGGTACGTGTTAGGGTACGGGTTAGTGTTAACGTACGGGTTAGGATTAGGGGACGGGTTAGGGTAAGGCTTCGGGTAAGGGTTAGGGTTAGGGGACGGGGACGGTTTAGGGTACAGGTTAGGGTACGACAACGGTTTAGTGTGAGCGTACGAGTTAGGGTACGGGTTAGTGTTAGCGCACGGGTTAGGATAAGGGGACGGGTGAGGGTAAGGTTTCGGGTAAGGGTTAGGGTTAGGGTTAGGGTTAGGGTTAGAGGACGGGGATGGTTTAGGGTACAGGTTAGGATACGACAACGGTTTAGGGTGAGCGTACGTGTTAGGGTACGTGTTAGTGTTAGCGTACGGCTTAGGATTAGGGGACGGGTGAGGGTAAGGCTTCGGGTAAGGGTAAGGGTTAGGGTTAGGGTTAGGGTTAGGGTTAGGGGACGGGGACGGTTTAGGGTACAGATTAGGGTATGACAACGGTTTAGGGTGAGCGTACGTGTTAGGGTACGGGTTAGTGTTAGCGTACGGATTAGGATTAGGGGACGGGTGAGGGTAGGGCTTCGGGTAAGGGTTAGTGTTAGGGTTAGGGTTAGGGTTAGGGGACGGGGACGGGGACGGTTTAGGGTACAGGTTAGGGTACGACAACGGTTTAGGGTGAGATTACGTGTTAGGGTACGGGTTAGTGTTAGCGTACGGTTTAGGATTCGGGGACGGGTGAGGGTTAGGCTTCGGGTAAGGGTTAGGGTTAGGGTTAGGGTTACGGTTAGGGGATGGGGACGGTTTAGGGTACAGGTTAGTGTACGACAACGGTTTAGGGTGAGCGTACGTGTTAGGGTACGGGTTAGTGTTGGCGTACGGGTTAGGATTAGGGGACGGGTGAGGGTAAGGCTTCGGGTAAGGGTTAGGGTTAGGGTTAGGGTTAGGGGATTGGGACGGGGACGGTTTAGGGTACAGGTTAGGGTACGACAACGGTTTATGGTGAGCTTAAGTGTTAGGGTACGGGTTAGTGTTAGCGTAAGGGTTAGGATTAGGGGACGGGTGAGGGTAAGTCTTCGGGTAAGGGTTACGGTTAGGGTTAGGGTTAGGGTTAGCGTTAGGGGACGGGGACGCTTTAGGGTACAGGTTAGGGTACGACAACGGTTTAGGGTGAGCGTACGTGTTAGGGTACGGGATAGTGTTAGCGTACGGGTTAGGATTAGGGGACGGGTGAAGGTAAGGCTTCGGGTAAGGGTTAGGGATAGTGTTAGGGTTAGGGTTAGGGTTACGGGACGGGGACAGGGACGGTTTAGGGTAGAGGTTAGGGTACGACAACAGTTTGGGGTGAGCGTACGTGTTAGGGTACGGGTTAGTGTTAGCATACGGGTTAGGATTAGAGGACGGGTGAGGGTAAGGCTTCGGGTAAGCGTTAGGGTTAAGGTTAGGGTTAGGGTTAGGGTTAGGGGACGGGGACGGTTTAGGGTACAGGTTAGGGTACGACAACGGTTTAGGGTGAGCGTACGTTTTAGGGTACGGGTTAGTGTTAGCGTACGGGTTAGGATTAGGGGACGGGTGAGGGTAAGGCTTCGGGTAAGGGTTAGGGTTAGGGTTAGGGTTTGGGGACGGGGACGGTTTAGGGTACACGTTAGGGTACGACAACGGTTTAGGGTGAGCGTACGTGTTAGGGTACTGGTTAGTGTTAGCGTACGGGTTAGGATTAGGGAACGGGTGAGGGTAAGGCTTCGGGTAAGGGTTAGGGTTAGGGTTAGGGGACGGGGACGGTTTAGGGTAAAGGTTAGGGTACGACAAAGGTTTAGGGTGAGCGTACGTGTTAGGGTACGGGTTAGTGTTAGCGTACGGGTTAGGATTAGGGGACGGGTGTGGGTAAGGCTTCGCGTAAGGGTTAGCGTTAGGGTTAGGGTTAGGGTTAGGGTTAGGGGACGGGGACGGTTTAGGGTACAGGTTAGGGTACGACAACGGTTTAGGGTGAGCGTACGTGTTAGGGTACGGGTTAGTGTTAGCGTACGGGTTAGGATTAGGGGACGGGTGAGGGTAAGGCTTCGGGTAAGGTTAAGGGTTAGGGTTAGGGTTAGGGTTAGGTTTAGGGTTAGGGTTAGGGGACGGTTTAGGGTACAGGTTAGGGTACGACAACGGTTTAGGGTGAGCGTACGTGTTAGGGTACGGGTTAGTGTTAGCGTACGGGTGAGGATTAGGTGACGGGTGAGTGTAAGGCTTCGGGTAAGGGTTAGGGTTAGGGTTAGGGTTAGGGTTAGGGGACCCGGACGGTTTAGGGTACAGGTTAGGGTACGACAAAGGTTTAGGGTGAGCGTACGTGTTAAGGTACGGGTTAGTGTTAGCGTACGGGTTAGGATTAAGGGACGGGTGAGGGTAAGGCTTCGGTTAAGGGATAGGGTTACGGTTAGGGATAGGGTTAGGGGACGGGGACGGTTTAGGGTACAGGTTCGGCTGCGACAATGGTTTAGGGTGAGCGTACGTGTTAGGGTACGGGTTAGTGTTAGCTTACGGGTTAGGATTAGCGGACGGGTGAGGGTAAGGCTTCGGGTAAGGGTTAGGGTTAGGGTTAGGGCTAGGGTTAGGGTTAGGGGACGGGGACAGGCACGGTTTAGGGTACAGGTTAGGGTACGACAACGGTTTAGGGTGAGCGTACATGTTAGGGTATGGGTTAGTGTTAGCGTATGGGTTAGGATTAGGGGACAGGTGATGTTAAGGCTTCGGGTAAGGGTTAGGATTAGGGTTAGGGTACGGGGACGGGGACGGGGATGGGGATGGTTTAGGGTACAGGTTAGGGTACGACAAAGATTTAGGGTGAGCGTACGTGTTAGGGTACGGGTTAGTGTTAGCGTACGGGTTAGGATTAGAGGACGCCTGAGGGTAAGGCTTCGGGTAAAGGTTAGGGTTAGGGTTAGGGTTAGGGGACGGGGACGGGGACGGTTTAGGGTACAGGTTAGGGTACGTCAACGGTTTAGGGTGAGCGTACGTGTTAGGGTATGGGTTAGTGTTAGTGTACGGGTTAGGATTAGGGCACGGGTGAGGGTAAGGCTTCGGGTAAGGGTTAGGGTTAGGGTTAGGGTTAGGGTTAGAGTTAGGGGACGGGGACGGTTTAGGGTACAAGTTAGGGTACGACAACGGTTTAGGGTGAGCGTACGTGTTAGGGTATGGGTTAGTGTTAGCGTACGGGTTAGGATTAGGGGACGGGTGAGGGTAAGGCTTCGGGAAAGGGTTAGGGTTAGGGTTAGAGTTACGGTTAGGGGACGGGCACGGGGACGGTTTAGGGTACAAGTTAGGGTACGACAACGGTTTAGGGTGAGCGTACGTGTTAGGGTACGGGTTAGTGTTAACGTACGGGTTAGGATTAGGGGACGGGTGAGGGTAAGGCTTCGGGCAAGTGTTAGGGTTAGGGTTAGGGTTAAGGTTAGGGGACGTGGACGGTTTAGGGTACAGGTTAGGGTACGACAACCGTTTAGGGGGAGCGTACGTGTTAGGGTACGGGTTAGTGTTAGCGTACGGGTTAGGATTAGGGGACGGGTGAGGGTAAGGCTTCGGGTAAGGGTTAGTGTTAGGGTTAGGGTTAGGGGACGGGGACGGGGACGGTTTAGGGTACAGGTTATGGTACGACAACGGTTTAGGGTGAGCGTACGTGTTAGGGTACGGGTTAGTGTTAGCGTACGGGTGAGGATTAGGGGACGGGTGAGGGTAAGGCTTCGGGTAAGGGTTAGGGTTAGGACTAGGGTTAGGTTTAGGGTTAGGGGACGGGGACTGTTTAGGGAACAGGTTAGGGTACAACAACGGTTTAGGGTGAGCGTACGTGTTAGGGTACGGGTTAGTGTTAGCGTACGGGTTAGGATTAGGGGACGGGTGAGCGTAAGGCTTCGGGTAAGGGTTAGGGTTACGGTTAGGGTTATGGTTAGGGTTAGGGGACGGGGACGGTTTAGGGTACAGGTTAGGGTACGACAATGTTTTAGGGTGAGCGTACGTGTTAGGGTACGGGTTAGTGTTAGCGTACGGGTGAGGATTAGGGGACGGGTGTGGGTAAGGCTTCGGGTAAGGATTTGGGTTAGGGTTAGGGGACGGGGACGGTTTAGGGTACAGGTTAGGGTACGACAACGGTTTAGGGTGAGCGTACGAGTTAGGGTACGGGTTAGTGTTAGCACACGGTTTAGGATAAGGGAACGGGTGAGAGTAAGGCTTCGGGTAAGGGTTAGGGTTAGGGTTAGGGTTAGGGTTAGGGGACGGGGACGGTTTAGGGTACAGGTTAGGGTACGACAGCGGTTTAGGGTGAGCGTACGTGTTAGGGTACGGGTTAGTGTTAGCGTACGGTTTAGGATTCGGGGACGGGTGAGGGTAAGGCTTCGGGTAAGGGTTAGTGTTAGGGTTAGGGTTACGGTTAGGGGATGGGGACGGTTTAGG
Organism: Delphinapterus leucas; assembly: GCF_059928025.1. Taxonomy (NCBI): domain Eukaryota; kingdom Metazoa; phylum Chordata; class Mammalia; order Artiodactyla; family Monodontidae; genus Delphinapterus; species Delphinapterus leucas. Next base: position 2,357,820 of record NW_028322254.1, on the reverse strand, counting down.
GTACAGGTTAGTGTACGACAACGGTTTAGGGTGAGCGTACGTGTTAGGGTATGGGTTAGTGTTGGCGTACGGGTTAGGATTAGGGGACGGGTGAGGGTAAGGCTTCGGGTAAGGGTTAGGGTTAGGGTTAGGGTTAGGGTTAGCGTTAGGGGACGGGGACGCTTTAGGGTACAGGTTAGGGTACGACAACGGTTTAGGGTGAGCGTACGTGTTAGGGTACGGGTTAGTGTTAGCGTACGGGTTAGGATTAGGGGACGGGTGAGGGTAAGGCTTCGGGTAAGGGTTAGGGGTAGGGTTAGGGTTAGGGGACGGGGACGGGGACGGCGACGATTTAGGGAACAGGTTAGTGTACGACAACGGTTTAGGGTGAGCGTACGTGTTAGGGTACGGGTTAGGGTTAGCGTACGGGTTAGGATTAGGGGACGGGTGAGGGTAAGGCTTCGGGTAAGCGTTAGGGTTAGGGTTAGGGTTAGGGTTAGGGTTAGGGGACGGGGACGGGGACGGTTTAGGGTACAGGTTAGGGTACGTCAACGGTTTAGGTTGAGCGTACGTGTTAGGGTACGGGTTAGTGTTAACGTACGGGTTAGGATTAGGGGACGGGTGAGGGTAAGGCTTCGGGTAAGTGTTAGGGTAAGGGTTAGGGTTAAGGTTAGGGGACGTGGACGGTTTAGGGTACAGGTTAGGGTACGACAACCGTTTAGGGGGAGCGTACGTGTTAGGGTACGGGTTAGTGTTAGCGTACGGGTTAGGATTAGGGGACGGGTGAGTGTAAGGCTTCGGGTAAGGGTTAGTGTTAGGGTTAGGGTTAGGGGACGGGGACGGGGACGGTTTAGGGTACAGGTTAGGGTACGACAACGGTTTAGGGTGAGCGTACGTGTTAGGGTACGGGTTAGTGTTAGCGTACGGGTTAGGATTAGGGGACGGGTGAGGGGAAGGCTTCGGGTAAGGGTTAGGGTTAGGGTTAGGGTTAGGGGTAGGGTTAGGGGACAGGGACGTTTTAGGGTACAGGTTAGTGTACGTCAACGGTTTAGGGTGAGCGTACATGTTAGGGTATGGGTTAGTGTTAGTGTAGGGGTTAGGATTAGGGGACGGGTGAGGGTAAGGCTTCGGGTAAGGGTTAGGGTTAGGGTTAGGGTTAGGGTTAGGGTTAGGGGACGGGGACGGATTAGGGTACAGGTTAGGGTACGACAACGATTTAGGGTGAGAGTACGTGTTAGGGTACGGGTTAGTGTTAGCGAACGGGTGAGGATTAGGGGACGGGTGAGTGGAAGGCTTCGGGTAAGGGTTACGGTTAGGATTAGGGTTAGGGTTAGGGTTAGGGGACGGGGACGGTTTAGGGTAGAGGTTAGGGTACGACCACAGTTTAGGGTGAGCGTACGTGTTAGGGTACGGGTTAGTGTTAGCATACGGGATAGGATTAGGGTACGGGTGAGGGTAAGGCTACAGGTAAGGGTTAGGGTTAGGGTTAGGGTTAGGGTTAGGGTTAGGGTTAGGGGACGGGGACGGTTTAGGGTACAGATTAGGGTACGACAACGGTTTAGGGTGAGCGTACGTGTTAGGGTACGGGTTAGTGTTAGCGTACGGGTTAGGATTAGGTGACGGGTGAAGGTAAGGCTTCGAGTAAGGGTTAGGGTTAGGGTTAGGGTTAGGGTTAGGCTTAGGGGACGGGGACGGTTTAGGGTACAGGTTAGTGTACGACAACGGTTTAGGGTGAGCGTACGTGTTAAGGTACGGGTTAGTGTTAGCGTACGGGTTAGGATTAGGGTACGGGTGAGGGTAAGGCTTCGGGTAAGGGTTATGGTTAGGGTTAGGGTTAGGGTTAGGGGACGGGGACAGGGACGGTTTAGGGTACAGGTTAGGGTACGACAACGGTTTAGGGTGAGCGTACATGTTAGGGTATGTGTTAGTGTTAGCGTACGGGTTAGGATTAGAGGACGGGTGAGGGTAAGGCTTTGGGTAAGGGTTAGGTTTAGGGTTAGGGTTAGGGGACGGGGACGGGGACGGGGACAGTTTAGGGTACAGGTAAGGGTACGACAATGGTTTAGGGTGAGCGTACGTGTTAGGGTACTGGTTAGTGTTAGCGTACGGGTTAGGATTAGGGGATGGGTGAGTGTAAGGCTTCGGGTAAAGGTTAGGGTTAGGGTTAGGGTTAGGGTTAGTGTTAGGGGACGGGGACGGTTTAGGGTACAGGTTAGTGTACGACAACGGTTTAGGGTGAGCGTACGTGTTAGGGTACGGGTTAGTGTTAGCGTACGGGTTAGGATTAGGGGACGGGTGAGGGTAAGGCTTCGGGTAAGGGTTAGGGTTAGGGTTAGGGTTAGGGTTAGGGGACAGGGACGTTTTAGGGTACAGGTTACTGTACGTCAACGGTTTAGGGTGAGCCTACGTGTTAGGGTACGGGTTAGTGTTAGTGTACGGGTTAGGATTAGGGGACGGGTGAGGGTAAGGCTTCGGGTAAGGGTTAGGGTTAGGGTTAGGGTTAGGGTTAGGGGACGGGGACGGGGACGGTTTAGGGTACAGGTTAGGGTACGACGACGGTTTAGGGTGAGCGTACGTGTTAGGGTACGGGTTAGTGTTAGCGTACGGTTGAGGATTAGGGGACGGGTGAGTGTAAGGCTTCGGGTAAGGGTTACGGTTAGGATTAGGGTTAGGGTTAGGGTTAGTGTACGGGGACGGTTTAGGGTACAGGTTAGGGTACGACAACGGTTTATGGTGAGCGTTCGTGTTAGGGTACGGGTTAGTGTTAGCGTACGGGTTAGGATTAGGGGACGGGTGAGGGTAAGGCTTCGGGAAAGGGTTAGGGTTAGGGTTAGGTTTAGGGTTAGGGGACGGGCATGGGGACGGTTTAGGGTACAGGTTAGGGTACGACAACGGTTTAGGGTGAGGGTACGTGTTAGGGTACGGGTTAGTGTTAGCGTACGGGTTAGGATTACGGGACGTGTGAGGGTAAGGCTTCGGGTAAGGGTTAGGGTTAGGGTTAGGGTTAGGGTTAGGGTTAGGGGACGGGGACAGCTTAGGGTACAGGTTAGGGTACGACAACGGTTTAGAGTGAGCGTAAGTGTTAGGGTACGGATTAGTGTTAGCGTACGGGTTAGGATTAGGGGACGGGTGAGTGTAAGGCTTCGGGTAAGGGTTAGGGTTAGGGTTAGGGTTAGGGTTAGCGTTAGGGGACGGGGACGGTTTAGGGTACAGGTTAGGGTACGACAACGGTTTAGGTTGAGCGTACGTGTTAGGGTACGGGTTAGTGTTAGCGTACGGATTAGGATTAGGGGACGGGTGAGTGTAAGGCTACAGGTAAGGGTTAGGGTTAGGGTTAGGGTTAGGGGACGGGGACGGGGACGGTTTAGGGTACAGGTTTGGGTACGACAACGGTTTAGGGTGAGCGTACGTGTTAGGGTATGGGTTAGTGTTAGCGTACGGGTTAGGATTAGGGGACGGGTGAGGTTAAGCCTTCGGGTAATGATTAGGGTTTGGGTTAGAGTTAGGTTTAGGGTTAGGGGACGGGGACAGGGACGGTTTAGGGTACAGGTTAGGGTACGACAACGGTTTAGGGTGAGCGTACGTGTTAGGGTACGGGTTAGTGTTAGCGTACGGGTTAGTATTAGGGGACGGGTGAGGGTAAGACTTCGCGTAAGGTTTAGGGTTAGGGTTAGGGTTAGGGGCCGGGGACAGTTATGATTTAGGGTACAGGTTAGGGTACGACCATTGTTTAGGGTGAGCGTACGTGTTAGGGTACGGGTTAGTGTTAGCGTACGGGTTAGGATTAGGGGACGTTTGAGGGTAAGGCTTCGGGTAAGGGTTAGGGTTAGGGTTAGGGTTAGGGTTAGGGGACGGGGACGGTTTAGGGTAAAGGTTAGGGTACGACAACGGTTTAGGGTGAGCGTAAGTGTTATGGTGTGGGTTAGTGTTTGCGTACGGGTTAGGAATAGGGGACGGGTGAGGGTAAGGCTTCAGGTAAGGTTTAGGGTTAGGGTTAGGGTTAGGGTTAGGGGACGGGGACGGGGACGGGGACGGTTTAGGGTACAGGTTAGGGTACGACAACGGTTTAGGGTGAGAGTACGTGTTAGGGTACGGGTTAGTGTTAGCGTACGGGTTAGGATTAGGGGACGGGTGAGGGTAAGGCTTCGGGTAAGGTTTAGGGTTAGGGTTAGGGTTAGGGTTAGGGTTAGGGGACGGGGACGCTTTAGGGTACAGGTTAGGGTACGAAAAAGGTTTAGGGTGAGCGTACGTGTTAGGGTACGGGTTAGTGTTAGCGTACGGGTTAGGATTAGGGGACGGGTGAGGGTAAGGCTTCGGGTAAGGGTTAGGGTTAGGGTTAGGGTTAGGGTTAAGGGACGGGGACGGGGACGGTTTAGGGTACAGGTTAGGGTACGACAACGGTTTAGGGTGAGCGTACGTGTTAGGGTACGGGTTAGTGTTAGCGTACGGGTTAGGATTAGGGGACGGGTGAGGGTAAGACTTCGGGTAAGGGTTAGGGTTAGCGATAGGGTTAGGGGACGGGGACGGTTTAGGGTACACGTTAGAGTACGACAACGGTTTAGGGTGAGCGTACGTGTTAGGGTACGTTTTAGTGTTAGCGTACGGGTTAGGATTAGGGGACGGGTGAGGGTAAGGCTTCGGGTAAGGGTTAGGGTTAGGGTTGGAGTTAGGGTTAGGGGACGGGGACGGTTTAGGGTACAGGTTAGGGTACGACAATGGTTTAGGGTGAGCGTACGTGTTAGGGTACGGTTTAGTGTTAGCGTACGGGTTAGGTTTAGGGGACGGGTGAGGGTAAGGCTTCTGGTAAGGGTTAGGTTTACGGTTAGGGTTAGGGTTGGGTTAGGGGACGGGGACGTTTTAGGGTACAGGTTAGGGTACGACAACGGTTTAGGGTGAGCGTACGTGTTAGGGTACGGGTTAGTGTTAGCATACGGGTTAGGATTAGGGTACGGGTGAGGGTAAGGCTACAGGTAAGGGTTAGGGTTAGGGTTAGGGTTAGGGTTAGGGTTAGGGTTAGGGGACGGGGACGGTTTAGGGTACAGGTTAGGGTACGACAACGATTTAGGGTGAGCGTACGTGTTAGGTTACGGGTTAGTGTTAGCGTACGGGTTAGGATTAGGGAACGGGTGAGGGTAAGGCTTCGGGTAAGGGTTACGGTTAGGGTTAGGGTTAGGGTTAGGGGACGGGGACAGTTTAGGGTACAGGTTAAGCTACGACAACGGTTTAGGGTGAGCGTACGTGTTAGGGTACGGGTTAGTGTTAGCGTATGGGTTAGAATTAGGGGATGGGTGAGGGTAAGGCTTCGGGTAAGGGTTAGGGTTAGTGTTAGGTTTAGGGGACGGGGACGGTTTAGGGTACAGGTTAGGGTACGACAACGGTTTAGGGTGAGCGTACGTGTTAGGGTACGGGTTAGTGTTAGCGTACGGGTTAGGATTAGGTGACGGGTGAAGGTAAGGCTTCGAGTAAGGGTTAGGGTTAGGGTTAGGGTTAGGGTTAGGCTTAGGGGACGGGGACGGTTTAGGGTACAGGTTAGTGTACGACAACGGTTTAGGGTGAGCGTACGTGTTAAGGTACGGGTTACTGTTAGCGTACGGGTTAGGATTAGGGTACGGGTGAGGGTAAGGCTTCGGGTAAGGGTTAGGGTTAGGGTTAGGGTTAGTGTTAGGGTTAGGGGACGGGGACGGTTTAGGGTACAGGTTAGGGTTCGACAACGGTTTAGGGTGATCGTACGTGTTAGGGTATGGGTTAGTGTTAGCGTACGGGTTCGGATTAGGGGACGGGTGATGTTAAGGCTTCGGGTAAGGGTTAGGGTTTGGGTTAGAGTTAGGTTTAGGGTTATGGTTAGGGGACGGGGACGGTTTAGGGTACAGGTTAGGGTACGACAACGGTTTAGGGTGAGCGTACGTGTTAGGGTACGGGTTAGTGTTAGCGTACGGGTTAGGATTAGGGGACGGTTGAGGGTAAGACTTCGGGTAAGGTTTAGGGTTAGGGTTAGGGTTAGGGTTAGGGTTAGGGGCCAGGAACAGTTATGATTTAGGGTACAGGTTAGGGTACGACCACTGTATAGGGTGAGCGTACGTTTTAGGGTATGCGTTAGTGTTAGCGTACGGGTTAGGATTAGGGGACGTTTGAGGGTAAGGCTTCGGACAAGGGTTAGGGTTAGGGTTAGGGTTAGGGTTAGCGGACGGGGACGGTTTAGGGTACAGGTTAGGGTACGACAATAGTTTAGGGTGAGCATACGTGTTAGGGTACGTGTTAGTGTTAGCGTACGGGTTAGGATTAGGGGACGGGTGAGGGTAAGGCTTCGGGTAAGGGTTAGGGTTAAGGTGAGGGTTAGGGTTTGGGGACGGGGACGGTTTAGGGTACAGGTTAGGGTACGACAACGGTTTAGGGTGAGCGTACGTGTTAGGGTACGGGTTAGTGTTAGCGTACGGTTTAGGATTAGGTGACGGGTGAGGGTAAGGCTTCGGGTAAGGGTTAGGGTTAGGGTTAGAGTTAGGGGACGGGGACGGTTTAGGGTACAAGTTAGGGTACGACAACGGTTTAGGGTGAGCGTACGTGTTAGGGTATGCGTTAGAGTTAGCGTACGGGTTAGGATTAGGGGACGGGTGAGGGTAAGGCTTCGGGTAAGGGTTAGGGTTAGGGTTAGGTTTAGGGTTAGGGGACGGGGACGGTTTAGGGTACAGGTAAGGGTACGACAATGGTTTAGGGTGAGCGTACGTGTTAGGGTACTGGTTAGTGTTAGCGTACGGGTTAGGATTAGGGGATGGGTGAGGGTAAGGCTTCGGGTAAAGGTTAGGGTTAGGGTTAGGGTTAGGGTTAGGGTTAGGGTTAGGGGACGGGGACGGTTTAGGGTACAGGTTAGTGTACGACAACGGTTTAGGGTGAGCGTACGTGTTAGGGTACGGATTAGTGTTAGCGTACGGGTTAGGATTAGGTGAAGGGTGAGGGTAAGGCTTCGGGTAAGGGTTAGGGTTAGGGTTAGGATTAGGGTTAGGGGACAGGGACGTTTTAGGGTACAGGTTACTGTACGTCAACGGTTTAGGGTGAGCCTACGTGTTAGGGTACGGGTTAGTGTTAGTGTACGGGTTAGGATTAGGGGACGGGTGAGGGTAAGGCTTCGGGTAAGGGTTAGGGTTAGGGTTAGGGTTAGGGGACGGGGACGGGGATGGTTTAGGATACAGGTTAGGGTACGACAACGGTTTAGGGTGAGCGTACGTGTTAGGGTACGGGTTAGTGTTAGCGTACGGGTTAGTTTTAGGGGACGGGTGAGGGTAAGACTTCGCGTAAGGTTTAGGGTTAGGGTTAGGGTTAGGGGCCGGGGTCAGTTATGATTTAGGGTACAGGTTAGGGTACGACCACTGTTTAGGGTGAGCGTACGTGTTAGGGTACGGGTTAGTGTTAGCGTACGGGTTAGGATTAGGGGACGTTTGAGGGTAAGGCTTCGGGTAAGGGTTAGGGTTAGGGTTAGGGTTAGGGTTAGGGTTAGGGTTAGGGGACGGGGACGGTTTAGGGTAAAGGTTAGGGTACGACAACGGTTTAGGGTGAGCGTAAGTGTTATGGTGTGGGTTAGTGTTTGCGTACGGGTTAGGAATAGGGGACGGGTGAGGGTAAGGCTTCGGGTAAGGGTTAGGGTTAGGGTTAGGGTTAGGGGACGGGGACGGGGACGGTTTAGGGTACAGGTTAGGGTACGACAACGGTTTAGGGTGAGCGTACGTGTTAGGGTACGGGTTAGTGTTAGCGTACGGGTTAGGATTAGGGGACGGGTGAGGGTAAGGCTTCGGGTAAGTTTTAGGGTTAGGGTTAGGGTTAGGGTTAGGGGACGGGGACGCTTTAGGGTACAGGTTAGGGTACGACAACGGTTTAGGGTGAGCGTACGTGTTAGGGTACGGGTTAGTGTTAGCGTACGGGTTAGGATTAGGGGACGGGTGAGGGTAAGGCTTCGGGTAAGGTTTAGGGTTAGGGTTAGGGTTAGGGTAAGGGACGGGGACGGGGACGGTTTAGGGTACAGGTTAGGGTACGACAACGGTTTAGGGTGAGCGTACGTGTTAGGGTACGGGTTAGTGTTAGCGTACGGGTTAGGATTAGGGGACGGGTGAGGGTAAGACTTCGGGTAAGGGTTAGGGTTAGCGATAGGGTTAGGGGACGGGGACGGTTTAGGGTACACGTTAGAGTACGACAACGGTTTAGGGTGAGCGTACGTGTTAGGGTACGTTTTAGTGTTAGCGTACGGGTTAGGATTAGGGGACGGGTGATGGTAAGGCTTTTGGTAAGGGTTAGGTTTACGGTTAGGGTTAGGGTTAGGGTTAGGGGACGGGGACGATTTAGGGTACAGGTTAGGGTACGACAACGGTTTAGGGTGAGCTTACGTGTTAGGGTACGGGTTAGTGTTCGCGTACGGGTTAGGATTAAGGGACGGGTGAGGGTAAGGCTTCGGGTAAGGGTTAGGGTTAAGGTTAGTATTAGGGTTAGGGTTAGGGGACGGTGACGGTTTAGGGTACATGTTAGGGTACGACAACGGTTTAGGGTGAGCGTACGTGTTAGGGTACGGGTTATTGTTAGCGTACGGGTTAGGATTAGGGGACGGTTTGGGTAAGGCTTCGGGTAAGGGTTAGGGTTAGGGTTAGGGTTAGGGTTAGGGGACGGGGACGGGGACGGTTTAGGGTACAGGTTAGGTTACGACAACGGTTTAGGGTGAGGGTACGTGTTAGGGTTCGGGTTAGTGTTAGCATACGGGTGAGGATTAGGGGACGGGTGAGTGTAAGGCTTCGGGTAAGGGTTAGGGTTAGGGTTAGGGTTCGGGTTAGGGGACGGGGACGGTTTAGGGTACAGGTTAGGGTACGACAACGGTTTAGGGTGAGCGTACGTGTTAGGGTACGGGTTAGTGTTAGCGTACGGGTTAGGATTAGGGGACGGGTGAGGGTAAGGCTTCGGGAAAGGGTTAGGGTTAGGGTTAGGTTTAGGGTTAGGGGACGGGCACGGGGACGGTTTAGGGTACAAGTTAGGGTACGACACCGGTTTAGGGTGAGGGTACGTGTTAGGGTACGTGTTAGTGTTAGCGTACGAGTTAGGATTAGGGGACGGGTTAGGGTAAGGCTTCGGGTAAGGCTTAGGGTTAGGGTTAGGGTTAGGGTTAGGGGACGGGGACGGTTTAGGGTACAGGTTAGGGTACGACAACGGTTTAGGGTGAGCGTACGTGTTAGGGTACGGGTTAGTGTTAGCGTACGGGTTAGGATTAGGGGACGGTTGAGGGTAAGGCTTCGGGTAAGGGTTAGGTTTAGGGTTAGGGTTAGGGTTAGGGGACGGGGACGGTTTAGGGTACAGGTTAGTGTACGACAACGGTTTAGGGTGAGCGTACGTGTTAGGGTACGGGTTAGTGTTAGCGTACGCGTTAGGATTAGGTTACGGGTGAGGGTAAGGCTTCGGGTAAGGGTTAGGGTTAGGGTTAGGGTTAGGATTAGGGGACGGGGACGGTTTAGGGTACAGGTAAGGGTACGACAACGGTTTAGGGTGAGCGTACGTGTTAGGGTATGGGTTAGTGTTAGCGTACGGGTTAGGATTAGGGGACGGGTGAGGGTAAGGCTTCGGGTAAGGGTTAGGGTTAGGGTTAGGGTTAGGGTTAGGGTTAGGGGACGGGGATGGTTTAGGGTAAAGGTTAGGGTACGACAATGGTTTAGGGTGAGCGTACGTGTTAGAGTACGGGTTAGTGTTAGCGTACGGGTTAGGATTAGGGGACGGGTGAGTGTAAGGCTTCGGGTAAGGGTTAGGGTTAGGGTTAGGGTTAGGGTTAGGGGACGGGGACGGTTTAGGGTACAGGTTAGGGTACGACAACGGTTTAGGGTGAGCGTACGTGTTAGGGTACGGGTTAGTGTTAGCGTACGGATTAGGTTTAGGGGACGGGTGAGGGTAAGGCTTCGGGTAAGGGTTAGGGTTAGGGTTAGGGTTAGGGTTAGGGGACGGGGACGGTTTAGGGTACAGGTTAGGGTACGACAACGGTTTAGGGTGAGCGTACGTGTTAGGGTACGGGTTAGTGTTAGCGTACGGGTTAGGATTAGGGGACGGGTGAGGGTAAGGCTTCGGGTAAGGGTTAGGCTTAGGCTTAGGGTTAGGGTTAGGGTTAGGGGACGGGGACGGTTTAGGGTACAGGTTAGGGTACGACAACGGTTTAGGATGAGCGTAAGTGTTAGGGTACGGTTTAGTGTTAGCGTACGGGTTAGGATTAGGGGACTGGTGAGGGCAATGCTTCAGGTAAGGGTTAGTGTTAGGGTTAGAGTTAGGGTTAGGGTTCGGGACGGGGACGGTTTAGGGTACAGGTTAGGGTACGACAAAGGTTTAGGGTGAGCGTACGTTTTAGGGTACGGGTTAGTGTTAGCGTACGGGTTAGGATTACGGGAAGGGTGAGGGTAAGGCTTCGGGTAACGGTTAGGGTTAGGGTTAGGGTTAGGGGACGGGGACGGGGACCGTTTAGGGTACAGGTTAGGGTACAAAAACGGTTTAGGGTGAGCGTACGTGTTATGGTACGGGTTAGTGTTAGCGTACGGGTTAGGATTAGGGGACGGTTGAGGGTAAGGCTTCGGGTAAGGGTTAGGGTTAGGTTTAGGGTTAGGGGACGGGGACGGGGACGGTTTAGGGTACAGGTTAGGGTACAAAAACGGTTTAGGGTGAGCGTACGTGTTAGGGTACGGGTTAGTGTTAGCGTACGGGTTAGGATTAGGGGACGGGTGAGTGTAAGGCTTCGGGTAAGGATTAGGGTTAGGGTTAGTGTTAGTGTTAGGGTTAGGGGACGGGGACGGTTTAGCGTACAGGTTAGGGTACGACAACGGTTTAGGGTGAGCGTACGTGTTAGGGTACGGGTTAGTGTTAGCGTACGGGTTAGGATTAGGGGACGGGTGAGGGTAAGGCTTCGGGTAATAGTTAGGGTTAGGGTTATGGTTAGGGTTAGGGGACGGGGACGGTTTAGGGTACAGGTTAGGGTACGACAACGGTTTAGGGTGAGCGTACGTGTTAGGGTACGGGTTAGTGTTAGCATACGGGTTAGGATTAGGGGACGGGTGAGGGTAAGGCTTCGGGTAAGGGTTAGGGTTAGGGTTAGGGTTAGGGTTAGGGTTAGGGGACGGGGATGGTTTAGAGTAAAGGTTAGGGTACGACAACGGTTTAGGGTGAGCGTACGTGTTAGAGTACGGGTTAGTGTTAGCGTACGGGTTAGGATTAGGGGACGGGTGAGGGTAAGGCTTCGGGTAAGGGTTAGGGTTAGGGTTAGGGTTAGGGTTAGGGTTAGGGTTAGGGGACGGGGACGGTTTAGGGTACAGGTTAGGGTACGACAACGGTTTAGTGTGAGCGTACGTGTTAGGGTACGGGTTAGTGTTAGCGTACGGTTTAGGATTAGGGGACGGGTGAGGTTAAGGCTTCGGGTAAGGGTTAGGGTTAGGGTTAGGGTTAGGGTTCGGGGACGGGGACGGTTTAGGGTACAGGTTAGTGTACGACAACGGTTTAGGGTGAGCGTACGTGTTAGGGTACGGGTTAGTGTTAGCGTACGGGTTAGGATTAGGTTACGGGTGAGGGTAAGGCTTCGGGTAAGGTTAGCGTTAGGGTTAGGGTTAGGATTAGGGGAAGGGGACGGTTTAGGGTACAGGTAAGGGTACGACAACGGTTTAGGGTGAGCGTACGTGTTAGGGTATGGGTTAGTGTTAGCGTACGGGTTAGGCTTAGGGGACGGGTGAGGTTAAGGCTTCGGGTAAGGGTTAGGGTTTGGGTTAGAGTTAGGTTTAGGGTTAGGGTTAGGGGACGGGGACGGTTTATGGTACAGGTTAGGGTACGACAACGGTTTAGGATGAGCGTAAGTGTTAGGGTACGGTTTAGTGTTAGTGTACGGTTTAGGATTAGGGGACGGGTGAGGGTAATGCTTCGGGTAAGGGTTAGTGTTAGAGTTAGAGTTAGGGTTAGGGTTACGGGATGGGGACGGTTTAGGGTACAGGTTAGGGTACGACAACGGTTTAGGGTGAGCGTACGTTTTAGGGTACGGGTTAGTGTTAGCGTACGGGTTAGGATTACGGGAAGGGTGAGGGTAAGGCTTCGGGTAACGGTTAGGGTTAGTGTTAGGGTTAGGGTTAGGGGACGGGCACGGGGACAGTTTAGGGTACAGGTTTGTGTACGACAACGGTTTAGGTTTAGCGTACGTGTTAGGGTACGGGTTAGTGTTAGCGTACGGGTTAGGATTAGGGGACGGTTGAGGGTAAGGCTTCGGGTAAGGGTTAGGGTTAGGTTTAGGGTTAGGGGACGGGGACGGGGACGGTTTAGGGTACAGGTTAGGGTACAAAAACGGTTTAGGGTGAGCGTACGTGTTAGGGTACGGGTTAGTGTTAGCGTACGGGTTAGGATTAGGGGACGGGTGAGTGTAAGGCTTCGGGTAAGGATTAGGGTTAGGGTTAGTGTTAGGGTTAGGGTTAGGGGACGGGGACGGTTTAGCGTACAGGTTAGGGTACGACAACGGTTTAGGGTGAGCGTACGTGTTAGGGTACGGGTTAGTGTTAGCGTACGGGTTAGGATTAGGGGACGGGTGAGGGTAAGGCTTCGGGTAATAGTTAGGGTTAGGGTTATGGTTAGGGTTAGGGGACGGGGACGGTTTAGGGTACAGGTTAGGGTACGACAACGGTTTAGGGTGAGCGTACATGTTAGGGTACGGGTTAGTGTTAGCATACGGGTTAGGATTAGGGGACGGGTGAGGGCAAGGCTTCGGGTAAGGGTTAGGGTTAGGGTTAGGGTTAGGGTTAGGGTTAGGGGACGGGGATGGTTTAGGGTAAAGGTTAGGGTAAGACAACGGTTTAGGGTGAGCGTATGTGTTAGAGTACGGGTTAGTGTTAGCGTACGGGTTAGGATTAGGGGACGGGTGAGTGTAAGGCTTCGGGTAAGGGTTAGGGTTAGGGTTAGGGTTAGGGTTAGGGGACGGGGACGGTTTAGGGTACAGGTTAGGGTACGACAACGGTTTAGGGTGAGCGTACGTGTTAGGGTACGGGTTAGTGTTAGCGTACGGGTTAGGATTAGGGGACGGGTGAGAGTAAGGCTTCGGGTAAGGGTTAGGGTTAGGGTTAGGGGACGGGGACGGTTTAGGGTACAGGTTAGGGTACGACAACGGTTTAGAGTGAGCGTACGTGTTAGGGTACGGGTTAGTGTTAGCGTACGGGTTAGGATTAGGGGACGGGTGAGGGTAAGGCTTCGGGTAAGGGTTAGGCTTAGGCTTAGGGTTATGGTTAGGGTTAGGGGACGGGGACGGTTTAGGGTACAGGTTAGGGTACGACAACGGTTTAGGATGAGCGTAAGTGTTAGGGTACGGTTTAGTGTTAGCGTACGGGTTAGGATTAGGGGACGGGTGAGGGCAATGCTTCGGGTAAGGGTTAGTGTTAGGGTTAGAGTTAGTGTTAGGGTTCGGGACGGGGACGGTTTAGGGTACAGGTTAGGGTACGACAACGGTTTAGGGTGAGCGTACGTTTTTGGGTACGGGTTAGTGTTAGCGTACGGGTTAGGATTACGGGAAGGGTGAGGGTAAGGCTTCGGGTAACGGTTAGGGTTAGGGTTAGGGTTAGGGTTAGGGGACGGGCACGGGGACGGTTTAGGGTACAGGTTAGTGTACGACAACGGTTTAGGTTGAGCGTACGTGTTAGGGTACGGGTTAGTGTTAGTGTACGGGTTAGGATTAGGGGACGGTTGAGGGTAAGGCTTCGGGTAAGGGTTAGGGTTAGGTTTAGTGTTAGGGGACGGGGACGGGGACGGTTTAGGGTACAGGTTAGGGTACAAAAACGGTTTAGGGTGAGCGTACGTGTTAGGGTACGGGTTAGTGTTAGCGTACGGGTTAGGATTAGGGGACGGGTGAGTGTAAGGCTTCGGGTAAGGATTAGGGTTAGGGTTAGTGTTAGGGTTAGGGTTAGGGGACGGGGACGTTTTGGCGTACAGGTTAGGGTACGACAACGGTTTAGGGTGAGCGTACGTGTTAGGGTACGGGTTAGTGTTAGCGTACGGGTTAGGATTAGGGGACGGGTGAGGGTAAGGCTTCGGGTAATAGTTAGGGTTAGGGTTATGGTTAGGGTTAGGGGACGGGGACGGTTTAGGGTACAGGTTAGGGTATGACAACGGTTTAGGGTGAGCGTACGTGTTAGGGTACGGGTTAGTGTTAGCATACGGGTTAGGATTAGGGGACGGGTGAGGGTAAGGCTTCGGGTAAGGGTTAGCGTTAGGGTTAGGGTTAGGGTTAGGGTTAGGGGACGGGGATGGTTTAGGGTAAAGGTTAGGGTACGACAACGGTTTAGGGTGAGCGTACGTGTTAGAGTATGGGTTAGTGTTAGCGTACGGGTTAGGATTAGGGGACGGGTGAGGGTAAGGCTTCGGGTAAGGGTTAGGGTTAGGGTTAGGGTTAGGGTTAGGGGACGGGGACGGTTTAGGGTACAGGTTAGGGTACGACAACGGTTTAGTGTGAGCGTACGTGTTAGGGTACGGGTTAGTGTTAGCGTACGGTTTAGGATTAGGGGACGGGTGAGGTTAAGGCTTCGGGTAAGGGTTAGGGTTAGGGTTAGGGTTAGGGTTAGGGGACGGGGACGGTTTAGGGTACAGGTTAGTGTACGACAACGGTTTAGGGTGAGCGTACGTGTTAGGGTACGGGTTAGTGTTAGCGTACGGGTTAGGATTAGGTTACGGGTGAGGGTAAGGCTTCGGGTAAGGTTAGGGTTAGGGTTAGGGTTAGGATTAGGGGAAGGGGACGGTTTAGGGTACAGGTAAGGGTACGACAACGGTTTAGGGTGAGCGTACGTGTTAGGGTATGGGTTAGTGTTAGCGTACGGGTTAGGCTTAGGGGACGGGTGAGGTTAAGGCTTCGGGTAAGGGTTAGGGTTTGGGTTAGAGTTAGGTTTAGGGTTAGGGTTAGGGGACGGGGACGGTTTAGGGTACAGGTTAGGGTACGACACTGGTTTAGGCTGAGCGTACGTGTTAGGGTACGTGTTAGTGTTAGCGTACGGGTTAGGATTAGGGGACGGGTGAGGGTAAGGCTTCGGGTAAGGGTTAGGGTTAGGGTTAGGGTTAGGGTTAGGGGATGTGGACGGTTTAGGGTACAGGTTAGGGTACGACAATTGTTTAGGGTGAGCGTACGTGTTAGGGTACGTGTTAGTGTTAGCGTACGGGTTAGGAATAGGGGACGGGTGAGGGTAAGGCTTCGGGTAAGGGTTAGGGTTAACGTTAGGGTTAGGGGACGGGGACGGGGACGCTTTAGGGTACAGGTTAGGGTACGACAACGGTTTAGGGTGAGCGTACGTGTTAGGGTACGGGTTAGTGTTAGCGTACGGGTTAGGTTTAGGGGACGGGTGAGGGTAAGGCTTCGGGTAAGGTTTAGTGTTAGTGTTAGGGTTAGGGTTAGGGTTAGAGGACGGGGACGGTTTAGCGTACATGTTAGGGTACGACAATGGTTTAGGGTGATCGTACATGTTAGGTTACGGGTTAGTGTTAGCGTACGGGTTAGGATTAGGGGACGGGTCAGGGTAAGGCTTCGGGTAAGGGTTAGGGTTAGGGTTAGGGTTAGGGTTAAGGGACGGGGACGGGGACGGTTTAGGGTACAGGTTAGGGTACGACAACGGTTTAGGGTGAGCGTACGTGTTAGGGTACGGGTTAGTGTTAGCGTACGGGTTAGGATTAGGGGACGGGTGAGGGTAAGACTTCGGGTAAGGGTTAGGGTTAGGAATAGGGTTAGGGGACGGGGACGGTTTAGGGTACACGTTAGAGTACGACAAAGGTTTAGGGTGAGCGTACGTGTTAGGGTACGGGTTAGTGTTAGCGTACGGGTTAGGATTAGGGGACGGGTGAGGGTAAGGCTTCGGGTAAGGGTTAGGGTTAGGGTTAGGGTTAGGTTTAGGGTTAGGGGACGGGGACGGTGACCGTTTAGGGTACAGGTTAGGGTACGACAACGGTTTAGGGTGAGCGTACGTTTAGGGTACGAGTTAGTGTTAGCGTACGGTTTAGGATTAGGGGACGGGTGAGGTTAAGGCTTCGGGTAAGGGTTAAGGTTAGGGTTAGGGTTAGGGTTAGGGGATGGGGACGGGGACGGTTTAGGGTACAGGTTAGGGTACGACAACGGTTTAGGGTGAGCGTACGTGGTAGGGTACGGCTTAGTGTTAGCGTACGGGTTAGGATTAGGGGACGGGTGAGGGTAAGGCTTCGGGTAAGGGTTAGGGTTAGGGTTAGGGTTAGGATTAGGGGACGGGGACGGTTTAGGGTACAGGTTAGGGTACGACAATGGTTTAGGGTGAGCGTACGTGTTAGGGTACGGGTTATTGTTAGCGTACGGTTTAGGATTAGGGGACGGGTGGGGTAAGGCTTCGGGTAAGGGTTAGGGTTAGGGTTAGGGTTAGGGTTAGGGGACAGGGACGGGGACGGTTTAGGGTACAGGTTAGGGTACGACAACGGTTTAAGGTGAGGGTACGTGTTAGGGTACGGGTTAGTGTTAGCATACGGGTGAGGATTAGGGGACGGGTGAGTGTAAGGCTTCGGGTAAGGGTTAGGGTTAGGGATAGGGTTAGGGTTAGCGTTAGGGGACGGGGACGGTTTAGGGTACAGGTTAGGGTACGACAACGGTTTAGGGTGAGCGTACGTGTTAGGGTACGGGTTAGTGTTAGCTTACGTGTTAGGATTAGGGGACGGGTGAGGGTAAGGCTTCGGGAAAGGGTTAGGGTTAGGGTTAGGGTTAGGGTTAGGGGACGGGCACGGGGACGGTTTAGGCTACAGGTTAGGGAACAACACCGGTTTAGGGTGAGGGTACGTGTTAGGGTACGGGTTAGTGTTAGCGTACGAGTTAGGATTAGGGGACGGGTTATGGTAAGGCTTCGGGTAAGGGTTAGGGTTAGGGTTAGGGTTAGGGTTAGGGGACGGGGACGGTTTAGGGTACAGGTTAGGGTACGACAACGGTTTAGGGTGAGCGTACGTGTTAGGGTACGGGTTAGTGTTAGCGTACGGGTTAGGATTAGGGGACGGGTGAGGGTAAGGCTTCGGGTAAGGGTTAGGCTTAGGCTTAGGGTTAGGGTTAGGGTTAGGGGACGGGGACGGTTTAGGGTACAGGTTAGGGTACGACAACGATTTAGGATGAGCGTAAGTGTTAGGGTACGGTTTAGTGTTAGCGTACGGGTAAGGATTAGGGGACGGGTGAGGGTAAGGCTTCGGGTAAGGGTTAGTGTTAGGGTTAGAGTTAGTGTTAGGGTAGGGGACGGGGACGGTTTAGGGTACAGGTTAGGGTACGGCTACGGTTTAGGGTTAGCGTACGTGTTAGGGTACGGGTTAGTGTTAGCGTACGGATTAGGATTAGGGGACGGGTGAGGGTAAGGCTTCGGGTAAGGGTTAGGGTTAGGGTTAGGGTTAGGGTTAGGGGACGGGGACGGTTTAGGGTACAGGTTAGGGTACGACAACGGTTTAGGGTTTGCGTACGTGTTAGGGTACGGGTTAGTGTTAGCGTACGGTTTAGGATTAGGGGACGGGTGAGGGTAAGGCTTCGGGTAAGGGTTAGGCTTAGGCTTAGGGTTAGGGTTAGGGTTAGGGGACGGGGACGGTTTAGGGTACAGGTTAGGGTACGACAACGGTTTAGGATGAGCGTAAGTGTTAGGGTACGGTTTAGTGTTAGCGTACGGGTTAGGATTAGGGGACGGGTGAGGGCAATGCTTCGGGTAAGGGTTAGTGTTAGGGTTAGAGTTAGGGTTAGGGTTCGGGACGGGGACGGTTTAGGGTACAGGTTAGGGTACGACAAAGGTTTAGGGTGAGCGTACGTTTTAGGGTACGGGTTAGTGTTAGCGTACGGGTTAGGATTACGGGAAGGGTGAGGGTAAGGCTTCGGGTAACGGTTAGGGTTAGGGTTAGGGTTAGGGTTAGGGGACGGGCACGGGGACGGTTTAGGGTACAGGTTAGTGTACGACAACGGTTTAGGTTGAGCGTACGTGTTAGGGTATGGGTTAGTGTTAGCGTACGGGTTAGGATTAGGGGACGGTTGAGGGTAAGGCTTCGGGTAAGGGTTAGGGTTAGGTTTAGGGTTAGGGGACGGGGACGGGGACGGTTTAGGGTACAGGTTAGGGTACAAAAACGGTTTAGGGTGAGCGTACGTGTTAGGGTACGGGTTAGGATTAGGGGACGGGTGAGTGTAAGGCTTCGGGTAAGGATTAGGGTTAGGGTTAGTGTTAGGGTTAGGGTTAGGGGACGGGGACGGTTTAGCGTACAGGTTAGGGTACGACAACGGTTTAGGGTGAGCGTACGTGTTAGGGTACGGGTTAGTGTTAGCGTACGGTTTAGGATTAGGGGACGGGTGAGGGTAAGGCTTCGGGTAAGGGTTAGGCTTAGGCTTAGGGTTAGGGTTAGGGTTAGGGGACGGGGACGGTTTAGGGTACAGGTTAGGGTACGACAACGGTTTAGGATGAGCGTAAGTGTTAGGGTACGGTTTAGTGTTAGCGTACGGGTTAGGATTAGGGGACGGGTGAGGGCAATGCTTCGGGTAAGGGTTAGTGTTAGGGTTAGAGTTAGGGTTATGGTTCGGGACGGGGACGGTTTAGGGTACAGGTTAGGGTACGACAAAGGTTTAGGGTGAGCGTACGTTTTAGGGTACGGGTTAGTGTTAGCGTACGGGTTAGGATTACGGGAAGGGTGAGGGTAAGGCTTCGGGTAACGGTTAGGGTTAGGGTTAGGGTTAGGGTTAGGGGACGGGCACGGGGACGGTTTAGGGTACAGGTTAGTGTACGACAACGGTTTAGGTTGAGCGTACGTGTTAGGGTACGGGTTAGTGTTAGCGTACGGGTTAGGATTAGGGGACGGTTGAGGGTAAGGCTTCGGGTAAGGGTTAGGGTTAGGTTTAGGGTTAGGGGACGGGGACGGGGACGGTTTAGGGTACAGGTTAGGGTACAAAAACGGTTTAGGGTGAGCGTACGTGTTAGGGTACGGGTTAGTGTTAGCGTACGGGTTAGGATTAGGGGACGGGTGAGTGTAAGGCTTCGGGTAAGGATTAGGGTTAGGGTTAGTGTTAGGGTTAGGGTTAGGGGACGGGGACGGTTTAGCGTACAGGTTAGGGTACGACAACGGTTTAGGGTGAGCGTACGTGTTAGGGTACGGGTTAGTGTTAGCGTACGGGTTAGGATTAGGGGACGGGTGAGGGTAAGGCTTCGGGTAATAGTTAGGGTTAGGGTTATGGTTAGGGTTAGGGGACGGGGACGGTTTAGGGTACAGGTTAGGGTACGACAACGGTTTAGGGTGAGCGTACGTGTTAGGGTACGGGTTAGTGTTAGCATACGGGTTAGGATTAGGGGACGGGTGAGGGTAAGGCTTCGGGTAAGGGTTAGGGTTAGGGTTAGGGGACGGGGATGGTTTAGGGTAAAGGTTAGGGTACGACAACGGTTTAGGGTGAGCGTACGTGTTAGAGTACGGGTTAGTGTTAGCGTACGGGTTAGGATTAGGGGACTGGTGAGGGTAAGGCTTCGGGTAAGGGTTAGGGTTAGGGTTAGGGTTAGGGTTAGGGTTAGGGGACGGGGACGGTTTAGGGTACAGGTTAGGGTACGACAACGGTTTAGTGTGAGCGTACGTGTTAGGGTACGGGTTAGTGTTAGCGTACGGTTTAGGATTAGGGGACGGGTGAGGTTAAGGCTTCGGGTAAGGGTTAGGGTTAGGGTTAGGGTTAGGGTTAGGGGACGGGGACGGTTTAGGGTACAGGTTAGTGTACGACAACGGTTTAGGGTGAGCGTACGTGTTAGGGTACGGGTTAGTGTTAGCGTACGGGTTAGGATTAGGTTACGGGTGAGGGTAAGGCTTCGGGTAAGGTTAGGGTTAGGGTTAGGGTTAGGATTAGGGGAAGGGGACGGTTTAGGGTACAGGTAAGGGTACGACAACGGTTTAGGGTGAGCGTACGTGTTAGGGTATGGTTTAGTGTTAGCGTACGGGTTAGGCTTAGGGGACGGGTGAGGTTAAGGCTTCGGGTAAGGGTTAGGGTTTGGGTTAGAGTTAGGTTTAGGGTTAGGGTTAGGGGACGGGGACGGTTTATGGTACAGGTTAGGGTACGACAACGGTTTAGGATGAGCGTAAGTGTTAGGGTACGGTTTAGTGTTAGTGTACGGTTTAGGATTAGGGGACGGGTGAGGGTAATGCTTCGGGTAAGGGTTAGTGTTAGGGTTAGAGTTAGGGTTAGGGTTACGGGACGGGGACGGTTTAGGGTACAGGTTAGGGTACGACAACGGTTTAGGGTGAGCGTACGTTTTAGGGTACGGGTTAGTGTTAGCGTACGGGTTAGGATTACGGGAAGGGTGAGGGTAAGGCTTCGGGTAACGGTTAGGGTTAGGGTTAGGGTTAGGGTTAGGGGACGGGCACGGGGACGGTTTAGGGTACAGGTTTGTGTACGACAACGGTTTAGGTTTAGCGTACGTGTTAGGGTACGGGTTAGTGTTAGCGTACGGGTTAGGATTAGGGGACGGTTGAGGGTAAGGCTTCGGGTAAGGGTTAGGGTTAGGTTTAGGGTTAGGGGACGGGGACGGGGACGGTTTAGGGTACAGGTTAGGGTACAAAAACGGTTTAGGGTGAGCGTACGTGTTAGGGTACGGGTTAGTGTTAGCGTACGGGTTAGGATTAGGGGACGGGTGAGTGTAAGGCTTCGGGTAAGGATTAGGGTTAGGGTTAGTGTTAGGGTTAGGGTTAGGGGACGGGGACGGTTTAGCGTACAGGTTAGGGTACGACAACGGTTTAGGGTGAGCGTACGTGTTAGGGTACGGGTTAGTGTTAGCGTACGGGTTAGGATTAGGGGACGGGTGAGGGTAAGGCTTCGGGTAATAGTTAGGGTTAGGGTTATGGTTAGGGTTAGGGGACGGGGACGGTTTAGGGTACAGGTTAGGGTACGACAACGGTTTAGGGTGAGCGTACGTGTTAGGGTACGGGTTAGTATTAGCATACGGGTTAGGATTAGGGGACGGGTGAGGGTAAGGCTTCGGGTAAGGGTTAGGGTTAGGGTTAGGGTTAGGGTTAGGGGACGGGGACGGTTTAGGGTAAAGTTTAGGGTACGACAACGGTTTAGGGTGAGCGTACGTGTTAGAGTACGGGTTAGTGTTAGCGTACGGGTTAGGATTAGGGGACGGGTGAGTGTAAGGCTTCGGGTAAGGGTTAGGGTTAGGGTTAGGGTTAGGGTTAGGGTTAGGGGACGGGGACGGTTTAGGGTACAGGTTAGGGTACGACAACGGTTTAGGGTGAGCGTACGTGTTAGGGTACGGGTTAGTGTTAGCATACGGGTTAGGATTAGGGGACGGGTGAGGGTAAGGCTTCGGGTAAGGGTTAGGGTTAGGGTTAGGGGACGGGGATGGTTTAGGGTAAAGGTTAGGGTACGACAACGGTTTAGGGTGAGCGTACGTGTTAGAGTACGGGTTAGTGTTAGCGTACGGGTTAGGATTAGGGGACGGGTGAGGGTAAGGCTTCGGGTAAGGGTTAGGGTTAGGGTTAGAGTTAGGGTTAGGGTTCGGGGACGGGGACGGTTTAGGGTACAGGTTAGGGTACGACAACGGTTTAGGGTGAGCGTACGTTTTAGGGTACGGGTTAGTGTTAGCGTACGGTTTAGGATTAGGGGACGGGTGAGGTTAAGGCTTCGGGTAAGGGTTAGGGTTAGGGTTAGGGTTAGGGTTAGGGGACGGGGACGGTTTAGGGTACAGGTTAGGGTACGACAACCGTTTAGGGTGAGCGTACGTGTTAGGGTACGGGTTAGTGTTAGCGTACGGGTTAGGATTAGGTTACGGGTGAGGGTAAGGCTTCGGGTAAGGTTAGGGTTAGGGTTAGGGTTAGGATTAGGGGAAGGGGACGGTTTAGGGTACAGGTAAGGGTACGACAACGGTTTAGGGTGAGCGTACGTGTTAGGGTATGGGTTAGTGTTAGCGTACGGGTTAGGCTTAGGGGACGGGTGAGGTTAAGGCTTCGGGTAAGGGTTAGGGTTTGGGTTAGAGTTAGGTTTAGGGTTAGGGTTAGGGGACGGGGACGGTTTATGGTACAGGTTAGGGTACGACAACGGTTTAGGATGAGCGTAAGTGTTAGGGTACGGTTTAGTGTTAGTGTACGGTTTAGGATTAGGGGACGGGTGAGGGTAATGCTTCGGGTAAGGGTTAGTGTTAGGGTTAGAGTTAGGGTTAGGGTTACGGGACGGGGACGGTTTAGGGTACAGGTTAGGGTACGACAACGGTTTAGGGTGAGCGTACGTTTTTGGGTACGGGTTAGTGTTAGCGTACGGGTTAGGATTACGGGAAGGGTGAGGGTAAGGCTTCGGGTAACGGTTAGGGTTAGGGTTAGGGTTAGGGTTAGGGGACGGGCACGGGGACGGTTTAGGGTACAGGTTTGTGTACGACAACGGTTTAGGTTTAGCGTACGTGTTAGGGTACGGGTTAGTGTTAGCGTACGGGTTAGGATTAGGGGACGGTTGAGGGTAAGGCTTCGGGTAAGGGTTAGGGTTAGGTTTAGGGTTAGGGGACGGGGACGGGGACGGTTTAGGGTACAGGTTAGGGTACAAAAACGGTTTAGGGTGAGCGTACGTGTTAGGGTACGGGTTAGTGTTAGCGTACGGGTTAGGATTAGGGGACGGGTGAGTGTAAGGCTTCGGGTAAGGATTAGGGTTAGGGTTAGTGTTAGGGTTAGGGTTAGGGGACGGGGACGGTTTAGCGTACAGGTTAGGGTACGACAACGGTTTAGGGTGAGCGTACGTGTTAGGGTACGGGTTAGTGTTAGCGTACGGGTTAGGATTAGGGGACGGGTGAGGGTAAGGCTTCGGGTAATAGTTAGGGTTAGGGTTATGGTTAGGGTTAGGGGACGGGGACGGTTTAGGGTACAGGTTAGGGTACGACAACGGTTTAGGGTGAGCGTACGTGTTAGGGTACGGGTTAGTGTTAGCATACGGGTTAGGATTAGGGGACGGGTGAGGGTAAGGCTTCGGGTAAGGGTTAGGGTTAGGGTTAGGGTTAGGGTTAGGGTTAGGGGACGGGGATGGTTTAGGGTAAATTTTAGGGTACGACAACGGTTTAGGGTGAGCGTACGTGTTAGAGTACGGGTTAGTGTTAGCGTACAGGTTAGGATTAGGGGACGGGTGAGTGTAAGGCTTCGGGTAAGGGTTAGGGTTAGGGTTAGGGTTAGGGTTAGGGTTAGGGGACGGGGACGGTTTAGGGTACAGGTTAGGGTACGACAACGGTTTAGGGTGAGCGTACGTGTTAGGGTACGGGTTAGTGTTAGCGTACGGGTTAGGATTAGGGGACGGGTGAGGGTAAGGCTTCGCGTAAGGGTTAGGGTTAGGGTTAGGGTTAGGGTTAGGGGACGGGGACGGTTTAGGGTACAGGTTAGGGTACGACAACGGTTTAGGGTGAGCGTACGTGTTAGGGAACGGGTTAGTGTTAGCGTACGGGTTAGGATTAGGGGACGGGTGAGGGTAAGGCTTCGGGTAAGGGTTAGGCTTAGGCTTAGGGTTAGGGTTAGGGTTAGGGGACGGGGACGGTTTAGGGTACAGGTTAGGGTACGACAACGGTTTAGGATGAGCGTAAGTGTTAGGGTACGGTTTAGTGTTAGCGTACGGGTTAGGATTAGGGGACGGGTGAGGGCAATGCTTCGGGTAAGGGTTAGTGTTAGGGTTAGAGTTAGGGTTAGGGTTCGGGTCGGGGACGGTTTAGGGTACAGGTTAGGGTACGACAACGGTTTAGGGTGAGCGTACGTTTTAGGGTACGGGTTAGTGTTAGCGTACGGGTTAGGATTACGGGAAGGGTGAGGGTAAGGCTTCGGGTAAGGGTTAGGGTTAGGGTTAGGGTTAGGGTTAGGGGACGGGGACGGTTTAGGGTACAGGTTAGGGTACGACAACGGTTTAGGGTGAGCGTACGTGTTAGGGTACGGGTTAGTGTTAGCGTACGGGTTAGGATTAGGGGACGGGTGAGGGTAAGGCTTCGGGTAAGGGTTAGGGTTAGGGTTAGGGGACGGGGACGGTTTAGGGTACAGGTTAGGGTACGACAACGGTTTAGGGTGAGCGTACGTGTTAGGGTACGGGTTAGTGTTAGCGTACGGGTTAGGATTAGGGGACGGGTGAGGGTAAGGCTTCGGGTAAGGGTTAGGCTTAGGCTTAGGGTTATGGTTAGGGTTAGGGGACGGGGACGGTTTAGGGTACAGGTTAGGGTACGACAACGGTTTAGGATGAGCGTAAGTGTTAGGGTACGGTTTAGTGTTAGCGTACGGGTTAGGATTAGGGGACGGGTGAGGGCAATGCTTCGGGTAAGGGTTAGTGTTAGGGTTAGAGTTAGTGTTAGGGTTCGGGACGGGGACGGTTTAGGGTACAGGTTAGGGTACGACAACGGTTTAGGGTGAGCGTACGTTTTTGGGTACGGGTTAGTGTTAGCGTACGGGTTAGGATTACGGGAAGGGTGAGGGTAAGGCTTCGGGTAACGGTTAGGGTTAGGGTTAGGGTTAGGGTTAGGGGACGGGCACGGGGACGGTTTAGGGTACAGGTTAGTGTACGACAACGGTTTAGGTTGAGCGTACGTGTTAGGGTACGGGTTAGTGTTAGCGTACGGGTTAGGATTAGGGGACGGTTGAGGGTAAGGCTTCGGGTAAGGGTTAGGGTTAGGTTTAGGGTTAGGGGACGGGGACGGGGACGGTTTAGGTTACAGGTTAGGGTACAAAAACGGTTTAGGGTGAGCGTACGTGTTAGGGTACGGGTTAGTGTTAGCGTACGGGTTAGGATTAGGGGACGGGTGAGGGTAAGGCTTCGGGTAAGGGTTAGGGTTAGGGTTAGGGTTAGGGTTAGGGTTAGGGGACGGGGATGGTTTAGGGTAAAGGTTAGGGTACGACAACGGTTTAGGGTGAGCGTACGTGTTAGAGTATGGGTTAGTGTTAGCGTACGGGTTAGGATTAGGGGACGGGTGAGGGTAAGGCTTCGGGTAAGGGTTAGGGTTAGGGTTAGGGTTAGGGTTAGGGTTAGGGGACGGGGACGGTTTAGGGTACAGGTTAGGGTACGACAACGGTTTAGTGTGAGCGTACGTGTTAGGGTACGGGTTAGTGTTAGCGTACGGTTTAGGATTAGGGGACGGGTGAGGTTAAGGCTTCGGGTAAGGGTTAGGGTTAGGGTTAGGGTTAGGGTTAGGGGACGGGGACGCTTTAGGGTACAGGTTAGTGTACGACAACGGTTTAGGGTGAGCGTACGTGTTAGGGTACGGGTTAGTGTTAGCGTACGGGTTAGGATTAGGTTACGGGTGAGGGTAAGGCTTCGGGTAAGGTTAGGGTTAGGGTTAGGGTTAGGATTAGGGGAAGGGGACGGTTTAGGGTACAGGTAAGGGTACGACAACGGTTTAGGGTGAGCGTACGTGTTAGGGTATGGGTTAGTGTTAGCGTACGGGTTAGGCTTAGGGGACGGGTGAGGTTAAGGCTTCGGGTAAGGGTTAGGGTTTGGGTTAGAGTTAGGTTTAGGGTTAGGGTTAGGGGACGGGGACGGTTTAGGGTACAGGTTAGGGTACGACAATGGTTTAGGCTGAGCGTACGTGTTAGGGTACGTGTTAGTGTTAGCGTACGGGTTAGGATTAGGGGACGGGTGAGGGTAAGGCTTCGGGTAAGGGTTAGGGTTAGGGTTAGGGTTAGGGTTAGGGGATGTGGACGGTTTAGGGTACAGGTTAGGGTACGACAATTGTTTAGGGTGAGCGTACGTGTTAGGGTACGTGTTAGTGTTAGCGTACGGGTTAGGAATAGGGGACGGGTGAGGGTAAGGCTTCGGGTAAGGGTTAGGGTTAACGTTAGGGTTAGGGGACGGGGACGGGGACGCTTTAGGGTACAGGTTAGGGTACGACAACGGTTTAGGGTGAGCGTACGTGTTAGGGTACGGGTTAGTGTTAGCGTACGGGTTAGGTTTAGGGGACGGGTGAGGGTAAGGCTTCGGGTAAGGTTTAGTGTTAGTGTTAGGGTTAGGGTTAGGGTTAGAGGACGGGGACGGTTTAGCGTACATGTTAGGGTACGACAATGGTTTAGGGTGATCGTACATGTTAGGGTACGGGTTAGTGTTAGCGTACGGGTTAGGATTAGGGGACGGGTCAGGGTAAGGCTTCGGGTAAGGGTTAGGGTTAGGGTTAGGGTTAGGGTTAAGGGACGGGGACGGGGACGGTTTAGGGTACAGGTTAGGGTACGACAATGGTTTAGGGTGAGCGTACGTTTAGGGTACGAGTTAGTGTTAGCGTACGGTTTAGGATTAGGGGACGGGTGAGGTTAAGGCTTCGGGTAAGGGTTAGGGTTAGGGTTAGGGTTAGGGTTAGGGGATGGGGACGGGGACGGTTTAGGGTACAGGTTAGGGTACGACAACGGTTTAGGGTGAGCGTACGTGGTAGGGTACGGCTTAGTGTTAGCGTACGGGTTAGGATTAGGGGACGGGTGAGGGTAAGGCTTCGGGTAAGGGTTAGGGTTAGGGTTAGGGTTAGGATTAGGGGACGGGGACGGTTTAGGGTACAGGTTAGGGTACGACAATGGTTTAGGGTGAGCGTACGTGTTAGGGTACGGGTTATTGTTAGCGTACGGTTTAGGATTAGGGGAAAGGTGGGGTAAGGCTTCGGGTAAGGGTTAGGGTTAGGGTTAGGGTTAGGGTTAGGGGACAGGGACGGGGACGGTTTAGGGTACAGGTTAGGGTACGACAACAGTTTAAGGTGAGGGTACGTGTTAGGGTACGGGTTAGTGTTAGCATACGGGTGAGGATTAGGGGACGGGTGAGTGTAAGGCTTCGGGTAAGGGTTAGGGTTAGGGATAGGGTTAGGGTTAGCGTTAGGGGACGGGGACGGTTTAGGGTACAGGTTAGGGTACGACAACGGTTTAGGGTGAGCGTACGTGTTAGGGTACGGGTTAGTGTTAGCTTACGTGTTAGGATTAGGGGACGGGTGAGGGTAAGGCTTCGGGAAAGGGTTAGGGTTAGGGTTAGGGTTAGGGTTAGGGGACGGGCACGGGGACGGTTTAGGCTACAGGTTAGGGAACGACACCGGTTTAGGGTGAGGGTACGTGTTAGGGTACGGGTTAGTGTTAGCGTACGAGTTAGGATTAGGGGACGGGTTATGGTAAGGCTTCGGGTAAGGGTTAGGGTTAGGGTTAGGGTTAGGGTTAGGGGACGGGGACGGTTTAGGGTACAGGTTAGGGTACGACAACGGTTTAGGGTGAGCGTACGTGTTAGGGTACGGGTTAGTGTTAGCGTACGGGTTAGGATTAGGGGACGGGTGAGGGTAAGGCTTCGGGTAAGGGTTAGGCTTAGGCTTAGGGTTAGGGTTAGGGTTAGGGGACGGGGACGGTTTAGGGTACAGGTTAGGGTACGACAACGATTTAGGATGAGCGTAAGTGTTAGGGTACGGTTTAGTGTTAGCGTACGGGTAAGGATTAGGGGACGGGTGAGGGTAAGGCTTCGGGTAAGGGTTAGTGTTAGGGTTAGAGTTAGGGTTAGGGTAGGGGACGGGGACGGTTTAGGGTACAGGTTAGGGTACGGCAACGGTTTAGGGTTAGCGTACGTGTTAGGGTACGGGTTAGTGTTAGCGTACGGATTAGGATTAGGGGACGGGTGAGGGTAAGGCTTCGGGTAAGGGTTAGGGTTAGGGTTAGGGTTAGGGTTAGGGGACGGGGACGGTTTAGGGTACAGGTTAGGGTACGACAACGGTTTAGGGTTTGCGTACGTGTTAGGGTACGGGTTAGTGTTAGCGTACGGTTTAGGATTAGGGGACGGGTGAGGGTAAGGCTTCGGGTAAGGGTTAGGCTTAGGCTTAGGGTTAGGGTTAGGGTTAGGGGACGGGGACGGTTTAGGGTACAGGTTAGGGTACGACAACGGTTTAGGATGAGCGTAAGTGTTAGGGTACGGTTTAGTGTTAGCGTACGGGTTAGGATTAGGGGACGGGTGAGGGCAATGCTTCGGGTAAGGGTTAGTGTTAGGGTTAGAGTTAGGGTTAGGGTTCGGGACGGGGACGGTTTAGGGTACAGGTTAGGGTACGACAAAGGTTTAGGGTGAGCGTACGTTTTAGGGTACGGGTTAGTGTTAGCGTACGGGTTAGGATTACGGGAAGGGTGAGGGTAAGGCTTCGGGTAACGGTTAGGGTTAGGGTTAGGGTTAGGGTTAGGGGACGGGCACGGGGACGGTTTAGGGTACAGGTTAGTGTACGACAACGGTTTAGGTTGAGCGTACGTGTTAGGGTACGGGTTAGTGTTAGCGTACGGGTTAGGATTAGGGGACGGTTGAGGGTAAGGCTTCGGGTAAGGGTTAGGGTTAGGTTTAGGGTTAGGGGACGGGGACGGGGACGGTTTAGGGTACAGGTTAGGGTACAAAAACGGTTTAGGGTGAGCGTACGTGTTAGGGTACGGGTTAGTGTTAGCGTACGGGTTAGGATTAGGGGACGGGTGAGTGTAAGGCTTCGGGTAAGGATTAGGGTTAGGGTTAGTGTTAGGGTTAGGGTTAGGGGACGGGGACGGTTTAGCGTACAGGTTAGGGTACGACAACGGTTTAGGGTGAGCGTACGTGTTAGGGTACGGGTTAGTGTTAGCGTACGGGTTAGGATTAGGGGACGGGTGAGGGTAAGGCTTCGGGTAATAGTTAGGGTTAGGGTTATGGTTAGGGTTAGGGGACGGGGACGGTTTAGGGTACAGGTTAGGGTACGACAACGGTTTAGGGTGAGCGTACGTGTTAGGGTACGGGTTAGTGTTAGCATACGGGTTAGGATTAGGGGACGGGTGAGGGTAAGGCTTCGGGTAAGGGTTAGGGTTAGGGTTAGGGGACGGGGATGGTTTAGGGTAAAGGTTAGGGTACGACAACGGTTTAGGGTGAGCGTACGTGTTAGAGTACGGGTTAGTGTTAGCGTACAGGTTAGGATTAGGGGACTGGTGAGGGTAAGGCTTCGGGTAAGGGTTAGGGTTAGGGTTAGGGTTAGGGTTAGGGTTAGGGGACGGGGACGGTTTAGGGTACAGGTTAGTGTACGACAACGGTTTAGGGTGAGCGTACGTGTTAGGGTACGGGTTAGTGTTAGCGTACGGGTTAGGATTAGGTTACGGGTGAGGGTAAGGCTTCGGGTAAGGTTAGGGTTAGGGTTAGGGTTAGGATTAGGGGAAGGGGACGGTTTAGGGTACAGGTAAGGGTACGACAACGGTTTAGGGTGAGCGTACGTGTTAGGGTATGGGTTAGTGTTAGCGTACGGGTTAGGCTTAGGGGACGGGTGAGGTTAAGGCTTCGGGTAAGGGTTAGGGTTTGGGTTAGAGTTAGGTT
This sequence comes from Delphinapterus leucas, assembly GCF_059928025.1. Taxonomy (NCBI): domain Eukaryota; kingdom Metazoa; phylum Chordata; class Mammalia; order Artiodactyla; family Monodontidae; genus Delphinapterus; species Delphinapterus leucas. Next base: position 2,328,596 of record NW_028322254.1, on the reverse strand, counting down.
TAGGGTTAGGGTTAGGGGACGGGGACGGTTTATGGTACAGGTTAGGGTACGACAACGGTTTAGGATGAGCGTAAGTGTTAGGGTACGGTTTAGTGTTAGTGTACGATTTAGGATTAGGGGACGGGTGAGGGTAATGCTTCGGGTAAGGGTTAGTGTTAGGGTTAGAGTTAGGGTTAGGGTTACGGGACGGGGACGGTTTAGGGTACAGGTTAGGGTACGACAACGGTTTAGGGTGAGCGTACGTTTTAGGGTACGGGTTAGTGTTAGCGTACGGGTTAGGATTACGGGAAGGGTGAGGGTAAGGCTTCGGGTAACGGTTAGGGTTAGGGTTAGGGTTAGGGTTAGGGGACGGGCACGGGGACGGTTTAGGGTACAGGTTTGTGTACGACAACGGTTTAGGTTTAGCGTACGTGTTAGGGTACGGGTTAGTGTTAGCGTACGGGTTAGGATTAGGGGACGGTTGAGGGTAAGGCTTCGGGTAAGGGTTAGGGTTAGGTTTAGGGTTAGGGGACGGGGACGGGGACGGTTTAGGGTACAGGTTAGGGTACAAAAACGGTTTAGGGTGAGCGTACGTGTTAGGGTACGGGTTAGTGTTAGCGTACGGGTTAGGATTAGGGGACGGGTGAGTGTAAGGCTTCGGGTAAGGATTAGGGTTAGGGTTAGTGTTAGGGTTAGGGTTAGGGGACGGGGACGGTTTAGCGTACAGGTTAGGGTACGACAACGGTTTAGGGTGAGCGTACGTGTTAGGGTACGGGTTAGTGTTAGCGTACGGGTTAGGATTAGGGGACGGGTGAGGGTAAGGCTTCGGGTAATAGTTAGGGTTAGGGTTATGGTTAGGGTTAGGGGACGGGGACGGTTTAGGGTACAGGTTAGGGTACGACAACGGTTTAGGGTGAGCGTACGTGTTAGGGTACGGGTTAGTGTTAGCATACGGGTTAGGATTAGGGGACGGGTGAGGGTAAGGCTTCGGGTAAGGGTTAGGGTTAGGGTTAGGGTTAGGGTTAGGGTTAGGGGACGGGGATGGTTTAGGGTAAATTTTAGGGTACGACAACGGTTTAGGGTGAGCGTACGTGTTAGAGTACGGGTTAGTGTTAGCGTACGGGTTAGGATTAGGGGACGGGTGAGTGTAAGGCTTCGGGTAAGGGTTAGGGTTAGGGTTAGGGTTAGGGTTAGGGTTAGGGGACGGGGACGGTTTAGGGTACAGGTTAGGGTACGACAACGGTTTAGGGTGAGCGTACGTGTTAGGGTACGGGTTAGTGTTAGCGTACGGGTTAGGATTAGGGGACGGGTGAGGGTAAGGCTTCGCGTAAGGGTTAGGGTTAGGGTTAGGGTTAGGGTTAGGGGACGGGGACGGTTTAGGGTACAGGTTAGGGTACGACAACGGTTTAGGGTGAGCGTACGTGTTAGGGAACGGGTTAGTGTTAGCGTACGGGTTAGGATTAGGGGACGGGTGAGGGTAAGGCTTCGGGTAAGGGTTAGGCTTAGGCTTAGGTTTAGGGTTAGGGTTAGGGGACGGGGACGGTTTAGGGTACAGGTTAGGGTACGACAACGGTTTAGGATGAGCGTAAGTGTTAGGGTACGGTTTAGTGTTAGCGTACGGGTTAGGATTAGGGGACGGTTGAGGGCAATGCTTCGGGTAAGGGTTAGTGTTAGGGTTAGAGTTAGGGTTAGGGTTCGGGTCGGGGACGGTTTAGGGTACAGGTTAGGGTACGACAACGGTTTAGGGTGAGCGTACGTTTTAGGGTACGGGTTAGTGTTAGCGTACGGGTTAGGATTACGGGAAGGGTGAGGGTAAGGCTTCGGGTAACGGTTAGGGTTAGGGTTAGGGTTAGGGTTAGGGGACGGGCACGGGGACGGTTTAGGGTACAGGTTAGTGTACGACAACGGTTTAGGTTGAGCGTACGTGTTAGGGTACGGGTTAGTGTTAGCGTACGGGTAAGGATTAGGGGACGGTTGAGGGTAAGGCTTCGGGTAAGGATTAGGGTTAGGGTTAGTGTTAGGGTTAGGGTTAGGGGACGGGGACGGTTTAGCGTACAGGTTAGGGTACGACAACGGTTTAGGGTGAGCGTACGTGTTAGGGTACGGGTTAGTGTTAGCGTACGGGTTAGGATTAGGGGACGGGTGAGGGTAAGGCTTCGGGTAATAGTTAGGGTTAGGGTTATGGTTAGGGTTAGGGGACGGGGACGGTTTAGGGTACAGGTTAGGGTACGACAACGGTTCAGGGTGAGCGTACGTGTTAGGGTACGGGTTAGTGTTAGCATATGGGTTAGGATTAGGGGACGGGTGAGGGTAAGGCTTCGGGTAAGGGTTAGGGTTAGGGTTAGGGTTAGGGTTAGGGTTAGGGGACGGGGATGGTTTAGGGTAAAGGTTAGGGTACGACAACGGTTTAGGGTGAGCGTACGTGTTAGAGTACGGGTTAGTGTTAGCGTACGGGTTAGGATTAGGGGACGGGTGAGGGTAAGGCTTCGGGTAAGGGTTAGGGTTAGGGTTAGGGTTAGGGTTAGGGGACGGGGACGGTTTAGGGTACAGGTTAGGGTACGACAACGGTTTAGTGTGAGCGTACGTGTTAGGGTACGGGTTAGTGTTAGCGTACGGTTTAGGATTAGGGGACGGGTGAGGTTAAGGCTTCGGGTAAGGGTTAGGGTTAGGGTTAGGGTTAGGGGACGGGGACGGTTTAGGGTACAGGTTAGTGTACGACAACGGTTTAGGGTGAGCGTACGTGTTAGGGTACGGGTTAGTGTTAGCGTACGGGTTAGGATTAGGTTACGGGTGAGGGTAAGGCTTCGGGTAAGGTTAGGGTTAGGGTTAGGGTTAGGATTAGGGGAAGGGGACGGTTTAGGGTACAGGTAAGGGTACGACAACGGTTTAGGGTGAGCGTACGTGTTAGGGTATGGGTTAGTGTTAGCGTACGGGTTAGGCTTAGGGGACGGGTGAGGTTAAGGCTTCGGGTAAGGGTTAGGATTTGGGTTAGAGTTAGGTTTAGGGTTAGGGTTAGGGGACGGGGACGGTTTATGGTACAGGTTAGGGTACGACAACGGTTTAGGATGAGCGTAAGTGTTAGGGTACGGTTTAGTGTTAGTGTACGGTTTAGGATTAGGGGACGGGTGAGGGTAATGCTTCGGGTAAGGGTTAGTGTTAGGGTTAGAGTTAGGGTTAGGGTTACGGGACGGGGACGGTTTAGGGTACAGGTTAGGGTACGACAACGGTTTAGGGTGAGCGTACGTTTTAGGGTACGGGTTAGTGTTAGCGTACGGGTTAGGATTACGGGAAGGGTAAGGGTAAGGCTTCGGGTAACGGTTAGGGTTAGGGTTAGGGTTAGGGTTAGGGTTAGGGGACGGGCACGGGGACGGTTTAGGGTACAGGTTTGTGTACGACAACGGTTTAGGTTTAGCGTACGTGTTAGGGTACGGGTTAGTGTTAGCGTACGGGTTAGGATTAGGGGACGGTTGAGGGTAAGGCTTCGGGTAAGGGTTAGGGTTAGGTTTAGGGTTGGGGGACGGGGACGGGGACGGTTTAGGGTACAGGTTAGGGTACAAAAACGGTTTAGGGTGAGCGTACGTGTTAGGGTACGGGTTAGTGTTAGCGTACGGGTTAGGATTAGGGGACGGGTGAGTGTAAGGCTTCGGGTAAGGATTAGGGTTAGGGTTAGTGTTAGGGTTAGGGTTAGGGGACGGGGACGGTTTAGCGTACAGGTTAGTGTACGACAACGGTTTAGGGTGAGCGTACGTGTTAGGGTACGGGTTAGTGTTAGCGTACGGGTTAGGATTAGGGGACGGGTGAGGGTAAGGCTTCGGGTAATAGTTAGGGTTAGGGTTATGGTTAGGGTTAGGGGACGGGGACGGTTTAGGGTACAGGTTAGGGTACGACAACGGTTTAGGGTGAGCGTACGTGTTAGGGTACGGGTTAGTGTTAGCATACGGGTTAGGATTAGGGGACGGGTGAGGGTAAGGCTTCGGGTAAGGGTTAGGGTTAGGGTTAGGGTTAGGGTTAGGGTTAGGGGACGGGGATGGTTTAGGGTAAAGGTTAGGGTACGACAACGGTTTAGGGTGAGCGTACGTGTTAGAGTACGGGTTAGTGTTAGCGTACGGGTTAGGATTAGGAGACGGGTGAGTGTAAGGCTTCGGGTAAGGGTTAGGGTTAGGGTTAGGGTTAGGGTTAGGGTTTGGGGACGGGGACGGTTTAGGGTACAGGTTAGGGTACGACAACGGTTTAGGGTGAGCGTACGTGTTAGGGTACGGGTTAGTGTTAGCGTACGGGTTAGGATTAGGGGACGGGTGAGGGTAAGGCTTCGGGTAAGGGTTAGGGTTAGGGTTAGGGTTAGGGTTAGGGGACGGGGACGGTTTAGGGTACAGGTTAGGGTACGACAACGGTTTAGGGTGAGCGTACGTGTTAGGGTACGGGTTAGTGTTAGCGTACGGGTTAGGATTAGGGGACGGGTGAGGGTAAGGCTTCGGGTAAGGGTTAGGCTTAGGCTTAGGGTTAGGGTTAGGGTTAGGGGACGGGGACGGTTTAGGGTACAGGTTAGGGTACGACAACGGTTTAGGATGAGTGTAAGTGTTAGGGTACGGTTTAGTGTTAGCGTACAGGTTAGGATTAGGGGACGGGTGAGGGCAATGCTTCGGGTAAGGGTTAGTGTTAGGGTTAGAGTTAGGGTTAGGGTTCGGGTCGGGGACGGTTTAGGGTACAGGTTAGGGTACGACAACGGTTTAGGGTGAGCGTACGTTTTAGGGTACGGGTTAGTGTTAGCGTACGGGTTAGGATTACGGGAAGGGTGAGGGTAAGGATTCGGGTAACGGTTAGGGTTAGGGTTAGGGTTAGGGTTAGGGGACGGGCACGGGGACGGTTTAGGGTACAGGTTAGTGTACGGCAACGGTTTAGGTTGAGCGTACGTGTTAGGGTACGGGTTAGTGTTAGCGTACGCGTAAGGATTAGGGGACGGTTGAGGGTAAGGCTTCGGGTAAGGGTTAGGGTTAGGTTTAGGGTTAGGGGACGGGGACGGGGACGGTTTAGGGTACAGGTTAGGGTACAAAAACGGTTTAGGGTGAGCGTACGTGTTAGGGTACGGGTTAGTGTTAGCGTACGGGTTAGGATTAGGGGACGGGTGAGTGTAAGGCTTCGGGTAAGGATTAGGGTTAGGGTTAGTGTTAGGGTTAGGGTTAGGGGACGGGGACGGTTTAGGATACAGGTTAGGGTACGACAACGGTTTAGGGTGAGCGTACGTGTTAGGGTACGGGTTAGTGTTAGCGTACGGGTTAGGATTAGGGGACGGTTGAGTGTAAGGCTTCGGGTAAGGGTTAGGGTTAGGGTTAGGGTTAGGGTTAGGGGACAGGGACGGTTTAGGGTACAGGTTAGGGTACGTCAACGGTTTAGGGTGAGCGTACGTCTTAGGGTACGGGTTAGTGTTAGTGTACGGGTTAGGATTAGGGGACGGGTGAGGGTAAAGCTTCGGGTAAGGGTTAGGGTTAGGGTTAGGGTTAGGGTTAGGGTTAGGGGACGGGGACGGTTTAGGGTACAGGTTAGGGTACGACAACGGTTTAGGGTGAGCGTACGTGTTAGGGTACGGGTTAGTGTTAGCGTACGCGTTAGGATTAGGGGACGGGTGAGGGTAAGGCTTCGGGAAAGGGTTAGGGTTAGGGTTAGGTTTAGGGTTAGGGGACGGGCACGGGGACGGTTTAGGGTACAGGTTATGGTACGACAACGGTTTAGGGTGAGGGTACGTGTTAGGGTACAGGTTAGTGTTAGCGTACGGGTTAGGATTAGGGGACGGGTGAGTGTAAGGCTTCGGGTAAGGGTTAGGGTTAGGGTTAGGCTTAGGGTTAGGGGACGGGGACGGTTTAGGGTACAGGTTAGGGTACGACAACGGTTTAGGGTGAGCGTACGTGTTAGGGTACGGGTTAGTGTTAGCGTACGGGTTAGGATTAGGGGACGGGTGAGGGTAAGGTTACAGGTAAGGGTTAGGGTTAGGGTTAGGGTTAGGGTTACGGTTGGGGACGGGGACGGTTTAGGGTACAGGTTAGGGTACGACAACGATTTAGGGTGAGCGTACGTGTTAGGTTATGGGTTAGTATTAGCGTACGGGTTAGGATTAGGGAACGGGTGAGTGTAAGACTTCGGGTAATGGTTAGGGTTAGGGTTAGGGTTAGGTGACGGGGACGGGGACGATTTAGGGTACAGTTTAGGGTACGACAACGGTTTAGGGTGAGCGTACGTGTTAGGGTACGGGTTAGCGTTAGCGTACGGGTTAGGATTAGGGGACGGGTGAGGGTAAGGATTCGGGTAAGGGTTAGGGTTAGGGTTTGGGTTAGGGTTAAGGGACGGAGACGGTTTAGGATACAGGTTAGGGTACGACAACGGTTTAGGGTGAGCGTACGTGTTAGGGTACGGGTTAGTGTTAGCGTACGGGTTAGGATTAGGGGACGGGTGAGGGTAAGGCTTCGGGTAAGGGTTAGGGTTAGGGTTAGGGTTAGGGTTAGGGGGCGGGGACGGTTTAGGGTACAGGTTAGGGTACGACAACGATTTAGGGTGAGCGTACGTGTTAGGTTACGGGTTAGTGTTAGCGTACGGGTTAGGATTAGGGAACGGGTGAGGGTAAGGCTTCGGGTAAGGGTTACGGTTAGGGTTAGGGTTAGGGTTAGGGGACGGGGACAGTTTAGGGTACAGGTTAAGCTACGACAACGGTTTAGGGTGAGCGTACGTGTTAGGGTACGGGTTAGTGTTAGCGTACGGGTTAGAATTAGGGGACGGGTGAGGGTAAGGCTTCGGGTAAGGGTTAGGGTTAGTGTTAGGGTTAGGGGACGGGGACGGTTTAGGGTACAGGTTAGTGTACGACAACGGTTTAGGGTGAGCGTACGTGTTAGGGTACGGGTTAGTGTTAGCGTACGGGTTAGGATTAGGTGACGGGTGAAGGTAAGGCTTCGAGTAAGGGTTAGGGTTAGGGTTAGGGTTAGGGTTAGGCTTAGGGGACGGGGACGGTTTAGGGTACAGTTTAGTGTACGACAACGGTTTAGGGTGAGCGTACGTGTTAAGGTACGGGTTACTGTTAGCGTACGGGTTAGGATTAGGGTACGGGTGAGGGTAAGGCTTCGGGTAAGGGTTAGGGTTAGGGTTAGGGTTAGTGTTAGGGTTAGGGGACGGGGACGATTTAGGGTACAGGTTAGGGTACGACAACGGTTTAGGGTGAGCGTACGTGTTAGGGTATGGGTTAGTGTTAGCGTACGGGTTCGGATTAGGGGACGGGTGATGTTAAGGCTTCGGGTAAGGGTTAGGGTTTGGGTTAGAGTTAGGTTTAGGGTTATGGTTAGGGGACGGGGACGGTTTAGGGTACAGGTTAGGGTACGACAAGGGTTTAGGGTGAGCGTACTTGTTAGGGTACGGGTTAGTGTTAGCGTACGGGTTAGGATTAGGGGACGGTTGAGGGTAAGACTTCGGGTAAGGTTTAGGGTTAGGGTTAGGGTTAGGGTTAGGGTTAGGGGCCGTGAACAGTTATGATTTAGGGTACAGGTTAGGGTACGACCACTGTATAGGGTGAGCGTACGTTTTAGGGTATGCGTTAGTGTTAGCGTACGGGTTAGGTTTAGGGGACGGTTGAGGGTAAGGCTTCGGGCAAGGGTTAGGGTTAGGGTTAGGGTTAGGGTTAGGGGACGGGGACGGTTTAGGGTACAGGTTAGGGTACGACAATAGTTTAGGGTGAGCATACATGTTAGGGTACGTGTTAGTGTTAGCGTACGGGTTAGGATTAGGGGACGGGTGAGGGTAAGGCTTCGGGTAAGGGTTAGGGTTAAGGTGAGGGTTAGGGTTTGGGAACGGGGACGGTTTAGGGTACAGGTTAGGGTACGACAACGGTTTAGGGTGAGCGTACGTGTTAGGGTACGGGTTAGTGTTAGCGTACGGGTTAGGATTAGGGGACGGGTGAGGGTAAGGCTTCGGGTAAGGTTTAGGGTTAGGGTTAGGGTTAGGGGACGGAGATGGTTTAGGGTAAAGGTTAGGGTACGACAACGGTTTAGGGTGAGCGTACGTGTTAGAGTACGGGTTAGTGTTAGCGTACGGGTTACGATTAGGGGACGGGTTAGGGTAAGGCTTCGGGTAAGGGTTAGGGATAGGGTTAGGGTTAGGGTTAGTGTTAGGAGACGGGGACGGTTTAGGGTACATGTTAGGGTACGACAAAGATTTAGGGTGAGCGTAGGTGTTAGGGTATGGATTAGTGTTAGCGTACGGGTTAGGATTAGGGGACGGGTGAGGGTAAAGCTTCGGGTAAGGGTTAGGGTTAGGGTTAGGGTTAGGGTTAGGGTTAGGGGACGGGGACGGTTTAGGGTACAGGTTAGGGTACGACAACGGTTTAGGGTGAGCGTACGTGTTAGGGTACGGGTTAGTGTTAGCGTACGCGTTAGGATTAGGGGACGGGTGAGGGTAAGGCTTCGGGAAAGGGTTAGGGTTAGGGTTAGGTTTAGGGTTAGGGGACGGGCACGGGGACGGTTTAGGGTACAGGTTATGGTACGACAACGGTTTAGGGTGAGGGTACGTGTTAGGGTACAGGTTAGTGTTAGCGTACGGGTTAGGATTAGGGGACGGGTGAGTGTAAGGCTTCGGGTAAGGGTTAGGGTTAGGGTTAGGCTTAGGGTTAGGGGACGGGGACGGTTTAGGGTACAGGTTAGGGTACGACAACGGTTTAGGGTGAGCGTACGTGTTAGGGTACGGGTTAGTGTTAGCGTACGGGTTAGGATTAGGGGACGGGTGAGGGTAAGGTTACAGGTAAGGGTTAGGGTTAGGGTTAGGGTTAGGGTTACGGTTGGGGACGGGGACGGTTTAGGGTACAGGTTAGGGTACGACAACGATTTAGGGTGAGCGTACGTGTTAGGTTATGGGTTAGTATTAGCGTACGGGTTAGGATTAGGGAACGGGTGAGTGTAAGACTTCGGGTAATGGTTAGGGTTAGGGTTAGGGTTAGGTGACGGGGACGGGGACGATTTAGGGTACAGTTTAGGGTACGACAACGGTTTAGGGTGAGCGTACGTGTTAGGGTACGGGTTAGCGTTAGCGTACGGGTTAGGATTAGGGGACGGGTGAGGGTAAGGATTCGGGTAAGGGTTAGGGTTAGGGTTTGGGTTAGGGTTAAGGGACGGAGACGGTTTAGGATACAGGTTAGGGTACGACAACGGTTTAGGGTGAGCGTACGTGTTAGGGTACGGGTTAGTGTTAGCGTACGGGTTAGGATTAGGGGACGGGTGAGGGTAAGGCTTCGGGTAAGGGTTAGGGTTAGGGTTAGGGTTAGGGTTAGGGGGCGGGGACGGTTTAGGGTACAGGTTAGGGTACGACAACGATTTAGGGTGAGCGTACGTGTTAGGTTACGGGTTAGTGTTAGCGTACGGGTTAGGATTAGGGAACGGGTGAGGGTAAGGCTTCGGGTAAGGGTTACGGTTAGGGTTAGGGTTAGGGTTAGGGGATGGGGACAGTTTAGGGTACAGGTTAAGCTACGACAACGGTTTAGGGTGAGCGTACGTGTTAGGGTACGGGTTAGTGTTAGCGTACGGGTTAGAATTAGGGGACGGGTGAGGGTAAGGCTTCGGGTAAGGGTTAGGGTTAGTGTTAGGGTTAGGGGACGGGGACGGTTTAGGGTACAGGTTAGGGTACGACAACGGTTTAGGGTGAGCGTACGTGTTAGGGTACGGGTTAGTGTTAGCGTACGGGTTAGGATTAGGTGACGGGTGAAGGTAAGGCTTCGAGTAAGGGTTAGGGTTAGGGTTAGGGTTAGGGTTAGGCTTAGGGGACGGGGACGGTTTAGGGTACAGTTTAGTGTACGACAACGGTTTAGGGTGAGCGTACGTGTTAAGGTACGGGTTACTGTTAGCGTACGGGTTAGGATTAGGGTACGGGTGAGGGTAAGGCTTCGGGTAAGGGTTAGGGTTAGGGTTAGGGTTAGTGTTAGGGTTAGGGGACGGGGACGATTTAGGGTACAGGTTAGGGTACGACAACGGTTTAGGGTGAGCGTACGTGTTAGGGTATGGGTTAGTGTTAGCGTACGGGTTCGGATTAGGGGACGGGTGATGTTAAGGCTTCGGGTAAGGGTTAGGGTTTGGGTTAGAGTTAGGTTTAGGGTTATGGTTAGGGGACGGGGACGGTTTAGGGTACAGGTTAGGGTACGACAAGGGTTTAGGGTGAGCGTACTTGTTAGGGTACGGGTTAGTGTTAGCGTACGGGTTAGGATTAGGGGACGGTTGAGGGTAAGACTTCGGGTAAGGTTTAGGGTTAGGGTTAGGGTTAGGGTTAGGGTTAGGGGCCGTGAACAGTTATGATTTAGGGTACAGGTTAGGGTACGACCACTGTATAGGGTGAGCGTACGTTTTAGGGTATGCGTTAGTGTTAGCGTACGGGTTAGGTTTAGGGGACGGTTGAGGGTAAGGCTTCGGGCAAGGGTTAGGGTTAGGGTTAGGGTTAGGGTTAGGGGACGGGGACGGTTTAGGGTACAGGTTAGGGTACGACAATAGTTTAGGGTGAGCATACATGTTAGGGTACGTGTTAGTGTTAGCGTACGGGTTAGGATTAGGGGACGGGTGAGGGTAAGGCTTCGGGTAAGGGTTAGGGTTAAGGTGAGGGTTAGGGTTTGGGAACGGGGACGGTTTAGGGTACAGGTTAGGGTACGACAACGGTTTAGGGTGAGCGTACGTGTTAGGGTACGGGTTAGTGTTAGCGTACGGGTTAGGATTAGGGGACGGGTGAGGGTAAGGCTTCGGGTAAGGTTTAGGGTTAGGGTTAGGGTTAGGGGACGGAGATGGTTTAGGGTAAAGGTTAGGGTACGACAACGGTTTAGGGTGAGCGTACGTGTTAGAGTACGGGTTAGTGTTAGCGTACGGGTTAGGATTAGGGGACGGGTTAGGGTAAGGCTTCGGGTAAGGGTTAGGGATAGGGTTAGGGTTAGGGTTAGTGTTAGGAGACGGGGACGGTTTAGGGTACATGTTAGGGTACGACAAAGATTTAGGGTGAGCGTAGGTGTTAGGGTATGGATTAGTGTTAGCGTACGGGTTAGGATTAGGGGACGGGTGAGGGTAAGGCTTCGGGTAAGGGTTAGGGTTAGGGTTAGGGTTAGGGTTAGGGGACGGGGACGGGGACGGTTTAGGGTACAGGTTAGGGTACGACAACAGTTTAGGTTGAGCGTACGTGTTAGGGTATGGGTTAGTGTTAGCGTACGGGTTAGGTTTAGGGGATGGGTGAGGGTAAGGCTTCGGGTAAAGGTTAGGGTTAGGGTTAGGGTTAGAGTTAGGGTTAGGGGACGGGGACGGTTTAGGATACAGGTTAGGGTACGACAACGGTTTAGGGTGAGCGTACGTGTTAGGGTACGGGTTAGTGTTAGCGTACGGGTTAGGATTAGGGGACGGTTGAGTGTAAGGCTTCGGGTAAGGGTTAGGGTTAGGGTTAGGGTTAGGGTTAGGGGACAGGGACGGTTTAGGGTACAGGTTAGGGTACGTCAACGGTTTAGGGTGAGCGTACGTCTTAGGGTACGGGTTAGTGTTAGTGTACGGGTTAGGATTAGGGGACGGGTGAGGGTAAAGCTTCGGGTAAGGGTTAGGGTTAGGGTTAGGGTTAGGGTTAGGGTTAGGGGACGGGGACGGTTTAGGGTACAGGTTAGGGTACGACAACGGTTTAGGGTGAGCGTACGTGTTAGGGTACGGGTTAGTGTTAGCGTACGCGTTAGGATTAGGGGACGGGTGAGGGTAAGGCTTCGGGAAAGGGTTAGGGTTAGGGTTAGGTTTAGGGTTAGGGGACGGGCACGGGGACGGTTTAGGGTACAGGTTATGGTACGACAACGGTTTAGGGTGAGGGTACGTGTTAGGGTACAGGTTAGTGTTAGCGTACGGGTTAGGATTAGGGGACGGGTGAGTGTAAGGCTTCGGGTAAGGGTTAGGGTTAGGGTTAGGCTTAGGGTTAGGGGACGGGGACGGTTTAGGGTACAGGTTAGGGTACGACAACGGTTTAGGGTGAGCGTACGTGTTAGGGTACGGGTTAGTGTTAGCGTACGGGTTAGGATTAGGGGACGGGTGAGGGTAAGGTTACAGGTAAGGGTTAGGGTTAGGGTTAGGGTTAGGGTTACGGTTGGGGACGGGGACGGTTTAGGGTACAGGTTAGGGTACGACAACGATTTAGGGTGAGCGTACGTGTTAGGTTATGGGTTAGTATTAGCGTACGGGTTAGGATTAGGGAACGGGTGAGTGTAAGACTTCGGGTAATGGTTGGGGTTAGGGTTAGGGTTAGGTGACGGGGACGGGGACGATTTAGGGTACAGTTTAGGGTACGACAACGGTTTAGGGTGAGCGTACGTGTTAGGGTACGGGTTAGCGTTAGCGTACGGGTTAGGATTAGGGGACGGGTGAGGGTAAGGATTCGGGTAAGGGTTAGGGTTAGGGTTTGGGTTAGGGTTAAGGGACGGAGACGGTTTAGGATACAGGTTAGGGTACGACAACGGTTTAGGGTGAGCGTACGTGTTAGGGTACGGGTTAGTGTTAGCGTACGGGTTAGGATTAGGGGACGGGTGAGGGTAAGGCTTCGGGTAAGGGTTAGGGTTAGGGTTAGGGTTAGGGTTAGGGGGCGGGGACGGTTTAGGGTACAGGTTAGGGTACGACAACGATTTAGGGTGAGCGTACGTGTTAGGTTACGGGTTAGTGTTAGCGTACGGGTTAGGATTAGGGAACGGGTGAGGGTAAGGCTTCGGGTAAGGGTTACGGTTAGGGTTAGGGTTAGGGTTAGGGGATGGGGACAGTTTAGGGTACAGGTTAAGCTACGACAACGGTTTAGGGTGAGCGTACGTGTTAGGGTACGGGTTAGTGTTAGCGTACGGGTTAGAATTAGGGGACGGGTGAGGGTAAGGCTTCGGGTAAGGGTTAGGGTTAGTGTTAGGGTTAGGGGACGGGGACGGTTTAGGGTACAGGTTAGGGTACGACAACGGTTTAGGGTGAGCGTACGTGTTAGGGTACGGGTTAGTGTTAGCGTACGGGTTAGGATTAGGTGACGGGTGAAGGTAAGGCTTCGAGTAAGGGTTAGGGTTAGGGTTAGGGTTAGGGTTAGGCTTAGGGGACGGGGACGGTTTAGGGTACAGTTTAGTGTACGACAACGGTTTAGGGTGAGCGTACGTGTTAAGGTACGGGTTACTGTTAGCGTACGGGTTAGGATTAGGGTACGGGTGAGGGTAAGGCTTCGGGTAAGGGTTAGGGTTAGGGTTAGGGTTAGTGTTAGGGTTAGGGGACGGGGACGATTTAGGGTACAGGTTAGGGTACGACAACGGTTTAGGGTGAGCGTACGTGTTAGGGTATGGGTTAGTGTTAGCGTACGGGTTCGGATTAGGGGACGGGTGATGTTAAGGCTTCGGGTAAGGGTTAGGGTTTGGGTTAGAGTTAGGTTTAGGGTTATGGTTAGGGGACGGGGACGGTTTAGGGTACAGGTTAGGGTACGACAAGGGTTTAGGGTGAGCGTACTTGTTAGGGTACGGGTTAGTGTTAGCGTACGGGTTAGGATTAGGGGACGGTTGAGGGTAAGACTTCGGGTAAGGTTTAGGGTTAGGGTTAGGGTTAGGGTTAGGGTTAGGGGCCGTGAACAGTTATGATTTAGGGTACAGGTTAGGGTACGACCACTGTATAGGGTGAGCGTACGTTTTAGGGTATGCGTTAGTGTTAGCGTACGGGTTAGGTTTAGGGGACGGTTGAGGGTAAGGCTTCGGGCAAGGGTTAGGGTTAGGGTTAGGGTTAGGGTTAGGGGACGGGGACGGTTTAGGGTACAGGTTAGGGTACGACAATAGTTTAGGGTGAGCATACATGTTAGGGTACGTGTTAGTGTTAGCGTACGGGTTAGGATTAGGGGACGGGTGAGGGTAAGGCTTCGGGTAAGGGTTAGGGTTAAGGTGAGGGTTAGGGTTTGGGAACGGGGACGGTTTAGGGTACAGGTTAGGGTACGACAACGGTTTAGGGTGAGCGTACGTGTTAGGGTACGGGTTAGTGTTAGCGTACGGTTTAGGATTAGGTGACGGGTGAGGGTAAGGCTTCGGGTAAGGGTTAGGGTTAGGGTTAGAGTTAGGGGACGGGGACGGTTTAGGGTACAAGTTAGGGTACGACAACTGTTTAGGGTGAGCGTACCTGTTAGGGTATGGGTTAGAGTTAGCGTACGGGTTAGGATTAGGGGACGGGTGAGGGTAAGGCTTCGGGTAAGGTTTAGGGTTAGGGTTAGGTTTAGGGTTAGGGGACGGGGACGGTTTAGGGTACAGGTTAGTGTACGACAACGGTTTACGGTGAGCGTACGTGTTAGGGTACCGGTTAGTATTAGCGTACGGGTTAGGATTAGGGGACGGGTGAGGGTAAGGCATCGGGTAAGGGTTATGGTTAGGGTTAGGGTTAGGGTTAGGGGACGGGGACAGGGACGGTTTAGGGTACAGGTTAGGGTACGACAACGGTTTAGGGTGAGCGTACATGTTAGGGTATGTGTTAGTGTTAGCGTACGGGTTAGGATTAGAGGACGGGTGTGGGTAAGGCTTTGGGTAAGGGTTAGGTTTAGGGTTAGGGTTAGGGGACGGGGACGGGGACGGGGACGGTTTAGGGTACAGGTAAGGGTACGACAATGGTTTAGGGTGAGCGTACGTGTTAGGGTACTGGTTAGTGTTAGCGTACGGGTTAGGATTAGGGGATGGGTGAGGGTAAGGCTTCGGGTAAAGGTTAGGGTTAGGGTTAGGGTTAGGGTTAGGGTTAGGGTTAGGGGACGGGGACGGTTTAGGGTACAGGTTAGTGTACGACAACGGTTTAGGGTGAGCGTACGTGTTAGGGTACGGATTAGTGTTAGCGTACGGGTTAGGATTAGGTGACGGGTGAGGGTAAGGCTTCGGGTAAAGGTTAGGGTTAGGGTTAGGGGACAGGGACGTTTTAGGGTACAGGTTACTGTACGTCAACGGTTTAGGGTGAGCCTACGTGTTAGGGTACGGGTTAGTGTTAGTGTACGGGTTAGGATTAGGGGACGGGTGAGGGTAAGGCTTCGGGTAAGGGTTAGGGTTAGGGTTAGGGTTAGGGTTAGGGGACGGGGACGGGGACGGTTTAGGGTACAGGTTAGGGTACGACGACGGTTTAGGGTGAGCGTACGTGTTAGGGTACGGGTTAGTGTTAGCGTACGGGTGAGGATTAGGGGACGGGTGAGTGTAAGGCTTCGGGTAAGGGTTACGGTTAGGATTAGGGTTAGGGTTAGGGTTAGTGGACGGGGACGGTTTAGGGTACAGTTTAGGGTACGACAACGGTTTAGGGTGAGCGTACGTGTTAGGGTACGGGTTAGTGTTAGCGTACGGGTTAGGATTAGGGGACGGGTGAGGGTAAGGCTTCGGGAAAGGGTTAGGGTTAGGGTTAGGTTTAGGGTTAGGGGTCGGGCATGGGGAAGGTTTAGGGTACAGGTTAGGGTACGAAAACGGTTTAGCGTGAGGGTACGTGTTAGGGTACGGGTTAGTGTTAGCGTACGGGTTAGGATTAGGGACGTGTGAGGGTAAGGCTTCGGGTAAGGGTTAGGGTTAGGGTTAGGGTTAGGGTTAGGGTTAGGGGACGGGGACGGCTTAGGGTACAGGTTAGGGTACGACAACGGTTTAGAGTGATCGTAAGTGTTAGGGTACGGATTAGTGTTAGCGTACGGTTTAGGATTAGGGGACGGGTGAGTGTAAGGCTTCGGGTAAGGGTTAGGGTTAGGGTTAGGGTTAGGGTTAGGGTTAGGGGACGGGGACGGTTTAGGGTACAGGTTAGGGTACGACAACGGTTTAGGTTGAGCGTACGTGTTAGGGTACGGGTTAGTGTTAGCGTACGGATTAGGATTAGGGGACGGTTGAGGGTAAGGCTACAGGTAAGGGTTAGGGTTAGGGTTAGGGTTAGGGTTAGGGGATGGGGACGGAGACGGTTTAGGGTACAGGTTTGGATACGACAACGGTTTAGGGTGAGCGTACGTGTTAGGGTATTGGTTAGTGGTAGCGTACGGGTTAGGATTAGGGGACGGGTGAGGTTAAGGCTTCGGGTAAGGGTTAGGGTTTGGGTTAGAGTTAGGTTTAGGGTTAGGGGACGGGGTCGGGGACGGTTTAGGGTACAGGTTAGGGTACGACAACGGTTTAGGGTGAGCGTACGTTTTAGGGTACGGGTTAGTGTTAGCGTACGGGTTAGTATTAGGGGACGGGTGAGGGTAAGACTTCGCGTAAGGTTTAGGGTTAGGGTTAGGGTTAGGGGCCGGGGTCAGTTATGATTTAGGGTACAGGTTAGGGTACGACCACTGTTTAGGGTGAGCGTACGTGTTAGGGTACGGGTTAGTGTTAGCGTACGGGTTAGGATTAGGAGACGGGTGAGTGTAAGGCTTCGGGTAAGGGTTAGGGTTAGGGTTAGGGTTAGGGTTAGGGTTAGGGTTAGGGGACGGGGACGGTTTAGGGTAAAGGTTAGGGTACGACAACGGTTTAGGGTGAGCGTAAGTGTTATGGTGTGGGTTAGTGTTTGCGTACGGGTTAGGAATAGGGGACGGGTGAGGGTAAGGCTTCGGGTAAGGGTTAGGGTTAGGGTTAGGGTTAGGGTTAGGGGACGGGGACGGGGACGGTTTAGGGTACAGGTTAGGGTACGACAACGGTTTAGGGTGAGCGTACGTGTTAGGGTACGGGTTAGTGTTAGCGTACGGGTTAGGATTAGGGGACGGGTGAGGGTAAGACTTCGGGTAAGGGTTAGGGTTAGCGATAGGGTTAGGGGACGGGGACGGTTTAGGGTACACGTTAGAGTACGACAACGGTTTAGGGTGAGCGTACGTGTTAGGGTACGTTTTAGTGTTAGCGTACGGGTTAGGATTAGGGGACGGGTGAGGGTAAGGCTTCGGGTAAGGGTTAGGGTTAGGGTTAGAGTTAGGGTTAGGGGACGGGGACGGTTTAGGGTACAGGTTAGGGTACGACAATGGTTTAGGGTGAGCGTACGTGTTAGGGTACGGTTTAGTGTTAGCGTACGGGTTAGGTTTAGGGGACGGGTGAGGGTTAGGCTTCTGGTAAGGGTTAGGTTTACGGTTAGGGTTAGGGTTAGGGTTAGGGGACGGGGACGGTTTAGGGTACAGGTTAGGGTACGACAACGGTTTAGGGTGAGCTTACGTGTTAGGGTACGGGTTAGTGTTCGCGTACGGGTTAGGATTAAGGGACGGGTGAGGGTAAGGCTTCGGGTAAGGGTTAGGGTTAAGGTTAGTATTAGGGTTAGGGTTAGGGGACGGGGACGGTTTAGGGTACATGTTAGGGTACGACAACGGTTTAGGGTGAGCGTATGTGTTAGAGTACGGGTTATTGTTAGCGTACGGGTTAGGATTAGGGGACGGGTTGGGTAAGGCTTCGGGTAAGGGTTAGGGTTAGGGTTAGGGTTAGGGGACGGGGACGGGGACGGGGACGGTTTAGGGTACAGGTTAGGTTACGACAACGGTTTAGGGTGAGGGTACGTGTTAGGGTTCGGTTTAGTGTTAGCATACGGGTGAGGATTATGGGACGGGTGAGTGTAAGGCTTCGGGTAAGGGTTAGGGTTAGGGTTAGGGTTCGGGTTAGGGGACGGGGACGGTTTAGGGTACAGGTTAGGGTACGACAACGGTTTAGGGTGAGCGTACGTGTTAGGGTACGGGTTAGTGTTAGCGTACGGGTTAGGATTAGGGGACGGGTGAGGGTAAGGCTTCGGGAAAGGGTTAGGGTTAGGGTTAGGGTTAGGGTTAGGGGACGGGCACGGGGACGGTTTAGGGTACAAGTTAGGGTACGACACCGGTTTAGGGTGAGGGTACGTGTTAGGGTACGTGTTAGTGTTAGCGTACGGGTTAGGATTAGGGGACGGGTTAGGGTAAGGCTTCGGGTAAGTGTTAGGGTTAGGGTTAGGGTTAGGGTTAGGGTTAGGGGACGGGGACGGTTTAGGGTACAGGTTAGGGTACGACAACGGTTTAGGGTGAGCGTACGTGTTAGGGTACGGGTTAGTGTTAGCGTACGGGTTAGGATTAGGGGACGGTTGAGGGTAAGGCTTCGGGTAAGGGTTAGGGTTAGGTTTAGGGTTAGGGGACGGGGACGGGGACGGTTTAGGGTACAGGTTAGGGTACAAAAACGGTTCAGGGTGAGCGTACGTGTTAGGGTACGGGTTAGTGTTAGCGTACGGGTTAGGATTAGGGGACGGGTGAGTTTAAGGCTTCGGGTAAGGATTAGGGTTAGGGTTAGTGTTAGGGTTAGGGTTAGGGGACGGGGACGGTTTAGCGTACAGGTTAGGGTACGACAACGGTTTAGGGTGAGCGTACGTGTTAGGGTACGGGTTAGTGTTAGCGTACGGGTTAGGATTAGGGGACGGGTGAGGGTAAGGCTTCGGGTAATAGTTAGGGTTAGGGTTATGGTTAGGGTTAGGGGACGGGGACGGTTTAGGGTACAGGTTAGGGTACGACAACGGTTTAGGGTGAGCGTACGTGTTAGGGTACGGGTTAGTGTTAGCATACGGGTTAGGATTAGGGGACGGGTGAGGGTAAGGCTTCGGGTAAGGGTTAGGGTTAGGGTTAGGGTTAGGGTTAGGGTTAGGGGACGGGGATGGTTTAGGGTAAAGGTTAGGGTACGACAACGGTTTAGGGTGAGCGTACGTGTTAGAGTATGGGTTAGTGTTAGCGTACGGGTTAGGATTAGGGGACGGGTGACGGTAAGGCTTCGGGTAAGGGTTAGGGTTAGGGTTAGGGTTAGGGTTAGGGTTAGGGGACGGGGACGGTTTAGGGTACAGGTTAGGGTACGACAACGGTTTAGTGTGAGCGTACGTGTTAGGGTACGGGTTAGTGTTAGCGTACGGTTTAGGATTAGGGGACGGGTGAGGTTAAGGCTTCGGGTAAGGGTTAGGGTTAGGGTTAGGGTTAGGGTTAGGGGACGGGGACGGTTTAGGGTACAGGTTAGTGTACGACAACGGTTTAGGGTGAGCGTACGTGTTAGGGTACGGGTTAGTGTTAGCGTACGGGTTAGGATTAGGTTACGGGTGAGGGTAAGGCTTCGGGTAAGGTTAGGGTTAGGTTTAGGGTTAGGATTAGGGGAAGGGGACGGTTTAGGGTACAGGTAAGGGTACGACAACGGTTTAGGGTGAGCGTACGTGTTAGGGTATGGGTTAGTGTTAGCGTACGGGTTAGGCTTAGGGGACGGGTGAGGTTAAGGCTTCGGGTAAGGGTTAGGGTTTGGGTTAGAGTTAGGTTTAGGGTTCGGGTTAGGGGACGGGGACGGTTTAGGGTACAGGTTAGGGTACGACAATGGTTTAGGCTGAGCGTACGTGTTAGGGTACGTGTTAGTGTTAGCGTACGGGTTAGGATTAGGGGACGGGTGAGGGTAAGGCTTCGGGTAAGGGTTAGGGTTAGGGTTAGGGTTAGGGTTAGGGGATGTGGACGGTTTAGGGTACAGGTTAGGGTACGACAATGGTTTAGGGTGAGCGTACGTGTTAGGGTACGTGTTAGTGTTAGCGTACGGGTTAGGAATAGGGGACGGGTGAGGGTAAGGCTTCGGGTAAGGGTTAGGGTTAACGTTAGGGTTAGGGGACGGGGACGGGGACGCTTTAGGGTACAGGTTAGGGTACGACAACGGTTTAGGGTGAGCGTACGTGTTAGGGTACGGGTTCGTGTTAGCGTACGGGTTAGGTTTAGGGGACGGGTGAGGGTAAGGCTTCGGGTAAGGTTTAGTGTTAGTGTTAGGGTTAGGGTTAGGGTTAGAGGACGGGGACGGTTTAGCGTACATGTTAGGGTACGACAATGGTTTAGGGTGATCGTACATGTTAGGGTACGGGTTAGTGTTAGCGTACGGGTTAGGATTAGGGGACGGGTGAGGGTAAGGCTTCGGGTAAGGGTTAGGGTTAGGGTTAGGGTTAGGGTTAAGGGACGGGGACGGGGACGGTTTAGGGTACAGGTTAGGGTACGACAACGGTTTAGGGTGAGCGTACGTGTTAGGGTACGGTTTAGTGTTAGCGTACGGGTTAGGATTAGGGGACGGGTGAGGGTAGGACTTCGGGTAAGGGTTAGGGTTAGGAATATGGTTAGGGGACGGGGACGGTTTAGGGTACACGTTAGAGTACGACAAAGGTTTAGGGTGAGCGTACGTGTTAGGGTACGGGTTAGTGTTAGCGTACGGGTTAGGATTAGGGGACGGGTGAGTGTAAGGCTTCGGGTAAGGGTTAGGGTTAGGGTTAGGGTTAGGTTTAGGGTTAGGGGACGGGGACGGTGACGGTTTAGGGTACAGGTTAGGGTACGACAACGGTTTAGGGTGAGCGTACGTTTAGGGTACGAGTTAGTGTTAGCGTACGGTTTAGGATTAGGGGACGGGTGAGGTTAAGGCTTCGGGTAAGGGTTAGGGTTAGGGTTAGGGTTAGGGTTAGGGGATGGGGACGGGGACGCTTTAGGGTACAGGTTAGGGTACGACAACGGTTTAGGGTGAGCGTACGTGGTAGGGTACGGCTTAGTGTTAGCGTACGGGTTAGGATTAGGGGACGCGTGAGGGTAAGTCTTCGGGTAAGGGTTAGGGTTAGGGTTAGGGTTAGGATTAGGGGACGGGGACGGTTTAGGGTACAGGTTAGGGTACGACAATGGTTTAGGGTGAGCGTACGTGTTAGGGTACGGGTTATTGTTAGCGTACGGGTTAGGATTAGGGGACGGGTGGGGTAAGGCTTCGGGTAAGGGTTAGGGTTAGGGTTAGGGTTAGGGTTAGGGGACGGGCACGGGCACGGTTTAGGCTACAGGTTAGGGAACGACACCGGTTTAGGGTGAGGGTACGTGTTAGGGTAAGGGTTAGTGTTAGCGTACGGGTTAGGATTAGGGGACGGGTGAGGGTAAGGCTTCGGGTAAGGGTTAGGCTTAGGCTTAGGGTTAGGGTTAGGGTTAGGGGACGGGGACGGTTTAGGGTACAGGTTAGGGTACGACAACGATTTAGGATGAGCGTAAGTGTTAGGGTACGGTTTAGTGTTAGCGTACGGGTAAGGATTAGGGGACGGGTGAGGGTAAGGCTTCGGGTAAGGGTTAGTGTTAGGGTTAGAGTTAGGGTTAGGGTTAGGGGACGGGGACGGTTTAGGGTACAGGTTAGGGTACGGCAACGGTTTAGGGTTAGCGTACGTGTTAGGGTACGGGTTAGTGTTAGCGTACGGGTTAGGATTACGGGAAGGGTGAGGGTAAGGCTTCGGGTAAGGGTTAGGGTTAGGGTTAGGGTTAGGGTTAGGGGACGGGCACGGGGACGGTTTAGGGTACAGGTTAGTGTACGACAACAGTTTAGGGTGAGCAACGTGTTAGGGTACGGGTTAGTGTTAGCGTACGGGTTAGGATTAGGTGACGGGTGAGGGTAAGGCTTCGGGTAAGGGTTAGGGTTAGGTTTAGGGTTAGGGGACGGGGACGGGGACGGTTTAGGGTACAGGTTAGGGTACAAAAACCGTTTAGGGTGAGCGTACGTGTTAGGGTACGGGTTAGTGTTAGCGTACGGGTTAGGATTAGGGGACGGGTGAGGGTAAGGCTTCGGGTAAGGTTTAGGGTTAGGGTTAGGGTTAGGGGACGGGGATGGTTTAGGGTAAAGGTTAGGGTACGACAACGGTTTAGGGTGAGCGTACGTGTTAGAGTACGGGTTAGTGTTAGCGTACGGGTTAGGATTAGGGGACGGGTTAGGGTAAGGCTTCGGGTAAGGGTTAGGGATAGGGTTAGGGTTAGGGTTAGTGTTAGGAGACGGGGACGGTTTAGGGTACATGTTAGGGTACGACAACGATTTAGGGTGAGCGTAGGTGTTAGGGTATGGATTAGTGTTAGCGTACGGGTTAGGATTAGGGGACGGGTGAGGGTAAGGCTTCGGGTAAGGGTTAGGGTTAGGGTTAGGGTTAGGGATAGTGGACGGGGACGGGGACGGTTTAGGGTACAGGTTAGGGTACGACAACAGTTTAGGTTGAGCGTACGTGTTAGGGTATGGTTTAGTGTTAGCGTACGGGTTAGGTTTAGGGGATGGGTGAGGGTAAGGCTTCGGGTAAAGGTTAGGGTTAGGGTTAGGGTTAGAGTTAGGGTTAGGGGACGGGGACGGTTTAGGATACAGGTTAGGGTACGACAACGGTTTAGGGTGAGCGTACGTCTTAGGGTACGGGTTAGTGTTAGTGTACGGGTTAGGATTAGGGGACGGGTGAGGTTAAGGCTTCGGGTAAGGGTTAGGGTTAGGGTTAGGGTTAGGGTTAGGGTTAGGGGACGGGGACGGTTTAGGGTACAGGTTAGGGTACGACAACGGTTTAGGGTGAGCGTACGTGTTAGGGTACGGGATAGTGTTAGCGTACGCGTTAGGATTACGGGACGGGTGAGGGTAAGGCTTCGGGAAAGGGTTAGGGTTAGGGTTAGGTTTAGGGTTAGGGGACGGGCACGGGGACGGTTTAGGGTACAGGTTATGGTACGACCACGGTTTAGGGTGAGGGTACGTGTTAGGGTACAGGTTAGTGTTAGCGTACGGGTTAGGATTAGGGGACGGGTGAGTGTAAGGCTTCGGGTAAGGGTTAGGGTTAGGGTTAGGCTTAGGGTTAGGGGACGGGGACGGTTTAGGGTACAGGTTAGGGTACGACAACGGTTTAGGGTGAGCGTACGTGTTAGGGTACGGGTTAGTGTTAGCGTACGGGTTAGGATTAGGGGACGGGTGAGGGTAAGGCTACAGGTAAGGGTTAGGGTTAGGGTTAGGGTTAGGGTTACGGTTGGGGACGGGGACGGTTTAGGGTACAGGTTAGGGTACGACAACGATTTAGGGTGAGCGTACGTGTTAGGTTACGGGTTAGTATTAGCGTACGGGTTAGGATTAGGGAACGGGTGAGTGTAAGACTTCGGGTAATGGTTAGGGTTAGGGTTAGGGTTAGGTGACGGGGACGGGGACGATTTAGGGTACAGTTTAGGGTACGACAACGGTTTAGGGTGAGCGTACGTGTTAGGGTACGGGTTAGCGTTAGCGTACGGGTTAGGATTAGGGGACGGGTGAGGGTAAGGATTCGGGTAAGGGTTAGGGTTAGGGTTTGGGTTAGGGTTAAGGGACGGAGACGGTTTAGGATACAGGTTAGGGTACGACAACGGTTTAGGGTGAGCGTACGTGTTAGGGTACGGGTTAGTGTTAGCGTACGGGTTAGGATTAGGGGACGGGTGAGGGTAAGGCTTCGGGTAATGGTTAGGGTTAGGGTTAGGGTTAGGGTTAGGGGGCGGGGACGGTTTAGGGTACAGGTTAGGGTACGACAACGATTTAGGGTGAGCGTACGTGTTAGGTTACGGGTTAGTGTTAGCGTACGGGTTAGGATTAGGGAACGGGTGAGGGTAAGGCTTCGGGTAAGGGTTACGGTTAGGGTTAGGGTTAGGGTTAGGGGACGGGGACAGTTTAGGGTACAGGTTAAGCTACGACAACGGTTTAGGGTGAGCGTACGTGTTAGGGTACGGGTTAGTGTTAGCGAACGGGTTAGAATTAGGGGACGGGTGAGGGTAAGGCTTCGGGTAAGGGTTAGGGTTAGTGTTAGGGTTAGGGGACGGGGACGGTTTAGGGTACAGGTTAGGGTACGACAACGGTTTAGGGTGAGCGTACGTGTTAGGGTACGGGTTAGTGTTAGCGTACGGGTTAGGATTAGGTGACGGGTGAAGGTAAGGCTTCGAGTAAGGGTTAGGGTTAGGGTTAGGGTTAGGGTTAGGCTTAGGGGACGGGGACGGTTTAGGGTACAGGTTAGTGTACGACAACGGTTTAGGGTGAGCGTACGTGTTAAGGTACGTGTTACTGTTAGCGTACGGGTTAGGATTAGGGTACGGGTGAGGGTAAGGCTTCGGGTAAGGGTTAGGGTTAGGGTTAGGGTTAGTGTTAGGGTTAGGGGACGGGGACGGTTTAGGGTACAGGTTAGGGTACGACAACGGTTTAGGGTGAGCGTACGTGTTAGGGTACGGGTTAGTGTTAGCGTACGGATTAGGATTAGGGGACGGGTGAGGGTAAGGCTACAGGTAAGGGTTAGGGTTAGGGTTAGGGTTAGGGGATGGGGACGGGGACGGTTTAGGGTACAGGTTTGGATACGACAACGGTTTAGGGTGAGCGTACGTGTTAGGGTATTGGTTAGTGGTAGCGTACGGTTTAGGATTAGGGGACGGGTGAGGTTAAGGCTTCGGGTAAGGGTTAGGGTTTGGGTTAGAGTTAGGTTTAGGGTTAGGGGACGGGGTCGGGGACGGTTTAGGGTACAGGTTAGGGTACGACAACGGTTTAGGGTGAGCGTACGTGTTAGGGTACGGGTTAGTGTTAGCGTACGGGTTAGTATTAGGGGACGGGTGAGGGTAAGACTTCGCGTAAGGTTTAGGGTTAGGGTTAGGGTTAGGGGCCGGGGTCAGTTATGATTTAGGGTACAGGTTAGGGTACGACCACTGTTTAGGGTGAGCGTACGTGTTAGGGTACGGGTTAGTGTTAGCGTACGGGTTAGGTTTAGGGGACGTTTGAGGGTAAGGCTTCGGGTAAGGGTTAGGGTTAGGGTTAGGGTTAGGGTTAGGGTTAGGGTTAGGGGACGTGGACGGTTTAGGGTAAAGGTTAGGGTACGACAACGGTTTAGGGTGAGCGTAAGTGTTATGGTGTGGGTTAGTGTTTGCGTACGGGTTAGGAATAGGGGACGGGTGAGGGTAAGGCTTCGGGTAAGGGTTAGGGTTAGGGTTAGGGTTAGGGGACGGGGACGGGGACGGGGACGGTTTAGGGTACAGGTTAGGGTACGACAACGGTTTAGGGTGAGCGTACGTGTTAGGGTACGGGTTAGTGTTAGCGAACGGGTTAGAATTAGGGGACGGGTGAGGGTAAGGCTTCGGGTAAGGGTTAGGGTTAGCGATAGGGTTAGGGGACGGGGACGGTTTAGGGTACACGTTAGAGTACGACAACGGTTTAGGGTGAGCGTACGTGTTAGGGTACGTTTTAGTGTTAGCGTACGGGTTAGGATTAGGGGACGGGTGAGGGTAAGGCTTGGGGTAAGGGTTAGGGTTAGGGTTAGAGTTAGGGTTAGGGGACGGGGACGGTTTAGGGTACAGGTTAGGGTACGACAATGGTTTAGGGTGAGCGTACGTGTTAGGGTACGGTTTAGTGTTAGCGTACGGGTTAGGTTTAGGGGACGGGTGAGGGTTAGGCTTCTGGTAAGGTTTAGGGTTAGGGTTAGGGTTAGGGTTAGGGTTAGGGGACGGGGACGGTTTAGGGTACAGGTTAGGGTACGACAACGGTTTAGGGTGAGCGTACGTGTTAGGGTAAGGGTTAGTGTTAGCGTACGGGTTAGGATTAGGGGACGGGTGAGGGTAAGGCTTCGGGTAAGGGTTAGGCTTAGGCTTAGGGTTAGGGTTAGGGTTAGGGGACGGGGACGGTTTATGGTACAGGTTAGGGTACGACAACGGTTTAGGATGAGCGTAAGTGTTAGGGTACGGTTTAGTGTTAGCGTACGGTTTAGGATTAGGGGACGGGTGAGGGTAATGCTTCGGGTAAGGGTTAGTGTTAGGGTTAGAGTTAGGGTTAGGGTTACGGGACGGGGACGGTTTAGGGTACAGGTTAGGGTACGACAACGGTTTAGGGTGAGCGTACGTTTTAGGGTACGGGTTAGTGTTAGCGTACGGGTTAGGATTACGGGAAGGGTGAGGGTAAGGCTTCGGGTAACGGTTAGGGTTAGGGTTAGTGTTAGGGTTAGGGGACGGGCACGGGGACGGTTTAGGGTACAGGTTTGTGTACGACAACGGTTTAGGTTGAGCGTACGTGTTAGGGTACGGGTTAGTGTTAGCGTACGGGTTAGGATTAGGGGACGGTTGAGGGTAAGGCTTCGGGTAAGAGTTAGGGTTAGGTTTAGGGTTAGGGGACGGGGACGGGGACGGTTTAGGGTACAGGTTAGGGTACAAAAACGGTTTAGGGTGAGCGTACGTGTTAGGGTACGGGTTAGTGTTAGCGTACGGGTTAGGATTAGGGGACAGGTGAGTGTAAGGCTTCGGGTAAGGATTAGGGTTAGGGTTAGTGTTAGGGTTAGGGTTAGGGGACGGGGACGGTTTAGCGTACAGGTAAGGGTACGACAACGGTTTAGGGTGAGCGTACGTGTTAGGGTACGGGTTAGCGTTAGCGTACGGGTTAGGATTAGGGGACGGGTGAGGGTAAGGCTTCGGGTAATAGTTAGGGTTAGGGTTATGGTTAGGGTTAGGGGACGGGGACGGTTTAGGGTACAGGTTAGGGTACGACAACGGCTTAGGGTGAGCGTACGTGTTAGGGTACGGGTTAGTGTTAGCATACGGGTTAGGATTAGGTGACGGGTGAGGGTAAGGCTTCGGGTAAGGGTTAGGGTTAGGGTTAGGGGACGGGGACGGTTTAGGGTACAGGTTAGGGTACGACAACGGTTTAGGGTGAGCGTACGTGTTAGGGTACGGGTTAGTGTTAGCGTACGGGTTAGGATTAGGGGACGGGTGAGGGTAAGGCTTCGGGTAAGGTTTAGGGTTAGGGTTAGGGTTAGGGTTAGGGGGCGGGGACGGTTTAGGGTACAGGTTAGGGTACGACAAGGATTTAGGGTGAGCGTACGTGTTAGGTTACGGGTTAGTGTTAGCGTACGGGTTAGGATTAGGGAACGGGTGAGGGTAAGGCTTCGGGTAAGGGTTACGGTTAGGGTTAGGGTTAGGGTTAGGGGACGGGGACAGTTTAGGGTACAGGTTAAGCTACGACAACGGTTTAGGGTGAGCGTACGTGTTAGGGTACGGGTTAGTGTTAGCGAACGGGTTAGAATTAGGGGACGGGTGAGGGTAAGGCTTCGGGTAAGGGTTAGGGTTAGTGTTAGGGTTAGGGGACGGGGACGGTTTAGGGTACAGGTTAGGGTACGACAACGGTTTAGGGTGAGCGTACGTGTTAGGGTACGGGTTAGTGTTAGCGTACGGGTTAGGATTAGGTGACGGGTGAAGGTAAGGCTTCGAGTAAGGGTTAGGGTTAGGGTTAGGGTTAGGCTTAGGGGACGGGGACGGTTTAGGGTACAGGTTAGTGTACGACAACGGTTTAGGGTGAGCGTACGTGTTAAGGTACGGGTTACTGTTAGCGTACGGGTTAGGATTAGGGTACGGGTGAGGGTAAGGCTTCGGGTAAGGGTTAGGGTTAGGGTTAGGGTTAGTGTTAGGGTTAGGGGACGGGGACGGTTTAGGGTACAGGTTAGGGTACGACAACGGTTTAGGGTGAGCGTACGTGTTAAGGTACGGGTTACTGTTAGCGTACGGGTTAGGATTACGGTACGGGTGAGGGTAAGGCTTCGGGTAAGGGTTAGGGTTAGGGTTAGGGTTAGTGTTAGGGTTAGGGGACGGGGACGGTTTAGGGTACAGGTTAGGGTACGACAACGGTTTAGGGTGAGCGTACGTGTTAGGGTATGGGTTAGTGTTAGCGTACGGGTTCGGATTAGGGGACGGGTGATGTTAAGGCTTCGGGTAAGGGTTAGGGTTTGGGTTAGAGTTAGGTTTAGGGTTATGGTTAGGGGACGGGGACGGTTTAGGGTACAGGTTAGGGTACGACAAGGGTTTAGGGTGAGCGTACTTGTTAGGGTACGGGTTAGTGTTAGCGTACGGGTTAGGATTAGGGGACGGTTGAGGGTAAGACTTCGGGTAAGGTTTAGGGTTAGGGTTAGGGTTAGGGTTAGGGTTAGGGGCCGGGAACAGTTATGATTTAGGGTACAGATTAGGGTACGACCACTGTATAGGGTGAGCGTACGTTTTAGGGTATGCGTTAGTGTTAGCGTACGGGTTAGGTTTAGGGGACGGTTGAGGGTAAGGCTTCGGGCAAGGGTTAGGGTTAGGGTTAGGGTTAGGGTTAGGGGACGGGGACGGTTTAGGGTACAGGTTAGGGTACGACAATAGTTTAGGGTGAGCATACATGTTAGGGTACGTGTTAGTGTTAGCGTACGGGTTAGGATTAGGTGACGGGTGAGGGTAAGGCTTCGGGTAAGGGTTAGGGTTAGGGTTAGAGTTAGGGGACGGGGACGGTTTAGGGTACAAGTTAGGGTACGACAACGGTTTAGGGTGAGCGTACGTGTTAGGGTATGGGTTAGAGTTAGCGTACGGGTTAGGATTAGGGGACGGGTGAGGGTAAGGCTTCGGGTAAGGTTTAGGGTTAGGGTTAGGTTTAGGGTTAGGGGACGGGGACGGTTTAGGGTACAGGTTAGTGTACGACAACGGTTTACGGTGAGCGTACGTGTTAGGGTACGGGTTAGTATTAGCGTACGGGTTAGGATTAGGGGACGGGTGAGGGTAAGGCTTCGGGTAAGGGTTATGGTTAGGGTTAGGGTTAGGGTTAGGGGACGGGGACAGGGACGGTTTAGGGTACAGGTTAGGGTACGACAACGGTTTAGGGTGAGCGTACATGTTAGGGTATGTGTTAGTGTTAGCGTACGGGTTAGGATTAGAGGACGGGTGTGGGTAAGGCTTTGGGTAAGGGTTAGGTTTAGGGTTAGGGTTAGGGGACGGGGACGGGGACGGGGACGGTTTAGGGTACAGGTAAGGGTACGACAATGGTTTAGGGTGAGCGTACGTGTTAGGGTACTGGTTAGTGTTAGCGTACGGGTTAGGATTAGGGGATGGGTGAGGGTAAGGCTTCGGGTAAAGGTTAGGGTTAGGGTTAGGGTTAGGGTTAGGGTTAGGGGACGGGGACGATTTAGGGTACATGTTAGTGTACGACAACGGTTTAGGGTGAGCGTACGTGTTAGGGTACGGATTAGTGTTAGCGTACGGGTTAGGATTAGGTGACGGGTGAGGGTAAGGCTTCGGGTAAAGGTTAGGGTTAGGGTTAGGGGACAGGGACGTTTTAGGGTACAGGTTACTGTACGTCAACAGTTTAGGGTGAGCCTACGTGTTAAGGTACGGGTTAGTGTTAGTGTACGGGTTAGGATTAGGGGACGGGTGAGGGTAAGGCTTCGGGTAAGGGTTAGGGTTAGGGTTAGGGTTAGGGTTAGGGGACGGGGACGGGGACGGTTTAGGGTACAGGTTAGGGTACGACGACGGTTTAGGGTGAGCGTACGTGTTAGGGTACGGGTTAGTGTTAGCGTACGGGTGAGGATTAGGGGACGGGTGAGTGTAAGGCTTCGGGTAAGGGTTACGGTTAGGATTAGGGTTAGGGTTAGGGTTAGTGGACGGGGACGGTTTAGGGTACAGGTTAGGGTACGACAACGGTTTATGGTGAGCGTACGTGTTAGGGTACGGGTTAGTGTTAGCGTACGGGTTAGGATTAGGGGACGGGTGAGGGTAAGGCTTCGGGAAAGGGTTAGGGTTAGGGTTAGGTTTAGGGTTAGGGGACGGGCATGGGGAAGGTTTAGGGTACAGGTTAGGGTACGACAACGGTTTAGCGTGAGGGTACGTGTTAGGGTACGGGTTAGTGTTAGCGTACGGGTTAGGATTAGGGGACGTGTGAGGGTAAGGCTTCGGGTAAGGGTTAGGGTTAGGGTTAGGGTTAGGGTTAGGGGACGGGGACGGGGACGGCTTAGGGTACAGGTTAGGGTACGACAACGGTTTAGAGTGATCGTAAGTGTTAGGGTACGGATTAGTGTTAGCGTACGGGTTAGGATTAGGGGACGGGTGAGTGTAAGGCTTCGGGTAAGGGTTAGGGTTAGGGTTAGGGTTAGGGTTAGGGGACGGGGACGGTTTAGGGTACAGGTTAGGGTACGACAACGGTTTAGGTTGAGCGTACGTGTTAGGGTACGGGTTAGTGTTAGCGTACGGATTAGGATTAGGGGACGGGTGAGGGTAAGGCTACAGGTAAGGGTTAGGGTTAGGGTTAGGGTTAGGGTTAGGGGATGGGGACGGGGACGGTTTAGGGTACAGGTTTGGATACGACAACGGTTTAGGGTGAGCGTACGTGTTAGGGTATTGGTTAGTGGTAGCGTACGGTTTAGGATTAGGGGACGGGTGAGGTTAAGGCTTCGGGTAAGGGTTAGGGTTTGGGTTAGAGTTAGGTTTAGGGTTAGGGGACGGGGTCGGGGACGGTTTAGGGTACAGGTTAGGGTATGACAACGGTTTAGGGTGAGCGTACGTGTTAGGGTACGGGTTAGTGTTAGCGTACGGGTTAGTATTAGGGGACGGGTGAGGGTAAGACTTCGCGTAAGGTTTAGGGTTAGGGTTAGGGTTAGGGGCCGGGGTCAGTTATGATTTAGGGTACAGGTTAGGGTACGACCACTGTTTAGGGTGAGCGTACGTGTTAGGGTACGGGTTAGTGTTAGCGTACGGGTTAGGATTAGGGGACGTTTGAGGGTAAGGCTTCGGGTAAGGGTTAGGGTTAGGGTTAGGGTTAGGGTTAGGGTTAGGGTTAGGGGACGGGGACGGTTTAGGGTAAAGGTTAGGGTACGACAACGGTTTAGGGTGAGCGTAAGTGTTATGGTGTGGGTTAGTGTTTGCGTACGGGTTAGGAATAGGGGACGGGTGAGGGTAAGGCTTCGGGTAAGGGTTAGGGTTAGGGTTAGGGTTAGGGGACGGGGACGGGGACGGGGACGGTTTAGGGTACAGGTTAGGGTACGACAACGGTTTAGGGTGAGCGTACGTGTTAGGGTACGGGTTAGTGTTAGCGTACGGGTTAGGATTAGGGGACGGGTGAGGGTAAGACTTCGGGTAAGGGTTAGGGTTAGCGATAGGGTTAGGGGACGGGGACGGTTTAGGGTACACGTTAGAGTACGACAACGGTTTAGGGTGAGCGTACGTGTTAGGGTACGTTTTAGTGTTAGCGTACGGGTTAGGATTAGGGGACGGGTGAGGGTAAGGCTTCGGGTAAGGGTTAGGGTTAGGGTTAGAGTTAGGGTTAGGGGACGGGGACGGTTTAGGGTACAGGTTAGGGTACGACAATGGTTTAGGGTGAGCGTACGTGTTAGGGTACGTTTTAGTGTTAGCGTACGGGTTAGGTTTAGGGGACGGGTGAGGGTTAGGCTTCTGGTAAGGTTTAGGGTTAGGGTTAGGGTTAGGGTTAGGGTTAGGGGACGGGGACGGTTTAGGGTACAGGTTAGGGTACGACAACGGTTTAGGGTGAGCGTACGTGTTAGGGTAAGGGTTAGTGTTAGCGTACGGGTTAGGATTAGGGGACGGGTGAGGGTAAGGCTTCGGGTAAGGGTTAGGCTTAGGCTTAGGGTTAGGGTTAGGGTTAGGGGACGGGGACGGTTTATGGTACAGGTTAGGGTACGACAACGGTTTAGGATGAGCGTAAGTGTTAGGGTACGGTTTAGTGTTAGCGTACGGTTTAGGATTAGGGGACGGGTGAGGGTAATGCTTCGGGTAAGGGTTAGTGTTAGGGTTAGAGTTAGGGTTAGGGTTACGGGACGGGGACGGTTTAGGGTACAGGTTAGGGTACGACAACGGTTTAGGGTGAGCGTACGTTTTAGGGTACGGGTTAGTGTTAGCGTACGGGTTAGGATTACGGGAAGGGTGAGGGTAAGGCTTCGGGTAACGGTTAGGGTTAGGGTTAGTGTTAGGGTTAGGGGACGGGCACGGGGACGGTTTAGGGTACAGGTTTGTGTACGACAACGGTTTAGGTTGAGCGTACGTGTTAGGGTACGGGTTAGTGTTAGCGTACGGGTTAGGATTAGGGGACGGGTGAGTGCAAGGCTTCGGGTAAGGATTAGGGTTAGGGTTAGTGTTAGGGTTAGGGTTAGGGGACGGGGACGGTTTAGCGTACAGGTTAGGGTACGACAACGGTTTAGGGTGAGCGTACGTGTTAGGGTACGGGTTAGTGTTAGCGTACGGGTTAGGATTAGGGGACGGGTGAGGGTAAGGCTTCGGGTAATAGTTAGGGTTAGGGTTATGGTTAGGGTTAGGGGACGGGGACGGTTTAGGGTACAGGTTAGGGTACGACAACGGTTTAGGGTGAGCGTACGTGTTAGGGTACGGGTTAGTTTTAGCATACGGGTTAAGATTAGGGGACGGGTGAGGGTAAGGCTTCGGGTAAGGGTTAGGGTTAGGGTTAGGGGACGGGGACGGTTTAGGGTACAGGTTAGGGTACGACAACGGTTTAGGGTGAGCGTACGTGTTAGGGTACGGGTTAGTGTTAGCATACGGGTTAGGATTAGGGGACGGGTGAGTGTAAGGCTTCGGGTAAGGGTTAGGCTTAGGCTTAGGGTTAGGGTTAGGGTTAGGGGACGGGGACGGTTTAGGGTACAGGTTAGGGTACGACAACGGTTTAGGATGAGCGTAAGTGTTAGGGTACGGTTTAGTGTTAGCGTACGGGTTAGGATTAGGGGACGGGTGAAGGCAATGCTTCGGGTAAGGGTTAGTGTTAGGGTTAGAGTTAGGGTTAGGGTTCGGGACGGGGACGGTTTAGGGTACAGGTTAGGGTACGACAACGGTTTAGGGTGAGCGTACGTTTTAGGGTACGGGTTAGTGTTAGCGTACGGGTTAGGATTACGGGAAGGGTGAGGGTAAGGCTTCGGGTAACGGTTAGGGTTAGGGTTAGGGTTAGGGGACGGGCACGGGGACGGTTTAGGGTACAGGTTAGTGTACGACAACGGTTTAGGTTGAGCGTACGTGTTAGGGTACGGGTTAGTGTTAGCGTACGGGTTAGGATTAGGGTACGGTTGAGGGTAAGGCTTCGGGTAAGGGTTAGGGTTAGGTTTAGGGTTAGGGGACGGGGACGGGGACGGTTTAGGGTACAGGTTAGGGTACAAAAACGGTTCAGGGTGAGCGTACGTGTTAGGGTACGGGTTAGTGTTAGCGTACGGGTTAGGATTAGGGGACGGGTGAGTGTAAGGCTTCGGGTAAGGATTAGGGTTAGGGTTAGTGTTAGGGTTAGGGTTAGGGGACGGGGACGGTTTAGCGTACAGGTTAGGGTACGACAACGGTTTAGGGTGAGCGTACGTGTTAGGGTACGGGTTAGTGTTAGCGTACGGGTTAGGATTAGGGGACGGGTGAGGGTAAGGCTTCGGGTAATAGTTAGGGTTAGGGTTATGGTTAGGGTTAGGGGACGGGGACGGTTTAGGGTACAGGTTAGGGTACGACAACGGTTTAGGGTGCGCGTACGTGTTAGGGTACGGGTTAGTGTTAGCATACGGGTTAGGATTAGGGGACGGGTGAGGGTAAGGCTTCGGGTAAGTGTTAGGGTTAGGGTTAGGGTTAGGGTTAGGGTTAGGGGACGGGGATGGTTTAGGGTAAAGGTTAGGGTACGACAACGGTTTAGGGTGAGCGTACGTGTTAGAGTACGGGTTAGTGTTAGCGTACGGGTTAGGATTAGGGGACGGGTGAGGGTAAGGCTTCGGGTAAGGGTTAGGGTTAGGGTTAGGGTTAGGGTTAGTGTTAGGGGACGGGGACAATTTAGGGTACAGGTTAGGGTACGACAACGGTTTAGTGTGAGCGTACGTGTTAGGGTACGGGTTAGTGTTAGCGTACGGTTTAGGATTAGGGGACGGGTGAGGTTAAGGCATCGTGTAAGGGTTAGGGTTAGGGTTAGGGTTAGGGTTAGGGGACGGGGACGGTTTAGGGTACAGGTTAGTGTACGACAACGGTTTAGGGTGAGCGTACGTGTTAGGGTACGGGTTAGTGTTATTGTACGGGTTAGGATTAGGGGACGGGTGAGGGCAATGCTTCGGGTAAGGGTTAGTGTTAGGGTTAGAGTTAGGGTTAGGGTTCGGGACGGGGACGGTTTAGGGTACAGGTTAGGGTACGACAACGGTTTAGGGTGAGCGTACGTTTTAGGGTACGGGTTAGTGTTAGCGTACGGGTTAGGATTACGGGAAGGGTGAGGGTAAGGCTTCGGGTAACGGTTAGGGTTAGGGTTAGGGGACGGGCACGGGGACGGTTTAGGGTACAGGTTAGTGTACGACAACGGTTTAGGTTGAGCGTACGTGTTAGGGTATGGGTTAGTGTTAGCCTACGGGTTAGGATTAGGGGACGGTAGAGGGTAAGGCTTCGGGTAAGGGTTAGGGTTAGGTTTAGGGTTAGGGGACGGGGACGGGGACGGTTTAGGGTACAGGTTAGGGTACAAAAACGGTTCAGGGTGAGCGTACGTGTTAGGGTACGGGTTAGTGTTAGCGTACGGGTTAGGATTAGGGGACGGGTGAGGGTAAGGCTTCGGGTAATAGTTAGGGTTAGGGTTATGGTTAGGGTTAGGGGACGGGGACGGTTTAGGGTACAGGTTAGGGTACGACAACGGTTTAGGGTGAGCGTACGTGTTAGGGTACGGGTTAGTGTTAGCATACGGGTTAGGATTAGGGGACGGGTGAGGGTAAGGCTTCGGGTAAGGGTTAGGGTTAGGGTTAGGGTTAGGGTTAGGGGACGGGGATGGTTTAGGGTAAAGGATAGGGTACGACAACGGTTTAGGGTGAGCGTACGTGTTAGAGTATGGGTTAGTGTTAGCGTACGGGTTAGGATTAGGGGACGGGTGAGTGTAAGGCTTCGGGTAAGGGTTAGGGTTAGGGTTAGGGTTAGGGTTAGGGTTAGGGGACGGGGACGGTTTAGGGTACAGGTTAGGGTACGACAACGGTTTAGTGTGAGCGTACGTGTTAGGGTACGGGTTAGTGTTAGCGTACGGTTTAGGATTAGGGGACGGGTGAGGTTAAGGCATCGGGTAAGGGTTAGGGTTAGGGTTAGGGTTAGGGTTAGGGGACGGGGACGGTTTAGGGTACAGGTTAGTGTACGACAACGGTTTAGGGTGAGCGTACGTGTTAGGGTACGGGTTAGTGTTAGCGTACGGGTTAGGATTAGGTTACGGGTGAGGGTAAGGCTTCGGGTAAGGTTAGGGTTAGGGTTAGGGTTAGGATTAGGGGAAGGGGACGGTTTAGGGTACAGGTAAGGGTACGACAACGGTTTAGGGTGAGCGTACGTGTTAGGGTATGGGTTAGTGTTAGCGTACGGGTTAGGCTTAGGGGACGGGTGAGGTTAAGGCTTCGGGTAAGGGTTAGGGTTTGGGTTAGAGTTAGGTTTAGGGTTAGGGTTAGGGGACGGGGACGGTTTAGGGTACAGGTTAGGGTACGACAATGGTTTAGGCTGAGCGTACGTGTTAGGGTACGTGTTAGTGTTAGCGTACGGGTTAGGATTAGGGGACGGGTTAGGGTAAGGCTTCGGGTAAGGGTTAGGGTTAGGGTTAGGGTTAGGGTTAGGGTTAGGGGATGTGGACGGTTTAGGGTACAGGTTAGTGTACGACAATGGTTTAGGGTGAGCGTACGTGTTAGGGTACGTGTTAGTGTTAGCGTACGGGTTAGGAATAGGGGACGGGTGAGGGTAAGGCTTCGGGTAAGGGTTAGGGTTAAGGTTAGGGTTAGGGGACGGGGACGGGGACGCTTTAGGGTACAGGTTAGGGTACGACAACGGTTTAGGGTGAGCGTACGTGTTAGGGTACGGGTTAGTGTTAGCGTACGGGTTAGGATTAGGGGACGGGTGAGGGTAAGGCTTCGGGTAAGGTTTAGTGTTAGTGTTAGGGTTAGGGTTAGGGTTAGCGGACGGGGACGGTTTAGCGTACATGTTAGGGTACGACAATGGTTTAGGGTGATCGTACATGTTAGGGTACCGGTTAGTGTTAGCGTACGGGTTAGGATTAGGGGACGGGTGAGGGTAAGGCTTCGGGTAAGGGTTAGGGTTAGGGTTAGGGTTAGGGTTAAGGGACGGGGACGGGGACGGTTTAGGGTACAGGTTAGGGTACGACAACGGTTTAGGGTGAGCGTACGTGTTAGGGTACGGGTTAGTGTTAGCGTACGGGTTAGGATTAGGGGATGGGTGAGGGTAAGACTTCGGGTAAGGGTTAGGGTTAGGAATAGGGTTAGGGGACGGGGACGGTTTAGGGTACACGTTAGAGTACGACAAAGGTTTAGGGTGAGCGTACATGCTAGGGTACGGGTTAGTGTTAGCGTACGGGTTAGGATTAGGGGACGGGTGAGGGTAAGGCTTCGGGTAAGGGTTAGGGTTAGGGTTAGGGTTAGGTTTAGGGTTAGGGGACGGGGACGGTGACGTTTTAGGGTACAGGTTAGGGTACGACAACGGTTTAGGGTGAGCGTACGTGTTAGGGTACGGGTTAATGTTAGCGTACGGGTTAGGAATAGGGGACGGGTGAGGGTACGGCTTCGGGTAAGGTTTAGGGTTAGGGTTAGGGTTAGGGTTAGGGTTAGGTGACGGGGACGGGGACGATATAGGGTACAGTTTAGGGTACGACAACGGTTTAGGGTGAGCGTACGTGTTAGGGTACGGGTTAGTGTTAGCGTATGGGTTAGGATTAGGGGACGTGTGTGGGTAAGGATTCGGGTAAGTGTTACGGTTAGGGTTAGGTTTAGGATTAGGGTTAGGGGATGGTGATGGTTTAGGGTACAGGTTAGGGTACGACAACGGTTTAGGGTGAGCGTACGTGTTAGGGTACGGCTTAGTGTTAGCGTACGGGTTAGGATTAGGGGACGGGTGAGGGTAAGGCTTCGGGTAAGGGTTAGGGTTAGGTTTAGGGTTAGGGTTAGGGGGCGGGGACGGTTTAGGGTACAGGTTAGGGTACGACAACGGTTTAGGGTGAGCGTACGTTTAGGGTACGAGTTAGTGTTAGCGTACGGTTTAGGATTAGGGGACGGGTGAGGTTAAGGCTTCGGGTAAGGGTTAGGGTTAGGGTTAGGGTTAGGGTTAGGGGATGGGGACGGGGACGGTTTAGGGTACAGGTTAGGGTACGACAACGGTTTAGGGTGAGCGTACGTGGTAGGGTATGGCTTAGTGTTAGCGTACGGGTTAGGATTAGGGGACGGGTGAGGGTAAGGCTTCGGGTAAGGGTTAGGCTTAGGGTTAGGGTTAGGATTAGGGGACGGGGACGGTTTAGGGTACAGGTTAGGGTACGACAATGGTTTAGGGTGAGCGTACGTGTTAGGGTACGGGTTATTGTTAGCGTACGGGTTAGGATAAGGGGACGGGTGGGGTAAGGCTTCGGGTAAGGGTTAGGGTTAGGATTAGGGTTAGGGTTAGGGGACAGGGACGGGGACGGTTTAGGGTACAGGTTAGGGTACGACAACGGTTTAAGGTGAGGGTACGTGTTAGGGTACGGGTTAGTGTTAGCATACGGGTGAGGATTAGGGGACGGGTGAGTGTAAGGCTTCGGGTAAGGGTTAGGGTTAGGGATAGGGTTAGGGTTAGCGTTAGGGGACGGGGACGGTTTAGGGTACAGGTTAGGGTACGACAACGGTTTAGGGTGAGCGTACGTGTTAGGGTACGGGTTAGTGTTAGCGTACGTGTTAGGATTAGGGGACGGGTGAGGGTAAGGCTTCGGGAAAGGGTTAGGGTTAGGGTTAGGGTTAGGGTTAGGGTTAGGGGACGGGGACGGTTTAGGGTACAGGTTAGGGTACGACAACGGTTTAGGGTGAGCGTACGTGTTAGGGTACGGGTTACTGTTAGCGTACGGGTTAGGATTAGGGGACGGGTGAGGGTAAGGCTTCGGGTAAGGGTTAGGCTTAGGCTTAGGGTTAGGGTTAGGGTTAGGGGACGGGGACGGTTTAGGGTACAGGTTAGGGTACGACAACGATTTAGGATGAGCGTAAGTGTTAGGGTACGGTTTAGTGTTAGCGTACGGGTAAGGATTAGGGGACGGGTGAGGGTAAGGCTTCGGGTAAGGGTTAGTGTTAGGGTTAGAGTTAGGGTTAGGGTTACGGGACGGGGACGGTTTAGGGTACAGTTTAGGGTACGGCAACGGTTTAGGGTTAGCGTACGTGTTAGGGTACGGGTTAGTGTTAGCGTACGGGTTAGGATTACGGGAAGGGTGAGGGTAAGGCTTCGGGTAAGGGTTAGGGTTAGGGTTAGGGTTAGGGTTAGGGGACGGGCACGGGGACGGTTTAGGGTACAGGTTAGTGTACGACAACGGTTTAGGGTGAGCGTACGTGTTAGGGTACGGGTTAGTGTTAGCGTACGGGTTAGGATTAGGGGACGGGTGAGGGTAAGGCTTCGGGTAAGGGTTAGGGTTAGGTTTAGGGTTAGGGGACGGGGACGGGGACGGTTTAGGGTACAGGTTAGGGTACAAAAACCGTTTAGGGTGAGCGTACGTGTTAGGGTACGGGTTAGTGTTAGCGTACGGGTTAGGATTAGGGGACGGGTGAGGGTAAGGCTTCGGGTAAGGGTTAGGGATAGGGTTAGGGTTAGGGTTAGGGGACAGGGACGGTTTAGGGTACAGGTTAGTGTACGACAACAGTTTAGGGTGAGTGTACGTGTTAGGTTACGGGTTAGTGTTGGCGTACGGTTTAGGATTAGGGGACGGGTGAGGATACGGCTTCGGGTAATGATTAGGGTTAGGGTTAGGGTTAGGGGACGGGGACAGGGACGGTTTAGGGTACAGGTTAGGGTACGACAACGGTTTAGGGTGAGCGTACGTGTTAGGGTACGGGTTAGTGTTAGCGTACGTGTTAGGATTAGGGGACGGGTGAGGGTAAGGCTTCGGGTAAGTGTTAGGGTTAGGGTTAGGGTTAGGGTTAGTGTTAGGAGACGGGGACGGTTTAGGGTACATGTTAGGGTACGACAACGATTTAGGGTGAGCGTAGGTGTTAGGGTATGGATTAGTGTTAGCGTACGGGTTAGGATTAGGGGACGGGTGAGGGTAAGGCTTCGGGTAAGGGTTAGGGTTAGGGTTAGGGGACGGGGACGGGGACGGGGACGGGGACGGTTTAGGGTACAGGTTAGGGTACGACAACAGTTTAGGTTGAGCGTACGTGTTAGGGTATGGGTTAGTGTTAGCGTACGGGTTAGGTTTAGGGGATGGGTGAGGGTAAGGCTTCGGGTAAAGGTTAGGGTTAGGGTTAGGGTTAGAGTTAGGGTTAGGGGACGGGGACGGTTTAGGATACAGGTTAGGGTACGACAACGGTTTAGGGTGAGCGTACGTGTTAGGGTACGGGTTAGTGTTAGCGTACTTGTTAGGATTAGGGGACGGTTGAGGGTAAGGCTTCGGGTAAGGGTTAGGGTTAGGGTTAGGGTTAGGGTTAGGGGACAGGGACGGTTTAGGGTACAGGTTAGGGTACGTCAACGGTTTAGGGTGAGCGTACGTCTTAGGGTACGGGTTAGTGTTAGTGTACGGGTTAGGATTAGGGGACGGGTGAGGGTAAGGCTTCGGGTAAGGGTTAGGGTTAGGGTTAGGGTTAGGGGACGGGGACGGTTTAGGGTACAGGTTAGGGTACGACAACGGTTTAGGGTGAGCGTACGTGTTAGGGTACGGGTTAGTGTTAGCGTACGGGTTAGGATTAGGGGACGGGTGAGGGTAAGGCTTCGGGAAAGGGTTAGGGTTAGGGTTAGGTTTAGGGTTAGGGGACGGGCACGGGGACGGTTTAGGGTACAGGTTATGGTATGACAACTGTTTAGGGTGAGGGTACGTGTTAGGGTACAGGTTAGTGTTAGCGTACGGGTTAGGATTAGGGGACGGGTGAGTGTAAGGCTTCGGGTAAGGGTTAGGGTTAGGGTTAGGCTTAGGGTTAGGGGACGGGGACGGTTTAGGGTACAGGTTAGGGTACGACAACGGTTTAGGGTGAGCGTACGTGTTAGGGTACGGGTTAGTGTTAGCGTACAGGTTAGGATTAGGGGACGGGTGAGGGTAAGGCTACAGGTAAGGGTTAGGGTTAGGGTTAGTGTTAGGGTTAGGGTTGGGGACGGGGACGGTTTAGGGTACAGGTTAGGGTATGACAACGATTTAGGGTGAGCGTACGTGTTAGGTTACGGGTTAGTATTAGCGTACGGGTTAGGATTAGGGAACGGGTGAGTGTAAGACTTCGGGTAATGGTTAGGGTTAGGGTTAGGGTTAGGTGACGGGGACGGGGACGATATAGGGTACAGTTTAGGGTACGACAACGGTTTAGGGTGAGCGTACGTGTTAGGGTACGGGTTAGCGTTAGCGTACGGGTTAGGATTAGGCGACGGGTGAGGGTAAGGATTCGGGTAAGGGTTAGGGTTAGGGTTTGGGTTAGGGTTAAGGGACGGAGACGGTTTAGGATACAGGTTAGGGTACGACAACGGTTTAGGGTGAGCGTACGTGTTAGGGTACGGGTTAGTGTTAGCGTACGGGTTAGGATTAGGGGACGGGTGAGGGTAAGGCTTCGGGTAAGGGTTAGCGTTAGGGTTAGGGTTAGGTTTAGGGTTAGGGGACGGGGACGGTTTAGGGTACAGTTTAGGGTACGACAACGGTTTAGGGTGAGCGTACCTGTTAGGGTACGGGTTAGTGTTAGCGTACGGGTTAGGATTAGGGGACAGGTGAGGGTAAGGCTTCGGGTAAGGGTTAGGGTTAGGGTTAGGGTTAGGGTTAGGTTTAGGGTACGGGGACGGTTTAGGGTACAGGTTAGTGTACGACAACGGTTTAGGGTTAGCGTACGTGTTAGGGTAAGGTTTAGTGTTAGCGTACAGGTTAGGATTAAGGGTCGGCTGAGGGTAAGGCTTCGGGTAAGGGTTAGGGTTAGTTTTAGGGTTAGGGTTAGGGTTAGGGGACGGGGAAGGTTTAGGGTACAGGTTAGGGTACGACAACGGTTTAGGGTGAGCGTACGTTTTAGGGTGTGGGTTAGTGTTTGCGTACGGGTTAGGAATAGGGGAGGGGTGAGGGTAAGGCTTCGGATAAGGGTTAGGGTTAGGGTTAGGGTTAGGGTTAGGGGACGGGGACGGGGACGGGGACGGTTTAGGGTACAAGTTAGGGTACGACAACGGTTTAGGGTGAGCGTACGTGTTAGGTTACGGGTTAGTGTTAGCGTACGGGTTAGGATTAGGGGACGGGTGAGGGTAAGGCTTCGGGTAAGGGTTAGGGTTAGGGTTAGGGTTAGGGTTAAGGGACGGGGACGGGGAAGGTTTAGGGTACAGGTTAGGGTACGACAACGGTTTAAGGTGAGCGTACGTGTTAGGGTACGGGTTAGTGTTAGCGTACGGGTTAGTATTAGGGGACGGGTGAGGGTAAGGCTTCGGGTAAGGGTTAGGGTTAGGGATAGGGTTAGGGGATGGGGACGGTTTAGGGTAAAGGTTAGGGTACCACAACGGTTTAGGGTGAGCGTACGTGTTAGGGTACGGGTTAGTGTTAGCGTACGGGTTAGGTTTAGGGGACGGGTGAGGGTAAGGCTTCGGGTAAGGGTTAGGGTTAGGGTTAGGGTTAGGATTAGGGTTAGGGGACGGGGACGGTTTAGGGTACAGGTTAGGGTACGACAACGGTTTAGGGTGAGCGTACGTGTTAGGGTACGGTTTAGTGTTAGTGTACGGGTTAGGATTAGGGGACGGGTGAGAGTAAGGCTTCGGGTAAGGGTTAGGGTTAAGGTTAGGGTTAGGGGGCGGGGACGTATTAGGGTACAGGTTAGGGTACGACAACGGTTTAGGGTGAGCGTATGTGTTGGGTACGGGTTAGTGTTAGCGTACGGTTTAGGATTAGGGGACGGGTGAGGTTAAGGCTTCGGGTAAGGGTTAGGGTTAGGGTTAGGGGATGGGGACGGGGACGGTTTAGGGTACAGGTTAGGGTACGACAACGGTTTAGGGTGAGCGTAC
Source organism: Delphinapterus leucas (assembly GCF_059928025.1). Taxonomy (NCBI): domain Eukaryota; kingdom Metazoa; phylum Chordata; class Mammalia; order Artiodactyla; family Monodontidae; genus Delphinapterus; species Delphinapterus leucas. The sequence goes on along the minus strand of NW_028322254.1, from coordinate 2,287,226 downwards.
GTGTTAGGGTACGTGTTAGTGTTAGCGTACGGGTTAGGATTAGTGGACGGGTGAGGGTAAGGCTTCGGGTAAGGGTTAGGGTTAGGGTTAGGGTTAGGGTTAGGGGACGGGGATGGTTTAGGGTACATGTTAGGGTATGACAACGATTTACGGTGAGCGTAGGTGTTAGGGTACGGATTAGTGTTAGCGTACGGGTTAGGATTAGGTGACGGGTGAGGGTAAGGCTTCGGGTAAGGGTTAGGGTTAGGGTTAGGGTTAGGGTTAGGGGACGGGGACGGTTTAGGGTACAGGTTAGGGTACAACAACAGTTTAGGTTGAGCGTACGTGTTAGGGTACGGGTTAGTGTTAGCGTACGGGTTAGGATTAGGGGATGGTTGAGGGTAAGGCTTCGGGTAAAGGTTATGGTTAGTGTTAGGGTTAGAGTTAGGGTTAGGGGACGGGGACGGTTTAGGGTACAGGTTAGGGTACGACAACGGTTTAGGGTGAGCGTACGTGTTAGGGTACGGGTTAGTGTTAGCGTACGGGTTAGGATTAGGGGACGGGTGAGGGTTAGGCTTCGGGAAAGGGTTAGGGTTAGGGTTAGGTTTAGGGTTAGGGGACGGGCACGGGGACGGTTTAGGGTACAGGTTAGTGTACGAGAACGGTTTAGGGTGAGGGTACGTGTTAGGGTACGGGTTAGTGTTAGCGTACGGGTGAGGATTAGGGGACGGGTGAGGGTAAGGCTTCGGGTAAGTGTTAGGGTTAGGGTTAGGGTTAGGGTTAGGGTTAGGGGACGGGGACGGCTTAGGGTACAGGTTAGGGTACGACAACGGTTTTGAGTGAGCGTAAGTGTTAGGGTACGGATTAGTGTTAACGTACAGGTTAGGATTGGCGCACGGGTGAGTGTAAGGCTTCGGGTAAGGGTTAGGGTTAGGGTTAGGGTTAGGGTTAGGGTTAGGGGACGGGGACGGTTTAGGGTACAGGTTAGGGTACGACAACGATTTAGGGTGAGCGTACGTCTTAGGGTACGGGTTAGTGTTAGCGTACGGGTTAGGAATAGGGGACGGGTGAGGGTAAGGCTACAGGTAAGGGTTAGGGTTAGGGTTAGGGTTAGGGTTAGGGGACGGGGACGGTTTAGGGTACAGGTTAGGGTACGACAACGATTTAGAGTGAGCGTACGTGTTAGGTTACGGGTTAGTGTTAGCGTACGGGTTAGGATTAGGGAACGGTTGAGGGTAAGTCTTCGGGTAAGGGTTAGGGTTAGGGTTAGGGTTAGGGGACGTGGGCAGTTTAGGGTACAGGTTAGGGTACGACAACGGATTAGGGTGAGCGTACGTGTTAGGGTACGGGTTAGTGTTAGCGTACGGGTTAGGATTAGGGGACGGGTGAGGGTAAGGCTTCGGGTAAGGGTTAGGGTTAGGGTTAGGGTTAGGGGACGAGGACGGTTTAGGGTACAGGTTAGGGTACGACAACGGTTTAGGGTGAGCGTACGTGTTAGGGTACGTGTTAGTGTTAGCGTACGGTTTAGGATTAGGGGACGGTTGAGGGTATGGCTTCGGGTAAGGGTTAGGGTTAGGGTTAGGGTTAGGGTTAGGGGACGGGGACGCTTTAGGGTACAGGTTAGGGTACGACAACGGTTTAGGGTGAGCGTACGTGTTAGGGTACAGGATATTGTTAGCGTAAGGGTTAGGATTAGGGGACGGGTGAGGGTAAGGCTTCGGGTAAGGGTTAGGGTTAGGGTTAGGGTTAGGGATAGGGGACGGGGACGGTTTAGGGTACAGGTTAGGGTACGACAACGGTTTAGGGTGAGCGTACGTGTTAGGGTACGTGTTAGTGTTAGCGTACGGGTTATGATTAGGGGACGGTTGACGGTATGGCTTCGTGTAAGGGTTAGGGTTAGGGTTAGGGTTAGGGGACGGGGACGCTTTAGGGTACAGGTTAGGGTACGACAACGGTTTAGGGTGAGCGTACGTGTTAGGGTACGGGTTAGTGTTAGCGTACGGTTAGGATTAGGGGACGGGTGAGGGTAAGGCTTCGGGTAAGGGTTAGGGTTAGGGTTAGGGTTAGGTTTAGGGTTAGGGGACGGGGACGGTTTAGGGTACAGGTTAGTGTACGACAACAGTTTAGGGTGAGTGTACGTGTTAGGTTACGGGTTAGTGTTGGCGTACGGTTTAGGATTAGGGGACGGGTGAGGATACGGCTTCGGGTAATGGTTAGGGTTAGGGTTAGGGTTAGGGGACGGGGACAGGGACGGTTTAGGGTACAGGTTAGGGTACGACAACGGTTTAGGGTGAGCGTACGTGTTAGGGTACGGGTTAGTGTTAGCGTACGTGTTAGGATTAGGGGACGGGTGAGGGTAAGGCTTCGGGTAAGTGTTAGGGTTAGGGTTAGGGTTAGGGTTAGTGTTAGGAGACGGGGACGGTTTAGGGTACATGTTAGGGTACGACAACGATTTAGGGTGAGCGTAGGTGTTAGGGTATGGATTAGTGTTAGCGTACGGGTTAGGATTAGGGGACGGGTGAGGGTAAGGCTTCGGGTAAGGGTTAGGGTTAGGGTTAGGGGACGGGGACGGGGACGGGGACGGGGACGGTTTAGGGTACAGGTTAGGGTACGACAACAGTTTAGGTTGAGCGTACGTGTTAGGGTATGGGTTAGTGTTAGCGTACGGGTTAGGTTTAGGGGATGGGTGAGGGTAAGGCTTCGGGTAAAGGTTAGGGTTAGGGTTAGGGTTAGAGTTAGGGTTAGGGGACGGGGACGGTTTAGGATACAGGTTAGGGTACGACAACGGTTTAGGGTGAGCGTACGTGTTAGGGTACGGGTTAGTGTTAGCGTACGGGTTAGGATTAGGGGACGGTTGAGGGTAAGGCTTCGGGTAAGGGTTAGGGTTAGGGTTAGGGTTAGGGTTAGGGGACAGGGACGGTTTAGGGTACAGGTTAGGGTACGTCAACGGTTTAGGGTGAGCGTACGTCTTAGGGTACGGGTTAGTGTTAGTGTACGGGTTAGGATTAGGGGACGGGTGAGGGTAAGGCTTCGGGTAAGGGTTAGGGTTAGGGTTAGGGTTAGGGGACGGGGACGGTTTAGGGTACAGGTTAGGGTACGACAACGTTTTAGGGTGAGCGTACGTGTTAGGGTACGGGTTAGTGTTAGCGTACGGGTTAGGATTAGGGGACGGGTGAGGGTAAGGCTTCGGGAAAGGGTTAGGGTTAGGGTTAGGTTTAGGGTTAGGGGACGGGCACGGGGACGGTTTAGGGTACAGGTTATGGTACGACAACTGTTTAGGGTGAGGGTACGTGTTAGGGTACAGGTTAGTGTTAGCGTACGGGTTAGGATTAGGGGACGGGTGAGTGTAAGGCTTCGGGTAAGGGTTAGGGTTAGGGTTAGGCTTAGGGTTAGGGGACGGGGACGGTTTAGGGTACAGGTTAGGGTACGACAACGATTTAGGGTGAGCGTACGTCTTAGGGTACGGGTTAGTGTTAGCGTACGGGTTAGGAATAGGGGACGGGTGAGGGTAAGGCTACAGGTAAGGGTTAGGGTTAGGGTTAGGGTTAGGGTTAGGGGACGGGGACGGTTTAGGGTACAGGTTAGGGTACGACAACGATTTAGAGTGAGCGTACGTGTTAGGTTACGGGTTAGTGTTAGCGTACGGGTTAGGATTAGGGAACGGTTGAGGGTAAGTCTTCGGGTAAGGGTTAGGGTTAGGGTTAGGGTTAGGGGACGTGGGCAGTTTAGGGTACAGGTTAGGGTACGACAACGGATTAGGGTGAGCGTACGTGTTAGGGTACGGGTTAGTGTTAGCGTACGGGTTAGGATTAGGGGACGGGTGAGGGTAAGGCTTCGGGTAAGGGTTAGGGTTAGGGTTAGGGTTAGGGGACGAGGACGGTTTAGGGTACAGGTTAGGGTACGACAACGGTTTAGGGTGAGCGTACGTGTTAGGGTACGTGTTAGTGTTAGCGTACGGTTTAGGATTAGGGGACGGTTGAGGGTATGGCTTCGGGTAAGGGTTAGGGTTAGGGTTAGGGTTAGGGTTAGGGGACGGGGACGCTTTAGGGTACAGGTTAGGGTACGACAACGGTTTAGGGTGAGCGTACGTGTTAGGGTACAGGATATTGTTAGCGTAAGGGTTAGGATTAGGGGACGGGTGAGGGTAAGGCTTCGGGTAAGGGTTAGGGTTAGGGTTAGGGTTAGGGATAGGGGACGGGGACGGTTTAGGGTACAGGTTAGGGTACGACAACGGTTTAGGGTGAGCGTACGTGTTAGGGTACGTGTTAGTGTTAGCGTACGGGTTATGATTAGGGGACGGTTGACGGTATGGCTTCGTGTAAGGGTTAGGGTTAGGGTTAGGGTTAGGGGACGGGGACGCTTTAGGGTACAGGTTAGGGTACGACAACGGTTTAGGGTGAGCGTACGTGTTAGGGTACGGGTTAGTGTTAGCGTACGGTTAGGATTAGGGGACGGGTGAGGGTAAGGCTTCGGGTAAGGGTTAGGGTTAGGGTTAGGGTTAGGTTTAGGGTTAGGGGACGGGGACGGTTTAGGGTACAGGTTAGTGTACGACAACAGTTTAGGGTGAGTGTACGTGTTAGGTTACGGGTTAGTGTTGGCGTACGGTTTAGGATTAGGGGACGGGTGAGGATACGGCTTCGGGTAATGGTTAGGGTTAGGGTTAGGGTTAGGGGACGGGGACAGGGACGGTTTAGGGTACAGGTTAGGGTACGACAACGGTTTAGGGTGAGCGTACGTGTTAGGGTACGGGTTAGTGTTAGCGTACGTGTTAGGATTAGGGGACGGGTGAGGGTAAGGCTTCGGGTAAGTGTTAGGGTTAGGGTTAGGGTTAGGGTTAGTGTTAGGAGACGGGGACGGTTTAGGGTACATGTTAGGGTACGACAACGATTTAGGGTGAGCGTAGGTGTTAGGGTATGGATTAGTGTTAGCGTACGGGTTAGGATTAGGGGACGGGTGAGGGTAAGGCTTCGGGTAAGGGTTAGGGTTAGGGTTAGGGGACGGGGACGGGGACGGGGACGGGGACGGTTTAGGGTACAGGTTAGGGTACGACAACAGTTTAGGTTGAGCGTACGTGTTAGGGTATGGGTTAGTGTTAGCGTACGGGTTAGGTTTAGGGGATGGGTGAGGGTAAGGCTTCGGGTAAAGGTTAGGGTTAGGGTTAGGGTTAGAGTTAGGGTTAGGGGACGGGGACGGTTTAGGATACAGGTTAGGGTACGACAACGGTTTAGGGTGAGCGTACGTGTTAGGGTACGGGTTAGTGTTAGCGTACGGGTTAGGATTAGGGGACGGTTGAGGGTAAGGCTTCGGGTAAGGGTTAGGGTTAGGGTTAGGGTTAGGGTTAGGGGACAGGGACGGTTTAGGGTACAGGTTAGGGTACGTCAACGGTTTAGGGTGAGCGTACGTCTTAGGGTACGGGTTAGTGTTAGTGTACGGGTTAGGATTAGGGGACGGGTGAGGGTAAGGCTTCGGGTAAGGGTTAGGGTTAGGGTTAGGGTTAGGGGACGGGGACGGTTTAGGGTACAGGTTAGGGTACGACAACGTTTTAGGGTGAGCGTACGTGTTAGGGTACGGGTTAGTGTTAGCGTACGGGTTAGGATTAGGGGACGGGTGAGGGTAAGGCTTCGGGAAAGGGTTAGGGTTAGGGTTAGGTTTAGGGTTAGGGGACGGGCACGGGGACGGTTTAGGGTACAGGTTATGGTACGACAACTGTTTAGGGTGAGGGTACGTGTTAGGGTACAGGTTAGTGTTAGCGTACGGGTTAGGATTAGGGGACGGGTGAGTGTAAGGCTTCGGGTAAGGGTTAGGGTTAGGGTTAGGCTTAGGGTTAGGGGACGGGGACGGTTTAGGGTACAGGTTAGGGTACGACAACGGTTTAGGGTGAGCGTACGTGTTAGGGTACGGGTTAGTGTTAGCGTACAGGTTAGGATTAGGGGACGGGTGAGGGTAAGGCTACAGGTAAGGGTTAGGGTTAGGGTTAGTGTTAGGGTTAGGGTTGGGGACGGGGACGGTTTAGGGTACAGGTTAGGGTATGACAACGATTTAGGGTGAGCGTACCTGTTAGGTTACAGGTTAGTATTAGCGTACGGGTTAGGATTAGGGAACGGGTGAGTGTAAGACTTCGGGTAATGGTTAGGGTTAGGGTTAGGGTTAGGTGACGGGGACGGGGACGATATAGGGTACAGTTTAGGGTACGACAACGGTTTAGGGTGAGCGTACGTGTTAGGGTACGGGTTAGCGTTAGCGTACGGGTTAGGATTAGGCGACGGGTGAGGGTAAGGATTCGGGTAAGGGTTAGGGTTAGGGTTTGGGTTAGGGTTAAGGGACGGAGACGGTTTAGGATACAGGTTAGGGTACGACAACGGTTTAGGGTGAGCGTACGTGTTAGGGTACGGGTTAGTGTTAGCGTACGGGTTAGGATTAGGGGACGGGTGAGGGTAAGGCTTCGGGTAAGGGTTAGCGTTAGGGTTAGGGTTAGGTTTAGGGTTAGGGGACGGGGACGGTTTAGGGTACAGTTTAGGGTACGACAACGGTTTAGGGTGAGCGTACCTGTTAGGGTACGGGTTAGTGTTAGCGTACGGGTTAGGATTAGGGGACAGGTGAGGGTAAGGCTTCGGGTAAGGGTTAGGGTTAGGGTTAGGGTTAGGGTTAGGTTTAGGGTACGGGGACGGTTTAGGGTACAGGTTAGTGTACGACAACGGTTTAGGGTTAGCGTACGTGTTAGGGTAAGGTTTAGTGTTAGCGTACAGGTTAGGATTAAGGGTCGGCTGAGGGTAAGGCTTCGGGTAAGGGTTAGGGTTAGTTTTAGGGTTAGGGTTAGGGTTAGGGGACGGGGAAGGTTTAGGGTACAGGTTAGGGTACGACAACGGTTTAGGGTGAGCGTACGTTTTAGGGTGTGGGTTAGTGTTTGCGTACGGGTTAGGAATAGGGGAGGGGTGAGGGTAAGGCTTCGGATAAGGGTTAGGGTTAGGGTTAGGGTTAGGGTTAGGGGACGGGGACGGGGACGGGGACGGTTTAGGGTACAAGTTAGGGTACGACAACGGTTTAGGGTGAGCGTACGTGTTAGGTTACGGGTTAGTGTTAGCGTACGGGTTAGGATTAGGGGACGGGTGAGGGTAAGGCTTCGGGTAAGGGTTAGGGTTAGGGTTAGGGTTAGGGTTAAGGGACGGGGACGGGGAAGGTTTAGGGTACAGGTTAGGGTACGACAACGGTTTAAGGTGAGCGTACGTGTTAGGGTACGGGTTAGTGTTAGCGTACGGGTTAGTATTAGGGGACGGGTGAGGGTAAGGCTTCGGGTAAGGGTTAGGGTTAGGGATAGGGTTAGGGGATGGGGACGGTTTAGGGTAAAGGTTAGGGTACCACAACGGTTTAGGGTGAGCGTACGTGTTAGGGTACGGGTTAGTGTTAGCGTACGGGTTAGGTTTAGGGGACGGGTGAGGGTAAGGCTTCGGGTAAGGGTTAGGGTTAGGGTTAGGGTTAGGATTAGGGTTAGGGGACGGGGACGGTTTAGGGTACAGGTTAGGGTACGACAACGGTTTAGGGTGAGCGTACGTGTTAGGGTACGGTTTAGTGTTAGTGTACGGGTTAGGATTAGGGGACGGGTGAGAGTAAGGCTTCGGGTAAGGGTTAGGGTTAAGGTTAGGGTTAGGGGGCGGGGACGTATTAGGGTACAGGTTAGGGTACGACAACGGTTTAGGGTGAGCGTATGTGTTGGGTACGGGTTAGTGTTAGCGTACGGTTTAGGATTAGGGGACGGGTGAGGTTAAGGCTTCGGGTAAGGGTTAGGGTTAGGGTTAGGGGATGGGGACGGGGACGGTTTAGGGTACAGGTTAGGGTACGACAACGGTTTAGGGTGAGCGTACGTGTTAGGGTACGTGTTAGTGTTAGCGTACGGGTTAGGATTAGTGGACGGGTGAGGGTAAGGCTTCGGGTAAGGGTTAGGGTTAGGGTTAGGGTTAGGGTTAGGGGACGGGGATGGTTTAGGGTACATGTTAGGGTATGACAACGATTTACGGTGAGCGTAGGTGTTAGGGTACGGATTAGTGTTAGCGTACGGGTTAGGATTAGGTGACGGGTGAGGGTAAGGCTTCGGGTAAGGGTTAGGGTTAGGGTTAGGGTTAGGGTTAGGGGACGGGGACGGTTTAGGGTACAGGTTAGGGTACAACAACAGTTTAGGTTGAGCGTACGTGTTAGGGTACGGGTTAGTGTTAGCGTACGGGTTAGGATTAGGGGATGGTTGAGGGTAAGGCTTCGGGTAAAGGTTATGGTTAGTGTTAGGGTTAGAGTTAGGGTTAGGGGACGGGGACGGTTTAGGGTACAGGTTAGGGTACGACAACGGTTTAGGGTGAGCGTACGTGTTAGGGTACGGGTTAGTGTTAGCGTACGGGTTAGGATTAGGGGACGGGTGAGGGTTAGGCTTCGGGAAAGGGTTAGGGTTAGGGTTAGGTTTAGGGTTAGGGGACGGGCACGGGGACGGTTTAGGGTACAGGTTAGTGTACGAGAACGGTTTAGGGTGAGGGTACGTGTTAGGGTACGGGTTAGTGTTAGCGTACGGGTGAGGATTAGGGGACGGGTGAGGGTAAGGCTTCGGGTAAGTGTTAGGGTTAGGGTTAGGGTTAGGGTTAGGGTTAGGGGACGGGGACGGCTTAGGGTACAGGTTAGGGTACGACAACGGTTTTGAGTGAGCGTAAGTGTTAGGGTACGGATTAGTGTTAACGTACAGGTTAGGATTGGCGCACGGGTGAGTGTAAGGCTTCGGGTAAGGGTTAGGGTTAGGGTTAGGGTTAGGGTTAGGGTTAGGGGACGGGGACGGTTTAGGGTACAGGTTAGGGTACGACAACGATTTAGGGTGAGCGTACGTCTTAGGGTACGGGTTAGTGTTAGCGTACGGGTTAGGAATAGGGGACGGGTGAGGGTAAGGCTACAGGTAAGGGTTAGGGTTAGGGTTAGGGTTAGGGTTAGGGGACGGGGACGGTTTAGGGTACAGGTTAGGGTACGACAACGATTTAGAGTGAGCGTACGTGTTAGGTTACGGGTTAGTGTTAGCGTACGGGTTAGGATTAGGGAACGGTTGAGGGTAAGTCTTCGGGTAAGGGTTAGGGTTAGGGTTAGGGTTAGGGGACGTGGGCAGTTTAGGGTACAGGTTAGGGTACGACAACGGATTAGGGTGAGCGTACGTGTTAGGGTACGGGTTAGTGTTAGCGTACGGGTTAGGATTAGGGGACGGGTGAGGGTAAGGCTTCGGGTAAGGGTTAGGGTTAGGGTTAGGGTTAGGGGACGAGGACGGTTTAGGGTACAGGTTAGGGTACGACAACGGTTTAGGGTGAGCGTACGTGTTAGGGTACGTGTTAGTGTTAGCGTACGGTTTAGGATTAGGGGACGGTTGAGGGTATGGCTTCGGGTAAGGGTTAGGGTTAGGGTTAGGGTTAGGGTTAGGGGACGGGGACGCTTTAGGGTACAGGTTAGGGTACGACAACGGTTTAGGGTGAGCGTACGTGTTAGGGTACAGGATATTGTTAGCGTAAGGGTTAGGATTAGGGGACGGGTGAGGGTAAGGCTTCGGGTAAGGGTTAGGGTTAGGGTTAGGGTTAGGGATAGGGGACGGGGACGGTTTAGGGTACAGGTTAGGGTACGACAACGGTTTAGGGTGAGCGTACGTGTTAGGGTACGTGTTAGTGTTAGCGTACGGGTTATGATTAGGGGACGGTTGACGGTATGGCTTCGTGTAAGGGTTAGGGTTAGGGTTAGGGTTAGGGGACGGGGACGCTTTAGGGTACAGGTTAGGGTACGACAACGGTTTAGGGTGAGCGTACGTGTTAGGGTACGGGTTAGTGTTAGCGTACGGTTAGGATTAGGGGACGGGTGAGGGTAAGGCTTCGGGTAAGGGTTAGGGTTAGGGTTAGGGTTAGGTTTAGGGTTAGGGGACGGGGACGGTTTAGGGTACAGTTTAGGGTACGACAACGGTTTAGGTTGAGCGTACGTGTTAGGGTAAGGGTTAGTGTTAGCGTACAGGTTAGGATTAGGGGTCGGGTGAGGTAAGGCTTCGGATAAGGGTTAGGGTTAGGGTTAGGTTTAGGGTTAGGGGACGGGCACGGGGACGGTTTAGGGTACAGGTTAGGGTACGACAACGGTTTAGGGTGAGCGTACGTGTTAGGGTGTGTGTTAGTGTTTGCATACGGGTTAGGAATAGGGGACGGGTGAGGGTAAGGCTTCGGGTAAGGGTAAGGGTTAGGGTTAGGGTTAGGGTTAGGGGACGGGGACGGGGACGGGGACGGTTTAGGGTACAAGTTAGGGTACGACAAAGGTTTAGGGTGAGCGTACGTGTTAGGGTACGGGTTAGTGTTAGCGTACGGGTTAGGATTAGGGGACGGGTGAGGGTAAGGCTTCGGGTAAGGGTTAGGGTTAGGGTTAGGGTTAGTGTTAGGGTTAGGGGCCGGGGACGGTTTAGGGTACATGTTAGGGTACGACAACGGTTTAGGGTGAGCGTACGTGTTAGGGTACGGGTTAGTGTTAGCGTACGGGTTAGGATTAGGGGACGGGTGAGGGTAAGGCTTCGGGTAAGGGTTAGGGTTAGGGTTAGGGTTAGGGTTAAGGGACGGGGACGGGGACGGTTTAGGGTACAGGTTAGGGTACGACAACGGTTTAGGGTGAGTGTACGTGTTAGGGTACGGGTTAGTGTTAGCGTACGGGTTAGGATTAGGGGACGGGTGAGGGTAAGACTTCGGGTAAGGGTTAGGGTTAGGGATAGGGTTAGGGGACGGGGACGGTTTAGGGTACAGGTTAGGGTACGACAACGTTTTAGGGTGAGCGTACGTGTTAGGGTACGGGTTAGTGTTAGCGTACGGGTTAGGATTAGGGGACGGGTGAGGGTAAGGCTTCGGGTAAGGGTTAGGGTTAGGGTTAGGGTTAGGGTTAGGGTTAGGGGACGGGGACGGTTTAGGGTACATGTTAGTGTACGACAACGGTTTAGGGTGAGCTTACATGTTAGGGTACGGTTTAGTGTTAGTGTACGGGTTAGGATTAGGGGACGGGTGAGGGTAAGGCTTCGGGTAAGGGTTAGGGTTAGGGTTAGGGTTAGGTTTAGGGTTAGGGGACGGGGTCGGGGACGGTTTAGGGTACAGGTTAGGGTACGACAACGGTTTAGGGTGAGCGTACGTGTTAGGGTACGGGTTAGTGATAGCGTACGGGTTAGGATTAGGGGTTGGTTGAGGGTAAGGCTTCGGGTAAGGGTTAGGGTTAGGTTTAGGGTTAGTGTTAGGGTTAGGGGACGCGGACGGTTTAGGGTATATGTTAGGGTACGACAACGGTTTAGGGTGAGCGTACGTGTTAGGGTACGGGTTAGTGTTAGCGTACGGGTTAGGATTAGGGGACGGGTGAGGGTAAGGCTTCGGGTAAGGGTTAGGGTTAGGGTTAGGGTTAGGGTTAAGGGACGGGGACGGGGACGGTTTAGGGTACAGATTAAGGTACGACAACGGTTTAGGGCGAGCGTACGTGTTAGTGTACGGGTTAGTGTTAGCGTACGGGTTAGGTTTAGGGGACGAGTGAGGGTAAGACTTCGGGTAAGGGTTAGGGTTAGGGATAGGGTTAGGGGACGGGGACGGTTTAGGGTACAGGTTAAGGTACGACAACGGTTTAGGGTGAGCGTACATTTTAGGGTATGTGTTAGTGTTAGCGTACGGGTTAGGATTAGGGGACGGGTGAGGGTAAGGCTTCGGGTAAGGGTTAGGGTTAGGGTTAGGGTTACGGTTAGGGTTAGGGGACGGGGACGGGGACGATTTAGGGTACAGTTTAGGGTACGACAACGGTTTAGGGTGAGCGTACGTGTTAGGGTACGGGTTAGTGTTAGCGTACGGGTTAGGATTAGGGGACGGGTGAGGGTAAGGATTCGGGTAAGGGTTAGGGTTAGGGTTAGGGTTAGGCTTAAGGGACGGAGATGGTTTAGGATACAGGTTAGGGTACGACAACGGTTTAGTGTGAGCGTACGTGTTAGGGCACGGGTTAGTGTTAGCGTACGGGTTAGGATTAGGGGACGGGTGAGGGTAAGGCTTCGGGTAAGTGTTAGGGTTAGGGTTAGGGTTAGGTTTAGGGTTAGGGTTAGGGGACGGGGACGGTTTAGGGTACAGGTTAGGGTACGACAACGGTTTAGGGTGAGCGTATGTTTTGGGTACGGGTTAGTGTTAGCGTACGGTTTAGGATTAGGGGACGGGTGAGGTTAAGGCTTCGGGTAAGGGTTAGGGTTAGGGTTAGGGTTAGGGTTAGGGGATGGGGACGGGGACGGTTTAGGGTACAGGTTAGTGTACGACAACGGTTTAGGGTGAGCGTACGTGTTAGGGTACGTTTTAGTGTTAGCGTACGGGTTAGGATTAGGGGACGGGTGAGGGTAAGGCTTCGGGTAAGGGTTAGGGTTAGGGTTAGGGTTAGGGTTAGGGGAAGGGAACGGTTTAGGGTACAGGTTAGGGTACGTCAACGGTTTAGGATGAGCTTACGTGTTAGGGTACGGGTTAGTGTTCGCGTACGGGTTAGGATTAGGGGACGGGTGAGGGTAAGGCTTCGGGTAAGGGTTAGGGTTAGGGTTAGGGTTAGGGTTAGGGTTAGGGGACGGGGACGGTTTAGGGTACATGTTAGGGTACGACAACGGTTTAGGGTGAGCGTACGTGTTAGGGTACGGGTTAGTGTTAGCGTACGGGTTAGGATTAGGGGACGGGTGGGTTATGGCTTCGGGTAAGGGTTAGGGTTAGGGTTAGGGTTAGGGTTAGGGGACGGGGACGGGGACGGTTTAGGGTACAGGTTAGGGTACGAGAACGGTTTAGGGTGAGGGTACGTGTTAGGGTACGGGTTAGTGTTAGCATACGTGTTAGGATTAGGGGACGGGTGAGTGTAAGGCTTCGGGTAAGGGTTAGGGTTAGGGTTAGGGGACGGGGATGGTTTAGGGTACAGGTTAGCGTACGACAACGGTTTACGGCGAGCGTACGTGTTAGGGTACGGGTTAGTGTTAGCGTACGGGTTAGGATTAGGGGACGGGTGAGGGTAAGGCTTCGGGAAAGGGTTAGGGTTAGGGTTAGGGTTAGGGTCAGTGGACGGGCACGGGGACGGTTTAGGGTACAGGTTAGGGTACGACACCGGTTTAGGGTGAGGGTACGTGTTAGGGTATTGGTTAGTTTTAGCGTACGGGTTAGGATTAGGGGACGGGTTAGTGTAAGGCTTCGGGTAAGGATTAGGGTTAGGGTTAGTGTTAGGGTTAAGGTTAGGGGACGGGGACGGTTTAGGGTACAGGTTAGGGTACGACAACGTTTTAGGGTAAGTGTACGTGTTAGGGTACGGGTTAGTGTTAGCGTACGGGTTAGGATTAGGGGACGTGTGAGGGTAAGGCTTCGGGTAAGGGTTAGGGTTAGGGTTAGGGTTAGGGTTAGGGTTAGCGACGGGGATGGTTTGGGTAAAGGTTAGGGTACGACAACGGTTTAGGGTGAGCGTACGTGTTAGGGTACGGGTTAGTGTTAGCGTACGGGTTAGGATTAGGGGACGGGTGAGGGTAAGGCTTCGGGTAAGGGTTAGGGTTAGGGTTAGGGTTAGGGTTAGGGGACGGGGACGGTTTAGGGTACAGGTTAGGGTACGACAACGGTTTAGGGTGAGCGTACGTGTTAGGGTACGGGTTAGTGTTAGCGTACGGTTTAGGATTAGGGGACGGGTGAGGGTAAGGCTTCGGGTAAGGGTTAGGGTTAGGGTTAGGGTTAGGGTTAGGGGACGGGGACGGTTTAGGGTACAGGTTAGTGTACGACAACGGTTTAGGGTGAGCGTACGTGTTAGGTTACGGGTTAGTGTTAGCGTACGGGTTAGGATTAGGGGACGGGTGAGGATAAGGCTTCGGGTAAGGGTTAGGGTTAGGGGACGGTGACGGGGACGGTTTAGGGTACAGGTTAGGGTACGACAACGGTTTAGGGTGAGCTTACGTGTTAGGGTATGGGTTAGTGTTAGTGTACGGGTTAGGATTAGGGGACGGGTGAGGGTAAGGCTTCTGGTAATTGTTAGGGTTAGTGTTAGGGTTAGGGTTAGGGTTACGGGACGGGCACAGGGACGGTTTAGGGTACAGGTTAGTGTACGACAGCATTTAGGGTGAGTGTACGTGTCAGGGTACGGGTTAGTGGTAGCGTACGGGTTAGGATTAGGGGACGGGTGAGTGTAAGGCTTCGGGTAAGGGTTAGGGTTAAGGTTAGGGTTAGGGGGCGGGGACGGATTAGGGTACAGGTTAGGGTACGACAACGGTTTAGGGTGAGCGTATGTGTTGGGTACGGGTTAGTGTTAGCGTACGGTTTAGGATTAGGGGACGGGTGAGGTTAAGGCTTCGGGTAAGGGTTAGGGTTAGGGTTAGGGGATGGGGACGGGGACGGTTTAGGGTACAGGTTAGGGTACGACAACGGTTTAGGGTGAGCGTACGTGTTAGGGTACGTGTTAGTGTTAGCGTACGGGTTAGGATTAGTGGACGGGTGAGGGTAAGGCTTCGGGTAAGGGTTAGGGTTAGGGTTAGGGTTAGGGTTAGGGGACGGGGATGGTTTAGGGTACATGTTAGGGTATGACAACGATTTACGGTGAGCGTAGGTGTTAGGGTACGGATTAGTGTTAGCGTACGGGTTAGGATTAGGTGACGGGTGAGGGTAAGGCTTCGGGTAAGGGTTAGGGTTAGGGTTAGGGTTAGGGTTAGGGGACGGGGACGGTTTAGGGTACAGGTTAGGGTACAACAACAGTTTAGGTTGAGCGTACGTGTTAGGGTACGGGTTAGTGTTAGCGTACGGGTTAGGATTAGGGGATGGTTGAGGGTAAGGCTTCGGGTAAAGGTTATGGTTAGTGTTAGGGTTAGAGTTAGGGTTAGGGGACGGGGACGGTTTAGGGTACAGGTTAGGGTACGACAACGGTTTAGGGTGAGCGTACGTGTTAGGGTACGGGTTAGTGTTAGCGTACGGGTTAGGATTAGGGGACGGGTGAGGGTTAGGCTTCGGGAAAGGGTTAGGGTTAGGGTTAGGTTTAGGGTTAGGGGACGGGCACGGGGACGGTTTAGGGTACAGGTTAGTGTACGAGAACGGTTTAGGGTGAGGGTACGTGTTAGGGTACGGGTTAGTGTTAGCGTACGGGTGAGGATTAGGGGACGGGTGAGGGTAAGGCTTCGGGTAAGTGTTAGGGTTAGGGTTAGGGTTAGGGTTAGGGTTAGGGGACGGGGACGGCTTAGGGTACAGGTTAGGGTACGACAACGGTTTTGAGTGAGCGTAAGTGTTAGGGTACGGATTAGTGTTAACGTACAGGTTAGGATTGGCGCACGGGTGAGTGTAAGGCTTCGGGTAAGGGTTAGGGTTAGGGTTAGGGTTAGGGTTAGGGTTAGGGGACGGGGACGGTTTAGGGTACAGGTTAGGGTACGACAACGATTTAGGGTGAGCGTACGTCTTAGGGTACGGGTTAGTGTTAGCGTACGGGTTAGGAATAGGGGACGGGTGAGGGTAAGGCTACAGGTAAGGGTTAGGGTTAGGGTTAGGGTTAGGGTTAGGGGACGGGGACGGTTTAGGGTACAGGTTAGGGTACGACAACGATTTAGAGTGAGCGTACGTGTTAGGTTACGGGTTAGTGTTAGCGTACGGGTTAGGATTAGGGAACGGTTGAGGGTAAGTCTTCGGGTAAGGGTTAGGGTTAGGGTTAGGGTTAGGGGACGGGGGCAGTTTAGGGTACAGGTTAGGGTACGACAACGGATTAGGGTGAGCGTACGTGTTAGGGTACGGGTTAGTGTTAGCGTACGGGTTAGGATTAGGGGACGGGTGAGGGTAAGGCTTCGGGTAAGGGTTAGGGTTAGGGTTAGGGTTAGGGTTAGGGTTAGGGGACGGGGACGGTTTAGGGTACAGGTTAGGGTACGACAACGGTTTAGGGTGAGCGTACGTGTTAGGGTACGGGCTAGTGTTAGCGTACAGGTTAGGATTAGGGGAAGTGTGAGGGTAAGGCTTCGGGTAAGGGTTAGGGTTAGGGTTAGGGTTAGGGGACGGGCACGGGGACGGTTTAGGGTACCGTTTAGGGTATGACAACGGTTTAGGGTGAGCGTATGTGTTAGGGTACGGGTTAGTGTTAGCGTACGGGTTAGGATTAGGGGACGGGTGAGGGTAAGGCTTCGGGTAAGGGTTAGGGTTAGGGTTAGGTTTAGGGTTAGGGGACGGGGACGGTTTAGGGTACAGGTTAGGGTACGACAACGGTTTAGGGTGAGCGTACGTGTTAGGTTACGGGTTACTGTTAGCGATCGGGTGAGGATTATGGGACGGGTGAGTGTAAGGCTTCGGGTAAGGGTTAGGGTTAGGGTTAGGTTTAGGGTTAGGGTTAGGGTTAGGGGACGGGGACGGTTTAGGGTACAGGTTAGGGTACGACAACGGTTTAGGGTGAGCGTACGTGTTAGGGTACGGGTTAGTGTTAGCGTATGGTTTAGGATTAGGGGACGGGTGTGGGTAACGCTTCTGGTAAGGGTTAGGGTTAGGGTTAGGGTTAGGGGACGGGGACGCTTTAGGGTACAGGTTAGGGTACGACAACGGTTTAGGGTGAGCGTACGTGTTAGGGTACGGGTTAGTGTTAGCGTACGGGTTAGGATAAGGGGACGGGTGAGGTTAAGGCTTCGGGTAAGGGTTAGGGTTAGGGTTAGGGTTAGGGGACGGGGACGGTTTAGGGTACAGGTTAGGGTACGACAACGGTTTAGGGTGAGCGTACGTGTTAGGGTACGGGTTAGTGTTAGCGTACGGGTTAGGATTAGGGGACGGGTGAGGGTAAGGCTTCGGGTAAGTGTTAGGGTTAGGGTTAGGGTTAAGGTTAGGGTACGGGGACAGTTTAGGGTACAGTTTAGAGTACGACAATGATTTAGGGTGAGTGTACGTGTTAGGGTACGGGTTAGTGTTAGCGTACGGGTTAGGATTAGGGGACGGGTGAGGGTAAGGCTTCGGGTAAGGGTTAGGTTTAGGGTCAGGGTTAGGGTTAGGGGACGGGGATGGTTTAGGGTACAGGTTAGGCTACGACAGCGGTTCAGGGTGAGCGTACGTTTTAGGGTACGGGTTAGTGTTAGCGTACGGGTTAGGATTAGGGGACGGGTGAGGGTAAGGCTTCGGTTAAGGGTTAGGGTTAGGGTTAGGGTTAGGGTTAGGGGAAGGGGATAGGGACGGGGACGGGGACAAGGACGGTTTAGGGTCCAGGTTAGGGTACGACAAGGGTTTAGGGTGAGCGTACGTGTTAGGGTACGGGTTAGTGTTAGCGTACGGGTTAGGATTAGGGGACGGGTGAGGGTAAGGCTTCGGGTAAAGGTTAGGGTTAGGGCTTGGGTTAGGGGACGGGGACGGGGACGGTTTAGGGTACAGGTTAGGGTACGACAGTGGTTTAGGGTGAGCGTACGTGTTAGGATACGGGTTAGTGTTAGGGTACGGGTTAGGATTAGGGGACGGGTGAGTGTAAGGCTTCGGGTAAGGGTTAGGGTTAGGGTTAGGGTACGGGGACGGTTTAGGGTACAGGTTAGGGTACGACAACGATTTAGGGTGAGCGTACGTGTTAGGGTACGGGTTAGTGTTAGCGTACGGGTTAGGATTAGGGGACGGGTGAGGGTAAGGCTTCGGGTAAGGGTTAGGGTTAGTGTTAGGGTTAGGGTTAGGGGACGGGGATGGTTTAGGGTACAGGTTAGGCTACGACAACGGTTTAGGGTGAGCGTACGTGTTAAGGTACGGGTTAGTGTTAGCGTACGGGTTAGGATTAGGGGACGGGTGAGGGTAAGGCTTCAGGTAAGGGTTAGGGTTAGGGTTAGTGGACGGGGATGGGGACGGGGACGGGGACGGTTTAGGGTACAGGTGAGGGTACGACAACGATTTAGGGTAAGCGTACGTGTTAGGGTACGGGTTATTGTTAGCGTACGGGTTAGGATTAGGGGACGGGTGAGGGTAAGGCTTCGGGTAAATGTTAGGGTTAGGGTTAGGGTTAGGGTTAGGGGACGGTGACGGGGACGGTTTAGGGTACAGGTTAGGGTACGACAACGGTTTAGTGTGAGCATACGTGTTAGGGTACGGGTTAGTGTTAGCGTACGGGTTAGGATTAGGGGACGGGTCAGGGTAAGGCTTCGGGTAAGGGTTAGGGTTAGGGTTAGGGTTAGTGTTAGGGGACGGGGACGGTTTAGGGTACAGGTTAGGGTACGACAACGGTTTAGGGTGAGCGTACGTGTTAGGGTATGGGTTAGTGTTAGCGTACGGGTTAGGATAAGGGGACGGTTGAGTGTAAGGCTTCGGGTAAGGGTTAGGGTTAGGGTTAGGGTTAGTGTTAGGGTTAGGGTTAGGGTTAGGGGACGGAGACGGTTTAGGGTACAGGTTAGGCTACGACAACGGTTTAGGGTGACCGTACGTGTTAGGGTACGGGTTAGTGTTAGCGTACGGGTTAGGATTAGGGCACGGGTGAGGGTAAGGCTTTGGGTAAGGGTTAGGGTTAGGGTTAGGGTTAGGGTTAGGGTTAGGGGACGGGGACTGGGACGGTTTAGGGTACAGGTTAGGGTACGACAACGGTTTAGGGTGAGCGTACATGTTAGGGTATGGGTTAGTGTTAGCATACGGGTTAGGATTAGGGGACGGGTGAGGGTAAGGCTTCGGGTAAGGGTTAGGGTTAGGGTTAGGGGACGGGGACAGGGACGGGGACGGTTTAGGGTACAGGTTAGTGTACGACAACGATTTAGGGTGAGCGTACGTGTTAGGGTACGGGTTAGTGTTAGCGTACGGGTTAGGATAAAGGGACGGGTGAGGGTAAGGCTTCGGGTAAGGGTTAGGGTTAGGGTTAGGGTTAGGGGACGGTGACGGTTTAGGGTACAGGTTAGGGTACGAGAACGGTTTAAGGTGAGTGTACGTCTTAGGGTATGGGTTAGTGTTAGCGTACGGGTTAGGATTAGGGGACGGGTGAGGGTAAGGCTTCGGGTAAGTTTTAGGGTTAGGGTTAGGGATAGGGTTAGGGTACGGGGATGGTTTAGGGTACAGGTTAGGGTACGAGAACGATTTAGGGTGAGCGTACGTGTTAGGGTACGGGTTAGTGTTAGCGTACGGGTTAGGATTAGGGGACGGGTGAGGGTAAGGCTTCGGGTAAGGGTTAGGATTAGGGTTAGGGTAAGGGTTAGGGGACGGTGACGGTTTAGGGTACAGGTTAGGGTACGACAACGGTTTATGGTGAGCGTACGTGTTAAGGTACGGGTTAGTGTTAGAGTACGGGATAGGATTAGGGGACGGGTGAGGGTAAGGCTTCGGGTAAGTGTTAGGGTTAGGGTTAGGGTTACGGTTAGGGTTAGGGTTCGGGTACGGTTTAGGGTACAGGTTAGGGTACGACAACGATTTAGGGTGAGCGTACGTGTTAGGGTACGGGTTAGTGTTAGCGTAGGAGTTAGGATTAGGGGACGGGTGAGGGTAAGGCTTCGGGTAAGAGTTAGGGTTAGGGTTAGGGTTAGGGGACGGTGACGGTTTAGGGTACAGGTTAGGCTGCGACAACGGTTTAGGGTGAGCGTACGTGTTAGGGTACGGGATAGTGTTAGCGTACGGTTTAGGATTAGGGGACGGGTGAGGGTAAGGCTTCGGGTAAGGGTTAGGGTTAGGGTTAGGGTTAGGGTTAGGGGACGGCGACAGGGACGATTTAGGGTACAGGTTAGGGTACGACAACGTTTTAGGGTGAGCGTACATGTTAGGGTATGGGTTAGTGTTGCGTACGGGTTAGGATTAGGGGACGGGTGAGGGTAAGGCTTCGGGTAAGGGTTAGGGTTAGGGTTAGGGGACGGGGACGGGGACGGGGACGGTTTAGGGTACAGGTTAGTGTACGACAACAGTTTAGGGTGAGCGTTCGTGTTAGGGTACGTGTTAGTGTTAGCGTACGGGTTAGGATTAGGGGACGGGTGAGCGTAAGGCTTCGGGTAAGGGTTAGGGTTAGGGTTAGGGTTAGGGTTAGGGGACGGGGACGGTTTAGGGTACAAGTTAGGGTACGACAAGGGTTTAGGGTGAGCGTACGTGTTAGGGTACTGGTTAGTGTTAGCGTACGGGTTAGGATTAGGGAACGGGTGAGGGTAGGGCTTCGGGTAAGGGTTAGGGTTAGGGTTAGGGGACGGGGATGGTTTAGGGTACAGGTTAGGGTACGACAACGGTTTAGGGTGAGCGTACGTGTTAGGTTACGGGTTAGTGTTAGCGTACAGGTGAGGATTAGGGGACGGGTGAGGGTAAGGCTTCGGGTAAGGTTTAGGGTTAGGGTTAGGGTTAGGTTTAGGTTTAGGGGACGGGGACGGTTTAGGGTACAGGTTAGGGTACGACAAAGGTTTAGGGTGAGCGTACGTGTTAGGGTACGGGTTAGTGTTAGCGTACGGGTTAGGATTAGGGGACGGGTGAGGGTAAGGCTTCGGGTAAGGGTTAGGGTTAGGGTTAGGGTTAGGGTTAGGATTAGGGTACGGGGACGGTTTAGGGTACAGGTTAGTGTACGACAACGATTTAGGGTGAGAGTACGTGTTAGGGTACGGGTTAGTGTTAGCGTACGGGTTAGGATTAGGGGACGGGTGAGGGTAAGGCTTCGGGTCAGGGATAGGGTTAGGGTTAGGATTAGCGTTAGGGGACGGGGACGGTTTAGGGTACAGGTTAGGCTACGACAACGGTTTAGGGTGAGCGTACGTGTTAGGTTACGGGTTAGTGTTAGCGTACGGGTTAGGATTAGGGGACGGGTGAGGGTAAGGCTTCGGGTAAGTGTTAGGGTTAGGGTTAGGGTTAGGGTACGGGGACGGTTTAGGGTACAGGTTAGGGTACGACAACGATTTAGGGTGAGCGTACGTGTTAGGGTACGGGTTAGTGTTAGCGTACGGGTTAGGATTAGGGGACGGGTGAGGGTAAGGCTTCGGGTAAGGGTTAGGGTTAGTGTTAGGGTTAGGGTTAGGGGACGGGGATGGTTTAGGGTACAGGTTAGGCTACGACAACGGTTTAGGGTGAGCGTACGTGTTAGGGTACGGGTTAGTGTTAGCGTACGGGTTAGGATTAGGGGACGGGTGAGGGTAAGGCTTCGGGTAAGTGTTAGGGTTAGGGTTAGGGTTACGGTTAGGGTTAGGGGACGGGGACAGGGACGGTTTAGGGTACAGGTTAGGGTAGGACAACGGTTTAGCGTGAGCGTACATGTTAGGGTATGGGTTAGTGTTAGCGTACGGGTTAGTATTAGGGGACGTGTGAGGGTAAGGCTTCGGATAAGGGTTAGGGTTAGGGTTAGGGTTAGGGTTATTGGACGGGGACGGGGACGGTTTAGGGTACAGGTTAGGGTACGACAACGGTTTAGGGTGAGCGTACAGGTTAGGGTACGGGTTAGTGTTAGCGTACGGGTTAGGATTAGGGGACGGGTGAGTGTAAGACTTCGGGTAAAGGTTAGGGTTAGGGTTAGGGTTAGGGTTAGGGTTAGGGGACGAGGACGGTTTAGGGTACAGGTTAGTGTACGTCAACGGTTTAGGGTGCGCGTACGTGTTAGGGTACGGGTTAGTGTTAGCGTACGGGTCAGGATTAGGGGACGGGTGAGGGTAAGGCTTCGGGAAAGGGTTAGGGTTAGGGTTAGGGTTAGGGTTAGGGAACGGGGACGGTTTAGGGTACAGGTTAGGGTACGACAACGGTTTAGGGTGAGCGTACGTGTTAGGGTATGGTTTAGTGTTAGCGTACGGGTGAGGATTAGGGGACGGCTGAGTGTAAGGCTTCGGGTAAGGGTTAGGGTTAGGGTTAGGGTTAGGGTTAGGGGACGGGGACGGTTTAGGGTACAGATTACGGTACGACAACGGTTTAGGGTGAGCGTACGTGTTAGGGTACTGGTTAGTGTTAGCGTACGGGTTAGGATTAGGGGACGGGTGAGGGTAAGGCTTCGGGTAAGGGTTAGTGTTAGGGTTAGGGTTAGGGTTAGTTGACGGGGACGGTTTAGGGTACAGGTTAGGGTACGACAACGGTTTAGGGTGAGCGTAAGTGTTAGGGTACGGGTTAGTGTTAGCGTACGGGTTAGGATGAGGGGACGGGTGAGGGTAAGGTTTCGGGTAAGTGTTAGGGTTAGGGTTAAGGTTAGGGTTAGGGTTAGGGTACGGGGACGGTTTAGGGTACAGGTTAGGGTACGACAACGATTTAGGGTGAGCGTACGTGTTAGGGTACGGGTTAGTGTTAGCGTACGGGTTAGGATTAAGGGACGGGTGAGGGTAAGGCTTCCGGTAAGGGTTAGGGTTAGTGTTAGGATTAGGGTTAGGGGACGGGGACGGTTTAGGGTACAGGTTAGGCTACGACAACGGTTTAGGGTGAGCGTACGTGTTAGGTTACGGGTTAGTGTTAGCGTACGGGTTAGGATTAGGGGACGGGTGAGTGTAAGGCTTCGGGTAAGTGTTAGGGTTAGGGTTAGGGTTAGGGTACGGGGACGGTTTAGGGTACAGGTTAGGGTACGACAACGATTTAGGGTGAGCGTACGTGTTAGGGTACGGGTTAGTGTTAGCGTACGGGTTAGGATTAGGGGACGGGTGAGGGTAAGGCTTCGGGTAAGGGTTAGGGTTAGTGTTAGGGTTAGGGTTAGGGGACGGGGATGGTTTAGGGTACAGGTTAGGCTACGACAACGGTTTAGGGTGAGCGTACGTGTTAGGGTACGGGTTAGTGTTAGCGTACGGGTTAGGATTAGGGGACGGGTGAGGGTAAGGCTTCAGGTAAGTGTTAGGGTTAGGGTTAGTGGACGGGGATGGGGACGGGGACGGGGACGGTTTAGGGTACAGGTGAGGGTACGACAACGATATAGGGTAAGCGTACGTGTTAGGGTACGGGTTAGTGTTAGCGTACGGGTTAGGATTAGGGGACGGGTGAGGGTAAGGCTTCGGGTAAATGTTAGGGTTAGGGTTAGGGTTAGGGTTAGGGGACGGTGACGGGGACGGTTTAGGGTACAGGTTAGGGTACGACAACGGTTTAGTGTGAGCGTACGTGTTAGGGTACGGGTTAGTGTTAGCGTACGGGTTAGGATTAGGGGACGGGTCAGGGTAAGGCTTCGGGTAAGGGTTAGGGTTAGGGTTAGGGTTAGTGTTAGGGGACGGGGACGGTTTAGGGTACAGGTTAGGGTACGACAACGGTTTAGGGTGAGCGTACATGTTAGGGTATGGGTTAGTGTTAGCATACGGGTTAGGATTAGGGGACGGGTGAGGGTAAGGCTTCGGGTAAGGGTTAGGGTTAGGGTTAGGGGACGGGGACAGGGACGGGGACGGTTTAGGGTACAGGTTAGTGTACGACAACGATTTAGGGTGAGCGTACGTGTTAGGGTACGGGTTAGTGTTAGCGTACGGGTTAGGATAAAGGGACGGGTGAGGGTAAGGCTTCGGGTAAGGGTTAGGGTTAGGGTTAGGGTTAGGGGACGGTGACGGTTTAGGGTACAGGTTAGGGTACGAGAACGGTTTAAGGTGAGTGTACGTCTTAGGGTATGGGTTAGTGTTAGCGTACGGGTTAGGATTAGGGGACGGGTGAGGGTAAGGCTTCGGGTAAGTTTTAGGGTTAGGGTTAGGGATAGGGTTAGGGTACGGGGATGGTTTAGGGTACAGGTTAGGGTACGACAACGATTTAGGGTGAGCGTACGTGTTAGGGTACGGGTTAGTGTTAGCGTACGGGTTAGGATTAGGGGACGGGTGAGGGTAAGGCTTCGGGTAAGGGTTAGGATTAGGGTTAGGGTAAGGGTTAGGGGACGGTGACGGTTTAGGGTACAGGTTAGGGTACGACAACGGTTTATGGTGAGCGTACGTGTTAAGGTACGGGTTAGTGTTAGAGTACGGGATAGGATTAGGGGACGGGTGAGGGTAAGGCTTCGGGTAAGTGTTAGGGTTAGGGTTAGGGTTACGGTTAGGGTTAGGGTTCGGGTACGGTTTAGGGTACAGGTTAGGGTACGACAACGATTTAGGGTGAGCGTACGTGTTAGGGTACGGGTTAGTGTTAGCGTAGGAGTTAGGATTAGGGGACGGGTGAGGGTAAGGCTTCGGGTAAGAGTTAGGGTTAGGGTTAGGGTTAGGGGACGGTGACGGTTTAGGGTACAGGTTAGGCTGCGACAACGGTTTAGGGTGAGCGTACGTGTTAGGGTACGGGATAGTGTTAGCGTACGGTTTAGGATTAGGGGACGGGTGAGGGTAAGGCTTCGGGTAAGGGTTAGGGTTAGGGTTAGGGTTAGGGTTAGGGGACGGCGACAGGGACGATTTAGGGTACAGGTTAGGGTACGACAACGTTTTAGGGTGAGCGTACATGTTAGGGTATGGGTTAGTGTTGCGTACGGGTTAGGATTAGGGGACGGGTGAGGGTAAGGCTTCGGGTAAGGGTTAGGGTTAGGGTTAGGGGACGGGGACGGGGACGGGGACGGTTTAGGGTACAGGTTAGTGTACGACAACAGTTTAGGGTGAGCGTTCGTGTTAGGGTACGTGTTAGTGTTAGCGTACGGGTTAGGATTAGGGGACGGGTGAGCGTAAGGCTTCGGGTAAGGGTTAGGGTTAGGGTTAGGGTTAGGGTTAGGGGACGGGGACGGTTTAGGGTACAAGTTAGGGTACGACAAGGGTTTAGGGTGAGCGTACGTGTTAGGGTACTGGTTAGTGTTAGCGTACGGGTTAGGATTAGGGAACGGGTGAGGGTAGGGCTTCGGGTAAGGGTTAGGGTTAGGGTTAGGGGACGGGGATGGTTTAGGGTACAGGTTAGGGTACGACAACGGTTTAGGGTGAGCGTACGTGTTAGGTTACGGGTTAGTGTTAGCGTACAGGTGAGGATTAGGGGACGGGTGAGGGTAAGGCTTCGGGTAAGGTTTAGGGTTAGGGTTAGGGTTAGGTTTAGGTTTAGGGGACGGGGACGGTTTAGGGTACAGGTTAGGGTACGACAAAGGTTTAGGGTGAGCGTACGTGTTAGGGTACGGGTTAGTGTTAGCGTACGGGTTAGGATTAGGGGACGGGTGAGGGTAAGGCTTCGGGTAAGGGTTAGGGTTAGGGTTAGGGTTAGGGTTAGGATTAGGGTACGGGGACGGTTTAGGGTACAGGTTAGTGTACGACAACGATTTAGGGTGAGAGTACGTGTTAGGGTACGGGTTAGTGTTAGCGTACGGGTTAGGATTAGGGGACGGGTGAGGGTAAGGCTTCGGGTCAGGGATAGGGTTAGGGTTAGGATTAGCGTTAGGGGACGGGGACGGTTTAGGGTACAGGTTAGGGTACGACAACGGTTTAGGGTGAGCGTACGTGTAAGGTTACGGGTTAGTGTTAGCGTACGTGTTAGGATTAGGGGACGGGTGAGGGTAAGGCTTCGGGTAAGTGTTAGGGTTAGGGTTAGGGTTAGGGTACGGGGACGGTTTAGGGTACAGGTTAGGGTACGACAACGATTTAGGGTGAGCGTACGTGTTAGGGTACGGGTTAGTGTTAGCGTACGGGTTAGGATTAGGGGACGGGTGAGGGTAAGGCTTCGGGTAAGGGTTAGGGTTAGTGTTAGGGTTAGGGTTAGGGGACGGGGATGGTTTAGGGTACAGGTTAGGCTACGACAACGGTTTAGGGTGAGCGTACGTGTTAGGGTACGGGTTAGTGTTAGCGTACGGGTTAGGATTAGGGGACGGGTGAGGGTAAGGCTTCGGGTAAGTGTTAGGGTTAGGGTTAGGGTTACGGTTAGGGTTAGGGGACGGGGACAGGGACGGTTTAGGGTACAGGTTAGGGTAGGACAACGGTTTAGCGTGAGCGTACATGTTAGGGTATGGGTTAGTGTTAGCGTACGGGTTAGTATTAGGGGACGTGTGAGGGTAAGGCTTCGGATAAGGGTTAGGGTTAGGGTTAGGGTTAGGGTTATTGGACGGGGACGGGGACGGTTTAGGGTACAGGTTAGGGTACGACAACGGTTTAGGGTGAGCGTACAGGTTAGGGTACGGGTTAGTGTTAGCGTACGGGTTAGGATTAGGGGACGGCTGAGTGTAAGGCTTCGGGTAAGGGTTAGGGTTAGGGTTAGGGTTAGGGTTAGGGGACGGGGACGGTTTAGGGTACAGATTACGGTACGACAACGGTTTAGGGTGAGCGTACGTGTTAGGGTACTGGTTAGTGTTAGCGTACGGGTTAGGATTAGGGGACGGGTGAGGGTAAGGCTTCGGGTAAGGGTTAGTGTTAGGGTTAGGGTTAGGGTTAGTTGACGGGGACGGTTTAGGGTACAGGTTAGGGTACGACAACGGTTTAGGGTGAGCGTAAGTGTTAGGGTACGGGTTAGTGTTAGCGTACGGGTTAGGATGAGGGGACGGGTGAGGGTAAGGTTTCGGGTAAGTGTTAGGGTTAGGGTTAAGGTTAGGGTTAGGGTTAGGGTACGGGGACGGTTTAGGGTACAGGTTAGGGTACGACAACGATTTAGGGTGAGCGTACGTGTTAGGGTACGGGTTAGTGTTAGCGTACGGGTTAGGATTAAGGGACGGGTGAGGGTAAGGCTTCCGGTAAGGGTTAGGGTTAGTGTTAGGATTAGGGTTAGGGGACGGGGACGGTTTAGGGTACAGGTTAGGCTACGACAACGGTTTAGGGTGAGCGTACGTGTTAGGTTACGGGTTAGTGTTAGCGTACGGGTTAGGATTAGGGGACGGGTGAGTGTAAGGCTTCGGGTAAGTGTTAGGGTTAGGGTTAGGGTTAGGGTACGGGGACGGTTTAGGGTACAGGTTAGGGTACGACAACGATTTAGGGTGAGCGTACGTGTTAGGGTACGGGTTAGTGTTAGCGTACGGGTTAGGATTAGGGGACGGGTGAGGGTAAGGCTTCGGGTAAGGGTCAGGGTTAGTGTTAGGGTTAGGGTTAGGGGACGGGGATGGTTTAGGGTACAGGTTAGGCTACGACAACGGTTTAGGGTGAGCGTACGTGTTAGGGTACGGGTTAGTGTTAGCGTACGGGTTAGGATTAGGGGACGGGTGAGGGTAAGGCTTCAGGTAAGTGTTAGGGTTAGGGTTAGTGGACGGGGATGGGGACGGGGACGGGGACGGTTTAGGGTACAGGTGAGGGTACGACAACGATATAGGGTAAGCGTACGTGTTAGGGTACGGGTTAGTGTTAGCGTACGGGTTAGGATTAGGGGACGGGTGAGGGTAAGGCTTCGGGTAAATGTTAGGGTTAGGGTTAGGGTTAGGGTTAGGGGACGGTGACGGGGACGGTTTAGGGTACAGGTTAGGGTACGACAACGGTTTAGTGTGAGCGTACGTGTTAGGGTACGGGTTAGTGTTAGCGTACGGGTTAGGATTAGGGGACGGGTCAGGGTAAGGCTTCGGGTAAGGGTTAGGGTTAGGGTTAGGGTTAGTGTTAGGGGACGGGGACGGTTTAGGGTACAGGTTAGGGTATGACAACGGTTTAGGGTGAGTGTACGTGTTAGGGTATGGGTTAGTGTTAGCGTACGGGTTAGGATAAGGGGACGGGTGAGTGTAAGGCTTCGGGTAAGGGTTAGGGTTAGGGTTAGGGTTAGTGTTAGGGTTAGGGTTAGGGTTAGGGGACGGAGACGGTTTAGGGTACAGGTTAGGCTACGACAACGGTTTAGGGTGACCGTACGTGTTAGGGTACGGGTTAGTGTTAGCGTACGGGTTAGGATTAGGGCACGGGTGAGGGTAAGGCTTTGGGTAAGGGTTAGGGTTAGGGTTAGGGTTAGGGTTAGGCTTAGGGTTAGGGGACGGGGACTGGGACGGTTTAGGGTACAGGTTAGGGTACGACAACGGTTTAGGGTGAGCGTACATGTTAGGGTATGGGTTAGTGTTAGCATACGGGTTAGGATTAGGGGACGGGTGAGGGTAAGGCTTCGGGTAAGGGTTAGGGTTAGGGTTAGGGGACGGGGACAGGGACGGGGACGGTTTAGGGTACAGGTTAGTGTACGACAACGATTTAGGGTGAGCGTACGTGTTAGGGTACGGGTTAGTGTTAGCGTACGGGTTAGGATAAAGGGACGGGTGAGGGTAAGGCTTCGGGTAAGGGTTAGGGTTAGGGTTAGGGTTAGGGTTAGGGGACGGTGACGGTTTAGGGTACAGGTTAGGGTACGAGAACGGTTTAAGGTGAGTGTACGTCTTAGGGTATGGGTTAGTGTTAGCGTACGGGTTAGGATTAGGGGACGGGTGAGGGTAAGGCTTCGGGTAAGTTTTAGGGTTAGGGTTAGGGATAGGGTTAGGGTACGGGGACGGTTTAGGGTACAGGTTAGGGTACGACAACGATTTAGGGTGAGCGTACGTGTTAGGGTACGGGTTAGTGTTAGCGTACGGGTTAGGATTAGGGGACGGGTGAGGGTAAGGCTTCGGGTAAGGGTTAGGATTAGGGTTAGGGTAAGGGTTAGGGGACGGTGACGGTTTAGGGTACAGGTTAGGGTACGACAACGGTTTATGGTGAGCGTACGTGTTAAGGTACGGGTTAGTGTTAGAGTACGGGATAGGATTAGGGGACGGGTGAGGGTAAGGCTTCGGGTAAGTGTTAGGGTTAGGGTTAGGGTTACGGTTAGGGTTAGGGTTCGGGTACGGTTTAGGGTACAGGTTAGGGTACGACAACGATTTAGGGTGAGCGTACGTGTTAGGGTACGGGTTAGTGTTAGCGTAGGAGTTAGGATTAGGGGACGGGTGAGGGTAAGGCTTCGGGTAAGGGTTAGGGTTAGGGTTAGGGTTAGGGGACTGTGACGGTTTAGGGTACAGGTTAGGCTGCGACAACGGTTTAGGGTGAGCGTACGTGTTAGGGTACGGGATAGTGTTAGCGTACGGTTTAGGATTAGGGGACGGGTGAGGGTAAGGCTTCGGGTAAGGGTTAGGGTTAGGGTTAGGGTTAGGGTTAGGGGACGGCGACAGGGACGATTTAGGGTACAGGTTAGGGTACGACAACGTTTTAGGGTGAGCGTACATGTTAGGGTATGGGTTAGTGTTGCGTACGGGTTAGGATTAGGGGACGGGTGAGGGTAAGGCTTCGGGTAAGGGTTAGGGTTAGGGTTAGGGGACGGGGACGGGGACGGGGACGGTTTAGGGTACAGGTTAGGGTACGACAACAGTTTAGGGTGAGCGTTCGTGTTAGGGTACGTGTTAGTGTTAGCGTACGGGTTAGGATTAGGGGACGGGTGAGCGTAAGGCTTCGGGTAAGGGTTAGGGTTAGGGTTAGGGGATGGGGACGGTTTAGGGTACAGGTTAGGGTACGACAACGGTTTAGGGTGAGCGTACGTGTTAGGGTACGGGTTAGTGTTATCGTACGGGTGAGGATTAGGGGACGGGTGAGGGTAAGGCTTCGGGTAAGGGTTAGGGTTAGGGTTAGGGTTAGGGGACGGGAATGGTTTAGGGTACAGGTTAGGGTACGACAACGGTTTAGGGTGAGCGTACGTGTTAGGATACGGGTTAGTGTTAGCGTACGGGTTAGGATTAGGGGACGGGTGAGGGTAAGGCTTCGGGTAAGTGTTAGGGTTAGGGTTAGGGTTAGGGTTAGGGTTAGGGTACGGGGACGGTTTAGGGTACAGGTTAGTGTACGACAACGATTTAGGGTGAGAGTACGTGTTAGGGTACGGGTTAGTGTTAGCGTACGGGTTAGGATTAGGGGACGGGTGAGGGTAAGGCTTCGGGTCAGGGATAGGTTTAGGGTTAGGGTTAGGGTTAGGGGACGGGGACGGTTTAGGGTACAGGTTAGGGTATGACAACGGTTTAGGGTGAGCGTACGTGTTAGGGTACGGGTTAGTGTTAGCGTACGGTTTAGGATTAGGGGACGGGTAAGAGTAAGGCTTCGGGTAAGGGTTAGGGTTAGGGTTAGGGTTAGGGGATGGGGACGGTTTAGGGTACAGGTTAGTGTACGACAACGGTTTAGTGTGAGCGTACGTGTTAGGGTATGGGTTAGTGTTGGCGTACGGGTTACGATTATGGGACGGGTGAGGGTAAGGCTTCTGGTAAGGGTTAGGGTTAGGGTTAGGGGACGGGGACGGGGACGGGGACGGTTTAGGGTACAGGTTAGGGTACGAAAACGGTTTAGGGTGAGCTTACGTGTTAGGGTACGGGTTAGTGTTAGCGTAAGGTTTAGGATTAGGGGACGGGTGAGGGTAAGTCTTCGGGTAAGGGTTAGGGTTAGGGTTAGGGTTAGGGTTAGGGGACGGGGACGGTTTAGGGTACAAGTTAGGGTACGACAAGGGTTTAGGGTGAGCGTACGTGTTAGGGTACTGGTTAGTGTTAGCGTACGGGTTAGGATTAGGGAACGGGTGAGGGTAGGGCTTCGGGTAAGGGTTAGGGTTAGGGTTAGGGGACGGGGATGGTTTAGGGTACAGGTTAGGGTACGACAACGGTTTAGGGTGAGCGTACGTGTTAGGGTACGGGTTAGTGTTAGCATACAGGTGAGGATTAGGGGACGGGTGAGGGTAAGGCTTCGGGTAAGGTTTAGGGTTAGGGTTAGGGTTAGGTTTAGGTTTAGGGGACGGGGACGGTTTAGGGTACAGGTTAGGGTACGACAAAGGTTTAGGGTGAGCGTACGTGTTAGGGTACGGGTTAGTGTTAGCGTACGGGTTAGGATTAGGGGACGGGTGAGGGTAAGGCTTCGGGTAAGGGTTAGGGTTAGGGTTAGGGTTAGGGTTAGGGTTAGGGGACGGGGACGGTTTAGGGTACAGGTTAGTGTACGACAACGTTTTAGGGTGAGCGTACGTGTTAGGTTACGGGTTAGTGTTAGCGTACGGGTGAGGATTAGGGGACGGGTTAGGGTAAGGCTTCGGGTAAGGGATAGGGTTTGGGTTAGGGTTAGGGTTAGGGGACGGGGACGGTTTAGGGTACAGGTTAGGGTATGACAACGGTTTAGGGTGAGCGTACGTGTTAGGGTACGGGTTAGTGTTAGCGTACGGGTTAGGATTAGGGGACGGGTGAGGGTAAGGCTTCGGGTAAGGGTTAGGGTTAGGGTTAGGGTTAGGGTTAGAGTTACGGGACGGGGACAGGGACGGTTTAGGGTACAGGTTAGGGTACAACAGCAGTTTAGGGTGAGCGTACGTGTTTGGGTACGGGATAGTGTTAGCGTACGGTTTAGGATTAGGGGACGGGTGAGGGTAAGGCTTCAGTTAAGGGTTAGGGTTAGGGGACAGGGACGGTTTAGGGTACAGGTTAGTGTACGACAACGGTTTAGGTTGAGCGTACGAGTTAGGGTACGGGTTAGTGTTAGCGCACGGGTTAGGATAAGGGGACGGGTGAGGGTAAGGTTTCGGGTAAGGGTTAGGGTTAGGGTTAGGGTTAGGGGACGGGGATGGTTTAGGGTACAGGTTAGGATACGACAACGGTTTAGGGTGAGCGTACGTGTTAGGGTACGTGTTAGTGTTAGCGTACGGCTTAGGATTAGGGGACGGGTGAGGGTAAGGCTTCGGGTAAGTGTTAGGGTTAGGGTTAGGGTTAGGGTTAGGGTTACGGGACGGGGACAGGGACGGTTTAGGGTAGAGGTTAGGGTACGACAACAGTTTGGGGTGAGCGTACGTGTTAGGGTACGGGTTAGTGTTAGCATACGGGTTAGGATTAGAGGACGGGTGAGGGTAAGGCTTCGGGTAAGCGTTAGGGTTAAGGTTAGGGTTAGGGTTAGGGTTAGGGGACGGGGACGGTTTAGGGTACAGGTTAGGGTACGAAAACGGTTTAGGGTGAGCGTACGTTTTAGGGTACGGGTTAGTGTTAGCGTACGGGTTAGGATTAGGGGACGGGTGAGGGTAAGGCTTCGGGTAAGGGTTAGGGTTAGGGTTAGGGTTTGGGGACGGGGACGGTTTAGGGTACACGTTAGGGTACGACAACGGTTTAGGGTGCGCGTACGTGTTAGGGTACTGGTTAGTGTTAGCGTACGGGTTAGGATTAGGGAACGGGTGAGGGTAAGGCTTCGGGTAAGGGTTAGGGTTAGGGTTAGGGGACGGGGACGGTTTAGGGTAAAGGTTAGGGTACGACAAAGGTTTAGGGTGAGCGTACGTGTTAGGGTACGGGTTAGTGTTAGCGTACGGGTTAGGATTAGGGGACGGGTGTGGGTAAGGCTTCGCGTAAGGGTTAGCGTTAGGGTTAGGGTTAGGGTTAGGGTTAGGGGACGGGGACGGTTTAGGGTACAGGTTAGGGTACGACAACGGTTTAGGGTGAGCGTACGTGTTAGGGTACGGGTTAGTGTTAGCGTACGGGTTAGGATTAGGGGACGGGTGAGGGTAAGGCTTCGGGTAAGGGTAAGGGTTAGGGTTAGGGTTAGGGTTAGGTTTAGGGTTAGGGTTAGGGGACGGTTTAGGGTACAGGTTAGGGTACGACAACGGTTTAGGGTGAGCGTACGTGTTAGGGTACGGGTTAGTGTTAGCGTACGGGTGAGGATTAGGTGACGGGTGAGTGTAAGGCTTCGGGTAAGGGTTAGGGTTAGGGTTAGGGTTAGGGTTAGGGTTAGGGGACCCGGACGGTTTAGGGTACAGTTTAGGGTACGACAAAGGTTTAGGGTGAGCGTACGTGTTAAGGTTCGGGTTAGTGTTAGCGTACGGGTTAGGATTAAGGGACGGGTGAGGGTAAGGCTTCGGTTAAGGGATAGGGTTACGGTTAGGGTTAGGGTTAGGGGACGGGGACGGTTTAGGGTACAGGTTCGGCTGCGACAATGGTTTAGGGTGAGCGTACGTGTTAGGGTACGGGTTAGTGTTAGCTTACGGGTTAGGATTAGCGGACGGGTGAGGGTAAGGCTTCGGGTAAGGGTTAGGGTTAGGGTTAGGGCTAGGGTTAGGGTTAGGGGACGGGGACAGGCACGGTTTAGGGTACAGGTTAGGGTACGACAACGGTTTAGGGTGAGCGTACATGTTAGGGTATGGGTTAGTGTTAGCGTATGGGTTAGGATTAGGGGACAGGTGATGTTAAGGCTTCGGGTAAGGGTTAGGATTAGGGTTAGGGTACGGGGACGGGGACGGGGATGGGGATGGTTTAGGGTACAGGTTAGGTTACGACAAAGATTTAGGGTGAGCGTACGTGTTAGGGTACGGGTTAGTGTTAGCGTACGGGTTAGGATTAGAGGACGCCTGAGGGTAAGGCTTCGGGTAAAGGTTAGGGTTAGGGTTAGGGTTAGGGGACGGGGACGGGGACGGTTTAGGGTACAGGTTAGGGTACGTCAACGGTTTAGGGTGAGCGTACGTGTTAGGGTATGGGTTAGTGTTAGTGTACGGGTTAGGATTAGGGCACGGGTGAGCGTAAGGCTTCGGGTAAGGGTTAGGGTTAGGGTTAGGGTTAGGGTTAGGGTTAGGGGACGGGGACGGTTTAGGGTACAAGTTAGGGTACGACAACGGTTTAGGGTGAGCGTACGTGTTAGGGTATGGGTTAGTGTTAGCGTACGGGTTAGGATTAGGGGACGGGTGAGGGTAAGGCTTCGGGAAAGGGTTAGGGTTAGGGTTAGTGTTACGGTTAGGGGACGGGCACGGGGAAGGTTTAGGGTACAAGTTAGGGTACGACAACGGTTTAGGGTGAGCGTACGTGTTAGGGTACGGGTTAGTGTTAACGTACGGGTTAGGATTAGGGGGCGGGTGAGGGTAAGGCTTCGGGTAAGTGTTAGGGTTAGGGTTAGGGTTAAGGTTAGGGGACGTGGACGGTTTAGGGTACAGGTTAGGGTACGACAACCGTTTAGGGGGAGCGTACGTGTTAGGGTACGGGTTAGTGTTAGCGTACGGGTTAGGATTAGGGGACGGGTGAGGGTAAGGCTTCGGGTAAGGGTTAGTGTTAGGGTTAGGGTTAGGGGACGGGGACGGGGACGGTTTAGGGTACAGGTTATGGTACGACAACGGTTTAGGGTGAGCGTACGTGTTAGGGTACGGGTTAGTGTTAGCGTACGGGTGAGGAATAGGGGACGGGTGAGGGTAAGGCTTCGGGTAAGGGTTAGGGTTAGGACTAGGGTTAGGTTTAGGGTTAGGGGACGGGGACTGTTTAGGGAACAGGTTAGGGTACAACAACGGTTTAGGGTGAGCGTACGTGTTAGGGTACGGGTTAGTGTTAGCGTACGGGTTAGGATTAGGGGACGGGTGAGCGTAAGGCTTCGGGTAAGGGTTAGGGTTAGGGTTAGGGTTAGGGTTAGGGTTAGGGGACGGGGACGGTTTAGGGTACAGGTTAGGGTACGACAATGTTTTAGGGTGAGCGTACGTGTTAGGGTACGGGTTAGTGTTAGCGTACGGGTGAGGATTAGGGGACGGGTGTGGGTAAGGCTTCGGGTAAGGGTTTGGGTTAGGGTTAGGGGACGGGGACGGTTTAGGGTACAGGTTAGGGTACGACAACGGTTTAGGGTGAGCGTACGAGTTAGGGTACGGGTTAGTGTTAGCACACGGTTTAGGATAAGGGAACGGGTGAGAGTAAGGCTTCGGGTAAGGGTTAGGGTTAGGGTTAGGGTTAGGGTTAGGGGACGGGGACGGTTTAGGGTACAGGTTAGGGTACGACAGCGGTTTAGGGTGAGCGTACGTGTTAGGGTACGGGTTAGTGTTAGCGTACGGTTTAGAATTCGGGGACGGGTGAGGGTAAGGCTTCGGGTAAGGGTTAGTGTTAGGGTTAGGGTTACGGTTAGGGGATGGGGACGGTTTAGGGTACAGGTTAGTGTACGACAACGGTTTAGGGTGAGCGTACGTGTTAGGGTATGGGTTAGTGTTGGCGTACGGGTTAGGATTAGGGGACGGGTGAGGGTAAGGCTTCGGGTAAGGGTTAGGGTTAGGGTTAGGGTTAGGGTTAGCGTTAGGGGACGGGGACGCTTTAGGGTACAGGTTAGGGTACGACAACGGTTTAGGGTGAGCGTACGTGTTAGGGTACGGGTTAGTGTTAGCGTACGGGTTAGGATTAGGGGACGGGTGAGGGTAAGGCTTCGGGTAAGGGTTAGGGGTAGGGTTAGGGTTAGGGGACGGGGACGGGGACGGCGACGATTTAGGGAACAGGTTAGTGTACGACAACGGTTTAGGGTGAGCGTACGTGTTAGGGTACGGGTTAGGGTTAGCGTACGGGTTAGGATTAGGGGACGGGTGAGGGTAAGGCTTCGGGTAAGCGTTAGGGTTAGGGTTAGGGTTAGGGTTAGGGTTAGGGGACGGGGACGGGGACGGTTTAGGGTACAGGTTAGGGTACGTCAACGGTTTAGGTTGAGCGTACGTGTTAGGGTACGGGTTAGTGTTAACGTACGGGTTAGGATTAGGGGACGGGTGAGGGTAAGGCTTCGGGTAAGTGTTAGGGTAAGGGTTAGGGTTAAGGTTAGGGGACGTGGACGGTTTAGGGTACAGGTTAGGGTACGACAACCGTTTAGGGGGAGCGTACGTGTTAGGGTACGGGTTAGTGTTAGCGTACGGGTTAGGATTAGGGGACGGGTGAGTGTAAGGCTTCGGGTAAGGGTTAGTGTTAGGGTTAGGGTTAGGGGACGGGGACGGGGACGGTTTAGGGTACAGGTTAGGGTACGACAACGGTTTAGGGTGAGCGTACGTGTTAGGGTACGGGTTAGTGTTAGCGTACGGGTTAGGATTAGGGGACGGGTGAGGGGAAGGCTTCGGGTAAGGGTTAGGGTTAGGGTTAGGGTTAGGGGTAGGGTTAGGGGACAGGGACGTTTTAGGGTACAGGTTAGTGTACGTCAACGGTTTAGGGTGAGCGTACATGTTAGGGTATGGGTTAGTGTTAGTGTAGGGGTTAGGATTAGGGGACGGGTGAGGGTAAGGCTTCGGGTAAGGGTTAGGGTTAGGGTTAGGGTTAGGGTTAGGGGACGGGGACGGATTAGGGTACAGGTTAGGGTACGACAACGATTTAGGGTGAGAGTACGTGTTAGGGTACGGGTTAGTGTTAGCGAACGGGTGAGGATTAGGGGACGGGTGAGTGGAAGGCTTCGGGTAAGGGTTACGGTTAGGATTAGGGTTAGGGTTAGGGTTAGGGGACGGGGACGGTTTAGGGTAGAGGTTAGGGTACGACCACAGTTTAGGGTGAGCGTACGTGTTAGGGTACGGGTTAGTGTTAGCATACGGGTTAGGATTAGGGTACGGGTGAGGGTAAGGCTACAGGTAAGGGTTAGGGTTAGGGTTAGGGTTAGGGTTAGGGTTAGGGTTAGGGGACGGGGACGGTTTAGGGTACAGATTAGGGTACGACAACGGTTTAGGGTGAGCGTACGTGTTAGGGTACGGGTTAGTGTTAGCGTACGGGTTAGGATTAGGTGACGGGTGAAGGTAAGGCTTCGAGTAAGGGTTAGGGTTAGGGTTAGGGTTAGGGTTAGGCTTAGGGGACGGGGACGGTTTAGGGTACAGGTTAGTGTACGACAACGGTTTAGGGTGAGCGTACGTGTTAAGGTACGGGTTAGTGTTAGCGTACGGGTTAGGATTAGGGTACGGGTGAGGGTAAGGCTTCGGGTAAGGGTTAGGGTTAGGGTTAGCGTTAGTGTTAGGGTTAGGGGACGGGGACGGTTTAGGTTACAGCTTAGGGTACGACAACGGTTTAGGATGAGCGTACGTGTTAGGGTACGGGTTAGTGTTAGCGTACGGGTTAGGATTAGGGGACGGTTGAGGGTAAGGCTTCGGGCAAGGGTTAGGGTTAGGGTTAGGGTTAGGGTTAGGGGACGGGGACGGTTTAGGGTACAGGTTAGGGTACGACAATGGTTTAGGGTGAGCATACGTGTTAGGGTACGTGTTAGTGTTAGCGTACGGGTTAGGATTAGGGGACGGGTGAGGGTAAGGCTTCGGGTAAGGGTTAGGGTTAAGGTGAGGGTTAGGGTTTGGGGACGGGGACGGTTTAGGGTACAGGTTAGGGTACGACAACGGTTTAGGGTGAGCGTACGTGTTAGGGTACGGGTTAGTGTTAGCGTACGGTTTAGGATTAGGTGACGGGTGAGGGTAAGGCTTCGGGTAAGGGTTAGGGTTAGGGTTAGAGTTAGGGGACGGGGACGGTTTAGGGTACAAGTTAGGGTACGACAACGGTTTAGGGTGAGCGTACGTGTTAGGGTATGGGTTAGAGTTAGCGTACGGGTTAGGATTAGGGGACGGGTGAGGGTAAGGCTTCGGGTAAGGGTTAGGGTTAGGGTTAGGTTTAGGGTTAGGGGACGGGGACGGTTTAGGGTACAGGTTAGTGTACGACAACGTTTTACGGTGAGCGTACGTGTTAGGGTACGGGTTAGTGTTAGAGTACGGGTTAGGATTAGGGGACGGGTGAGGGTAAGGCTTCGGGTAAGGGTTATGGTTAGGGTTAGGGTTAGGGTTAGGGGACGGGGACAGGGACGGTTTAGGGTACAGGTTAGGGTACGACAACGGTTTAGGGTGAGCGTACATGTTAGGGTATGTGTTAGTGTTAGCGTACGGGTTAGGATTAGAGGACGGGTGAGGGTAAGGCTTTGGGTAAGGGTTAGGTTTAGGGTTAGGGTTAGGGGACGGGGACGGGGACGGGGACGGTTTAGGGTACAGGTAAGGGTACGACAATGGTTTAGGGTGAGCGTACGTGTTAGGGTACTGGTTAGTGTTAGCGTACGGGTTAGGATTAGGGGATGGGTGAGTGTAAGGCTTCGGGTAAAGGTTAGGGTTAGGGTTAGGGTTAGGGTTAGTGTTAGGGGACGGGGACGGTTTAGGGTACAGGTTAGTGTACGACAACGGTTTAGGGTGAGCGTACGTGTTAGGGTACGGATTAGTGTTAGCGTACGGGTTAGGATTAGGGGACGGGTGAGGGTAAGGCTTCGGGTAAGGGTTAGGGTTAGGGTTAGGGTTAGGGTTAGGGGACAGGGACGTTTTAGGGTACAGGTTACTGTACGTCAACGGTTTAGGGTGAGCCTACGTGTTAGGGTACGGGTTAGTGTTAGTGTACGGGTTAGGATTAGGGGACGGGTGAGGGTAAGGCTTCGGGTAAGGGTTAGGGTTAGGGTTAGGGTTAGGGTTAGGGGACGGGGACGGGGACGGTTTAGGGTACAGGTTAGGGTACGACGACGGTTTAGGGTGAGCGTACGTGTTAGGGTACGGGTTAGTGTTAGCGTACGGTTGAGGATTAGGGGACGGGTGAGTGTAAGGCTTCGGGTAAGGGTTACGGTTAGGATTAGGGTTAGGGTTAGGGTTAGTGGACGGGGACGGTTTAGGGTACAGGTTAGGGTACGACAACGGTTTATGGTGAGCGTTCGTGTTAGGGTACGGGTTAGTGTTAGCGTACGGGTTAGGATTAGGGGACGGGTGAGGGTAAGGCTTCGGGAAAGGGTTAGGGTTAGGGTTAGGTTTAGGGTTAGGGGACGGGCATGGGGACGGTTTAGGGTACAGGTTAGGGTACGACAACGGTTTAGGGTGAGGGTACGTGTTAGGGTACGGGTTAGTGTTAGCGTACGGGTTAGGATTACGGGACGTGTGAGGGTAAGGCTTCGGGTAAGGGTTAGGGTTAGGGTTAGGGTTAGGGTTAGGGTTAGGGGACGGGGACAGCTTAGGGTACAGGTTAGGGTACGACAACGGTTTAGAGTGAGCGTAAGTGTTAGGGTACGGATTAGTGTTAGCGTACGGGTTAGGATTAGGGGACGGGTGAGTGTAAGGCTTCGGGTAAGGGTTAGGGTTAGGGTTAGGGTTAGGGTTAGCGTTAGGGGACGGGGACGGTTTAGGGTACAGGTTAGGGTACGACAACGGTTTAGGGTGAGCGTACGTGTTAGGGTACGGGTTAGTGTTAGCGTACGGGTTAGTATTAGGGGACGGGTGAGGGTAAGACTTCGCGTAAGGTTTAGGGTTAGGGTTAGGGTTAGGGGCCGGGGACAGTTATGATTTAGGGTACAGGTTAGGGTACGACCATTGTTTAGGGTGAGCGTACGTGTTAGGGTACGGGTTAGTGTTAGCGTACGGGTTAGGATTAGGGGACGTTTGAGGGTAAGGCTTCGGGTAAGGGTTAGGGTTAGGGTTAGGGTTAGGGTTAGGGGACGGGGACGGTTTAGGGTAAAGGTTAGGGTACGACAACGGTTTAGGGTGAGCGTAAGTGTTATGGTGTGGGTTAGTGTTTGCGTACGGGTTAGGAATAGGGGACGGGTGAGGGTAAGGCTTCAGGTAAGGTTTAGGGTTAGGGTTAGGGTTAGGGTTAGGGGACGGGGACGGGGACGGGGACGGTTTAGGGTACAGGTTAGGGTACGACAACGGTTTAGGGTGAGAGTACGTGTTAGGGTACGGGTTAGTGTTAGCGTACGGGTTAGGATTAGGGGACGGGTGAGGGTAAGGCTTCGGGTAAGGTTTAGGGTTAGGGTTAGGGTTAAGGTTAGGGGACGTGGACGGTTTAGGGTACAGGTTAGGGTACGACAACCGTTTAGGGGGAGCGTACGTGTTAGGGTACGGGTTAGTGTTAGCGTACGGGTTAGGATTAGGGGACGGGTGAGTGTAAGGCTTCGGGTAAGGGTTAGTGTTAGGGTTAGGGTTAGGGGACGGGGACGGGGACGGTTTAGGGTACAGGTTAGGGTACGACAACGGTTTAGGGTGAGCGTACGTGTTAGGGTACGGGTTAGTGTTAGCGTACGGGTTAGGATTAGGGGACGGGTGAGGGGAAGGCTTCGGGTAAGGGTTAGGGTTAGGGTTAGGGTTAGGGGTAGGGTTAGGGGACAGGGACGTTTTAGGGTACAGGTTAGTGTACGTCAACGGTTTAGGGTGAGCGTACATGTTAGGGTATGGGTTAGTGTTAGTGTAGGGGTTAGGATTAGGGGACGGGTGAGGGTAAGGCTTCGGGTAAGGGTTAGGGTTAGGGTTAGGGTTAGGGTTAGGGGACGGGGACGGATTAGGGTACAGGTTAGGGTACGACAACGATTTAGGGTGAGAGTA
Organism: Delphinapterus leucas; assembly: GCF_059928025.1. Classification (NCBI taxonomy): domain Eukaryota; kingdom Metazoa; phylum Chordata; class Mammalia; order Artiodactyla; family Monodontidae; genus Delphinapterus; species Delphinapterus leucas. The sequence continues at coordinate 2,247,558 of NW_028322254.1, read as the reverse complement.
CGTGTTAGGGTACGGGTTAGTGTTAGCGAACGGGTGAGGATTAGGGGACGGGTGAGTGGAAGGCTTCGGGTAAGGGTTACGGTTAGGATTAGGGTTAGGGTTAGGGTTAGGGGACGGGGACGGTTTAGGGTAGAGGTTAGGGTACGACCACAGTTTAGGGTGAGCGTACGTGTTAGGGTACGGGTTAGTGTTAGCATACGGGTTAGGATTAGGGTACGGGTGAGGGTAAGGCTACAGGTAAGGGTTAGGGTTAGGGTTAGGGTTAGGGTTAGGGTTAGGGTTAGGGGACGGGGACGGTTTAGGGTACAGATTAGGGTACGACAACGGTTTAGGGTGAGCGTACGTGTTAGGGTACGGGTTAGTGTTAGCGTACGGGTTAGGATTAGGTGACGGGTGAAGGTAAGGCTTCGAGTAAGGGTTAGGGTTAGGGTTAGGGTTAGGGTTAGGCTTAGGGGACGGGGACGGTTTAGGGTACAGGTTAGTGTACGACAACGGTTTAGGGTGAGCGTACGTGTTAAGGTACGGGTTAGTGTTAGCGTACGGGTTAGGATTAGGGTACGGGTGAGGGTAAGGCTTCGGGTAAGGGTTAGGGTTAGGGTTAGCGTTAGTGTTAGGGTTAGGGGACGGGGACGGTTTAGGTTACAGCTTAGGGTACGACAACGGTTTAGGATGAGCGTACGTGTTAGGGTACGGGTTAGTGTTAGCGTACGGGTTAGGATTAGGGGACGGTTGAGGGTAAGGCTTCGGGCAAGGGTTAGGGTTAGGGTTAGGGTTAGGGTTAGGGGACGGGGACGGTTTAGGGTACAGGTTAGGGTACGACAATGGTTTAGGGTGAGCATACGTGTTAGGGTACGTGTTAGTGTTAGCGTACGGGTTAGGATTAGGGGACGGGTGAGGGTAAGGCTTCGGGTAAGGGTTAGGGTTAAGGTGAGGGTTAGGGTTTGGGGACGGGGACGGTTTAGGGTACAGGTTAGGGTACGACAACGGTTTAGGGTGAGCGTACGTGTTAGGGTACGGGTTAGTGTTAGCGTACGGTTTAGGATTAGGTGACGGGTGAGGGTAAGGCTTCGGGTAAGGGTTAGGGTTAGGGTTAGAGTTAGGGGACGGGGACGGTTTAGGGTACAAGTTAGGGTACGACAACGGTTTAGGGTGAGCGTACGTGTTAGGGTATGGGTTAGAGTTAGCGTACGGGTTAGGATTATGGGACGGGTGAGGGTAAGGCTTCGGGTAAGGGTTAGGGTTAGGGTTAGGTTTAGGGTTAGGGGACGGGGACGGTTTAGGGTACAGGTTAGTGTACGACAACGTTTTACGGTGAGCGTACGTGTTAGGGTACGGGTTAGTGTTAGAGTACGGGTTAGGATTAGGGGACGGGTGAGGGTAAGGCTTCGGGTAAGGGTTATGGTTAGGGTTAGGGTTAGGGTTAGGGGACGGGGACAGGGACGGTTTAGGGTACAGGTTAGGGTACGACAACGGTTTAGGGTGAGCGTACATGTTAGGGTATGTGTTAGTGTTAGCGTACGGGTTAGGATTAGAGGACGGGTGAGGGTAAGGCTTTGGGTAAGGGTTAGGTTTAGGGTTAGGGTTAGGGGACGGGGACGGGGACGGGGACGGTTTAGGGTACAGGTAAGGGTACGACAATGGTTTAGGGTGAGCGTACGTGTTAGGGTACTGGTTAGTGTTAGCGTACGGGTTAGGATTAGGGGATGGGTGAGTGTAAGGCTTCGGGTAAAGGTTAGGGTTAGGGTTAGTGTTAGGGGACGGGGACGGTTTAGGGTACAGGTTAGTGTACGACAACGGTTTAGGGTGAGCGTACGTGTTAGGGTACGGATTAGTGTTAGCGTACGGGTTAGGATTAGGGGACGGGTGAGGGTAAGGCTTCGGGTAAGGGTTAGGGTTAGGGTTAGGGTTAGGGTTAGGGGACAGGGACGTTTTAGGGTACAGGTTACTGTACGTCAACGGTTTAGGGTGAGCCTACGTGTTAGGGTACGGGTTAGTGTTAGTGTACGGGTTAGGATTAGGGGACGGGTGAGGGTAAGGCTTCGGGTAAGGGTTAGGGTTAGGGTTAGGGTTAGGGTTAGGGGACGGGGACGGGGACGGTTTAGGGTACAGGTTAGGGTACGACGACGGTTTAGGGTGAGCGTACGTGTTAGGGTACGGGTTAGTGTTAGCGTACGGTTGAGGATTAGGGGACGGGTGAGTGTAAGGCTTCGGGTAAGGGTTACGGTTAGGATTAGGGTTAGGGTTAGGGTTAGTGGACGGGGACGGTTTAGGGTACAGGTTAGGGTACGACAACGGTTTATGGTGAGCGTTCGTGTTAGGGTACGGGTTAGTGTTAGCGTACGGGTTAGGATTAGGGGACGGGTGAGGGTAAGGCTTCGGGAAAGGGTTAGGGTTAGGGTTAGGTTTAGGGTTAGGGGACGGGCATGGGGACGGTTTAGGGTACAGGTTAGGGTACGACAACGGTTTAGGGTGAGGGTACGTGTTAGGGTACGGGTTAGTGTTAGCGTACGGGTTAGGATTACGGGACGTGTGAGGGTAAGGCTTCGGGTAAGGGTTAGGGTTAGGGTTAGGGTTAGGGTTAGGGTTAGGGGACGGGGACAGCTTAGGGTACAGGTTAGGGTACGACAACGGTTTAGAGTGAGCGTAAGTGTTAGGGTACGGATTAGTGTTAGCGTACGGGTTAGGATTAGGGGACGGGTGAGTGTAAGGCTTCGGGTAAGGGTTAGGGTTAGGGTTAGGGTTAGGGTTAGCGTTAGGGGACGGGGACGGTTTAGGGTACAGGTTAGGGTACGACAACGGTTTAGGGTGAGCGTACGTGTTAGGGTACGGGTTAGTGTTAGCGTACGGGTTAGTATTAGGGGACGGGTGAGGGTAAGACTTCGCGTAAGGTTTAGGGTTAGGGTTAGGGTTAGGGGCCGGGGACAGTTATGATTTAGGGTACAGGTTAGGGTACGACCATTGTTTAGGGTGAGCGTACGTGTTAGGGTACGGGTTAGTGTTAGCGTACGGGTTAGGATTAGGGGACGTTTGAGGGTAAGGCTTCGGGTAAGGGTTAGGGTTAGGGTTAGGGTTAGGGTTAGGGGACGGGGACGGTTTAGGGTAAAGGTTAGGGTACGACAACGGTTTAGGGTGAGCGTAAGTGTTATGGTGTGGGTTAGTGTTTGCGTACGGGTTAGGAATAGGGGACGGGTGAGGGTAAGGCTTCAGGTAAGGTTTAGGGTTAGGGTTAGGGTTAGGGTTAGGGGACGGGGACGGGGACGGGGACGGTTTAGGGTACAGGTTAGGGTACGACAACGGTTTAGGGTGAGAGTACGTGTTAGGGTACGGGTTAGTGTTAGCGTACGGGTTAGGATTAGGGGACGGGTGAGGGTAAGGCTTCGGGTAAGGTTTAGGGTTAGGGTTAGGGTTAGGGTTAGGGTTAGGGGACGGGGACGCTTTAGGGTACAGGTTAGGGTACGAAAAAGGTTTAGGGTGAGCGTACGTGTTAGGGTACGGGTTAGTGTTAGCGTACGGGTTAGGATTAGGGGACGGGTGAGGGTAAGGCTTCGGGTAAGGGTTAGGGTTAGGGTTAGGGTTAGGGTTAAGGGACGGGGACGGGGACGGTTTAGGGTACAGGTTAGGGTACGACAACGGTTTAGGGTGAGCGTACGTGTTAGGGTACGGGTTAGTGTTAGCGTACGGGTTAGGATTAGGGGACGGGTGAGGGTAAGACTTCGGGTAAGGGTTAGGGTTAGGGTTAGAGTTAGGGTTAGGGGACGGGGACGGTTTAGGGTACAGGTTAGGGTACGACAATGGTTTAGGGTGAGCGTACGTGTTAGGGTACGGTTTAGTGTTAGCGTACGGGTTAGGTTTAGGGGACGGGTGAGGGTAAGGCTTCTGGTAAGGGTTAGGTTTACGGTTAGGGTTAGGGTTGGGTTAGGGGACGGGGACGTTTTAGGGTACAGGTTAGGGTACGACAACGGTTTAGGGTGAGCGTACGTGTTAGGGTACGGGTTAGTGTTAGCGTATGGGTTAGAATTAGGGGATGGGTGAGGGTAAGGCTTCGGGTAAGGGTTAGGGTTAGTGTTAGGTTTAGGGGACGGGGACGGTTTAGGGTACAGGTTAGGGTACGACAACGTTTTAGGGTGAGCGTACGTGTTAGGGTACGGGTTAGTGTTAGCGTACGGGTTAGGATTAGGTGACGGGTGAAGGTAAGTCTTCGAGTAAGGGTTAGGGTTAGGGTTATGGTTAGGGTTAGGCTTAGGGGACGGGGACGGTTTAGGGTACAGGTTAGTGTACGACAACGGTTTAGGGTGAGCGTACGTGTTAAGGTACGGGTTACTGTTAGCGTACGGGTTAGGATTAGGGTACGGGTGAGGGTAAGGCTTCGGGTAAGGGTTAGGGTTAGGGTTAGGGTTAGTGTTAGGGTTAGGGGACGGGGACGGTTTAGGGTACAGGTTAGGGTACGACAACGGTTTAGGGTGATCGTACGTGTTAGGGTATGGGTTAGTGTTAGCCTACGGGTTCGGATTAGGGGACGGGTGATGTTAAGGCTTCGGGTAAGGGTTAGGGTTTGGGTTAGAGTTAGGTTTAGGGTTATGGTTAGGGGACGGGGACGGTTTAGGGTACAGGTTAGGGTACGACAACGGTTTAGGGTGAGCGTACGTGTTAGGGTACGGGTTAGTGTTAGCGTACGGGTTAGGATTAGGGGACGGTTGAGGGTAAGACTTCGGGTAAGGTTTAGGGTTAGGGTTAGGGTTAGGGTTAGGGTTAGGGGCCAGGAACAGTTATGATTTAGGGTACAGGTTAGGGTACGACCACTGTATAGGGTGAGCGTACGTTTTAGGGTATGCGTTAGTGTTAGCGTACGGGTTAGGATTAGGGGACGTTTGAGGGTAAGGCTTCGGACAAGGGTTAGGGTTAGGGTTAGGGTTAGGGTTAGCGGACGGGGACGGTTTAGGGTACAGGTTAGGGTACGACAATAGTTTAGGGTGAGCATACGTGTTAGGGTACGTGTTAGTGTTAGCGTACGGGTTAGGATTAGGGGACGGGTGAGGGTAAGGCTTCGGGTAAGGGTTAGGGTTAAGGTGAGGGTTAGGGTTTGGGGACGGGGACGGTTTAGGGTACAGGTTAGGGTACGACAACGGTTTAGGGTGAGCGTACGTGTTAGGGTACGGGTTAGTGTTAGCGTACGGTTTAGGATTAGGTGACGGGTGAGGGTAAGGCTTCGGGTAAGGGTTAGGGTTAGGGTTAGAGTTAGGGGACGGGGACGGTTTAGGGTACAAGTTAGGGTACGACAACGGTTTAGGGTGAGCGTACGTGTTAGGGTATGCGTTAGAGTTAGAGTACGGGTTAGGATTAGGGGACGGGTGAGGGTAAGGCTTCGGGTAAGGGTTAGGGTTAGGGTTAGGTTTAGGGTTAGGGGACGGGGACGGTTTAGGGTACAGGTAAGGGTACGACAATGGTTTAGGGTGAGCGTACGTGTTAGGGTACGGGTTAGTGTTAGCGTACGGGTTAGGATTAGGGGATGGGTGAGGGTAAGGCTTCGGGTAAAGGTTAGGGTTAGGGTTAGGGTTAGGGTTAGGGTTAGGGGACGGGGACGGTTTAGGGTACAGGTTAGTGTACGACAACGGTTTAGGGTGAGCGTACGTGTTAGGGTACGGATTAGTGTTAGCGTACGGGTTAGGATTAGGTGAAGGGTGAGGGTAAGGCTTCGGGTAAGGGTTAGGGTTAGGGTTAGGGTTAGGGTTAGGGGACAGGGACGTTTTAGGGTACAGGTTACTGTACGTCAACGGTTTAGGGTGAGCCTACGTGTTAGGGTACGGGTTAGTGTTAGTGTACGGGTTAGGATTAGGGGACGGGTGAGGGTAAGGCTTCGGGTAAGGGTTAGGGTTCGGTTAGGGTTAGGGGACGGGGACGGGGATGGTTTAGGATACAGGTTAGGGTACGACAACGGTTTAGGGTGAGCGTACGTGTTAGGGTACGGGTTAGTGTTAGCGTACGGGTTAGTTTTAGGGGACGGGTGAGGGTAAGACTTCGCGTAAGGTTTAGGGTTAGGGTTAGGGTTAGGGGCCGGGGTCAGTTATGATTTAGGGTACAGGTTAGGGTACGACCACTGTTTAGGGTGAGCGTACGTGTTAGGGTACGGGTTAGTGTTAGCGTACGGGTTAGGATTAGGGGACGTTTGAGGGTAAGGCTTCGGGTAAGGGTTAGGGTTAGTGTTAGGGTTAGGGTTAGGGTTAGGGTTAGGGGACGGGGACGGTTTAGGGTAAAGGTTAGGGTACGACAACGGTTTAGGGTGAGCGTAAGTGTTATGGTGTGGGTTAGTGTTTGCGTACGGGTTAGGAATAGGGGACGGGTGAGGGTAAGGCTTCGGGTAAGGGTTAGGGTTAGGGTTGGGGTTAGGGGACGGGGACGGGGACGGTTTAGGGTACAGGTTAGGGTACGACAACGGTTTAGGGTGAGCGTACGTGTTAGGGTACGGGTTAGTGTTAGCGTACGGGTTAGGATTAGGGGACGGGTGAGGGTAAGGCTTCGGGTAAGTTTTAGGGTTAGGGTTAGGGTTAGGGTTAGGGGACGGGGACGCTTTAGGGTACAGGTTAGGGTACGACAACGGTTTAGGGTGAGCGTACGTGTTAGGGTACGGGTTAGTGTTAGCGTACGGGTTAGGATTAGGGGACGGGTGAGGGTAAGGCTTCGGGTAAGGTTTAGGGTTAGGGTTAGGGTTAGGGTTAAGGGACGGGGACGGGGACGGTTTAGGGTACAGGTTAGGGTACGACAACGGTTTAGGGTGAGCGTACGTGTTAGGGTACGGGTTAGTGTTAGCGTACGGGTTAGGATTAGGGGACGGGTGAGGGTAAGACTTCGGGTAAGGGTTAGGGTTAGCGATAGGGTTAGGGGACGGGGACGGTTTAGGGTCCACGTTAGAGTACGACAACGGTTTAGGGTGAGCGTACGTGTTAGGGTACGTTTTAGTGTTAGCGTACGGGTTAGGGTTAGGGGACGGGTGATGGTAAGGCTTCGGGTAAGGGTTAGGGTTAGGGTTAGAGTTAGGGTTAGGGGACGGGGACGGTTTAGGGTACAGGTTAGGGTACGACAATGGTTTAGGGTGAGCGTACGTGTTAGGGTACGGTTTAGTGTTAGCGTACGGGTTAGGTTTAGGGGACGGGTGAGGGTAAGGCTTTTGGTAAGGGTTAGGTTTACGGTTAGGGTTAGGGTTAGGGTTAGGGGACGGGGACGATTTAGGGTACAGGTTAGGGTACGACAACGGTTTAGGGTGAGCTTACGTGTTAGGGTACGGGTTAGTGTTCGCGTACGGGTTAGGATTAAGGGACGGGTGAGGGTAAGGCTTCGGGTAAGGGTTAGGGTTAAGGTTAGTATTAGGGTTAGGGTTAGGGGACGGTGACGGTTTAGGGTACATGTTAGGGTACGACAACGGTTTAGGGTGAGCGTACGTGTTAGGGTACGGGTTATTGTTAGCGTACGGGTTAGGATTAGGGGACGGTTTGGGTAAGGCTTCGGGTAAGGGTTAGGGTTAGGGTTAGGGTTAGGGTTAGGGGACGGGGACGGGGACGGTTTAGGGTACAGGTTAGGTTACGACAACGGTTTAGGGTGAGGGTACGTGTTAGGGTTCGGGTTAGTGTTAGCATACGGGTGAGGATTAGGGGACGGGTGAGTGTAAGGCTTCGGGTAAGGGTTAGGGTTAGGGTTAGGGTTCGGGTTAGGGGACGGGGACGGTTTAGGGTACAGGTTAGGGTACGACAACGGTTTAGGGTGAGCGTACGTGTTAGGGTACGGGTTAGTGTTAGCGTACGGGTTAGGATTAGGGGACGGGTGAGGGTAAGGCTTCGGGAAAGGGTTAGGGTTAGGGTTAGGTTTAGGGTTAGGGGACGGGCACGGGGACGGTTTAGGGTACAAGTTAGGGTACGACACCGGTTTAGGGTGAGGGTACGTGTTAGGGTACGTGTTAGTGTTAGCGTACGAGTTAGGATTAGGGGACGGGTTAGGGTAAGGCTTCGGGTAAGGCTTAGGGTTAGGGTTAGGGTTAGGGTTAGGGGACGGGGACGGTTTAGGGTACAGGTTAGGGTACGACAACGGTTTAGGGTGAGCGTACGTGTTAGGGTACGGGTTAGTGTTAGCGTACGGGTTAGGATTAGGGGACGGTTGAGGGTAAGGCTTCGGGTAAGGGTTAGGGTTAGGGTTAGGGTTAGGGTTAGGGGACGGGGACGGTTTAGGGTACAGGTTAGTGTACGACAACGGTTTAGGGTGAGCGTACGTGTTAGGGTACGGGTTAGTGTTAGCGTACGCGTTAGGATTAGGTTACGGGTGAGGGTAAGGCTTCGGGTAAGGGTTAGGGTTAGGGTTAGGGTTAGGATTAGGGGACGGGGACGGTTTAGGGTACAGGTAAGGGTACGACAACGGTTTAGGGTGAGCGTACGTGTTAGGGTATGGGTTAGTGTTAGCGTACGGGTTAGGATTAGGGGACGGGTGAGGGTAAGGCTTCGGGTAAGGGTTAGGGTTAGGGTTAGGGTTAGGGTTAGGGTTAGGGGACGGGCATGGTTTAGGGTAAAGGTTAGGGTACGACAATGGTTTAGGGTGAGCGTACGTGTTAGAGTACGGGTTAGTGTTAGCGTACGGGTTAGGATTAGGGGACGGGTGAGTGTAAGGCTTCGGGTAAGGGTTAGGGTTAGGGTTAGGGTTAGGGTGAGGGGACGGGGACGGTTTAGGGTACAGGTTAGGGTACGACAACGGTTTAGGGTGAGCGTACGTGTTAGGGTACGGGTTAGTGTTAGCGTACGGATTAGGTTTAGGGGACGGGTGAGGGTAAGGCTTCGGGTAAGGGTTAGTGTTAGGGTTAGGGTTAGGGTTAGGGGACGGGGACGGTTTAGGGTACAGGTTAGGGTACGACAACGGTTTAGGGTGAGCGTACGTGTTAGGGTACGGGTTAGTGTTAGCGTACGGGTTAGGATTAGGGGACGGGTGAGGGTAAGGCTTCGGGTAAGGGTTAGGCTTAGGCTTAGGGTTAGGGTTAGGGTTAGGGGACGGGGACGGTTTAGGGTACAGGTTAGGGTACGACAACGGTTTAGGATGAGCGTAAGTGTTAGGGTACGGTTTAGTGTTAGCGTACGGGTTAGGATTAGGGGACGGGTGAGGGCAATGCTTCAGGTAAGGGTTAGTGTTAGGGTTAGAGTTAGGGTTAGGGTTCGGGACGGGGACGGTTTAGGGTACAGGTTAGGGTACGACAAAGGTTTAGGGTGAGCGTACGTTTTAGGGTACGGGTTAGTGTTAGCGTACGGGTTAGGATTACGGGAAGGGTGAGGGTAAGGCTTCGGGTAACGGTTAGGGTTAGGGTTAGGGTTAGGGGACGGGGACGGGGACCGTTTAGGGTACAGGTTAGGGTACAAAAACGGTTTAGGGTGAGCGTACGTGTTAGGGTACGGGGTAGTGTTAGCGTACGGGTTAGGATTAGGGGACGGGTGAGTGTAAGGCTTCGGGTAATAGTTAGGGTTAGGGTTATGGTTAGGGTTAGGGGACGGGGACGGTTTAGGGTACAGGTTAGGGTACGACAACGGTTTAGGGTGAGCGTACGTGTTAGGGTATGGGTTAGTGTTAGCATACGGGTTAGGATTAGGGGACGGGTGAGGGTAAGGCTTCGGGTAAGGGTTAGGGTTAGGGTTAGGGTTAGGGGACGGGGACGGTTTAGGGTACAGGTTAGGGTACGACAACGGTTTAGTGTGAGCGTACGTGTTAGGGTACGGGTTAGTGTTAGCGTACGGTTTAGGATTAGGGGACGGGTGAGGTTAAGGCTTCGGGTAAGGGTTAGGGTTAGGGTTAGGGTTAGGGGACGGGGACGGGGACGGTTTAGGGTACAGGTTAGTGTACGACAACGGTTTAGGGTGAGCGTACGTGTTAGGGTACGGGTTAGTGTTAGCGTACGGGTTAGGATTAGGTTACGGGTGAGGGTAAGGCTTCGGGTAAGGTTAGGGTTAGGGTTAGGGTTAGGATTAGGGGAAGGGGACGGTTTAGGGTACAGGTAAGGGTACGACAACGGTTTAGGGTGAGCGTACGTGTTAGGGTATGGGTTAGTGTTAGCGTACGGGTTAGGCTTAGGGGACGGGTGAGGTTAAGGCTTCGGGTAAGGGTTAGGGTTTGGGTTAGAGTTAGGTTTAGGGTTAGGGTTAGGCGACGGGGACGGTTTATGGTACAGGTTAGGGTACGACAACGGTTTAGGATGAGCGTAAGTGTTAGGGTACGGTTTAGTGTTAGTGTACGGTTTAGGATTAGGGGACGGGTGAGGGTAATGCTTCGGGTAAGGGTTAGTGTTAGAGTTAGAGTTAGGGTTAGGGTTACGGGATGGGGACGGTTTAGGGTACAGGTTAGGGTACGACAACGGTTTAGGGTGAGCGTACGTTTTAGGGTACGGGTTAGTGTTAGCGTACGGGTTAGGATTACGGGAAGGGTGAGGGTAAGGCTTCGGGTAACGGTTAGGGTTAGGGTTAGGGTTAGGGTTAGGGGACGGGCACGGGGACGGTTTAGGGTACAGGTTTGTGTACGACAACGGTTTAGGTTTAGCGTACGTGTTAGGGTACGGGTTAGTGTTAGCGTACGGGTTAGGATTAGGGGACGGTTGAGGGTAAGGCTTCGGGTAAGGGTTAGGGTTAGGTTTAGGGTTAGGGGACGGGGACGGGGACGGTTTAGGGTACAGGTTAGGGTACAAAAACGGTTTAGGGTGAGCGTACGTGTTAGGGTACGGGTTAGTGTTAGCGTACGGGTTAGGATTAGGGGACGGGTGAGTGTAAGGCTTCGGGTAAGGATTAGGGTTAGGGTTAGTGTTAGGGTTAGGGTTAGGGGACGGGGACGGTTTAGCGTACAGGTTAGGGCACGACAACGGTTTAGGGTGAGCGTACGTGTTAGGGTACGGGTTAGTGTTAGCGTACGGGTTAGGATTAGGGGACGGGTGAGGGTAAGGCTTCGGGTAATAGTTAGGGTTAGGGTTATGGTTAGGGTTAGGGGACGGGGACGGTTTAGGGTACAGGTTAGGGTACGACAACGGTTTAGGGTGAGCGTACATGTTAGGGTACGGGTTAGTGTTAGCATACGGGTTAGGATTAGGGGACGGGTGAGGGCAAGGCTTCGGGTAAGGGTTAGGGTTAGGGTTAGGGTTAGGGTTAGGGTTAGGGGACGGGGATGGTTTAGGGTAAAGGTTAGGGTACGACAACGGTTTAGGGTGAGCGTACGTGTTAGAGTACGGGTTAGTGTTAGCGTACGGGTTAGGATTAGGGGACGGGTGAGTGTAAGGCTTCGGGTAAGGGTTAGGGTTAGGGTTAGGGTTAGGGTTAGGGGACGGGGACGGTTTAGGGTACAGGTTAGGGTACGACAACGGTTTAGGGTGAGCGTACGTGTTAGGGTACGGGTTAGTGTTAGCGTACGGGTTAGGATTAGGGGACGGGTGAGGGTAAGGCTTCGGGTAAGGGTTAGGGTTAGGGTTAGGGGACGGGGACGGTTTAGGGTACAGGTTAGGGTACGACAACGGTTTAGGGTGAGCGTACGTGTTAGGGTACGGGTTAGTGTTAGCGTACGGGTTAGGATTAGGGGACGGGTGAGGGTAAGGCTTCGGGTAAGGGTTAGGCTTAGGCTTAGGGTTATGGTTAGGGTTAGGGGACGGGGACGGTTTAGGGTACAGGTTAGGGTACGACAACGGTTTAGGATGAGCGTAAGTGTTAGGGTACGGTTTAGTGTTAGCGTACGGGTTAGGATTAGGGGACGGGTGAGGGCAATGCTTCGGGTAAGGGTTAGTGTTAGGGTTAGAGTTAGTGTTAGGGTTCGGGACGGGGACGGTTTAGGGTACAGGTTAGGGTACGACAATGGTTTAGGGTGAGCGTACGTTTTTGGGTACGGGTTAGTGTTAGCGTACGGGTTAGGATTACGGGAAGGGTGAGGGTAAGGCTTCGGGTAACGGTTAGGGTTAGGGTTAGGGTTAGGGTTAGGGGACGGGCACGGGGACGGTTTAGGGTACAGGTTAGTGTACGACAACGGTTTAGGTTGAGCGTACGTGTTAGGGTACGGGTTAGTGTTAGCGTACGGGTTAGGATTAGGGGACGGTTGAGGGTAAGGCTTCGGGTAAGTGTTAGGGTTAGGTTTAGGGTTAGGGGACGGGGACGGGGACGGTTTAGGGTACAGGTTAGGGTACAAAAACGGTTTAGGGTGAGCGTACGTGTTAGGGTACGGGTTAGTGTTAGCGTACGGGTTAGGATTAGGGGACGGGTGAGTGTAAGGCTTCGGGTAAGGATTAGGGTTAGGGTTAGTGTTAGGGTTAGGGTTAGGGGACGGGGACGGTTTGGCGTACAGGTTAGGGTACGACAACGGTTTAGGGTGAGCGTACGTGTTAGGGTACGGGTTAGTGTTAGCGTACGGGTTAGGATTAGGGGACGGGTGAGGGTAAGGCTTCGGGTAATAGTTAGGGTTAGGGTTATGGTTAGGGTTAGGGGACGGGGACGGTTTAGGGTACAGGTTAGGGTACGACAACGGTTTAGGGTGAGCGTACGTGTTAGGGTACGGGTTAGTGTTAGCATACGGGTTAGGATTAGGGGACGGGTGAGGGTAAGGCTTCGGGTAAGGGTTAGGGTTAGGGTTAGGGTTAGGGTTAGGGTTAGGGGACGGGGATGGTTTAGGGTAAAGGTTAGGGTACGACAACGGTTTAGGGTGAGCGTACGTGTTAGAGTATGGGTTAGTGTTAGCGTACGGGTTAGGATTAGGGGACGGGTGAGGGTAAGGCTTCGGGTAAGGGTTAGGGTTAGGGTTAGGGTTAGGGTTAGGGGACGGGGACGGTTTAGGGTACAGGTTAGGGTACGACAACGGTTTAGTGTGAGCGTACGTGTTAGGGTACGGGTTAGTGTTAGCGTACGGTTTAGGATTAGGGGACGGGTGAGGTTAAGGCTTCGGGTAAGGGTTAGGGTTAGGGTTAGGGTTAGGGGACGGGGACGGGGACGGTTTAGGGTACAGGTTAGTGTACGACAACGGTTTAGGGTGAGCGTACGTGTTAGGGTACGGGTTAGTGTTAGCGTACGGGTTAGGATTAGGTTACGGGTGAGGGTAAGGCTTCGGGTAAGGTTAGGGTTAGGGTTAGGGTTAGGATTAGGGGAAGGGGACGGTTTAGGGTACAGGTAAGGGTACGACAACGGTTTAGGGTGAGCGTACGTGTTAGGGTATGGGTTAGTGTTAGCGTACGGGTTAGGCTTAGGGGACGGGTGAGGTTAAGGCTTCGGGTAAGGGTTAGGGTTTGGGTTAGAGTTAGGTTTAGGGTTAGGGTTAGGGGACGGGGACGGTTTAGGGTACAGGTTAGGGTACGACAATGGTTTAGGCTGAGCGTACGTGTTAGGGTACGTGTTAGTGTTAGCGTACGGGTTAGGATTAGGGGACGGGTGAGGGTAAGGCTTCGGGTAAGGGTTAGGGTTAGGGTTAGGGTTAGGGTTAGGGGATGTGGACGGTTTAGGGTACAGGTTAGGGTACGACAATTGTTTAGGGTGAGCGTACGTGTTAGGGTACGTGTTAGTGTTAGCGTACGGGTTAGGAATAGGGGACGGGTGAGGGTAAGGCTTCGGGTAAGGGTTAGGGTTAATGTTAGGGTTAGGGGACGGGGACGGGGACGCTTTAGGGTACAGGTTAGGGTACGACAACGGTTTAGGGTGAGCGTACGTGTTAGGGTACGGGTTAGTGTTAGCGTACGGGTTAGGTTTAGGGGACGGGTGAGGGTAAGGCTTCGGGTAAGGTTTAGTGTTAGTGTTAGGGTTAGGGTTAGGGTTAGAGGACGGGGACGGTTTAGCGTACATGTTAGGGTACGACAATGGTTTAGGGTGATCGTACATGTTAGTGTACGGGTTAGTGTTAGCGTACGGGTTAGGATTAGGGGACGGGTCAGGGTAAGGCTTCGGGTAAGGGTTAGGGTTAGGGTTAGGGTTAGGGTTAAGGGACGGGGACGGGGACGGTTTAGGGTACAGGTTAGGGTACGACAACGGTTTAGGGTGAGCGTACGTGTTAGGGTACGGGTTAGTGTTAGCGTACGGGTTAGGATTAGGGGACGGGTGAGGGTAAGACTTCGGGTAAGGGTTAGGGTTAGGAATAGGGTTAGGGGACGGGGACGGTTTAGGGTACACGTTAGAGTACGACAAAGGTTTAGGGTGAGCGTACGTGTTAGGGTACGGGTTAGTGTTAGCGTACGGGTTAGGATTAGGGGACGGGTGAGGGTAAGGCTTCGGGTAAGGGTTAGGGTTAGGGTTAGGGTTAGGTTTAGGGTTAGGGGACGGGGACGGTGACCGTTTAGGGTACAGGTTAGGGTACGACAACGGTTTAGGGTGAGCGTACGTTTAGGGTACGAGTTAGTGTTAGCGTACGGTTTAGGATTAGGGGACGGGTGAGGTTAAGGCTTCGGGTAAGGGTTAGGGTTAGGGTTAGGGTTAGGGTTAGGGGATGGGGACGGGGACGGTTTAGGGTACAGGTTAGGGTACGACAACGGTTTAGGGTGAGCGTACGTGGTAGGGTACGGGTTAGTGTTAGCATACGGGTTAGGATTAGGGGACGGGTGAGGGTAAGGCTTCGGGTAAGGGTTAGGGTTAGGGTTAGGGTTAGGGTTAGGGTTAGGGGACGGGGATGGTTTAGAGTAAAGGTTAGGGTACGACAACGGTTTAGGGTGAGCGTACGTGTTAGAGTACGGGTTAGTGTTAGCGTACGGGTTAGGATTAGGGGACGGGTGAGGGTAAGGCTTCGGGTAAGGGTTAGGGTTAGGGTTAGGGTTAGGGTTAGGGTTAGGGTTAGGGGACGGGGACGGTTTAGGGTACAGGTTAGGGTACGACAACGGTTTAGTGTGAGCGTACGTGTTAGGGTACGGGTTAGTGTTAGCGTACGGTTTAGGATTAGGGGATGGGTGAGGTTAAGGCTTCGGGTAAGGGTTAGGGTTAGGGTTAGGGTTAGGGGACGGGGACGGGGACGGTTTAGGGTACAGGTTAGTGTACGACAACGGTTTAGGGTGAGCGTACGTGTTAGGGTACGGGTTAGTGTTAGCGTACGGGTTAGGATTAGGTTACGGGTGAGGGTAAGGCTTCGGGTAAGGTTAGGGTTAGGGTTAGGGTTAGGATTAGGGGAAGGGGACGGTTTAGGGTACAGGTAAGGGTACGACAACGGTTTAGGGTGAGCGTACGTGTTAGGGTATGGGTTAGTGTTAGCGTACGGGTTAGGCTTAGGGGACGGGTGAGGTTAAGGCTTCGGGTAAGGGTTAGGGTTTGGGTTAGAGTTAGGTTTAGGGTTAGGGTTAGGGGACGGGGACGGTTTATGGTACAGGTTAGGGTACGACAACGGTTTAGGATGAGCGTAAGTGTTAGGGTACGGTTTAGTGTTAGTGTACGGTTTAGGATTAGGGGACGGGTGAGGGTAATGCTTCGGGTAAGGGTTAGTGTTAGAGTTAGAGTTAGGGTTAGGGTTACGGGATGGGGACGGTTTAGGGTACAGGTTAGGGTACGACAACGGTTTAGGGTGAGCGTACGTTTTAGGGTACGGGTTAGTGTTAGCGTACGGGTTAGGATTACGGGAAGGGTGAGGGTAAGGCTTCGGGTAACGGTTAGGGTTAGGGTTAGGGTTAGGGTTAGGGGACGGGCACGGGGACGGTTTAGGGTACAGGTTTGTGTACGACAACGGTTTAGGTTTAGCGTACGTGTTAGGGTACGGGTTAGTGTTAGCGTACGTGTTAGGATTAGGGGACGGTTGAGGGTAAGGCTTCGGGTAAGGGTTAGGGTTAGGTTTAGGGTTAGGGGACGGGGACGGGGACGGTTTAGGGTACAGGTTAGGGTACAAAAACGGTTTAGGGTGAGCGTACGTGTTAGGGTACGGGTTAGTGTTAGCGTACGGGTTAGGATTAGGGGACGGGTGAGTGTAAGGCTTCGGGTAAGGATTAGGGTTAGGGTTAGTGTTAGGGTTAGGGTTAGGGGACGGGGACGGTTTAGCGTACAGGTTAGGGCACGACAACGGTTTAGGGTGAGCGTACGTGTTAGGGTACGGGTTAGTGTTAGCGTACGGGTTAGGATTAGGGGACGGGTGAGGGTAAGGCTTCGGGTAATAGTTAGGGTTAGGGTTATGGTTAGGGTTAGGGGACGGGGACGGTTTAGGGTACAGGTTAGGGTACGACAACGGTTTAGGGTGAGCGTACATGTTAGGGTACGGGTTAGTGTTAGCATACGGGTTAGGATTAGGGGACGGGTGAGGGCAAGGCTTCGGGTAAGGGTTAGGGTTAGGGTTAGGGTTAGGGTTAGGGTTAGGGGACGGGGATGGTTTAGGGTAAAGGTTAGGGTACGACAACGGTTTAGGGTGAGCGTACGTGTTAGAGTACGGGTTAGTGTTAGCGTACGGGTTAGGATTAGGGGACGGGTGAGTGTAAGGCTTCGGGTAAGGGTTAGGGTTAGGGTTAGGGTTAGGGTTAGGGGACGGGGACGGTTTAGGGTACAGGTTAGGGTACGACAACGGTTTAGGGTGAGCGTACGTGTTAGGGTACGGGTTAGTGTTAGCGTACGGGTTAGGATTAGGGGACGGGTGAGGGTAAGGCTTCGGGTAAGGGTTAGGGTTAGGGTTAGGGGACGGGGACGGTTTAGGGTACAGGTTAGGGTACGACAACGGTTTAGGGTGAGCGTACGTGTTAGGGTACGGGTTAGTGTTAGCGTACGGGTTAGGATTAGGGGACGGGTGAGGGTAAGGCTTCGGGTAAGGGTTAGGCTTAGGCTTAGGGTTATGGTTAGGGTTAGGGGACGGGGACGGTTTAGGGTACAGGTTAGGGTACGACAACGGTTTAGGATGAGCGTAAGTGTTAGGGTACGGTTTAGTGTTAGCGTACGGGTTAGGATTAGGGGACGGGTGAGGGCAATGCTTCGGGTAAGGGTTAGTGTTAGGGTTAGAGTTAGTGTTAGGGTTCGGGACGGGGACGGTTTAGGGTACAGGTTAGGGTACGACAATGGTTTAGGGTGAGCGTACGTTTTTGGGTACGGGTTAGTGTTAGCGTACGGGTTAGGATTACGGGAAGGGTGAGGGTAAGGCTTCGGGTAACGGTTAGGGTTAGGGTTAGGGTTAGGGTTAGGGGACGGGCACGGGGACGGTTTAGGGTACAGGTTAGTGTACGACAACGGTTTAGGTTGAGCGTACGTGTTAGGGTACGGGTTAGTGTTAGCGTACGGGTTAGGATTAGGGGACGGTTGAGGGTAAGGCTTCGGGTAAGGGTTAGGGTTAGGTTTAGGGTTAGGGGACGGGGACGGGGACGGTTTAGGGTACAGGTTAGGGTACAAAAACGGTTTAGGGTGAGCGTACGTGTTAGGGTACGGGTTAGTGTTAGCGTACGGGTTAGGATTAGGGGACGGGTGAGTGTAAGGCTTCGGGTAAGGATTAGGGTTAGGGTTAGTGTTAGGGTTAGGGTTAGGGGACGGGGACGGTTTGGCGTACAGGTTAGGGTACGACAACGGTTTAGGGTGAGCGTACGTGTTAGGGTACGGGTTAGTGTTAGCGTACGGGTTAGGATTAGGGGACGGGTGAGGGTAAGGCTTCGGGTAATAGTTAGGGTTAGGGTTATGGTTAGGGTTAGGGGACGGGGACGGTTTAGGGTACAGGTTAGGGTACGACAACGGTTTAGGGTGAGCGTACGTGTTAGGGTACGGGTTAGTGTTAGCATACGGGTTAGGATTAGGGGACGGGTGAGGGTAAGGCTTCGGGTAAGGGTTAGGGTTAGGGTTAGGGTTAGGGTTAGGGTTAGGGGACGGGGATGGTTTAGGGTAAAGGTTAGGGTACGACAACGGTTTAGGGTGAGCGTACGTGTTAGAGTATGGGTTAGTGTTAGCGTACGGGTTAGGATTAGGGGACGGGTGAGGGTAAGGCTTCGGGTAAGGGTTAGGGTTAGGGTTAGGGTTAGGGTTAGGGGACGGGGACGGTTTAGGGTACAGGTTAGGGTACGACAACGGTTTAGTGTGAGCGTACGTGTTAGGGTACGGGTTAGTGTTAGCGTACGGTTTAGGATTAGGGGACGGGTGAGGTTAAGGCTTCGGGTAAGGGTTAGGGTTAGGGTTAGGGTTAGGGTTAGGGGACGGGGACGGTTTAGGGTACAGGTTAGTGTACGACAACGGTTTAGGGTGAGCGTACGTGTTAGGGTACGGGTTAGTGTTAGCGTACGGGTTAGGATTAGGTTACGGGTGAGGGTAAGGCTTCGGGTAAGGTTAGGGTTAGGGTTAGGGTTAGGATTAGGGGAAGGGGACGGTTTAGGGTACAGGTAAGGGTACGACAACGGTTTAGGGTGAGCGTACGTGTTAGGGTATGGGTTAGTGTTAGCGTACGGGTTAGGCTTAGGGGACGGGTGAGGTTAAGGCTTCGGGTAAGGGTTAGGGTTTGGGTTAGAGTTAGGTTTAGGGTTAGGGTTAGGGGACGGGGACGGTTTAGGGTACAGGTTAGGGTACGACAATGGTTTAGGCTGAGCGTACGTGTTAGGGTACCTGTTAGTGTTAGCGTACGGGTTAGGATTAGGGGACGGGTGAGGGTAAGGCTTCGGGTAAGGGTTAGGGTTAGGGTTAGGGTTAGGGTTAGGGGATGTGGATGGTTTAGGGTACAGGTTAGGGTACGACAATTGTTTAGGGTGAGCGTACGTGTTAGGGTACGTGTTAGTGTTAGCGTACGGGTTAGGAATAGGGGACGGGTGAGGGTAAGGCTTCGG
Organism: Delphinapterus leucas; assembly: GCF_059928025.1. Classification (NCBI taxonomy): domain Eukaryota; kingdom Metazoa; phylum Chordata; class Mammalia; order Artiodactyla; family Monodontidae; genus Delphinapterus; species Delphinapterus leucas. The sequence continues at coordinate 2,228,852 of NW_028322254.1, read as the reverse complement.
GTAAGGGTTAGGGTTAACGTTAGGGTTAGGGGACGGGGACGGGGACGCTTTAGGGTACAGGTTAGGGTACGACAACGGTTTAGGGTGAGCGTACGTGTTAGGGTACGGGTTAGTGTTAGCGTACGGGTTAGGTTTAGGGGACGGGTGAGGGTAAGGCTTCGGGTAAGGTTTAGTGTTAGTGTTAGGGTTAGGGTTAGGGTTAGAGGACGGGGACGGTTTAGCGTACATGTTAGGGTACGACAATGGTTTAGGGTGATCGTACATGTTAGGGTACGGGTTAGTGTTAGCGTACGGGTTAGGATTAGGGGACGGGTCAGGGTAAGGCTTCGGGTAAGGGTTAGGGTTAGGGTTAGGGTTAGGGTTAAGGGACGGGGACGGGGACGGTTTAGGGTACAGGTTAGGGTACGACAACGGTTTAGGGTGAGCGTACGTGTTAGGGTACGGGTTAGTGTTAGCGTACGGGTTAGGATTAGGGGACGGGTGAGGGTAAGACTTCGGGTAAGGGTTAGGGTTAGGAATAGGGTTAGGGGACGGGGACGGTTTAGGGTACACGTTAGAGTACGACAAAGGTTTAGGGTGAGCGTACGTGTTAGGGTACGGGTTAGTGTTAGCGTACGGGTTAGGATTAGGGGACGGGTGAGGGTAAGGCTTCGGGTAAGGGTTAGGGTTAGGGTTAGGGTTAGGTTTAGGGTTAGGGGACGGGGACGGTGACCGTTTAGGGTACAGGTTAGGGTACGACAACGGTTTAGGGTGAGCGTACGTTTAGGGTACGAGTTAGTGTTAGCGTACGGTTTAGGATTAGGGGACGGGTGAGGTTAAGGCTTCGGGTAAGGGTTAGGGTTAGGGTTAGGGTTAGGGTTAGGGGATGGGGACGGGGACGGTTTAGGGTACAGGTTAGGGTACGACAACGGTTTAGGGTGAGCGTACGTGGTAGGGTACGGCTTAGTGTTAGCGTACGGGTTAGGATTAGGGGACGGGTGAGGGTAAGGCTTCGGGTAAGGGTTAGGGTTAGGGTTAGGGTTAGGATTAGGGGACGGGGACGGTTTAGGGTACAGGTTAGGGTACGACAATGGTTTAGGGTGAGCGTACGTGTTAGGGTACGGGTTATTGTTAGCGTACGGTTTAGGATTAGGGGACGGGTGGGGTAAGGCTTCGGGTAAGGGTTAGGGTTAGGGTTAGGGTTAGGGTTAGGGGACAGGGACGGGGACGGTTTAGGGTACAGGTTAGGGTACGACAACGGTTTAAGGTGAGGGTACGTGTTAGGGTACGGGTTAGTGTTAGCATACGGGTGAGGATTAGGGGACGGGTGAGTGTAAGGCTTCGGGTAAGGGTTAGGGTTAGGGATAGGGTTAGGGTTAGCGTTAGGGGACGGGGACGGTTTAGGGTACAGGTTAGGGTACGACAACGGTTTAGGGTGAGCGTACGTGTTAGGGTACGGGTTAGTGTTAGCTTACGTGTTAGGATTAGGGGACGGGTGAGGGTAAGGCTTCGGGAAAGGGTTAGGGTTAGGGTTAGGGTTAGGGTTAGGGGACGGGCACGGGGACTGTTTAGGCTACAGGTTAGGGAACGACACCGGTTTAGGGTGAGGGTACGTGTTAGGGTACGGGTTAGTGTTAGCGTACGAGTTAGGATTAGGGGACGGGTTATGGTAAGGCTTCGGGTAAGGGTTAGGGTTAGGGTTAGGGTTAGGGTTAGGGGACGGGGACGGTTTAGGGTACAGGTTAGGGTACGACAACGGTTTAGGGTGAGCGTACGTGTTAGGGTACGGGTTAGTGTTAGCGTACGGGTTAGGATTAGGGGACGGGTGAGGGTAAGGCTTCGGGTAAGGGTTAGGCTTAGGCTTAGGGTTAGGGTTAGGGTTAGGGGACGGGGACGGTTTAGGGTACAGGTTAGGGTACGACAACGATTTAGGATGAGCGTAAGTGTTAGGGTACGGTTTAGTGTTAGCGTACGGGTAAGGATTAGGGGACGGGTGAGGGTAAGGCTTCGGGTAAGGGTTAGTGTTAGGGTTAGAGTTAGGGTTAGGGTAGGGGACGGGGACGGTTTAGGGTACAGGTTAGGGTACGGCAACGGTTTAGGGTTAGCGTACGTTTTAGGGTACGGGTTAGTGTTAGCGTACGGATTAGGATTAGGGGACGGGTGAGGGTAAGGCTTCGGGTAAGGGTTAGGGTTAGGGTTAGGGTTAGGGTTAGGGGACGGGGACGGTTTAGGGTACAGGTTAGGGTACGACAACGGTTTAGGGTTTGCGTACGTGTTAGGGTACGGGTTAGTGTTAGCGTACGGTTTAGGATTAGGGGACGGGTGAGGGTAAGGCTTCGGGTAAGGGTTAGGCTTAGGCTTAGGGTTAGGGTTAGGGTTAGGGGACGGGGACGGTTTAGGGTACAGGTTAGGGTACGACAACGGTTTAGGATGAGCGTAAGTGTTAGGGTACGGTTTAGTGTTAGCGTACGGGTTAGGATTAGGGGACGGGTGAGGGCAATGCTTCGGGTAAGGGTTAGTGTTAGGGTTAGAGTTAGGGTTAGGGTTCGGGACGGGGACGGTTTAGGGTACAGGTTAGGGTACGACAAAGGTTTAGGGTGAGCGTACGTTTTAGGGTACGGGTTAGTGTTAGCGTACGGGTTAGGATTACGGGTAGGGTGAGGGTAAGGCTTCGGGTAACGGTTAGGGTTAGGGTTAGGGTTAGGGTTAGGGGACGGGCACGGGGACGGTTTAGGGTACAGGTTAGTGTACGACAACGGTTTAGGTTGAGCGTACGTGTTAGGGTACGGGTTAGTGTTAGCGTACGGGTTAGGATTAGGGGACGGTTGAGGGTAAGGCTTCGGGTAAGGGTTAGGGTTAGGTTTAGGGTTAGGGGACGGGGACGGGGACGGTTTAGGGTACAGGTTAGGGTACAAAAACGGTTTAGGGTGAGCGTACGTGTTAGGGTACGGGTTAGTGTTAGCGTACGGGTTAGGATTAGGGGACGGATGAGTGTAAGGCTTCGGGTAAGGATTAGGGTTAGGGTTAGTGTTAGGGTTAGGGTTAGGGGACGGGGACGGTTTAGCGTACAGGTTAGGGTACGACAACGGTTTAGGGTGAGCGTACGTGTTAGGGTACGGGTTAGTGTTAGCGTACGGGTTAGGATTAGGGGACGGGTGAGGGTAAGGCTTCGGGTAATAGTTAGGGTTAGGGTTATGGTTAGGGTTAGGGGACGGGGACGGTTTAGGGTACAGGTTAGGGTACGACAACGGTTTAGGGTGAGCGTACGTGTTAGGGTACGGGTTAGTGTTAGCATACGGGTTAGGATTAGGGGACGGGTGAGGGTAAGGCTTCGGGTAAGGGTTAGGGTTAGGGTTAGGGGACGGGGATGGTTTAGGGTAAAGGTTAGGGTACGACAACGGTTTAGGGTGAGCGTACGTGTTAGAGTACGGGTTAGTGTTAGCGTACGGGTTAGGATTAGGGGACTGGTGAGGGTAAGGCTTCGGGTAAGGGTTAGGGTTAGGGTTAGGGTTAGGGTTAGGGTTAGGGGACGGGGACGGTTTAGGGTACAGGTTAGGGTACGACAACGGTTTAGTGTGAGCGTACGTGTTAGGGTACGGGTTAGTGTTAGCGTACGGTTTAGGATTAGGGGACGGGTGAGGTTAAGGCTTCGGGTAAGGGTTAGGGTTAGGGTTAGGGTTAGGGTTAGGGGACGGGGACGGTTTAGGGTACAGGTTAGTGTACGACAACGGTTTAGGGTGAGCGTACGTGTTAGGGTACGGGTTAGTGTTAGCGTACGGGTTAGGATTAGGTTACGGGTGAGGGTAAGGCTTCGGGTAAGGTTAGGGTTAGGGTTAGGGTTAGGATTAGGGGAAGGGGACGGTTTAGGGTACAGGTAAGGGTACGACAACGGTTTAGGGTGAGCGTACGTGTTAGGGTATGGGTTAGTGTTAGCGTACGGGTTAGGCTTAGGGGACGGGTGAGGTTAAGGCTTCGGGTAAGGGTTAGGCTTTGGGTTAGAGTTAGGTTTAGGGTTAGGGTTAGGGGACGGGGACGGTTTATGGTACAGGTTAGGGTACGACAACGGTTTAGGATGAGCGTAAGTGTTAGGGTACGGTTTAGTGTTAGTGTACGGTTTAGGATTAGGGGACGGGTGAGGGTAATGCTTCGGGTAAGGGTTAGTGTTAGGGTTAGAGTTAGGGTTAGGGTTACGGGACGGGGACGGTTTAGGGTACAGGTTAGGGTACGACAACGGTTTAGGGTGAGCGTACGTTTTAGGGTACGGGTTAGTGTTAGCGTACGGGTTAGGATTACGGGAATGGTGAGGGTAAGGCTTCGGGTAACGGTTAGGGTTAGGGTTAGGGTTAGGGTTAGGGGACGGGCACGGGGACGGTTTAGGGTACAGGGTTGTGTACGACAACGGTTTAGGTTTAGCGTACGTGTTAGGGTACGGGTTAGTGTTAGCGTACGGGTTAGGATTAGGGGACGGTTGAGGGTAAGGCTTCGGGTAAGGGTTAGGGTTAGGTTTAGGGTTAGGGGACGGGGACGGGGACGGTTTAGGGTACAGGTTAGGGTACAAAAACGGTTTAGGGTGAGCGTACGTGTTAGGGTACGGGTTAGTGTTAGCGTACGGGTTAGGATTAGGGGACGGGTGAGTGTAAGGCTTCGGGTAAGGATTAGGGTTAGGGTTAGTGTTAGGGTTAGGGTTAGGGGACGGGGACGGTTTAGCGTACAGGTTAGGGTACGACAACGGTTTAGGGTGAGCGTACGTGTTAGGGTACGGGTTAGTGTTAGCGTACGGGTTAGGATTAGGGGACGGGTGAGGGTAAGGCTTCGGGTAATAGTTAGGGTTAGGGTTATGGTTAGGGTTAGGGGACGGGGACGGTTTAGGGTACAGGTTAGGGTACGACAACGGTTTAGGGTGAGCGTACGTGTTAGGGTACGGGTTAGTGTTAGCATACGGGTTAGGATTAGGGGACGGGTGAGGGTAAGGCTTCGGGTAAGGGTTAGGGTTAGGGTTAGGGTTAGGGTTAGGGTTAGGGGACGGGGATGGTTTAGGGTAAATTTTAGGGTTCGACAACGGTTTAGGGTGAGCGTACGTGTTAGAGTACGGGTTAGTGTTAGCGTACGGGTTAGGATTAGGGGACGGGTGAGTGTAAGGCTTCGGGTAAGGGTTAGGGTTAGGGTTAGGGTTAGGGTTAGGGTTAGGGGACGGGGACGGTTTAGGGTACAGGTTAGGGTACGACAACGGTTTAGGGTGAGCGTACGTGTTAGGGTACGGGTTAGTGTTAGCGTACGGGTTAGGATTAGGGGACGGGTGAGGGTAAGGCTTCGCGTAAGGGTTAGGGTTAGGGTTAGGGTTAGGGTTAGGGGACGGGGACGGTTTAGGGTACAGGTTAGGGTACGACAACGGTTTAGGGTGAGCGTACGTGTTAGGGAACGGGTTAGTGTTAGCGTACGGGTTAGGATTAGGGGACGGGTGAGGGTAAGGCTTCGGGTAAGGGTTAGGCTTAGGCTTAGGGTTAGGGTTAGGGTTAGGGGACGGGGACGGTTTAGGGTACAGGTTAGGGTACGACAACGGTTTAGGATGAGCGTAAGTGTTAGGGTACGGTTTAGTGTTAGCGTACGGGTTAGGATTAGGGGACGGGTGAGGGCAATGCTTCGGGTAAGGGTTAGTGTTAGGGTTAGAGTTAGGGTTAGGTTTCGGGTCGGGGACGGTTTAGGGTACAGGTTAGGGTACGACAACGGTTTAGGGTGAGCGTACGTTTTAGGTTACGGGTTAGTGTTAGCGTACGGGTTAGGATTACGGGAAGGGTGAGGGTAAGGCTTCGGGTAAGGGTTAGGGTTAGGGTTAGGGTTAGGGGACGGGGACGGTTTAGGGTACAGGTTAGGGTACGACAACGGTTTAGGGTGAGCGTACGTGTTAGGGTACGGGTTAGTGTTAGCGTACGGGTTAGGATTAGGGGACGGGTGAGGGTAAGGCTTCGGGTAAGGGTTAGGGTTAGGGTTAGGGGACGGGGACGGTTTAGGGTACAGGTTAGGGTACGACAACGGTTTAGGGTGAGCGTACGTGTTAGGGTACGGGTTAGTGTTAGCGTACGGGTTAGGATTAGGGGACGGGTGAGGGTAAGGCTTCGGGTAAGGGTTAGGCTTAGGCTTAGGGTTATGGTTAGGGTTAGGGGACGGGGACGGTTTAGGGTACAGGTTAGGGTACGACAACGGTTTAGGATGAGCGTAAGTGTTAGGGTACGGTTTAGTGTTAGCGTACGGGTTAGGATTAGGGGACGGGTGAGGGCAATGCTTCGGGTAAGGGTTAGTGTTAGGGTTAGAGTTAGTGTTAGGGTTCGGGACGGGGACGGTTTAGGGTACAGGTTAGGGTACGACAACGGTTTAGGGTGAGCGTACGTTTTTGGGTACGGGTTAGTGTTAGCGTACGGGTTAGGATTACGGGAAGGGTGAGGGTAAGGCTTCGGGTAACGGTTAGGGTTAGGGTTAGGGTTAGGGTTAGGGGACGGGCACGGGGACGGTTTAGGGTACAGGTTAGTGTACGACAACGGTTTAGGTTGAGCGTACGTGTTAGGGTACGGGTTAGTTTTAGCGTACGGGTTAGGATTAGGGGACGGTTGAGGGTAAGGCTTCGGGTAAGGGTTAGGGTTAGGTTTAGGGTTAGGGGACGGGGACGGGGACGGTTTAGGGTACAGGTTAGGGTACAAAAACGGTTTAGGGTGAGCGTACGTGTTAGGGTACGGGTTAGTGTTAGCGTACGGGTTAGGATTAGGGGACGGGTGAGTGTAAGGCTTCGGGTAAGGATTAGGGTTAGGGTTAGTGTTAGGGTTAGGGTTAGGGGACGGGGACGGTTTGGCGTACAGGTTAGGGTACGACAACGGTTTAGGGTGAGCGTACGTGTTAGGGTACGGGTTAGTGTTAGCGTACGGGTTAGGATTAGGGGACGGGTGAGGGTAAGGCTTCGGGTAATAGTTAGGGTTAGGGTTATGGTTAGGGTTAGGGGACGGGGACGGTTTAGGGTACAGGTTAGGGTACGACAACGGTTTAGGGTGAGCGTACGTGTTAGGGTACGGGTTAGTGTTAGCATACGGGTTAGGATTAGGGGACGGGTGAGGGTAAGGCTTCGGGTAAGGGTTAGGGTTAGGGTTAGGGTTAGGGTTAGGGTTAGGGGACGGGGATGGTTTAGGGTAAAGGTTAGGGTACGACAACGGTTTAGGGTGAGCGTACGTGTTAGAGTATGGGTTAGTGTTAGCGTACGGGTTAGGATTAGGGGACGGGTGAGGGTAAGGCTTCGGGTAAGGGTTAGGGTTAGGGTTAGGGTTAGGGTTAGGGGACGGGGACGGTTTAGGGTACAGGTTAGGGTACGACAACGGTTTAGTGTGAGCGTACGTGTTAGGGTACGGGTTAGTGTTAGCGTACGGTTTAGGATTAGGGGACGGGTGAGGTTAAGGCTTCGGGTAAGGGTTAGGGTTAGGGTTAGGGTTAGGGTTAGGGGACGGGGACGGTTTAGGGTACAGGTTAGTGTACGACAACGGTTTAGGGTGAGCGTACGTGTTAGGGTACGGGTTAGTGTTAGCGTACGGGTTAGGATTAGGTTACGGGTGAGGGTAAGGCTTCGGGTAAGGTTAGGGTTAGGGTTAGGGTTAGGATTAGGGGAAGGGGACGGTTTAGGGTACAGGTAAGGGTACGACAACGGTATAGGGTGAGCGTACGTGTTAGGGTATGGGTTAGTGTTAGCGTACGGGTTAGGCTTAGGGGACGGGTGAGGTTAAGGCTTCGGGTAAGGGTTAGGGTTTGGGTTAGAGTTAGGTTTAGGGTTAGGGTTAGGGGACGGGGACGGTTTAGGGTACAGGTTAGGGTACGACAATGGTTTAGGCTGAGCGTACGTGTTAGGGTACGTGTTAGTGTTAGCGTACGGGTTAGGATTAGGGGACGGGTGAGGGTAAGGCTTCGGGTAAGGGTTAGGGTTAGGGTTAGGGTTAGGGTTAGGGGATGTGGACGGTTTAGGGTACAGGTTAGGGTACGACAATTGTTTAGGGTGAGCGTACGTGTTAGGGTACGTGTTAGTGTTAGCGTACGGGTTAGGAATAGGGGACGGGTGAGGGTAAGGCTTCGGGTAAGGGTTAGGGTTAACGTTAGGGTTAGGGGACGGGGACGGGGACGCTTTAGGGTACAGGTTAGGGTACGACAACGGTTTAGGGTGAGCGTACGTGTTAGGGTACGGGTTAGTGTTAGCGTACGGGTTAGGTTTAGGGGACGGGTGAGGGTAAGGCTTCGGGTAAGGTTTAGTGTTAGTGTTAGGGTTAGGGTTAGGGTTAGAGGAAGGGGACGGTTTAGCGTACATGTTAGGGTACGACAATGGTTTAGGGTGATCGTACATGTTAGGGTACGGGTTAGTGTTAGCGTACGGGTTAGGATTAGGGGACGGGTCAGGGTAAGGCTTCGGGTAAGGGTTAGGGTTAGGGTTAGGGTTAGGGTTAAGGGACGGGGACGGGGACGGTTTAGGGTACAGGTTAGGGTACGACAACGGTTTAGGGTGAGCGTACGTGTTAGGGTACGGGTTAGTGTTAGCGTACGGGTTAGGATTAGGGGACGGGTGAGGGTAAGACTTCGGGTAAGGGTTAGGGTTAGGAATAGGGTTAGGGGACGGGTCGGTTTAGGGTACACGTTAGAGTACGACAAAGGTTTAGGGTGAGCGTACGTGTTAGGGTACGGGTTAGTGTTAGCGTACGGGTTAGGATTAGGGGACGGGTGAGGGTAAGGCTTCGGGTAAGGGTTAGGGTTAGGGTTAGGGTTAGGTTTAGGGTTAGGGGACGGGGACGGTGACCGTTTAGGGTACAGGTTAGGGTACGACAACGGTTTAGGGTGAGCGTACGTTTAGGGTACGAGTTAGTGTTAGCGTACGGTTTAGGATTAGGGGACGGGTGAGGTTAAGGCTTCGGGTAAGGGTTAGGGTTAGGGTTAGGGTTAGGGTTAGGGGATGGGGACGGGGACGGTTTAGGGTACAGGTTAGGGTACGACAACGGTTTAGGGTGAGCGTACGTGGTAGGGTACGGCTTAGTGTTAGCGTACGGGTTAGGATTAGGGGACGGGTGAGGGTAAGGCTTCGGGTAAGGGTTAGGGTTAGGGTTAGGGTTAGGATTAGGGGACGGGGACGGTTTAGGGTACAGGTTAGGGTACGACAATGGTTTAGGGTGAGCGTACGTGTTAGGGTACGGGTTATTGTTAGCGTACGGTTTAGGATTAGGGGACGGGTGGGGTAAGGCTTCGGGTAAGGGTTAGGGTTAGGGTTAGGGTTAGGGTTAGGGCACAGGGACGGGGACGGTTTAGGGTACAGGTTAGGGTACGACAACGGTTTAAGGTGAGGGTACGTGTTAGGGTACGGGTTAGTGTTAGCATACGGGTGAGGATTAGGGGACGGGTGAGTGTAAGGCTTCGGGTAAGGGTTAGGGTTAGGGATAGGGTTAGGGTTAGCGTTAGGGGACGGGGACGGTTTAGGGTACAGGTTAGGGTACGACAACGGTTTAGGGTGAGCGTACGTGTTAGGGTACGGGTTAGTGTTAGCTTACGTGTTAGGATTAGGGGACGGGTGAGGGTAAGGCTTCGGGAAAGGGTTAGGGTTAGGGTTAGGGTTAGGGTTAGGGGACGGGCACGGGGACGGTTTAGGCTACAGGTTAGGGAACGACACCGGTTTAGGGTGAGCGTACGTGTTAGGGTACGGGTTAGTGTTAGCGTACGGGTTAGGATTAGGTTACGGGTGAGGGTAAGGCTTCGGGTAAGGTTAGGGTTAGGGTTAGGGTTAGGATTAGGGGAAGGGGACGGTTTAGGGTACAGGTAAGGGTACGACAACGGTTTAGGGTGAGCGTACGTGTTAGGGTATGGGTTAGTGTTAGCGTACGGGTTAGGCTTAGGGGACGGGTGAGGTTAAGGCTTCGGGTAAGGGTTAGGGTTTGGGTTAGAGTTAGGTTTAGGGTTAGGGTTAGGGGACGGGGACGGTATATGGTACAGGTTAGGGTACGACAACGGTTTAGGATGAGCGTAAGTGTTAGGGTACGGTTTAGTGTTAGTGTACGGTTTAGGATTAGGGGACGGGTGAGGGTAATGCTTCGGGTAAGGGTTAGTGTTAGGGTTAGAGTTAGGGTTAGGGTTACGGGACGGGGACGGTTTAGGGTACAGGTTAGGGTACGACAACGGTTTAGGGTGAGCGTACGTTTTAGGGTACGGGTTAGTGTTAGCGTACGGGTTAGGATTACGGGAAGGGTGAGGGTAAGGCTTTGGGTAACGGTTAGGGTTAGGGTTAGGGTTAGGGTTAGGGGACGGGCACGGGGACGGTTTAGGGTACAGGTTTGTGTACGACAACGGTTTAGGTTTAGCGTACGTGTTAGGGTACGGGTTAGTGTTAGCGTACGGGTTAGGATTAGGGGACGGTTGAGGGTAAGGCTTCGGGTAAGGGTTAGGGTTAGGTTTAGGGTTAGGGGACGGGGACGGGGACGGTTTAGGGTACAGGTTAGGGTACAAAAACGGTTTAGGGTGAGCGTACGTGTTAGGGTACGGGTTAGTGTTAGCGTACGGGTTAGGATTAGGGGACGGGTGAGTGTAAGGCTTCGGGTAAGGATTAGGGTTAGGGTTAGTGTTAGGGTTAGGGTTAGGGGATGGGGACGGTTTAGCGTACAGGTTAGGGTAGGACAACGGTTTAGGGTGAGCGTACGTGTTAGGGTACGGGTTAGTGTTAGCGTACGGGTTAGGATTAGGGGACGGGTGAGGGTAAGGCTTCGGGTAATAGTTAGGGTTAGGGTTATGGTTAGGGTTAGGGGACGGGGACGGTTTAGGCTACAGGTTAGGGTACGACAACGGTTTAGGGTGAGCGTACGTGTTAGGGTACGGGTTAGTGTTAGCATACGGGTTAGGATTAGGGGACGGGTGAGGGTAAGGCTTCGGGTAAGGGTTAGGGTTAGGGTTAGGGTTAGGGTTAGGGTTAGGGGACGGGGATGGTTTAGGGTAAATTTTAGGGTACGACAACGGTTTAGGGTGAGCGTACGTGTTAGAGTACGGGTTAGTGTTAGCGTACGGGTTAGGATTAGGGGACGGGTGAGTGTAAGGCTTCGGGTAAGGGTTAGGGTTAGGGTTAGGGTTAGGGTTAGGGTTAGGGGACGGGGACGGTTTAGGGTACAGGTTAGGGTACGACAACGGTTTAGGGTGAGCGTACGTGTTAGGGTACGGGTTAGTGTTAGCGTACGGGTTAGGATTAGGGGACGGGTGAGGGTAAGGCTTCGCGTAAGGGTTAGGGTTAGGGTTAGGGTTAGGGTTAGGGGACGGGGACGGTTTAGGGTACAGGTTAGGGTACGACAACGGTTTAGGGTGAGCGTACGTGTTAGGGAACGGGTTAGTGTTAGCGTACGGGTTAGGATTAGGGGACGGGTGAGGGTAAGGCTTCGGGTAAGGGTTAGGCTTAGGCTTAGGGTTAGGGTTAGGGTTAGGGGACGGGGACGGTTTAGGGTACAGGTTAGGGTACGACAACGGTTTAGGATGAGCGTAAGTGTTAGGGTACGGTTTAGTGTTAGCGTACGGGTTAGGATTAGGGGACGGGTGAGGGCAATGCTTCGGGTAAGGGTTAGTGTTAGGGTTAGAGTTAGGGTTAGGGTTCGGGTCGGGGACGGTTTAGGGTACAGGTTAGGGTACGACAACGGTTTAGGGTGAGCGTACGTTTTAGGGTACGGGTTAGTGTTAGCGTACGGGTTAGGATTACGGGAAGGGTGAGGGTAAGGCTTCGGGTAACGGTTAGGGTTAGGGTTAGGGTTAGGGTTAGGGGACGGGCACGGGGACGGTTTAGGGTACAGGTTAGTGTACGACAACGGTTTAGGTTGAGCGTACGTGTTAGGGTACGGGTTAGTGTTAGCGTACGGGTAAGGATTAGGGGACGGTTGAGGGTAAGGCTTCGGGTAAGGGTTAGGGTTAGGTTTAGGGTTAGGGGACGGGGACGGGGACGGTTTAGGGTACAGGTTAGGGTACAAAAACGGTTTAGGGTGAGCGTACGTGTTAGGGTACGGGTTAGTGTTAGCGTACGGGTTAGGATTAGGGGACGGGTGAGTGTAAGGCTTCGGGTAAGGATTAGGGTTAGGGTTAGTGTTAGGGTTAGGGTTAGGGGACGGGGACGGTTTAGCGTACAGGTTAGGGTACGACAACGGTTTAGGGTGAGCGTACGTGTTAGGGTACGGGTTAGTGTTAGCGTACGGGTTAGGATTAGGGGACGGGTGAGGGTAAGGCTTCGGGTAATAGTTAGGGTTAGGGTTATGGTTAGGGTTAGGGGACGGGGACGGTTTAGGGTACAGGTTAGGGTACGACAACGGTTTAGGGTGAGCGTACGTGTTAGGGTACGGGTTAGTGTTAGCATACGGGTTAGGATTAGGGGACGGGTGAGGGTAAGGCTTCGGGTAAGGGTTAGGGTTAGGGTTAGGGTTAGGGTTAGGGTTAGGGGACGGGGATGGTTTAGGGTAAAGGTTAGGGTACGACAACGGTTTAGGGTGAGCGTACGTGTTAGAGTACGGGTTAGTGTTAGCGTACGGGTTAGGATTAGGGGACGGGTGAGGGTAAGGCTTCGGGTAAGGGTTAGGGTTAGGGTTAGGGTTAGGGTTAGGGGACGGGGACGGTTTAGGGTACAGGTTAGGGTACGACAACGGTTTAGTGTGAGCGTACGTGTTAGGGTACGGGTTAGTGTTAGCGTACGGTTTAGGATTAGGGGACGGGTGAGGTTAAGGCTTCGGGTAAGGGTTAGGGTTAGGGTTAGGGTTAGGGTTAGGGGACGGGGACGGTTTAGGGTACAGGTTAGTGTACGACAACGGTTTAGGGTGAGCGTACGTGTTAGGGTACGGGTTAGTGTTAGCGTACGGGTTAGGATTAGGTTACGGGTGAGGGTAAGGCTTCGGGTAAGGTTAGGGTTAGGGTTAGGGTTAGGATTAGGGGAAGGGGACGGTTTAGGGTACAGGTAAGGGTACGACAACGGTTTAGGGTGAGCGTACGTGTTAGGGTATGGGTTAGTGTTAGCGTACGGGTTAGGCTTAGGGGACGGGTGAGGTTAAGGCTTCGGGTAAGGGTTAGGGTTTGGGTTAGAGTTAGGTTTAGGGTTAGGGTTAGGGGACGGGGACGGTTTATGGTACAGGTTAGGGTACGACAACGGTTTAGGATGAGCGTAAGTGTTAGGGTACGGTTTAGTGTTAGTGTACGGTTTAGGATTAGGGGACGGGTGAGGGTAATGCTTCGGGTAAGGGTTAGTGTTAGGGTTAGAGTTAGGGTTAGGGTTACGGGACGGGGACGGTTTAGGGTACAGGTTAGGGTACGACAACGGTTTAGGGTGAGCGTACGTTTTAGGGTACGGGTTAGTGTTAGCGTACGGGTTAGGATTACGGGAAGGGTGAGGGTAAGGCTTCGGGTAACGGTTACGGTTAGGGTTAGGGTTAGGGTTAGGGGACGGGCACGGGGACGGTTTAGGGTACAGGTTTGTGTACGACAACGGTTTAGGTTTAGCGTACGTGTTAGGGTACGGGTTAGTGTTAGCGTACGGGTTAGGATTAGGGGACGGTTGAGGGTAAGGCTTCGGGTAAGGGTTAGGGTTAGGTTTAGGGTTAGGGGACGGTTTAGGGTACAGGTTAGGGTACAAAAACGGTTTAGGGTGAGCGTACGTGTTAGGGTACGGGTTAGTGTTAGCGTACGGGTTAGGATTAGGGGACGGGTGAGTGTAAGGCTTCGGGTAAGGATTAGGGTTAGGGTTAGTGTTAGGGTTAGGGTTAGGGGACGGGGACGGTTTAGCGTACAGGTTAGGGTACGACAACGGTTTAGGGTGAGCGTACGTGTTAGGGTACGGGTTAGTGTTAGCGTACGGGTTAGGATTAGGGGACGGGTGAGGGTAAGGCTTCGGGTAATAGTTAGGGTTAGGGTTATGGTTAGGGTTAGGGGACGGGGACGGTTTAGGGTACAGGTTAGGGTACGACAACGGTTTAGGGTGAGCGTACGTGTTAGGGTACGGGTTAGTGTTAGCATACGGGTTAGGATTAGGGGACGGGTGAGGGTAAGGCTTCGGGTAAGGGTTAGGGTTAGGGTTAGGGTTAGGGTTAGGGGACGGGGATGGTTTAGGGTAAATTTTAGGGTACGACAACGGTTTAGGGTGAGCGTACGTGTTAGAGTACGGGTTAGTGTTAGCGTACGGGTTAGGATTAGGGGACGGGTGAGTGTAAGGCTTCGGGTAAGGGTTAGGGTTAGGGTTAGGGTTAGGGTTAGGGTTAGGGGACGGGGACGGTTTAGGGTACAGGTTAGGGTACGACAACGGTTTAGGGTGAGCGTACGTGTTAGGGTACGGGTTAGTGTTAGCGTACGGGTTAGGATTAGGGGACGGGTGAGGGTAAGGCTTCGCGTAAGGGTTAGGGTTAGGGTTAGGGTTAGGGTTAGGGGACGGGGACGGTTTAGGGTACAGGTTAGGGTACGACAACGGTTTAGGGTGAGCGTACGTGTTAGGGAACGGGTTAGTGTTAGCGTACGGGTTAGGATTATGGGACGGGTGAGGGTAAGGCTTCGGGTAAGGGTTAGGCTTAGGCTTAGGGTTAGGGTTAGGGTTAGGGGACGGGGACGGTTTAGGGTACAGTTTAGGGTACGACAACGGTTTAGGATGAGCGTAAGTGTTAGGGTACGGTTTAGTGTTAGCGTACGGGTTAGGATTAGGGGACGGGTGAGGGCAATGCTTCGGGTAAGGGTTAGTGTTAGGGTTAGAGTTAGGGTTAGGGTTCGGGTCGGGGACGGTTTAGGGTACAGGTTAGGGTACGACAACGGTTTAGGGTGAGCGTACGTTTTAGGGTACGGGTTAGTGTTAGCGTACGGTTTAGGATTAGGGGACGGGTGAGGTTAAGGCTTCGGGTAAGGGTTAGGGTTAGGGTTAGGGTTAGGGTTAGGGGACGGGGACGGTTTAGGGTACAGGTTAGTGTACGACAACGGTTTAGGGTGAGCGTACGTGTTAGGGTACGGGTTAGTGTTAGCGTACGGGTTAGGATTAGGTTACGGGTGAGGGTAAGGCTTCGGGTAAGGTTAGGGTTAGGGTTAGGGTTAGGATTAGGGGAAGGGGACGGTTTAGGGTACAGGTAAGGGTACGACAACGGTTTAGGGTGAGCGTACGTGTTAGGGTATGGGTTAGTGTTAGCGTACGGGTTAGGCTTAGGGGACGGGTGAGGTTAAGGCTTCGGGTAAGGGTTAGGATTTGGGTTAGAGTTAGGTTTAGGGTTAGGGTTAGGGGACGGGGACGGTTTATGGTACAGGTTAGGGTACGACAACGGTTTAGGATGAGCGTAAGTGTTAGGGTACGGTTTAGTGTTAGTGTACGGTTTAGGATTAGGGGACGGGTGAGGGTAATGCTTCGGGTAAGGGTTAGTGTTAGGGTTAGAGTTAGGGTTAGGGTTACGGGATGGGGACGGTTTACGGTACAGGTTAGGGTACGACAACGGTTTAGGGTGAGCGTACGTTTTAGGGTACGGGTTAGTGTTAGCGTACGGGTTAGGATTACGGGAAGGGTGAGGGTAAGGCTTCGGGTAACGGTTAGGGTTAGGGTTAGGGTTAGGGTTAGGGTTAGGGGACGGGCACGGGGACGGTTTAGGGTACAGGTTTGTGTACGACAACGGTTTAGGTTTAGCGTACGTGTTAGGGTACGGGTTAGTGTTAGCGTACGGGTTAGGATTAGGGGACGGTTGAGGGTAAGGCTTCGGGTAAGGGTTAGGGTTAGGTTTAGGGTTGGGGGACGGGGACGGGGACGGTTTAGGGTACAGGTTAGGGTACAAAAACGGTTTAGGGTGAGCGTACGTGTTAGGGTACGGGTTAGTGTTAGCGTACGGGTTAGGATTAGGGGACGGGTGAGTGTAAGGCTTCGGGTAAGGATTAGGGTTAGGGTTAGTGTTAGGGTTAGGGTTAGGGGACGGGGACGGTTTAGCGTACAGGTTAGGGTACGACAACGGTTTAGGGTGAGCGTACGTGTTAGGGTACGGGTTAGTGTTAGCGTACGGGTTAGGATTAGGGGACGGGTGAGGTTAAGGCTTCGGGTAATAGTTAGGGTTAGGGTTATGGTTAGGGTTAGGGGACGGGGACGGTTTAGGGTACAGGTTAGGGTACGACAACGGTTTAGGGTGAGCGTACGTGTTAGGGTACGGGTTAGTGTTAGCATACGGGTTAGGATTAGGGGACGGGTGAGGGTAAGGCTTCGGGTAAGGGTTAGGGTTAGGGTTAGGGTTAGGGTTAGGGTTAGGGGACGGGGATGGTTTAGGGTAAAGGTTAGGGTACGACAACGGTTTAGGGTGAGCGTACGTGTTAGAGTACGGGTTAGTGTTAGCGTACGGGTTAGGATTAGGAGACGGGTGAGTGTAAGGCTTCGGGTAAGGGTTAGGGTTAGGGTTAGGGTTAGGGTTAGGGTTTGGGGACGGGGACGGTTTAGGGTACAGGTTAGGGTACGACAACGGTTTAGGGTGAGCGTACGTGTTAGGGTACGGGTTAGTGTTAGCGTACGGGTTAGGATTAGGGGACGGGTGAGGGTAAGGCTTCGGGTAAGGGTTAGGGTTAGGGTTAGGGTTAGGGTTAGGGGACGGGGACGGTTTAGGGTACAGGTTAGGGTACGACAACGGTTTAGGGTGAGCGTACGTGTTAGGGTACGGGTTAGTGTTAGCGTACGGGTTAGCATTAGGGGACGGGTGAGGGTAAGGCTTCGGGTAAGGGTTAGGCTTAGGCTTAGGGTTAGGGTTAGGGTTAGGGGACGGGGACGGTTTAGGGTACAGGTTAGGGTACGACAACGGTTTAGGATGAGCGTAAGTGTTAGGGTACGGTTTAGTGTTAGCGTACAGGTTAGGATTAGGGGACGGGTGAGGGCAATGCTTCGGGTAAGGGTTAGTGTTAGGGTTAGAGTTAGGGTTAGGGTTCGGGTCGGGGACGGTTTAGGGTACAGGTTAGGGTACGACAACGGATTAGGGTGAGCGTACGTTTTAGGGTACGGGTTAGTGTTAGCGTACGGGTTAGGATTACGGGAAGGGTGAGGGTAAGGCTTCGGGTAACGGTTAGGGTTAGGGTTAGGGTTAGGGTTAGGGGACGGGCACGGGGACGGTTTAGGGTACAGGTTAGTGTACGGCAACGGTTTAGGTTGAGCGTACGTGTTAGGGTACGGGTTAGTGTTAGCGTACGGGTTAGGATTAGGGGACGGTTGAGGGTAAGGCTTCGGGTAAGGGTTAGGGTTAGGTTTAGGGTTAGGGGACGGGGACGGGGACGGTTTAGGGTACAGGTTAGGGTACAAAAACGGTTTAGGGTGAGCGTACGTGTTAGGGTACGGGTTAGTGTTAGCGTACGGGTTAGGATTAGGGGACGGGTGAGTGTAAGGCTTCGGGTAAGGATTAGGGTTAGGGTTAGTGTTAGGGTTAGGGTTAGGGGACGGGGACGGTTTAGCGTACAGGTTAGGGTACGACAACGGTTTAGGGTGAGCGTACGTGTTAGGGTACGGGTTAGTGTTAGCGTACGGGTTAGGATTAGGGGACGGGTGAGGGTAAGGCTTCGGGTAATAGTTAGGGTTAGGATTATGGTTAGGGTTAGGGGACGGGGACGGTTTAGGGTACAGGTTAGGGTACGACAACGGTTTAGGGTGAGCGTACGTGTTAGGGTACGGGTTAGTGTTAGCATACGGGTTAGGATTAGGGGACGGGTGAGGGTAAGGCTTCGGGTAAGGGTTAGGGTTAGGGTTAGGGTTAGGGTTAGGGTTAGGGGACGGGGATGGTTTAGGGTAAAGGTTAGGGTACGACAACGGTTTAGGGTGAGCGTACGTGTTAGAGTATGGGTTAGTGTTAGCGTACGGGTTAGGATTAGGGGACGGGTGAGGGTAAGGCTTCGGGTAAGGGTTAGGGTTAGGGTTAGGGTTAGGGTTAGGGTTAGGGGACGGGGACGGTTTAGGGTACAGGTTAGGGTACGACAACGGTTTAGTGTGAGCGTACGTGTTAGGGTACGGGTTAGTGTTAGCGTACAGTTTAGGATTAGGGGACGGGTGAGGTTAAGGCTTCGGGTAAGGGTTAGGGTTAGGGTTAGGGTTAGGGTTAGGGGACGGGGACGGTTTAGGGTACAGGTTAGTGTACGACAACGGTTTAGGGTGAGTGTACGTGTTAGGGTACGGGTTAGTGTTAGCGTACGGGTTAGGATTAGGTTACGGGTGAGGGTAAGGCTTCGGGTAAGGTTAGGGTTAGGGTTAGGGTTAGGATTAGGGGAAGGGGACGGTTTAGGGTACAGGTAAGGGTACGACAACGGTTTAGGGTGAGCGTACGTGTTAGGGTATGGGTTAGTGTTAGCGTACGGGTTAGGCTTAGGGGACGGGTGAGGTTAAGGCTTCGGGTAAGGGTTAGGGTTTGGGTTAGAGTTAGGTTTAGGGTTAGGGTTAGGGGACGGGGACGGTTTAGGGTACAGGTTAGGGTACGACAATGGTTTAGGCTGAGCGTACGTGTTAGGGTACGTGTTAGTGTTAGCGTACGGGTTAGGATTAGGGGACGGGTGAGGGTAAGGCTTCGGGTAAGGGTTAGGGTTAGGGTTAGGGTTAGGGTTAGGGGATGTGGACGGTTTAGGGTACAGGTTAGGGTACGACAATGGTTTAGGGTGAGCGTACGTGTTAGGGTACGTGTTAGTGTTAGCGTACGGGTTAGGAATAGGGGACGGGTGAGTGTAAGGCTTCGGGTAAGGGTTAGGGTTAGGGTTAGGGTTAGGGTTAAGGGACGGGGACGGGGACGGTTTAGGGTACAGGTTAGGGTACGACAACGGTTTAGGTTGAGCGTACGTGTTAGGGTACGGGTTAGTGTTAGCGTACGGGTTAGGATTAGGGGACGGGTGAGGGTAAGACTTCGGGTAAGGGTTAGGGTTAGGAATAGGGTTAGGGGACGGGGACGGTTTAGGGTACACGTTAGAGTACGACAAAGGTTTAGGGAGAGCGTACGTGTTAGGGTACGGGTTAGTGTTAGCGTACGGGTTAGGATTAGGGGACGGGTGAGGGTAAGGCTTCGGGTAAGGGTTAGGGTTAGGGTTAGGGTTAGGTTTAGGGTTAGGGGACGGGGACGGTGACGGTTTAGGGTACAGGTTAGGGTACGACAACCGTTTAGGGTGAGCGTACGTTTAGGGTACGAGTTAGTGTTAGCGTACGGTTTAGGATTAGGGGACGGGTGAGGTTAAGGCTTCGGGTAAGGGTTAGGGTTAGGGTTAGGGTTAGGGTTAGGGGATGGGGACGGGGACGGTTTAGGGTACAGGTTAGGGTACGACAACGGTTTAGGGTGAGCGTACGTGGTAGGGTACGGCTTAGTGTTAGCGTACGGGTTAGGATTAGGGGACGGGTGAGGGTAAGGCTTGGGGTAAGGGTTAGGGTTAGGGTTAGGGTTAGGATTAGGGGACGGGGACGGTTTAGGGTACAGGTTAGGGTACGACAATGGTTTAGGGTGAGCGTACGTGTTAGGGTACGGGTTATTGTTAGCGTACGGGTTAGGATTAGGGGACGGGTGGGGTAAGGCTTCGGGTAAGGGTTAGGGTTAGGGTTAGGGTTAGGGTTAGGGGACGGGCACGGGGACGGTTTAGGCTACAGGTTAGGGAACGACACCGGTTTAGGGTGAGGGTACGTGTTAGGGTACGGGTTAGTGTTAGCGTACGAGTTAGGATTAGGGGACGGGTTATGGTAAGGCTTCGGGTAAGGGTTAGGGTTAGGGTTAGGGTTAGGGTTAGGGTTAGGGGACGGGGACGGTTTAGGGTACAGGTTAGGGTACGACAACGGTTTAGGGTGAGCGTACGTGTTAGGGTACGGGTTACTGTTAGCGTACGGGTTAGGATTAGGGGACGGGTGAGGGTAAGGCTTCGGCTAAGGGTTAGGCTTAGGCTTAGGGTTAGGGTTAGGGTTAGGGGACGGGGACGGTTTAGGGTACAGGTTAGGGTACGACAACGATTTAGGATGAGCGTAAGTGTTAGGGTACGGTTTAGTGTTAGCGTACGGGTAAGGATTAGGGGACGGGTGAGGGTAAGGCTTCGGGTAAGGGTTAGTGTTAGGGTTAGAGTTAGGGTTAGGGTTAGGGGACGGGGACGGTTTAGGGTACAGGTTAGGGTACGGCAACGGTTTAGGGTTAGCGTACGTGTTAGGGTACGGGTTAGTGTTAGCGTACGGTTTAGGATTACGGGAAGGGTGAGGGTAAGGCTTCGGGTAAGGGTTAGGGTTAGGGTTAGGGTTAGGGTTAGGGGACGGGCACGGGGACGGTTTAGGGTACAGGTTAGTGTACGACAACAGTTTAGGGTGAGCGTACGTGTTAGGGTACGGGTTAGTGTTAGCGTACGGGTTAGGATTAGGTGACGGGTGAGGGTAAGGCTTCGGGTAAGGGTTAGGGTTAGGTTTAGGGTTAGGGGACGGGGACGGGGACGGTTTAGGGTACAGGTTAGGGTACAAAAACCGTTTAGGGTGAGCGTACGTGTTAGGGTACGGGTTAGTGTTAGCGTACGGGTTAGGATTAGGGGACGGGTGAGGGTAAGGCTTCGGGTAAGGTTTAGGGTTAGGGTTAGGGTTAGGGGACGGAGATGGTTTAGGGTAAAGGTTAGGGTACGACAACGGTTTAGGGTGAGCGTACGTGTTAGAGTACGGGTTAGTGTTAGCGTACGGGTTAGGATTAGGGGACGGGTTAGGGTAAGGCTTCGGGTAAGGGTTAGGGATAGGGTTAGGGTTAGGGTTAGTGTTAGGAGACGGGGACGGTTTAGGGTACATGTTAGGGTACGACAAAGATTTAGGGTGAGCGTAGGTGTTAGGGTATGGATTAGTGTTAGCGTACGGTTTAGGATTAGGGGACGGGTGAGGGTAAGGCTTCGGGTAAGGGTTAGGGTTAGGGTTAGGGTTAGGGTTAGGGGACGGGGACGGGGACGGTTTAGGGTACAGGTTAGGGTACGACAACAGTTTAGGTTGAGCGTACGTGTTAGGGTATGGGTTAGTGTTAGCGTACGGGTTAGGTTTAGGGGATGGGTGAGGGTAAGGCTTCGGGTAAAGGTTAGGGTTAGGGTTAGGGTTAGAGTTAGGGTTAGGGGACGGGGACGGTTTAGGATACAGGTTAGGGTACGACAACGGTTTAGGGTGAGCGTACGTGTTAGGGTACGGGTTAGTGTTAGCGTACGGGTTAGGATTAGGGGACGGTTGAGTGTAAGGCTTCGGGTAAGGGTTAGGGTTAGGGTTAGGGTTAGGGTTAGGGGACAGGGACGGTTTAGGGTACAGGTTAGGGTACGTCAACGGTTTAGGGTGAGCGTACGTCTTAGGGTACGGGTTAGTGTTAGTGTACGGGTTAGGATTAGGGGACGGGTGAGGGTAAAGCTTCGGGTAAGGGTTACGGTTAGGGTTAGGGTTAGGGTTAGGGTTAGGGGACGGGGACGGTTTAGGGTACAGGTTAGGGTACGACAACGGTTTAGGGTGAGCGTACGTGTTAGGGTACGGGTTAGTGTTAGCGTACGCGTTAGGATTAGGGGACGGGTGAGGGTAAGGCTTCGGGAAAGGGTTAGGGTTAGGGTTAGGTTTAGGGTTAGGGGACGGGCACGGGGACGGTTTAGGGTACAGGTTATGGTACGACAACGGTTTAGGGTGAGGGTACGTGTTAGGGTACAGGTTAGTGTTAGCGTACGGGTTAGGATTAGGGGACGGGTGAGTGTAAGGCTTCGGGTAAGGGTTAGGGTTAGGGTTAGGCTTAGGGTTAGGGGACGGGGACGGTTTAGGGTACAGGTTAGGGTACGACAACGGTTTAGGGTGAGCGTACGTGTTAGGGTACGGGTTAGTGTTAGCGTACGGGTTAGGATTAGGGGACGGGTGAGGGTAAGGTTACAGGTAAGGGTTAGGGTTAGGGTTAGGGTTAGGGTTACGGTTGGGGACGGGGACGGTTTAGGGTACAGGTAAGGGTACGACAACGATTTAGGGTGAGCGTACGTGTTAGGTTACGGGTTAGTATTAGCGTACGGGTTAGGATTAGGGAACGGGTGAGTGTAAGACTTCGGGTAATGGTTAGGGTTAGGGTTAGGGTTAGGTGACGGGGACGGGGACGATTTAGGGTACAGTTTAGGGTACGACAACGGTTTAGGGTGAGCGTACGTGTTAGGGTACGGGTTAGCGTTAGCGTACGGGTTAGGATTAGGGGACGGGTGAGGGTAAGGATTCGGGTAAGGGTTAGGGTTAGGGTTTGGGTTAGGGTTAAGGGACGGAGACGGTTTAGGATACAGGTTAGGGTACGACAACGGTTTAGGGTGAGCGTACGTGTTAGGGTACGGGTTAGTGTTAGCGTACGGGTTAGGATTAGGGGACGGGTGAGGGTAAGGCTTCGGGTAAGGGTTAGGGTTAGGGTTAGGGTTAGGGTTAGGGGGCGGGGACGGTTTAGGGTACAGGTTAGGGTACGACAACGATTTAGGGTGAGCGTACGTGTTAGGTTACGGGTTAGTGTTAGCGTACGGGTTAGGATTAGGGAACGGGTGAGGGTAAGGATTCGGGTAAGGGTTACGGTTAGGGTTAGGGTTAGGGTTAGGGGACGGGGACAGTTTAGGGTACAGGTTAAGCTACGACAACGGTTTAGGGTGAGCGTACGTGTTAGGGTACGGGTTAGTGTTAGCGTACGGGTTAGAATTAGGGGACGGGTGAGGGTAAGGCTTCGGGTAAGGGTTAGGGTTAGTGTTAGGGTTAGGGGACGGGGACGGTTTAGGGTACAGGTTAGGGTACGACAACGGTTTAGGGTGAGCGTACGTGTTAGGGTACGGGTTAGTGTTAGCGTACGGGTTAGGATTAGGTGACGGGTGAAGGTAAGGCTTCGAGTAAGGGTTAGGGTTAGGGTTAGGGTTAGGGTTAGGCTTAGGGGACGGGGACGGTTTAGGGTACAGTTTAGTGTACGACAACGGTTTAGGGTGAGCGTACGTGTTAAGGTACGGGTTACTGTTAGCGTACGGGTTAGGATTAGGGTACGGGTGAGGGTAAGGCTTCGGGTAAGGGTTAGGGTTAGGGTTAGGGTTAGTGTTAGGGTTAGGGGACGGGGACGATTTAGGGTACAGGTTAGGGTACGACAACGGTTTAGGGTGAGCGTACGTGTTAGGGTATGGGTTAGTGTTAGCGTACGGGTTCGGATTAGGGGACGGGTGATGTTAAGGCTTCGGGTAAGGGTTAGGGTTTGGGTTAGAGATAGGTTTAGGGTTATGGTTAGGGGACGGGGACGGTTTAGGGTACAGGTTAGGGTACGACAAGGGTTTAGGGTGAGCGTACTTGTTAGGGTACGGGTTAGTGTTAGCGTACGGGTTAGGATTAGGGGACGGTTGAGGGTAAGACTTCGGGTAAGGTTTAGGGTTAGGGTTAGGGTTAGGGTTAGGGTTAGGGGCCGCGAACAGTTATGATTTAGGGTACAGGTTAGGGTACGACCACTGTATAGGGTGAGCGTACGTTTTAGGGTATGCGTTAGTGTTAGCGTACGGGTTAGGTTTAGGGGACGGTTGAGGGTAAGGCTTCGGGCAAGGGTTAGGGTTAGGGTTAGGGTTAGGGTTAGGGGACGGGGACGGTTTAGGGTACAGGTTAGGGTACGACAATAGTTTAGGGTGAGCATACATGTTAGGGTACGTGTTAGTGTTAGCGTACGGGTTAGGATTAGGGGACGGGTGAGGGTAAGGCTTCGGGTAAGGGTTAGGGTTAAGGTGAGGGTTAGGGTTTGGGAACGGGGACGGTTTAGGGTACAGGTTAGGGTACGACAACGGTTTAGGGTGAGCGTACGTGTTAGGGTACGGGTTAGTGTTAGCGTACGGTTTAGGATTAGGTGACGGGTGAGGGTAAGGCTTCGGGTAAGGGTTAGGGTTAGGGTTAGAGTTAGGGGACGGGGACGGTTTAGGGTACAAGTTAGGGTACGACAACGGTTTAGGGTGAGCGTACGTGTTAGGGTATGGGTTAGAGTTAGCGTACGGGTTAGGATTAGGGGACGGGTGAGGGTAAGGCTTCGGGTAAGGTTTAGGGTTAGGGTTAGGTTTAGGGTTAGGGGACGGGGACGGTTTAGGGTACAGGTTAGTGTACGACAACGGTTTACGGTGAGCGTACGTGTTAGGGTACGGGTTAGTATTAGCGTACGGGTTAGGATTAGGGGACGGGTGAGGGTAAGGCATCGGGTAAGGGTTATGGTTAGGGTTAGGGTTAGGGTTAGGGGACGGGGACAGGGACGGTTTAGGGTACAGGTTAGGGTACGACAACGGTTTAGGGTGAGCGTACATGTTAGGGTATGTGTTAGTGTTAGCGTACGGGTTAGGATTAGAGGACGGGTGTGGGTAAGGCTTTGGGTAAGGGTTAGGTTTAGGGTTAGGGTTAGGGGACGGGGACGGGGACGGGGACGGTTTAGGGTACAGGTAAGGGTACGACAATGGTTTAGGGTGAGCGTACGTGTTAGGGTACTGGTTAGTGTTAGCGTACGGGTTAGGATTAGGGGATGGGTGAGGGTAAGGCTTCGGGTAAAGGTTAGGGTTAGGGTTAGGGTTAGGGTTAGGGTTAGGGTTAGGGGACGGGGACGGTTTAGGGTACAGGTTAGTGTACGACAACGGTTTAGGGTGAGCGTACGTGTTAGGGTACGGATTAGTGTTAGCGTACGGGTTAGGATTAGGTGACGGGTGAGGGTAAGGCTTCGGGTAAAGGTTAGGGTTAGGGTTAGGGGACAGGGACGTTTTAGGGTACAGGTTACTGTACGTCAACGGTTTAGGGTGAGCCTACGTGTTAGGGTACGGGTTAGTGTTAGTGTACGGGTTAGGATTAGGGGACGGGTGAGGGTAAGGCTTCGGGTAAGGGTTAGGGTTAGGGTTAGGGTTAGGGTTAGGGTTAGGGGACGGGGACGGTTTAGGGTACAGGTTAGGGTACGACGACGGTTTAGGGTGAGCGTACGTGTTAGGGTACGGGTTAGTGTTAGCGTACGGGTTAGGATTAGGGGACGGGTGAGGGTAAGGCTTCGGGTAATAGTTAGGGTTAGGGTTATGGTTAGGGTTAGGGGACGGGGACGGTTTAGGGTACAGGTTAGGGTACGACAACGGTTTAGGGTGAGCGTACGTGTTAGGGTACGGGTTAGTGTTAGCATACGGGTTAGGATTAGGGGACGGGTGAGGGTAAGGCTTCGGGTAAGGGTTAGGGTTAGGGTTAGGGTTAGGGTTAGGGTTAGGGGACGGGGATGGTTTAGGGTAAAGGTTAGGGTACGACAACGGTTTAGGGTGAGCGTACGTGTTAGAGTACGGGTTAGTGTTAGCGTACGGGTTAGGATTAGGGGACGGGTGAGGGTAAGGCTTCGGGTAAGGGTTAGGGTTAGGGTTAGGGTTAGGGTTAGGGTTAGGGGACGGTTTAGGGTACAGGTTAGGGTACGACAACGGTTTAGTGTGAGCGTACGTGTTAGGGTACGGGTTAGTGTTAGCGTACGGTTTAGGATTAGGGGACGGGTGAGGTTAAGGCTTCGGGTAAGGGTTAGGGTTAGGGTTAGGGTTAGGGTTAGGGGACGGGGACGGTTTAGGGTACAGGTTAGTGTACGACAACGGTTTAGGGTGAGCGTACGTGTTAGGGTACGGGTTAGTGTTAGCGTACGGGTTAGGATTAGGTTACGGGTGAGGGTAAGGCTTCGGGTAAGGTTAGGGTTAGGGTTAGGGTTAGGATTAGGGGAAGGGGACGGTTTAGGGTACAGGTAAGGGTACGACAACGGTTTAGGGTGAGCGTACGTGTTAGGGTATGGGTTAGTGTTAGCGTACGGGTTAGGCTTAGGGGACGGGTGAGGTTAAGGCTTCGGGTAAGGGTTAGGGTTTGGGTTAGAGTTAGGTTTAGGGTTAGGGTTAGGGGACGGGGACGGTTTATGGTACAGGTTAGGGTACGACAACGGTTTAGGATGAGCGTAAGTGTTAGGGTACGGTTTAGTGTTAGTGTACGGTTTAGGATTAGGGGACGGGTGAGGGTAATGCTTCGGGTAAGGGTTAGTGTTAGGGTTAGAGTTAGGGTTAGGGTTACGGGACGGGGACGGTTTAGGGTACAGGTTAGGGTACGACAACGGTTTAGGGTGAGCGTACGTTTTAGGGTACGGGTTAGTGTTAGCGTACGGGTTAGGATTACGGGAAGGGTGAGGGTAAGGCTTCGGGTAACGGTTAGGGTTAGGGTTAGGGTTAGGGTTAGGGGACGGGCACGGGGACGGTTTAGGGTACAGGTTTGTGTACGACAACGGTTTAGGTTTAGCGTACGTGTTAGGGTACGGGTTAGTGTTAGCGTACGGGTTAGGATTAGGGGACGGTTGAGGGTAAGGCTTCGGGTAAGGGTTAGGGTTAGGTTTAGGGTTAGGGGACGGTTTAGGGTACAGGTTAGGGTACAAAAACGGTTTAGGGTGAGCGTACGTGTTAGGGTACGGGTTAGTGTTAGCGTACGGGTTAGGATTAGGGGACGGGTGAGTGTAAGGCTTCGGGTAAGGATTAGGGTTAGGGTTAGTGTTAGGGTTAGGGTTAGGGGACGGGGACGGTTTAGCGTACAGGTTAGGGTACGACAACGGTTTAGGGTGAGCGTACGTGTTAGGGTACGGGTTAGTGTTAGCGTACGGGTTAGGATTAGGGGACGGGTGAGGGTAAGGCTTCGGGTAATAGTTAGGGTTAGGGTTATGGTTAGGGTTAGGGGACGGGGACGGTTTAGGGTACAGGTTAGGGTACGACAACGGTTTAGGGTGAGCGTACGTGTTAGGGTACGGGTTAGTGTTAGCATACGGGTTAGGATTAGGGGACGGGTGAGGGTAAGGCTTCGGGTAAGGGTTAGGGTTAGGGTTAGGGTTAGGGTTAGGGGACGGGGATGGTTTAGGGTAAATTTTAGGGTACGACAGCGGTTTAGGGTGAGCGTACGTGTTAGAGTACGGGTTAGTGTTAGCGTACGGGTTAGGATTAGGGGACGGGTGAGTGTAAGGCTTCGGGTAAGGGTTAGGGTTAGGGTTAGGGTTAGGGTTAGGGTTAGGGGACGGGGACGGTTTAGGGTACAGGTTAGGGTACGACAACGGTTTAGGGTGAGCGTACGTGTTAGGGTACGGGTTAGTGTTAGCGTACGGGTTAGGATTAGGGGACGGGTGAGGGTAAGGCTTCGCGTAAGGGTTAGGGTTAGGGTTAGGGTTAGGGTTAGGGGACGGGGACGGTTTAGGGTACAGGTTAGGGTACGACAACGGTTTAGGGTGAGCGTACGTGTTAGGGAACGGGTTAGTGTTAGCGTACGGGTTAGGATTAGGGGACGGGTGAGGGTAAGGCTTCGGGTAAGGGTTAGGCTTAGGCTTAGGGTTAGGGTTAGGGTTAGGGGACGGGGACGGTTTAGGGTACAGGTTAGGGTACGACAACGGTTTAGGATGAGCGTAAGTGTTAGGGTACGGTTTAGTGTTAGCGTACGGGTTAGGATTAGGGGACGGGTGAGGGCAATGCTTCGGGTAAGGGTTAGTGTTAGGGTTAGAGTTAGGGTTAGGGTTCGGGTCGGGGACGGTTTAGGGTACAGGTTAGGGTACGACAACGGTTTAGGGTGAGCGTACGTTTTAGGGTACGGGTTAGTGTTAGCGTACGGTTTAGGATTAGGGGACGGGTGAGGTTAAGGCTTCGGGTAAGGGTTAGGGTTAGGGTTAGGGTTAGGGTTAGGGGACGGGGACGGTTTAGGGTACAGGTTAGTGTACGACAACGGTTTAGGGTGAGCGTACGTGTTAGGGTACGGGTTAGTGTTAGCGTACGGGTTAGGATTAGGTTACGGGTGAGGGTAAGGCTTCGGGTAAGGTTAGGGTTAGGGTTAGGGTTAGGATTAGGGGAAGGGGACGGTTTAGGGTACAGGTAAGGGTACGACAACGGTTTAGGGTGAGCGTACGTGTTAGGGTATGGGTTAGTGTTAGCGTACGGGTTAGGCTTAGGGGACGGGTGAGGTTAAGGCTTCGGGTAAGGGTTAGGATTTGGGTTAGAGTTAGGTTTAGGGTTAGGGTTAGGGGACGGGGACGGTTTATGGTACAGGTTAGGGTACGACAACGGTTTAGGATGAGCGTAAGTGTTAGGGTACGGTTTAGTGTTAGTGTACGGTTTAGGATTAGGGGACGGGTGAGGGTAATGCTTCGGGTAAGGGTTAGTGTTAGGGTTAGAGTTAGGGTTAGGGTTACGGGACGGGGACGGTTTAGGGTACAGCTTAGGGTACGACAACGGTTTAGGGTGAGCGTACGTTTTAGGGTACGGGTTAGTGTTAGCGTACGGGTTAGGATTACGGGAAGGGTGAGGGTAAGGCTTCGGGTAACGGTTAGGGTTAGGGTTAGGGTTAGGGTTAGGGTTAGGGGACGGGCACGGGGACGGTTTAGGGTACAGGTTTGTGTACGACAACGGTTTAGGTTTAGCGTACGTGTTAGGGTACGGGTTAGTGTTAGCGTACGGGTTAGGATTAGGGGACGGTTGAGGGTAAGGCTTCGGGTAAGGGTTAGGGTTAGGTTTAGGGTTGGGGGACGGGGACGGGGACGGTTTAGGGTACAGGTTAGGGTACAAAAACGGTTTAGGGTGAGCGTACGTGTTAGGGTACGGGTTAGTGTTAGCGTACGGGTTAGGATTAGGGGACGGGTGAGTGTAAGGCTTCGGGTAAGGATTAGGGTTAGGGTTAGTGTTAGGGTTAGGGTTAGGGGACGGGGACGGTTTAGCGTACAGGTTAGGGTACGACAACGGTTTAGGGTGAGCGTACGTGTTAGGGTACGGGTTAGTGTTAGCGTACGGGTTAGGATTAGGGGACGGGTGAGGTTAAGGCTTCGGGTAATAGTTAGGGTTAGGGTTATGGTTAGGGTTAGGGGACGGGGACGGTTTAGGGTACAGGTTAGGGTACGACAACGGTTTAGGGTGAGCGTACGTGTTAGGGTACGGGTTAGTGTTAGCATACGGGTTAGGATTAGGGGACGGGTGAGGGTAAGGCTTCGGGTAAGGGTTAGGGTTAGGGTTAGGGTTAGGGTTAGGGTTAGGGGACGGGGATGGTTTAGGGTAAAGGTTAGGGTACGACAACGGTTTAGGGTGAGCGTACGTGTTAGAGTACGGGTTAGTGTTAGCGTACGGGTTAGGATTAGGAGACGGGTGAGTGTAAGGCTTCGGGTAAGGGTTAGGGTTAGGGTTAGGGTTAGGGTTAGGGTTTGGGGACGGGGACGGTTTAGGGTACAGGTTAGGGTACGACAACGGTTTAGGGTGAGCGTACGTGTTAGGGTACGGGTTAGTGTTAGCGTACGGGTTAGGATTAGGGGACGGGTGAGGGTAAGGCTTCGGGTAAGGGTTAGGGTTAGGGTTAGGGTTAGGGTTAGGGGACGGGGACGGTTTAGGGTACAGGTTAGGGTACGACAACGGTTTAGGGTGAGCGTACGTGTTAGGGTACGGGTTAGTGTTAGCGTACGGGTTAGCATTAGGGGACGGGTGAGGGTAAGGCTTCGGGTAAGGGTTAGGCTTAGGCTTAGGGTTAGGGTTAGGGTTAGGGGACGGGGACGGTTTAGGGTACAGGTTAGGGTACGACAACGGTTTAGGATGAGCGTAAGTGTTAGGGTACGGTTTAGTGTTAGCGTACAGGTTAGGATTAGGGGACGGGTGAGGGCAATGCTTCGGGTAAGGGTTAGTGTTAGGGTTAGAGTTAGGGTTAGGGTTCGGGTCGGGGACGGTTTAGGGTACAGGTTAGGGTACGACAACGGATTAGGGTGAGCGTACGTTTTAGGGTACGGGTTAGTGTTAGCGTACGGGTTAGGATTACGGGAAGGGTGAGGGTAAGGCTTCGGGTAACGGTTAGGGTTAGGGTTAGGGTTAGGGTTAGGGGACGGGCACGGGGACGGTTTAGGGTACAGGTTAGTGTACGGCAACGGTTTAGGTTGAGCGTACGTGTTAGGGTACGGGTTAGTGTTAGCGTACGGGTTAGGATTAGGGGACGGTTGAGGGTAAGGCTTCGGGTAAGGGTTAGGGTTAGGTTTAGGGTTAGGGGACGGGGACGGGGACGGTTTAGGGTACAGGTTAGGGTACAAAAACGGTTTAGGGTGAGCGTACGTGTTAGGGTACGGGTTAGTGTTAGCGTACGGGTTAGGATTAGGGGACGGGTGAGTGTAAGGCTTCGGGTAAGGATTAGGGTTAGGGTTAGTGTTAGGGTTAGGGTTAGGGGACGGGGACGGTTTAGCGTACAGGTTAGGGTACGACAACGGTTTAGGGTGAGCGTACGTGTTAGGGTACGGGTTAGTGTTAGCGTACGGGTTAGGATTAGGGGACGGGTGAGGGTAAGGCTTCGGGTAATAGTTAGGGTTAGGATTATGGTTAGGGTTAGGGGACGGGGACGGTTTAGGGTACAGGTTAGGGTACGACAACGGTTTAGGGTGAGCGTACGTGTTAGGGTACGGGTTAGTGTTAGCATACGGGTTAGGATTAGGGGACGGGTGAGGGTAAGGCTTCGGGTAAGGGTTAGGGTTAGGGTTAGGGTTAGGGTTAGGGTTAGGGGACGGGGATGGTTTAGGGTAAAGGTTAGGGTACGACAACGGTTTAGGGTGAGCGTACGTGTTAGAGTATGGGTTAGTGTTAGCGTACGGGTTAGGATTAGGGGACGGGTGAGGGTAAGGCTTCGGGTAAGGGTTAGGGTTAGGGTTAGGGTTAGGGTTAGGGTTAGGGGACGGGGACGGTTTAGGGTACAGGTTAGGGTACGACAACGGTTTAGTGTGAGCGTACGTGTTAGGGTACGGGTTAGTGTTAGCGTACGGTTTAGGATTAGGGGACGGGTGAGGTTAAGGCTTCGGGTAAGGGTTAGGGTTAGGGTTAGGGTTAGGGTTAGGGGACGGGGACGGTTTAGGGTACAGGTTAGTGTACGACAACGGTTTAGGGTGAGTGTACGTGTTAGGGTACGGGTTAGTGTTAGCGTACGGGTTAGGATTAGGTTACGGGTGAGGGTAAGGCTTCGGGTAAGGTTAGGGTTAGGGTTAGGGTTAGGATTAGGGGAAGGGGACGGTTTAGGGTACAGGTAAGGGTACGACAACGGTTTAGGGTGAGCGTACGTGTTAGGGTATGGGTTAGTGTTAGCGTACGGGTTAGGCTTAGGGGACGGGTGAGGTTAAGGCTTCGGGTAAGGGTTAGGGTTTGGGTTAGAGTTAGGTTTAGGGTTAGGGTTAGGGGACGGGGACGGTTTAGGGTACAGGTTAGGGTACGACAATGGTTTAGGCTGAGCGTACGTGTTAGGGTACGTGTTAGTGTTAGCGTACGGGTTAGGATTAGGGGACGGGTGAGGGTAAGGCTTCGGGTAAGGGTTAGGGTTAGGGTTAGGGTTAGGGTTAGGGGATGTGGACGGTTTAGGGTACAGGTTAGGGTACGACAATGGTTTAGGGTGAGCGTACGTGTTAGGGTACGTGTTAGTGTTAGCGTACGGGTTAGGAATAGGGGACGGGTGAGTGTAAGGCTTCGGGTAAGGGTTAGGGTTAGGGTTAGGGTTAGGGTTAAGGGACGGGGACGGGGACGGTTTAGGGTACAGGTTAGGGTACGACAACGGTTTAGGTTGAGCGTACGTGTTAGGGTACGGGTTAGTGTTAGCGTACGGGTTAGGATTAGGGGACGGGTGAGGGTAAGACTTCGGGTAAGGGTTAGGGTTAGGAATAGGGTTAGGGGACGGGGACGGTTTAGGGTACACGTTAGAGTACGACAAAGGTTTAGGGAGAGCGTACGTGTTAGGGTACGGGTTAGTGTTAGCGTACGGGTTAGGATTAGGGGACGGGTGAGGGTAAGGCTTCGGGTAAGGGTTAGGGTTAGGGTTAGGGTTAGGTTTAGGGTTAGGGGACGGGGACGGTGACGGTTTAGGGTACAGGTTAGGGTACGACAACCGTTTAGGGTGAGCGTACGTTTAGGGTACGAGTTAGTGTTAGCGTACGGTTTAGGATTAGGGGACGGGTGAGGTTAAGGCTTCGGGTAAGGGTTAGGGTTAGGGTTAGGGTTAGGGTTAGGGGATGGGGACGGGGACGGTTTAGGGTACAGGTTAGGGTACGACAACGGTTTAGGGTGAGCGTACGTGGTAGGGTACGGCTTAGTGTTAGCGTACGGGTTAGGATTAGGGGACGGGTGAGGGTAAGGCTTGGGGTAAGGGTTAGGGTTAGGGTTAGGGTTAGGATTAGGGGACGGGGACGGTTTAGGGTACAGGTTAGGGTACGACAATGGTTTAGGGTGAGCGTACGTGTTAGGGTACGGGTTATTGTTAGCGTACGGGTTAGGATTAGGGGACGGGTGGGGTAAGGCTTCGGGTAAGGGTTAGGGTTAGGGTTAGGGTTAGGGTTAGGGGACGGGCACGGGGACGGTTTAGGCTACAGGTTAGGGAACGACACCGGTTTAGGGTGAGGGTACGTGTTAGGGTACGGGTTAGTGTTAGCGTACGAGTTAGGATTAGGGGACGGGTTATGGTAAGGCTTCGGGTAAGGGTTAGGGTTAGGGTTAGGGTTAGGGTTAGGGTTAGGGGACGGGGACGGTTTAGGGTACAGGTTAGGGTACGACAACGGTTTAGGGTGAGCGTACGTGTTAGGGTACGGGTTACTGTTAGCGTACGGGTTAGGATTAGGGGACGGGTGAGGGTAAGGCTTCGGCTAAGGGTTAGGCTTAGGCTTAGGGTTAGGGTTAGGGTTAGGGGACGGGGACGGTTTAGGGTACAGGTTAGGGTACGACAACGATTTAGGATGAGCGTAAGTGTTAGGGTACGGTTTAGTGTTAGCGTACGGGTAAGGATTAGGGGACGGGTGAGGGTAAGGCTTCGGGTAAGGGTTAGTGTTAGGGTTAGAGTTAGGGTTAGGGTTAGGGGACGGGGACGGTTTAGGGTACAGGTTAGGGTACGGCAACGGTTTAGGGTTAGCGTACGTGTTAGGGTACGGGTTAGTGTTAGCGTACGGTTTAGGATTACGGGAAGGGTGAGGGTAAGGCTTCGGGTAAGGGTTAGGGTTAGGGTTAGGGTTAGGGTTAGGGGACGGGCACGGGGACGGTTTAGGGTACAGGTTAGTGTACGACAACAGTTTAGGGTGAGCGTACGTGTTAGGGTACGGGTTAGTGTTAGCGTACGGGTTAGGATTAGGTGACGGGTGAGGGTAAGGCTTCGGGTAAGGGTTAGGGTTAGGTTTAGGGTTAGGGGACGGGGACGGGGACGGTTTAGGGTACAGGTTAGGGTACAAAAACCGTTTAGGGTGAGCGTACGTGTTAGGGTACGGGTTAGTGTTAGCGTACGGGTTAGGATTAGGGGACGGGTGAGGGTAAGGCTTCGGGTAAGGTTTAGGGTTAGGGTTAGGGTTAGGGGACGGAGATGGTTTAGGGTAAAGGTTAGGGTACGACAACGGTTTAGGGTGAGCGTACGTGTTAGAGTACGGGTTAGTGTTAGCGTACGGGTTAGGATTAGGGGACGGGTTAGGGTAAGGCTTCGGGTAAGGGTTAGGGATAGGGTTAGGGTTAGGGTTAGTGTTAGGAGACGGGGACGGTTTAGGGTACATGTTAGGGTACGACAAAGATTTAGGGTGAGCGTAGGTGTTAGGGTATGGATTAGTGTTAGCGTACGGGTTAGGATTAGGGGACGGGTGAGGGTAAGGCTTCGGGTAAGGGTTAGGGTTAGGGTTAGGGTTAGGGTTAGGGGACGGGGACGGGGACGGTTTAGGGTACAGGTTAGGGTACGACAACAGTTTAGGTTGAGCGTACGTGTTAGGGTATGGGTTAGTGTTAGCGTACGGGTTAGGTTTAGGGGATGGGTGAGGGTAAGGCTTCGGGTAAAGGTTAGGGTTAGGGTTAGGGTTAGAGTTAGGGTTAGGGGACGGGGACGGTTTAGGATACAGGTTAGGGTACGACAACGGTTTAGGGTGAGCGTACGTGTTAGGGTACGGGTTAGTGTTAGCGTACGGGTTAGGATTAGGGGACGGTTGAGTGTAAGGCTTCGGGTAAGGGTTAGGGTTAGGGTTAGGGTTAGGGTTAGGGGACAGGGACGGTTTAGGGTACAGGTTAGGGTACGTCAACGGTTTAGGGTGAGCGTACGTCTTAGGGTACGGGTTAGTGTTAGTGTACGGGTTAGGATTAGGGGACGGGTGAGGGTAAAGCTTCGGGTAAGGGTTACGGTTAGGGTTAGGGTTAGGGTTAGGGTTAGGGGACGGGGACGGTTTAGGGTACAGGTTAGGGTACGACAACGGTTTAGGGTGAGCGTACGTGTTAGGGTACGGGTTAGTGTTAGCGTACGCGTTAGGATTAGGGGACGGGTGAGGGTAAGGCTTCGGGAAAGGGTTAGGGTTAGGGTTAGGTTTAGGGTTAGGGGACGGGCACGGGGACGGTTTAGGGTACAGGTTATGGTACGACAACGGTTTAGGGTGAGGGTACGTGTTAGGGTACAGGTTAGTGTTAGCGTACGGGTTAGGATTAGGGGACGGGTGAGTGTAAGGCTTCGGGTAAGGGTTAGGGTTAGGGTTAGGCTTAGGGTTAGGGGACGGGGACGGTTTAGGGTACAGGTTAGGGTACGACAACGGTTTAGGGTGAGCGTACGTGTTAGGGTACGGGTTAGTGTTAGCGTACGGGTTAGGATTAGGGGACGGGTGAGGGTAAGGTTACAGGTAAGGGTTAGGGTTAGGGTTAGGGTTAGGGTTACGGTTGGGGACGGGGACGGTTTAGGGTACAGGTTAGGGTACGACAACGATTTAGGGTGAGCGTACGTGTTAGGTTACGGGTTAGTATTAGCGTACGGGTTAGGATTAGGGAACGGGTGAGTGTAAGACTTCGGGTAATGGTTAGGGTTAGGGTTAGGGTTAGGTGACGGGGACGGGGACGATTTAGGGTACAGTTTAGGGTACGACAACGGTTTAGGGTGAGCGTACGTGTTAGGGTACGGGTTAGCGTTAGCGTACGGGTTAGGATTAGGGGACGGGTGAGGGTAAGGATTCGGGTAAGGGTTAGGGTTAGGGTTTGGGTTAGGGTTAAGGGACGGAGACGGTTTAGGATACAGGTTAGGGTACGACAACGGTTTAGGGTGAGCGTACGTGTTAGGGTACGGGTTAGTGTTAGCGTACGGGTTAGAATTAGGGGACGGGTGAGGGTAAGGCTTCGGGTAAGGGTTACGGTTAGGGTTAGGGTTAGGGTTAGGGGACGGGGACAGTTTAGGGTACAGGTTAAGCTACGACAACGGTTTAGGGTGAGCGTACGTGTTAGGGTACGGGTTAGTGTTAGCGTACGGGTTAGAATTAGGGGACGGGTGAGGGTAAGGCTTCGGGTAAGGGTTAGGGTTAGTGTTAGGGTTAGGGGACGGGGACGGTTTAGGGTACAGGTTAGGGTACGACAACGGTTTAGGGTGAGCGTACGTGTTAGGGTACGGGTTAGTGTTAGCGTACGGGTTAGGATTAGGTGACGGGTGAAGGTAAGGCTTCGAGTAAGGGTTAGGGTTAGGGTTAGGGTTAGGGTTAGGCTTAGGGGACGGGGACGGTTTAGGGTACAGTTTAGTGTACGACAACGGTTTAGGGTGAGCGTACGTGTTAAGGTACGGGTTACTGTTAGCGTACGGGTTAGGATTAGGGTACGGGTGAGGGTAAGGCTTCGGGTAAGGGTTAGGGTTAGGGTTAGGGTTAGTGTTAGGGTTAGGGGACGGGGACGATTTAGGGTACAGGTTAGGGTACGACAACGGTTTAGGGTGAGCGTACGTGTTAGGGTATGGGTTAGTGTTAGCGTACGGGTTCGGATTAGGGGACGGGTGATGTTAAGGCTTCGGGTAAGGGTTAGGGTTTGGGTTAGAGTTAGGTTTAGGGTTATGGTTAGGGGACGGGGACGGTTTAGGGTACAGGTTAGGGTACGACAAGGGTTTAGGGTGAGCGTACTTGTTAGGGTACGGGTTAGTGTTAGCGTACGGGTTAGGATTAGGGGACGGTTGAGGGTAAGACTTCGGGTAAGGTTTAGGGTTAGGGTTAGGGTTAGGGTTAGGGTTAGGGGCCGCGAACAGTTATGATTTAGGGTACAGGTTAGGGTACGACCACTGTATAGGGTGAGCGTACGTTTTAGGGTATGCGTTAGTGTTAGCGTACGGGTTAGGTTTAGGGGACGGTTGAGGGTAAGGCTTCGGGCAAGGGTTAGGGTTAGGGTTAGGGTTAGGGTTAGGGGACGGGGACGGTTTAGGGTACAGGTTAGGGTACGACAATAGTTTAGGGTGAGCATACATGTTAGGGTACGTGTTAGTGTTAGCGTACGGGTTAGGATTAGGGGACGGGTGAGGGTAAGGCTTCGGGTAAGGGTTAGGGTTAAGGTGAGGGTTAGGGTTTGGGAACGGGGACGGTTTAGGGTACAGGTTAGGGTACGACAACGGTTTAGGGTGAGCGTACGTGTTAGGGTACGGGTTAGTGTTAGCGTACGGTTTAGGATTAGGTGACGGGTGAGGGTAAGGCTTCGGGTAAGGGTTAGGGTTAGGGTTAGAGTTAGGGGACGGGGACGGTTTAGGGTACAAGTTAGGGTACGACAACGGTTTAGGGTGAGCGTACGTGTTAGGGTATGGGTTAGAGTTAGCGTACGGGTTAGGATTAGGGGACGGGTGAGGGTAAGGCTTCGGGTAAGGTTTAGGGTTAGGGTTAGGTTTAGGGTTAGGGGACGGGGACGGTTTAGGGTACAGGTTAGTGTACGACAACGGTTTACGGTGAGCGTACGTGTTAGGGTACGGGTTAGTATTAGCGTACGGGTTAGGATTAGGGGACGGGTGAGGGTAAGGCATCGGGTAAGGGTTATGGTTAGGGTTAGGGTTAGGGTTAGGGGACGGGGACAGGGACGGTTTAGGGTACAGGTTAGGGTACGACAACGGTTTAGGGTGAGCGTACATGTTAGGGTATGTGTTAGTGTTAGCGTACGGGTTAGGATTAGAGGACGGGTGTGGGTAAGGCTTTGGGTAAGGGTTAGGTTTAGGGTTAGGGTTAGGGGACGGGGACGGGGACGGGGACGGTTTAGGGTACAGGTAAGGGTACGACAATGGTTTAGGGTGAGCGTACGTGTTAGGGTACTGGTTAGTGTTAGCGTACGGGTTAGGATTAGGGGATGGGTGAGGGTAAGGCTTCGGGTAAAGGTTAGGGTTAGGGTTAGGGTTAGGGTTAGGGTTAGGGTTAGGGGACGGGGACGGTTTAGGGTACAGGTTAGTGTACGACAACGGTTTAGGGTGAGCGTACGTGTTAGGGTACGGATTAGTGTTAGCGTACGGGTTAGGATTAGGTGACGGGTGAGGGTAAGGCTTCGGGTAAAGGTTAGGGTTAGGGTTAGGGGACAGGGACGTTTTAGGGTACAGGTTACTGTACGTCAACGGTTTAGGGTGAGCCTACGTGTTAGGGTACGGGTTAGTGTTAGTGTACGGGTTAGGATTAGGGGACGGGTGAGGGTAAGGCTTCGGGTAAGGGTTAGGGTTAGGGTTAGGGTTAGGGTTAGGGGACGGGGACGGGGACGGTTTAGGGTACAGGTTAGGGTACGACGACGGTTTAGGGTGAGCGTACGTGTTAGGGTACGGGTTAGTGTTAGCGTACGGGTGAGGATTAGGGGACGGGTGAGTGTAAGGCTTCGGGTAAGGGTTACGGTTAGGATTAGGGTTAGGGTTAGGGTTAGTGGACGGGGACGGTTTAGGGTACAGTTTAGGGTACGACAACGGTTTAGGGTGAGCGTACGTGTTAGGGTACGGGTTAGTGTTAGCGTACGGGTTAGGATTAGGGGACGGGTGAGGGTAAGGCTTCGGGAAAGGGTTAGGGTTAGGGTTAGGTTTAGGGTTAGGGGACGGGCATGGGGAAGGTTTAGGGTACAGGTTAGGGTACGAAAACGGTTTAGCGTGAGGGTACGTGTTAGGGTACGGGTTAGTGTTAGCGTACCGGTTAGGATTAGGGGACGTGTGAGGGTAAGGCTTCGGGTAAGGGTTAGGGTTAGGGTTAGGGTTAGGGTTAGGGTTAGGGGACGGGGACGGCTTAGGGTACAGGTTAGGGTACGACAACGGTTTAGAGTGATCGTAAGTGTTAGGGTACGGATTAGTGTTAGCGTACGGTTTAGGATTAGGGGACGGGTGAGTGTAAGGCTTCGGGTAAGGATTAGGGTTAGGGTTAGGGTTAGGGTTAGGGTTAGGGGACGGGGACGGTTTAGGGTACAGGTTAGGGTACGACAACGGTTTAGGTTGAGCGTACGTGTTAGGGTATTGGTTAGTGTTAGCGTACGGATTAGGATTAGGGGACGGGTGAGGGTAAGGCTACAGGTAAGGGTTAGGGTTAGGGTTAGGGTTAGGGTTAGGGGATGGGGACGGAGACGGTTTAGGGTACAGGTTTGGATACGACAACGGTTTAGGGTGAGCGTACGTGTTAGGGTATTGGTTAGTGGTAGCGTACGGGTTAGGATTAGGGGACGGGTGAGGTTAAGGCTTCGGGTAAGGGTTAGGGTTTGGGTTAGAGTTAGGTTTAGGGTTAGGGGACGGGGTCGGGGACGGTTTAGGGTACAGGTTAGGGTACGACAACGGTTTAGGGTGAGCGTACGTTTTAGGGTACGGGTTAGTGTTAGCGTACGGGTTAGTATTAGGGGACGGGTGAGGGTAAGACTTCGCGTAAGGTTTAGGGTTAGGGTTAGGGTTAGGGGCCGGGGTCAGTTATGATTTAGGGTACAGGTTAGGGTACGACCACTGTTTAGGGTGAGCGTACGTGTTAGGGTACGGGTTAGTGTTAGCGTACGGGTTAGGATTAGGGGACGTTTGAGGGTAAGGCTTCGGGTAAGGGTTAGGGTTAGGGTTAGGGTTAGGGTTAGGGTTAGGGTTAGGGGACGGGGACGGTTTAGGGTAAAGGTTAGGGTACGACAACGGTTTAGGGTGAGCGTAAGTGTTATGGTGTGGGTTAGTGTTTGCGTACGGGTTAGGAATAGGGGACGGGTGAGGG
The DNA here is from genome assembly GCF_059928025.1 of Delphinapterus leucas. NCBI lineage: Eukaryota > Metazoa > Chordata > Mammalia > Artiodactyla > Monodontidae > Delphinapterus > Delphinapterus leucas. Next base: position 2,189,994 of record NW_028322254.1, on the reverse strand, counting down.
TAAGGCTTCGGGTAAGGGTTAGGGTTAGGGTTAGGGTTAGGGGACGGGGACGGGGACGGGGACGGTTTAGGGTACAGGTTAGGGTACGACAACGGTTTAGGGTGAGCGTACGTGTTAGGGTACGGGTTAGTGTTAGCGTACGGGTTAGGATTAGGGGACGGGTGAGGGTAAGACTTCGGGTAAGGGTTAGGGTTAGCGATAGGGTTAGGGGACGGGGACGGTTTAGGGTACACGTTAGAGTACGACAACGGTTTAGGGTGAGCGTACGTGTTAGGGTACGTTTTAGTGTTAGCGTACGGGTTAGGATTAGGGGACGGGTGAGGGTAAGGCTTCGGGTAAGGGTTAGGGTTAGGGTTAGAGTTAGGGTTAGGGGACGGGGACGGTTTAGGGTACAGGTTAGGGTACGACAATGGTTTAGGGTGAGCGTACGTGTTAGGGTACGGTTTAGTGTTAGCGTACGGGTTAGGTTTAGGGGACGGGTGAGGGTTAGGCTTCTGGTAAGGGTTAGGTTTACGGTTAGGGTTAGGGTTAGGGTTAGGGGACGGGGACGGTTTAGGGTACAGGTTAGGGTACGACAACGGTTTAGGGTGAGCTTACGTGTTAGGGTACGGGTTAGTGTTCGCGTACGGGTTAGGATTAAGGGACGGGTGAGGGTAAGGCTTCGGGTAAGGGTTAGGGTTAAGGTTAGTATTAGGGTTAGGGTTAGGGGACGGGGACGGTTTAGGGTACATGTTAGGGTACGACAACGGTTTAGGGTGAGCGTACGTGTTAGAGTACGGGTTATTGTTAGCGTACGGGTTAGGATTAGGGGACGGGTTGGGTAAGGCTTCGGGTAAGGGTTAGGGTTAGGGTTAGGGTTAGGGGACGGGGACGGGGACGGGGACGGTTTAGGGTACAGGTTAGGTTACGACAACGGTTTAGGGTGAGGGTACGTGTTAGGGTTCGGTTTAGTGTTAGCATACAGGTGAGGATTAGGGGACGGGTGAGTGTAAGGCTTCGGGTAAGGGTTAGGGTTAGGGTTAGGGTTCGGGTTAGGGGACGGGGACGGTTTAGGGTACAGGTTAGGGTACGACAACGGTTTAGGGTGAGCATACGTGTTAGGGTACGGGTTAGTGTTAGCGTACGGTTTAGGATTAGGGGACGGGTGAGGGTAAGGCTTCGGGAAAGGGTTAGGGTTAGGGTTAGGGTTAGGGTTAGGGGACGGGCACGGGGACGGTTTAGGGTACAAGTTAGGGTACGACACCGGTTTAGGGTGAGGGTACGTGTTAGGGTACGTGTTAGTGTTAGCGTACGAGTTAGGATTAGGGGACGGGTTAGGGTAAGGCTTCGGGTAAGGGTTAGGGTTAGGGTTAGGGTTAGGGTTAGGGTTAGGGGACGGGGACGGTTTAGGGTACAGGTTAGGGTACGACAACGGTTTAGGGTGAGCGTACGTGTTAGGGTACGGGTTAGTGTTAGCGTACGGGTTAGGATTAGGGGACGGTTGAGGGTAAGGCTTCGGGTAAGGGTTAGGGTTAGGTTTAGGGTTAGGGGACGGGGACGGGGACGGTTTAGGGTACAGGTTAGGGTACAAAAACGGTTCAGGGTGAGCGTACGTGTTAGGGTACGGGTTAGTGTTAGCGTACGGGTTAGGATTAGGGGACGGGTCAGTTTAAGGCTTCGGGTAAGGATTAGGGTTAGGGTTAGTGTTAGGGTTAGGGTTAGGGGACGGGGACGGTTTAGCGTACAGGTTAGGGTACGACAACGGTTTAGGGTGAGCGTACGTGTTAGGGTACGGGTTAGTGTTAGCGTACGGGTTAGGATTAGGGGACGGGTGAGGGTAAGGCTTCGGGTAATAGTTAGGGTTAGGGTTATGGTTAGGGTTAGGGGACGGGGACGGTTTAGGGTACAGGTTAGGGTACGACAACGGTTTAGGGTGAGCGTACGTGTTAGGGTACGGGTTAGTGTTAGCATACGGGTTAGGATTAGGGGACGGGTGAGGGTAAGGCTTCGGGTAAGGGTTAGGGTTAGGGTTAGGGTTAGGGGACGGGGATGGTTTAGGGTAAAGGTTAGGGTACGACAACGGTTTAGGGTGAGCGTACGTGTTAGAGTATGGGTTAGTGTTAGCGTACGGGTTAGGATTAGGGGACGGGTGACGGTAAGGCTTCGGGTAAGGGTTAGGGTTAGGGTTAGGGTTAGGGTTAGGGTTAGGGGACGGGGACGGTTTAGGGTACAGGTTAGGGTACGACAACGGTTTAGTGTGAGCGTACGTGTTAGGGTACGGGTTAGTGTTAGCGTACGGTTTAGGATTAGGGGACGGGTGAGGTTAAGGCTTCGGGTAAGGGTTAGGGTTAGGGTTACGGTTAGGGTTAGGGGACGGGGACGGTTTAGGGTACAGGTTAGTGTACGACAACGGTTTAGGGTGAGCGTACGTGTTAGGGTACGGGTTAGTGTTAGCGTACGGGTTAGGATTAGGTTACGGGTGAGGGTAAGGCTTCGGGTAAGGTTAGGGTTAGGGTTAGGGTTAGGATTAGGGGAAGGGGACGGTTTAGGGTACAGGTAAGGGTACGACAACGGTTTAGGGTGAGCGTACGTGTTAGGGTATGGGTTAGTGTTAGCGTACGGGTTAGGCCTAGGGGACGGGTGAGGTTAAGGCTTCGGGTAAGGGTTAGGGTTTGGGTTAGAGTTAAGTTTAGGGTTCGGGTTAGGGGACGGGGACGGTTTAGGGTACAGGTTAGGGTACGACAATGGTTTAGGCTGAGCGTACGTGTTAGGGTACGTGTTAGTGTTAGCGTACGGGTTAGGATTAGGGGACGGGTGAGGGTAAGGCTTCGGGTAAGGGTTAGGGTTAGGGTTAGGGTTAGGGTTAGGGGATGTGGACGGTTTAGGGTACAGGTTAGGGTACGACAATGGTTTAGGGTGAGCGTACGTGTTAGGGTACGTGTTAGTGTTAGCGTACGGGTTAGGAATAGGGGACGGGTGAGGGTAAGGCTTCGGGTAAGGGTTAGGGTTAACGTTAGGGTTAGGGGACGGGGACGGGGACGCTTTAGGGTACAGGTTAGGGTACGACAACGGTTTAGGGTGAGCGTACGTGTTAGGGTACGGGTTCGTGTTAGCGTACGGGTTAGGTTTAGGGGACGGGTGAGGGTAAGGCTTCGGGTAAGGTTTAGTGTTAGTGTTAGGGTTAGGGTTAGGGTTAGAGGACGGGGACGGTTTAGCGTACATGTTAGGGTACGACAATGGTTTAGGGTGATCGTACATGTTAGGGTACGGGTTAGTGTTAGCGTACGGGTTAGGATTAGGGGACGGGTGAGGGTAAGGCTTCGGGTAAGGGTTAGGGTTAGGGTTAGGGTTAGGGTTAAGGGACGGGGACGGGGACGGTTTAGGGTACAGGTTAGGGTACGACAACGGTTTAGGGTGAGCGTACGTGTTAGGGTACGGGTTAGTGTTAGCGTACGGGTTAGGATTAGGGGATGGGTGAGGGTAAGACTTCGGGTAAGGGTTAGGGTTAGGAATATGGTTAGGGGACGGGGACGGTTTAGGGTACACGTTAGAGTACGACAAAGGTTTAGGGTGAGCGTACGTGTTAGGGTACGGGTTAGTGTTAGCGTACGGGTTAGGATTAGGGGACGGGTGAGTGTAAGGCTTCGGGTAAGGGTTAGGGTTAGGGTTAGGGTTAGGTTTAGGGTTAGGGGACGGGGACGGTGACGGTTTAGGGTACAGGTTAGGGTACGACAATGGTTTAGGGTGAGCGTACGTTTAGGGTACGAGTTAGTGTTAGCGTACGGTTTAGGATTAGGGGACGGGTGAGGTTAAGGCTTCGGGTAAGGGTTAGGGTTAGGGTTAGGGTTAGGGTTAGGGGATGGGGACGGGGACGGTTTAGGGTACAGGTTAGGGTACGGCAACGGTTTAGGGTGAGCGTACGTGGTAGGGTACGGCTTAGTGTTAGCGTACGGGTTAGGATTAGGGGACGCGTGAGGGTAAGGCTTCGGGTAAGGGTTAGGGTTAGGGTTAGGGTTAGGATTAGGGGACGGGGACGGTTTAGGGTACAGGTTAGGGTACGACAATGGTTTAGGGTGAGCGTACGTGTTAGGGTACGGGTTATTGTTAGCGTACGGGTTAGGATTAGGGGACGGGTGGGGTAAGGCTTCGGGTAAGGGTTAGGGTTAGGGTTAGGGTTAGGGTTAGGGGACGGGCACGGGCACGGTTTAGGCTACAGGTTAGGGAACGACACCGGTTTAGGGTGAGGGTACGTGTTAGGGTAAGGGTTAGTGTTAGCGTACGGGTTAGGATTAGGGGACGGGTGAGGGTAAGGCTTCGGGTAAGGGTTAGGCTTAGGCTTAGGGTTAGGGTTAGGGTTAGGGGACGGGGACGGTTTAGGGTACAGGTTAGGGTACGACAACGATTTAGGATGAGCGTAAGTGTTAGGGTACGGTTTAGTGTTAGCGTACGGGTAAGGATTAGGGGACGGGTGAGGGTAAGGCTTCGGGTAAGGGTTAGTGTTAGGGTTAGAGTTAGGGTTAGGGTTAGGGGACGGGGACGGTTTAGGGTACAGGTTAGGGTACGGCAACGGTTTAGGGTTAGCGTACGTGTTAGGGTACGGGTTAGTGTTAGCGTACGGTTTAGGATTACGGGAAGGGTGAGGGTAAGGCTTCGGGTAAGGGTTAGGGTTAGGGTTAGGGTTAGGGTTAGGGGACGGGCACGGGGACGGTTTAGGGTACAGGTTAGTGTACGACAACAGTTTAGGGTGAGCGTACGTGTTAGGGTACGGGTTAGTGTTAGCGTACGGGTTAGGATTAGGTGACGGGTGAGGGTAAGGCTTCGGGTAAGGGTTAGGGTTAGGTTTAGGGTTAGGGGACGGGGACGGGGACGGTTTAGGGTACAGGTTAGGGTACAAAAACCGTTTAGGGTGAGCGTACGTGTTAGGGTACGGGTTAGTGTTAGCGTACGGGTTAGGATTAGGGGACGGGTGAGGGTAAGGCTTCGGGTAAGGTTTAGGGTTAGGGTTAGGGTTAGGGGACGGGGATGGTTTAGGGTAAAGGTTAGGGTACGACAACGGTTTAGGGTGAGCGTACGTGTTAGAGTACGGGTTAGTGTTAGCGTACGGGTTAGGATTAGGGGACGGGTTAGGGTAAGGCTTCGGGTAAGGGTTAGGGATAGGGTTAGGGTTAGGGTTAGTGTTAGGAGACGGGGACGGTTTAGGGTACATGTTAGGGTACGACAACGATTTAGGGTGAGCGTAGGTGTTAGGGTATGGATTAGTGTTAGCGTACGGGTTAGGATTAGGGGACGGGTGAGGGTAAGGCTTCGGGTAAGGGTTAGGGTTAGGGTTAGGGTTAGGGATAGTGGACGGGGACAGGGACGGTTTAGGGTACAGGTTAGGGTACGACAACAGTTTAGGTTGAGCGTACGTGTTAGGGTATGGGTTAGTGTTAGCGTACGGGTTAGGTTTAGGGGATGGGTGAGGGTAAGGCTTCGGGTAAAGGTTAGGGTTAGGGTTAGGGTTAGAGTTAGGGTTAGGGGACGGGGACGGTTTAGGATACAGGTTAGGGTACGACAACGGTTTAGGGTGTGCGTACGTCTTAGGGTACGGGTTAGTGTTAGTGTACGGGTTAGGATTAGGGGACGGGTGAGGGTAAGGCTTCGGGTAAGGGTTAGGGTTAGGGTTAGGGTTAGGGTTAGGGTTAGGGGACGGGGACGGTTTAGGGTACAGGTTAGGGTACGACAACGGTTTAGGGTGAGCGTACGTGTTAGGGTACGGGTTAGTGTTAGCGTACGCGTTAGGATTAGGGGACGGGTGAGGGTAAGGCTTCGGGAAAGGGTTAGGGTTAGGGTTAGGTTTAGGGTTAGGGGACGGGCACGGGGACGGTTTAGGGTACAGGTTATGGTACGACCACGGTTTAGGGTGAGGGTACGTGTTAGGGTACAGGTTAGTGTTAGCGTACGGGTTAGGATTAGGGGACGGGTGAGTGTAAGGCTTCGGGTAAGGGTTAGGGTTAGGGTTAGGCTTAGGGTTAGGGGACGGGGACGGTTTAGGGTACAGGTTAGGGTACGACAACGGTTTAGGGTGAGCGTACGTGTTAGGGTACGGGTTAGTGTTAGCGTACGGGTTAGGATTAGGGGACGGGTGAGGGTAAGGCTACAGGTAAGGGTTAGGGTTAGGGTTAGGGTTAGGGTTACGGTTGGGGACGGGGACGGTTTAGGGTACAGGTTAGGGTACAAAAACGATTTAGGGTGAGCGTACGTGTTAGGTTACGGGTTAGTATTAGCGTACGGGTTAGGATTAGGGAACGGGTGAGTGTAAGACTTCGGGTAATGGTTAGGGTTAGGGTTAGGGTTAGGTGACGGGGACGGGGACGATTTAGGGTACAGTTTAGGGTACGACAACGGTTTAGGGTGAGCGTACGTGTTAGGGTACGGGTTAGCGTTAGCGTACGGGTTAGGATTAGGGGACGGGTGAGGGTAAGGATTCGGGAAAGGGTTAGGGTTAGGGTTTGGGTTAGGGTTAAGGGACGGAGACGGTTTAGGATACAGGTTAGGGTACGACAACGGTTTAGGGTGAGCGTACGTGTTAGGGTACGGGTTAGTGTTAGCGTACGGGTTAGGATTAGGGGACGGGTGAGGGTAAGGCTTCGGGTAAGGGTTAGGGTTAGGGTTAGGGTTAGGGTTAGGGGGCGGGGACGGTTTAGGGTACAGGTTAGGGTACGACAACGATTTAGGGTGAGCGTACGTGTTAGGTTACGGGTTAGTGTTAGCGTACGGGTTAGGATTAGGGAACGGGTGAGGGTAAGGCTTCGGGTAAGGGTTACGGTTAGGGTTAGGGTTAGGGTTAGGGGACGGGGACAGTTTAGGGTACAGGTTAAGCTACGACAACGGTTTAGGGTGAGCGTACGTGTTAGGGTACGGGTTAGTGTTAGCGAACGGGTTAGAATTAGGGGACGGGTGAGGGTAAGGCTTCGGGTAAGGGTTAGGGTTAGTGTTAGGGTTAGGGGACGGGGACGGTTTAGGGTACAGGTTAGGGTACGACAACGGTTTAGGGTGAGCGTACGTGTTAGGGTACGGGTTAGTGTTAGCGTACGGGTTAGGATTAGGTGACGGGTGAAGGTAAGGCTTCGAGTAAGGGTTAGGGTTAGGGTTAGGGTTAGGGTTAGGCTTAGGGGACGGGGATGGTTTAGGGTACAGGTTAGTGTACGACAACGGTTTAGGGTGAGCGTACGTGTTAAGGTACGGGTTACTGTTAGCGTACGGGTTAGGATTAGGGTACGGGTGAGGGTAAGGCTTCGGGTAAGGGTTAGGGTTAGGGTTAGGGTTAGTGTTAGGGTTAGGGGACGGGGACGGTTTAGGGTACAGGTTAGGGTACGACAACGGTTTAGGGTGAGCGTACGTGTTAAGGTACGGGTTACTGTTAGCGTACGGGTTAGGATTAGGGTACGGGTGAGGTTAAGGCTTCGGGTAAGGGTTAGGGTTAGGGTTAGGGTTAGTGTTAGGGTTAGGGGACGGGGACGGTTTAGGGTACAGGTTAGGGTACGACAACGGTTTAGGGTGAGCGTACGTGTTAGGGTATGGGTTAGTGTTAGCGTACGGGTTCGGATTAGGGGACGGGTGATGTTAAGGCTTCGGGTAAGGGTTAGGGTTTGGGTTAGAGTTAGGTTTAGGGTTATGGTTAGGGGACGGGGACGGTTTAGGGTACAGGTTAGGGTACGACAAGGGTTTAGGGTGAGCGTACTTGTTAGGGTACGGGTTAGTGTTAGCGTACGGGTTAGGATTAGGGGACGGTTGAGGGTAAGACTTCGGGTAAGTTTTAGGGTTAGGGTTAGGGTTAGGGTTAGGGTTAGGGGCCGGGAACAGTTATGATTTAGGGTACAGGTTAGGGTACGACCACTGTATAGGGTGAGCGTACGTTTTAAGGTATGCGTTAGTGTTAGCGTACGGGTTAGGTTTAGGGGACGGTTGAGGGTAAGGCTTCGGGCAAGGGTTAGGGTTAGGGTTAGGGTTAGGGTTAGGGGACGGGGACGGTTTAGGGTACAGGTTAGGGTACGACAATAGTTTAGGGTGAGCATACATGTTAGGGTACGTGTTAGTGTTAGCGTACGGGTTAGGATTAGGGGACGGGTGAGGGTAAGGCTTCGGTTAAGGGTTAGGGTTAAGGTGAGGGTTAGGGTTTGGGGACGGGGACGGTTTAGGGTACAGGTTAGGGTACGACAACGGTTTAGGGTGAGCGTACGTGTTAGGGTATGGGTTAGTGTTAGCGTACGGTTTAGGATTAGGTGACGGGTGAGGGTAAGGCTTCGGGTAAGGGTTAGGGTTAGGGTTAGAGTTAGGGGACGGGGACGGTTTAGGGTACAAGTTAGGGTACGACAACGGTTTAGGGTGAGCGTATGTGTTAGGGTATGGGTTAGAGTTAGCGTACGGGTTAGGATTAGGGGACGGGTGAGGGTAAGGCTTCGGGTAAGGTTTAGGGTTAGGGTTAGGTTTAGGGTTAGGGGACGGGGACGGTTTAGGGTACAGGTTAGTGTACGACAACGGTTTACGGTGAGCGTACGTGTTAGGGTACGGGTTAGTATTAGCATACGGGTTAGGATTAGGGGACGGGTGAGGGTAAGGCTTCGGGTAAGGGTTATGGTTAGGGTTAGGTTTAGGGTTAGGGGACGGGGACAGGGACGGTTTAGGGTACAGGTTAGGGTACGACAACGGTTTAGGGTGAGCGTACATGTTAGGGTATGTGTTAGTGTTAGCGTACGGGTTAGGATTAGAGGACGGGTGTGGGTAAGGCTTTGGGTAAGGGTTAGGTTTAGGGTTAGGGTTAGGGGACGGGGACGGGGACGGGGACGGTTTAGGGTACAGGTAAGGGTACGACAATGGTTTAGGGTGAGCGTACGTGTTAGGGTACTGGTTAGTGTTAGCGTACGGGTTAGGATTAGGGGATGGGTGAGGGTAAGGCTTCGGGTAAAGGTTAGGGTTAGGGTTAGGGTTAGGGTTAGGGTTAGGGGACGGGGACGGTTTAGGGTACAGGTTAGTGTACGACAACGGTTTAGGGTGAGCGTACGTGTTAGGGTATGGATTAGTGTTAGCGTACGGGTTAGGATTAGGTGACGGGTGAGGGTAAGGCTTCGGGTAAAGGTTAGGGTTAGGGTTAGGGGACAGGGACGTTTTAGGGTACAGGTTACTGTACGTCAACGGTTTAGGGTGAGCCTACGTGTTAAGGTACGGGTTAGTGTTAGTGTACGGGTTAGGATTAGGGGACGGGTGAGGGTAAGGCTTCGGGTAAGGGTTAGGGTTAGGGTTAGGGTTAGGGTTAGGGGACGGGGACGGGGACGGTTTAGGGTACAGGTTAGGGTACGACGACGGTTTAGGGTGAGCGTACGTGTTAGGGTACGGGTTAGTGTTAGCGTACGGGTGAGGATTAGGGGACGGGTGAGTGTAAGGCTTCGGGTAAGGGTTACGGTTAGGATTAGGGTTAGGGTTAGGGTTAGTGGACGGGGACGGTTTAGGGTACAGGTTAGGGTACGACAACGGTTTATGGTGAGCGTACGTGTTAGGGTACGGGTTAGTGTTAGCGTACAGGTTAGGATTAGGGGACGGGTGAGGGTAAGGCTTCGGGAAAGGGTTAGGGTTAGGGTTAGGTTTAGGGTTAGGGGACGGGCATGGGGAAGGTTTAGGGTACAGGTTAGGGTACGACAACGGTTTAGCGTGAGGGTACGTGTTAGGGTACGGGTTAGTGTTAGCGTACGGGTTAGGATTAGGGGACGTGTGCGGGTAAGGCTTCGGGTAAGGGTTAGGGTTAGGGTTAGGGTTAGGGTTAGGGTTAGGGGACGGGGACGGCTTAGGGTACAGGTTAGGGTACGACAACGGTTTAGAGTGATCGTAAGTGTTAGGGTACGGATTAGTGTTAGCGTACGGGTTAGGATTAGGGGACGGGTGAGTGTAAGGCTTCGGGTAAGGGTTAGGGTTAGGGTTAGGGTTAGGGTTAGGGGACGGGGACGGTTTAGGGTACAGGTTAGGGTACGACAACGGTTTAGGTTGAGCGTACGTGTTAGGGTACGGGTTAGTGTTAGCGTACGGATTAGGATTAGGTGACGGGTGAGGGTAAGGCTACAGGTAAGGGTTAGGGTTAGGGTTAGGGTTAGGGTTAGGGGATGGGGACGGGGACGGTTTAGGGTACAGGTTTGGATACGACAACGGTTTAGGGTGAGCGTACGTGTTAGGGTATTGGTTAGTGGTAGCGTACGGTTTAGGATTAGGGGACGGGTGAGGTTAAGGCTTCGGGTAAGGGTTAGGGTTTGGGTTAGAGTTAGGTTTAGGGTTAGGGGACGGGGTCGGGGACGGTTTAGGGTACAGGTTAGGGTACGACAACGGTTTAGGGTGAGCGTACGTGTTAGGGTACGGGTTAGTGTTAGCGTACGGGTTAGTATTAGGGGACGGGTGAGGGTAAGACTTCGCGTAAGGTTTAGGGTTAGGGTTAGGGTTAGGGGCCGGGGTCAGTTATGATTTAGGGTACAGGTTAGGGTACGACCACTGTTTAGGGTGAGCGTACGTGTTAGGGTACGGGTTAGTGTTAGCGTACGGGTTAGGATTAGGGGACGTTTGAGGGTAAGGCTTCGGGTAAGGGTTAGGGTTAGGGTTAGGGTTAGGGTTAGGGTTAGGGTTAGGGGACGTGGACGGTTTAGGGTAAAGGTTAGGGTACGACAACGGTTTAGGGTGAGCGTAAGTGTTATGGTGTGGGTTAGTGTTTGCGTACGGGTTAGGAATAGGGGACGGGTGAGGGTAAGGCTTCGGGTAAGGGTTAGGGTTAGGGTTAGGGTTAGGGGACGGGGACGGGGACGGGGACGGTTTAGGGTACAGGTTAGGGTACGACAACGGTTTAGGGTGAGCGTACGTGTTAGGGTACGGGTTAGTGTTAGCGTACGGGTTAGGATTAGGGGACGGGTGAGGGTAAGACTTCGGGTAAGGGTTAGGGTTAGCGATAGGGTTAGGGGACGGGGACGGTTTAGGGTACACGTTAGAGTACGACAACGGTTTAGGGTGAGCGTACGTGTTAGGGTACGTTTTAGTGTTAGCGTACGGGTTAGGATTAGGGGACGGGTGAGGGTAAGGCTTGGGGTAAGGGTTAGGGTTAGGGTTAGAGTTAGGGTTAGGGGACGGGGACGGTTTAGGGTACAGGTTAGGGTACGACAATGGTTTAGGGTGAGCGTACGTGTTAGGGTACGGTTTAGTGTTAGCGTACGGGTTAGGTTTAGGGGACGGGTGAGGGTTAGGCTTCTGGTAAGGTTTAGGGTTAGGGTTAGGGTTAGGGTTAGGGTTAGGGGACGGGGACGGTTTAGGGTACAGGTTAGGGTACGACAACGGTTTAGGGTGAGCGTACGTGTTAGGGTAAGGGTTAGTGTTAGCGTACGGGTTAGGATTAGGGGACGGGTGAGGGTAAGGCTTCGGGTAAGAGTTAGGCTTAGGCTTAGGGTTAGGGTTAGGGTTAGGGGACGGGGACGGTTTATGGTACAGGTTAGGGTACGACAACGGTTTAGGATGAGCGTAAGTGTTAGGGTACGGTTTAGTGTTAGCGTACGGTTTAGGATTAGGGGACGGGTGAGGGTAATGCTTCGGGTAAGGGTTAGTGTTAGGGTTAGAGTTAGGGTTAGGGTTACGGGACGGGGACGGTTTAGGGTACAGGTTAGGGTACGACAACGGTTTAGGGTGAGCGTACGTTTTAGGGTACGGGTTAGTGTTAGCGTACGGGTTAGGATTACGGGAAGGGTGAGGGTAAGGCTTCGGGTAACGGTTAGGGTTAGGGTTAGTGTTAGGGTTAGGGGACGGGCACGGGGACGGTTTAGGGTACAGGTTTGTGTACGACAACGGTTTAGGTTGAGCGTACGTGTTAGGGTACGGGTTAGTGTTAGCGTACGGGTTAGGATTAGGGGACGGTTGAGGGTAAGGCTTCGGGTAAGAGTTAGGGTTAGGTTTAGGGTTAGGGGACGGGGACGGGGACGGTTTAGGGTACAGGTTAGGGTACAAAAACGGTTTAGGGTGAGCGTACGTGTTAGGGTACGGGTTAGTGTTAGCGTACGGGTTAGGATTAGGGGACGGGTGAGTGTAAGGCTTCGGGTAAGGATTAGGGTTAGGGTTAGTGTTAGGGTTAGGGTTAGGGGACGGGGACGGTTTAGCGTACAGGTTAGGGTACGACAACGGTTTAGGATGAGCGTACGTGTTAGGGTACGGGTTAGTGTTAGCGTACGGGTTAGGATTAGGGGACGGGTGAGGGTAAGGCTTCGGGTAATAGTTAGGGTTAGGGTTATGGTTAGGGTTAGGGGACGGGGACGGTTTAGGGTACAGGTTAGGGTACGACAACGGTTTAGGGTGAGCGTACGTGTTAGGGTACGGGTTAGTGTTAGCATACGGGTTAGGATTAGGGGACGGGTGAGGGTAAGGCTTCGGGTAAGGGTTAGGGTTAGGGTTAGGGGACGGGGACGGTTTAGGGTACAGGTTAGGGTACGACAACGGTTTAGGGTGAGCGTACGTGTTAGGGTACGGGTTAGTGTTAGCGTACGGGTTAGGATTAGGGGACGGGTGAGGGTAAGGCTTCGGGTAAGGTTTAGGGTTAGGGTTAGGGTTAGGGTTAGGGGGCGGGGACGGTTTAGGGTACAGGTTAGGGTACGACAACGATTTAGGGTGAGCGTACGTGTTAGGTTACGGGTTAGTGTTAGCGTACGGGTTAGGATTAGGGAACGGGTGAGGGTAAGGCTTCGGGTAAGGGTTACGGTTAGGGTTAGGGTTAGGGTTAGGGGACGGGGACAGTTTAGGGTACAGGTTAAGCTACGACAACGGTTTAGGGTGAGCGTACGTGTTAGGGTACGGGTTAGTGTTAGCGAACGGGTTAGAATTAGGGGACGGGTGAGGGTAAGGCTTCGGGTAAGGGTTAGGGTTAGTGTTAGGGTTAGGGGACGGGGACGGTTTAGGGTACAGGTTAGGGTACGACAACGGTTTAGGGTGAGCGTACGTGTTAGGGTACGGGTTAGTGTTAGCGTACGGGTTAGGATTAGGTGACGGGTGAAGGTAAGGCTTCGAGTAAGGGTTAGGGTTAGGGTTAGGGTTAGGCTTAGGGGACGGGGACGGTTTAGGGTACAGGTTAGTGTACGACAACGGTTTAGGGTGAGCGTACGTGTTAAGGTACGGGTTACTGTTAGCGTACGGGTTAGGATTAGGGTACGGGTGAGGGTAAGGCTTCGGGTAAGGGTTAGGGTTAGGGTTAGGGTTAGGGTTAGGGTTAGGGGACGGGGACGGTTTAGGGTACAGGTTAGGGTACGACAACGGTTTAGGGTGAGCGTACGTGTTAAGGTACGGGTTACTGTTAGCGTACGGGTTAGGATTAGGGTACGGGTGAGGGTAAGGCTTCGGGTAATGGTTAGGGTTAGGGTTAGGGTTAGTGTTAGGGTTAGGGGACGGGGACGGTTTAGGGTACAGGTTAGGGTACGACAACGGTTTAGGGTGAGCGTACGTGTTAGGGTATGGGTTAGTGTTAGCGTACGGGTTCGGATTAGGGGACGGGTGATGTTAAGGCTTCGGGTAAGGGTTAGGGTTTGGGTTAGAGTTAGGTTTAGGGTTATGGTTAGGGGACGGGGACGGTTTAGGGTACAGGTTAGGGTACGACAAGGGTTTAGGGTGAGCGTACTTGTTAGGGTACGGGTTAGTGTTAGCGTACGGGTTAGGATTAGGGGACGGTTGAGGGTAAGACTTCGGGTAAGGTTTAGGGTTAGGGTTAGGGTTAGGGTTAGGGTTAGGGGCCGGGAACAGTTATGATTTAGGGTACAGGTTAGGGTACGACCACTGTATAGGGTGAGCGTACGTTTTAGGGTATGCGTTAGTGTTAGCGTACGGGTTAGGTTTAGGGGACGGTTGAGGGTAAGGCTTCGGGCAAGGGTTAGGGTTAGGGTTAGGGTTAGGGTTAGGGGACGGGGACGGTTTAGGGTACAGGTTAGGGTACGACAATAGTTTAGGGTGAGCATACATGTTAGGGTACGTGTTAGTGTTAGCGTACGGGTTAGGATTAGGGGACGGGTGAGGGTAAGGCTTCGGGTAAGGGTTAGGGTTAAGGTGAGGGTTAGGGTTTGGGGACGGGGACGGTTTAGGGTACAGGTTAGGGTACGACAACGGTTTAGGGTGAGCGTACGTGTTAGGGTACGGGTTAGTGTTAGCGTACGGTTTAGGATTAGGTGACGGGTGAGGGTAAGGCTTCGGGTAAGGGTTAGGGTTAGGGTTAGAGTTAGGGGACGGGGACGGTTTAGGGTACAAGTTAGGGTACGACAACGGTTTAGGGTGAGCGTACGTGTTAGGGTATGGGTTAGAGTTAGCGTACGGGTTAGGATTAGGGGACGGGTGAGGGTAAGGCTTCGGGTAAGGTTTAGGGTTAGGGTTAGGTTTAGGGTTAGGGGACGGGGACGGTTTAGGGTACAGGTTAGTGTACGACAACGGTTTACGGTGAGCGTACGTGTTAGGGTACGGGTTAGTATTAGCGTACGGGTTAGGATTAGGGGACGGGTGAGGGTAAGGCTTCGGGTAAGGGTTATGGTTAGGGTTAGGGTTAGGGTAGGGGACGGGGACAGGGACGGTTTAGGGTACAGGTTAGGGTACGACAACGGTTTAGGGTGAGCGTACATGTTAGGGTATGTTTTAGTGTTAGCGTACGGGTTAGGATTAGAGGACGGGTGTGGGTAAGGCTTTGGGTAAGGGTTAGGTTTAGGGTTAGGGTTAGGGGACGGGGACGGGGACGGTTTAGGGTACAGGTAAGGGTACGACAATGGTTTAGGGTGAGCGTACGTGTTAGGGTACTGGTTAGTGTTAGCGTACTGGTTAGGATTAGGGGATGGGTGAGGGTAAGGCTTCGGGTAAAGGTTAGGTTTAGGGTTAGGGTTAGGGTTAGGGTTAGGGGACGGGGACGATTTAGGGTACATGTTAGTGTACGACAACGGTTTAGGGTGAGCGTACGTGTTAGGGTACGGATTAGTGTTAGCGTACGGGTTAGGATTAGGTGACGGGTGAGGGTAAGGCTTCGGGTAAAGGTTAGGGTTAGGGTTAGGGGACAGGGACGTTTTAGGGTACAGGTTACTGTACGTCAACGGTTTAGGGTGAGCCTACGTGTTAAGGTACGGGTTAGTGTTAGTGTACGGGTTAGGATTAGGGGACGGGTGAGGGTAAGGCTTCGGGTAAGGGTTAGGGTTAGGGTTAGGTTTAGGGTTAGGGGACGGGGACGGGGACGGTTTAGGGTACAGGTTAGGGTACGACGACGGTTTAGGGTGAGCGTACGTGTTAGGGTACGGGTTAGTGTTAGCGTACGGGTGAGGATTAGGGGACGGGTGAGTGTAAGGCTTCGGGTAAGGGTTACGGTTAGGATTAGGGTTAGGGTTAGGGTTAGTGGACGGGGACGGTTTAGGGTACAGGTTAGGGTACGACAACGGTTTATGGTGAGCGTACGTGTTAGGGTACGGGTTAGTGTTAGCGTACGGGTTAGGATTAGGGGACGGGTGAGGGTAAGGCTTCGGGAAAGGGTTAGGGTTAGGGTTAGGTTTAGGGTTAGGGGACGGGCATGGGGAAGGTTTAGGGTACAGTTTAGGGTACGACAACGGTTTAGCGTGAGGGTACGTGTTAGGGTACGGGTTAGTGTTAGCGTACGGGTTAGGATTAGGGGACGTGTGAGGGTAAGGCTTCGGGTAAGGGTTAGGGTTAGGGTTAGGGTTAGGGTTAGGGGACGGGGACGGGGACGGCTTAGGGTACAGGTTAGGGTACGACAACGGTTTAGAGTGATCGTAAGTGTTAGGGTACGGATTAGTGTTAGCGTACGGGTTAGGATTAGGGGACGGGTGAGTGTAAGGCTTCGGGTAAGGGTTAGGGTTAGGGTTAGGGTTAGGGTTAGGGGACGGGGACGGTTTAGGGTACAGGTTAGGGTACGACAACGGTTTAGGTTGAGCGTACGTGTTAGGGTACGGGTTAGTGTTAGCGTACGGATTAGGATTAGGGGACGGGTGAGGGTAAGGCTACAGGTAAGGGTTAGGGTTAGGGTTAGGGTTAGGGTTAGGGGATGGGGACGGGGACGGTTTAGGGTACAGGTTTGGATACGACAACGGTTTAGGGTGAGCGTACGTGTTAGGGTATTGGTTAGTGGTAGCGTACGGTTTAGGATTAGGGGACGGGTGAGGTTAAGGCTTCGGGTAAGGGTTAGGGTTTGGGTTAGAGTTAGGTTTAGGGTTAGGGGACGGGGTCGGGGACGGTTTAGGGTACAGGTTAGGGTACGACAACGGTTTAGGGTGAGCGTACGTGTTAGGGTACGGGTTAGTGTTAGCGTACGGGTTAGTATTAGGGGACGGGTGAGGGTAAGACTTCGCGTAAGGTTTAGGGTTAGGGTTAGGGTTAGGGGCCGGGGTCAGTTATGATTTAGGGTACAGGTTAGGGTACGACCACTGTTTAGGGTGAGCGTACGTGTTAGGGTACGGGTTAGTGTTAGCGTACGGGTTAGGATTAGGGGACGTTTGAGGGTAAGGCTTCGGGTAAGGGTTAGGGTTAGGGTTAGGGTTAGGGTTAGGGTTAGGGGACGGGGACGGTTTAGGGTAAAGGTTAGGGTACGACAACGGTTTAGGGTGAGCGTAAGTGTTATGGTGTGGGTTAGTGTTTGCGTACGGGTTAGGAATAGGGGACGGGTGAGGGTAAGGCTTCGGGTAAGGGTTAGGGTTAGGGTTAGGGTTAGGGGACGGGGACGGGGACGGGGACGGTTTAGGGTACAGGTTAGGGTACGACAACGGTTTAGGGTGAGCGTACGTGTTAGGGTACGGGTTAGTGTTAGCGTACGGGTTAGGATTAGGGGACGGGTGAGGGTAAGACTTCGGGTAAGGGTTAGGGTTAGCGATAGGGTTAGGGGACGGGGACGGTTTAGGGTACACGTTAGAGTACGACAACGGTTTAGGGTGAGCGTACGTGTTAGGGTACGTTTTAGTGTTAGCGTACGGGTTAGGATTAGGGGACGGGTGAGGGTAAGGCTTCGGGTAAGGGTTAGGGTTAGGGTTAGAGTTAGGGTTAGGGGACGGGGACGGTTTAGGGTACAGGTTAGGGTACGACAATGGTTTAGGGTGAGCGTACGTGTTAGGGTACGGTTTAGTGTTAGCGTACGGGTTAGGTTTAGGGGACGGGTGAGGGTTAGGCTTCTGGTAAGGTTTAGGGTTAGGGTTAGGGTTAGGGTTAGGGTTAGGGGACGGGGACGGTTTAGGGTACAGGTTAGGGTACGACAACGGTTTAGGGTGAGCGTACGTGTTAGGGTAAGGGTTAGTGTTAGCGTACGGGTTAGGATTAGGGGACGGGTGAGGGTAAGGCTTCGGGTAAGGGTTAGGCTTAGGCTTAGGGTTAGGGTTAGGGTTAGGGGACGGGGACGGTTTATGGTACAGGTTAGGGTACGACAACGGTTTAGGATGAGCGTAAGTGTTAGGGTACGGTTTAGTGTTAGCGTACGGTTTAGGATTAGGGGACGGGTGAGGGTAATGCTTCGGGTAAGGGTTAGTGTTAGGGTTAGAGTTAGGGTTAGGGTTACGGGACGGGGACGGTTTAGGGTACAGGTTAGGGTACGACAACGGTTTAGGGTGAGCGTACGTTTTAGGGTACGGGTTAGTGTTAGCGTACGGGTTAGGATTACGGGAAGGGTGAGGGTAAGGCTTCGGGTAACGGTTAGGGTTAGGGTTAGTGTTAGGGTTAGGGGACGGGCACGGGGACGGTTTAGGGTACAGGTTTGTGTACGACAACGGTTTAGGTTGAGCGTACGTGTTAGGGTACGGGTTAGTGTTAGCGTACGGGTTAGGATTAGGGGACGGTTGAGGGTAAGGCTTCGGGTAAGAGTTAGGGTTAGGTTTAGGGTTAGGGGACGGGGACGGGGACGGTTTAGGGTACAGGTTAGGGTACAAAAACGGTTTCGGGTGAGCGTACGTGTTAGGGTACGGGTTAGTGTTAGCGTACGGGTTAGGATTAGGGGACGGGTGAGTGCAAGGCTTCGGGTAAGGATTAGGGTTAGGGTTAGTGTTAGGGTTAGGGTTAGGGGACGGGGACGGTTTAGCGTACAGGTTAGGGTACGACAACGGTTTAGGGTGAGCGTACGTGTTAGGGTACGGGTTAGTGTTAGCGTACGGGTTAGGATTAGGGGACGGGTGAGGGTAAGGCTTCGGGTAATAGTTAGGGTTAGGGTTATGGTTAGGGTTAGGGGACGGGGACGGTTTAGGGTACAGGTTAGGGTACGACAACGGTTTAGGGTGAGCGTACGTGTTAGGGTACGGGTTAGTGTTAGCATACGGGTTAAGATTAGGGGACGGGTGAGGGTAAGGCTTCGGGTAAGGGTTAGGGTTAGGGTTAGGGGACGGGGACGGTTTAGGGTACAGGTTAGGGTACGACAACGGTTTAGGGTGAGCGTACGTGTTAGGGTACGGGTTAGTGTTAGCATACGGGTTAGGATTAGGGGACGGGTGAGGGTAAGGCTTCGGGTAAGGGTTAGGCTTAGGCTTAGGGTTAGGGTTAGGGTTAGGGGACGGGGACGGTTTAGGGTACAGGTTAGGGTACGACAACGGTTTAGGATGAGCGTAAGTGTTAGGGTACGGTTTAGTGTTAGCGTACGGGTTAGGATTAGGGGACGGGTGAAGGCAATGCTTCGGGTAAGGGTTAGTGTTAGGGTTAGAGTTAGGGTTAGGGTTCGGGACGGGGACGGTTTAGGGTACAGGTTAGGGTACGACAACGGTTTAGGGTGAGCGTACGTTTTAGGGTACGGGTTAGTGTTAGCGTACGGGTTAGGATTACGGGAAGGGTGAGGGTAAGGCTTCGGGTAACGGTTAGGGTTAGGGTTAGGGTTAGGGGACGGGCACGGGGACGGTTTAGGGTACAGGTTAGTGTACGACAACGGTTTAGGTTGAGCGTACGTGTTAGGGTACGGGTTAGTGTTAGCGTACGGGTTAGGATTAGGGTACGGTTGAGGGTAAGGCTTCGGGTAAGGGTTAGGGTTAGGTTTAGGGTTAGGGGACGGGGACGGGGACGGTTTAGGGTACAGGTTAGGGTACAAAAACGGTTCAGGGTGAGCGTACGTGTTAGGGTACGGGTTAGTGTTAGCGTACGGGTTAGGATTAGGGGACGGGTGAGTGTAAGGCTTCGGGTAAGGATTAGGGTTAGGGTTAGTGTTAGGGTTAGGGTTAGGGGACGGGGACGGTTTAGCGTACAGGTTAGGGTACGACAACGGTTTAGGGTGAGCGTACGTGTTAGGGTACGGGTTAGTGTTAGCGTACGGGTTAGGATTAGGGGACGGGTGAGGGTAAGGCTTCGGGTAATAGTTAGGGTTAGGGTTATGGTTAGGGTTAGGGGACGGGGACGGTTTAGGGTACAGGTTAGGGTACGACAACGGTTTAGGGTGAGCGTACGTGTTAGGGTACGGGTTAGTGTTAGCATACGGGTTAGGATTAGGGGACGGGTGAGGGTAAGGCTTCGGGTAAGGGTTAGGGTTAGGGTTAGGGTTAGGGTTAGGGTTAGGGGACGGGGATGGTTTAGGGTAAAGGTTAGGGTACGACAACGGTTTAGGGTGAGCGTACGTGTTAGAGTACGGGTTAGTGTTAGCGTACGGGTTAGGATTAGGGGACGGGTGAGGGTAAGGCTTCGGGTAAGGGTTAGGGTTAGGGTTAGGGTTAGGGTTAGTGTTAGGGGACGGGGACGATTTAGGGTACAGGTTAGGGTACGACAACGGTTTAGTGTGAGCGTACGTGTTAGGGTACGGGTTAGTGTTAGCGTACGGTTTAGGATTAGGGGACGGGTGAGGTTAAGGCATCGTGTAAGGGTTAGGGTTAGGGTTAGGGTTAGGGTTAGGGGTCGGGGACGGTTTAGGGTACAGGTTAGTGTACGACAACGGTTTAGGGTGAGCGTACGTGTTAGGGTACGGTTTAGTGTTATTGTACGGGTTAGGATTAGGGGACGGGTGAGGGCAATGCTTCGGGTAAGGGTTAGTGTTAGGGTTAGAGTTAGGGTTAGGGTTCGGGACGGGGACGGTTTAGGGTACAGGTTAGGGTACGACAACGGTTTAGGGTGAGCGTACGTTTTAGGGTACGGGTTAGTGTTAGCGTACGGGTTAGGATTACGGGAAGGGTGAGGGTAAGGCTTCGGGTAACGGTTAGGGTTAGGGTTAGGGGACGGGCACGGGGACGGTTTAGGGTACAGGTTAGTGTACGACAACGGTTTAGGTTGAGCGTACGTGTTAGGGTATGGGTTAGTGTTAGCGTACGGGTTAGGATTAGGGGACGGTAGAGGGTAAGGCTTCGGGTAAGGGTTAGGGTTAGGTTTAGGGTTAGGGGACGGGGACGGGGACGGTTTAGGGTACAGGTTAGGGTACAAAAACGGTTCAGGGTGAGCGTACGTGTTAGGGTACGGGTTAGTGTTAGCGTACGGGTTAGGATTAGGGGACGGGTGAGGGTAAGGCTTCGGGTAATAGTTAGGGTTAGGGTTATGGTTAGGGTTAGGGGACGGGGACGGTTTAGGGTACAGGTTAGGGTACGACAACGGTTTAGGGTGAGCGTACGTGTTAGGGTACGGGTTAGTGTTAGCATACGGGTTAGGATTAGGGGACGGGTGAGGGTAAGGCTTCGGGTAAGGGTTAGGGTTAGGGTTAGGGTTAGGGTTAGGGGACGGGGATGGTTTAGGGTAAAGGATAGGGTACGACAACGGTTTAGGGTGAGCGTACGTGTTAGAGTATGGGTTAGTGTTAGCGTACGGGTTAGGATTAGGGGACGGGTGAGGGTAAGGCTTCGGGTAAGGGTTAGGGTTAGGGTTAGGGTTAGGGTTAGGGTTAGGGGACGGGGACGGTTTAGGGTACAGGTTAGGGTACGACAACGGTTTAGTGTGAGCGTACGTGTTAGGGTACGGGTTAGTGTTAGCGTACGGTTTAGGATTAGGGGACGGGTGAGGTTAAGGCATCGGGTAAGGGTTAGGGTTAGGGTTAGGGTTAGGGTTAGGGGACGGAGACGGTTTAGGGTACAGGTTAGTGTACGACAACGGTTTAGGGTGAGCGTACGTGTTAGGGTACGGGTTAGTGTTAGCGTACGGGTTAGGATTAGGTTACGGGTGAGGGTAAGGCTTCGGGTAAGGTTAGGGTTAGGGTTAGGGTTAGGATTAGGGGAAGGGGACGGTTTAGGGTACAGGTAAGGGTACGACAACGGTTTAGGGTGAGCGTACGTGTTAGGGTATGGGTTAGTGTTAGCGTACGGGTTAGGCTTAGGGGACGGGTGAGGTTAAGGCTTCGGGTAAGGGTTAGGGTTTGGGTTAGAGTTAGGTTTAGGGTTAGGGTTAGGGGACGGGGACGGTTTAGGGTACAGGTTAGGGTACGACAATGGTTTAGGCTGAGCGTACGTGTTAGGGTACGTGTTAGTGTTAGCGTACGGGTTAGGATTAGGGGACGGGTGAGGGTAAGGCTTCGGGTAAGGGTTAGGGTTAGGGTTAGGGTTAGGGTTAGGGTTAGGGGATGTGGACGGTTTAGGGTACAGGTTAGTGTACGACAATGGTTTAGGGTGAGCGTACGTGTTAGGGTACGTGTTAGTGTTAGCGTACGGGTTAGGAATAGGGGACGGGTGAGGGTAAGGCTTCGGGTAAGGGTTAGGGTTAAGGTTAGGGTTAGGGGACGGGGACGGGGACGCTTTAGGGTACAGGTTAGGGTACGACAACGGTTTAGGGTGAGCGTACGTGTTAGGGTACGGGTTAGTGTTAGCGTACGGGTTAGGATTAGGGGACGGGTGAGGGTAAGGCTTCGGGTAAGGTTTAGTGTTAGTGTTAGGGTTAGGGTTAGGGTTAGAGGACGGGGACGGTTTAGCGTACATGTTAGGGTACGACAATGGTTTAGGGTGATCGTACATGTTAGGGTACCGGTTAGTGTTAGCGTACGGGTTAGGATTAGGGGACGGGTGAGGGTAAGGCTTCGGGTAAGGGTTAGGGTTAGGGTTAGGGTTAGGGTTAAGGGACGGGGACGGGGACGGTTTAGGGTACAGATTAGGGTACGACAACGGTTTAGGGTGAGCGTACGTGTTAGGGTACGGGTTAGTGTTAGCGTACGGGTTAGGATTAGGGGACGGGTGAGGGTAAGACTTCGGGTAAGGGTTAGGGTTAGGAATAGGGTTAGGGGACGGGGACGGTTTAGGGTACACGTTAGAGTACGACAAAGGTTTAGGGTGAGCGTACATGTTAGGGTACGGGTTAGTGTTAGCGTACGGGTTAGGATTAGGGGACGGGTGAGGGTAAGGCTTCGGGTAAGGGTTAGGGTTAGGGTTAGGGTTAGGTTTAGGGTTAGGGGACGGGGACGGTGACGTTTTAGGGTACAGGTTAGGGTACGACAACGGTTTAGGGTGAGCGTACGTGTTAGGGTACGGGTTAATGTTAGCGTACGGGTTAGGATTAGGGGACGGGTGAGGGTACGGCTTCGGGTAAGGTTTAGGGTTAGGGTTAGGGTTAGGGTTAGGGTTAGGTGACGGGGACGGGGACGATTTAGGGTACAGTTTAGGGTACGACAACGGTTTAGGGTGAGCGTACGTGTTAGGGTACGGGTTAGTGTTAGCGTATGGGTTAGGATTAGGGGACGTGTGTGGGTAAGGATTCGGGTAAGGGTTAGGGTTAGGCTTAGGGTTAGGTTTAAGGGACGGAGACGGTTTAGGATACAGGTTAGGGTACGACAATGGTTTAGTGTGAGCGTACGTGTTAGGGCATGGGTTAGGGTTAGAGTACGGGTTAGGATTAGGGGACGGGTGAGGGTAAGGCTTCGGGTAAGTGTTACGGTTAGGGTTAGGTTTAGGATTAGGGTTAGGGGATGGTGATGGTTTAGGGTACAGGTTAGGGTACGACAACGGTTTAGGGTGAGCGTACGTGTTAGGGTACGGCTTAGTGTTAGCGTACGGGTTAGGATTAGGGGACGGGTGAGGGTAAGGCTTCGGGTAAGGGTTAGGGTTAGGTTTAGGGTTAGGGTTAGGGGGCGGGGACGGTTTAGGGTACAGGTTAGGGTACGACAACGGTTTAGGGTGAGCGTACGTTTAGGGTACGAGTTAGTGTTAGCGTACGGTTTAGGATTAGGGGACGGGTGAGGTTAAGGCTTCGGGTAAGGGTTAGGGTTAGGGTTAGGGTTAGGGTTAGGGGATGGGGACGGGGACGGTTTAGGGTACAGGTTAGGGTACGACAACGGTTTAGGGTGAGCGTACGTGGTAGGGTATGGCTTAGTGTTAGCGTACGGGTTAGGATTAGGGGACGGGTGAGGGTAAGGCTTCGGGTAAGGGTTAGGCTTAGGGTTAGGGTTAGGATTAGGGGACGGGGACGGTTTAGGGTACAGGTTAGGGTACGACAATGGTTTAGGGTGAGCGTACGTGTTAGGGTACGGGTTATTGTTAGCGTACGGGTTAGGATTAGGGGACGGGTGGGGTAAGGCTTCGGGTAAGGGTTAGGGTTAGGATTAGGGTTAGGGTTAGGGGACAGGGACGGGGACGGTTTAGGGTACAGGTTAGGGTACGACAACGGTTTAAGGTGAGGGTACGTGTTAGGGTACGGGTTAGTGTTAGCATACGGGTGAGGATTAGGGGACGGGTGAGTGTAAGGCTTCGGGTAAGGGTTAGGGTTAGGGATAGGGTTAGGGTTAGCGTTAGGGGACGGGGACGGTTTAGGGTACAGGTTAGGGTACGACAACGGTTTAGGGTGAGCGTACGTGTTAGGGTACGGGTTAGTGTTAGCGTACGTGTTAGGATTAGGGGACGGGTGAGGGTAAGGCTTCGGGAAAGGGTTAGGGTTAGGGTTAGGGTTAGGGTTAGGGGACGGGGACGGTTTAGGGTACAGGTTAGGGTACGACAACGGTTTAGGGTGAGCGTACGTGTTAGGGTACGGGTTACTGTTAGCGTACGGGTTAGGATTAGGGGACGGGTGAGGGTAAGGCTTCGGGTAAGGGTTAGGCTTAGGCTTAGGGTTAGGGTTAGGGTTAGGGGACGGGGACGGTTTAGGGTACAGGTTAGGGTACGACAACGATTTAGGATGAGCGTAAGTGTTAGGGTACGGTTTAGTGTTAGCGTACGGGTAAGGATTAGGGGACGGGTGAGGGTAAGGCTTCGGGTAAGGGTTAGTGTTAGGGTTAGAGTTAGGGTTAGGGTTACGGGACGGGGACGGTTTAGGGTACAGTTTAGGGTACGGCAACGGTTTAGGGTTAGCGTACGTGTTAGGGTACGGGTTAGTGTTAGCGTACGGGTTAGGATTACGGGAAGGGTGAGGGTAAGGCTTCGGGTAAGGGTTAGGGTTAGGGTTAGGGTTAGGGTTAGGGGACGGGCACGGGGACGGTTTAGGGTACAGGTTAGTGTACGACAACGGTTTAGGGTGAGCGTACGTGTTAGGGTACGGGTTAGTGTTAGCGTACGGGTTAGGATTAGGGGACGGGTGAGGGTAAGGCTTCGGGTAAGGGTTAGGGTTAGGTTTAGGGTTAGGGGACGGGGACGGGGACGGTTTAGGGTACAGGTTAGTGTACGACAACAGTTTAGGGTGAGTGTACGTGTTAGGTTACGGGTTAGTGTTGGCGTACGGTTTAGGATTAGGGGACGGGTGAGGATACGGCTTCGGGTAATGGTTAGGGTTAGGGTTAGGGTTAGGGGACGGGGACAGGGACGGTTTAGGGTACAGGTTAGGGTACGACAACGGTTTAGGGTGAGCGTACGTGTTAGGGTACGGGTTAGTGTTAGCGTACGTGTTAGGATTAGGGGACGGGTGAGGGTAAGGCTTCGGGTAAGTGTTAGGGTTAGGGTTAGGGTTAGGGTTAGTGTTAGGAGACGGGGACGGTTTAGGGTACATGTTAGGGTACGACAACGATTTAGGGTGAGCGTAGGTGTTAGGGTATGGATTAGTGTTAGCGTACGGGTTAGGATTAGGGGACGGGTGAGGGTAAGGCTTCGGGTAAGGGTTAGGGTTAGGGTTAGGGTTAGGGGACGGGGACGGGGACGGGGACGGTTTAGGGTACAGGTTAGGGTACGACAACAGTTTAGGTTGAGCGTACGTGTTAGGGTATGGGTTAGTGTTAGCGTACGGGTTAGGTTTAGGGGATGGGTGAGGGTAAGGCTTCGGGTAAAGGTTAGGGTTAGGGTTAGGGTTAGAGTTAGGGTTAGGGGACGGGGACGGTTTAGGATACAGGTTAGGGTACGACAACGGTTTAGGGTGAGCGTACGTGTTAGGGTACGGGTTAGTGTTAGCGTACGGGTTAGGATTAGGGGACGGTTGAGGGTAAGGCTTCGGGTAAGGGTTAGGGTTAGGGTTAGGGTTAGGGTTAGGGGACAGGGACGGTTTAGGGTACAGGTTAGGGTACGTCAACGGTTTAGGGTGAGCGTACGTCTTAGGGTACGGGTTAGTGTTAGTGTACGGGTTAGGATTAGGGGACGGGTGAGGGTAAGGCTTCGGGTAAGGGTTAGGGTTAGGGTTAGGGTTAGGGTTAGGGGACGGGGACGGTTTAGGGTACAGGTTAGGGTACGACAACGTTTTAGGGTGAGCGTACGTGTTAGGGTACGGGTTAGTGTTAGCGTACGGGTTAGGATTAGGGGACGGGTGAGGGTAAGGCTTCGGGAAAGGGTTAGGGTTAGGGTTAGGTTTAGGGTTAGGGGACGGGCACGGGGACGGTTTAGGGTACAGGTTATGGTACGACAACTGTTTAGGGTGAGGGTACGTGTTAGGGTACAGGTTAGTGTTAGCGTACGGGTTAGGATTAGGGGACGGGTGAGTGTAAGGCTTCGGGTAAGGGTTAGGGTTAGGGTTAGGCTTAGGGTTAGGGGACGGGGACGGTTTAGGGTACAGGTTAGGGTACGACAACGGTTTAGGGTGAGCGTACGTGTTAGGGTACGGGTTAGTGTTAGCGTACGGGTTAGGATTAGGGGACGGGTGAGGGTAAGGCTACAGGTAAGGGTTAGGGTTAGGGTTAGTGTTAGGGTTAGGGTTGGGGACGGGGACGGTTTAGGGTACAGGTTAGGGTATGACAACGATTTAGGGTGAGCGTACGTGTTAGGTTACGGGTTAGTATTAGCGTACGGGTTAGGATTAGGGAACGGGTGAGTGTAAGACTTCGGGTAATGGTTAGGGTTAGGGTTAGGGTTAGGTGACGGGGACGGGGACGATTTAGGGTACAGTTTAGGGTACGACAACGGTTTAGGGTGAGCGTACGTGTTAGGGTACGGGTTAGCGTTAGCGTACGGGTTAGGATTAGGCGACGGGTGAGGGTAAGGATTCGGGTAAGGGTTAGGGTTAGGGTTTGGGTTAGGGTTAAGGGACGGAGACGGTTTAGGATACAGGTTAGGGTACGACAACGGTTTAGGGTGAGCGTACGTGTTAGGGTACGGGTTAGTGTTAGCGTACGGGTTAGGATTAGGGGACGGGTGAGGGTAAGGCTTCGGGTAAGGGTTAGGGTTAGGGTTAGGGTTAGGTTTAGGGTTAGGGGACGGGGACGGTTTAGGGTACAGTTTAGGGTACGACAACGGTTTAGGGTGAGCGTACCTGTTAGGGTACGGGTTAGTGTTAGCGTACGGGTTAGGATTAGGGGACAGGTGAGGGTAAGGCTTCGGGTAAGGGTTAGGGTTAGGGTTAGGGTTAGGGTTAGGTTTAGGGTACGGGGACGGTTTAGGGTACAGGTTAGTGTACGACAACGGTTTAGGGTTAGCGTACGTGTTAGGGTAAGGTTTAGTGTTAGCGTACAGGTTAGGATTAAGGGTCGGGTGAGGGTAAGGCTTCGGGTAAGGGTTAGGGTTAGTTTTAGGGTTAGGGTTAGGGTTAGGGGACGGGGAAGTTTTAGGGTACAGGTTAGGGTACGACAACGGTTTAGGGTGAGCGTACGTTTTAGGGTGTGGGTTAGTGTTTGCGTACGGGTTAGGAATAGGGGAGGGGTGAGGGTAAGGCTTCGGATAAGGGTTAGGGTTAGGGTTAGGGTTAGGGTTAGGGGACGGGGACGGGGACGGGGACGGTTTAGGGTACAAGTTAGGGTACGACAACGGTTTAGGGTGAGCGTACGTGTTAGGGTATGGGTTAGTGTTAGCGTACGGGTTAGGATTCGGGGACGGGTGAGTGTAAGGCTTCGGGTAAGGGATAGGGTTAGGGTTAGGGTTAGTGTTAGGGTTAGGGGACGGGGACGGTTTAGGGTACATGTTAGGGTACGACAACGGTTTAGGGTGAGCGTACGTGTTAGGTTACGGGTTAGTGTTAGCGTACGGGTTAGGATTAGGGGACGGGTGAGGGTAAGGCTTCGGGTAAGGGTTAGGGTTAGGGTTAGGGTTAGGGTTAAGGGACGGGGACGGGGAAGGTTTAGGGTACAGGTTAGGGTACGACAACGGTTTAAGGTGAGCGTACGTGTTAGGGTACGGGTTAGTGTTAGCGTACGGGTTAGTATTAGGGGACGGGTGAGGGTAAGGCTTCGGGTAAGGGTTAGGGTTAGGGATAGGGTTAGGGGATGGGGACGGTTTAGGGTAAAGGTTAGGGTACCACAACGGTTTAGGGTG